>NC_140588.1:793491308-794691308 GCF_964204655.1 Triturus cristatus
CAGCGCGAGTGCAGGGTGATCAGCGCGAGTGCAGGGTGATCAGCGCGAGTGCAGGGTGATCAGCGCGAGTGCAGGGTGATCAGCGCGAGTGCAGGGTGATCAGCGCGAGTGCAGGGTGATCAGCGCGAGTGCAGGGTGATCAGCGCGAGTGCAGGGTGATCAGCGCGAGTGCAGGGTGATCAGCGCGAGTGCAGGGTGATCAGCGCGAGTGCAGGGTGATCAGCGCGAGTGCAGGGTGATCAGCGCGAGTGCAGGGTGATCAGCGCGAGTGCAGGGTGATCAGCGCGAGTGCAGGGTGATCAGCGCGAGTGCAGGGTGATCAGCGCGAGTGCAGGGTGATCAGCGCGAGTGCAGGGTGATCAGCGCGAGTGCAGGGTGATCAGCGCGAGTGCAGGGTGATCAGCGCGAGTGCAGGGTGATCAGCGCGAGTGCAGGGTGATCAGCGCGAGTGCAGGGTGATCAGCGCGAGTGCAGGGTGATCAGCGCGAGTGCAGGGTGATCAGCGCGAGTGCAGGGTGATCAGCGCGAGTGCAGGGTGATCAGTGCGAGTGCAGGGTGATCAGTGCGAGTGCAGGGTGATCAGTGCGAGTGCAGGGTGATCAGTGCGAGTGCAGGGTGATCAGTGCGAGTGCAGGGTGATCAGTGCGAGTGCAGGGTGATCAGTGCGAGTGCAGGGTGATCAGTGCGAGTGCAGGGTGATCAGTGCGAGTGCAGGGTGATCAGTGCGAGTGCAGGGTGATCAGTGCGAGTGCAGGGTGATCAGTGCGAGTGCAGGGTGATCAGTGCGAGTGCAGGGTGATCAGTGCGAGTGCAGGGTGATCAGTGCGAGTGCAGGGTGATCAGTGCGAGTGCAGGGTGATCAGTGCGAGTGCAGGGTGATCAGTGCGAGTGCAGGGTGATCAGTGCGAGTGCAGGGTGATCAGTGCGAGTGCAGGGTGATCAGTGCGAGTGCAGGGTGATCAGTGCGAGTGCAGGGTGATCAGTGCGAGTGCAGGGTGATCAGTGCGAGTGCAGGGTGATCAGTGCGAGTGCAGGGTGATCAGTGCGAGTGCAGGGTGATCAGTGCGAGTGCAGGGTGATCAGTGCGAGTGCAGGGTGATCAGTGCGAGTGCAGGGTGATCAGTGCGAGTGCAGGGTGATCAGTGCGAGTGCAGGGTGATCAGTGCGAGTGCAGGGTGATCAGTGCGAGTGCAGGGTGATCAGTGCGAGTGCAGGGTGATCAGTGCGAGTGCAGGGTGATCAGTGCGAGTGCAGGGTGATCAGTGCGAGTGCAGGGTGATCAGTGCGAGTGCAGGGTGATCAGTGCGAGTGCAGGGTGATCAGTGCGAGTGCAGGGTGATCAGTGCGAGTGCAGGGTGATCAGTGCGAGTGCAGGGTGATCAGTGCGAGTGCAGGGTGATCAGTGCGAGTGCAGGGTGATCAGTGCGAGTGCAGGGTGATCAGTGCGAGTGCAGGGTGATCAGTGCGAGTGCAGGGTGATCAGTGCGAGTGCAGGGTGATCAGTGCGAGTGCAGGGTGATCAGTGCGAGTGCAGGGTGATCAGTGCGAGTGCAGGGTGATCAGTGCGAGTGCAGGGTGATCAGTGCGAGTGCAGGGTGATCAGTGCGAGTGCAGGGTGATCAGTGCGAGTGCAGGGTGATCAGTGCGAGTGCAGGGTGATCAGTGCGAGTGCAGGGTGATCAGTGCGAGTGCAGGGTGATCAGTGCGAGTGCAGGGTGATCAGTGCGAGTGCAGGGTGATCAGTGCGAGTGCAGGGTGATCAGTGCGAGTGCAGGGTGATCAGTGCGAGTGCAGGGTGATCAGTGCGAGTGCAGGGTGATCAGTGCGAGTGCAGGGTGATCAGTGCGAGTGCAGGGTGATCAGTGCGAGTGCAGGGTGATCAGTGCGAGTGCAGGGTGATCAGTGCGAGTGCAGGGTGATCAGTGCGAGTGCAGGGTGATCAGTGCGAGTGCAGGGTGATCAGTGCGAGTGCAGGGTGATCAGTGCGAGTGCAGGGTGATCAGTGCGAGTGCAGGGTGATCAGTGCGAGTGCAGGGTGATCAGTGCGAGTGCAGGGTGATCAGTGCGAGTGCAGGGTGATCAGTGCGAGTGCAGGGTGATCAGTGCGAGTGCAGGGTGATCAGTGCGAGTGCAGGGTGATCAGTGCGAGTGCAGGGTGATCAGTGCGAGTGCAGGGTGATCAGTGCGAGTGCAGGGTGATCAGTGCGAGTGCAGGGTGATCAGTGCGAGTGCAGGGTGATCAGTGCGAGTGCAGGGTGATCAGTGCGAGTGCAGGGTGATCAGTGCGAGTGCAGGGTGATCAGTGCGAGTGCAGGGTGATCAGTGCGAGTGCAGGGTGATCAGTGCGAGTGCAGGGTGATCAGTGCGAGTGCAGGGTGATCAGTGCGAGTGCAGGGTGATCAGTGCGAGTGCAGGGTGATCAGTGCGAGTGCAGGGTGATCAGTGCGAGTGCAGGGTGATCAGTGCGAGTGCAGGGTGATCAGTGCGAGTGCAGGGTGATCAGTGCGAGTGCAGGGTGATCAGTGCGAGTGCAGGGTGATCAGTGCGAGTGCAGGGTGATCAGTGCGAGTGCAGGGTGATCAGTGCGAGTGCAGGGTGATCAGTGCGAGTGCAGGGTGATCAGTGCGAGTGCAGGGTGATCAGTGCGAGTGCAGGGTGATCAGTGCGAGTGCAGGGTGATCAGTGCGAGTGCAGGGTGATCAGTGCGAGTGCAGGGTGATCAGTGCGAGTGCAGGGTGATCAGTGCGAGTGCAGGGTGATCAGTGCGAGTGCAGGGTGATCAGTGCGAGTGCAGGGTGATCAGTGCGAGTGCAGGGTGATCAGTGCGAGTGCAGGGTGATCAGTGCGAGTGCAGGGTGATCAGTGCGAGTGCAGGGTGATCAGTGCGAGTGCAGGGTGATCAGTGCGAGTGCAGGGTGATCAGTGCGAGTGCAGGGTGATCAGTGCGAGTGCAGGGTGATCAGTGCGAGTGCAGGGTGATCAGTGCGAGTGCAGGGTGATCAGTGCGAGTGCAGGGTGATCAGTGCGAGTGCAGGGTGATCAGTGCGAGTGCAGGGTGATCAGTGCGAGTGCAGGGTGATCAGTGCGAGTGCAGGGTGATCAGTGCGAGTGCAGGGTGATCAGTGCGAGTGCAGGGTGATCAGTGCGAGTGCAGGGTGATCAGTGCGAGTGCAGGGTGATCAGTGCGAGTGCAGGGTGATCAGTGCGAGTGCAGGGTGATCAGTGCGAGTGCAGGGTGATCAGTGCGAGTGCAGGGTGATCAGTGCGAGTGCAGGGTGATCAGTGCGAGTGCAGGGTGATCAGTGCGAGTGCAGGGTGATCAGTGCGAGTGCAGGGTGATCAGTGCGAGTGCAGGGTGATCAGTGCGAGTGCAGGGTGATCAGTGTGAGTGCAGGGTGATCAGTGTGAGTGCAGGGTGATCAGTGTGAGTGCAGGGTGATCAGTGTGAGTGCAGGGTGATCAGTGTGAGTGCAGGGTGATCAGTGTGAGTGCAGGGTGATCAGTGTGAGTGCAGGGTGATCAGTGTGAGTGCAGGGTGATCAGTGTGAGTGCAGGGTGATCAGTGTGAGTGCAGGGTGATCAGTGTGAGTGCAGGGTGATCAGTGTGAGTGCAGGGTGATCAGTGTGAGTGCAGGGTGATCAGTGTGAGTGCAGGGTGATCAGTGTGAGTGCAGGGTGATCAGTGTGAGTGCAGGGTGATCAGTGTGAGTGCAGGGTGATCAGTGTGAGTGCAGGGTGATCAGTGTGAGTGCAGGGTGATCAGTGTGAGTGCAGGGTGATCAGTGTGAGTGCAGGGTGATCAGTGTGAGTGCAGGGTGATCAGTGTGAGTGCAGGGTGATCAGTGTGAGTGCAGGGTGATCAGTGTGAGTGCAGGGTGATCAGTGTGAGTGCAGGGTGATCAGTGTGAGTGCAGGGTGATCAGTGTGAGTGCAGGGTGATCAGTGTGAGTGCAGGGTGATCAGTGTGAGTGCAGGGTGAGCGTGAAAGCGAAGGGCGAGAATGAGGAGAAATTGGTCTGAATGCAGGGTGCATTCCCAGACACTTGAAGTAACTCAGCAGGATATGGACGGCGGCGTAGTGTTTCAGATACAAGTTAAACTATTGCGGCATTAATCAGGGATCGAGTGTGAAGGAAATAATGTGCTGATCCTGCAACAAACACAGTCCTATGGTTAGGGTTGCCAGCAGATTTTGATGGCCCAGTCGGTACAAAAATAAGCAGTCACCTAAAGCTGTATTTTCAGCACTTTCCTGTGCATACTTCGAACAGCAAATATAAATAGAAAGCACTTTTAATTGTGTTCTAGGGCTGCCTCAATGATCCATGACTGATAATTAAAAAGAACAAATACAGAAAAGTCAAATAACGAATGCATACATACTTTATTTATAAGTCTATTTAGTGTCAAGACTAGGTCCTTGCAGGCTCTTTAAACAAAACACGGCAGGCATTTTTCTTGTGGCAACCCTACTTTATATTTCTTTACATGAAATGTATTCTCACACTACGGCAGTGAATGTAAAATCCAAATGTAAGGAATAGGCACAGTGGGGACGCAGGGGGTACTGGAACCAGGAAAAAAACACAGCCTCTGTAACCAGTTTACAAAGGCATGTAAATATGCAAATAG
Organism: Triturus cristatus; assembly: GCF_964204655.1. Classification (NCBI taxonomy): domain Eukaryota; kingdom Metazoa; phylum Chordata; class Amphibia; order Caudata; family Salamandridae; genus Triturus; species Triturus cristatus. The sequence continues at coordinate 793,495,941 of NC_140588.1, forward strand.
TCTTTAAAGACCTGTGAAACACTCCGGCGCCGGAGATAAGACTCCAGACACTGCCCAGCTGAGCCCCCATCAGCTCGAGTTGCACTGCAGCAGCCCGGGCTGAGACACAGGACGGGGGAAGAGGGGGGCTGAAGCCCTTGGGCCTGGGCAGAAGTGTGACTGGGAAGGCACGACCCCCTTTGCATCGCTCCACAGCCCCCCTGGGGGTCGCGCCCCACAGTTTGAAGACCCCTGGCCTAAAGCCAGTCAGTGCCCACAACAGGGTCGGTACGCTTTCAAGGGTCACCTCTGAGGTGCCCTCTGAGTACATGTTTTAATAAATCTCACTCTGGCATCATTGTGGAGTTCTTACAAGGAGCTGTTTGGTACCAAACACTCCTGTGTTCAATGAAGCCATCATGGTGCTGTGGAACCAGAGTTGTCAAGTGCCCAGCCCTTATACTCTCTATGGCTTCCCTGGCACCTACAATATTAGGGAATACACCCGAGATATAGTGCACCCTGCCTTAGGGCTGGTATGGCCTGCCAGAGAAGCTGTAGAGAGGAGGCGGGCTGGCTGGAGACAGGGGTCACACTAGTGAGTGCAACCCTCCCCCCTCCCTTGGAGTAGTGGAGGAGGGGCTCACATACAGGAAGAGAAGACATGGAGAGTTTGGAGTGCCCCTATTCGATTTGGACAGCAAAGTTGCACCCCCACCCCAAGGCCCCGGCTGTGAACAGGGGTGATGCCCCACCCCCCTCCATTACAGGTGCCGTTTGAGAAGGTATCCCCCCCCCCCCCCACATGAGGGTGGTGTAGAAGGAGGTGGCAGGCCCACACACTGGAAGACTACGTGGCAGTGGACCCCTCGTAGACATGGTGTGCAGTGGGCAGCGTACTCCTTGCTGGGGACCCTAGACAATTACATCAAACAGGTAAACCCTCTCCCCTACCCTGCCCCTGTCGTCCAATAAACCTTATCAGGAGAGCCAAGATCTAATGCAGTGGCTCAACTCTGTTTGAAACCTTGAAGTGAGGCAGCTGCCTTTTCCCCACAAAAACGTTTAGCCGAACAAAGGGCATATCAATTAAATAAGCCTGCAAATCAAAGGGAAATCCAGTGGCACAGATCCATGTAGGACAATGTAGTAAAATGTACCCATGTAGGACAATGTAGTAAAATGTAGGAACCGCTGGACTGCTCACCTTCACTAAAAATGTTTAGGCGTGTATGCATGATCTGCCTCGAAAGATCCATACCAACTTACAGAAGTTCCTTAAAAGTATTTTTAAAACACGCTGGAAGTGATGGAGCCTCCTGAGATTTGAACTCCCAAATAGGGTGTATATACCTGGCCAATAAAAAGGCTGGACTGGATGAATCCAGAGCTAAACTATCAGGAACAAACTAATGAATCCAGCTCATTAGACTCCCAGTCGGACGCAAATTTGACCTAGATAACTTTTGTGGGGGGGGAAGCGACTTATGAAGGCCTAAGCGCAGAACATGGCAAACATTACGAGACAGATGAGCACATTGGTGGGGCCTACTAATAATGTATCGCTTTCTGGTCTCCCCACCAGCAATATTAAATAATATTTGCAATATTAAAAGAATTAAAAATGTAACTCACTACTGCACTCTCAGCTTTTAATTCCACATTTAACAGAATCAGATTTCTACAGAACGTTTTATACGAGCGCTGGATACAGTGGGGGATTCCGATTAAGCAGGGCTGATTTTAGCCTTATGGTCCCAGCAACAAATTAGGCTCTCATTCAGATTTTAGATTCCATAGCTCATATTCACAATGTTAAATACAACTCTGTGTCAGGTTCCAAAGATCTAGTTCACAGTACATAGCTGCAGCTGAGGTAATAGCTCTTCGATTCAAAGCAGGATACCAAAACTACATGTAGCAAGAGAAACTCTAAGCAGCATTACCTGCCAAAATATTGTCCACCATACAGGGCGACCAGAGATCCCAACCCTAGACAGAATGTTCTAGGGTAGAGACTGGGCCTTTTTTAGAATGTAATATCCAATAGAATGCGTCCAGGGCTCCCTTGAATTGGGGTATTGCACGGGCCATCTACCTATGTCCAAGTTAGCAGAAGGCCAATGTATTTCAACTTGCACACATCCTGCAATATGGTTCAATTAAACTTACCTGTAAAATTAATTTCATAGCCACCATATTTTTTTTATTTGAGGTTTAGTCGATTAAATTGGGCAAAGCCTTTGGCAGCGTCAATACGTTTTGCGAGCCTTGCGAAGACTTTAGAAGACAGCCATGTCAGGTTGTAAACTACCTTAATTCGAAGGTGCCATGGCATCTATGTTCATAAGGCATTCTGCTAGATCAGAAAGGAAAATATTAAATGAAAATAGTTGCATCAAGCAACTTTGTCTCTGCCTTGCAGAAAAACGGAGGGTCCACGTAATTGAATAAAGCTCTGATCCCCAACACCACGAGACGCCCCCTGTGAAGCGCATCAAAGGCTGGTGACACATTTACAAAAACAAAGGTTTTGCAGTTTTTTTCCCCCTTCTATTTCAAGAGACCAGATGAGTAAATATTTGCTATAACCCAATTTGGGCTTTACTAACGGTACTCAGAGACTCCCAATTTTACAAAAATGACACAGGACTTTAGCAAAGATTTCACCTGCATTATCTAGAAAGCCAATCTACCTGGAAGAAACTGGATCATCAAAAGCACACCTCTTGTATATCACCTCACATAACTTGCACTGGGTTGCATGCTCTGCAAAAGACTTACGCAGCTATCATGTGTTCCAGACATTCAGGCATTCCAGAAGTAACAAAGGGCCTAAACTATTAATAAAAAAATAAATAAAGACCACACACACTAACAAAGAAATCTCAACCAGCTGAGAAAGGGGCTACTTGAAGACAACTCCCAATTCCAGCATCCCTACACATGAGTTTAAAAGGGAATTCAGACTCTACACAGTGTCCATTACACCTATAAACTTAACTTTCATTATTAAAGCCAAGCTTACTAGCTTGATCAATCCTGGTTTTATTGAGATAGGGTTACTGACACCTCTGCTGCAGCAGACAGGCAACTCTATGTAACAATTACTTTGTTATTTTGTGCATCCTTTCCTCTTCTTCTCACAAAAACTACATTCTTGACACCTTTAAGATCTTATGGAAAATGTTATACGCTCGAGATATTCTCCATGAAAAGTGAAGGAGAAACATAGATTTTTACTCTTAAATTAAAAAGAATCACAATAACCTACATATTGCGTCAACAGCTAATAACACTTCAATAGCTCACAATCTCCAATTTAGTTATGTCCTTTTTTATCCTTTCATACTTCAACAATAGTTTACTAGCACATTACATTCAAACAGTAAGGAGGTCCCCCCTAGAATAGTACCTTTTCTTTTCATTGGTGCAAGAACGCTAGGCCGAATGCAGTTGATTGGACTTTGACTCCTCCTGCTAAGAAAAACAAATCCTGGCATCAAACATAACTGAGATCAACCTAGCAAAACATCACAGCAATCAGTTTTCAACATATGTTAGATACCTTAACAATGAATTTAAAACTTAGAAAGCAGTTAGAACAAGAAAAAGACCTGTAACAGTACCCACTATAGTCCGTCCATCCCCAAAAGCATATGGCAAAGCCAACACAAGTCTACTTAAACTTTAAATTTTCATGAAACGGTATCTGTAGAATAACTATTCAAGATCGGGCAGCTAAACTCAAAGGATGAAAGAACAGCTGAATCAGAGTACGAGGCCCATTACAATATGTGGAATGCCTGCACAGGCAAATGTCCTGCTACTCAGAAAAGAGGCGAGAACAGTAATTAAGAGCATGTAAAAATATACATTCTGAAAAGATTATAAAACTTGGGTAAACCGGTGGTAGGGAAAAGATAAAGGCAAGTTATGCCATGCCTGAGAAGTGAACACAGAAATTGGAACAGTTTCTCAAGCACGTCTTAGGGAACTTCGGAATAAGCCAGAAATTTGCAGTGCCAGAATGAGGAGAGACCGTGTTTGAAAATCAAGTTCTGTTGAATCAGAGATGACAATCTATAATCCTCTTGCATTCCTTTTGCATCCTAACCTTTAGCAGGACAATGAAAATCAATGGAGTTGTAATGAATGCATGGATGTTCGCTACAGAACTCAGCACTTTCAAGACAGTGAAGACAAAGCAAGGTGTTAGTCTATGAAACAATAGCAGTCATTTGCAAATATAATTAATCGACTTACCTTGCAAATCGTCTTGTTGGACTTGGGATGGGACTTGGAGGTAATCCATTGCTACTCACAAACATTTGTAAAGATGGGGAAAAACATTGCTAAAGAAAGAGAGGAAGGTATTGGTGAAAACACTAAGATTATAATAACCTCCAAATGTCTCAATTCAAATACACGGTTTGTATGCTGTAGTATGTTGTACATTATTGTTCACCGGAACAGACATGCAATTATTTTAAAATGTTATTTCTATAATTTTGTCAACCAGAGAGCAAAATTCCCAATGACCAAAGTGAAGTAGTTCTCCCATAGGCTGAGCAAGAAAATGATGCACTAAGTTCATGCCTGACTGTATACTTCTATCCACATTGCATTAGAAGTTAGAGAAACATTACTCTGTTCCAACCCAGGAAAGTTAATCCTCTGAAACTTAACTCAGCTTTGTACATTACTGCCAATTGCTGAACTGAATGCTTCCAATATTATTTTCTGTAGTGGAGAGAGATTTGCCGAAACACAAAAAATTGTCATAACTGGTTGTATACCAAAAAATGTAAACTATGTTCAATTTATTTTTCAGTAACGTTCAAGTTAAACAGTTCAAGTTAAACGGATCAATTAAGGTTGATCACATAGCAAGAGAAGATAATTATGCTGGATCCTTTTTAGTTGCATCGCTGTTCATACAGACTGAAAAGGTTCACTTGAGGAAATATGAATTTTTATGGTCAATTGTGTCCCCTATCTAGACCCCAACGGCTCCATGTACATGCTACAAGTACATGTATGTTCCCTCCACTTCAAGCTATGAAGACGCAAATACAATTGTGTCCAACGTTAATATGTCCTCTTTCAGATCTGCCATGAATGGGTCAGATATTCCGTTCCTAAGTATGCCTGGCCACCGTCTTTATATGGTATACTTTTCACGTTTTCCAGCTCTGGCAAGGTAGGCCCTGAATTCTGCCATCGAGCTTTTTCTTGCTTCTGCCTCTGAATGCTCCAGCCTGGACCTGCATCTGTATCCATGAACTTTGTCTTACTTCCTGCGCGGCTAACGGTGCCTAACCCGGCCTGTTGCCTGCCAAAACTGTATTCAGCCTTCAAGTTATCTGCTCCGCTCTTCAAGAAATGCATTCCTGTCTAGTAGCTTAGGTAAACATCCCTCCAGCTACAGAGCAAAGGGCCCGGCCTTACTGTCTCCGTGCAAGTAATTCATGACTTTCGTTACCATGGTAGGCCCATGCCCCCTCGCATCTCATGTAGACACTTAGACGCTTGTACACGCACTAGCAGTCAGTACAGAATAGGATCTGTCCGAGAAGACCTTTCCTACCAGATAATATAGTTCCTTAAACACAAGATATTAGATATGATTTAGGACTAGGTTGTCCTGACACCCCAGACTTCTGTCTCCTCATGTAGGGCTAAATGTCAAGTTCCCTTCACCCTCTAGTTACACGTCAATCACACGTCATGCGGCTGCGCGCGCATCTCTGCCATGTATTTCTGCTGACTTTGCAGGATTCTCTTATGGATCCACCCACTTGTGTCATCATCATAATGACGTTTTTAGTATACGCCTCTATGCACGCCTATGGTCACGCCTTTTTATTACGTATGTGTATTCTTATCAGCTGTAACGCCTCCTGCATCTGTCTTTACTGTAATACATTACTATATATATTATAACCTGTCAATAATGTATTGCTGATCCCTTCCTGAACCTTCGTGGTGACGGAACTCGATTGCCTGGTTCGAACCATCATTCCTTTGTAAGGAATAAATTCCCTATTATACCCTCGAATACCACGGATTCTGCCTCTTATTTTTACTGAGTTATTCGTATTGTATTTTACCGCATAAATTAAGTCTAGGTAATTTAAATTTACCACACAATTGGCGCCCGAACAGGGACACCTCTCACACCCCACGCGCCGGAGGTGCGTTGCAGACCCGGTCTCCTGCCACAGCCGGACGGATAATTACGCGTACCCGCAGGATTTCCTGTATCTACCTCAGGCCAACGGGGGCGACTGAGGCTGCGATCAACACCCAGACGAGGCGGTGAGGAGTGCGGAGAATCCCGACCAGAGCCTAGCTGAGAGAGCAAGATCCGAGGTATACAGAGGCCCACCAGATTCCGAAGTTCCGAAGTATCTAAGTCACGAGTCGAGTCCAGTTTGGTCTAGTCCAGTCCAGACTTCCGAGGCCTTCCGTTCCGTGCTTCCCGGCGAGTACCGTTGCTGGGGACGCATCTAGACGTGCACATTAGTTTGTGCCGGTCAAGACGGGTCTGGGTACACAGACCTGGTCTGCACTGTTTTAGCAGTGTATCTGTACTGTTTAGCAGTACATACAGTATATTTAGTATTATGCAGTTAACTAGTTTTATTCTAATTATTATTGTTCGTTCTAAAATGTTTTGATATGTTTTAAATATCGTGGTATGAGTGATTGTTCGATCTTCCTTATTGTGTTTATTGTAATTATTGTGTTCAAGACCGAGTAAGAATTAAGTAGCAAGGTTCAAGATGCCGTTATTTTCAAAATTAAGACAGATAAAAACTAGAAAAGGGATACTCGAGGAAGCTGTTCCCATCCCACCTAGGGACACTCCAGGGTACTTTATGTACCATAAACATGGCCTAGATGCCGTATTGTATCTTGATCTATGGGTGGACTACACCAAGGATTTAGCAGAGTCAGAGATGGCCCGCTACTGGAACATGGGATGCAGATTGCATCATGAGAATAGAAGAAGCATTATGGAAAAAGAAAGCCAGACAGTCACAGAAAGATGCCATTGAACTATGGCGTAAAGAATCGCATAGACGCACAGAGAAAGCGCTCAGAAAGGAAGAGAAAAGTAGGGAAGATTCAGAAAGAGCCCGAGAAAACATTAATTGGCGAAGGTATCCGAGTAAAAACAGAACAAGTAGACAGACAACGAAACACTCTTATGAATGGTATGTATCCTCTTCTGGCCGAGGGTTTGCCTAAGGCCACCCTGGAGGTAACAAAAGATCTGCCACCTCCTTTACTCCCGATTAAAGTACATCCCAAGACCGCAAAGGACATTTTTCTTTCTTCCTATTTAGATGATGCAGCCCCCGAATATGCTAATGGTGCGCAGCCACGCACACCACCCGTTAACGACGCTCAACCCCAAGATCAGCTGCACCCACCTCCGCAGCAACAAACTCCTACTCACGTTCTAAACATTCCATCTGTTTCTACAGTCCTTCCTGCACCCACACTCTCTACCCTACACCCAACAAATCCTTTTGGACTTGGCACCTCAGGAGGTGCGACAGGAGGTTTTTCCACGCCACCGCCAACAACTAGATTGACTTATAGGGATTTAGCATACCAACGTACACCCCAAAGAGCTAATGACAACATATTAAATGAACCTCTTACAGATTGTAGATATGATCCAGTGCCAGGTAAACACGACAGAATGTTGCTATCTTCAGTACGTTTACGACGAGCTGCAAACTATTTAATGACGTTACCAGGAATGGTTGAACATCTAGACAAAATATACCGCTTTGTCCAAACAGGGCAAGGTCCTGAAAGTATTGCCGAGGCCATGGAATACCAGAAAGTAGACATGCAAAAATTATTGTTACGCTTTTTCATAAACTGCTTGATCAGAAACAGAGATAGGCCTGAGGTAGATTCGGAGGAAATGCAAGTACTTACCAAATGGGGTCAGAATATAACAGACGGGAGACATGATAAACAGAAGTGTATAGAAGTCATGTGCCGAAGGATCAGAAAAGAAGTAGAACGAATACATGAAAGAAGAGTAGAAGCAGATAAAACTGAATCAGAGGAAGAGGAGGAGGAACAGTCAGAAACGAACACAGGACAATTTGAATTACCAGCTAGACCAACGATAGCTTATGTAGGAAAAGGAAGATCTTTTAATAAAACAATACGTCCGACACATCCAGAATGTAACAGAATTTTTCAAACAGTTATCACAAATCCAAGGACCCCTGAACATCTATTCCAGGCTACTGATAAATTACTTCGAGAACGAAGGGGGTACCACGTGCTCGATTCTATGGATGAACAAGAATTAGCCAGGTCAGCAGTACAATGGGCTGACAGCTCTGAAAAATACAGTGATGATGCGCTAGCACACACGTTTCTGAATCTCGCCCCAGACGAACAGCGTTTAGCTAGTATATACATGATACAACATCTCCTTATATTATATAAAGGCCAACACTCCGGTCCTGGTCCCCTACCTGATATATTGATAGAACTACTCATGAATAAATGGAGAGGTCTAGGTACCGATCTAATTAAAGTAATTCTAGAATACCGACATAGATATAGTGCCTTTTTGTGTCCAGAACATGATCCAGCTCCTTCCATGGAGAAAAAAACGTATTACATAGACAGACAGAATCCCTTACGCGAAGTGCACCCAGTCAGAAATGATGACAATACGTTTAGACGCGTGTTTGTGTACACGCCCATAACTAAAATAGAACTATTGGAAATGAAAAAATTAGTGCCCAGCCATGACAAAGATCCAGCAGGTTTTCACCGTGAACTAAAGGACATGTTACTCATGGGTGATTATACCTATCCAGACATTATGAAAATATTGAAAGTATTATTGCCTGCCGGTATTTACGAGAAACTCAAAGAAAAAGAGTGGGAAGTGGGAGACCAAAAGATTGATTGGACCGCATTAGAAACCGAAGAAAATAACCGAACTGCAGGCGTAGGGCTTGGGGACAAAACAAAAGCATTGCCAGGATTATTAGTACAAGTATTGCCACGTTTATTAACTACGAAAAAGGAAGATTGGGGAGCAATCTCAGCTTGTAAACAGAAACCTGATGAAGACACTAGTGATTTTTATTCCCGATTTGAAAAATGTTTTGGTATTAATAGCGGCCTGAAAGCAAGTAGTGATTCATATCCACATCTTTTTGTAACAAAACTAGTCGAGAATTCCCTGCCACAGGTTAAAAACAGAGTATTGAAAGTTGAAAGCACTTGGCAAGCTAACACTCCTTCACAAATGTTACAAATGTTACAGTATCACCAGAATAGAATTAGAGAAGAACAAGAACACGAACAAAGACGTATGAAAGACACGAAAATGAAAATGCTCGTCGCTCAGTCAGTTCCAGCTGACGGTCATAAAAAGGGTGCGACACAGTCCAGTAATTCAGCGGTTCCCGTTAAAGGGACATGCAACTATTGTAAACAGCCAGGTCATTATATAAACGATTGTGCAGTTCTGAAACATAATATCTCTACGGGTAAAACCAAGGAGAGACCACGTCCGCCTAGACAGGATCAGATCCAACAACAAGCACCTCAGAATGTACAGCCTATGCAAGCTGCACAACAGACCATAGCGGTACCACAGCCACAGCCTATTGCCGCAACACAAAACACGACACAACAGATGTACCAGTACGCACAAAATGACTATCCAGAGTATCAGCGATACACATGAAATAGCCTAGAGAGGGAAGTTGGCTTACCCCTTATTGAGGTTCCTGTAGATCAAGAGGGTCCTTATGTACAGAGTCAAGTATTAGGGAAGGACAGAAAGTTTCTACTTGATACAGGGGCAAGCAGAACAACTATAAGTCACGACGAAGTCCCAGGGGCACCCCTCTCAGGCTCACAAAATATTTCCCTTGGTTTTTCAGGAAAGCCTACTATTAACGAAGTATCGCAACCACTTGCATTTACAGTTGGTCCATTGACACGGACTACAGATCTATTGCTTACGAAATCATGCCCAGAAAACTTGTTAGGTATAAAAACATTGAAAGCTCTAGGAGCTATAATATGTTGTTCTCCGGACGGAGTACGACTATTTTTGCGTGACTTTAAAGGTCACTACGTGTCAAGAGACATGGAGCCGTTGGATCACCGGTTACAGAATCTACCTGCACATTTATGGGCAAAAGGCCCCACTGATGTAGGTTGTATGCACATTACACCATATCGAGTTACACTCAAAACAGGAGTGGTATTACCACGAATGCGACAATACAAATTACCTCCAGATGCTGTAGTAGCTTTACTGAAAATCATTGACGAGCTCATTGCACAAGGAGTGGTTGTAGAAACCGACTCCAATGTATGTAATTCTCCGATTATTCCGATTCTTAAACGAACTGATCCAAAAGCACCCCACGTATATCGATTAGTTATTGATCTGCGCGAATTGAATAAATGCATTGTACCACAATATCCCGTGGTCCCAGATATCTCTTCATTACTGACAGCTATTGATTCAGAGGCAACGTTCTTTACTGTAATTGACCTCAAGAACGCCTTCAGCGTCCCAATCGATCCGGAAAGCCAATATTTGTTCGGATTTAGTTTAAATGGACGAAGTTTTAAATTTGCACGCGCACCTCAAGGATTTACAGAAAGTCCTAGCATCTACAGCCAAGCACTGAAAAGACAACTTGACAGTATCCACATGCCAGTCAACACTGCACTGCTTCAGTATGTCGATGATCTACTGATCACCGCCCGAAGCGAACCCGAATGTGAAAAAGCATCACTGACTGTTTTACATTTCCTAGCCGACAAGGGGCACAAGGTGTCCCCTTCAAAGCTGCAATTTTGTGCCCAGCAAGTTGTGTACCTAGGGCACTTGCTGTCCAAATGGGGGAGACAGCTCACACCTGACCGCATCCAGTTAATTGTAAACATGCCACCACCCAAGACCCAAAAGGAGGTACGGGCCTTCATAGGCCTCACTTCGTACTGCAGGCAGTGGATTCCCCAATATGCATTTTTAGCAAAACCACTCATTCAGTTGACAACCCAGGAGGCAGCGACATCGACTGTCCTCCCTTGGACTCCAGAACATACACAAGCTTTTGAAGACTTAAAGAAAGCTTTATGCCAAGCACCTGTTTTAGCGACACCATGTTACAGTAAGCCTTTTACACTCTTTGTTACAGAACGTGAAGGTACTGCCTTGTCAGTACTCACGCAGGAACAAGCAGGATCACACAAGCCATGTGCTTACTTTTCTAGCACATTAGATCCCGTAGCTCAAGCTCTGCCTACGTGCCTGAAATCAGTTGCAGCGACAGCTCTAGCGATTAGACAAAGCGATTCCATAGTATTAGGACATCAATTGACAGTACAAGTACCACACGCAGTAGAGGTTCTCTTGAACCGGACACAAACACAACACTTGACTATAGCACGACTGACAGGTTACGAACTGACATTGTTTCAACCACACATAGAAATCAGACGTTGTAGTACATTAAATCCTGCCACACTTTTGCCATTAAGTGGAACAGACCCACTGGCACATGATTGTATTGAAGTCATTACTATTACGACGAAACCCAGACAAGACTTGACAGATGTCCCATTACCAGACCCAGACCTGACACTTTATGTGGATGGTTCATGTATGAGAACAAGTACAGGAGAGTTAGTGGCCGCTTATGCAGTCACGACAGACGCCGAAGTCATTGAAACAAATTGTATTGACACATTATCAGCTCAAGCAGCAGAACTTATTGCTCTGACACAAGCCTGTATTCAAGCCAAGAATAGAAAAGTTAACATATACACAGATTCACGTTATGCATTCGGAGTTGTACACGACTTCGGAGTCCTTTGGCGAGAGAGAGGTTATTTGACTTCTCACGGTGCCAACATTCAACACGGTCCCCTCATTCAAGCTCTATTAGATGCAATACATCTGCCTATTTCAATATCTATCATGAAGTGTAAAGCTCATACAAAAGTCACCGATATTATTTCCCAGGGTAACGACCTAGCAGACCGAACAGCTAAGCAAACAGCACAGAATCGGACTCATGCAACTGACTTGACTAAGACAATAGTTCCGACGCCGACACACTGCATGACAGTTAAGGATCCCGCCCTTGATGTAATTGACATACAGACACATGCTACACCAGAGGAAATAAAGAAATGGACTGAATTAGGAGGGATCCAAACAGATCAGGGATGGATGACGAAGGGAAAATCTATATGGTTTCTCCCCGACTCAATGGTTCAAGTTATCATTAACACAATACATAGTCCAGCACATCTAGGAGAAAAAGCTATGTTAGACAGTATTCAACACATTTGGTTCAACAAACATTTACGAGCTGCAGCTAAACAGAAAGTCCGAACTTGTATGATTTGTTGTCAGTTCAATCCAGGTAAAGGCGTACCTGTAGAGCAGGGTGGATTTCAACCTCCCGATCATCCTTTTGAAGTCCTCCAGATGGATTATATCCAGATGGAACGATGTCGAGGATTCAAATATGTCCTCGTAGTTGTATGCGCTCTTTCCCGTTGGACAGAGGCGTATCCCGTCTCAGATTACACTGCCCCGACTACTGCCAAACAATTAGTTTGTGAATTCTTCCCACGGTATGGTTTGCCCCGTATCGTGTACTCAGATAATGGCCAGCCGTTCTCATCCGAGCTAATGAAACACATTTCACTCTTGTTAGGCTATCAATGGAAATTCCACTGTGTCCGACATCCCGAGGCAGCAGGTCTCGTGGAACGTCATAATCAGACCCTGAAAATACGACTTTCTAAAATCTGTAGAGAGAAAGGTGTCGACTGGATAGTAGCCTTACCGGTTGCACTATTTTACATGAGAATGGTAGCACATTCTCGCACAGGGCTATCCCCAGACGAGGTGGTCTTCGGTAGGCCACCAAATATGTGGGGGACGCCTATACCTCGTAAAATCACTGATGTTGATTGTAATATGCTGACAGATTACCTTGCTTCCTTGATGTCTGCACTACAATCTTGCCGTTCACAGGTAGCTGCAGTCTTTCCCGATAACACCGAGGTAAAGCCCCATGAAGTGGTTCCTGGAGATCTAGTTTTCGTACGAAACTTCGACAGGAGGAGCCCGTTGGAGCCTCGCTGGCAACAACCAAAGCTGGTTCTTCTAACGACGAGGACAGCAGTGAAGGTCGAGGGTCGCAAGGGTTGGTTACACTCGAGTCATATCAAGAAATTTCATGGACTACCATCGGATTTGAACTCTCAGCCCTGCCCCCTTCCAGAGACTGATTCAAAACTCCCCTTGGTTGAAAAGACCGAATCACAGGAATATAAACTGAAACTAAGGTCTAGCAAGTCAGACAATTCGATTGTTTAAGTCCTCTCCAAGGTGAATCGGTTGAATTAAGTCTTTGACATGTATCATCTAGACCGAATCAGAGAGAGAAATAGACAGAAACAGCTCAAGAAACATGCATATTGTAAATCACTTCATAGTCACTGTATAGTGACATTGTTGATTATGTTTTTTCTAAGTCTTTTTATTATTGCTGCAAGTATACTGTTGCACCTGTACTATCCTATTTTCAAGCGTGCTTACAATGTTACTGCCGAACATTCTTTTAGTGAATTACCTCCACATGAATTGTCCTATAGATTTGCGCTGCGCAACAACACATTCATTAGTATGTTACATCATTCCCATCAGACCAGCAATGCTACAAATTGTTGGATATGTGGCCGACTCCCTCCCTATCAGAAGTACAAAGGAGTTCTGCCTCTCTTTCCGTACCCGTTTACACACAACGGTTCCTGTGGAGCATGGTTTAGTTTGATTAACTCTTTAGATTCAAACACTGTAGTTTACCAGAGCAACTGGGTATGGGGAAACCTGAACTTAGTTTTGCTTAAAGCTTGTTATCCTAACAAGGAGGGACTTCCCAAAAGAACAGGAACTGATCTAGAAAATGAAGTATATGGATTAGGTAATTTTACACTTAACATCATGATTCTGAATATAGAATCTGAAGCTACATTAGTCTTGCCTGCTATGTCCGTATTACCAGTCAAAGGTGAATTCTGTGTAAGAAAGAATGGTTCAGTACACCTGGGTCATAGTAAATGTACTACTGTGATCGAATTCAGTGATAAAGGCAAGTCTACATTTAGAGCTTCCCGTCATTTCTACTTCATATGTGGTCATACCGCATATATACGCCTACCTCCAGACTGGGATGGTACCTGTTACATTGCATTCCTTCTGCCACCTGTTTTCCTAGCCCCTCCTGATTACCATAGAAATACCAATCTAGTACACCATAGACCCCAGAGAGATATCCCGATTGTTGACTACACCGAAACAGCATGGGAACAATATACAGACTTCAATAAAGGTCTCTTTCCTTACATAGGTGTTGTCTCAAACAGTAAACTGATACGTAGATTAACCAGAACCCTTGAAGCAGTAGTGAATGAAACTACCTCTGCCCTAGGCAACTTAACCGAGGAGCAGTCTGCGATGCGGATTGTTGTTCTTCAAAATCGTCTTGTCCTTGACGTCATCCTAGCAGATCGGGGCGGAGCTTGTAGGGTCATTGGATCAAGTTGCTGTGTTTTCATCCCAGAAAACGCGCCATCCGTATATAAAGCCATAACTCGTCTTCACAAGATTGCTAACCAGATACATCAGAATCCAGGCACCTGGACATGGTCCGGTTGGTTCTGGAGCATATTGTCAGCCTGGGGATGGAAAGTCCTATCCTTCCTAGGTATTGGCTTTCTCATAGTATTCAGTTGTTGCCTGTGTCTACAATGTGGACCAGCGATTTGCGGCCTGTGTGCCACATCGTGTATTCCACGTTCAAGTTTTCATTCAAGATCCCGGAAGGAGAAAGAAGAGCAAATGATGTTACATGAACAGATTGATGGATTCCTGAAGATCGATATTTCATGAGGGTCCGTAGGGGACAAGGAGGGAATGAGGAAATATGAATTTTTATGGTCAATTGTGTCCCCTATCTAGACCCCAACGGCTCCATGTACATGCTACAAGTACATGTATGTTCCCTCCACTTCAAGCTATGAAGACGCAAATACAATTGTGTCCAACGTTAATATGTCCTCTTTCAGATCTGCCATGAATGGGTCAGATATTCCGTTCCTAAGTATGCCTGGCCACCGTCTTTATATGGTATACTTTTCACGTTTTCCAGCTCTGGCAAGGTAGGCCCTGAATTCTGCCATCGAGCTTTTTCTTGCTTCTGCCTCTGAATGCTCCAGCCTGGACCTGCATCTGTATCCATGAACTTTGTCTTACTTCCTGCGCGGCTAACGGTGCCTAACCCGGCCTGTTGCCTGCCAAAACTGTATTCAGCCTTCAAGTTATCTGCTCCGCTCTTCAAGAAATGCATTCCTGTCTAGTAGCTTAGGTAAACATCCCTCCAGCTACAGAGCAAAGGGCCCGGCCTTACTGTCTCCGTGCAAGTAATTCATGACTTTCGTTACCATGGTAGGCCCATGCCCCCTCGCATCTCATGTAGACACTTAGACGCTTGTACACGCACTAGCAGTCAGTACAGAATAGGATCTGTCCGAGAAGACCTTTCCTACCAGATAATATAGTTCCTTAAACACAAGATATTAGATATGATTTAGGACTAGGTTGTCCTGACACCCCAGACTTCTGTCTCCTCATGTAGGGCTAAATGTCAAGTTCCCTTCACCCTCTAGTTACACGTCAATCACACGTCATGCGGCTGCGCGCGCATCTCTGCCATGTATTTCTGCTGACTTTGCAGGATTCTCTTATGGATCCACCCACTTGTGTCATCATCATAATGACGTTTTTAGTATACGCCTCTATGCACGCCTATGGTCACGCCTTTTTATTACGTATGTGTATTCTTATCAGCTGTAACGCCTCCTGCATCTGTCTTTACTGTAATACATTACTATATATATTATAACCTGTCAATAATGTATTGCTGATCCCTTCCTGAACCTTCGTGGTGACGGAACTCGATTGCCTGGTTCGAACCATCATTCCTTTGTAAGGAATAAATTCCCTATTATACCCTCGAATACCACGGATTCTGCCTCTTATTTTTACTGAGTTATTCGTATTGTATTTTACCGCATAAATTAAGTCTAGGTAATTTAAATTTACCACACACTTACACTAGAAATAGCCAGTAACTCGGACGGGGAGTCAACTATGAAATAAATAAGTTAATCAGTTATGACAAAATATGTACCTTTAACTGTCTTCTCTGTTAAAAATGTGAGCGAACTCGAAACATTAATGAGTAGTCTGGAAGTTGCTCCAATTTCTCCCCCCCCAATAGTGAAACCAAAGATTAACGCAAACCCCAACCATGTGCAAAATGAAGATCTATCCCCACTTGCTGAACACAGGCTATCACAAGTAGGAGATCAAATGTTTCTTGTAATCCTAGTTCTGCATCATGGCTAGACTAAATAGGTGAAGGGCCATCACATTCACTAGGAACAGTCAGAGGAATGACCATGCTTCGCTGAGGTAACCATGAGGGTATCTCCGAAAAGTTCCCAGCAAGTTCTGGGCATAGGTGGGGCATGCATACAGAAAAGCACAGACAGGGTTTCCCCCACTAGCTTATCAGACCTGCCTTTTTATTTGTTGCCATTCCATCAGGGACCTAAATGGATTACCCACACTGACTCGCAGCACAGATTAGTGAAGAGTTGAGTTATTTAACATTATCCTACATAAGAAACCAACCCACTTAGGTGAGGAGATCATGCAACTTGGAAACCCACTTCAGAGAGACATAGGACTACTTGGACCAACAAAAACTGTGAGAAATATGTATGATTTCAGTGAGAGAGTTGCATGACCGTCTATGCTTGTCCATTCTTTATTACAAATCTTGCCCTCTATTAAAGATCAGAGCTCGACCGCTTTTTTTGTGTGTGCATGAGATATATATATATATATATATTATATATATATATATATATATATATATATATATATATATATATATATATTCACTGAAAAAACCATAGGTTTCACACACGTTATAGTTAGGAATTAGCATTTAAAAAACCTTGCAAATTCACTGAAAAAAACATAGGTTTCACACATGTTATAGTTAGCGGAAATTTTACTGATAAAAAACCAATGAAATTCCCCCGTTATAGTTAGTGCAGGCAACTATAACTCACGCATCCTGCTGATGCTAATACTGTATTTAGACACTTATTTGCCCATGTCTTCTTCCATAAATTTTTAGCTATACATATATTACAAATATTTTTTTTTCATAAAGACACATATGTCATCAGCAGAAGATTGCGGTCGCGTGAGTTATAGTTGCCTGCACTAACTATAACGGGGGAATTTCATTGGTTTTTTATCAGTAAAATTTCCGCTAACGTTTTTTCAGTGAATTTGTACGGTTTTTTAAATGCTAAGTTACTTTACGCCATTCGTGGCGTGCGCGCCCACTTAACGCAGTTCGTTCCGTGCGCGCACCGTGCGCGCACAGTGAGCACGCGGTGCGCTTCGCGCACCGCGCGCCCACTTTACGCAGTTAGTGCCGTGCACGCACGGTGGGCACGCGGTGCGCTACGCGCACCGACGTTACGCTAGATGGGCCATGTACGCACGATGCGCTTCGCGCACCGTGCGCACATGGAGGACATATGATGCGCTTTGTTGTGAAAGGTAATATTTTAATTTTCACATCAGTGATATGCCATGCACAAATGGTGCCCTTCGGGCACCATTTGCTCATGGGGTGGGGAGAGTATGGATAATTTTTTTTTTAATAAAATTTTTACCGTACGCGTACGGTAACCGTAATCGGCGAAATTATCGAAAAAATTAAAATTCCGTTTTTGGCCTTGGGGGATCTTTGGGGACTCCCCCAACATGGCTAGGTGCTTAGGAGCCGTCTAAACAGCCCCTTTACATGTTTTTGTCCTCTGTTTTTTAATCCCCACTCAGAGTGCGAGAGAGAAAATGGCGGCCGCCGCTTCCTGGTTTCGACCGATTCGAATGTTTACTAAGATCTAACAGCCAATCAGAATCGCGCACGTCACCATACGGTAAGCGCACCGTAAGCGCACCGTAAGCTGGCTCAGATATATATATTGATTTAAAGGCTATTTTCTCAGAATCTACTGAACAGATTTACACCAAACCTACAAAAAGGCACTTCCTTGACCTGTAGACTACCTCTCTGCCAAATTTCAAGGAACTCTGTTCAGCCGTTCGGGCTGTAGCTGTGTCTAAAGGTCCTATGGAAAAATGCATGGGAAAAACGCGTTTTGGGACCCCCCTTTTATCTCAGCCCCTGCTTGACGAATCCCCCCGAGACTTTCAGGGTAGGAGTGGAGCGTAGCGCCCCACCTATTTTGAAAATTTCGCGAGGATTCGTTGATCGGCGCCAAAGTTATTCAAAATAGAATGTTGCGGTTTTCCTATGCAAACCGGGTCCTAACTATAACTACCTACTGGCGACTGCCAGTAGATATATATATATATATATATATATACACACACACACACACACACACACACACACACACACACACACACATATACATATATACACATATATATATATATACATACATTACCTACTGGCGGTCGCCAGTAGGTAGTTATAGTTAGGACCACGTTTCCATAGGAAAACCTCAACATTCTATTTTGAATAACTTTGGCGCCGGTCGACGAATCCTCGCGAATTTCTCAAAATAGGTGGGGCGCTCCGCTCCGCTCCTACCCTGAAAGTCTCGGGGGGATCCGTCAAGCGGGGGCTGAGATAAAAGGGGGGTCCCAAAACGCGTTTTTCCCATGCATTTTTCCATAGGACCTTTAGAACGAGCTACAGCCCGAACGGCTGAACAGAATTACTCAAAATTTGGCAGAGAGGTAGTCCCTAGGTCAAGGAAGTGCCTTTTGTAGGTTTGGTGTAAATCTGTTCAGTAGATTCTGAGAAAATAGCCTTTAAATCAATATATATATCTGAGCCCGCTTACGGTACGCTTACCGTACGCTTACGGTAAGCGTACGGTGGCGTGCGCGAGCGCGATTCTGATTGGCTCTTAGATCTTAGTAAACATTCGAATCGGCCGAAACCAGGAAGCGGCGGCCGCCATTTTGTGTATTTCACTCTGAAAAAAAAGAGTGAAAACAAGGAAAGGGGGCAATGAGGAGAGTTACAGACCCCCTAACATTTGTAAGGGGGTCAAAGAAGGACAGAAAAGTACAAAGAAAACATTTATTGATTTTAAAAAAAATCACGGGGTACGCGTACGGTAAGCTTACGGTAAGCGTACGGTAGGAAAAAAAAAAAAAAAAAAATGAAAATCAGATTTAAGTGTTTAGATATTAGGGGGCTCTAAAAAGAGCCGTTGTGTTTATGAAATGATTTTTTAGTGGTACCTACAAGTAAGTACCGATGCAGAGTCTAAGGTTCAAGAGGAAGACTCTGTTCCCTTCATCATTGAAGTGCACACCATCTCCTCTATAAATGTCTTGCATGTCATAACGCAAGTTGTTGTGGTAAATGGCACCCATACCATAGTCACGGAGGAAAGCAGAAACAGATTTGTTGACGTGCTTTCTTGCTTTGTCATCGCACTGCGTGCCCACCGTGCGTGCACGGCACTAACTGCGTAAAGTGGGCGCGCGGTGCGCGAAGCGCACCGCGTGCTCACTGTGCGCGCACGGTGCGCGAAGCGCACCGTGCGCGCACGGAACGAACTGCGTTAAGTGGGCGCGCACGCCACGAATGGCGTAAAGTAACTTAGCATTTAAAAAAACGTACAAATTCACTGAAAAAACCATAGGTTTCACACACGTTATAGTTAGGAATTAGCATTTAAAAAACCTTGCAAATTCACTGAAAAAACCATAGGTTTCACACATGTTATAGTTAGCGGAAATTTTACTGATAAAAAACCAATGAAATTCCCCCGTTATAGTTAGTGCAGGCAACTATAACTCACGCGACCGCAATCTTCTGCTGATGACATATGTGTCTTTATGAAAAAAAAATATTTGTAATATATGTATAGCTAAAAATGTATGGAAGAAGACATGGGCAAATAAGTGTCTAAATACAGTATTAGCATCAGCAGAGGATTGCGGTCGCGTGAGTTATAGTTGCCTGCACTAACTATAACGGGGGAATTTCATTGGTTTTTTATCAGTAAAATTTCCGCTAACTATAACATGTGTGAAACCTATGGTTTTTTCAGTGAATATATATATATACATATACACACACATATACACGCACAAACACACACACATACACACACAAATACACGCACAAACAAAAAAGCTGCACTGAACTTTGAGGGGGCAATATTTGTAATAAAGAATGGATGAATATATATACATACACACACACATGTACACACGTTTTGAGATCATATGTCACAGTCAATCATGTCAACACTAATCCGATAAGACAGGGACAGGTCAGGACAGACACACAAGATGCACACTGTACAAAGGTGGATCTTCTGAAAGAGAGAAAGAGGCAGATACAACTACACTGGAGTCAGTTACAAGGAGCATGTGTAGGAATTGGCCACTCTTGGTCACCCCAACTTTGTGCCTGGTGTTTGATCTGATTTTGACCGAAGTGCACTGGGTTCTGCTAACCAGGCCCCCAGTGCCAGATCACGTTCCCAAAACTGTAATTGTTTCCCAATTGGCAACACCTTTAGTACTCTCTGCAAGCCCCTAGTAAATGCTACCTACAGCCAGAGGTAGTAAAGCAGGTCTCCAAAGGCTGCAGCACGAATTACGCCACCCTAAGGGACCTCTCAACCAGCTCATGCGAACTGCTACTGCAGGCTGCGTGTCTTGGTGCAGACAATGGTGAAAACACGACATGGCACGCAGCCCGTGTGCCATGCCTGCAAACACTGCATGCAGTAGTTAAGTTACCACTACAGCAAGCCTTACAGCCCTAAGACAGGGTGCACTATACCACATGTGAGAGCATAGCTGCATGAGCAGAAATGCCCTAGTGCTGGTCAGTTTCATTACTGTCAGTATAAGTGATCAGGGTGACATTTTCAAAGCATGTGCTGGACACATGCCTAGGGCAAGTCTGTCTGCGCCTGACTGTGGCAGTCCAGGGGCCACAACCCATGCTTCTTTTCATCCAGATCACACTTGCTATACCTCAGGATCTCTTAAACGCCTCAGCCAAATCAGTTAAAGCGTGCTACCATATTATAGATCCGGCTAATAAGCACAGCACATGTCCAATTTGGCAGCACATGTCCAATTTGCCATCACACATTCAGTCTTGAAGATCATTCCCTGCACAGGCCCTCAATCATAGGGAGTTCCCAATCCCTGGAAATACCTATAGTTGGGGCGGCTCACTTGTCCACGTACTAGCTGGCAGATGTCTCTTTTGAAGTTCAGGTCACTCCCTAAACACAGCCTTGTTCCTCGGTGAAACGTGGCTGAATGTAGACAGCTGGCCAGACATTACGGCAGCCCTCCCGCCGGGTTATGTGATCACAAGAAATGATCGGGCCAGAAAGAAAGGAGGAAGAGAGGTAGCAATCATCTTTAAAGATAAATCTTGAATATAGATTTCCCTCAGTGGATAAAGCAGGTAGCGAAAAACTGTCCTCACTAAGCTCACACACCTACTTTTTCAGGCTTGCTTGTATATCGTCCACCAGGTCCAGCGGCAGAATTTGTGCAAATTAACTCAGAGATTATTGCTCTCCTCAGCCTCCAGTCAGCCAACTTTACAATGCTGGGGAAATTAAATATACATCTGGATGACAACTCCTGTACACAAGGCTCTAAGTTATATACATGATTTAGCAGCAATTCAATTGGTTCAGATGGTCAGGTCTTCTACTCCTGCAAAGGGTCACTATCTGGACCCCATTTTCACTAAATTGAGCAGTATCTCGGTCAATGTCCCACACCGTTTTATGGTCCAGCCATTTATTGATCGAGTTTTCAATCACCAGACCAGACTCTTTCCATCCTAATCTCCTCCTTACTAAATCCTCTAGGCACGGGTCCAAACCAGACATTCCCCGCTGGCAAAAGGTTCTACAGGAATCAGTCCTGAGCCTGGGTGAAGAGGCCATTTCGGCACATCTGGTTTTTGAGGAGTGGAGAGAGTAAACTCTAGAGGCACTCATTCCCAGAAAACCTTTGTAGTATACCAGACTTCAAGACAGCACCAAATGGTTTACTCTAGAGATTAGGGAGCTCAAGAAGGAATGCAAACGATTGGAAAGGAAATGGTGACTCCAATATGACGAGGATAGGAAGGCCAGCTATAAAACAGCTCCGAAAACATACCGGCACGCAATTTGCAAAGCAGACTGGGAGGAATAATCAGTCCCCGCAGTCCTCTAAAGAGATTTACGAAATTGTTAATTCATTTTTAAAACCCAGGATTGCAGGAGCCAGTCCTCCACCCTGAAGGGGACGTTGTGAGCAGTTCACAAACTTTTCTTAGAATAATCAGCCTTATATACGATTCACTGGCAGGAGACCTGGATCTAAACATGAATATCAGAGAAATCGTCCCAGCGAAAGGGGAATCAATGGATCTGCCCCCCTCCACCAACTAAACAATAACTACATTAGGGCAGCAGCCAATACAATCAAGTCCAGCTCTCCTTTGGACTTGGCACCTACAGATATATTGCTAAAGAGAGGAGACACTATCATCTGTCTTGACAGCTATCTATAACATCTCACTGGAAATAAGACAAGTCCCCGGCGACACGCAATTATTAGACCATTGCTGAACAAATCCTTCTCGAATCCCAACAAGATCGAGAACTACAGACCAATATCATTACTCCCAGGTATTAGTAAATTTATAGAAAAAGTGGTAAATGGCTATCTGACTGACTTATTAGAAACGTACATTCTCCTGTATCAGACGCAAACCGGCTTTCGTCCAGGGTATAGTACGGGACAGTTCTTTTATTAGCCACGGAAGACTAAAAAAACAACAAAAATCTCCATTGACTAACATTGGGCACCCAACGCTGTATTGCACTCGGCAGACCTAGTGCCACTGGAGGTGACCTGCTGATGCTGCCTTGGACCTTGCCCCATGCTCACTTAAAGTCTAGGAGATTGGTCTTGTAAGTTGTTGTACTCTACTTGTTTTTCCTCCCATAGGATAAAATTGCAGCTTCTGAAAAATGCACGGTCCACTTTTAAAAACGTAAAGTATTTCTCTTGCAAAACATACTTCCCTGATCGTATTGGTTCTGGTGCTATTTTTATAAATTGGTGTGCATCTCCTTACTGAGTCTTGTGGATCATTTATTGACTATTGTCTGTATTTGCAGATGTCGAACACACCTCTCTGATAAGCATAAGGCTGCTCGACCACACTACCCCCGAGAAGAGCACCTAGGGATTGCTAAATCAAGCCCCTGTTCACTTATAAGGGAATACCTGGACTATTTGCACGGTATATCTCGTTTTGGTACATCATATAAAGCGCCAGCATCCTACAGCATGCACAGTCATAGAAGGACATTTATGACATAAAATACAGTACAAAAAAAAAGATAAAATGCTCATTACACACTCCGAAATAAATCAGGATGCCACATATTTACAGTATCCGCAGAGGGGAAAAAATGAACACTAAAGAAAAGGGTTGCACACAGAACCTATAGAGGTGGAGACAAACTTGGACACTTTTTAACTTACTCTACATGTTCTTTGCAATGTGTAATATTATCCAGCAGGTGGTCTCATTCCAACCTGGCAATGGGGTTCTGGATTAAAGACTCAAACTACTCAGAACCCACTACTAAATGCTGCCGACAGTTCTCCTTTATGCTGAAAGGAGGTAATTTAAATCCCATTAGTAAAACGGACAAAAAAAAAAACTAAACTCCAAACAGCATTTTGTTTTTACCCCATTGTAAATACCATGGATGACAAAGAAAAAAAAACCTCTGCGGCAGCACAAAGGCTTAATCATGCCATTTAATTTACCTTCCCTATTCCTCTTGTAGGCGAAGGAGCAGGAGACACTGGGACAAAATCAATTCTTTTTGGTGATGAAGATTTCTCATACTTATCAAAGTCATGGTCACTCTGTAAACAAAAAGCAGTTTGTATTAATTTTGAACAGAGACAGTAAAGTTTGGGTAACAAAGAAACTCAAAAAGCAGGTTCATGCTTGGAGCTGAAGGATGTATTCTGCAGATGGACAAATCTAGCACTTTTCCATGGCAGGTCCCTCCCAGAACAACATCGATGTTCTTCTAGTACACCAAAAATACTTGGTCTTAATGCAAAAAGGTCACACTACAGACTAATGCACAAATCTTTACATTTTACAGAGCAGGAGACAAAAATTCTAAGCACAAAAATTGGCACAAACTTGATATCTCATGAAATACAACGCCTCGCCACAAATCACTTATGGTGCCGTTCAAAAGCCAAGTAAGGCGCTTCCTGTAGAGCTTGAAATATCGAACAAGTTAACAAGACAACTATTTACTGGATCAGCATACATCATGGACGTGGATTATTTTTCAAACCACAAATTTTCTGCAAACAAATATTCTGCATAAATTAAAACAAGCAACACAAACACGGGTATAATACGATTTTAAAAAGTTTCTAAAGGAACACAATAGAGTAGCATATAGAGATCTATTCACAGATAGAAATGCCAAATCAAACGGACTCCAACAACGAGATGCATATAAATTGAGAAAATAGGCAATTGCTCAGAAAAGGCTACAGTATACACAACCTAAACAAGGACAAATGCAAATTCTGGACCGGCCAAGAGAGTAGCTTCTGGGTATGGTTGTGGTGCATTTGAATGGTTAAAAGAAGAAGAAATATGTGAAGAAATAATCCAACTTTGGAACACAAAACTGGATGCAACAACCTTACCAGGATCAAGCTTTCATCCCATGACTGGCTAATCTGCATCGTAGTTTGCACTTCTCTAAAACAAAGAAAACAAATGCCATGAAAATTAGCCAAAATCAGGACAAAGTGTTCCAAAGAGACCGTCACCATTTTAGTAAAGCACTCACCTCTCATGGGCTGCTTCTCTGTTCGCCAAGTCCACTCCTTCTTCCTGCAGAACACAATAGAAGCCTTTCACAATATTTATTTTTCCCTCTTCTACCCATAGTGGCAGAGAAAGATCAAATCAACTAAGGCATGCAGCCAGGGACAATTACAGTAAGCATTGGTGTGGAGAATAGCTCCCTGTATTGGGGACTGTGTTTATACACTTTAAGGGGCACTTATTTAAAACACAGTTGGACGCAAGATAGAGAGCACACGACGGTCAATAAAGTGCATTGCTCAACTATCACACACACAGAAAAAATAGTGCGGATTGCCTAAATGTGCAGCTCGAAGCTGAATCTGACAATGGGTTGATACATTATTACCTGAACCCATTGCAGCTTAAAAGGATATGGAATGTTCTTTTATTTAAAGTGTGCATGACAGCACAGAGTCGTCATATTTAGGTGGTGGCTTGTTGTTTTCAGGATGCTTGCAATAAAAATAAATAAAACCATTGCACCACTCTGGTAAGGCTAGAGTCTGATGCTTTGTCTTGTGTAAGCATTTTACGAGAATTGGATTGCTACAAGACAAGGCAAGTTTAATTAGGTTTAAGGTAGCACGTTTTAAATGACGCTCCAAGGACTATGATACACACTTTAACCTTCAACTACTCAGGAGACTGAACCAAAAACAATTGGAACAAACATTAAGAATGTATTTTATAATAGCCCAGCCTTTTAGATGAATGTAAGAATAAACTATTTTACGTTACTGCTTCTAACTTTATACAAATCACCATATTGGAACCTTTCTGTCCGAACAGTACAAGCGGCGAGTAACATGCAGTCTGGGGAATGTAGCGAGCAAGGAAATTAGTGCACATCCCATTTCTGGTCCAAAAACTGACATCTATGCGAGGCCCAACGACTTTAAAGAGCTTTACAATGAAGATAAAGGCGTTCTACTTTAAAAAAAGAAAAGCAACGACACAGGAAAAAAGGGTTTGTCCAGAATGACAGGAATTTGAGCCCAGGATTGGAACCTGGCTCCCCAGTTCCAAGATCCCTCATTATCTCTTGCGGCTAAGCCATATTTCCTCCGACACCTTTACAACACAGTCCGGGCCAAACACTTGTGTCCGGAATGGGCTGCAGCCATCACTCCCAGCTTCCTTCTTAGCCAAATAACCCTAATGCAGACTGGTTCCTTTCACCTGCTCCCAATCCCGCTATTAATACCGGTCGCCAGATCACTTGGTAATGTCCTCTTTAATGAACCCAAGGAAAAAGGAAAAAGGAAAACCGTCACCGAGAGAAACAAACTCCTCCACACAAACGAGTGAAGAAAGGAGTCTAAAACCACGCCCGATTTTGCACTTTGAAACTCACTGTCGTACGCGATCATTGTTTTCACAACTGTAGCATCATAACTGAACTAATCTTTCTTTTTGAGGACACATCCTTGATTGCTTACCATGACTAAAGCAACAAAGGAATCTTCGAAGGCAACAGAATTAACATCACTATCCATCAACTTCACAATAACAGCAAGGTAATGATAGAATGGAAACCAAACCACTTGGACTACAGGTCCTTCCATTTGAACGTACTTTCTGTAATTTAATAAACAAAAATGTGTGCGCACTGCTATTAACACGTATGCCTAGGCAGAAGACTTGACTTTGATGCAATTTAAGCAACTCTAGGTGGAGACTTACAACTAATAGTAAGCGTATGCATCTCTGCAGTGTTTCATGGGGTAGAGGGATAAGCATGCCCATAAAAAGCAACATTACTAGTAGCAACTTTACAGGCGTATTTCAGACATCTATCTGCTATATGTAGTTAAACAACGGCAGAGAGCGATCTGAGGCTACACTATTTAAGAAAAAAACCACAGGAAATAACAGGAAAACAGGCAGGCAAAACTGGAGGTGAATAGTACACAAATAAACAATGCACAACTGATTAACATCACTTTTGGGAGCACTAAATAGAGACCACACCCAGGGCAGTGCCATTCTTCCTTGTGCAACAAGATGTTGTGGACATCAGCCACTGTTGTGTAGACAGTGGGTGTGTATTACTGGGAAATGCAAAGTCGAATGTTTCTCTTTTTGTGTAGTTTCAGATGTGAGGTAAAGGTTTAATTAAAATTACAATTTACATCTTTTCAATTATCTACGTATGTGCAGCACCTGGAATCTTTACATTTTAATAATGTGATTTGCATATTTACAAGAGTTTTTTTTGTATTTTTTGGTGATATTTAAAAGAAAAATAACAATGTGATGTATACAGGTGCCTATTATATCCAAAGCTATAGGCTCATTTATTGATTGTGTGTGTTTGGCTCAGTGCTGGTAGTGTTGTCCCTGGCCTCCACTGGGTTTCATGTGATTCCCTTGAGCTAACGGAGTACTTGCGTGTGGTATCTGAAGGCTTGACGGGAGTAGATTTGAGCGAGTTTGAGCTGTGGGACTGCTGGTGTAAATGAGTAACTTTGGTGCACTGCAACTGGCTTACCCTTTTGTAGGTGGGTGCATGTCCCTCTGTGCATCTGCTTAATTGTAGATTTCCTCCTCCTACTTTGTAGTAAAAAGCGCCCGTTTACGTTTTCAAAGTAGGCATACATATGTGGAAGTCTATGCAATCATGGGCGAGAACTCCATACACAAGAGGACAAGTGAAGGCATTTGAAACTGCATGAAGGAGCATCACTGAGGTGCTACTTCACATCCTCAAAAATGCTTTCATGAATAGACCCCTATTTTTCTGCGTTACTGAAAGATACAAAAAAAAAAAAAAAGTTACAACTTCATGAATACACTCTAAAAACAGCAACATTAACGATTGGATTCTTTTTTGGCAGTAATTTGTAGCATTTCAAATAATTCTACAACTGCCAAGCTGTCAAACTCCTTAATTAGCCCACAATATACTGGTTTCTAAGCTCAATGGATTTTGGGATGCCTTAGCATTCGTTTGGCTATTTATTACATTACAGTCTTCAAACTAAGTAAAGCCCTCAACTTCGACTCTTCTCTCTGGATCCACCAATGGGTTGTCCACATCAATTTGCCCCCATCATTGCCCATTCATTCAACAAGACATTACACACTGGAACCGGTTTACAACCCTCACCACTTGGGCCAAACCTTTCCTGAACCCACATTAGGTCTGGATGCCTACTAGCTGCTGAAGTGGTTCTCTCACCACCAGGTCAGTCTCCAAGAACAGCAGCAATATCAACATCCACCCTAACAGACAACTCACTTCATCTCCCGGGTAGCACAGAGACTGGACTCAATAATTCTTCAGCTCCCCTGCCACGCTAACCTAGCAACAAACTATAAAAAAGTTATGGACAAGGAAAGAAGGGCTGCACCTACTCTTTTTTCCACTTGTAGAGCAAAATGTACCAACATTTAAATAATCTAGGCCATTTTTACACACCTTACTCCACAGAGCAGCACATTTCCTTCTAAACTGGCTAAGCACTTCAAGTCTCTCAACAGCCATTTATTTCAGCTCTACAAGCTCAATAGATGGGCTGACAAGCCCAAGAACTCTTACACTCAAGGGCTGGTTACAGAGGTTAACCATCTGTGCTTTGCTCTACTGGTCCAGGGTGCATAGTCATACTACTGACCTGATGTTCTGATGACCCTAGAATTCTGGTCCCACTACACGCTGGTTCACCTCGTGTTGGCTTCTAACAAGTCAAGAGCAACACTTAAATGGGCAGAACTACTCTTCCTGGTTGAAGCATCTTTAGAGGACAGATCCCAGACACCTTAATTGAAGACTTCCCCGCTGTCAATCTGCATTCAGCTAGCATGCCCATCAACTAATCTGGCCGAGGTTAAAATTGGGGGTGACCCAAACTGGCGAGTGACCATCTCAAATGCCAGCATGATAAATATAAAAAAGGTAGAGACTAATGGTTCACAGAAAACATAAATTGTTAAAGTGGAGCAGCCTAGCCCTGTAAAGACACTGGTTGAAATCGAAGTCATTCGCTGGTCACATGGCTTGCCTTTTCAAACTAAGGGCTACAAATTGGCATTAACTTAGAAGAAACAAATTCCCCTTCCATTTTTGGCTCCCTCAACAGTTTTGAAAACCTGTAGAAGTTTTTCAACTCCAAATCCAAGCCACTGAGAGTGAATAATATGGTAATTGTGTTAAATGCAACCACTATCGCGAGGCCAGCACCACCACACCATGCTGGGCTCCTTCCAGGAGTTAATCTCAGTCATTGAGGATGAAGTAACCAAACCTCTAAAGTCTCTTAAAGCAGTAACAATGGTGGCCTCTCTACGATACAAACATGCTGGCCTTATTGCACTTCATTTAAAGCTGCAAGCATGGACAACTTAAACCCTAGAACAGCCCTCCTATTTAGGGTCTCCTTACTCATTTTCAAGCATAAAATCCTGCATAGGGACACCAGTAAAGAACAATGCATGTTAGAATTGGAGATCATGACTGCCCCTTGATCAAGCTAGACCTGTTTTTGGTGCGATTATTTCCAGTGGTGATAAGGAGGCCGGTGGTGCTGTGAGCAGCGTGTACCCTCCCTGTGCTGCCGTCCTTCTTTGGTTTTGAACTGGTGTATGTCAGCCAGGGGCTGTTACATCCTTATTCATACCGCAGACAATCTGAAGTCACAAGTCAGTTAAGATTTGTTTCTGTCTTTGGTCAGGCAGAGAGCCACAGCATTAAGGGGGAAAAGTCTCAGGTGGAACAGATGCAGTCTTTTCATGACGTCATTTTCACTAGCCTGAATATGTGATGCATCATCCTTGATCAATAAATGAAGTTATTTTTTGTAATTTAATGTTTGAAGCATGTGGTTATATATGTGATTAGATACGCGAGGCACATCCCATTGTTCTACAGTGTTTTTTCTAGTATAGTCTGAAACCACACATCTTTAACAATTAAACTGACATAAGAAGGTATCACTACACACCTTCTACGCAACTTCTAGAAGCGACCAGGCAAATATCAGAGTCAAGTTTGAGGCCATGCAGTTCTCCACAGTCCGCAACCTTATGTACAGGTCAAAAGGAGCAACACTGCCGTTGTTTGTTCATGCTGGTCAACTAGTGACCAGGTGATAACCCTACTTGGGTCCCGTTGGGTCACTAGAACGCCAGCGATAACAGAAATACATTCACACACCTATTAACCCCCTTTCAGCATCACCTTGTAGGAACTATGTTTGCCATACGCCTGGGCAGAGGTGAGTGAGCTACTGAAAGCTGGAGCCAGGTTCTGGGTCAGCTTGGGGTTCTCTTGGACCTTCGAGCCTCCAGGGAGCAGAGCTTTCATGTGTCATCTGTCTCCCACCTACGCTCTACCCTCATGCACCAAGAATTATAGGCAAAGCCGTAACCTTGGATGTAAAATGGGCAAGAGAAAGATATTCATTTAGTGGCTGTACTGTATGTACAAATGGGACTAGAAAACTTGGGATCAATCCCGGCTTTCCGGCTTCAAAATAATGGTGTGATCCTCAACAGATATTTTATTTTACCAAGGATCCTTTTTTTGGTGATCACATAATAGACCCCCTTCAAATATGCAAGTTAAGGATGTGAGCTGTACAGAAACTTCTTGTGTTTGGTGTAATCCATTATATTGTTACTCCATCTAAAAATCTCGGCCACATATTATAGCTTATCCCGCACAAGTGACTTGCCTCTTAGTTCACCAATGTCATTGTTTTCAGGGCACTGGAAAGGAATTTAAAAACAATATCATTTTTAATAAATGCCTCTGATTGAAGTGATATATTCAGATGTACGAAGGTGAAACGCTTCTGCATCTTCAAGAATTTTTTTTTTATTTATTTTTTTTTTTTTAAACAAATGGAACTTTGAAGGAGCTATATCATATGTTAACATGAGGTTTGTTGTATGATTTGCGGCAAAAACGTTCGGGCCTCGGCTCGTGCACGAGCTCGCAGAACCGAGCCAGACCCTTGGCTCCGCTCTCCCTGCTCATTTGTTAGCTCGCCCAGCTGGCTTCTTGGCAGCTGTCTGTTTGCAGCCGAGGGGCTGGGGAAGGGCAAATAGTGGAAAATACAGAAGTGAAACATGGTGTGTAGGGACCCCTGTACTTTTGTTCCTGCTGTTGCCTTTATGGGCCATGCTGCCAGTGATGGAGACGGGCAGTGCCAGGGGTACCAAGGGAGTAGCTGCTGCCACCAGTTGGAAGTCGTGTTTCACGGTCAGTGGCTTCTTAGCCCTTAAAGTAGATCTCACCTCTACCCTTTAGTCCATTTGTGTTTGTGTTGTTTTTACACCTGTGTATTGGATCCTTCTCACAGTACCTACCCTTCTTGTGTTATCACTCTAGTGAGGGAACAACACTGCCCTGCACAGCTGTGAATCTAGTGTCTCCTGTGTTACCCTGTTATAGCTCCCCGGTGCTCGACCTGTAGCTTCTGTGGGCACTGCTGCAGTCTGTAACTCTTCCTCCCTCCAGGCAGCCAAGCCCATAGTTTCTGCCTTTGACTGCCATTTCTTCCTCCTTACAACCCCTTGGCTGTCTCCTGTGCTCCTATGCCAGCCACAAGTGCAGCCTTAACACCTTACGGCTTCTTCGGTGCTGCCCGGGTTTCCAGATGCCTTGAAATGTTGTGGTTCAGAGCAGACATTAATATGGAGTCAAATGATGCTGCCCCGTCCTCGGTCTGGAGCCGTGGGCTGATTCCAGCCGGTTGGGTCATCAGCACTGCCTGTAATCAGGAAATTACAGGGCGCTTTTGGTAAGTGGATTAGTCCACTTGTGATTCTAGGCCGATTACAGGATGGCTGGACACACTTTATCCTCTGCCTTATCTGAAAAGCACCTTGTGTATGCTTGAGACTGGCAGCTTGTCCCTCGGAGGCATGGCAGCACCGGCCCTGTGTCCATCGGGATTTGCTCTGTAAAATGTGTATTTGCAGGGCTTTGTACGATGTGAT
Organism: Triturus cristatus; assembly: GCF_964204655.1. NCBI lineage: Eukaryota > Metazoa > Chordata > Amphibia > Caudata > Salamandridae > Triturus > Triturus cristatus. The sequence continues at coordinate 793,528,004 of NC_140588.1, forward strand.
GTTCATCATTCTTCTAACCCCGCAGGGCTGTCAGCCTTGTTTATTTCACCTTTTATTTTCCTTCCTCCTCCTGTTCAACTGGCTTGCCCGGTCTCCAAGTCTCAATTTTCCTAGAGTTCCACTAACTCAATGGTCCCTCCACCTCTCCGTTTCTCCCCCTCACAGCACCTTTTCTCTCCCATCTCTACTTCACAGCGCCGAATTAAGAACCACATGTGTAATACGAGCTCTGAACTGCAGACGATTTAGGTGTAAAAACAAGGCTGAATGCTGAATCTCGCAGCCATTTTCCCCAATTATATTGGCTTCTAAGATATATTTAGAAATAGAATCTCCTCCAAAGTTGAATTCATGAACTAACTCTGTACTTTTAGGATCTGACACACTAGCAGTTTACATAACCAACATCAAAAGCTATTAGCATTGTAAATGGCAATGCCTTTTATTTATCTGTTTTGAAAACCAACACGTACGTAAAAGGTTTGTCATTTACAATGCCAGTAGCTCAAAGTTTTGCAAATGCGAGACCTATTGCATTGCAAATGCTTGTTGTTTTATCAGTGAAGCTGAACTGGCTCTTTTCTCTACTTTTGTAAGAGACACGGAGGAAGCAAGATACAAAAAGTTATTCATGAAAACCAGGAATCCCCAGCAAACAGAATTCAATCATAATTTTCAAGTAAACAAGAAAGCTGCGACATTTGCCGAATTTGAAGCCCCATGGGCATTCATAAAGCCGATGTAAAGGCTGGATTCAACATTCCCCACGGATAAATAAAGGCATGGCAAGTGCAATTAAAAAGGTAGTAGCTTCCCAGTCGACCGGTCTAACAGACAGATCAGAGTTGCTGCGCACAGTATTGCAAGTTTTTAATAAAGAGGACTGCCCAGTTCTTAACTTCACAGGACTTCATGAAATCCCGGACTCAATGAATTCTGTCACTTATAAGAGTTGTGTTTGTGTACTGCGTTTAGTACATTCCACGCTTGTGCCCAGTGATCTTCATATAACCACACAAGGGTCGTAATATGTCACGAGAGCAACTCAATAGCCAAATAAGGGGTAGAAATCACAGACTGGCATATACTTGTATAGTGTGTGAAAATTCCTGAAAACTAGCACTTATGACTTTGTGGGTGATCTATCCGATCCTCTTTCTACCCCACTGCTATCAACTTCCAGTACTTCCACTGTGATTCAATCTACTTCGGCTGCAGGAACACTAGACAAGCTACAGCGAGCCTAAAAATATGCAGACAAATTCATGTTTGACCTTTAACAATCAAACCACATCTCTGGGCATCAAATTCTGAACTAGCCGCAAGTGATACAAAGGAATGACTTCAGATGATTCCATGTGTTATTCATAAATATGGCTCCCGGTTTTATGGTATTCATATTTTTCATTTCCATCTGTATTTATCCATATTTATTTTTTACAAATTTTACCTGTATTTATTTTAGGTTTTGTGAAAAAATGAAGCTGAAATGTGTATATTTCTGCATTTATTTAACCACTTAATGTGCACTCATGCCTGAACGCCTCACAGGTTTCAATGATATATAGACACTCCGGTGGTAAAACATGCACTTGTAAGAAAATGTGTACATTTTAGTATCAAGGTTGTGCAAACTACTGCTGTTTAAGGCTCCACTAAAATTCCTATATATATATTTTTTTTTTTTATCGCCTTACCTATCAATCTGCTCACTTTATGCCTGGCAGTCATTACTGACAGCATTTATAATCATTCAAAAACAAGCCAATTTCCTTTTTTATCCACACTTAAAAATAAATACAGACAGGAAAATAAATGGTTTTCTGTCTGTATTTATCTGTAAAAATGGAAAACAGGGAGCCTTATTCATAAAGCATAAGATGGCAACAACCTCAGATCTCTAATAGTGGCCAGCATTACAAGCCTTCCAGGAATCGAAGGATGCTCCCCACACAGATTGCGTCATCCATTTATCTGAGGGAGCAGAAGACTATACAATTCAATGTCCTACATTCAGCAACACTATTAGGATATAAACATCTATATCTCTGCTATGACCAGTAACTGAAAGAATTTCTTCTCTGCAACAAATGAAAACATGTATAAATCTATAAGTAAAATAAGCATGCACTATTGAAAGCATAAAGTGAAGGGCGCCGTCAACTCAAACATTTATGTACATCATTTATTGCTGAAAATTGCACACCATGTAGCAATACTAGAGTAGTGACAAGGGCCGAGATGGCTAATGCATCTACACAGCTTCGAGTAAAGCACTTAAAATTAAATGCAATATTAGACAGTGTTCCTTGTCACCACTTCTGAATGAAATAGTGCAACTCTTGCAAAGCAACATCACTTCCAAAATGCCTCACGACTCTAGACTCATATCCTTTGTGTTGTGGAAACTCTGAATCTTACATTCCTTTCATGATATATGCACATTTCCTACTTTTTAGGGAAATCACAAAAATTCCCAAGATTACAAAGTGGAAATTAAAACACCCAATCTTTTCCGTTACTTTTTTCACCTACAGAGGGAATGCTCCTTCAACTAGACCACTATGTAAATGGGGATACAGAGTGTTTCACAACCAATCTACACACTGTTCAGTCTCCCCTCGCCCCAATGGAGACTACTACATAGTCATCCACTGATGCAAATTTAAGCCTGTACATTGCTACTGCTACCAACTAAATGCCAGACAACCAAACTGTGATCTCAGGAGGAAGAGAAGTATACAGAATCAATTTTTCAGACAGGCACACCAGTGAAATATTACAGAAGCATTTAACAAGGACGTATCAAACTTTGAACTCAATACACGTCAGTAAATTGTGAAATTAGTAAATCTAGTGTCAGAGAAGGGACGAAGATGCAAGACAGAAGTATGGAATTCCTTCAGGCCACGCTTTCTGATTTCCAACTTTCAGACACAAATGTACATTTGTAAAAGCAGATGCAAATTTGACACGTTGTTAGAAAGCAAACAACGTTGTCTCAGTCATCTACTTTTCAGACTGTACTAATCAGCTAAGCAACTTCGAATTATGTAGTTAAATAATGAACAAAACATATAGCAAACAACTGAAAGTAAAAAGCGAAAATTACAGTACTAAGAGACCGGCGGCCATATCTATATGAAGACGGGGTTCTGCTACCCTACCAAACTCTCCAAGAGAGATTTGATCTACCAAGGGGAGGTTTCTTGTTGCACGCAGCGCTTACTAGAGCGATTCAGGCGCACTGGAGAGAGGGGCTGCTGGAGCCTAAGACGTCGATGGCCTGCCAGTACACCATGATGACGGCAGGGACCTTCAAGGCGGTCACGTGCTTGTATTCTAGAATGCTTCTTGAAAACCTGCCACCCCTGGCTGTATTGAAGGGCAAATGGGAAACTGATCTAGGTAAAGATATCCCGGAGACGGCTTGGGCGCAGATAGTACGACGTGCCTGGAAGAGCACGAGGAACGCAAGGTTTTAGCTAGTGCACTTCTATATCCTCCACAGAGCATATTTGACACCTGGGAGAATCCAGAAATATTTTAAGGTCAAAGAGGCAGCGTGTCCCAGATGTACGAGAGCAGGGGTGGAATTGGAACATATGATGTGGTCTTGCCCGGCGCTGGGTCTTTACTGGAAGGAGGTGGGGGATACCCTGAATGAGGTGACAGAGGCGACTGGAGTTTGATATGGCCGTCAGTATACTACACTGGTTCCCCCACACGCCCAAGAATAAGATTACGAGTAAGTTCATAGATATGGGACTTCTATTAGCAAAACGAGAAATTACGAAACGTTGGAAACCAACAGTGGGTCCCACCAGTAAAAGATGGAAGGGTGAATTTCTCAAATGGGCCACCAGTGAAAGCGCACTGCGGTATCAATTGGCGCACAGACGGAACGATAAGGCGCTAGAGCCGGCGGCTGCATGGGAGGCGCTAGTACAAACATTACGAGACTGAGTCAAACGATGACAGAGAAGGGCAGGTCATGGACGGGGGGGGGATAGCCCCGGAACAAGAGGGGTACATCGCATAACTCAACACATAGCTATTCCTAGGACTGCATGATACGAGAGGACGGAGACGGCTACCTGCGTTGGTTGGTGGGGACTGAGGGAATGTAAAGTTTTCATTGTGTTTCAGTGTAGGGACTTAGTTACGAAGGTTTCTTGGTTGATTTGACGCACAGCCCTGGAAGGACTCACATATCCTCGTACTATGCACTATATAGTTGGTGGGGGGCTTTGGATTAATCCTCAGGGAGTATGCTGATGGATATTGAGTTGTATGTGATTGTACAAAAAAAAAAAACAAGTTAAAAAAAAAAAAAAAAAAAAAAAAATAGACCAGCGGCCATGTTTGTTACATTCTTTTCCAAGTACATGATTTTTTTTTTTCCTTTTTTTTTTGTTTAGGAAATGAAGACAGAACTGCATCGATTGTGCTGCAAATATTAGCCAATGCCATCAACCACACAGTCCTCCTGTTTTAAACTGCATAAAATAGTAGACAAGCACGGGACAACAGGAAGGCTGAGACAGTGGTTTACCAGAAATGAAATAAACCCTGAAAAGGTTGATCAGCAAGAAGACAGCCCAGAGGAAGTAAAATATAGAGTAAAATATAGAGTAAATACAACAGCGTTAGAATTGAGCTTGTACAATCTGGCGCCATACCTAGGAAATAACTGGTAGAATTATGTAAGCACAGAAGAATGGAGGTATTTCTCTCATCCACCCAACCACCTGGGATGATGCCACTTTCTAAATAATTAGGAACAGGTAGCAGCTCTACACTGCTTCCTTCATGGTGAATCACAACCATCACTGTAGATGACAGATTAAACAAGCACTGGTAAAGTCAGCAGCTCTCGCCTTTGTGACCTTTTGGCCTTGCCAATGCTCTTTGCAGATTGTTTACAGTACGTATATACACTCTATAAGAAAAAGGTACCCCCTAGGTTGAATTTAAGGTCCAAGAGTAAGGAGGGAAGGGGGGGGGGGTGACAATTAACAATGAGAAACACTCTTGTCTGACCTATATTCCTTTACTGGATGGCCCCCATAGGGCTCATACTAGAGGCGGGTACACCATAGAACACATAAACCAACTGATTTATTAAAAAAATGTTCATATATTTATTTCCTTAAATATGCACAGTATTTAAGATAGTTTTCATATGTGTGAAAACTTTATGTAAATTCATATCAAAAACAATTTAGACAAACATACAATAGTTCTATGCTAGTCGCGTACAGAAAACAAAATGTCAAAGTTGACAAACAAAACCAAAATATCAATTACTTTACAATACATATCATAAAATGCATTACCATTGACCCCATTCACAACCATCCAACAGTCATACTAAACAGTCATAACCATCTCATATACGCAACACATTCATACACATGACATTGTGCATTATTAAAAAGGGACTCCTTTTATTTAAGAGGACAAGCACTCAATCATACATTAAGTTGTAAGATTTAATCAGAGGATTATCCACTGATGTGTTGTAATATGTACGCTTTCCTTGTGGTCAGACAAGTGTGTTTTTCATTGAACAGTACGTATATACATACATTTTTGGCAGCCTGATTTGTCTGGATTTAGTTTAGCCGTCTTATGTAGAACTATAAAGTCTCCCTGTAGTAAAATTCCTCTTTTTGACATGGTCACCCCCCCACTCTTTTGCCTAGTAAATGATGCGATTCCTATTGAAAGTGCAGTGGGTTCTTTCTAACCAGGTCCCGAGTGCCAGAGCTCTTTTCCAAAAGAGTACAATTGCTCCCCCAATTGGCAAAACCTTTAGCATCCTATATGAAGCCCTAGTAAATGGTACCCAGGGCTTGGGGTACTAAATAGGGTCCCAAAGTGCTGCAGCACGAATTGTACTACCCTAACAGACCCCTCATCAAGCACATGCAAGACTGCGATTGCAGGCTGAGTATCTTGGTGCAGACAAAAGTGAAAACCTGTTCTGTGTGCCATGTCCCTGAACACTGCATGTAATATTTCCAAGTCACCCCTACATCAGGTCTGACAGCCCCAAGGAAGGGCGCTTGGGGCTGGTCAGTCCTATTACTGCCAGTACAAGTGACCAGGTAAGCCATTTAAAACATGTGCTGGACACTGGTGAAAAGGAGTTCCACAGCTACATGATGTCTTCACTGAAAATAGGTACGTTTGGTATCCAACATCTCATATTGGTAAACCCACACCGATGCCAGTGTTGGATTTACGAATACATGCACCCAGAAGGCACCTTAGAGGTGCCCCCTGTAGACCTACCAGCCTCTGGTGTCCTTGCTGATGGGTTTCTGCCAGCCTGCCACCCCAGACGCTGTTCTGACCTCCTAGGGTCAGAGATTTTGCTCTCAGGAGACCCAGAAAAAAGCCTATCTAGGAAGAGGGTGTAACACCCCCTCCCACAGGATGAACTGCTGATTAACTTCCTGGGGTCAGCGAGTTTGAAAGAAGTTGCCGTCTTTGGAATGCGAAACTGGCTCCCCTCCCATGAGAGGAACCCACCCTCCATCCATCCATCATACAAAACCCACTTGGCACCTGAACCGGCGGGATAATAAGCTAGTCAGGTAGGCGTGCCGCCTCCAGGCTAGTACCACCCGTAGAACAAGTTACTTACCTTCGGTAACACTTTTTCTGGTGGATACAGTATCTGCCTGTGGATTCCTCACCTTGTGAATATCCCCTGCGCCAGCATTCCACGGAACTTTTCTTCCCCAGCATTGCACGTCGACGTGGGCGACGTCATAATACATCGGCTCCGCTCGCGACTCCGTATGACGTCACCGGAGCCATAAGAGGCCCACGTCGGCGTGATGACGTCAGTTCCACCCATTTTTTCCGTGCCTTCGAGGCGAACCAACGACAAACTCAAAGAATACACAGTATACAACACTCCAACACATATACACAGTATATAAAGGAGAAAGATGCCAAATGTACAAGCATCACAAACAAGACTTATCCTATGGCATATGAAGGTGGACAACGGGGAGGCGGGTGGGCCAGTGAGGAATCCACAGGTAGATACTGAATCCACCAGAAAAAGCGTTACCGAAGGTAAGTAACTTGTTCTTCTGATGGATACATCTGCCAGTGGATTCCTCACCTTGTGAATAGATTCCCACAGCAGTCCCCACTTCCGGAGGAGGGTGTCCACCTTCCTAAACCAAAAAGTCTTGCAGGACCGAGAGCGCGAAGTGGCCCTCCCTCCTCATCCCAGAGCGAAAGTATGGAGGGAGGCCCAAGTCGCGGCTTTACAAATATCTGCCACAGGAACACCCCGGGCCAGAGCAGATGTTGAAGACTTAGCTCTAGTAGAGTGAGCACGAATACCCTCAGGAGGAGTCTTACCAGCCAGGGTGTAGCAGATCTTGATGGTAAGGACAATCCACCTTGATAATGTGCGCTTGTGCACCGCTCTACCCTTTGAATGACCAACGTAGCCAACGAAAAGTTGATCATAAAGGCGAAAGTCTTTAGTCCTGTCCAAGTAAAAGCTGACAGCTCTCTTTGGGTCCAGACGATGGAGTCTTTCCTCCTCTTTAGAAGGATGAGGGGGTGGATAGAAAACAGGGAGGGTAATAGACTGTCCCAAATGGAAAGGAGTAACAACGTTTGGCAGGAAGGCAGCCCTGGTCCTGAGAACCATCCGTTCAGCATGTAAGGAAAGAAAAGGAGGTTTGGAACTAAGAGCTTGAAGCTCACTCACCCTCCTTGCCGAGGTTATGGCTACAAGAAAAACCACCTTAAAGGACAACAGCCAGCTATGTAGAGGCTCAAAAGGAGACCCCATCAGAAAGGTCAAAACAAGATTAAGATCCCACTGTGGCATTACAAAAGGAGTGGGAGGAAACATGTTTGTAAGGCCCTTGATGAACCTCAGAACAACCGGAGATTTAAATAGCGACGGTTGATCCGGAAGGCATAGAAAAGCCGACAAGGCCGAAAGATAGCCCTTGACCGTGGCCACAGCCCTGCTGAGCCAAGGAAAGGGCAAACTGGAGCAACTCAGAAAGATGGGCTTTCAAAGGGTCAATGGATCTCTCTCCACACCATTTAACAAACTTGGACCACCTGTAGGAGTAAATGGACTTGGTGGAGTGTCGCCTGGCCGATAAAATAACATCCACCACATCAGATGGGAGAGAGAAAGAATTCAGGTTGCCCCGTTCAATCTCCAGGCATGAAGGTGTAAGCTCTGGAGGTGGGGGTGTAGAACCTGCCCCTCGACTGCGAGAGGAGGTCTGCCGTCAGAGGGAGACGCAGCGGAGGGCACGAGGAGAGGTGGAGAAGATCTGTATACCACACCCTTCTTGGCCAATCCGGGGCGACCAAAATAACTTGGGCCCGGTCTTGGCGAATCTTCCTCAGAACCCAAGGAATCAAGGGTATGGGAGGAAACGCGTAAAGGAGCTGTGAGTCTCAACTCAATTGAAACGCGTCCCCCAGCGCACCCTGCATCGGAAACTGGAGACTGCAGAATGACGGGCAGTGCGCGTTCTCGCGGGTGGCGAACAGGTCCACTCGAGTGGTTCCCCACGTCCGAAAGACGTGACGAACCACCTCCAGATGGAGCCTCCACTCGTGATCGGCGGAGAACTGCAGACTGAGATTGTCCGCACGCACGTTCAGTACCCCGGCCAGATGATTTGCCATCAGACAAACCTGATGGTCCTGAGCCCAGGACCATAAACGCAGGGCCTCTCTGCACAGACAAAGAGACCCTACTCCTCTCTGCTTGTAGACATACCACATCGCGGTCGTGTTGTCCGTCAGGACTTGAATCGACTGACCGCGAAGGGAAGGGAGGAAGGCCTTGAGTGCCAAACGAATCGCCCGCAATTCCAGAAGGTTGATATGAAGCAACCTTTCCTCTGGAGACCAAAGACCCTTGATCTCCAGATTTCCCAGATGAGCACCCCACCCTAGGGTGGAGGCATCCGTTATCACTGTGGCCACCGATGGAGGTAGATGGAAAGGCTTTCCTTGGGACAGATTGCCCTCCACGCTCCACCAAGATAGATCCGCTGCAGCTTCTCTGGAGATCCTGATCGACTCCACAAGATCCCCGTTGTGCTGATACCACTGCCTGCGGAGGCACCACTGGAGCGCCCTCATGTGCCAGCGTGCATGGTTGACCAACACAATGCAGGAGGCGAACAGACCGAGCAGGCGAAGAACCTTCAGAACTGGAACAACCGCTCCATTGTGGAATAAAGGGACCATTTCCTGAATGTCGAGAATCCTTTGAGGAGGAGGGAATGCTCGACACACAGTAGTGTACAGTACCGCCCCTATGAACAGGTTGCGTTGAGAGGACACCAGGTGAGATTTGGGCACATTGATCGAAAAACCCAAGTCGAACAACAGCTGAGATGTTACCTGCAGATGACGCTGCACCATCTCTGGGGACTCTGCCTTCAGAAGCCAGTCGTCCAGGTAGGGGAAAACCGGAATCCCTGACCTCCTGAGATGAGCAGCCACCACTGCCATCACCTTTGTGAAGACTCGAGGTGCAGTAGTAAGACCAAATGGGAGGACCGCAAACTGATAATGTTGCGACCCAACCGTAAAACGGAGATACTTACTGTGCGGCTTCAGGATTGGGACATGAAAGTACGCGTCCTGCAAGTCGAGCGACACCATCCGGTCTCCTTGCTGCAACGCTTGAAGGACCTGCGCAAGGGTCAGCATCTTGAACTTCTCCTGTTTCAGGTAAAAGTTCAAGATTCGGAGGTCCAGAATCGGACGCAATCTGCCGTCCTTTTTGGGGATCAGAAAATACCGGGAGTAGCATCCCTGACCCCTTTCCTGCTCCGGAACCACCTCTATCGCACCCTTCTGAAGCAAGGCTAGAACTTCTTTCTGCAGGAGAAGCAGATGGTCTTCCGAGCAAAAACCTTGGCAAGAAGGGTAAGGGGGAGGAAACTCCCGAAAGGGAAGGGCGTACCCAGTCTCCACGAGGTTCAAAACCCAAAGGTCGGTTGTAACAGATTTCCAACCCCGTAGAAAATAGGACACCCGACCCCCCACAGGTCTTACATGATCCGGGATGGGGGATCTAGGGCTGCTTCCCTGAAGCAGCATTTGGAGCAGAGGAGGAGGAGGAGGAAGAAGGGTTGCGACCGGAACCTCTCCGACCCCTTTGCTTCCCTCTATAGGAGCGATAGAGGGGATTCTGCTGCTGTTGCTGGGGTTGACGGAAGGAACGAAAAGATGATCTTCCGAATCCCCTAGCCTTTCGGAATGTTGAACCCTTAGCAGGAGCCTGCAGACCCAAGGACTTCGCCGTCAACCTACTGTCCTTAAAACGTTGAAGGGCAGAATCTGCCTTCTCCCCAAACAACTTCTGTCCGTCAAAAGGCAGATCTACCAGCGTGGCCTGGACATCTGCTGAAAAACCTGAAGAACGGAGCCAAGCCCGTCTCCTTGCAGCAATGGACGACCCCATAATCCTCGCCACCGAGTCCGCCGTATCCAGCCCAGACTGGATCACCTGCCTGGCAGCTGCCTGAGTGTCCGCAACAACCTCCAAGAAGGACGACTTCTCCCCCTCAGGTAACTTAGGGGCCAAAGTTTTTATAGAGTCCATCAGGGCATGAACATAACGCCCCAGCAAGCATGTGGCATTTGAGGACTTCAACGCCATACTTCCTGAGGAGAAAGTCTTTTTGGCCGCCTGATCAACTTTCTTTGACTTCCTATCAGCAGGAGATTGGGGGAAAGCACCCGAAGCATGTTTAGAACATGAAGCCTGCACCACTAGGCTCTCCGGAGAAGGATGCGTGGATAAAAAATCCGGGTCTCCTGGTGCAACCCTGTACCTCCTTGCCACCCGTCTGCAAACCGCCGGAGCTGATAGAGGCTTCTTCCACACCTCCAACACTGGTTCCAAGAGAGCCTCATTGAAAGGTAACAAAGGCTCCGAAGCCGACGTCGGAGAGTGCAACACCTCTGTAAGCAGGTTGGATTTGTACTCCACAGAGGGCAGCTGCAGATCTAACAACTCCGCGGCCTTCTTGATCACGACATGGTAGGGAGCCAATTCCTGTGGAGGAGAAGACCTTGCAGAAGCATGCTCCCACTCTGGGGTGGTATCCAAACCACTTGCTTCCTCTATTCCTTCAAACTCATCCGAAGAAGAGTCGACTTCACCTTCTTCCACCTCTGCCCGATATCTTCCTTCCTCCAATACCCTTTGGGCCTCCCGCCTCGATCGGATCCGGGGAGCCGGCGTCGTAGACGTCGTACGCGGCGTCGGTGGAGCCAAAGGCACAGTCGTCGGAGGCGCCATAGGTGGAGTCGGTGGAGTCGGCGGCGCCGATGGAGTCGGCCTCGGCGTCGAAGAAGGCTCCGAAGATCGACGGTCCATCCGAGGTCAAATCGGATCCTCAACCGGCGCCGGAAACGGCCAAGAAGGCGCCATCGGCATAAAGGGCAGAAAAGGAGCCTGAGCGTATTGCTGCGGCACTCCCAGTGTAAACGCCATCGGACCCACGGAACCAGCTGGTGCTCCGGATGGGAAGGATGCCTTCTGAAAAATACCATACATGGCATTCAGAAATCCCGAAGGATCCGTACCTGGAGCCGGGAATTGGGGATAAGGGACCGTCCCTGTATCCCCTTGTGGAGTCACCGGCGTCGGCTCCTCAAAATCATCCACCGGAGCCACAGAGTCATCAGGCACCGGAACAGCCTCCTCCTGCTCCCCATCATCCAAATGAACATCAGATTCCACTCGACCCGGAGTCGAAGCCTTGGACGGTGCCGGTGACTGCGTCGGTGAACGAGCTGGAGCCCGCTTCGGCGAGGGAGACTTATCAGGAGAAGGCGAAGGGGACAAGGCCTTGCTCCGACGTCGATGGGGCGAAGCCGACCTCGACCTCCTAGACTTCGAGGACCGACGTCGAGAAGAAGGTTTCCTCTTCTTGCGGTGCTTCTTCGACGACCTCGAAGTCGATGACTCTCGCCTGGATTTCTCCTTTTTTCTCCCCCTCTTCTCCTCACCGATCTTCTTCATGAAGAGTTTGGTCTTCCTCTCCTTCAGCGCTTTAGGATTCATGCTCCTACAGCACCCGCACTCTTCCATGTCATGATCAGAGGAAAGACACCATAAACAGTTCTGATGCGGATCCGTCATGGACATCAGGCCTCCGCATTCCCTGCAGGGCTTAAAGCCCGACTTCCTCGTCGAAGACATACCGATTTTAACAAAGTTACACCACTAGACTACAAAGTAGCTAGAGAGCACTGGGAAAAAACCGTTGCGAGTCGACGGCGCAGAAAAAAGGGAACTGACGTCATCACGCCGACGTGGGCCTCTTATGGCTCCGGTGACGTCATACGGAGTCGCGAGCGGAGCCGATGTATTATGACATCGCCCACGTCTATGTGGAATGCTGGGGAAGAAAAGTTCCATGGAATGCTGGTGCAGCGGATATTCACAAGGTGAGGAATCCACTGGCAGATGTATCCATCAGAAAGGTGGGCTACTGTGAGGTGGATATGATTTTTCTGAAGTAGCCATCTTTGTGAGGGCATACTTATATATTCTGGAACAGGGTTATGCCCACTTCCCACAGGAAGTTATAGAGGGCGTACTGACCCCATTGGCTACTACCATAAATTTAGTATTTTGGAGAGTCCCTGACACCAGAGAGGCAGATCCTGATGACCCAAGAAAAGAGGACACTGAAGAGCCGCAAAAGCAGAGAGTAGAAGCGGCTGGCCTGTCAGCTTCTCTCATCGAAAACTGCACCAAAGTCTATTCGTTCTAAAGCTGTTGACTCCAGAAACCTGGGAAAACTGCCTGCCTCTCGAAAATGACTCAAGACCTCCTCTGAACAGCAAACCTTTTCTGAAGAAATTCCACAAGCACAGACTCTGGTTTTGGTGGTTCCAGAGGCTTCAGACACCTTACGCCACCACTGCACCCGTCACAATCGGCCCGAGTTGAAGTGGGCCAACAAGGTTCCCCAGCCCTCCAGAGTTCAAACCCATCAAGATTTCACTTCTCTCGGACACCCTGACAGTGCCTGCAGCCTCTACAAGCTGACCCACTTCACCGTGACTTCTCTGGTAAGGAAAAACCAGATTCCCAAGGACCCCTCTGCACCAGTCACCCCTGTGCGAAGAAGCCCATAGGTGTGCTCCCCCCCCCCCCCCCCCGAGCATTGCAAGGCTGGAGTCCACTTGCTGGTTCAGCCCGGCTGGCTTCCTAGCCAGAGCCTGCAGCTCCTTTTACAGTGACCGATTCATATTGAAAAGCATTAGGCTCCCTACGCAGATTTGCATTCTGCATCTGGCCGCCCTCGTGCCACTGGTGGTGTCCTGCTGGTGCGACCTTGGACCTTGCCCACCACTCACCTCAACTCCTGGAGATTGGTCCTGTAAGTCAATGAACTGTACCTGTTAGCAGAAAGTTCTTACTTCCACAGGATAACACTACACAACTCAGAAATTGCACTGTGGGCACTTTTTAAAGTGAAAATAATTTATATTTAAAAACTTACTTACCTAAATGATTTTTCTCCGATACCTAAACATATATAAAGATACTTGCTATTTTTATAAATTGGTGTGGATCTCCTGCTGGAGTCGTGTGCGTCATTTATTAATCATTGTGTGTATTTGCAACCTTCTTGCACTTCTCTGGGCCCAAACCTAAGGCTATTCGACCACACTACCCCCCGATAGAGCACTTTGGGATTGCATAGAGCCAGAGGCGCCACTAGAGCCAAATTTTGGGGGGGGGGGGCTAAGAAAAAATTTCGGGGGGGGGCTGAATCTTTAAGCAATAGGCAGAGTGGAGCTGATTTCGGGGGGGGGGGGGGTTTCTGAATCTTTAAGCAATAGGCAGAGTGGAGCTGCAGAGGCTCTTAGGAGGGGTGAAACAACAGCAAGGCCTCATTAACATGCAAATGGTCTTTTATAGACCTGTGAAGTGCTCGGGTGCGGCTGTGTTTGTGACCCCGGGAAGCTGTCTCATCCCGGGCTGCCACACATGACGGGGGGGGGGCTGAAGCCCTTTGAGTCCAATGGGTATTGCGCGCCTGCATAGAGCCCGTGTCCACTAGCCAGAGAACCCTTGGATATATCAGATTTTTGATACATCACATAAAGAGCCGGCTTCCTACACCCCCCCCCCCCCCCCAACCTAACTGCAGACGAGATTCTATAACATCGCACTACCACCACTTTAGACACCCTTTGGGAATCCCTATACCTCACTTGGCTGCCTAGCTTGACTCCAGGCTGTGTCGGTGACAATTGCCAATACTGCCACACATTGAGGCTTCCGTCATACAAATCCTTTCGCACCTCAGAAGCTCCGGCGTTGCTGCCACAACAGTCACTAGACTGGCACACTCACCCCACATGCTTACTGAAGGCCTTTTTTTGCTGTTGGATAGCTGGTACTTAGCCTCCCGTTCCTTGTGTTGCACTTCACATACCTTATAATTTATGTTTTATAGTTGTTGTGTTTATTGAACTGGAGAGATAATCCTAGGATGCATGGCTGGACCCCAACATTCTAAGTCACCTCTCTACACATTTGGCAGGAGCCCTCTGAGAGATATATATATATATCTATATAACTATATCTATATATCTATATATATATTCCAGCCTCTCTTCCGATCCCATCCACCAGTCGGGGTCGGTGCTGACAGGCGGGCGCTGGACCCGCTATTACTTTATAATCACCTCACGCTGCTCCAGCATAAGAAGAAGTCCTGCTCCAGCATAAGAAGAAATCGCACTCAGAAGTTGCTTTGCTCCAAGCTACGCCTGCCTACTGATGGGGTGGTGGGAGGCGGAGCATCTATGGCATGAGGGCAATACAATCTACCAGAACAACGTCATCCTGTGGACCAGTTACAAAGACTATATTTTTCTGATATGGGATGGTCCACAGGATGACCTGAATATTTTCATCCATGGTTTATCCACCAACAACTTGAATCTTGAGTTCACTAGCAGGACAGACCCCACCACTATAGAGTTCCTAGATGTGCAGGTTGAGGTGAGAAATGGCACCCTGCAAACAAATCTATACAGGAAACCCACCTCAGGAAATAGTATTTTGCACTCACATAGCCATCATCCTGTTGGATTGAAGCGGAGTATCCCCTATGGAGAACTCTTAAGAGCTAAGCGAAATTGCAGCACCCTTGAACTTTATGAAAAGGAGGCTATGAACATGCAGGGCCGTTTAAAAGCAGAGGATACACAGGCAAAAACATTAGAGCAGCTGCCAGAAAGGCCAGCATGAGAGACAGAAACAGCTTACTTATCCCCATGATCAAGGATAGCGGGAGACAGGAAGTGAGACTGATTACCACGTTCAATCATGCACCACAAGATGTTCATAACATAGTGAGAAAACATTGGCACGTTATCAAGAGCGATGTCATAATTGGCAAATTGGTCAGTCCCACACCTCATGGAACATACCGAAAATGTCAATCGATCAAAGACCTCCTTGTACATAGTCATCTGGCCATAAAAAACAAAGTATCCAAAACTTGGTTGAGGGAACTCCCAGGTTTTCATATTTGCGGGAGGTGTAAAGCTTGTAGCTGTAGCACGAATGTGAAAACATTTAGTCTTCCGAATGGTAAAATGGGGAAGATACGAAATATCATCAATTGCAACACAGAATATGTTGTTTATGTTTTAACCTGCATCTGTGGCCTACGGTATGAGGGCAGTACTATTTTTCCTGTGAAAAAGCGCATTCTTGAGCACCTGCGTGCAATCAAAAATGGCGATATGTCATACGCAATAGCAAAACACTGATTTAATGCATGCTAACAAAGACATCAACACTAAAATCACATATTTTGGTATTGACAGGGTCCCTGTGAGTGCAAGAGAAGGAGATCGGGAACGTCATCTACGATGCCTGGAATCTGACTATATTATAAAACTTTGCAGCAAGACACCAGGAGGCCTCAACCATGAGGAGGACCTCCATGTACATTTAGGCTAGCAAGAGTGCTGCGAATTTCTGACTGTGCAGATAATTGCTGACAATGAGTCGCATTAAGTTGCCAGCAACAGCGCGTAGCCTATGTCCCTCTCTCTCTTTTTTCTCTCTCCTCTATTTACGTATGTCCTGAATGCACTAACAAGGATTTGAAACAGTATCTTTAGTGGTCTTTGTGGTAGGAGCGGCTGCTCCACCCATAACAATACTGACCAAATTTTCTTATCCTCCTTCCCTGCACCGCTGTACATATATTTTGTGTGTGGTTTTCTTTCCCTTTAAGTGACCCTGAGTGGACCTGATATGGTGGTCTTATTCTTCCTGATTCAGACATTAGGTTGGTCTCAACTTATTAATATTAGCACTGGCCATTAATAATGAATAACTCCTATTTATTAAATAGTTGAGGCCTAATGCACATCACTCACTGCGCAATATCAGTCATACAATAGCAATGAATTAGCTATGACAGTATTTTATTTTTCCGCCACCAGGCACATTGCGCTAGGTTTGTGTTTTTGGCGTTTTTGCGTTTATTTCCATTCAAAATGCTTTTTTCTCTGCATTTTTAAGAATATTGAATGTGCACTTGCATTATTCCAACTTTTTTGCACTGGCATTTGAAATGTTTGAATGTGACATCTGAAACCATTTTAAAGTCGGTTTTCTAAATGTCAAATCTATCAACTAAAGTGCATTCTGTTTTCTATGTTCATTAACTCACAGAAGTGTTCTTAAACTCACTCCCACTTCCGGGTCACTGTATGACTTTTTGACAAAGACTGTGTTGTCGAAACGCGTCATTAAATACTAATTTTTTCACGAACTTAAAATCCTGAGTGCGACTTATTATGCCGGAGCAGCGTGAGGTGATAACATACACCACCCCCCCCCCCCCCCACCCCCCGATGCAGCTGTTCGGCGCCATAAATAAAAACACATTTTGTAACCGGCAGCTTGTTATAAGCCTTGATGTATTTCTGCATGGGTGTGAAGCCTCGCAAAGTCGTATAACATAACAGGTGTATTTGTAAAGCACACGATTACCCTTGGTGTCCTGGTGCTGAATAACAGATGTTTATTGTTACCCAACTCAATGGAACTCACTTTATCGACCTCAGATGGATGAAAGGGCGAGTGGACCTGCCGGGATTTGAACCTGTGACCATGAGGTCGAACACAGGCCCCTGCAGTGGGTGCTTTAGTCCACTGAGCAACCAGACCCGGCTAATGTATGGCTTATGTTTGTTAATAACTGCCTAGTAACAAGAAGTCTATCATTCGTAACGCACAAGTACGGTCAGTGTCTACTTACTGTTAAAGGATTGCTTTATGGTTTTTTTACATTTGTAAGGGCACGCTGCCACGCAGAAAGACCATCTATTGAGCGTCAGCAGTGACACTGATGGGGACTGGGGGAGGAATTTGCAAACCCTGCTCATCGTGGTTTTGAAGCTCTATATAAAGTTGGGTAGCTGATGAGATGCGGAAGCGCTAGCCTGATATGGTCTCCAATGCCAGATCAGTGTCAGTCTAAACAAGCTGTTTTTTCCGTCTATGCCCTGCCACGGAGCCAATGTAGATAGACTTCGGAGAGGTTCCCACCGCAGGGAGGGGGGGGGGGGGGGGTTCATTTCAGTCTTCCACTCTGAACAAAAACGTTTAGACAGCAACCTGATGAAGGCGGTGGTTGCCCTAAGAGCCCAAGTGGCTTTCTAGGGAATGCTCCCTTTGTCGGTTATGGGCTGCATAGCGAATCCCTAAACAGTGAAGTTGCCCCAAGTTCTAGATCACTTCACCAACATCCTGGTGTTCCTTTCCCAAAGATTCTTTTGGGAACTGGACTCTTTCTTGGGGAGCTAATTCCGCATAATTCATGCGGGCTGACAATCGAATGCTATTAACTCTGGAATTAAACCCCAAGTAATCCCTTACACATCTCCCATTGATAGTCCTGCCCAGTTTTGCTCTGAGCATGTTCTTGACAAAATCTTTCCTTCCCAATGCCCCAGTAATACGCCAAACTTGCGCTTCCTAAATAGGCAGAATATCTAGATGAACAAGCAGGCTTAACCACTGTGGGAGACCACTTCCAAGATGGGCAGCTTATATCATTTCTAGCCCTTCATGAGCAGATCGATTTTCATGAGGGTTAGGTTTTGATACATGGGTGGGTACAACACACCGTGCATGATAAATGATGCATAGTGGACATCATCAAAACTGATGTGCACAAGTTTCTTGTATACTATTGGTACTGGTTGTCTGGTTAGCCTACTGGAATCTCATGCAGCTTTAACTTTGAAAGGAACACTATGACAAATACTGTATTGAAGGAAAATTAAAAGCTGCGTACCCTTTTGAGCTGATAAAGTCTGCTGCTGGGAATGTGAATCGGAGAAGAGGACGGCAACTGCAAAGAAATGAAAAAAAGAATGAAAACACTATTCACAAACCAGCAAAGCACAAACATAGCCAGCGCCAAGCATCTTACCAACATTACTTTGCCTCTGGTGTGGTCGGTTTGTTCTGCCAGCATTCAAAGTACCAGAACTGGAGTACAGGAGAGGTAGAGCCAGCCATTTCAGCTCAAGTCCAAATAATTTTTCCATTTTTATCATACCCAATCACCTTGAGTCACAAATTTCTGATTATCCACCAGCAATCTCACTAAGGACAGCTCTGCACTCACGCAAACAGAATTTTGTTTTATTTATGAGGCCTTTCCACCTCTGCTGCACATGCCTTGACACTCGAAATACATAACGCCCCCACACACCTGAAGTTCAGGCATAAACATGTAAAACATAAATACCCACTTTCCTTCCACATAACCAGATCCTCAAGTGAACACTTGTCAAGTGCAAATATAATTGGTTTAAAAGCTGCGTGGTTGGTTAACCCATGTGCTCATTCTTTCCCTAGAAAAAAGTGACAGACTTACTAACCCTGGCAATGCTCCAAACACAAGGCCCTACTCAAACTACCATGGTATTTGGTACAGCACCTACCTACCACATGCAAACTATATTAAAGTTCAAAATGCTTGGATGCCTAAGCTTCGTCACCACTCCCAAACCACCTTGTGCAGCATTTAGATGCTGGTTCATCAGCCTATAGACCCCTCTCCTTCTGCAATGGCTCGCTGGAGACATCCAAACTGCTGCATCCCTCCTAGAATTCAAGAGGTCCTAAAGACATGACAACTGGCTCTATCAAATCTCACCTCAGTCCTCAGCAATCCCTTTCAGCAAAATGGCACATTTAACTAATGTTTCATATGTAATATACTCCTTTGCTCTCAAGCTAGGTTTCTGCTCTACAAATATCGATACATACAGTAAACGTTGTCATTCCAGTTCATATTGAGCAATTGAAGGCAAGTTTCAAAGAAAAGTCTCAAGGCGCCAACTAAAAGGCTATAGGAATGGAATAAAATGGGAGAGCATAAACTAAGCCTTGTTCATATTGCCAAGTTATTTGTGTGTAAAAACGAGCAATTATTTAGTACTGCGGGTGGGTGGAGTACAGCCCGAACAGTAGATTTTCTACTGTCAAAGGTGATCTTCAAAGATGGAATGTCATTCCATGTTTGCATGGCGGGACGAAGATAAGGGCCCCTCTAGGGATAGGACACCAGATAGATAATTAGAATGCTATTAATGCGTGTAGCTTTATAGACCAGAGCAATTTAATTCCCAGTTTCCAACTAGTGCCTATAAAATGATTTTATGCCACTAGCATGGTGGTCCCACGCTTATCATAAATTACAATAAAATGTGCTTTTAGTCCGCATTGAACGCAATTCTTTTAACGGTTTCCCAAACTATTTATCAATTTGGAATGCAAGTTTGCTAAATATTAAATTTCTTTAGTAAACTACATTTAATTACACCAATATATTTTCTGAAAGGGCATTTCATTTTAAGATTGTTGGTGTCGCAAAATGCGTTAATCGAAATGGTGAGCTTTTCAGGTTCCTGAAAACGTGGTTAGTCTAGACACCATAGGGGATTGAGTGTCACCACTGACACATTATTGGGCATTATTGGCCTTTGAGAAAGCCAATGATGCTAGTTACACGCATTATTGTGCTTTGGCCAAATGTGCGCCTCTCAGCGCCAAGGATTTCAGAATAACTTTAAATTTATTACCAATTTTCATCTAATTTAAACTGTTGTGAAGCCAAAAATAGTGAATTATAGATGACATTTTCAACAAGCATTGGCATAGCCAATAGATCGCGCCTTTGAGACCTTATAAAGTATTTAATTATGCAGCACAAGATCCTTGGTGCAACATCAACTGTTGAATTGCTAAACACTAAAAGGTCCCAAAGGCAAGACCTATTGGCTATGCCAATGCTGGTTCTTTTTTAGATTAATGCATTATGTTGTGTGGATTTGTAGAGCACACTAATCACCAGAGAGGGTACCCAGGCGTTTGGGCAAGGTGTGGTGGTCCAAAGGTGCTTGTATGAAGAGCCAGGTCTTCAGCTTCCTGCGGAACTCAAGTGAGGAGGATGCTCTGATGTGCTGAGGGAGGTAGTTCCATATCGGAGAATGAGCGACTGCCAGTTTTGCTTTTGCAGATGAGGGGAGTGCATGAGTGAGAGTGAAGCAGAGAGTTGGTGTCTGGTGGGTTGGTGAAAGCGTATGCAACTGTTAAGTTATTCTGGTCCTGTGTTGGGTAGGGCTTTGTACGTGTGCATGAGAAGTTTGAATTGGCTGTGCTTATGAATGGGGAGCCAGTGAAGCTTCCTGTGGTGAGGTGTGATATTGGTGCAGAGTGGTAGGTAGACTATGAGTCTTGCAGCTGCAGTCTGGAGTCTGTGTATGAGTCGTTAGAAGATTCCGGCGTAGTGTTGCCGTAGTCCAGCCTGCTGGTGACTAGTGCTTGCGTGATGATCCATCTGGTGTTCTGAGGCAGCAATTTAAAGAGCTCTCACAGCATGCGTAGATGTGGAAGGATGAGGTGCACACTGTTGAGTTGAGCCGGTGTGAGTGAGTGAGTGAGTGTGTCCTCGCTCCGACTCCACCAGGTGGAATCCAAGGGGAGGTGCGGGGGGTGACTTTTTGCCGAAGACCAGTACTTCAGTCTCGTCGGAGTTGAGCTTCAGGCAGTTGGTTCGCATCCAGTCTGCTCCCATGGTCATGCAGTTGGAGACGTTGGTTCTGCGGTTTGTCTTGTCCGTCAGTGAGAGGATGAGTTGGTTGTCATCAGTGTAGAGGACAGTGTCATGTAAATGCTGAGGAGTGGGGCTGAGGGACGAGGCTTGTTTCTTGGTCTGATGGGTAGTGTGGCAGCCTGACCATTTGAGTCCTTTCCTTGAGGAACGAACTGATCCATTTGGGAGCAGATCCTTGTGTGCCAATCTTGTGGAGTCTCTTGATCAGGGTGATGTGGGAGACAGTTAAAGGAAACCGGGAGGTCAAGCAGGATGAGGGCCGCCGTTTCTACTCGGTACAAGAGGTTTCAAATTTAGACAGGGGCCAAGATGAGTACTGTTTCGGTGCTGTGGTTCTTTCTGAATCCCGATTGAGTTGTCTAGAAGATGGTGAAGTTCGAGGTGGGTTGTGAGTTACTTGCTAATGGTCTTCTCAACCACTTTGGCCCGATAGGAGGAACAGGGAGAGCACCGCACTTCAAGATGTTTTAACCTGGTGGGGAAGAGTTGAAAGATTAAAAATGATGATCACTCCACTAGTCAACTACCTAACCAGCATGCTACCTATGACCCTTTCCAACGAATTCTTAACAAAAATTGACAATATCTTCAACTCTTTTCTTTGGCAAGGGAACATACCCAGAATCTTCCTTAAGCTCCAGCTAGATAAAGAAAAAGGGGGATTAGGCCTCCCCAATTTCAGAAATTACCAAACGGCATACCTCTGTAAACAAGGACTCAATTGGTTCATCAACGATCCAGAGTATCTTCCTGCATGGGTGAATATAGATTAATTGCTCATAAACATCCCCCTGCCCGCCCTATTAACAATGAACATTTCACACCTTCCTCACTCTAAGTATATTATCCAGAATACGAGATGAGCCCTCTACCAATCTAGACGTAAAAATAAAGCCCAATCTATCATCACTATGGTACAACCGGAGCCTAAAAATAGACAGAGAAATTATACACTGGAAAAAAAAGGGTCAAATAACGGTGTAAACCTAGTCAAAGACCTCTTTGCGGACAAATTCCTGCTACCTTTCTCGAACCTACAATTCACGAACCATTCACCACTTCCTGTGGTGAATGGGCATCACCCTGTCCCAGAGTACCAAACTGCACCACACACAAGATGGTGGAATTCCCTCTTTCGTGTTCATTTCAGGCTGCCCACCCTAGGGGTGTGACTAACCTGGAGGTACAACAAGACTCCTTCCATACCAGAGTTGGCATGGCCGGGAGCACCAGCATGGCGGTCGCCTAATTACGAAGCTCCGTCTCGGTCCAAAAAGATCCTGAAATTCTCCACTCCAGGAGGGCTCCGACACCCACGGAAGGGGTAGAAATTAATTTACTGAGCATCAGCAGCGGGAAAAACAAAAGAAGCACCCGGCGCCGAAGGGCCCAGAGTGTACAGGAGCCGCGCCACAGACCCCCCCAAAAGCCAGGCTTGCTGTTGGAGGAAGGTGGCTCCTGTGAGACTGCACCCGAATCGAGTTGGTGTGGCGCCAGACTGCGGCGACACGCAAGGCAGTAATGTATCCACTGCACATCAGCAGTGGTAAACTTAAGGAAAGAAGCCCTCTGTGCTGGAAGGCTCGGAGGCAACGTGACGAGTGTTGAAGCAGAGCTGCAGGCCCCGAGACACCGGACTCTAGGTAAGAGGAAGGTGGCTCCCTCGAGGCAGCGCCTGAACGGCAGCTGGGCAGCGCTGAATGGCGGCAACACTTCCACGAAGAATCGGAAGGTGAGGAGAGGAGCCAGGGTGGGAGACCCACTGGGAGGGCTGCGGAGTCACAGGAGGGCAGAAGGTAGAGAGGACTAACCCTCGACCAGACAACTGCAAGGAGCTGGATCCGGGGGAGGAGTCACAGCCTAAGGATGTACGGCAGTGATTCATTAAGGCCCGATAGGCCCCAAAATAGACCCGGAAAGAGTCGCGACCCGGACGAAGGGGCAGCTCAGAGCCCCGGACAAGAACCTGAATGTAGAGGGGGCCTAAAGAGACAAATTGAGAGCGCGGCCCTGAAGAGAGAGAACAGCGCAGGCCCTGAAGAGAGAGAACAGCGCAGAGAGTGAACCCCCCCCCTCCCCTCCTGAGGGAAGCGATCCAGTGTGAAGAGAAGACAGCCGGGAGGAAGGGGGGGGGGGGGGGGAAAGGAGCTTAACCTGGGCCGGAAAGGACCCCAGGTGAAGCGAAGGCAGAAGGTGGAATAGGGAAGATGCAGCTTACTTGAGTCTGACTGGCTCCCAGGGGGCATGGGGTCTGCAGGAGTGGGCTTCTGGGTGGGAACTACTGGATATTTGGAGATTGCAAAATAAACAGAAGAGGGAATTTTCATTTTACTCCCCATTATACGGCCTGCATAACAGGCTAGACATGTTCTTCTGCTCCAGTCAGCTGGCACCTTCACTGTCGGGGCATAATATCAGGGACGATCCATCTCGGACCACAGTCCTCTCCTTCTACGATTTGCTCCAACTCCCGAAAGGGCCCCCATCCCACTATGGCGATTAGGGCCCTACCTACTTGAAGGCAACAGCTTCATCAGAGGAAATATCATCTTACTTTGCTACAAACCGAGCAACGGCGAGTTCCACCATGGTGGAATGGGACACATTTAAGTTGGTAGTAAGGGGACAATGCATGGGAGAAACTGTTGGGGCCAGAAGGGAAATTTACCAAGAACTTAGATCCTTCGAGGACCAAATGCTGACAATGGATCGGGAAGTAGGGACAAGAGAAGAGGCCAGGAAGCTGCTCTCCAATACAAAGAGCAAATATAATGAAACCTGGGAACTGTGGAGTGTCCTAGATACCCGAACATATCTAGAGGCAACACGTGGAGGGAGGAAAAGCAGGAAGATTATTAGCCTGGCTAATTTGCCCAGAAGGTAGGGGGTTCCTGATACCTAGTATTTTGGGACCAGAGGGGCAAACTATTTTCTCCCCGAAAGCTATGAAGGATATATTTAGAGGACACTATGTTGAGTTATTTGGGAGACCGGGTGAGGTACCGACTGAAGAGATGGCAGCATATGTGGAGGATCTTGGGCTGCAAGACCTAGATCAAACCTCATGGAAAAGCCTGGAAATAGCGATTACCGCACAGGAACTCAGCACAGCAATTAAAGAAATGGCCAGAGGAAAAACTTCAAGGATGGATGGCCTCCCGGGCGAATTTTACCATACTTACGTGGACCTCTTGGCCCCTCGATTAGAGAAGTTGTACTCGGACGCCCTGCAGGCGAGCCATCTCCCCGTCTCCACTAGGGAAGCTCTGGTGGTCCCACTGCCCAACACCAAGTCGAACTTAGTGGGTATGGCGGACTTCTGTCCCCTGTCCATGCTAAATCTCGACTTCAAAATTCTTAGCAAAGTGTTAGCAACCAGACTCCTACCGCAAATGCAGCGACTGGTCCAAACAAACCAAAACGAGTTTATCCCAACGGGGTCGACCTCAAATAACCTGAGAAGACTCTACCATGTATTGTTCAATACAGAGTTGGCAAAGTACCTTGATACTATGGTGATGGCAGTAGTCTTAGAAAAAGCTTCCGATTCACTTAGATGGTACTTCACGATTCAGGCAATGAAAATAATGGGACTGGGAGATGAATGGCTGTGCTGGGTCCGCTTGGTGTACTCTGATCCGATGGCTAGGGTGCATACGGGCGGAGTGGTGTCTGCACCCTATACATATATAGAGCAACTCAGCAGGGTTGTCCGCTATTGCCGTTGCTCTTCGCTCTGGCGATGGAACAGCTAGCAGAATGCTTCAGGCAGGAAAGGCAGGAATCATGGAATGAAGCTACATGGAAAGGTGCATATAATAATTATTATATGCAGATGATATTCTGCTATACGCGATGGATCACAGGGGACAGTGAAGGCGATGCAGGTCCTACAAGAATTAGCGGAACTGTCAGGGTTCCGAGGTAACACCTGGAAGACCCTCAAATTTCCAGCGAGACCAGCGCTGGAAAGACCGCTAGACCTCCCAGTAGGACCCACATAGACCCCGAGCTCCTTTAAATACCCACGCATTGAGGTGTTCCATAGACAAATAGACCTGCTGGATGGGAACCTGGGAAAAGCCATTAGAGCAACAAGGACAAATGTGTCCTTTTGGAGATCACTCAAACTCTCGATCATGGCTAGAATAGCACTTTCCAAAATGGTGGTGCTACTATATTATTTTGTCAACTTACCGGTGGTGGTCCCTAAAAAGTGGTTTAGAGACATGGACACCTTGTTGCAGGAATTGGTTTGGGATGGGGGTGAAATATAGTGTCCCTAAAACTATTGACCGCCCACAATGGGAGGGGGGGGCTGGGTACCACGGATTTTGAAGCACACTACTTGGCAGCACAATTGCAATGGCTGGCCCAGTGGCTAGATGGGAAGGGGTTAGAGACATTGGCACTACTGAATGGTCCTCTCAGGGGAGACTACTAGCCAGGATGTTAAACCCCCAAAATAAGATTGAAAACATGGGAGGTTTGCTCAAAGAGGCATTGGCGTGCTGGGACAGATTTACGCGACAAGCGGCGGGACCACCACTTTATGCACCTGACCTGCCAATTATGAGACTACCAAGGATGGAGGTAGGCCCTCCCTTCTCTCAGGAACAGTTGCAGGGATGGAGGGAAGCTGGAGTGACCACAGTCAGGGACTGCTATCTGGATGGAGAATTGCTCCCACTAGCGGAATTCCTGGAATATCACAAATTGCTGCCCGGGCAGTTCTTAAACTATCATGCTGTCCAGGGGACACTGGCCGCACTATGGGGTGAAGCTACACACAAACCCACCACGCACACAGCCCTCAAAGCAATGGTGACCTTGGGATCAGCAAGACACTTAGTGAAATGGCTATATGCAGCAATAATGGAATTGACGGAGATGCCCATGTCCCACATACAAGAGAAATGGGGGGGGGGGGGGGGGGGAATCTGGTTGGGAGGCCACTGATCGGGGCGGAATGGAAGTAAGTATTAGGTAGCCCAAAGAAGATAGAGTAACGCTAACTTCAAACTCATACAGTTCAATATAATACAGATGGTACCTCAAACGACACGGACTAAACATGTACAGTGACGACAACCAGAAATGCGCCAAATGTTCAGAACTAGATGCAAACTTTGCACACATGACGTGGAACTGACCGGTACTCCAGGCATACTGGGGGGGAAAAAAAAACAAGCATTGGCATAGCCAATAGGTC
Organism: Triturus cristatus; assembly: GCF_964204655.1. Classification (NCBI taxonomy): domain Eukaryota; kingdom Metazoa; phylum Chordata; class Amphibia; order Caudata; family Salamandridae; genus Triturus; species Triturus cristatus. The sequence continues at coordinate 793,554,434 of NC_140588.1, forward strand.
TCGCCTTTGGGACCTTATAAGTGTTTAGCCATGCAACAGTTATAGGATATTGTGCTGCATACCTAAATACTTATAAGGTCCCAAAAGCGAGACCTATTGGCTATGCCAATGCTTGTTTGACAATTGTTTGCATTTATTTTGTTCACGATGTGTGGCTGAGAAGTAAATGACAGGAGATTACACCCTGGAGGCCAAGTCTTTGCATTTAAAAGTGGTTTTAAATATTTTGCGTAAAGTTACAAGTTATAGTTGTACTTTTCTTGTTTTTATGTGCTTTGGCCGATAAGTGTGCCGGTAGACAGCGGCTTTATTTAAGGCCCATGCAGGCGATGACATTACGGCGCAGTTTTGGGAGAGGCTGAGGGGAGTAGGGGTCACGGAATAGAGGGGAGTAGGGGTCACGGAATAGAGGAGAGGCAGAGGAGTAAACAAGGGGGTGGCGGGAAAGAAAATAGGCTGAGGGCAAAGGAGGACCGAGTTAACGTATTTGTAAAGAAAGGTAGAGGCTAATGGGAAATAGGGGTCACGGGAGATAGGAAAGGCAGAGGGAAGAGAGGAGGATGTGAGAAATGTATATTTGCACTTTAAAAAAAAAAAAATGTCATTTGCTGAAAAGCGTACCGGCAGACACCGGCTTAATTTAAGCCCCCTGCAGGCGTTGATTACGTCATGGTTTTCGCACCATCCAACATCTGTGTATGGTATATTCTTAAACATAGTGGAAGCAGTTTAAAAGAAAGAAAGGGGGTGGGGTGAAAGAGAACAAGCAGAGTGGAAAGGAGGACCGCATAGAAACTGTTTGCATTAACGAAAGGGAGAGGCTGAGGGAAAATATGAACAGAGGGTGGTTAACATCGTAAACACAGGGAATGAATGTGTAAAAAAATATGGCTAAACGTACGTGTCTATGAAGTTTAGGGGCGATAAGTTGATACACGACCTAAAGAATATATTTTATAACTTGTGCCCTGTGAAAATAAAGATCCACCATGCTTTGTTTTTTTTTTTTAAAGTATTTAAGCAAAGTATCAGTTATTTGTCTGCAATTATTTGTTTTTTGTCTGATCTTTCCTCAGAGCATCCCGCCAGACACCTGCATAATTTAAGCTCCCTGCAGATGATAACAAAGCCCAACAGTTTGGTGTACTTCACAAAACACACAGAAAACAGTTGTAAAATATGGGGTTACGGAGAAAGCAATCAACTTTATTTTTGTAGTGTAGATTTACTGCGCGCTGGCAAAAAAAATGTATGCACTTTTCTTTATTTTAGTTGTATTTGCAGAAGAGCAGGCACCGGCTTATTTAACGGTCCCTGCAGGCGTTGTTTACAAAGCCCCCTGCAGGGGTTTGTAATGTTGGTCTCGTACTCCGTGAGAGTGTGTGTATTCTTTCTTTACGTTAGCCATGTTGTACTACATGGAATTACATTTATAAAAGCTCTAAGTTTGGTTGGTTGCTGTGGGGAAATCGAATATTAATAGACTGATATTAATGCTATTTAAAATCGGTTTAATGTAAGGCCCCTGCAGGCAATGAAATTACGGCCCTGTTTTGGGAGAGGATGAGGGGGGAGTAGGGGTCACGGAAGACAGGAAAGGCAGAGGAGTAAACAAGGGGGTGGCGGAAAAGAACACAGGGTGAGGGCAAAGGAGGACCTGAGTTAATGTATTTGTAAAGAAAGGGACAAGCAGATGGGAACTAGGGGTCACGGGAGAGAGGAAAGGCAGAGGGGAGAGAGGAGGATGTGAGAGAAAGTTATATTTACTCGTTTATTTAATATATTTTAATTTGCTGAAAAGCGTACCGGCAGTAACCGGCTTCATTTAACCCCGTACAGGCGTTGATTAAGGCATGGTTTTCGCAAAATCCGAGATCTGTGCGTGGTATATTCTTAAAAATAGTGGAAGCAGTTTAAAGGAAAGGGTGTGGGGTGAAAGAGAACAGGTAGAGGGGAAAGGTGGTACTACATGGAATTACATTAATAAAAGCACTAAGTTTGGTTGGTTGCAGTGGGGAAATTAAGTATTAACAGACTGGTGTTAATGTTGCTGCCTACGATGTTCAGCGGAGAGAAGCTGATTTCTGATGTAATTAAGTCTGATTTCAATTTGTGCTGCTTGGAACTAGAGGGGAGTGACAGGGGGGTCAGAAAGACTCAGGCAGGGCCCTCCTTCTCGGCCTGCTTCAAATTCAAATCTGGAATTTGGCCTTTTCCATGCTTCGGTGGAGCGGGGAAAGAGCCGGCAGGGAGGGTACTCAAGCTGGCCACTGCTTTTAATTACGATGTTTAGAGGAGATAAGCGGATACACGACTTAATGAATATATTTTAAAACATGCTCTTTTGAAAATAAAGAACCGCCATGCTCATTGTTTTTTTTTTTTAATGTTTTTAAGCAAAGTATCAGTTATTTGTCTGCAATTTGTTTTTCTGATTTTGCCGCCCGTGTTCATGTAAAAAAAGCATGCGCCATTGGTGACTGTGCTCCAGTTTAATTTAAAAGCGGGGCGTCATTGGTGAATGTGTGCACCCGTGTTAATATAAAAGCGGGCAGCGTGCGCCATTGGTGATTGTGTGCCCCGTGCTCATGTGAATGCAGGCGCCACTGGTGACTGTGCCCCCCCTGCTCATGTGAATACAGGCGCCACTGGTGACTGTGTGCCCCCGTGCTCATGTAAAAGCAGGCGCCACTGGTGACTGAGTGCGCCCGTGTTCATGTAAAGGCGGGCGTAGGACCCCATTGGTGACTGTGCACTCGTGTTGAAGTAAACGCAGGTGAATTTGCCAAAGGCTGCAGGTCATTCAAATAAGTTTGGCTGCAGAGCGCACAACATGAGAAAGCCGTGAGGGCACCATGTTAAAACAAGCATTGGCCGCGCAGCCGTAAAAGTAACGGCCGCGCGGCTGTGAAAGCGAAAGTAAACTGCAAAAGCAACCTCACAGTTCGGCTAGAACAACATTAAAGACATCTAGCAAAATTCAATTTTAAAAGCAAGGGCGGAGATAAGCAACCTCTATTGCAATGTAAAATACATAGCAAACGTGTCCTTAAGGTATGTATGGTTAGAAATCTAAATGGGGATTCAAAGTTGGCTAGCAGATAGCAACACAAAAGAAGAAATAGCAAGTACAGGCTATGCCAAGCGGCCGTACGGCCGCGAAAGTGACCGTGATCAAACATCAAAGCGAAAGTGAAAGTAATCGAGCAGAGCATCAAAGGGCTGGGTGAGAAGGGAGGGGGGAATGCAAGGAGCAGAGGAGCAGCTGTGCACGTGCAAGTCATCGTGCACTCAAGCTCTAGGCCAGCAAAACCATGTGGGTAGCACTTATGAAAACCCACTTACAAAATGTCTCAAAGAGACAGCTTTCGCTGTCTCAGCGAGACCTAAAAATCGTAGAAATCATAAACAGTCTCCTGGCACGCATTATGGAATGCTGCCCGGCAGGTTGAGTGCTCGGCCTATTCCCGTGGCCTAAAGTGAAACAAATAGGACACAGATTTGCCGACCTAGCTTTGCTACTGGCGAAGCGGCAAATTACCCTCAGATGGGGAGTGAGTGTAGGCCCCACAATAAATGAATGGTGAAAGACGTGTCGATCTGAGCTAGGGCAGAGAAACGGGCTTTTCTGCGAGAGGACACAATTACTAAGAGGTGAAAACCACTAGATGAACCATGGGCAGAAATATTAGGGGACCGGATTCCCATAATAGGATCTTCCGCCGCGGCAGCAGGGGAAGCCAATGCCAACTAGATACATGTGAAACCACATAGCCAGTGCAAATAGGCGACTGAATTAGTGGACTTCTAAAAAGATCCTGCCCCCACCCCGTGATTTGGAGATCTGCTAATAGATTAGACCATTGCACAGAACAGGAACTTGCAGTATTTAGGGTTGACCAAAAGTTGAAGCAGTTTTTCTTTTCTCCTTTTTCCTCTTTCCATGTTTTTGGAGTGTTTGCTTTACCAAACAAAAAACAAAAAAAAGTACACCGTGTATAGAGCAACATAGGTATAGGATATTGGCAGCAGACACAACGTACTCCCCACATGAACAATTGATACGCCAGGAGCATGAGATGAAAATTCATTAAGTAGAGAGTATGTTTAAGAAGAAAGCATGGGTAACTACCTGAAAATGTTTATGCAGTTCTACTCCTATACACTCCTTACGAAGAACATCGCATATCGACTGTATTATCATTGGAAATGGCACAAAATGTGGAATGCAAGATCATAATTAAAGGTCAATAAAAACATTTTTTTATTAAAAAAAATGCCTCCTTGCATACCTAATTTCCCACCTGACCTGGTGCCAAATGGGCCTCGGGCACGGGGTGGCACCTTCCTGGTCTGGGGGAAAACAGGCTTGCATATCAAAGGCGGTGTGCTCTTTGAAGCTCTCGGCCTTGACATGCTCATTTACTAGCCATCCTGCTGGAGGTATAAAGACCTCCTGCCAGAGCAGGCACTGTTTCGGGCCTCTGCAAGCAGGGCTCTTACCTCCTAGGGGGTCAGGAACTAGTCTGTGGTGGCAGGCTGGACAGGACCAGTCCGTCAGTACACTAGAGTATTAGTAGGTTTCTAAGGCATCTTCTGGGTGCATGTATTAATAAATCGATCCCTGAGTCAGTACAGGTTTATTGATACAAAGTGTTTAATACCATAACACCATAAGTTTCAGTGAATCCATTATGTAGCTAGGAAACTCATGTGGACCAGTGCGCAGTACATACCTTAAGATGGCTTCCCTCTGCCTCCAGCAATGGAGCTATACATTACAGTGGCATAGCTGCTCATGTAGATATTTGCGCTATAATTGCAGCCTGCCTTACGGCTCCAAGGCCTGATATAGGGGTAACTTACATACAGCCCATGCAGTGTCTTTGGAACGGCTCCCCAGAGAGTGCCAGGTCATGTTTTCAACAGGTCCTACAGCCTGCAATGGCAGTCTGTGTGGAATTTGTGTGTGGGTCCCTTAGGGTGGCATAAGATATGCTGCAGCCCATAGGGACCCTCTTTAGTACTCATGCCCGAGGTACCAGAGATAGCGTTTACTAGGTACTTGCAGGGGTACTGAAATCCTTGGCCAATTGTTTTACAATCAGGCATCACTGTTTTAGGAAGGAGCGCTGGCACGGAGGTCTGATTAGCAGGCCCAAGTGCACTGTCAGAATCGAAAGTCTACATCTAGCAGCTAAAAATAGAGGGGGTGGGAAAAACAAAAACAAAAACCAATTTTCCTACATATATAGCCCACTATGAGACAACAAGCAACAGAAATATAATTTAAAACAAGCAGGCTGGGCACTACCTCGCCCTTCTGAACTCCTATTTTTAATCCAGTGAGCTAGATTTTTTAAAAGCAGAAGGGGCATCCTAATTATACAAGCAAAGTCACAGAAAACAGTTCACGTTCCTAATCTACTAAACCTCAGAGCCAGCGCGCAGTCACTTCACCAAAAAGCATCTTCATTTCACACACAAAAAAAACCTCATTTGTTTTTAACATATAGCTGTAAAAACACTTCAATTAAAAGAAAGAATAAGGAAAGCTCTCATGTTTAAGAGCCTCACGCTGTTCATTCCTTTTCTTTCGTTGGAGTCTAAAATTATTTAGGCAAGATGCACAAAGTTCAGCAGTACTTACCGGATTATTATGGCTCATTACGGGTGCACTGTTCCGGCGAGTCCGCATTGCATAAGGCAGAAGCGCTTAGGAATTTTCACTGAAAAGAGAATACTACACATTATAAAAACATCTCTGAAGATACAGATTTACAAAATGAATGTGTAAGTAATAATTCTACATTTACTGCAGACTTTCATTACATGCTAATATTTAGCAATGTTGCTTTTCACCAATGCATCTAATCACTTCAAATAAGAGCACTTCGGTATCAGGGACTTGTGCAGGAACTTCAAAGTCTTTCTAAAATCATTCCGTCATGTGCAAAACTGGGACCTAAACGAAGACTAGACACTAAATCCAATCATAGGCTTAGAGAATGAGAGTATGGTCAAACACAGACTGCTAAAGTTCCACTACAATTACTCAATAAAATGTTCGTTTCGATACAAATAGAAACATATACAAAATTCATTAACTTCCTATAAAATTTCTCAAGTCATACAACTAATCTTAAAATGTCCGACTAGCACGATCAATTCACAAAGGGTCGAATGCATTAGTATTTAGTAAACAATGATATCATAATTCTTACAATGGCCACTCAGAGAATATCAGTCTTTTTGTTGGAATCATTTCCTGCACATGTTCCATGTAGTAGACCTAGAGACTCTGGCTTGTTCTCTTGACAAAGTCCACACATTAAAGTTTTGTATTAAAAAAAAGTGTGTGGAATGGACCAAGTTGCAGCTGTACAGAAGTCTGCTAAGGGTAGGTTCCCCAGGAAGGTCATAGTACCACCCGGCTTGCGGGTGGTGTGGTCTGGGACAGGAAGGTAGGGTTCTTTCATCTTCAGTATAACAGGTCTGAATGCATTTAACAATACATCTGGTGACCCCTGCCATTGAAATGGCCTGTCCTGTAGAAGGATGGGATATGGCCATTAACAGCAGTTATGCTTTGCGAAAGGATTTGGTCCAGTCAATGTAATACGTAAGTGCTTACTTAACATGAAGGGTGTGGTGTGTCCTTTCAGCTACTTAGTCAGGTCGGGGGGGGGGGGGGGGGGGAGGGGGGGTGTAGAAGACTGGTAGCTCAAAGGATTGGTTAAGGTGAAAATGAGAGATCACCTGGAGCAAAAACTTAGAATTGGTTCTGGGAACCACTTTGTCTTTGTTTACTTGAAAACAGGGGTTCCGGAAGAGTGAGGCGATTGCGACGAGGAAGGCAATCTTCCAGGAGAGGAACTGCGGGGAGCATGAATGCATGGGCTCTAAGGGTAGTCCAATTAGTCTGGTGGGGACAATGTTAAGGTTCCAGATTGGGGCAGGGAGTACTGTAGGTGGGATTACCCGCTTGAAGCTTTCCACAAAGTCTTTGATTGCAGGGATTTTTGAGAGAAACATGTTCTCCAATTTTATTGTATGCCACAATAGCTGCTAGGTGCAGCCTGTTGGAGGTAAAAACTAAAACAGACTTTTGAAGATTTAGGAGATAAATAATGTTCTGCACTTAGGAGGCGAGTGGATTAATGTTGTTTAGGGTACAGTAATGTACAAAACGTTTCTACATAGCAGTGCAAGAGGTGCGTGCACTGGATTTACACGCTTCTTTGCGTAGGTCCATGCACTCCTGCTGCAACTCTACAAACAGACTTTAGCAGCCAAATTGCTAGGTTGAGCTGCCTAGGGTCTGGATGCCTGACTTTGCTATGATTTTGAGTCAAAGTTCGGCCAGTTGAGTCTGATGTTCTGCAGACCGGGGGGGGGGCTGAACAAGGATGCCACTTCTCACTGTTCTTTTCTTCATCTTGGTACCGTGTATGGGGACAAATTCCCCGGTGTCCTTACAAATGCCAATAAAGTTGGTTGTCAAAAAAAAAAGTTCAGCCAGTTGAGAAGCTTCTAGTGTAGGACAACGGACATCTTCAGTAGTGTGCAGAACCATGGTTGTCTGGCCCATGTCAGAGCCACCAAGATAAGAGTGAGGGATGTTTACCTCAGCTTCCTGACCAAATATGGAATTAGTGGGAGAGGAAGAAAAGCGTAGGCAACGATCCCTGACCAACTGACTCACAGTACATTGTCGAAGTGTTAGGGGGTGTGGAAGCCTGGTGGCGAAGTCATGTCATTTTCGTCACTTTCTGCTGTGAACAGATCTACATTTAGGGTGTCCCAGCTGCAGAGGTAGGGGAGAAGGACTTGCAGTTAAAGTTACCACTCATGGACTTGTAGGTGCGTCCTGCTGACTAGGTCTGAGAAGTTGTTGTCCACCTCTAGTAACTATACTGCCAGGAGACAAACCCATTGATTGACAGCCCAGCACCAAATCTGTTGGACTAGGGACGCCATGTGATGGGAGAGGGTACCTCCCTACATATGCAGATAGAAAATGGCAGTACATAGCGGAAACATCTTGCTATTTATCTGAAGGGGAAATCTTTGAGAGCTAGTGGAATGGCTAACAGCTCCATGTTGTTGATGGGGAGACCACCACATGGCAGACCATGGACTGGCATTTTGTTTAGATGTGTCCACCTAGCCGCCTAGTGATGCATCTGTGGTGATGGTCACCTGCAGACAGTCTGCAAAGGGCCTGCCCAGGAAGAAATTGCTCCTGTTCCACCACTGCAGAGAGCGATGGATGCTGGTCTTTACCAACACTATAGCCTCTATGTGACCCCCCCTCTGCTTGTGACCAATGACTTGAGAGGCATTCCTAAAACGGGCACATATGAAGTCTAGAGGGGGGCATTGTAGGAAAGCATGAGGCCATGGTTAACAGGGGCATAACCATGAGAACTGAAATGTGAATAAACGGCTGAAAAAGTGGAAGCCCTTTGAGGGCAGGGGGAGGCTTTTACCACTACAAGTGTCTGATGAGTGATATTCCTCAGCAGCAAACTTCTGAGGAAGAATCCTTTGAGGCCACAATTTTCCCCAATTAGTGGATGGATGACATTTTTCTATTGTCACACATCCAACTTTTCCTGAAACCTGCTCGAGAATATGATGGGGTTGAGGCTGCAGAGTCTTCGGCTTCGAAGGTGCTGCTGATGTGCTGGCACTGACATGCATTTTTAGGTTCTAGGCTTGAGGACTTTGACCAAGTCAGTTTTCAGCTCAGAGGCCTTACTTTAGTGCTGGAGGGCAACAGTGCACCTGAAGGTGGTAGCAGTTTCAGCAGCAGGCTCAATGCCAGTCCCCCAGAGGAGAGGTTCTCTGCTCTGACATACGGCTGTTTGTGGAGAGGTCAACAGTACTCACGCACGGTGTGGTCTTGATACCTGTGCCAGAGTGGACGAAGGTGGATGGGGCACACTCAGGGCATAGTCTTCCTCCTTCTGGTAGGACTCTCCAGCAGACTCTTGCAGCGTTGGGACCAATGTATTCAAAGTTGGGCTGTTGAGTAGCTCGGGTGACTCACCCAGCGCCACCTCTTGATTTTCTTCAGCACTCAGGGAGGGAGGAGAGGGAGGAGGAGAATCAGCTTCTCTGAAGATTTCAGGCGTCTATGTTGACTGGGCCATCCTGCTGTGTACTTACCATCGATCTCTGCATTGGCACAGAGTCTTTTTGCTGTAGAACACCAAGTAGCAGTCACATCGGTTCATGTCATGGTCCAATGAGAGGCACAAATTGCACCTGGTGTGGAGGTCAGCCCACGAATACTTAGAGTGACACTGGGGGCATCTCTAGAAAGCATCCTTTCCATGGCCTCAAGAGTGTCTTCATTCTCCGAAGGGAGTCTGGAGCATGCAGTGGCCCAAAAGCTCGAGACGGATTGATCGAGCCAACGAAACTTGAAAACTATACATCGAAGATTGATCTTGCGACGGGGTGGAAGTCAGCAGACTAGAGGCCACGACAGGAACAGACAAACTTGTCAACTCCAGGAACACACTGAATCACGTCCAAACTGGAAGGCATAGAAAAACAAACAATGGAGTTGGTGAACATGCGCATCTAAATCCAGAGGCAGAAAGTCGCCATGACCTTGTGACTCGAAAGACTTCTGAGAAGAACAACTTGCAACGTCCAAGTCCAGCACTAGATGGCAGGAGTATGCACAGTATTTATAGCTACAGCCACATGCTATGAACACAAGTTTCTACTGCAACACCGAACTTCCCTAAGCAAGTTAGAATCAACTGGTTCCATTGCTGCAACTCAGATAAAAAAAAAATCTTTGCTTCTGGCATTTTACTCTTAGGGCTTGCATACACCCATTTTTAGGTCTCGCCTACGCAGCGCGCATGCGCTACATAGGAGGGTCTTTAGCTGTCGCTCTGCTCATTTTCAAGCACACACTCGTGCTTGTGGCGGTATCCACCTTGTGGGAGTGAGCAGGGGCGCGCCACAAGCATGAGTGCAGTGCTTGAAAATGAGCAGACTGCTCTCTCAAGCGTGCGCACCACTCGCGGGCTCACCTACTCCTTAGCGCGACTTTACTTTCGTTTCTCATCCGCGTGCCACTACCCTAACATGGCGATCGTGTCTTTGTTACTCCCAACCATGCAATGAAAATATGTTCCTCTTGACATTAATAGAGCTGCTGTACATTGCTCCGTGATTACAGCCTGGAAGAACGCACAGTACGCACGCCGCTTTGTATGCAGAGCATTGATGTACAACTCCGCCGCGCTTACTTAACTAGGCTACAGTTTGTATACTTAAACCCCAGCACCTCGTGCTTGTCCTGGAGGAGTTGCGTCACTGTCACCGCGCGCAACTATTTTTGAACTGTAAATACGACCATATTTTCTACTCTGATGGATAGTGATGGGGTGGCTGCTTCTTTAATTATGCTTTTAATTTTCTTTAAGCTGTGCCGTCCTGCCCCATTGTTGCGTGACACATGTTAACACCCTCCCCGTCCTGCTTGCTCCTCCCACCACACCACCAAAGGAAAAAAAAAAAAAAAAAAAAACACATTAACAAAGCCAATAGATTTCGAATAGCCAAGATCTCTTGGTTTTGCCAATGCTTATTTTACTTTGTAAGTGCTGCATCAAAAATTCTTAACATGCAAAGTGCTGCTGGCTAAACGCCCGGACTGCTAAGGCGTGCAGAGTTTATGCTATTTACCCAGAGGTCAGGTAAGCCACCAGTGTTGTTTTCATAAGGAGGGTCTACCTGCGTCCCAGTATTTAACGCGATGCTCCTGCTTGGCCCCCCGAGGCCGCGTCACAAACGTGCAAAGGATGCTCGGGAGGCAGAGGGCGGGGATCATGCGTACCCGCTGACCATGTGTAACCTGCCTGGTTTGGGAAGAAGAGCCAGGACTACCCGTGCAGGCGTGATCTGCGGCAGACCGCGATTGCCGAGGATCAGTGCGGAGCTGTGAGGGAGGAGCATCAGTTCAATTAGCGCGCCCTGGAGAGATACTTTGGAAGACCGACTTCCAGGCTTCCCAACAGACCCATCGCAAGCCCTTACTGTCGGGCAGTACAGGTAACACCCACCTCCTAGGCTCTGGAGCCGCACAGGCGCTAGCACATGTTAAATCCCAGGGTGGACAGACAACTTGTGTCCTGGTGGCGTGGAGCCATCCGGCAACCCTCAACGTAGGTGACTTTCCAAGCATCTAATACCTGGGAGACATCGCAGGTAACAGCATTCCTACCTACCTGGCACTCCAAGGTCAATTTCTTGTCCGTCACGTCGGTGTACGGATGATGCAGGAAATGTTACTTGTGCTCACGCTGATGGGGAAAAACTAACATTCAATTCAGGGCTGTGCTTCTCTCCATTTAGTGCTTTGAGACAATTGAGAAGGGAGTGGGGAGCAGGACTTTAGTGCAGGGCTTTAAATGGGAGACGAAAAAAGTTGGGGGCATGACCTCTAATTATATGCGAGTAAAACCGCCTCCATGACCTTTCTTTTATTGCATGCAGATATATAACACAACAACTGATGTGCAGCTAAAACCAGCCATGACTATAGGCTTTGTCAATGGTTGTCTGTGTTCTCTGCAGAGAGTCCAAGGATTGTATTATCATGTTCTCTGAACATCTTTCGGATCCACAAATAGGCACTAATACTATGAGAACCTTGCGCTGGCTTCCACCTCCGCTCTGCTAAATTGAGGCCAGTTATAAATATCTGGCAAATAACTAGAGTTCAAAGTATGCACTATACGAGAGTAACACCCCACACACAAAAATACAGAAACTCAGTACAGAAATAGTGAACACTCTTAAGGAATACAAGATTTAAATACAACGTGAAAGAAATTCAAGAAGACCTAAATGCCTGTCATGGATTACCTTCACGTCTTTTTCTTGATGATTTGTTCAGAAATTGTCTGTTTTTCCGTTTAAAGTTAAGGACATGAACATAAACTCCGTAGGTGACCAGTTTCAAGGTATGTTTTTAAATTAGTGTGGCGTCTAAGAAAGCGAGGAACCAGGACCACCCTAATGCCCTGGATTTAAGAGGGATGAAAAAAGTGTTGCTTGTCTGGAAGGGGCGGTCCCTATTTAATTATGGGCATGGCTTAAACCTGTAAACTGTATTTCTGCGATTCCAATAGAGTGCCTCCTGACCGGTATTTGGTTCTTCTCTGATCTTTGTTATTGTATCCAAATATACAACACAACAGCTGATATACACCCAAAACCATCCTGGACTACTGGCTTTATCAATGGTTGTTAGCAGTCTAAAATAAATTAAAAACAATGCAGATTTAATTCTGAGGATTAAATATTACCAGCCTTGGTATGTGGCCCTTCAACGTTTAATAGCCCCAGGCATGGGTTCTCAGCAGAGCCTAACAGGCACCGGCACACTTAAGTTTATAAATTAAGCACAGTCCAGGGCTTTAAGTAGGCCGGGTCCAAGTTCTAACAAGCATTGGCATAGCCAATAGGTCTCACCTTTGGGACCTTATAAGTGTTTAGCCATGCAACAGTTGATGTTGCACCAAGGATATTGTGCTGGATAACTAAACACTTATAAGGTCCCAAAGGCGAGACCTATTGGCTATGCCAATGATTGTTAAACAGGCAACACTTGACACCATGGAACATCACATATCACTTCCCACTCAGTCCATCACCACAAACCTCATCTACAGATTTAGTGGACGAAACAATTACTTTACAGAAAAATTCTGAGACTTCCTCATCACCTTTATCATCCGATATCACCCCCTTCATGGACTTCAACCTCCCAGACAACTTGAACACAAGAAAAACTAGAGACACTTCTCAATCTCATCAACAAGTTCAACATGCAGCATCATGCACCTAACCAACCCACTCCAAAGGCCACATGTTTGACTAGGTCTTCTCAACACAAAAAAAGCAATCAATGCAACAAACACAAAACATATTCCTAAACTAGATAGAATACGTTGCCAAGCCCATCATCACCACCTCAAAGTCAGCCCAATAGAGAACAAAAAAAAAACCTTAAGATCCCCCAAGGACTTCGCAATAACTTACAACTCTCATCGCCTGCACTTGCCATTGGCCTGCACTGACGAACTGTTGGGAGATGCAGCACATCTTCTGGTGAACAAAGAACGGGCCTTCTATACTGTGCATTGCCCCATCTCCTGGCAATGCTCAACAAAATGCCAACTGTACACAGGTGGGTGTCTATTGTATAGGGAACTCTGGACCCAGGTTTGAATGTATAGAGTCCTCTGGCAAGAATTCCTCATAGAAAGGGGCACCCAGCAGGGTTGCCCACTTCACCCCTACTGTTAACTCTTGTGATGGAATTTCAGACGGAGCTCATGTGGATGGACACTAGACTTAGCGGCTTTGGGTTAAAGGGGCGGGGGGGGGGGGGGTGCTGAAGATTACATGCTCCTCTTCATACAAAGGTATGTAATCTGCGTACAGAGACCCTGGGACACCAACCCGTCACTCATTGAAATCCGGACGATACTCTCAATTTGTGGTAGTTTGGGCAAGCAGTAAGGCTTTATTAGAGGGTAGTGTCAAGCATTTGTTGTACACACTCAGGCAAGAAATTATGTCATTCACTCAAAGACTGAACTCAGGCCAATTTGTTTGTATCAAAAATATTTTGTTATTTTATTTCTAGAACCAAGCCAGGCCTCGTGCAGGTAAGTGAAATAATACTTCGCAAAATCTTATGCAGTGATTTACAGTTGAATGCAGGTTCAAATGCAGGTGGTTGAATTACAGGTAAGTCAACAGTTCGAAATTACTTTTCCGTTACTTTACAGATTACTGCTGAATGTTACTTTTTAGATTACTTTTTAAGTTACTTTTGCTAATCAGTGCGATATGCCTAGATATCGCACCGAGACATTTCTTAGACAAAAAGGTAAGTAATTCACTTTTAGTACATTTGCAGTTTGTGTTTCATACAAACCAACTCCACACTTTGAAGGATTCAAGGAAAAGCAGTCAATGCAATCCTATGGAAGGAAATGAAGTTAACGGTTTACAGGTAAATACTTATTTGTGGGAGTCAGTATTACGGGGTAAGAACCAGGGTTACCCTAGGGTCGAAGATGCACTCTCAGAACACCCTCAGCGGCACTAGGGCAGCCGGGTACAGAGTGCGGAGGCCCAATGTTATCCAATGGGGGATAGGGGCCTCCGGCTGGTGACTGCTCAGGGCAAAGGGGGAATCCAGTTTAGCACACAAGGTGCATCCCCGCAGGCACAGGCAGCCAGGTTCAGGGTGCTGTTTTGGCGTCGGGTGCCCAGTTGTTTTCAATGGGAGTTGCCAGTTTGGGATTTTGGCTGCAGGCTTGGTCCAGGAAGACTTTAGGGAGGAACCAACAGCTGGGCAGGTAGTTGAAGGGCTCGGGGGACATAGATGTACATCAGGTTCTCTTCTCACAGGCACAGGGCGGCTGGATGCAGCGGTGTCTTTTGAGCTCGAATTTCACCTTACCAGGCCACTCGCGTTGGGGGTGCTCTGTGCAGAGGCTGCAGGAGACGCCGTAGAGTCCTGGAGGGGTCAAACCATGGTGGACCTGGACTCTGGAGCGCTGGGGGACCTCACTGGGAATAGTGGGCCACCCAGATTCGGACCATAGGCATCGGATACAGTGCTGGTTCCAGGAGTCTGGTTTCTTTGTCCTCAGAAGGCTCATAGTCGGTCTTGGGAGTTTCTTTTGAACAGAGCTGCTGTTCACAGGATATCCGGTCTTTGTTGAAGGGGAGTCCTCTCTGGGGTTCTGGAAGTCACTGGCTGAAGGACAGGCAACTTTTGGTGCAGGATCTCTGGAAACTGCAGGTGGGCCAGTAGAGCTGGGGCCAAGTGAGTTGTTCTCTGCAGTCTCCTCCGCTGGGCATCTTCTTTAGTCCTCCTTCTTAGGTTGTGGGAATCTGTCTTCTTGGTTCAGGGCTTCCCTCTAAATACTATATTTAGAGGGTGTTTTAGGGGTCTTGAGGTCAGTAGCCAATGAGCTACTGACCTAACAAGTGACTACACCCTTGGTGTGCTCACCCCATGTGGGGAAGTGGGCACACTAAGGGTGACTACACCCTTGGTGTGCTCACCCTATGTGGGGAAGTGGGCACAGTCCCTAATCCCGATTGGAGAGTGCCAGCCATCTGCAAGATGGCAGGCAGTGAAGAGTAGGCTTCACCTCGCCACCCCCACCTGAGGGGCGGGGTTGGCACATCTTCTAGGCTGTGCTTATTTTTCCTGCCCATTTTCCTGCCGAAAAGGAGGGGAGACAAGGGGGCCTGGTCCTGATAGAAGGAGAGGCTGGGGGTCGCGTTACAAAAGTGGCAAGGCCTTTGAAGCTCCCCTGCCACAGATGGCTCTTCCTGGCCTGGAAGAGCTGGGACCACCTCTGCCCAGGAAAGGCTTAGTTTCTGGGCTCAGAGAGCGAAGGCTCCCACCCCAGGGATCCAGAAACACGTCTCGTGGTCGCGGGCTGGTGTGTCCCAGTCAGAGAACCCACCAGAGGCTGGTCGTTTCAGGGGGCATCTCTAAGATGCCTTCTGTGCATTTTTCATTAATTCCCACTCTGGCATCAGTGTGGGTTTAACGTTCTGAGACGATGGATACCAAACTTAACAGTTTTCAGTAAAGTCCTTATGGTTCTGTGGAGTTCGTAGACAGACAGACAGATAGATGGTACAGGGCCTCTAAGGGTGGCACAATAAGTGCTGCAGCCCTTAGAGGCCTTCCCTGGCCACAGTGCCCTTGGTACCCATGATAGCTTTTACAAGGGACTGACATGTGGACAGAGCGGTGCCAACTAGGGGTACAAGGTACAGTTTTAGGAAAGAACACAGGCCCTGGGAACCTGATTGGCAGGGCACCAGGGCATATCAAGTCAAAGTGCATCAGTAGTCTGGCAAAAAGTGGGGGGTTACTGGAACAGAAACCTAGCTTCCTACAATGGGTCACAGGTGGGAGGGTGCATAGCTGGCAGGCAAACACCTGGGCAGGAAACTTATCAATTCTAGATAGGCGCAGCGACATTACAATGGTCAGGGGAAGACTGCCCCAAAAAAAAGCACATATGGCCGAAGGGGGTATGCGCGCTTCTAAAAAAACCATAAAGTCAGATGCCACATGAGTTAGAACATATAGCCAATCAGGGCCCAGCACAGGTAGTGATCACGCACTCCCCATGCCGGACATCTGGACACATTCACCACTGGCCACACTGTCTCCACACAAGTCAAGACCCACCTGTAGTAACCACTGACCAGTAATTTATGACTAAGGCAGCAACCAACATTCCTCACAATATATGGTACGCCAGAAACCTTTTATTGCATGTTGTCATATTGTATATAAAGAGAGCATAAACTCAATGTAAATTGAGACCATCCTCAGACATAGTGCCTGTAACTTTTCTTCGGGGCCCAACTTCTTAATTAAACAAACGCCTCTTGTCTTTAGTTTGTTTTAAGGAAATCCAATTCCAGCAACAATACGAAGAGTCCATGCATTGACCATGACTCAATCGTTTAAGAGGGACATGCACAATATTTGTATGCCTGTGATTCTGGAATTATATTATGTAAAGATTCAAAAGTAATTGTAGTTTTACATTAACACTATCTGGTGTTTGAACTCAAGGCCCATGAGCCCGAAGTTACATTTTATTGTTTTTGCATAGCAACCTGAACAATACAAAATAGGTTATAAAAGAAATATGTAACTTACAAATCAAACATGTTGCTTGCTCGTAAAAGGAGGCTGAAGCATGCCTCATCAAGTGACTGAATAATTAGGACCAAATCATCCTCGTTCTGAAAGAACTCCACTGACCCCTAATAAAACACTCGCACCATCTTGAAGACCAGCTAGGTTATATACAAAGTTATCTTGACATACACCACTGCCAGACTGGATAAGAAGTGTAAATAAAATAAAAAACATGAACAAGACCTCCACAACCTATGCTCACATGACTTGAAACAACATACCTATTAATCAGGACCACATCAATCTTACTCAAGTTCAGAAGACACATTTTCAAAACAAACTACACCTCTATGTTGCAGGAAATCCCCTCCTTATCTCTGCAACCCTATTCTTTCCAACCCCGATAGGCTCCTAGATAGTCCTCCTAGACCTGGTTCTGCATAGCACTTCAAAGTCTCAGGATCAGTTTGCACCAGATAATTAGCACTGCTCAGAAATAGTGAACATCACCCACCAAATGCTTTCATGCCAAATTCCTGGACAAATCTTTTGTTAAAGAATACACACTTTCTCGACTGAAGCATAAATCATAAGGGTTAATGAGTGCGTCTGAAATGAAGCTCAATAAAGAGAGTTTTTAAGACTCAGACACTGGATCACACATGACCTAGCTCAGCAGTGACAAAAAGTATAAAACACATTTATGGCACTTAATGGAGCGCAAATCTACCATTCAGTCGTGATTATAGAGTTATTTTGGCAGGAATTCAAAATACCACTTTTGTGTGTTTCAGAGGGCAATTCCACGCATGACACCCAAGTAAAATTTAGAGGTTGCTGATTGTTTGGACTGGGCTACCTATCCCCTGTTTGGACTGGGATATCTATCCCCTGTCACAAGTTACTCAGGGAGGGAGCCACTTGTACTATTGATGCTTTTTCTTTTGCCTCAGCACACACTACAATCATGCATATGCCGAGGGCCCAAGGTAGCACAGACTGCAACCCAGAGCAGTGCTCTGTTGTCAGGGAAGCACATCATGTGCACCTTCTTTAATGGAGGGTTTGACCCCCCCTTGCTACATCTTTTCCCCACATTACCTGTAATAAGGTTCACACCGTCTTATTTGGAGATATAAATCTTGCCTAGCTCCACCTGTTCAATTTAAGAAACCTTTTTAGTCGGAAAATGCTTGCTCTCTCCTCCACACACATAATAAAGGCATATTCTCTCACAATTTATTCAGACATTCCCCATTTTGTCAGTTTAAGCCTCCTCTTGATGTACTTCGCCTTATCGTTCTGGGTTCCTTTTAGTTGGCGCTGTGATTGTCCCATGCAAAAAAAAAAGTTACTGTACATCAATCAGCTGTTTGTCTGACAGTGTTATGTCTCGATGGAACATCTTGCCACCTCACTCACTCCCAGGACAATGATGTAAACGGTTATTCCAAAACATTTCTTAAGAAATTATAAAGTAGGGCTCCCAGTTTTCTGCTTTTACTGATTTTTACAGATAAAGACAGACACAAAACGGTTTGCCGGTCTGTATTTATTTTTAGATACAGAATATAGGTTCTCTTTGGATGATTTTATTCGATTTTCAATCACGAGGGCCAGGTCAGTAGGTGTACAGATTGAGAAGTAGGTAATATGAAAACAGAAATACATTACCTAGTTAAGCTTAATTAAGTGCAGATCTACAGTTATTTATGCTATTCTACAATGCAAGTGTGTTCAGGTAACGCTATTGCACTGTATACTGCGGAAACCTTTTGAAAATTAAAATGAGTATAAATTTATCAGTTAAATAAATATGGAAAAATAGCCATTGCACCTTCATTTATAAAGAAAACAAAAACAACAATGGATGAATACAGAAAAAAATAAATACAGATAAAAGCAGATGCAAATGTCAAAAACATAAATACCCCGCTTGCTGCCTGGCTCCGATGGAAACCGTCGATGAGGGGCATTCAGTGGGCCCCCGATTTTGAAGACCGGGTCTCGTTGTACGCGGACGATATTCACTTGTACCTCACCTCCCCTCGTGAATCCCTTAACGTTCCATTTCACGTCCTCACCTCTTTCAGTAAAAACTCCGGTTTGATCATTAATTGGTCTAAATCGTATGTATGTGTATGTCATCTCCGGTGGCCTTCCCCCCTTACCGAATAGGTTTCCCATTCAAATTTCGCAATCCGGTTTCAAATATCTGGGGTCTATGTATCGTTGGACCCGGCGGTCTGCACGAGCACAATCTCCTTCCTCCTCTCCGGCGATTGAAGTTGGACGTGGCCCGGTGGCGTGGATTGCCGTTGTCGCCCCTCGGTCGAGCGGCACTCTTTAAAATGATGTCCCTGCCCCGATTTCTCTACGCACTCCAGAACTCCTTTGATATAATTCCGGTGGCCTACTTCCGGGAGGTGGTGGGTTTACAGAGGAGACTTGTTTGGGACGGTCGCGCACGCATCGCTCTCGCAAAACTGACTCTCCCCTGGTATGACGGGGGCATCGCGCTCACGGACATCAGGAGGTATTATTGGGCCTCCCAGTTGTCCACCATCAACCATGCTATGTATGCACCCGGTCCAAATCCGGCTTTCGAGATGGACAAATATCAGTTGCCTGGTGGCAACTTCAACAGAGCGCTCTACTCTCGGACAGCGGGGAGGAATCTAACGGGACCCACTAAGATTGCAGTATGTGTGTGGAAGGATGCCAATGTGGCCATGGGATGGAATGATCGATTGACGCGAGCGACCCCTTGGTTTGCTTCGGAACGGTTGGGATGCCTCTGGACAACGAAAGGTTTTGAAAACTGGGATACGATTGGCATCAGCAGAGTGGGTGATCTCTGGGTAAAAGGTGCGGTCAAATCCTTTGCGGTGCTTCAGAGTGAGTATGAGTTGAGTGAGAGGGAGGGAGTTCTTCAGATATGCACAGGTTCGTCACGCTTTGCTGTCGGTCTTCATGGCCGGTACCACTGTCCCTGTATCTTCCCCACTCGAGGACCGTATACTTGAAGGTCATCTGCCCGATAGTACGATTTCTTCGATTTATAAGAAATTAATCAATAATCGGGCAGATCTCCTTGTGCGTCTTAGGGATGCTAGGACCGGAGACGGGTTGGAGCTGGATGACGAAGACTGGCAGTCCGCACTGTCCTCCACAAAAGAGGTCGCCATTCCTGCCCGTCTCCGTCTCGTCCAGCTGAAAATTCTTCACCATGTTTATTTGACGGGTCCTCGTTTGGTTGCTATGGGTTTTTCTTCGGATGGGTTGTGTAGGCGCAGATGTGGAATGAGCGCCACCTTCCTTCATATCCTTTCGGAGTGCCGTGAGGTCGCGGCGTATTGGCACCGTGTGCATGCTGTAATGGAGTGTGTCACTGGGGTCGCTCTGTTGCCTGAGGCTCGTAGATGTTTGTTGAATGTGTGGGAGCCGAATGATTACGATGTTGCCCGGGCCCGGTGGGCGGCACTTGGGAACATGATTGCAAAGAGGGATATTGCGCAGCTTTGGAGTTCCCGACGGCCTCCCACCGTGTCAGTATGGAAGGAGAACATGGACTGGTGCATGTTTAGAGAGAAGAAGGTATATCTGGCTAGGGGCAAGCCTGGGGCGTGGAGTAAGATTTGGGGCCAGTGGAACACCTACCGAGGTAACATCTGTACGCCACACTTTGAGTACACTCCGGACATTTCTCTGTCCCCCTGATCCTGAGGTTCCTAGACTACTGTACTCCTTTTGCTGATTGTCCTGACTTCCCCACTGCCTCCGCCCCTGGTCATCTCTATTGTCCTCCTGATTCTCTACCTGGTATGGCAGGTCCCCCCCATCGGAGCTCGACACCGTTTAGAATGTTTCTCGCCTTGAGTTTTGTTTCAGTGTTTTTCTGTTGGTTCTTTTTTCTAAAAATGTAAAATACTGGTATCCTGCCTATCTTCTGAGTTGCCGAGAATATATCCTGTAATTCTGCTGGGCCTCTGGGGATCAGTCGCTGGTTTTTGACGACAGACAATTGATTTGCATATAATAGCGGCCGGCCCTTGCGGTTGTAGGCCCATATTTGTAATGATGTTGTTTTGCGCAATAAAGTTTTTCAAAAAAAAAAAACCACCATAAATACCATAAAACCGGGAGCCTTAATTATAACCAACAGTTTCGTTTTTTGCATGATTTGTTAGCCCCCCAGAAACAAAGGTGTGAGAACCGTACCTGGTCTAATAAGGTCCAGTTTTCTAGCAAGTTAAAACAAAATTAAACAGGTTGTTTGAAGTTTTAAAACATCAGTAGCGTTGCAACTACCCTCCACCCCTTAAACTCAAATGGCAAATGATTAATAGCTGCTATAAGCTGGTCATCAAGTCTGTGAAGGCCTCCTTTTATCCACACAAAATACTGTTTGACCCCAACTTGGCCACAACAATCTTCTCCACCCTCAAAAAGCTCCCATAATGACGCAAATATTAGGCTTAACAGCTACATGCATCCAGTTGCAGAATTTCTTTTTTAAATGATCACTTCTATCATAACACCTGAACAGAATTTCATGTGTTATGATAGACTTTCAAAGCCTTGCTCATATTTTCATCCAAAGACAAGAAACGAAAGGAAAAGGGGTGGGGGGGAATCATGGCAATCATTCAAATCTAGTTCTGTATACTGGAAGATCCGGATACCTAATCAGGATCCTGATTTCCCAGAAACTCTGTCCACATGAGGCACCTTGGGGGCCAGAGGCCAAAGAGCCAAACTAAATCTACTGGGTAAATAATACCACCAACAATAAGGAGGATCAGTTCACACAGTTACTCACTGTCTAGGGTTAGAATGCATGTTAAGCAGTGCTCCATATATGACAATCTTAATAACACCAAGGGGGCAAGGGGCCTGGTACCTCCTACATTCAATAAGCCCATGACATTGGCCACCAAATAAACGGTTGCTGTCCATGCACTTTGGTTTTCAATCATAACTTCAATGAGAAGATTTATGCTTTTTCTACTATCAGAGGCAGGTGCTGGTAACACATTTCAGCAATGAATATAAAGATCAAGTGATTGAGGAGCTCATAATGAAAGTGGAAAAGCACACAACACTCTGTGTGATTAAAATAACATTTACCTAGAATAAGTATGTTGGCAAAATATGGACAACCATACCAAACTATTCCTTTATGATAAAAAAAATAGACAACCTGTTTAAAGACCTATAGTTTCAAGTAAAAAACGCCCCTACTTCCAGTACTAAAACTTCCGACAACAGGATTAAGGAGTCTAAAGTACGTAAACTCAATACAGCCAGAGCTTCATTTTTCATTGAGCCGGTCCTCAGCACCAAAGAAAGGGCAGTTATTTGGGATGATGCACAACAGGACCCAGTACCTTACATTTTCATGCTAGATACGCATATTTAAAATATAACATTTTTACAAAAAACGGAACCAAAGACCAAAAGGTTTAGATGTGCCTAATCTGCAACATTTTTTTTTCATTATCCATGGCTGGTAAACTTCATAAGAATCCTAGTTGAAGGGCATATATAAACACACATATATATAGAAAAAAAAAAAATCTAACTTCATTATTATAGCAGGGTGGCATCAATCAAGGATTTCAGTGTCAAATATGTACTGATATTCCCACTATGGAACTGCACTCTTGCCTACTCCTGTGAACAGTAAGAATAAATGACTGCTCAAATTGGTAAGAGATGGAATCCCTCCATACTGAATGTGGTTGTAGGGGGTAAATATTTCCCCACTGAGAAAGATTTGCTCAAATGGAAAACTGAAATCTGTCCAAATACGTATTTCCTACTCATTTGCTCATGCAGAGTTCTCCACCTGACGGTTCTTCCGAAAAGATAACTCGTTGTCTTCCAGGAATAATACTGAAGTCGGGGGTGGAAGGAGGGGGGAGGGGAATTAATAAATAAATGATTACGAAATGTACTCTTAAAGGGGTATCCTCAGAGGAGTAGAAGAAGAACAACCGTTACAAACTGGGCTTATTAATTTAGCAGTATGAAATTAAACTGGCATACTCTTGTTAGAAGGCAGAGGAATCAGTAGAGTTGAGAGGTAACCTAATGAAAACCAAAAGTTTCACAGCAATAATGTGAGACTGGAGTTAACTAAGAGCTGAAAAGTACGGCATCAATTGAAATAAGTGTACACTGAAAAAGGGGCTTGCTTGGGAGTGCGGGTGGGGACATCGCATTCTCCAGTAGCAGTTCACAAAGCATCCTGAGGCCATCTGCAGTTTGCTTTGCAACTGTTAAATTTAAAAGATCATGATTTTCTAAACCAGTGACAATAAAGAGCGAGGTGCTCGACCAGAGTTGCCAACGACCCATATAAAAGTGAAAACTAATTAACACAACAGCTAGAATCCTTCTCATAGGCAGTCAATAAAGTGAATTATTTGTACCACAGCGTAGAAGGGCAACCGGTAGTGTACGCAGCTGTACTACATGATTGTGCAGGGACTGCAGATGGCTATATCATAGGATAACAGGACATTTGAACGCTTGACATCTTGACAAGTAAAAAAATCTTTGTAGCCTCCCAACTTACAAAAGGATATATTAGTAGTAAAAAGTTATTGCGGTCAGTAAAGAATAATTTCCGACCACCAGGGAAGACTCCTTTAAGGACCGACACTCCAGAAGAATGGGCACTAGCTTTCCCGGATCAAAAAATTCAGTAATGGTCTTTTTTTTAAATTATTATTCATCAGGATTACAAAAATTTTGCAAATACAAATCAAGCTGTTAAGACTACCTACTTGAAAAAGGTTTAAAGGCGCTCTCTGGATGAAGAATTACAGCGCTGCTCAAGAACTGAAGTGCAGAAGCAATATTTAAGAAGCTTTCCACAAGATAGGAAGGTTGACTGAATAACTCATCAAATCGAAATGTCGATTTAAAATTGTCCAACATTTTTAAGAGATCTGACGTGGGTAGTGATGAGAGAAAGAGCCCGATTTAAAAAAAAAAAAAAAAAACTAAAAACATAAAAGCCTCATAGGCCGTATATGGTACAATATTGGTGGCGTTGTCTTAGTGAGAGAAATTGTTGTACAGTGCACACTGGAGATATTTCCATGGTACTTATCTGTATGTTATTACACATTTGGTGCTCGAAACATCTGTCGGGGGAGAGCACAAGCGTCCTCTTTCTCAACATAAGCACCTTTACACAAAGGCACCACCAGCCTCTAACGTCAGGGTCTGAGCGGAGCTCTGAGTCCTACTGATTAACTGTCTAACCTCTCTGCTAGAACTAGCAAACAGGGGACCAGTTTGTGGCGATTGTAGTGGTCAAAGCGGTCACATTTCTGGTTCTTGTGAAGCTGGTGTAAATGCCACCGCCACTGGTTTCACAAGTGCCACTGAATCAAGGGGTCGATTATGAATGCTTATCAACTGTCAATGGCTAATCTAGCGGCAATATAGTCAGAAACCTATTGCCAAACCAGGAGGCATTCCCTACACTCTAATTACCAACCCATCTCCCCCTCCTGGTCTCACACGCTACCGCCCAGCTCTGAGGCCCATCTTCAAAAAACGCGCATGTTTTTACCCAAAAAGCTGATCGATTCCAAAAGGTCCCCTCCTATTCAGCACATGTGCACTGTGTAGGCGAGACCTAAAAAAACAGTGAGCATAGATCACGATACTGATGCAATTTGCAAGAAGCACCCATGCTAGGATAAAATTACCTCATAATAGTTGATGCAGGCTATTGGAAATGGCCTGAACACTATAAATGAGCAGTTACTCATAATGTGTGTTTTAAGGCGCTTGTCAAGTACTACTCTTGTTGAATAAGTGATTTCTGGTGTTCGGAAGCCATGTGTATAGGTCAATCTCACAACCTGTGAGAATGACACCCAAAAGCTAGGCAAAAAAAATAAAAAATGAAAAAAACACACACACACACACACACACACACACACACATACACAGGGGGAGATCTAGGCTCCCCGAGTTTGTTCAAGAGCTACAGACATTCACCATTAACTGCAACAGCCCATTAATGGAGAGAACTGGTACATGCTCTCATTCATAGAAGACCTTCTCTTACCTTCGTAAATATACTGCCAATGCTGATTTGTACGACAGGAGACCCTGTAGATGGTTCATGAGAACTGCAGACCTGGTGGAGTTAAAAAACATTGTTCAAGGTCAAGTAGACTAGAACACCTGTTTAATCCCTATACTAGTTTTGAGTTATATGAAGTTTTCCTTTTATTTTGTTTTAGACTTCACGAAATCTTTTAAATAGGGACACGGTGGGCCACACAGCTGTTGAATGTGCAAGCATAAATCAATTGGTTATCCAACTTTTGGTAAAGGGGTCAACCGTGTGTCCCTGGAACTGTAAATTATGATACAGAAGGGCAAATGAGAACTTCTAAAGTGCTTACATGATGAGTGTGTTTTAACACGTTTTCACTGTACCAGGCTATGAATAACTACAAGCAACACTTGAAATTATGATCCACCATTTTAGGACGTAGGCTTGATAGCTTGCTGACACAGTAGAAACGTCTCCCTTTCAACATCTCAAACCCTAGAACAGAGAAACCAGCAGCTGTGGAAGTAATTTCTCCAGTCTTGTTTTCTGTGCGGAATAGTTTTTTTTTTTTTTTTTTTTTTTAAGCATTCATTAGTCCAATGATACAAGACAAGTGGATTCATACTCCCAATGGTATTGCCGTGTGGATTAGTTGTTTTCAATGTCTTTATTTAGATCTCTGTACTGATAGCAGTCAGGAGCAGTGCTATTCTCCTCCTGTCTGTTTTGATATGGCCACACAAATGGTGGGCTTGCTGAAGAAACACCATGCCCAATAACCAGTAATGCAGGTGCCTGATCTTTAAATGTATGCACCATTTGTTAATGAATGCTAATAACCTTTGAACGTTTCTTTGAAACTCTTATGATTGAGGAACAGCTATAAACCGCCATCTTCCTTGATATGAAAGGTTTAGTACATGAGCCTTCTACACTGCATGCCTATATAACCGCAACCGTACACGAGAACCATCAGCAACATTTCATGGTAAATATGAAAGCCATGCCGCTTAGAATATCAAAATGGATATCAGAGGGGAGCCACACGTCTTGAGATCTTTAACACAGTTTTCCAGCATCCCAATGGGGTAAACTTAATGAAAAAAATTAAAGACAGAATGCGCGCTCATTAGTAGGGGAGTGTTACTCGTCCAGCAGTGCTTTATACTTAACAAACCTATGCTATAGTTCTGCCCATCGAGTTATAAATCCTGTGAGTGCAGCCAGGATGCACAAGACCCCACGAGAGATCCATTCATTGAGGTCGGGGGCAGGGCTGCAGCACCTCTTTTCCCTCAAGCCTGCTCATAACAGATTTGTTTGTGTAGGAGCTTACATCGGCCATAAACCATCAAAGGTTCAGTGGAATGATGTTAGAACCCCATCCCAAAAAAACAAAATACCTGAAGGGCTGTTATATAGATTGTAATACACAATGCGAAACGCTGGACCCACCAAGAATAATTCCAGAATACATTCATTTCTTAGCACCTAGGTCACCATAAAGCCACAACTGCTCACTGACCCAAAAGTCAGTCCCATACTGTCGATCTCAAAGCAATACATGACTAACTGGTATGCCTCCCACCCCAATTACCATTAGACAGCATAGGAAAACATGGTAGAGAACTGAAACATTGTGAGCACAAAGACATTCTCCAATCCAGATAGCATAGTGTACGGGTACTAAAAAGTTATATAAATTCAATTCTTGATTGAAACACTTGGTCAAATAAAAATCTGCTTCAAGAGTACTCAGATAGATGCATAACCACATATGGAAAGCCTTCAAATTGCTCAATGAAATGCTGAGGCACAGAGACATACTAAAGACCCGTCGGACCTCAAGAATTTCAGGCCCACCTCACTGCTTCCTTTTGCCACCAAAGTCATCGAAAAGGCAGTCAACACCCAGCTAGTATGCTTCACAGAAACCCACAAATGCAAATAGAACAATTGATGCACAGAATGCAGAACTTCAAACATTCACCCCAGTACAGAGATCTGAGACTAAATCCATCGGTTTTTTGCTCACCATGCCATTCCAGTTTGGACCCAGCCATATGCAAATCAGTCTTGACCCTGCGCCCAATGGGAACAGTCCAGCCCAAACTGCCAGGCCAGGTCCTCTCTGGACTGGAAACAAGCATCCTAGGACCGGTTTCGGGGTTTCAGCCCTCATCAGCCAGGATAGCTTGACTCTAGTGGCATGGAGAGCATGGGACCCTCGTGGCCAGACGGGGGTCCCTTGCTCACTTTGTCACTGGATTCAAGCGAGCCTGGCTGATGAAGGCTGTTAGCCCAAACTGGTCCCAAGACGCTGGTTTCCGGTCCAGGGAAGACATGGCTTGGCAGTTCAGGCTGGACTGTTCCCATCAGGCACATGGTCAAGACTGATTTGCATAAAGCTGTGTCTGAACTGGGGTGGCGAAGTGAGCTAAAGAACGATGATGGATTCAACCCAGATCTGTGACTGGGGGCGAGTGTCTGAAAAGTTTCAGCGCTCCGTCCATCATCTCCTTGTGTTTGCTTCATAGAAACATTCAGAATCCTTGACACTTCCCAGTCCAGATTCTGAAGCAACCACAGCACCGAAACCACACTCCTCGCCACCACCGATGACATCCGCGCCCTCCTTGGCCAAGGCCACACGACAGACCTCATCTACCGGGACCCATCAGCAGCCTTCGACACAGTCTTCCCCCGCACACTAGCCACCAGACTCCACGACGCAGGCATCAAAGGAGAGGCCTTAGACTGAATACATTCTTTCCTCTCAGGCAGAACACAGAATAAGACTCCCGCTCTCTCTCTCAGAACCGACAGAGATCAGATGCGGAGTACCCCAAGGATCCTCCCTCAGTCCTACACTCTTCAAAGTCTACATGGCCCCTCTCGCAACCATCGTCAGAAACCACGGTCTCAACATAGTCTCCTACGCCGATGACACTCAGCTCATCCTCTCCCTCACCAAGGAACCAGGCACAACTTTCAAGCAGGGATGAAAGCCGTCGCGACCTGAATGAGCAACAGCTGCCTGAAGCTCAACTCTGAGAAAACATAAGTACTCGTCCTCTGCTCCACCCCCCTCCGCATGGGACGACACCTGGTGGTTCGCCACCCTCAGACACCCACTGACCCCAACGGACCACGCATGCAACCTCTGCATCATACTCTACTCTTCACTCACCATGAACCGCCAGAATAATGCTGTATCCTCCAAATGCTCCAACACCGTCCGCATACTTCACAAGCCTTTCAAGTGGATCCCCCCGCCCCCAGGAAAACAGTCACCTACGCACTCATCACCAGGAGACTGTACTATAGCACCGCCCTCTACGCCGGAATCAACAAAAACCTACTCTGCAATCTCCAGACCACCCAGAATGCCGCAGCCAGACTTATCCTCGATATCCGATGATATAACCACAACACCCAACACCTCCGTGACTTCCACTGGCTCACCATCGAAAAAAGAACAACCTTCAAGCTGCTCACACACGCCTACAAAGCCCTCCTTAACACTGGACCTCAATGACAGAATCTTCTTCGACGCCCCCAAGAGAACCCTCCTCTCAGCCGACCACGCCCTATCCACCGTCCCTCGTTACTACAGGACCAGAGCTGGTGGAAGATCCTTCTCATACATCGCTGCCAAGACCTGGAACGAATTCCCCCTCCCCCACACTGACCCAATTCAGAAGGGCCCTCAAGACACGGCTCTTCAAATGACCCTAACGGAGCTGCTCACCCCCCTCTCCCCAGCGCCTCAAGACCCCCGCGGTGAGTAGTGCGCTCTACAAAACCCCTGATTGAATGAAATTCAAGATGCAAAATAACTTTCCTCACCAAGTCCGTTCCAAGTTCCCAATCACCAATAATTTGCCAACTATCATTTCTTTTTATAGCAACGAATTTCCAGCCAACACGTTTTGGCCCAAAGAAGGATAGTCACAAGGAAATTCCTCTAGGCTGGAAGTAACAAACTTACACAATGACATTACAAATATAAAATAACAGTCACCAATGTGCTTCCGCTACAAGTTTCCCCAATGATTGTCTAAACGTACGGCATACACTTCCCCCCTATAATGATAGTCGGTACATGGTCACAATTAGCCATCACCTACAAAACGGTATACTGAAATGTACTTTATGCCGGTAACATCATCATAAATATTTTGTAAGTAACCATCCCAATTCAAGCTATAAAGTATCAAAATATTTACAGTGCTGTCAAGTAATAGATACCATCATCAAATTAAATGAACATGTCCACACATCGTAATACCTCAATAACAAAGCAGAAATCCTACAGAAAACTGTGAAAGCACTGAAAACCATATTTCACTTAGCAATAAGTACACGTTGAGATCCTTCTAGTCAATACCCCAAACATATAAGGGCTCTAATATATCAAGCCAAATTCTATTGTGATGTTGTCGAATTCAGTCATTGAAATACAATCTTAGTACGATATAAGGTCCTCATATCTCGTACCCCAATTAGAAAAATACTCAAAAAAGGTAATAAACCAAAATAAGGTTATCAAAAACAATCTTTAAAAAAAAAATACATATATCATAAGTTCAGTTTACAGATATGAGAAAAAAGTGAGACGCTTTATTCGCACCAAACACTCTAGAAGTGTAAATGCATTCACGCCAGACGCACATTTAAATTACATAATCTGTCATTGCATTACATGGATATGTCACATCTACATCACGCCAGTCTGACTACAATTGAGTAACCATTAGTGAAGGTAGGTGCCACATTGGATGAATTCTAAATTATAATATATGGTACACTAATCTCTCCCTACTTCAAGGTTGGGGACAGTGGTAAACTATGTCACATTGGAGTGTTCTAAATAAAAAAATAATGCATTGGTACATCCACACTTCTTTGCGCTTAACTGTTTAGTTATATCTGCCCACTGACTAACGTAGATGGCGACATCGTAGGAAGAAACTATCAAAATCTTTATAAAAAAAATATATATAATATATATTAAAAAAAAAAATAGGGAGACATCATTACACCTAGGAATGTTAGTGTCAAGAAAAAAGGTAGAGCATTCTGGCAAATGTTTAGAATGTCATACCGTAGCAGTGACAATTCAACTAATTTGAAATTAAACGAGGTTCAATTTTCAAATGCAGAGTGCTGCCAATATCACTTATCTAGTACAAGTATGTTGGCCTGTCGGGGTGAACTTATCTTTATACAATTACAGTTATCTTCTTATGGCCTTCACACGCAACCCTGCTGATGAACCCCTTCACTTAGCACAATAAGTGCTATGTTAAAACTAGGCTCAGGCAAAGTTTCCTTTTTACCACAATCTCACGAATTTTGCACTACGCTTGTTGCACGAAATTTCCGACACGACGTCATAAGGCATAATGTTTACAAATATTAGCAAAGGACAGAATGCAAGTAGCTGCAGTTTGAGGCACTATTGTTTTTGTAACCCTTTTTTAGCACAAGATGCATTTCACATACATTTTGCGGAATTTCCATAATCAAGCAACTGCAATTGTCAGGCTTCCCTAGTAAAAACGTATTCAATTCATAAGCATGACTGGTATCATTGGCATTTGATTTACACTAAGGGTGAAACACACTTCCTATGTTTATATTCAATTTCCAGTGAAATAATCCCAAACGGTCACTCTGCAAACTCTTCACTGAAATTGCAGAAAACACAAACGTTCTCCAAGCTACAGGACGAATTAATTAAGTACGCTCAGCGTTCGCTATTACACCCCTGCAAATGTGGTGCTAGAATGAAAACAAGCCCTCTCCAAAATCAAATTCACTGTTAAACAGCGACTGACCCTCAAATCCTAACCCCAGATATCGAAGTACTGCCACTCTTTACTCTCCCCTCACCATATTCTGCACCCTTCAAAGCTTGTCAAAGACTCACCGCATCTCAAAATAAATAGAATTCTGAACGGTTTCACCTTGCCCGCTTGTATGCACGAGCCTGAACTACTATATATGCCAATTCTGTCTAAGGCGATGTTGCTTCCCACCTAGGTTCACATGCTGGACTTCACCGCAGAACAATCATCCTGTGACTTCTAACCGCAGGAACTGCATGGGACTGACCAGTGCAGGGGCTACGGTAAACACCTGCCCGTCAACTACAAGGCCTGTCCGTGCATTCAGTCTTTATCTCCGCCGTCCGTAGCGGATCTTCTAACGGATATCATTTGTCTGTGATTTTAGCACTTCCGGGTCGCCTAACAACCAATAGCACGGCTGAACATTTTGAGGGAGTCGTCTAGGACCGGACGGTGCTGCTAATGTGCAAGGTGATCTGCGATTGGAGTATTGGAGGCACCCAGAGATGGATATGGAGCATACAGAATTTCGAAGTGCTGATTGGCTGTTTTAGTCCAATCCGCCCACTTCAAGTAGGCGGGTGCTGCCCATCTATGAGAGACTGGAGTTTTATTTGGACTTTCAGCAGAACTAAATTAATCGTAATCCAAGCGTGGACTGCTTGCCTCGAGCAGGGCGGGCCAGGCTAGAGGGCTGTCGTCTGCTGTTTTTTGCTAGGTGGGAGGGAGGAGATGAGAGGGGAAGGGGAGCAGCGGGGAGTACTGTCGCAGGTGATGAGAGTGTGCGATTGTTGGACCGCGTCACAGTCTGTACGCGACTGACAGTAGTGCAGACCCATTTGGCCTATGTTTGTACACAATTTAAGGTTGTCACCTCTCATTGAGAAAAATGTTTTAATTCCAGATATGATACCTAAATAGGACTTTACATGAAAGCGTCAATATTCTATTTTTACTTCGGCTTTTTTTTTTAACTATTAGTCATGGATCATTAGGGCGTTCTATGACACCTTTTATTTGCTCTTTTAAATTAGTACTGAAAAAAGGAAAAATAAAAGCTTTGAATGATTTTTCGTTTTTTTTACCAGCCCGGTACATTAAAATACTGGTCATGATGGTAAAAACGCCAGATGGAAACCCTGGGATGAGTCCCGGTGTGCCAGGCATAAGTGACACAACCGCACCTCAGGATACTGGGCTGTAGATATTTAAGACATGTAGTTTTTACTGGCAGTGGATAGTTCATTTTGTTGTGTAGTTTCCACCCTATAATAGGAACTGCACGTTTGTGGACAGCATAACTATTGGGATGGTGCCATACTGTTTCCATGCACCCCCTCAAGATATGTCGTCGTATAGGCCAGCTAGCTCACAGTGCCACCATAAGCCCCCATCAATCAATCATAGCATTTGTAAAGCGCACTACTTACCCGTGAGGGTCTCAAGGCGCTGTGGTAGGTTGGGGGGGGGGCGGGGGATGCTGCTACTGCTCAAAAAGCCAGGTCTTGAGTCTTCTGAAGGTCAGCAGGTGTTCGGTATGCCGTAGGTGGATGGGGAGGGTGTTCCAGGAATCGTGGTAACAGATCTAGAACCTTTTTGCTCAGTCACTCGTGCTCTCTTTCTCTCTGATAAATATACAAGGAATACACAGTGGGACGTTTTCAATATTTATTGAGCTAACGTGATTCTTGTCTAAAATATATGTGATGCAATGATCAAAAGACAGAAGCAAATGAAAGTTAGAAGTATAAGGACAGTGGACAGAATCAAAAGTACCACCATCATACTACAACAATGTATATAATCAAGCATATAAAACAAAATAGAAATCTGGCATACTCCTATTATGCATACTCTAACCTAAGTGTATCTGGCGTGTGTACGTGTTCTGACAAGAATCCCCGTACTGGATGATCCAACCCCTGTTACCTGAAGGAAACAAATGTAGGTCCCCATCGTGGTCTCAAGCTGGACATCCCTCGTATAGATATCAGCAGGCTGCTGGGTCGAAGCATCCACATGTAGAGACCACGCCAATGACAGTAAAGCGGTCCTCTACCAACGCCCGGAAACTGATCTTTATTTATAACAAAAGGTATCCTTGCCTTGGGCCGAGATCTTTATCAGGCTGCCAATGTTTGTGTGTTATGGATAGCTATGTTGCCATATGTATGAAAACCACAAGCATATTTGCACAACTTATGTATAAACCTTGTACATGGTGTCAAGGTAGCATGATAGTATTCTTGCGAAGTTGATTCTGTAAGCAAGTATAGTTTCCAAGAAACTAATTCAGACTGTCACGGATGCAAATGTGTGTCAGAAGTCATTATGTAAAAGTGAAGGCAGCTTTGGAAAAGACCTGTGTACATGAAGGAAGTGGCCCGATTGGGGTCACCCGGGTCACTTGCGGCCACCTCTCAGCCTTCCAAACAAATGAAGAGTCATCAGACAGTAGAGAATGCAAACCAAGTTATTTATTATTAGAACATTGGAATGTGGAGAACTCCATTGAATACAATGGAGTTCTCTGTGCTTCTACGGGCCGGTAAAGGCCCGCAGAGCAACATTCCAATGTTTCTTTTGTTCACAGCTTTTCCTGTGAACAAAGGCCTCTCGGAGCTTGAGGGGATTTAAACCCCCTCGGGCTCTGAGACGCCTTTATTTTATTTCTTAGAACATTCTGCCCTCTAGTGGCAGAATGTTCTAATAGCCTTATAGCCCTTCGTAGCAGGGCTATACCGGCTATTAAAGGCCCGTGCCTTCGCTGGAGAGGGCCTTTAATAGCCGGTATAGCCTGCTACGGCGGTGTTGTACTGTGATTCTTAATCATTATTGAGGCATTTGTTGTACTGTGATTCTTAATCATTATTGAGACATTGTAAGCATTCTCGCAGGCAGCTTGTGGTTGAGTGTTCCTTTCCTTGACTCACTCACGTGCAGAGCATTCCGCTCTTGCCAGATTGTCCATGACTATGACATTCTGTTTATCTTCAAAACTGGCTTCAGCATGCAGATAGCTTTGTTCTGCGTGCGGATGCATGTTGTCTTTCAAATCTCACTGCGCTTTATTGATACTGTTCAGACTCACAGTTGAGTCAGTTTACTGTGGATCTTCTTGCTGCCAGACCTGCTGCTGTGGGCTCCTTGTATTTATACTTAAAAATAAATACTTAAATACTTTTAAACCCTGGATTGCCTTTCTCCTTTTTCTTGCTGGATGTGCCTTCTCTCTTGGAAATCACATACCACATTTTGGTGATGATTTGGACTGAAAACACGCGTTTGAAGCCCACAGAACTATTTCTCAGCCCCTCCTTGCTGAAGATATTAACCTTTCTTCAGTTTACTGTCTGGTTAACCCTGGAATTTTTTTGGATATTTCAACTTCGTGAATTAAAAGGATTTTCCACAAAGAGCTTCATCTTCAGACTGTTGGATTACAAATCTACACAAGAGTTCCTGCAGTATACAGGTTGCTGCCTTGCTCTGATTGTGTAGCATCTTTACTGCTTGCCTTCAACAGTGACAGGCACACCCTGTAAGTACTTTCATTATATTACTTCTTTTAACTTTGGGGAACGCATGGCTGATGTTAATACTGCACTTAATTCATTGGCTCACTTGCCTTCCTTTATGGAACGTCCAGGAAAACCACCAGTGAAATGGGTCCTGTGGATTAGAGCATTTGAGAATTATTTGATTACTGTTGGGGCTGATGAATATGTGGCAAAACTTATTTGCCCAGAATACCAGCTCCTACAGATGAGCAGGATGAATGGGATGCATTCCTGGAAGCTAAAGCTCACTTACAAAAGAAATTCAGCGAAGAACCAAGTATTCTTTTGGAACGTTTTAACTTTGTTAAAAGAAAACAAAACTCTGATGAATCTGTGGAGGATTACTTATCTGCTTTGCGTCTATTAGCCACTAATTGCACTTTTGGTGTGGCATTGGATGTATATTTACGTGATCAATTTGTCTATGGATGCACTTCAAAGAAGATACAAGAAAAACTACTATGCTTCAGAGACCCTTCACTCAGTGAAATTATAACTGTGGCAAAAGGCATTAAACATTCTGTTGAATCATCTAAGGTCATGAGTCAGGATTCAGTTAGTTCAACTCCTGTACATGTTATTGATAATGAAGTTGATGTAAAGGCTGTTAAACAAAAACCTAAGGTTAATAGGCATTTCAACAAAACGGAAACATTTTGTTACAGGTGCGGTTCAAAATCTCACATAGGTTACTCGCCTCATTGTCCAGCTTTTGGTATGCAGTGTATTAAATGTAAAAAGATTGGACATTTTCATACAGTATGCAGAATGAGCAGAAAACAGCCAGTTGTCAGCAATGTGATTTCATCCATAGAAAGTGAAAATACAGATAGTTCAGATATTGTACTCAATCTTTGTGTACTTCAAATTTCTGACAATGATATTAAGGATCCTATATGTCAGGTTACCATAGCTGGATTCTTAACTTTGGACATGTGTGCACCTATCACAATTATTTCAGATGTTCTGTTTTCTCTAAATGGGGTAAGAATGCGAAATTACATTGCTCTGATGTACGTCCAAAAGCGTATGGAGACCAAGATATTGATATGTTAGGTTTCTTCAATGACAGAATCACTTGCTTGGGGAGGAGCACACACACTAAAATATATGTTGCTAAAAAAGGTAAAGCGATTGTGGAGTGGAAGGATCTCGCTAAATTAGGTATCTACCTAGTTCCTGGTGGTGATCCCCCTGTCAGGATTCATGATCTTGCTAATACATCCTTGTGCACACTTGAGGACTCTAATCTAGTGGTGTGGAAAGAAAAATTCCGCTCGTCTTTAGCGACTCGCTAGGTTGTGTTAAAAAATACTTACACATTGTGTTAAAAAACAATTCAGTCCCTGTCACTCATAAAGCACACCTCATTCCTTTAAGTGTCAGGGATGAACTTAAAACCCTTCTTAATAAAATGTTAGTTGAAGGGGTAATCGTCAAAGCAGAGGCTTCTGAGTGGGTTAGTCCCATAGTTATTGTGCGCAAAAAGGACAAAAAAATCAGATTGTGTGCAGACTTGCACAGTAGTAACAAATGTATAGTCACTGAAAGCCATCCTTTACCCAGAATTCAGGAATTGTTAGCTAAAATAGGTGATGCACAGCACTTTTCATTATTGGATCTCAAATCTGCATACCATCAAATTCCCCTTCATCCTAATTCTCAGGGTTTCACCACGTTTGTCACACCCTTTGGTGCTTACAAATTCACTAGACTGCCTTTCGGCCTAGCGTCTGCCGCCAATGTATTCCAGAGACTAATGGACACCATTTTAGAGGGTATATCTGGCGTGCAGGCTTATCAAGATGATGTTCTGATATTTGCTGGAACCATTACTGAACATGACAACATTTTGGACAAGATTCTTAGCAAATTCACTGAATATGGAATCACCCTCAGGTTGGACAAATGTCAATTTAATGTTAAGGAATTTGATTATTTGGGGCAATCCATTAGTGCCAAAGGTATTTCTCCTAAACTTTGTCTGGTTAAAGCTATTAAGGATGCACCTGTTCCAAGAGATAAGGATTCATTACGCTCATTTTTGGGTTTGAGTGAATACTATTCAAGATTTTTGGAGGGATATTCAATTGTGGTACAGCCTTTGAGAGAGCTGCATAAAAAGGGGCAGAAATTTATTTGGAATGATGCGACACAGACTACGTTTGAGAATGTGAAACAATTAATTATTTCAGCGCCAGCACTTTCCCCATTTCAACCAGATAAGGAATGCATCCTTACAGTCGACGCAAGTCAGGTTGGGTTGGGAGCAGTCCTTTCACAGACCATTCAAGGTAAAGAATGCACAGTCGCATTTTCATCTCGCTCTTTGTCTTTAGTGGAATCACGGTATAGTACTATAGAGCGAGAGGCACTACCGTGTTTATGGGCTGTGGCGAAGTTTAAAATATTTTTGTGGGGACTGCACTTTACTATATTTACAGATCACAGGCCATTATTACACTTATTGAATGGGAATGGGTCAGGTAAAGCTTCTTCTCGTTTAGTAAGGATTTTGTTGAAGTTACAAGGCATAACTTTACATTGAAATATATACCAGGTGGAAAAAACGTAAGAGCTGACTGCCTTTCCAGGTTACCCATTTTGGAGGATGTTAAGGCGGATATGAACTCTGATGAATGTGTTGTTGCAATGGTTGATGAGGTCATTTCTAATTCTGCTTCTCTTTCACATGAGGATTGGTTAAAGGCTTTTGCCTTTGAACCTGCATTAGTTATGGTGGCTGACATAATAAAAAAAGGATGGCCAACAATCAGAAGTGTGGAACCCTCTTTACGACCTTTTTTACAGGTCGCTGAGGAACTAACGATGGCACAAGGGGTATTAGTGGGGGAGATAGTTGTGTCCCATCTAATTCTCTAAGAATGTCTTTTATCAAAGAATCTTATGCTAGTCACTTAGGTATTTCAAGCACATGTAAGGCATTAAAGCAATTTTTTGGGTTGCCATCTTGGGAATCTCAAGTAGAGAAGTTTGTTGAGGATTGTCCCATTTGCTTGGTGTCAGACAAACATTTGAAAAGACATGAAACACCCCTTATGCCTGTTCCTTTGCCCGAGGAAGCATGGTGTAAAATTGCATTGGATTTTGCTGGACCGTTTGAATTATTGCCTTCACGTCAACGCTGTAGGAAGGTGGAATCTGACCATATGGTTGCCCCCACTTTTTGCCTGGTGTTTTGCTGGTTTATGACTTAGTTTGACTGGGATCCTGCTATTCAGGGCCCCAGTCTATCTGCTTTCTCTGTAAAATGGTTTCCATGTACATTAGGTTCATATCTAATTGGATTCTGGAGTGCCTTATAAGCCCCTAGTATATGGTATACCATGTACCTAGGGCATAGGTACCTCAGAGGCCTACCAGGGGCTGAAGCATGTATTATGCCATCCCTGGGAAGCACTCCAAAATGGCACCACATGTCTGCTACTGCAGCCTGGGTAAGGGTGTGCTTGCACCCCTTACAGTGGTATAGGCTACCTATATCACTACCATTGCACACACATATAAAACCTATAAGTCACTCCTATGGCAGGCCTTAACAATCCTGAAGGCAGAGTGCTTGGTTTTTATGTGAGAGGGTGCCCCTGCATGAGCAGAGCCCCTCTGCAGCATTCAGAGTACCTCCTCTGGTGCTGTTTGTGGTGCAGCCTGACCATATACTCTTAAGTGCATTATAACCTCGCGCTAAATGCTAACTTTGGGATGGCTGCAGGGAAACATGTCGTATTTGGTGTCAAACGCTTTGGAATACTACCCCCCGCCAGTTCTGGAGGCGGGGTAGCATTCCACCCTTCTAGAGGGAGAGACATGTTCACACTGGTCTAACCCGGTAGGACTTTCCTGAGCCCTGGCATCACAAAATGGATGCTTCTGCCACAGACACGGGTCTGACCGAAACTCCGGCAGGGGAGGCCTGGACAATAGGTTTCCTGTCAAAGGGAGGTGTAACCACCTCCCCAGACAGGCAGATGTGTATTGGGGCTGGGCGGGAGCACTCTCTGGTGCTTTGAAGTCCTGCACTGGGGGCACACTTGGTGTCTCTGTGCATAGTCTAGTTCAAACCGGTTGCAGGGGCTACCTGCCCCTGCTCTGGCGTGAAACTGGACAAAGGAAATGGGTGTAACCACCCCATAGGTGGGTCCCTAGAGTATGTCCAACCCCCAAACTTAGTATAAGTATGGGAACCCAAGTGTGGATCAGGTTAACTTCTGAAACCACTACAAAATTCTAAAATATGTATAGAATGTGCGAGGTTGTATGGAGAAAAGGCGGTCTCCACCAACATGTGTCCTGAGCCAGCCGCCATCTTGAAGTAGTCAGGATACAGATCGCTTCCAAAAGGTTGGAAAGCTGCACTCAACGGCTAGACGCCCAAAATCACAGGAGCAAAACACAGGCAATAACGATATTAAAAGAACCCAGCCTAGTTAGATGTCAGTCCATGAGTGTCACCAAACAAATAATTGATGACTCAAAATGAGTACAGTATGCTACCCTGAAGGGGTAACCTCCATGATTTACAGAAACTCAATTACTCATGCCTCAAATGAGTCATAAGCGCTACCGTCATTTCTCTCCCAGTTCTTATTTCCCCTTACGACACTTTAGGGTCATACCAAGCATGTGACACATGTTGAGGAGGGCCCCTATGTCTCACTGCAATATTGATATTGATTCGATACTCAATGTACACCGTTGTTCACTGTAAAACTGTAGTTTACCGTTGTAGCCTTTTTAGCCGTTTTAAGATGTGCTCACATGAGCCTGTTACTTGTTGATATTAATATACTTCAGTTCAACATGTTTTTAAGATCTATAGATGTACTGTATGTGCTACCTGTGTTTTTGTCTTTATGTATGTCACTTATTTTTTGTATTTTTGTGTACATAAATTTGTTGCAGCCCTGAAGAAGTCCGTTGTCGGACGAAACGCGTCGGCTGCGTGTGCTGTTGTCAAAAAATTCATATTTTAAATTGAACAATAAAGAAGAACCCTTTGGAATACGTACTACTTTTGAGATTTGGACTAATTTATATTACATGAATTGAGTGGTGCATTTGGTGCTGTGTTTTGTCATTTGTATATTCCAAGTATTGGAACGGCATTGTGCTGGCGGGTGCTAACCAACAGTGCACACTCCTGGTGAATAAATAATTTTTTTCACCTTATTATTATATTGAGCCACTTTTAAATCCAGTGCTGTCTTAGTGGGATTCCGCTAGCCCTGTGGTTTTTTCTTATGTTTGTTGTCACCCTGTTAGCACGGATTTAACTCTGTTATACTGAACAAAAGGAACATTTTGAATATCTTATTTTCATCTTGAATTTATTATGGCACAGTTTAAGGACAGAAGACACGAGTTGGCACAGGACTTATTTGTCAGTAGCCCTGGGGCAGGAGGACAGGCAACGGCCCCCCCCAGCTCCGACGGACTACGCAGCAAATTCCAAAAGTTAGAAAGGCTAAAAAAGGCTGAGATGGCACGGTGGTGGGATGGCACCACCCTGACCAAGTATATGGAAAATGATAAAATCCCCAGGGGGTTGAGAATTTTAATTTTCCCCACCTTTGAGAACCTTGAGGAGGGGGACCTTAAAGATTGGGAAAAGAATTTACACGATGCATCATTTGTGATGATGAGAATTCTCATTAAAAATGCAGAATGTAAGGGTAAAAAGCTAGAGCAGGAGATCACCGAACTAGAGTCTGAAATAACATCGATGGACCTCAAGGAGGCCACTAAGAAGAACTATGAAATATTAGACAAGATTCTGGATGACCACCAGGTCTACTTAAAGGATAAGAAAGTTAAAAAGATACGCAGGGATGACAAAGACTATAGGGACGGGAGGGTCTATACGTTTGCCCGGAAATACGACAACATCAAAGTGACAGGGGAAGGTAAGAGGCAACGTGAGGACACAAGGGGTTCCTCATTGACGGGTAGTGTGTCTTCAATCTCATCCTCCGTCAGTTCCATAGCCCCTGATGATACCATCTCAAGACCCACTGATAACATCCAACCCCACTCCACCTCATCTTTTTTATTAGAAATGGAGAAAGTCAGGGTGGGGGGAAGACCAGTGGGAAAGGATCAAAGACAAGACGAGGCGGTAGGAGATGGCAGGAACAGCGAAAAAGAAAAAAACAAAAATATAACAAAGGAAATCCCAGAAAGGACGACAAGAACCAGGAAGGGAGGAATCAGGAAGTGAGGACAGTTGATACCAATATGACGGATAATTTGAAAATAATCAACCTTTCGAAAAAAGAACTTTCTGATGATGAGATTACCGTTCTGAGTAGGGGTTTGGGTTTTTGCCCAACTGTCAAGAATTCCTGTCATACAAGGGAAACACGCCCTTATGTAAACAGGAGAGCTGT
This sequence comes from Triturus cristatus, assembly GCF_964204655.1. NCBI lineage: Eukaryota > Metazoa > Chordata > Amphibia > Caudata > Salamandridae > Triturus > Triturus cristatus. The sequence continues at coordinate 793,595,080 of NC_140588.1, forward strand.
TACATAACTCAAGGGAAACACGCCCTTATGTAAACAGGAGAGCTGTTACATAACTCAAGGGAAACACGCCCTTATGTAAACAGGAGAGCTGTTACATAACTCAAGGGAAACACGCCCTTATGTAAACAGGAGAGCTGTTACATAACTCAAGGAAAACACGCCCTATAAAGGGAGGAACCGGGAGGTACAAGGCTGTCGGATATTGTGTTTACACCGACGTACCTGCTTCGTGAAGAGCAGTGTTCCGGAGTGGTGCTCCAGTAAGGCAAGAACGGAGGTAGGTCGAGTCGTTACTCCCTGGGCCGTGTCTTGCCCCATCGTCACCTGTGAAGGACCCGGAAGCTCTACCGGTCAACCATTGAGCTTCGCTTTTTGACTCGGCTGAGTCCAAGCGCAGTGGCGCTTTTGCTGGTTGGAGTCGTAACTCCCAGCCCGACCAGAGACACAGGGACTGCCAGCTGTAACGCACACCAGGAGGTGTTTGCCGCGTTACAGACTCGGAAGTCCACAGGATCGATCGAGCGGCTGCTCTCGGTTCAGTCTTCTTGCTTGTGATTGGGGTATCGGTGACGCATCACCAGGAGGTGACTCCGCGTCCCGGTGCAGTCTGAGGAAGAGGTTGAGCGGCTGCTCCCTTCAGGTAGAGACCCCGGCTGGGTGTTTCCCTGACTCCTCGATTCTCCCCAACACTCTTCGTGCCCCTCACAGCCTACCGATTGGCATTGTCGGCCATTTCATTTCTGCCCTCTGTTGGCATACGCCGGGATCGGCGTATATGCAGAGGACGGTTAGGACCATCCGTGCTGTGGGCTGGCAACGTACTTAGCCTGGAGGATTCCAGTGACTATAACTTTTGTTTGTTCTTTGTATTTTATTTGCCTTCATGAAAAGAACTAACCCTTCACAAGTGGTTGCGTCCTCATTGTCGTGTCTGTTAAACGATCCTGAGACGTTCAGGGCGTTACACCAACTCAAACAGGCAATGATGTGGATATTTTTGTTGATGTTTACAAATTTGTACGACAACTTAAATTAAAAGACCATTTTGCAAACACTTTGTCTCCATGTATCGATAATTTTCCAAATCGTACTGATACTGTACAGACGGTCTCGGAATTCAACACTTTGAGATCTATGTTATCAATTCAGTCTGAAACGGAGATAGATACAGAGTCACTCCGCATGGAACTTAACATAACGGAGGACTTAAGTGTTAACAGTGGACTCCAACTGAAATCCAAATTTATTCCATCAGGGACACACCCTAACATCGACACATTCTATGAAAGGGTCACACGTGACCTCTACAAACTCAAAACCACTCACCCCAGAACGGCCAATACTAAATTCAATCTCTCTCTGACTGAGAATCAAGCGATAAAAAATTTGAAATCGGACTCCACTCTAGTTATCCGGGAGGCGGATAAAGGGGGCAATGTTGTCGTGATGGACAAGGAGGCCTATATGGGGGAAATTGAGAGACAGTTGGCTGATGCCACATGCTACAGGAGACTTACATCTAATCCCACTAGACAACTATGCGATCACATTAACAACAAACTCTTTGAGTGGCGTGAGATTGGACTCATTGACGAGAAAGAATATAGATATCTGACGGTCATGGAACCCACCTTTCCATGTATATACATCTTACCAAAGGTCCACAAGGGTGGCCCCTTCCCCCCGGGGCGCCCAATTATCTCGGGTATCAATTCTCCCACGGAAAGATTATCTGAGTACGTGGATGGCTTTCTCCAACCACTGGTACAACAACTGCCCGCGTATATAAAGGACAGTAAGGATATCCTTTCGAAATTTGAGGGCCTGGAGTGGTTGGATTCGATGATTTTTGTGACCCTTGATGTCACCAGCCTTTACACCAGCATCAAAAAGGAGTTTGGTGTTAGGGCTATGGAGTTCTTTCTGGGTCAAAGAACGGCCGACCACCTGGGCCATAATGAAATGTTGATGGAGATGACGGATATAATTCTCTCCAAAAATTATTTCATGCATGATAATGGGTGGTACCAACAGATACAGGGCACTGCAATGGGCTCTAGGTTTGCGCCCGCTTATGCCGGCCTTTTCATGGGCTGGTATGAGCGGGTGCATGCCTGGGGCAGACACTCTTCTGCATGGACGGATTGTGTATTATTCTGGGGCAGGTACATCGACGATATTATCATTATCTGGAATGGACCTGTCCCAGAACTCATGGAATACTATAACTATCTAAATGACAATCCGTACAATATCCGACTGACCATAAACTGGAACAGAGAGAGGATTGATTTCCTAGACATTCAATTCTTTGCTAAAAACAATACAATACAAAGTACCACCCATCGCAAATCTACAGCCTGCAACAGTGTTTTACACTATGACAGTGCTCACCCCCGACATGTGGTTAACAACATCCCATTCGGTGAAATGGTGAGAATGAGAAGGGTCTGTAGTACCCATGAGTCATTTGTTCAAAATCTAACAGAAACGAAAAAAAGGTTCTTGGAAAGAGGCTACCCTGTCAGCCTGATGGATAAAACTGAAAAAAAGGGCATTGAACATTAAGCGGGAAAGCACACTTGCAGTGAAAACACCGAGTATGACAGGAAGAAGCTCGCCTACTGCCCTGGTAACGGGTTACAACAGGGACAGTAGTAGGATTTATAATATCCTACGTAAACATTGGAGATTACTTGAGGAGGTCCCAGGCCTCAGGAATGAGATCACCAAACACCCAAAGGTTACTTACAAACGGGGAAAAATTTTAAGAAATATGCTTTGCCCCAGCTTGGTTCTTTCACCCAAAGCCCCTAACTGGATGAGGGATGGCCAGGGTGGGTTTTTTACATGCACCCAGTGCTCCGTCTGCAAAATAGGCAAAAACAGAACCCGCACCTTCGAATTTAACACCGGTAGAGTGCATACGATTAAACACATCATTACGTGCAGAACTAAATTCGTGACCTATATACTGGGATGCCCATGCAATAAGATATATGTGGGTAGCACGAAGAGAGAATTGAAAATCAGGATACAGGAACATCTGAGGGCAGTGAAGAATGGGGATCTGAGATACCCTCTAACATTGCACTGCCAGGAACAGCAACATAATCTGGATGAGCTGTGGTTTTTTGGCATTGATCACACACGGATCTCCCCTAGGGGTGGGAATAGGGAACAGGACCTGAGGAGAAATGAAGCAAGTTGGATTTGTAGACTTCGATGCGTAGAGATGGGTCACAACAATGAATCCGAAATGCATTACTTTCTCTGAAATCTACAAGACCATCTAACCCTCTCCCTCTCCAGATTATCTCTGTTTTTCTAAGCTTGACTGGAACTGGATATGCTTCTTTATTATGTTATTGAGGTCCATGTTGGACACAGCATTTAGCAGACTTATGTGCTGATATTCCACTCTTCAGCCATGCTCCTTTCCCTTAATTTGCATTCCCGTCCCTTCCTATATTGTTCCTTTGGGCACCCCTTACCATATGACACATGATTGTTGCACTGTACTGTACATGACCGGTTGTGGGGATATTTTTTGATTTCCCCTCACTTCTTCCCCGGCGGGCTCTCTGGTCTTATTCGCCTCCCTAATCTTTTACTTCTGGTCTACCTGGGATTAACCGTGTTCCCTTACTTGGCTGCCTTTATTGTCGGGCCTGTTTATCAGATTATATCCAGTATATTTTCTTCCCTGATGTTGACGAATATATGGGCGCCCACCAGCCCCTTTGGGTAGCGCTTATGACTCATTTGAGGCATGAGTAATTGAGTTTCTGTAAATCATGGAGGTTACCCCTTCAGGGTAGCATACTGTACTCATTTTGAGTCATCAATTATTTGTTTGGTGACACTCATGGACTGACATCTAACTAGGCTGGGTTCTTTTAATATCGTTATTGCCTGTGTTTTGCTCCTGTGATTTTGGGCGTCTAGCCGTTGAGTGCAGTTTTCCAACCTTTTGGAAGCGATCTGTATCCTGACTACTTCAAGATGGCGGCTGGCTCAGGACACATGTTGGTGGAGACCGCCTTTTCTCCATACAACCTCGCACATTCTATACATATTTTAGAATTTTGTAGTGGTTTCAGAAGTTAACCTGATCCACACTTGGGGATGTACGGCGTATTATGGTCATATCCTGTAAAGTAGTTCGTTTTTGCAATTATACACTTACTTTCTGTATTTTGGCCATTTAAAGATGGCGGCGGACGTTGGATATACGATGTTTGAGACCGTTTTTTATTTCTGCACAAGCACGCACGCTTTATACATCTTCTCAGACGATTAGATGCTTCAGATAATCACTAGGGTCGCACTTAGACTTGTACGGCTTATTATGATCGTGTTTAGAGAGCTGTTTCGTTTCTGTAGTAATGTATACATTTATTGAATTTAAATTTTGCTTGTTTTGGCGTTACTTATTCGTGACCCTACACTATTCTGGGAATTCACATTAAGTTGAATTGAGAGTGTTCCGACATAGTTTTGATCACTTTCCCGCTAACGTTACGATACGGGCAACGTCTTTTTAAGACTCTGTTCATCGCTCCAATATGGCGACCGGTTGCTCGTTACTTTTCCCCTTCGGATGATGTTACACCCGACACATGGGGATTGTTCACAGGTGTTTTCTATCCCAGCCTGTTATTTTACACTATTTAAACAAGCTTTCCTGATTAATGTTTGTCGCTGTCACTGGACGGGGCGGACGCTTGCCTTTCACTTCGTTCTCGGATACTGAATCGGGTAAGAAGCATACATGTAGGGTTTTGGTGCATGGCAGTAATAGCTTGCTACGGATGGTTTTTGAGGTTGTTCTTTATTTACTTAAATAATTGTTACCTCTTGGACACTCGCCGTTTGTTAAATGTGGGATTTACAGATTTCTTGCCTCACATAGGTTAGGCTTAATTCATGGCCATTTTCCTATCTGTTATAAGTAGGTTTCACAGAATTCTTGGCACTGCTTATCTTGCCTTGCGGAGGATAGGTTTAACTCATGGCCACTTCGGATATTGATGTTATTGAGACACTCTCTTTCTACCCTTGTCCACGCTTTTTATTTTTTACTTTTTAGGAATTTGGTTAGACTGTCTCTGCCTCTCTATATTTTTAACTGTAAAACGCCTATCCTGTGTGAAAAATATGCCTCAAACACGCCTCAAACATGTCCCCCTCTTTCATAGGTATCCCACGATAAATACAAATTCGTTCTTATGATTGGAGGTACTAACGTTTACACCCACCATTCAACTATGGCTTGTTATTGATGACTTCGGAACACCTTTTCTGAATATTCATATTCCAATTGGTATTATCCATCTCATCTTCCATACAGTAAGTAGGTTCACATTCTGACGACATTTACTTTGGAGAATTTACTTCTTTCCCCATAGGGCCTCTGATGTGACCCTCCTTTTTCCTTTAGGCACTGTGTTCTCACACTAAGAATATATCGTATCGGACTTGTTTGTGTTAGACTTGTCATTTGAGCCAACCAGAACAACATGTGCTGATTTTTCGACCTACGATTTTAGGTGGGTACAGATTTAGCATCTCTCTTGCTAAAGACGCTATCTTCGTCTCGCTGTTTTTTCTTGTTTTATCATCACTAGTTGGTTTCCATGTACTTGACAGTTTTCTCCTTATCTCACTGGGGTGACGTCTCTCTATCTTTTGCCTTTTCACCGTCATTTCTCTCCCAGTTCTTATTTCCCCTTACGACACTTTAGGGTCATACCAAGCATGTGACACATGTTGAGGAGGGCCCCTATGTCTCACTGCAATATTGATATTGATTCGATACTCAATGTACACCGTTGTTCACTGTAAAATTGTAGTTTACCGTTGTAGCCTTTTTAGCCGTTTTAAGATGTGCTCACATGAGCCTGTTACTTGTTGATATTAATATACTTCAGTTCAACATGTTTTTAAGATCTATAGATGTACTGTATGTGCTACCTGTGTTTTTGTCTTTATGTATGTCACTTATTTTTTGTATTTTTGTGTACATAAATTTGTTGCAGCCCTGAAGAAGTCCGTTGTCGGACGAAACGCGTCGGCTGCGTGTGCTGTTGTCAAAAAATTCATATTTTAAATTGAACAATAAAGAAGAACCCTTTGGAATACGTACTACTTTTGAGATTTGGACTAATTTATATTACATGAATTGAGTGGTGCATTTGGTGCTGTGTTTTGTCATTTGTATATTCCAAGTATTGGAACGGCATTGTGCTCGCGGGTGCTAACCAACAGTGCACACTCCTGGTGAATAAATAATTTTTTTCACCTTATTATTATATTGAGCCACTTTTAAATCCGGTGCTGTCTTAGTGGGATTCCGCTAGCCCTGTGGTTTTTTCTTATATTTTGAATATATACCTGGTGTGGTTGTCCTTTCATTTGATCATTCAAGAGATTATAGACTGGTAAAACAAGCTGCTTTACATTCCTTCAAGACTTAGTCTGAAGGCTGCTCTCCATAGCTACCACTAGGATAGCTTTCAATAAAGGTTGTCTTTAACCTATCACCATAAGGGGTTGTTTGGACTGATACAAGGTGCCCACTAGAACTAGTGGACAGCATATATCAGGCCACCTTCTCACATTGGTGTTCAGCGTGTGGGATTCCAGCTTGCTATTGTTTTACCCGATAATCTCAATTGAATTGATCAATTGAAAACCACTAAAGGTACCTAAGGTACTTATAATATCAAGTTTAGCTACAATAAGTTCTACTGAACTTAGAGTTGTGTGTTAAGGGATAGCACACCCTTTCTACAACTCAAGAGAGTTTAGTAGGCCACACTAGTGTAGGTAGTGCAGTACACCACACCACATTAGTAATGTCTAACCAGCCAGGAACCAGTGGGTCCCTACCAGGAACCAGTAAGCTCCTTCCCTATAGATATGAGGATATCTCCTTTGCTCAGCGTAGGGCCTTATGTTCCATTAGGAAGCTGAAGACAGGCAAAAGCCCAACCACCCAGCATCTCATAAAGATACGGAAGCTGGATGATCTCCCAGGACCTAGTGGTTCTGATGGGGTAGGCAGTGTGTGTGGGGCAGCAAGTGAGGGTGGGCCTAGGGGTGGAAACTCCCCTGACCCTAACTCTAATGCTGACCAGACGGGTGACAATGACCAGACTCTGGTGAACCCAGCTCTCCTGGATGAGGATGAGGAGGATGACAATAATGCTCCTTCCTTTATTCCTCCAGGTAGACCTGAAAGTAGGGCTAGAAGGGATAGATCTCTGTCAAGGGGATCTGTCCAGTCTAACTCCTCTATAGGGACCTCTGTCTCTTCTCACAAAGGGAAGGAAACCTCCCAGGAGAGGAGAGAGAGACTGCAGAAGTATGAGCAAGACAAGTTCAACCTCAGAAAGCAGCAGATGGCCTTAGATAGGGAAGCCCTAGAGCTCTACAGAGCTAGTAAAAAGGAGGGACTAGAGTCCCTTGGTGGCAGCAATGTCCCTAGAGATAGGGAAAGGTCTTATGACCATAGAAACCTCAGTAAGATTGTCCTTCCCTACCAGAGTGGGGATGACATCCACAAATGGATAACTGCCTTAGAGAGGGCCTGTAAAGAACAGAAGGTCCCTCAAGGTCAGTGGGCAGCAATCTTATGGCTCTCCTTTGCAGACAAAGATAGAGATAAGCTCCTCACTGTAAGAGAAGAGGATGCTGATGATTACAAGGCCTTGAAGAGTGCTCTGATTGGTGGGTTTGGCCTAACCACTGAACAGTATAGGTTGAAGTTCAGAGACACCCAAAAAGCTCAGCCTCAAGACTTGGTAGACTTTGTTGATTGTGCTACTAAGGCTCTGGAAGGTTGGATACATGGCAGCAAAGTGTATGACTTTTCAGGAGTGTACAATTTGATTATGAGGGAGCAGATCCTTAGTAATTGTCAAAACCAGCTTTTACACCAGTACCTGGTGGACTCTGATCTGACCTCTCCCCAAGAATTGGGAAAGAAGGCAGACAAATGGGTCAGAACCAGGATAAGGCCTAAGAATCAGGGGGGTGACCAGAAGAAAGATTTTACCAAGCCCCAAGAGAAAGGTCGGGACAAATCTAAGGATAAGTCCACTACAGGGCCCCAAAAGTCATCTTCTGGGGGTGGGCCCCACATTCCTTCCTCTCCTGAAAAGAAACCATATTGCCATGTCTGTAAAAAGCCTGGGCACTGGAAAACTGATCCCAGTTGCCCCAGGATTGGCAATAAAGAAAATGTTCCACCAACTAACACTACCACCCCTCCTGTTACTACCAGTAGTAATCCCCCAGTTGGGAGTAGTGCACCCAAAAAGTTAGGTGCTTTTGCAAGTGGAACAGAGGTAGGCCCCAATTTAGGAAGGGCCTTCTCACCTGACTCCTCTGACTCTGATGGTGGCATGGGATTTGCCACTTTTACCATAGGTCCCAATGCATTGCGCAGGTACAGATTGGAGCCACTGATTAATGGTCAGAAAGCTGTGGCCTTCAAGGACACAGGGGCTAGTGTCACCATGGTGACAGGGAAACTAGTCCCCCCTCAGCAGCTTTTACCTGAGTTTAAATAGCAGGTGACCAACATTGATGGTGTCAGAACAGATCACCCCATGGTCATAGTCAATCTCAGCTGGGGAGGGGTCACAGGCCTAAAAAGAGTGGCAGTGTCCCCAAACTTTCCTGTAGATTGCCTGATGGGCAATGATCTGGAAATTTCAGCCTGGGCTCAAGTTGAACACCAAACTCATCTAAGGATGCTGGGCATCCCTGAAAGAGTTAGTGGGGCTGTGATGGCCACAGCCCAAACCCAGAAAATGTTTGGAGTGATGGAGCCTGAAATAATGGCCCACTCTCCTCCACATGAGAGCACAAGGGTTGAAGATAAGTCTTCTTCCCCCCAGACAATAGGTAAGGGTCAGCCTCCTCAGGGAACTGATCCTACCCCTTGTGAAGTAACTGCCCCAGAGGTAGTCAGGCCTGGCCTGGCAGCACCCCTGATGGCAGTGAAACCTTCCAAGGTGATACCCAGTCTGGAGCAGGTAACCTGCCCCTTTCTACCCTGCCTCAGTCAGCCCAGGGCTGTGGGGGACAGGGAGGTCAGTGGACCCCAAAGGGGCCCCTGTCCAGAGGAACCCCCCCATCAGCAGATTAGGGGCTAGGTGAAAATTCCTCACCCCACTGAGGGATCCCCATTACCATTGTATAGGGACCTTCCCCAACAGGACTCTGTTGGGCAAGGGCAAACATGGGACCCAAAGGTTCCAAACCTGCCCAGCCCCTCCAGTGTTCCAACCAAAGGGACCTAACCCCCAGCTGTAGGCAGCCAGAGGTTGACCCTTAGAGCAAAGTACAACTCAGTCATGGAAAGTAAGGCATCCATGGTGACAAGTGATCTGAGGAAGCTGAGGCCAACTTTATTAGGGCCTCACTTTTCTACTCAGACACCTCACCAGCCTTCTACTTTGCCAAAACACACCAGAGGTAGTAATTACCCATGATGGAGCTCCTCTGATGCCCTTAGAGTGAGGAACAGCTTAGTGGACCATAAGACGGGGCAACCATGCTAGTGCAGGTGCTTCCTTATATGGCCACTTAGTCAATAAAGGCTCAACTGGCCAAGGTTAGCCTTATCTCCTTTCGTTTGGTGGGGGGGGGCGTTATGTAGGAAGGTGGAATCTGACTATATGCTTGCTCCCACTTTTTGCCTGGTGTTTTGCTGGTTTATGACTTAGTTGGACTGGGATCCTGCTATTCAGGACCCCAGTATATCTGCTTTCTCTGTAAAATGGTTTCCTTGTACATTAGGTACATATCTAATTGGATTCTGGAGTGCCTTATAATCCCCTAGTATATGGTATACTATGTACCTAAGGCATAGGTACCTCAGAGGCCTACCAGGGGCTGAAGCATGTATTATGCCACCCCTGGGAAGCACTCCAAAATGGCACCACAGTTCTGCTACTGCAGCCTGGGTAAGGGTGTGCCTGCACCCCTTACAGTGGTATAGGCTACCTATATCACTACCATTGCACACACATATAAAACCTATAAGTCACTCCTATGGCAGGCCTTAACACTCCTGAAGGCAGAGTGCTTGGTTTTTATGTGAGAGGGTGCCCCTGCATGAGCAGAGCCCCTCTGCAGCGTTCGGAGTACCTCCTCTGATGCTGTTTGTGGTGCAGCCTGACCATATACTCTTAAGTGCATTATAACCTCGTGGTAAATGCTAACTTTAGGATGGCTGCACGGAAACATGTCGTGTTTGGTGTCAAATGCTTTGGAATACTACCCCCGCCAGTTTTGGCGGCAGGGGTAGCATTCCACCCTTCTAGAGGGAGAGACATGTTCACACTGGTCTAACCCGGTAGGACTTTCCTGAGCCCTGGCATCACAAAATGGATGCCTCTGCCACAGACACGGGTCTGGCCTCCTGCTGCTGACCGAAACTCCGGCCGGGGAGGCCTGGACAATAGGTTTCCTGTCGAAGGGAGGTGTAACCAGCTCCCCAGACAGGCAGATGTGTATTGGGGCTGGGCGGGAGCACTCTCTGGTGCTTTGAAGTCCTGCACTGGGGGCACACTTGGTGTCCCTGTGCATAGTCCAGTTTAGACTGGTTGCAGGGGCTACCTGCCCCTGCTCTGGCGTGAAACTGGACAAAGGAAATGGGTGTAATCACCCCTCTGTCCAAACCCTCCCATAGGTGGGTCTCTAGAGTATGTCCAACCCCCAAACTTAGTATAAGTATGGGAACCCAGTACTTGAGATTTAAGATTACGCTGGACGAAACTCTGCAATATATATCCTGGACCTTCGACTTTCTATCACGACTAGAAGACGGAGAAATCTCCCTTGGGGTCAAGGAGTGACTCCCCTGCTTGGCAGGCACCAAAGAAGCAACTGACCGGTCTGCATCGCTGAAGCTCCCGCCGGACGCCGAAGTCTTTGCATCACCAGAGGTGGATTTCCAGACTTCCCCGAGACTACCTTGAGTCCACAGCAAAGCTGAGGCCCGTGGCTATCGTGGGTGACGTGGAACCGTGACCCCTGGACACCGCGAACTTTTGCAGCAACACTATCTTCTTGGTCCTCCTCGAAGTTGTGCTTTGGGCTCCGAGTAGCCCCAGCCTTGAGCACCTCCTGCACCGAAGATTGCTGGCCTCCACTCCACGAGTGACCCGTGGGCCAGTGTCAAGTGCGACCGCTCGAGGCTCCTTCGCGATCACTAGCCCCTTGGCTAGCAGGTCCCCACGAAGGCAACTCCTCTTCTAATTGGGCTTTCCTAGTTGCTCCAGACGTGCCCCGACTTACCCTCGGTGGGTGAGTCCCTCAGACCTTGCTGGTCTGCACCGCAGTCCTTTCTCTGCTTTCCAGTGACTTGCCGTTGCCAAGGCTTGTTGGGTCCAATCTGGTCGCCGACACCGCAGCACTCGACAGACTTCGTGGGACAGCTCGGATCCAGCTCCTGGTCGTCATCGGCACCTTCTGGACCTCGTGGCTGAAGAGTCAAGACACCCATCAACTCACCTGAAGCACCCGACATCTGTGGGCATTGGTCCATCCTGCCCTCGGTCACTGGCTAGTGACCCAGACTCTGTCCCCTCTGCTTTCAGGTTCCTTCCATCCTAGATCCAGGCTTGAATCTCTTCGGACACTTCTCCTCTTCACGGCAGCAGCAGTTCTTTGCCAGCTTCCATTGCAATCGACGATGCGACCCGCCACCAAAAGACACCTATGCACCCGGCTTCCCTGGGTGAGGTAACTCGAGTACTTCGGTGCTCCTGTGGGTGCTAGCCCTAGAACTTCTTAAGTCCAAAAGGGTTTGGTCCTGACTCGATTCTAAGTGTCTCTAATCTTTAAATTTCCAACCACGACATTGCCCATAGAAGCTAACGGGAACCCGCGGTTGTGTTTACACACTGCATACAGTCCCCGTGGGTCCCCTGTGTCACTACCTTGGGTGGTTCCTTGGGGTCCCAGCGATTCTACAGGCTCTAGGCCTTGTGTCTATTCCAGTCGTGGTTCTTATACCACTTTTTTGGTATATGGTTTGGTACGCCCCTAGGGCCCAAATGTGTATTTGTGCTATTACTGTTGATTGCTAACTTGTAAATTAAGTACTTCGAACTCCAGTCTCATAAAGAGACTAGAGGGGTGTGTTTTAACCTAAATACATATATTTTGAATATATACCTGGTGTGGTTGTCCTTTCATTTGATCATTCAAGAGATTATAGACTGGTAAAACAAGCTGCTTTACATTCCTTCAAGACTTAGCCTGAAGGCTGCTCTCCATAGCTACCACTAGGATAGCTTTCAATAAAGGTTGTCTTTAACCTATCACCATAAGGGGTTGTTTGGACTGATACAAGGTGCCCACTAGAACTAGTGGACAGCATATATCAGGCCACCTTCTCACTAACGCTATCTTATGGTAGTTGTAGATTATTTTAGTAAATGGGTATACTTCAAATTCACATCACAACCCGAAACTGATTCAGTCATAAACTTTTTGAGGAGTATATTTTTTATTGAAGGTGTTCCAAAGCAATTCGTTTCTGATAATGGCACACACTTTGTGTCTAGGAAAATGTGTGTATTTTTAGATGAGCATTCCATTAAACACCTAACCACAGCTTTCTATTCTTCTTCTGTAAATGGACTCGTGGAAAGAATGAATCGCTTTCTTAAATAAGGAGTTCAGACAGCTTTGACAATGGGGTGGGATGTGAAAGACTTTTTGATAAAAAAGGTCTGGTCATATTTACTCACACCTCACAGCACAACTGGTGTGACACCGTTTCTTTTATTAAGGAAAAGGTTGCCAAGGTGTTCATTTTGCTCAGATTGGGTCAGAAACATGAATAAAGAAGGTTCAAGTCATTGGTTGGAAACTGTAGCTGAAAGAGTTGAAAGAAAGCAACAGCAAAGTAATGCAGCTTTTGATCGCAAGCATAGAGTTGGTGAAAGCAAATTGAAAGTGGGAGATTTTGTTTTAGTTAAAGTACCTAGGAGGGTAAGAAAAGGAGAGTCGAAATTGTCTCTCCCTGTGGAAATTGAAAAAATGTCAAAAGGATCGGCATTATTGAATGGAAAAGGTTGGTGGAGTAAAAGAGATTTAGTACATGTTAATAAAGAGCAGACATGCAAAATATCCCGCATAAGAAGGAAGGACGATTCTGATTTTTTAGACTTTACAGCTTCTGACTTTGGAGAACCTTCTTCATGCAATTCAGATTCAGGCACCAACAAGTTCACTGTCGGTTCTGGTGTGTTCACTTCAGTCTCTTCTCAGAATGACATTTCAGGAGAGGCATCCTCTCAAAGGTGTGCACGCAATGTAGGTATGCCTGCGAATTTAAAGATTTTTATGTTGATTAGCTGTATGGTACGTAAGATACCCTATTGTTATTTCTCTTTCTTTTGTTTGTTTTATAAGGGGGAAGGTGTTGTACTATAATTCTAGAGGCACTTGCTGTACTGTGATTCTTAATCATTATTGAGACATTGTAAGCATTCTCTCAGGCAGCTTGTGCACGTGCGTGAGTGTTCCTTTCCTTGACTCACTCACTCGCAGAGCATTCTGCTCTTCCCAGAATGTGCATGACTTTGACATTCTGTTTATCTTCAAAACTGGCATCAGCATGCAGACAGCTTTGTTCTGGGTGCGGATGCATGTTGTCTTTCAAATCTCACTGAGCTTTATTGATACTGTTCTGACTCACAGTTGAGTCAGTTGCTGTGGGCTCCTTGTATTTATACTTAAAAATGAATACTTAAATACTTTTAAACCCTGGATTGCCTTTCTCCTGCTGGATGTGCCTTCTCTCTAGGAAATCACATACCACAGGCGGGCTATAAGGCTATAGTATAGCGCTGCAGCGGAGCCCGGTCTGACCAGCCTCTTGAGATGGCTGCAGAAGAACCAACCCCCCCACAATATGACATAAGATATATACATTTCCAGATCTCTAAGAACACGCCCAGACTGGAAAATTCCGGTCCAGGCCCTAGCAAACAAAGGGGGCACAGAAGGATGAGCTACAGTCCTGGGACGGGTACATGTTATCTTCACTCCAAGGCCACTTCACTCATGCTCGTTATTGGAGTGAAGGTGGGAGCGAGCCTATCTAACAGCTAAGGTATGCAACAATAGTGAGTACATTTATTAGTGCAGCTGAAATCGGCCTTGGAGAAACACAAGCAAAGGTGCAGGGAGACAGTTTTCTGCTGAGACAAGCAGTACGAGGCAGGAGCTTAGCTTCAATTATGAAACAGAATGGCGGTTACTAATAAAATGGCGCCATGAATGCTAACTTAACACAGAATAAAATATGAGCAAGGGGATGATAACATTTTCAATTCTAACAGACCCTCCTGTTAGCATTCATGCTAAATTGTATTATTGCCATCAGGTAAGGGTCTTGACAGTACTAAGGATAAGAACAACATTCAATCAGAGGCAATATTTTCTACCTTAAAAACTATCAATCGAAACTAAATACTCTACAAGGCTAGACACATATACTCAATAATCATAAATGCCCTCATCAATACCCATCAAATCTTGGATGCCCAGCATCTTCATGGCTGTGCTCTGAGAATCACATTCTGGAGGCTTTGGGCGAGGAGTCAACATTGTTACACAGCAGGCACAACAGGCAGGGAGGCAGTGGATGCACAGACGACATGCCAAAATAATAACAGCTATGGCAATCAGGAAGATGATAATCTTCAACCCCCAAGATACAAAGAGGCCCCAAAACCACCCTGTGAGAGACCATGTGCCATTCTCCTGGTGTATGTCAGAGCTTATGGAGCTTCTGTATCGCGGCATATACATTCGGAGCATGGTCCGGTATGTATACACAGCAACAACTTCCGATGACGCGGCAGGCCCCACCCCTATCAGCAAGGATGATGTCTAACACCATCCGGTTTTGAAGGGCAACAAGTCTCGTAGCCTGGACCTCTACTGTGATATTGGTCAAAATCCCTGTAGTGGTGTTAATGACCCATTCCACATCCCTAGTGAGTCACCGAATATTAAGACTATTGGCCATGGAGCCCCAGAAAGGTATTATACCCTTCATAGTTTCAGTAAACTGCTGCAAAGTGGTGTCCATCTGACCTATGTTGTCTGTGCTAATCATTATCTTAAACCGAAATGCATGTGCATTTCTACGCTGTAATCGATGGTCTTTATGGTAATTGGGCGGGGCGATATATACCGGGGGTAAGAGGTAAGAAAGATAACACCTACCCGACCATCCCTCAGGACGCCAGACATAACTGTGAGATCCACAAATAAAGTAGACATTGGGTGGCGGTATAAGGGGAGGACTATATGCTAGTCTCAAATTATACATGATGTTGCATCTGCCCTCCCCTACCTCTATTTTCCAAGTCCCTTGGACACAGAAAGCAGCTGTAACATTAACCACTGACAGGGGTATCGGCTTATCTTCAGTAACATTACAGACCTGAAAGGACTGGAAGTATTCTGATATATTGAACTGCAGGAAATTATCAATTTCCGCTTGGGACCATGTTCCATTTCTCAGTCCCCTATATCCTTGCATGCAAGAGCTTAGGAACAATCTGCCAAACAGCTCTCGGCCTACAGGAGCACCAGGAGGTGCTCTATGCTGAAAACGTATATTTTGTTTTAGGGTGCGAGAATCAGTACTCTTTCGGTCTAATGTAGAAGCCCGTGGAAATGAACGTACCATACTAAGCAATGCAAACCACCCCTCACAGCTATTGACATATCACAATGGCATGGACAACAAGTTCTCACTCCTATGAGTCACAGAAGGCAGCAACCCACATAACCAGCATTTTGTCGTGTTATAAGCATTGTGTGTTTGGTGCAGAGTCTGGAGAAACACATTATCTTTTTAGGACTTTCGGTGCGCCTCCTTGTGAGGTGCCAAAGTGACAAAAAAATGTTCAGGGGGAACAGGCACAGGATATTTCTCCTCAAGAAATTACGCTATTCCAAGTATTATTACTAGAGAGATCAGAATAATAGTTACAAAAACTATTTTGCTTCTCACAGACCAAGTGGACCAAACAGGCCTGTTCCGTTCAGAATTCGAAGCTGCAAAGGGCTGTTCTTGCTCCTGAATGTGGCGGCCAAAGGGGTACATATTTTTTTTCTACTACTACTACTAATACCAGAGGAAAAGACATGATTGGAGCCAACTGGAGGTGAAACAAGGAAATGGGGCAGTGTTCTCAGTGTCCATCTGAGTCCCGCTGATGGACTCCTATTGTTCATCAGGCATAGGCGCTGTTGAGCACCGACCGTGTAGCTGTTCGTCTAGCTCAGATCCAAATCCCACATTGCAGGGCAAAGTATTTCTGTCTTGATTATGACTGTCCTTTGGCCCTGATCATTCACTGTCCGAACAATGCACCAATCTCTCTTTCCCTAAACTACCATTGGTACCACAGACTGGGTATGTTTGCCCTATTCTTCAGCAATGCAGTCCATCCCTACTAATCTGACTTTTCCTTTGGTGCACTGTTCCTCCGCCCGGGGCGTAAATTTTACCTTGTCACTCCAGGCACAGAGGGGTCAGAAAAAAGGGGATCAGGCTCAAAGGGACTAAGGGGCAGAGGCTCAAACACTGATGAGCCAACAGGCTGGGGTTCAACGGGCTGGGACTCAGGCACAGGTGGACCAACAGGCTGGGGCACCTTGATGGCCTTGATCGCAGATGGCACAGCCTCATTCAGCACAGCGTGGCTCTCTTCCTCAGTTGGTGCCCATGTCAGCCGTGCATCCGAAAAAGGAATGAAGCGCGGTACCTGCTCCATCTCATGGTCGCCAATCCCGTCCAGCAGCCACTGGTCGTAAGGCAATGGCAGGGGTACCCTCTTGCAGTGGGTACTGTGGATCCACTTCTTCCGGCCGTCGACCTTCACAGCTGTTGTGGTGGCGAGGAGAACCTGGAGCGGTCCCCTCCAACGTGGCTCCAAGGTGCTTTTCCTCTGGAAATTACGCACGAGGACCCAGTCCCCGGGTCGTATCTCATGGCCTGGCGCCTCAGGAGTTTGCGGTAAGGCGTCAGATATCTTTTGGTGAATAGAAGGCAAACTTTTAGTCAAATCATAGAGGTAATCCACAAGCAATGGGTTTTCTATGTCAGCAAACCGGCGAGGACGCGGGACGCCCCAGACATTTGCCGGCCGGCCGAACACAACCTCATACGGTGACAGTCCTGTTCTAGAGTGAGCACTTGTTCTTGTGGACAACAATTCTTAGGGTAAATCATCTGGCCACTGCAATCCTGTGCTCTCCTTAATCTTTGCCAGTTTTAGTTTGAGAGTACCATTGCACTTCTCAACTAAACCTGCTGATTGGGGGTGGTTCACCGCATGAAACTTTTGCTTGATGTGCAACCCATCACACACCAGCTGTATAACCTTTGAATTAAAGTGACTGCCATTGTCACTCCAAATCAAATGGGGCAAGTCGAAGAGCGGGAAGAACTCTTTCAATAGTGCCGTTGCCATGGCCGTATTCTCTTTAGTGGAGTAAGCCCCAATCCATGTGCTAAATGCACAGACGACCACTAACACATATTTCAGATTGTTAACTCATTCCATTTCGATGAAATCCATCTGGAGAACCTCGAAAGGGAAGAAAGTCGGCACGAAACTGCCAGAAGGTGTGGGGATACCTTTTCCGGGATTGTGCATCATGCATACCATGCAGTACTTCACCAAATGAGCAGCAACTTTAGGGATATTGTCATCTGCCACACGGGATATAACAATTTACATATCCCTTTCGCACTAATGTGGGCTGGCCCATGCGCCATAGTAACCACAGGAAGGACATATGCATCAGGTAACATCCATCCCTGCTTTCCCGACTTGTCAGTCCAGCACCCATCCTCATCCAAACAGGCCATACTTTCCTGCCATACTGCTAACTCCTCAATCGTTGCCTCGCTCTGTATCTCCTTGACATTGTCCAAAGTGTCCTCAAACATAGTGACTTCAGGTACCCACCTAGCAGGGCCTTCCACAAACATTATTTTCATTTGTGTACGGGCTGTCTCTTTAGCTGTTAGGTCTGCAAAGGCATTTCCCTTTCCCACATCATCAGTAATTGCCTTGTGGGCACTGCACTTCACTATTGCCAATTTCTTGGAAAGTGTTAAGGCTGACAAGAGCCTGTGTATTAATGGGCCATTCTGAAATTTGGACCCATGTGAAGTCAGTAATCCTCTCTGCCCAGAGCCGCCCAAAATTATAAGCGACTCTAAAGACGTACTGGCTGACAGTATAAATATTGACAGACAGTCCCTCACTCAACTCACAGGCTCGAAGAAGGGCAACTAAGTTTGCAGCTAGGGTCGATTGGTAGTGAACGCGTGATGTCCCAACTACTGTGTGTAAGGTTGTTATGGCATGTGCCGCTGTTCTGGTGCCATCTGGTAATTTGAAACAAGCCATTGACATATAGCTCTCCTTAGGGGGGTCAGATAGGGGAACATCAGTCAGGTCTACCCATCCCTTCGTC
The DNA here is from genome assembly GCF_964204655.1 of Triturus cristatus. NCBI lineage: Eukaryota > Metazoa > Chordata > Amphibia > Caudata > Salamandridae > Triturus > Triturus cristatus. The sequence continues at coordinate 793,613,623 of NC_140588.1, forward strand.
TCCTCCTCTGTTCGGAAAATGCAATCATGCACGTCTGTGTCCTCACTTTCACAAGGAAAGCGTAGTAACATGGTTGGATTCAGAGTGGCACATCTTTTGATGGTGACGTGTGGTGCAAACTGGGTCAGCTCATAGCCAGTCAGACCCGCGCTGGTAAGGTGCTGCGTCTTCGTTCTGTTAAAAAGTGTGTCCACAGCATGCGGTACCATGACTGTAAGGTCAGTATAAAAAACGAGCCCTACCGATTGTCGAATAGAGACGTCCACGGCTGCGACCGCTCTTAGACTGCTGGGGAGGGCTCTTGCGACATTATCAAGAAGCGCATAAAAATAAGCGCACAGCCTCTGCTTACCTCCAAAGGCCTGTGTTAAGACAGAGAGCGCTCAGCCAGCCGTCTCGTGTACATAAAATACGAACGGCTTCTGGTAGTCAGGCGTGCCAAGCACAGGCGCAGAACAAAGCACAACTTTTAGTTGCTCAAAAGCTTGTTGACATTCATGCATCCATGGCCAGAGTTCATGCACATCTTTAGTGGTTAGTTGCAATAAAGGCTTCGTTAGTAGGGAGTAGTTAGGAATCCAGTGACGACAATATGAGGTAATACCTATAAAAGCACGCACATTCCTTTGAGTCTTAGGGATGGGCATTTTAACAATGGTGCTTCGACAGTAGGTGACCTAGGTAGGTGACCTCCTGTCGACAATACAGAAATTATGAGAGGGACACATTGTGTTCATGGTGGGCCAAATGTAGCAACAGTTTAACTGTTGCATCCTTGAAACCGTCTTCAGTGTCAGAAACGATCAAGAGATCGTCTACATACTGCAATAACACATTACCGGTGGGATGTATGAGGGAGTCCAATTGACTTTTTAAAGCTTGACTGTAGATACTGGGGCTTTCAGTATAGCCCTGAGGAGCCCGACAGAATCTAAAGCTTCTGCCGGCGAGGGCAAATCCAAACAGATACCTACTATCTGGATGTATTGGGATGCTAAAGAATACATTTTTTAAATCAATGACAGCAAAAGTATTTGGCAGAGAAAGGAATCATAGTCAGGAGGGCAGTGATGTCTGGGACAACTGGGAACTGAGGGACCACAATCTTATTAACCTCACGCAAATCAATCACAAAACGATAGACAGCTGGATGATCATCAGAGGAACCCGAGGGTGTCCTCTTAAGAATAGGAAGAATAGGGCTGTTACACACATTCACAGATGTCTCTTCAACAACCCCTAACTTAACCAAACCCTGTACAACCTGCAAAAGCGCTCGCTCTCCTGCTTGCGGTATTTGGTACTGAGGGATACGGGGAAGAGCAACATTGTCCTTGACTCTAATAGAGGCCCTTGGTATCTGCAAGAGCCCCATGTCTGTATCACCTGTAGCCCATAACGTTGCCTGCACATCCTTAAACTCAGCGGGAAGGGGCTCGTCCTTTAGCAAACATTGCTTAGAATTCCCTACATTGGGTCCTATTGTCATATAGACATCATCCGGGGAGCAAGAAATAGTCACGTGCAACTTCTTGAACAAATCCTAACCCATGAAATTTTCTCCACAATTAGATGTCAATAGGAAAGGTGAATCTACAGTAAAAGGACCAATAGTCAGGGCAAGTGGCTTGGAAATGGGTCTCACAACCGGTATACCTGAAAAGCCTACTGAAACATTATTGTGGCCAGACAGGACTGCCCCGGGGACCAGTGAACGAGAAACAGAGCTATTCATTGCACCTGTATCCACCAAGAATTGTTTAGCTGAGCCCTGCAAATCAGCTGTAACATAAGGTCCGCGCTGATCCACAGAGATCTAAACTGATCCCTCACCCTGCCCCTGGCTGTTCTAGCCATGTGTTAGCCCCGTCACCTCATCCAAATCGTAGTCATCATGGTAATACTGTCACCCACTAGGGTTATCAAAATAGTTCTCATTAGAGCAACCCGGCTGCTCCTCACCTGTCTGGCCTCCGTCGTGGCCGCCTGCCCCACGACCCCGTCCTCGAGAACCCCGTCCTCTAGTGACAGCAACTTTCTGTAACAATGCCGGACACTCACTGTATCAGTGTCCCTCCTCCTTACAATATGCACACTGGTTTGGCCCCAGAGGCGCGGCATTTCTGCTAGTGCGAGACAGCTGTCGAGCTGGACCAATGCCTCGTCCCCTACCGTTCCCCCTGGATGCCTGCCGCATTAACACCTTTGTCTTCAACCCCCTATTTTTCTTCTCCAGCAACTCCTTCTCCTCGTTCTCTCTATGCTCATAGTACTGTGCCATGCTCAGGATCACTGAGGGGGAGGAGGTAGTCCAAGTGCTCTCCGAAGCCTGTAACCGAGCCCCGATCTCGGGAAGAAAGTTCATAACAAATCTGTTAACCAACAATTGGACACCCCCTTCCATTGACAAGTTCTGCCCACTGAAATCCCAAAACATTCCTTCGAACCTAGTAACAAAATCAGACACACTTTCATCTTTCTTCTGACGACATGCCGTTAACTTCTCCCAATCTACTCTTCTAGGTGGAATAAGAGAGTTGCATGTATGTAATAATACGTCCTGACAAAGCTAGTATCTCAGCCTTAGGCTTCTCACCAGGCTTCCTCTCTTTATCCCATGTCCTGATCTCATCCCAAGTGCCACCCAACTCCACGACATTGTCCTGGGTATGCACTTGCCGCCAAATATCCACGAGCACCAATAACCCCCAAAACATCTCAATGTCTGCCAACGTCATCACCGTAGACGACGCGGCCTCTGTTACTTCTTTATAATATGCAGTTGGATTTTTCCTAGGGTCGGGTAACTGAATATTAAGAGACAAAACCTCACTCCTTTTCCAAGGAGTGTAAACTCATTGTTCCAGGAAACGGGCCTCTACTCGCTGTCTGACAACAGCATTATGTTATATATATATCTCAGGGTAAAGAATAGGGTGCACCTCCCTCATCGGAAACTGGGATGCTGTTGTCGGACTCTGCTGGTGAAACCTACCTCGGTAACCAATCAGCATTGTAACATTACTAAAAACGTTGTTAGGGGCCATGTCAGCAGCATACACATGATCCCAGATGTCATAAATAATTTCGGGCGTGCCACCATTGAAACACTGCTCCCACTGCCCAATCAGAGTAGCCGACATATGCTTGAAGGCGTGCTGCTGTACAAACGGCTCATACTCTTTCAACAAACTCCACACATCTTCCACACTGTAAACCGGATTCCGGGCCCACTGGGCAGCCTGGTTAGCTACCATCTTTTTCTCTTCATCTCCCACATCAGACCGAATCAACACCCGCCCCATTCGCTCCCGTGCAGTCGCCCAATCCCCGCCATCCAATCCACGCACAGGCGAACCAATGCTCAACGAGGTCGAGGAGAGGAAATATGAGGCAGGCGCAATAATCGAAGGGGCAGGCACCAGTGTTATTAATGACTGTGTCGTAGGTGTAGGTGATGGGAGAGAGGGAAGAAGTTGGAGCAACAGGCAAAGCAGAAAGACCTGCATTCGCTGTAGGGGCGACAGATGAAGCCGAAGAAGAAGAAGGAGGCGCTGTAGCCGAGGCAGCCAGATCAATAGCAGGATAATCAGAGACAGGGGCAGGTGAGGCAGAGGACTGGTGTTGTGGGACAGCAGGATATACTTTCTGCGTGGCATATGGAGGCGGAGGTCAAGTATCTAACAGGTCCTCTACAAAGGCATTGCCTTCTTCTCGACCAACATAGAACTTGTCACATTGCAACCTAAACTTCCGGTCAGCACACTCTATGCCCTTCTCTGTTTTCTCTCTATCATACGCTATAGCATTCTGTGTTATCGTCTGCGTCTTCCCCCTTCGAGCCTCTTTTTCTGCTCTCATTTGCCTCTGTTTACCTCCTTTTTGCCATACCTGGAGATAATCAAACATCAACTGCCTACTGCGTTTTGAAAACAATTTATCCTGCAAGAAATTCAATTTATGTTTGTCAAATGTACCTGTTAATGGCCACTGAAGTTCTGCATTGTCCCTCGTATATTTGTGCCATAATGTACTAAATATAATAGGGCCAATGCCGTGCTTAACGTACCTGTCATAGTTTGGAGTGCCTTCCGGAGACGCAGGTTGCCTCTCCTCCAATCGAGCATCAGTTAAACAACAATGGCACCACAGACAACACAACTTACTGACACATGGCATCTAAAAAGGCAAAACAGATTCGCTATTCTTACCAGACAAATAGGTAACCAATCAAATATCTTTCCAAAAGCCGGTCCTCGGACCGTACAAAACAAAGACAAACCAAAAGTCAGTCCTCAGATTGCATCAAAATTACAAACCAGAACCAACAGCACAAGAGCCAAAGACTAGTCCAACCCCAAGCATTTTCACCAGGAAGCCAAATCCATTATGCTGTCTGACCGAGTGTCCACAGACACTCTGTAGTCAAATTGGTCTGCAGACCTACCAAATGCAATCAAACGGTCCGCAGACTATACCAAATATTACTCAAAATGTCACCATATTCACAAAGAATCAAAGCAAACTCACAGAGGTCGAACAAATTTATTCTCCACTGCCGACTCTTTGGACCAAACGGTCAACTCCAAGGGTTTCGCCTTTCAGGACCCCAGCCGGGATGACCACTGGGCAAGGCACCGCTCGGTCAGACAGGTGGGGCAGCTGTGAGAACTAAGCTCTGTCGTGTGGGGATCCCGGTCCGCCCATCTGACCTGACACAGCCCGCCTCCCCACCCGTCTGCGGGCGAGGTTGGGCAACACGGTGGAGGAAGTGGCCCGATTAGGGTCAGCCAGGTCACTTGCAAACACCTCTCAGCCTTCCAAACAAATGAAGAGTCGGTCAGACAGTGGAGAATGCAAACCAAGTTATTTATTAGTATAGTGCTGCAGCGGAGCCCAGTCTGACCAGCCTCTTGAGATGGCTGCCGAGGGACTAACTCCCCCCAACATGACATAAGATATTATACATTTCCAGATCTCTAAGAACACGCCCAGACTAGAAAATTCCAGTCCAGGCACTAGCAAACAAAGGGGGACAGAAGAATGAGCTACAGTCCTGGGACCGGGTACATGTTATCTTCACTCCAAGGCCTCTTCACTCATGCCCGCCATTGGAGTGAAGGTGGGACGAGCCTATCTAACAGCTAAGGTTTGCAACAATAGTGAGTACATTCATTAGTACAGCTGAAATCGGCCTTGGCAAGGAGTACAAGACAGGAGCTTAGCTTCAATCATGAAACAGAATGGCAGTTACTAATAAAATGGCGCCATGAATGCTAACTCAACAGAGTAAAACATGAGCAAGGGGACAATAACATTTTCAATTCTAACAACATATAAAATGGCAGTGTTTTCTTCCAGGCCTAACTGGGACACATGACAGTTTGTTGTGTGACATTAGTTAGATTCACACTGCTGCCACCTTGGCTTCCCCCTGGAACATCTGATAAAATTACAAACGTCTGCTTCATAACAAAATGGGTTAATCTATTTTCCTTGGTACCCATCCATGTGGAATTCTGCATTGTGTCTATACTCATGCTGCATACTGCATGGCACCCATACCTGAGGGGCTTCAATTTTGCTGTCCCTCTTCGCCCCTGACTAGGATACACTTATCGTTTAGCTCCTTTGTAATTGCGTCTTGGGTTGTTTAGTAACTACAAGCTTTTCTGGTTCCTAATTCATAGAGCAGATTTAATATAACTGTTGTTGATTTTGTCCTAGATAATAACAACAGCATTGTTCATTCATGTAATGTAGACAACTTTGTTAGATTACTAATATCCTATTCTTTTCAGTAAAGGACTTCACTGCTCTTAAGATATTTTGTTTTTATGATGTAGAATAGCTCATGCAAAGGCGCAGACTTCTCCAGTGACTGTGGGATCTTCAAGCCTGGTGTGGGTCAGTGGTTTACCACTACTGATTATCATAATCTGCTTTCACTTTTTCTTCAGTGCACTTTCTGGAGCTGGACTCTGATGGCTCGTTAATTATAAAGCACGCTTTGGCAGTGCAGTTTCCTCCTTATACATCATAGTCAATCCCATTGACATGTGGAATTCAAATTCCTGAAGGTTTTTCCATTTTCTCTCGTCTTTGTAATGTCTATATATGCATGTTGCCTGTGCTCCTTTCTTTTTATTGAATTTACCTATTACACCATTGCAAATGTAACTCTCAAATTCTGCTGCAGTTTATGAGCAACCTACAGTCGTCATGGCGCATGCCCTACTCCTGTCCACCAAGTGAAGAACCTGTAAATTATACTAGACAGTTAACAGCATTATTTAATGGGCACTAGGTAGAAAGCACCTAAACACAGTGTGTTTTGACCGCTGGTGGTTGGAAATATAGCCCTCATGGTGGGCATCCAGGATCTGCTACCCAGTTCTTTGCACTTTCTATTTCAATGTGTAACGCGCATAATCCCTCACATGCTTTTACCTTCCAACCATGACTTTTGAAAGTGGGTGATACAATGTGCCATGTAAATGTTGTTATTGAAGTAAGTAGGGACACGGTAAGTAGGTTCAAAGTTCTTTATTGACAGGTAGAGAAACAAACACCTTCAGCTTGCCAGTCCTCACAAGCCCCGTGTGAGAGTACTCCGAATATTCTAAACAGCCTCCACTGGAGGATTCTAAGATGGAACAAAGGAAGGGGAGGACAGGGGTGAACCAAGAGGGAAAATATATAACACATCTCCCTCCACAAGGGAAAGGTAAGCGAGAGGTAGACAGGAAGAGATGGACGGGGGAAAAGGAGAAGAAAGGAGGAAAAAGGGATACAGGCTAAAGCAAGCGGGTAAAACAATAATAGAGCTATGTGCCAAGGAAGAGATACATGATCTTTGGGGCACCCCCCCCCCCCCAGAGGACAATGATGAAAACACTGTACACATTGCACATTAATGTAACTATGACATTTTGTAATCTTTGTGCCAGAAAGGGGGTTGCTTGAGTCTTCCCCTTCATTTACCAAGCTCTTGACCAAACTGAGTATTTCTGGTACCTTTCACCCTTCCTTTCCTTGGAATCAAGTTGGCAGGACAAGTGGTTATGTGGCCTATACTCCACATTTTCCCATGTTCCAGAATAACCACATTTGTTTAACTTCCTTGATCTTTTCGGGAGCATAGAATTTGTCCCCTTTGTGCCATGCCACATAGGGTTTTCTGACAAGAACCCATTGCCCCTGATTCCAGGACTTGTGTTTGGTACCCCATTCTTTGTCATACTCCTCTTTGTTCTCTTTTAGTCTTCTCCTCACACTTACCCCCACCTCCTCAGGGTCAATGGTGATCTCCTTATTCTGGAAGAGCCAATTAGGAGTTAATGTGGATCCTGCCTTCCTCCCTCTCAACAATTCAAAGGGAGAGAGACCCGTGGTGATACTGGGTGTGGTATGGTACGCCCACAGCATGTCCCTTACACTGGTTTCTATAGGTTTTCCAGAAGCAACATCCAATTGTATAGACTCCTTTAACAACCTGTTAGCTCTTTCCACTTTTCCATTGGCCTTGGGACAGTATAACGGTGTACAAACATGTGAAATGGACATGTCAGCTAAAAAATTCTTCATTTCCTCCGAAACAAACTGGACCCCATTGTCTGTTATGATAGTGGACGGAATACCCTCTCTGGAAAACACCTCACTTAAAAAGTTTGTGAAAGACTTGGTGTAGATCGTGTTAACACACTTGTGTGTTATCCAGTTGGAATAGTAGTCAATGAGGACAAATAGGTATTTGTCCTGTGGACCCATGGCCTGGATGGGTCCCGCTATGTCAAGTCCTAACTTGTTCCAAGGAACCGTGGGAACTTCAACGGGAATGAGAGGGATGCGCCTCAGACTTTTGGATTTTTCACTGAGGCTACAGGCATGGCAATCCCGAACCTTCTCCTCCATAAGATGATCCATGTAGAGGAACCAGTAATCGGATCTTAATCTGGCTTTACTGAGACTTCTCCCCAAATGTCCTTCATGTGTAAGGTTTAAAATGTGGTCACGTAAGCCTTCTGGTGGAACTATCTTCCCTGATTTGAGTAAGATATCGCCCTCTAATGTCAGCTCATCTCTAACATTCCAATAGGACTGTACTTCTTTGGGTAAGTTTTTTCATTTAATGGGCCACTCCTTAATCACGTTTTCTTTAACTCTTTTAAGGTCTTGATCTTGTTCCATATGGAGATCCCATTGTTCTTGTACCACCGCAGGCAGGGAAACTTCCAAAATTGCATCATTAAGAGGTGTATTATCACCGTCTCCCTCTACTGGGGCCCTGGATAAAAAGTCAGCTACACAGTTCTTTTACCCTGCAACATAGACCATTTTGAAATTAAAACCTTGAAGGCCCAATACCCATTTGGCTATGTGGGGTGTCGTGTTCTCCATATCTTTTTTTTAAAAAAAGGATAGTAAAGATCAGTGCACAGTTCAAAAGGCAAGCCCCACACATAAAACCTAAAATGTTTTATCGCCCAATACACAGCCAATGTCTCCTTCTCAACCGTGGCGTAGTTGACCTCTGCCCCAGTTAGCGCTCTGGATGCAAAAGCAACAACCTTCTCTTTGCTGTTTACTCTTTGTGAAAGTGTTGCACCAATCCCCTTGCTGCTAGCATCTGTAGAAATAATAGTTTCTCTATCTACATTAAAATTTCCAATGTGGGGAGCTGTGATAATGGCCTTTTTTATGTCTTCAAATTCCCTGTCGTGGTCCCCTCCCCACTCAAATGTAGTACCTTTTTTTAGCAAGTTCCTCAAAGGTTGAGTCAAAATAGAAAAATTCTTATTGTATTTGGCCATATTCTCTTTAACCCCTTCAGTGCCCATGACGAGCTGGACTCGTCATGGGCTGCGGTGGCGCTGTGCCCATGACGAGTCCAGCTCGTCACGAACTCCGCCCGCTAATGAAAGGCGCGGCACTGGGCGGGGAAAGGGGCGGGCATGCAAGGGGTTAAACCGAAAAATGACAATATCTCCTCTTTACTGGTGGGGGTGGGAGCTTTCCTCACAGCTTCAACCAAATCAATTTTGGGCTTGATGCCTTCCTCTGAAATTGTGTGACCCAGATAGTCTACAGATGTCACTCCCAATTTACATTTACATTCCTTAGTTGTAAATCCTACATCTCTTAGTTTGCTCAACACATTACTAACATTAGAATTGTGATCACCTTCACAGGAACCATATATTAGTATATCATCCTGAAAACACAATGTCTTGGCACATTCCCTATGTATGTGTTGCATTATTCTTTGAAAGGCTGAGGCAGCTGAAGCCAGCCCAAACGGCATTCTTAGAAACCTGAAATTGCCAAAGGGTGTAGTGAATGCCGTTAACAGCTGGGACTCAGGATGGAGATTGACCTGTTGGTACACTGAGGACAAATCGAGAACGCTGAAATACTTTGCCTCTTGAATGGTACTTAGCATCTTGTGTATCCTTGGTAGGGGATGTCTGTCCACCATGATGCTTGTGTTGAGATCCCTCAAGTCCATGCGTAAACGAATGTTCTTACCATTGTCCTTGGTGGTGAGAACAATGGGCGCCAGCCATTCAGAACTTTCAGTTTCCTATATTACACCCTGGTTGACCAGTTTCTCAAGTTCTAACCTTTTAAGGTTCCCTCATGAGTAGTGGTACAGAGCCAGTCTTATGTACAACTGGGCATGCTCCGTCTTTAAGTACAATCCTGTGCATGTAATGTTTTTACTGTCCTAACTTCTATGTGAAAACTTCTGGAAACTCTTTAGCTAGGTTGCCACCCACCACTGGGGGTTCCACTAATAACACCCGGTCTACATTGTGTGGATCAAGAGTGATGCCCAATTCCTTCTGGTGTTTACATCCCAATAAGCTTGAACCCTTCTTCGAGACATAAACCTTTCCCACCGTGTTCCTGTCCTTAAAAGAGATTCTCATTCTCACCATCCCCTCTAAGGGAATAGGTTCTTTGTTGTATCCACCAGGACGTATGTCAGCAGTTTCCAAGACAATATTATGCTTAGCAAACCTTTCATCAAAAAGTTTCTTTTCCATCAGGGTGTAAGGGGAACATGAATCTGCAAAAACTTGCACATTTTCTCCATCAAGACTTATGGTACAAGTAAGATATTGTATTTTTTCCTCAACTTCCCCTTGGTCTATTTTTAAGACATACCCTTTGTTCTCCTCTTCCACAATTTTTAACCCATTGACCAAGTTTACCTTTCCACTCGAAGTTTTGCATATTTTCCCAAAATGTCCTTTCTTATTACATTTTCTGCAAACAGCATTTTGTACTGGACATTTCTAAATATTAGCCAGATGGTTTGAACTACCGCATCTAAAGCAGTGAAAATTCTCTGTCCTACTCTTTACTCTTCTTGCTAACTTTACTCACCGTCTCTTCACTGACAGCGTTCTTGGATTCACCTTTCTCTTTGTTAAATCCTGCAGCATTTTTCATCTCTTTTACGCACAATGCTGTATGCTCTATGCCCTCAGCAATGTTGATGGCTTCTGACAGGTCTGGGTTTCTGGTGAGCAGTTCCTCCTGCACTTTCTGGTCATTCGTGCACCTAACTAACTGGTCCCTAATTAGAGAATCAGTAAGAGCCACAAATTCACATGTAGCTGACAAGCCTCTTAAGGCTGTCACATAAGTGGAAACCTTCTCTTCCTTTTTCTGAACTCTATTGAAAAACTTGTGCCTCTCTAAGACTACATTAATCTTTTCTTGGAAATGGGACTCTAACTTCCTCAAAGTGAAATCATAAACATCAACACCTGCTTCTTCCTCATCATGTTCCTCATCAGCCTTTCTACCAGTGATATCCTCATATACTTTCTTACCATGAATGCCCAAATTGTGTAGAAGAATATGCTGTTTTCTTACAGATGAGAAATTACCCCCCCCCCCCAATTGCTATGAGATATGATTTAAAAATGGCCACCCACCTTCCCCAAGGTATCTCGGGTTCACCTATTTAATTTAGAAAGGGCGGTGGTTGACTCATGCCAGCAGCTGCCATGGTGAGGGGATGGCTAGATACCCTTAAGAATAGATAGAAATATAGAAATTCCTTCTACCTGATGCGAACTAAGTGTAAATAAGACAATTCTCAAATTACCAGGAGGGCTGGAGACAATTGAAAAATAAAAAACCCGTGGAAGAAAATAAGGTTAATGACCAAAATACCATATGAGTTGAGCGTACAATAAGTCACAAAACACTGAAACAGGGCAAATCCCTCCTGTTTCTATTTCTATATTAGAAATTCCAAACACGTGCTGCAACAAGCCTGAAGTTAGACTAATAACATACGTGGCATGTGTGGATCAAATCACTTCAGATAGAGTACAACTGAGAATGAAAGAGCATAGTCCTGTTTCTATGCTGGTATTATTGAACAGGAAGGCAGTCTGGAGATCGCGGGAGGAGGGACGACCGGAAATCCCTTTGTAGACCGCTGAGGAGACCTCCTACGCTCTGAAGAGAATCCCACGTTCGGCAATGGCAGAAGGAAACTCTTGACGAATACAACCAGGATGCCCCCAAAATCGAGCGAATACAACCAGGATGACCCCAAAATCAAGACAGAGACACCTCTTGAAGTGAAGAATCAGCGTCACTGCCACCCATGCGCCCAGACAGCCGACAGCAGAGCGCCTCCAGAGATGAGGAACAACTCAGTTTCCTCACACGCACACCGCGCAGCAATAACAGCAGCCCTATTGGAAAGCCTCACGAAGGCAGAGGGGACACCCTTGAGGAAGGAACCAAGCACACATGAAGTCTGCCACCACCTCCCAGGCCGTTGCCGCACAGTTCCACAGGAAGCCTCTCGGCAAGAACAAAGCAGCAGAACTCCTGGAAGGACCCAGTGCGTCTAAGAAACACCGATGAGGACTCCATAACAAAACTCCCTCCCTTCAGTGTGGCAGTACACAGGCTACGAGGACACCCAGAACAAAGCCAAGCAGTACCTCAACATCGAATCCACAGCTGGAACGTGGCAATCAGGAGCAAGCAGAGCCCTGTAGAGACACCTGCAGGATGCGGCAGTTTCAATGTCCAAAAGTCGTCCTCCGCCAACAAAGAAGCAGAGACCGGAACAGCTAGAAGATCCACTCACCACTTGAAGGAAACGGATAGTAGGCGAGCTAAGCACATCAGCAGATCATTTGATCCATGCAGAAGTACAGAGGCTAAAACCTGCACTAGCATTCCCAGCAGCCTCATCAGCAGCTTGCTTTCTGAGGGGTTCAAGAGAGGGGCAGGTTTTCTGCTCCTGGCTCTGATCAGACCTGGAAGGGCCCCCTGTCCCCAAGAACTCAACCTGGTCAGGTTCAAGCTCCTCTGGGACAGTTCCTTCTTCAGGCTCAAGATCATCTCCCTGAGGTGACTGATCAGCATTCTGAGTCAGGTGGGAAGGCTCTGCCTTAATCCTACTGCCCCTCCTCTTGTGAGGCACCTGATCCATTTTTCCAGAATCCAGGGCCTTTCCAGCTTTAGACATTTTGGCCTGTGACCTAGTCACAGCAAAGACATGAGCAGGGATTTCTAACTGCATGTGTCCCGAGCTCCACTTCAGCCCAAGCTGAAGTCTCTAGATCATTGCCAAGCAACCACTGCACTGGTAGGTCTGCACTTACCACAACCTTCTTAAGGCCAGTTACCCCTCCCCAGGAGAAGTTAACAACTGCCAGAGAATGGTCTGTTCTGACATTGCTAGCATTGGTCACTTGGTACATTTCACCAAGTATAATCTGCCCAGGATCCACAAGATCTTTTGTCACCATTGTGACACTTGCTCCTGTGTCCCTGTATGCCCAAGCCTCTACTCCATTTATTAAATGCTGTTGTCTGTATTTGCCCAGGTTACTGGGACTCACACAGGGGGACATATCCATGCCCCCATCACAGACAAGCACAGCCTGAGTTGGAACTCTGACTAGGCCAGAGTCCATCTCAGAACCCAGGGTCAACCCTACTACACCCTTATTGTGAACATTGCCACCGCCTATTGTAGCTGTACTAGGGGGAATAGTTGCCTTAGGGGCGATGATGGCTGGAGTAGATTCTTTGGACTTGGTGCAGTCACTGGTCCAGTGAGTTTTCTGTTTACAGATTTTGCACCAAGGTTTCTTTTGGCCTTTTCCCTTGTTTGGGACTCCCCATTAGAAGAAGATTGTTGGGGCCCTTGAGAAGATTTCTGGTCTTTACCCTTGTCCCCACCCTTGTCAGAGTTCTTAGAATCCTGCTTCTTTGGGTCACCACATTGGTTCTGTACCTTCTGCCTCACCCTGGTTGTGACCCATTTGTCTGCCTTCTTTCCCAATTCTTGGGGAGAGGTCAGATCAGAGTCCACCAGGTACTGGTGCAACAGCTGATTTTGACAGTTATTAAGAATCTGCTCCCTCATTATCAGATTCTACAATCCTATGAAGTCACACACTTTACTGCCCAGTAACCAACCTTCCAGAGCCTTAGCAGCACAGTCAACATAGTCAACCCCGTCTTGATTTTTCGTTTTTCGGGTATCTCTGAACTTTACCCTGTATTGTTCAGTGGTTAGGCCAACCCCATCTATTAGTGCACTTTTCAAGACCCGGTAATCATCAGCATTCTCTTCTCTTACAGTGAGGAGCTTATCTCTACCTTTGTCTGCAAAGGAGAGCCATAAGATTGCTGCCCACTAACCTTGAGGGACCTTCTGTACTTTACAGGCCCTCTCCAAGGCAGTTATCCATTTGTGGATGTCATCCCCACTCTGGTAGGAAGGGACAATCTTACTTAGGTTTCTATGGTCATAAGACATCTCCCTATCTCTAGGGAAATTGCTGCCACCAAGGGACTGTAGTCCCTCCTTTTTACTAGCTCTGTAGAGCTCTAGGGCTTCCGTATCTAAGGCCATCTGCTGCTTTCTGAGGTTGAATTTATCTTGCTCAAACTTCAGCAGTCTCCCTCTCCTCTCCTGGGAGGTTTCCCTCCCTCTGTGAGAAGCGACAGAGGTCCCTATAGAGGAGTTAGACTGGACAGATCCCCTTGAGAGAGATCTATCCCTTCTAGCCCTACTTTCAACTCTTCCTGGAGGAACAAAGGGGGAGCATTGTTGTCATCCTCATACAGGGGAGATGGCTTCACCAGATCCTGATCATTGTTATCAGTCTGGTCAGCATTAGAGGTAGGGTCAGGGGAATTTCTACCCCTAGACCCACCCTCGGCTGCTGCCCCACCCACACTGCCTACCCCATCAGGCCCACTAGGCCCTGAGATATCATCCAGCTTAAGTATCTTTATGAGATGCTGGGTGGTTGGGCTTTTGCCTGTCTTCAGCTTCCTAATGGAACATAAGGCCCTAAGCGGTGCGAAGGAGAGATCCTAATATTTATAGGGGAGAAGCCCACTGGCTTCTGGCAGGGACCCACTGGTTCCTGGCTGATTAAACATTACTAATGTGGTGTGGTGTATTGCACTACCTACACTAGTGTGGCCTACTAAACTCTCTTGAGTTGTGGAAAGGGTGTGCTATCTCTTAATGCACAACTCTAAGTTCAGTAGAACTTACTGTATACTAAACTTGATACTATATGTATCTTAGGTACCTTTAGTGGTTTTCAGTTGATCAATTAAATTGAGATTATCTGGTAAAACAATAGCAAGCTTAAATCCCACCGCTGCCACCAATGTGAGAAGTTGGCCTGATATATGCTGTCCACTAATTATAGTGGGCACCTTGTATCAGTCCAAACAACCCCTTATGATGAATAGGTTAAAGATAACCTTTATTGAAAGCTATCCTAGTGGTAGCTATGGAGAGCAGCCTTCAGGCTAAGTCTTGAAGGAATGTAAAGCAGCTGGTTTTACCAGTCTATAATCTCTTGAATGACCAAATGAAAGGACAACCACACCAGGTATATATTTAAAATATATGTATTTAGGATAAAACACACCCCTCTAGTCTCTTTATGATACTGGAGTTTGAAGTACTTAATTTACAAGTTAGCAATCAACAGTAATAGAACAAATACACGTTTGGGCCCTAGGGGCGTACCAAACCATATACCAATAAAGTGGTATAAGAACCACGACTGAACTAGACATAAGGCCTAGAGCCTGTAGAATCGCTGGAACCCCAAGGAACCACCCAAGGTAGTGACACAGGGGACCCACAGGGGCCGTGTGCAGTGTGTAAACACAACTGCGGGTTCCCGTTGGCTTCTATGGGCAATGTCGTGGTTGGAAAATTAAAGATTAGGGACACTTAGAATTGAGTTGGGACCAAACCCTTTTGGACTTAGGCAGTTCTAGGGCTAGCACCCATGGGAGCACCGGAGTACTTGTGTTACCTCACCCAGGGAAGCCGGGTGCATAGGTGTCTTTTGGTGTCGGGTCGCGTCGTCGATTTAAATGGAAGCTGGCGAAGAAGTGCTGCTGCCGTGAAGAGGAGAAGTGTCCGAAGTGATTCAAGCCTGGATCTAGGATGGAAGGAACCTGAAAGCAGAGGGTACAGAGGCTGGGTCACTAGCCAGCGACCGAGGGCAGGATGGACCAATACCCACAGATGTCGGGTGCTTCAGGTGAGTTGATGGGTGTCTTGACTCTTCAGCCACAAGGTCCTGGAGGTGTCGACGAAGTCCACGACCCGGATTCGAGCTGTCCCACGAGGTCTGTCGAGTGCTGCGGTGTCGGCGACCAGAATGGACCCAACAAGCCTTGGCAACGGCAAGTCTCGTGGAAAGAGAAGAAGGACGTCGGTGCAGACCAGTAAGGTCTGAGGGACTCACTCAGCAAGGGTAAGTCAGGGCACGTCTGAAGCAACCAGGAAAGCCCACGCAGAAGAGGAGTTGCCTTTGTGGGGACCCACTAGCCAACGGGCTTGCAATCGCAAAGGAGCCTTGAGCGGTCGCACTGGATCCCGGCCCACGGGTCACTCGTGGAGTGGAGGCCAGAGATCTTCAGTGCAGTCAGTGCTCAAGGCTGGGGCTACTCGGAGCCCAAAGCACAACTTCAAGGATAAACAAGAAGTTGATGTACCAGCAATAGTACACGGTGCCCAGGGGTCACGGTTCCTCATCACCCATGATAGCCACTGGCCTTAGCTTTGCTGTGGACTCAGGGTAGCCTCAGGGAAGTCAGGAAATCCACCTCTGGTGATGCAGAGACTTCGGTGTCCAACGGGAGCTGCGGAATTGCAGACCGGACAGTTGCTTCTTTGGTGCCTGCCCAGCAGGGGAGTCTCCAAGGGAGATTTCTTCAGTCTTCTAGTCAGGATAGAAAGTCGAAGGTCCAGGATATATATTGCAGAGTTTCGTCCAGGGTAATCTAAAGTCTTAAGGACTGGGTTCCCATACTTATACAAAGTTTGGGGGTTGGACATGCTCTAGGGACCCACCTATGGGAGGGTTTGGAAAGAGGGGTGGTTACACCCATTTCCTTTGTCCAGTTTCACGCCAGAGCAGGGGCAGGTAGCCCCTGCAACCGGTTTGAACTGGACTATGCACAGGGACACCAAGTGTGCCCCCAGTGCAGGACTTCAAAGCACCAGAGAGTGCTCCCGCCCGGCCCCAATACACATCTGCCTGTCTGGGGAGGTCCCTGGGACAGGAAACCTATAGTCCAGGCCTCCCCTGCCGGAGTTTCGGTCAGCAGCAGAGGGCCAGACCCGTGTCTGTGGCAGAGGCATCCATTTTGTGATGCCAGGGCTCAGGAAAGTCCTACCGGGTTAGACCAGTGTGAACATGTCTTTCCCTCTAGAAGGGTGGATGCTACCCCCGCCGCCAGAACTGGCGGGGGGGAGGGGGGTAGTATTCCAAAGCGTTTGACACCAAACACAACATGTTTCCGTGCAGCCATCCCAAAGTTAGCATTTACCGCAAGGTTATAATGCACTTAAGAGTATATGGTCAGGCTGCACCACAAATAGCATCAGAGTAGGTACTCCGAACGCTGCAGAGGGGCTCTGCTCATACAGGGGCACCTTCTCACATAAAAACCAAGCACTCTGCCTTCGGGATTGTTAAGGCCTGCCATAGGAGTGACTTATATGTTTTATATGTGTGTGCAACGGTAGTGATATAGGTAGTCTATACCACTGTAAGGGGTGCAAGCACACCCTTACCCAGGCTGCAGTAGCAGACCTGTGGTGCCATTTTGGAGTGCTTTTCAGGGGTGGCATAATACATGCTTCAGCCCCTGGTAGGCCTCTGAGGTACCTATGTCCTAGGTACCTAGTATACCATATACTAGGGGCTTATAAGGCACTCCAGAATCCAATTAGATATGTACCTAGTGTACATGGAAACCATTTTAGAGAGGAAGCAGCTAGGCTGGGGCCCTGATTAGCAGGGCCACAGCCAGACTAAGGTAGAAAAACAGTGAAACACCAGCAAAAAGTGGGGGTACTCATGTGAAGCAGAGCCTACTCTCCTACAATGAGTGATGTAATATGTAACGTCATCAGCAGTGCATTGCGGGGGCGCTAGTTATAGTTAGCTGAACTAACTATAACAGGGGAATTTCTATGGTTTTGTACGAGTGAAATGTCCAACTAACTATAACTTTCCCTAAAACCTATGGTTTTTTCCTTGAATTTCTAAGGTTTTTTAAATGCTAATTTCTAACTATAACGTGCCTGATATCTATGTTTTTTTCAGTGAATATATATATATATATATATATATATCAATTATAGGAATACTCCATTCTTTCTTGAAATAGACATCCAGCACTCCAAGTCAAAGTTTTTGGCACTCGGTCTTTTTATTCCTTACACACGAGGAAACATCTACGCGTTTCAGCAGACTCATGCTGCCTTGTTCACGATGTTTGTGCCCATTTTTTTTGACAATAAAATACCCGACATTTCATAGGTAACATCAACAAGGGACTTGACACATTGCATCCCACTATTTGCTCAGTACACTCTGGCGGCCATTTCTTAGCATGTATATATACTTATATTAACATATATTGCACAGCTAATTCGTTACCTTTTTCTTCCTATTTACTATTTCCCAGGAATTTATATTAGAGAATATTATTCCTCCAAGTACTTATACAGGGAATGAAATAGAAAGAAATATAAAGTGCAAGTGCAGACAGGACGTTTTATCCGGCAAGTGCCTTAAAAACATTGTCATTCAAAGTGCTAGTGCTTGCTGTGCAAATTAAGTCCACGGTCCAAGTTGTATTAAAAACAAATAATTGCTATATGTAACTTGTTATTAGATATCTGTTATTAGGCGAAATCACCATAATTCCCTTATCCACCTTCTATACAATAACTGATTAATCAATATCATATAACCTGATGATTAAAATTTAAAGTGCAAGTGCTTTTGTAAACCTACACAATTGTTCGGACAAAGTGCATATTTGTTCCTTTCCATCCAATACACCTAGATAAAACAATATTACATATCCACATATATTTGCAAACATTGGGACCGGCGAAAAAATAAACAAACATATTCCTGTAGAGCAGTTATTTTGTGCCATAGTCACGACTATGTTGACCATTTTTTACCATTAAAAACAACAAAGGGGCAAAAAGAAAAAAGGGAAAAACCATATCCTTAATGGTTAATCATGTGTGCAGTTCTCTGTTATTCACTTTTCTTCATCAGGTTTCTCACGACAGACACGTATAGAGATCCTCATCCACATTCAACCCTTGTGGCTCTTTGCAATTGAATTCTAAAATAAAGTATGTTTCCAATTTTCTCAATTCCTTCTCCCTATCTCCTCCCCTCTTTCTCCTCGGGACTTCAGCTATACAGGAATATTGGAGAAACAACGGATTACTTTGGTGGTGGGTCTCAAAATGACGTGCTATAGGGTACGTTCTGTCTTGATTTACGATCGCCCTTCTATGTTGTAAAATACGTTTAAATACAGGGAGAGTTGTACTCCCTATATATATTTTAGGGCAAGGGCATCGTAATAAATAAACAACAAAACTAGACTTGCAGGTCAAAAAACTCCTGATTGTAATCGTTTTGTTAAAGAATGTTTTTAGGGTAGTGCAATTTACGCCATGTTGGCACGCTTTGCACTTCGGGCATTTCCTGAAGCCCGCTTTCTGGTGTAGCCAGGTAGGAGCTTGTCTCTTTACCTCCTGATACTCACTTTTTACAACTAGGTCTTTCAGTGATTTTGATTTTTTATAAGTGATCTCAGGGTGTTTCTTTACCTTGGAACCTAAGACAGGGTCATTAGGATTTTCTGTCTATCCAAATTCCTTGCTTTAGAAGACGCCCCCTTGATTACAGTCGGGGAATACCCTCTCTGTATGAATCGGTCAGTCATCTCTTTCTCTATTCTGACATATTCATCCTGGTTGCTACAAGCTCTCCTAGCTCTGAAGAACTCTCCAAAGGGAATGCTCCTAATCAATGCAAGTGGATGGGCACTCCCTGCATGGAGTACTGTATTTCCGGCAGTGGCCTTGCGGAACACTGAAGTCTCCAGTTTGTCCCCTATGGGTTTGACCCGAATATCTAAAAAGTCTATAGTAACCCTACTAAAATGGCCCACAAACTCTAGATTAATTGCATTTGAATTCAGGTCTTCGATGAATAAGGGTATATCCGTCTCCGTGCCCTGCCACAGCACGAAGACGTCATCGATAAATCTAACCCATAGTAGTATATGCTCCGACCAGTGCTCCAATGGTCCGCCTCTGAGCACCTGTTCCTCCCACCAGCCAAGATGTAGATTGGCATAACTGGGGGCGAAACAGGTGCCCATCGCAGTCCCCTGCTCCTGCTGAAAGAGTTCCTCATTGAACATAAAAATGTTCTTTGTTAAACACCACTCCATTAATTCTAAAATCATCCTATTATGTTCAAGGAGTCGAATTGGTCTTCTCTTTAAAAAGTACTCTGTTGCCTTTAGCCCATCTATGTGTCTTATGCTGGTATATAATGTTGAAATGTCAAGAGTTAATAATACCATGGTCTCTGGATCCCATTTGACATCATAGATACACTTTAAAAAATCCGTTGAGTCTTTAATATATGAAGATAGTGTTTTCACAATTGGATTCAAAAAGTAATCTATATACCGTGATGCATTTTCGAAAAGACTTCCACAGGAAGAAATTATCGGTCTCCCCGGTGGACTTGTGAGACTCTTGTGCACCTTGGGGAGCATATAAAATACAGGGATCATTGGTTTCTCTCTTTTGATGAATTTGTATTCATCCCAGCTTAACAGGTCTCTCTCTTTCCACTCATCCAATTTTATGAAGAATGAATCTTTCACCTTTTCATATTCTTTCATATTTATTCGGATGTAACATTCTGTATTATTCAATTGGTGAAGGGCCTCTTTCTTATATAGTTCCCTTCCCCATAGAACAACATTCCCTCCCTTATCCGAGGGTTTGATCAACACTCCATCTTCTTTTTGGAGTTTATTCACTATTTTGTGAAAAGATGCTTTTTGTGGACACATTTTCTTTTTCTTCTGGTTCACGGCAACATATAGTTGTTTCATGTCTTTAGTTACATTCTCTCCAAAGATATCAAGGTTATCTCTCATCGTTTGTGGCAGAAATTTAGACGGCGGTCTAAACGGTGTATAATCCTCTTTATTCATCCCTACAGTAAACAGGGCTGATGTTTCCTCACTCTCTGGTGAATTTTCCTCATTCGCCAGAGAGATGATGTCCGTTAGAAAGGGTATATCATTTATATTCAAGATTTCACCGTTATCAGCGGATTCTGAAACTTTCTCCAGTGGTGCTTGATTGGTCTCACGTCGGTTCAGATGCAACTTTGATAATTTGAGCTTTCTAATGAAGCGGTATAAGTCCATTCTGTTGTTGGGGTAATTATATTCATTACTGCTACAGAACGACATACCTAATTTCAGAATTGACTCCTCATCTTCTGTTAGCTTCATATTGCTCAAATTAATGACCGTTGTATTGTCCATCACTTCTTGTATTGTTTCTTTGTGTTGGACCGCAGTGATCTTTTTGCTTGCCAACCTTGTGCTCCTTCTGTATCCCTCACCTCCTCTTCTCTGTTTCCTCCTATATATATATATATATCTACGTGAGGAAGAAGCCCTGAATATTTTTAGCGATGCAGATACCGGCGGCTCTTCAGCTACTGCCAGCAAAATAATGAGAGACACACAACCTATAAGTGATGTAAAAAAGCTTTCATACGAATTAGAGAAATTAAGAAAGACGGAAGTCTCGAAGTGGTGGGAGTGCAAATCTTTGCAGAGGTATTTAGATGTCGGGCGCATTCCTAGGGGCTTGAGAATCTTAATTGCTCCAACTTATGAAAATCCAGATCCAGCCATGTTACAGATGTGGGCGGAAAATAGCGCACAGTCATCAAGAAATATGCTGCAAATCCTGATCAAGTTTGCTACAAGCGACCGTGAAAAAATCATGGACAAAATAAATCAAATCCTTAAACAACTGCAAGAATTGGATAATCAGGATGAGGTTAAGAAACACCTAACGGAAATTGAAAATAAAGTATTAAAACATGAACAGGTTATAAAAGAAAGGAAAGCTATGAAGTTCCAAAGAGACAGGAACGACTACCTCCAAGGGAGAATCTATAGATTTTCAAAGAAATTTGACAACATCAGGAGACAACAGTTATCTTCATCAGCAGATAACATCCCCAGATTTAGTGACCCGAGCGAGTCAGAACTAAGCTCAGAACTGGAATCAGATCCTGAAGGTGCAATGACAAGAGAATAAACTCGCAGCGCTCCCACACCCATCCAAGAGTTTGTTTTTTTACGTTTAGAAAGGATTATGAGCCTCAGACCGCGAACGTCAAGACCAGACCCAAAGCAAGTAAATCAACCAAAAGAAGGCGAAGGAAAAACAGGAGGTGGGGCAAGCACGCAGCAAAAGACCAGAAAATCAACATACAAAAAGAACAAACACAAATGAGTATGTGTGACGAAGCTGACAACACAGTGATTAATCTAACAGAAATGGAGATAACAGACAAAGAGAAAAAGATTTTATCGCTGGGACTCTCTTTTTGTACGGTCACCAATTTTGACTATATCCAGACCCGGATAGACTTATTTCAATACATCCGGAAACTAAAATTGTGCAAATACTTTTACAACATCAACAAAAAGCAGATACTAATGCCACCATTTGACAACATGGATACCACTACAAGCACTCTATCAGTAGCAGACATGTTTCTCCTACAGAATTTAGAAGAATTGAATCAAGAAGTGAGCCAAGTGTCTCCCATAGATGAAGCCATCAGTTCCAAGATAAACATATTTCAAAAAACACAAAGCCCTTTCAGACCTAAATCCATCTTTCTACCAATGATGCCTAGAGATGGCATTGATACATTTTCAGAAAATGTCATTAAAGATCTCAAAGAACTAGCCATTATGAGCAGTAAACATTTCATTACAAGTAAAAAGCTATGAAGTTCCAAAGAGACAGGAACGACTACCTCCAAGGGAGAATCTATACATTTTCAAAGAAATTTGACAACATCAGGAGACAACAGTTATCTTCATCAGCAGATAACATCCCCAGATTTAGTGACCCGAGCGAGTCAGAACTAAGCTCAGAACTGGAATCAGATCCTGAAGGTGCAATGACAAGAGAATAAACTCGCAGCGCTCCCACACCCATCCAAGAGTTTGTTTTTTTAAGTTTAGAAAGGATTATGAGCCTCAGACCGCGAACGTCAAGACCAGACCCAAAGCAAGTAAATCAACCAAAAGAAGGCGAAGGAAAAACAGGAGGTGGGGCAAGCACGCAGCAAAAGACCAGAAAATCAACATACAAAAAGAACAAACACAAATGAGTATGTGTGACGAAGCTGACAACACAGTGATTAATCTAACAGAAATGGAGATAACAGACAAAGAGAAAAAGATTTTATCGCTGGGACTCTCTTTTTGTACGGTCACCAATTTTGACTATATCCAGACCCGGATAGACTTATTTCAATACATCCGGAAACTAAAATTGTGCAAATACTTTTACAACATCAACAAAAAGCAGATACTAATGCCACCATTTGACAACATGGATACCACTACAAGCACTCTATCAGTAGCAGACATGTTTCTCCTACAGAATTTAGAAGAATTGAATCAAGAAGTGAGCCAAGTGTCTCCCATAGATGAAGCCATCAGTTCCAAGATAAACATATTTCAAAAAACACAAAGCCCTTTCAGACCTAAATCCATCTTTCTACCAATGATGCCTAGAGATGGCATTGATACATTTTCAGAAAATGTCATTAAAGATCTCAAAGAACTAGCCATTATGAGCAGTAAACATTTCATTACAAGTAAAAACAACAGAATCTTTGAATATAACAATTTAATGAAAAAAATCAAATCAAGGAATGACATCGTGGTCAGATGGTCTGATAAGGGAGGCAACATTGTCCTGTGGCCTACGGACATGTATCATATAAAGAAGCAATGAAACAACTCCAGGACACTGATTGTTACTGTCGCATCAGCTCCACACACTCTATGGGTGTGAAAGAACGATTCCATGCAGCTTTGTACGAATGGAAAAGAACCGGACTATTATCAAAAGAAGAGATGGAGTTTTTGAAGAATGATTATCCTATTACACCTGAACTATACCTCATTCCAAAAATCCATAAAATCCAATATGCCCCCCCGGAAGACCAATTATCTCAGCAATTTGGGGTCTTTTTGAAAACACTAGCAGGTACATTGACTTTTTCCTTCAACCCTTTGTTCGGAACTTGCCAGCGTACATAGGAGACACTAGAGACTTTTTGAGAAAAATTCAAAATCATGAATGGAACGACAGCTATGTTTTTTTGACACTTGATGTACAGAGTCTGTATACAAGTATAAAACACAAAGATGGTTTGAATGCCATGACCTTTTTCCTAAATAAGAGAGCACTGGAATTTCACCAACATACAGCCATGCTATTGGACATGGCAGAGTGGTGTTTTAGTAATAACTTCTTTTTGTTTGACAGACTGTACTATAAACAGATTCAGGGGACAGCCATGGGTACTTGCTTCGCCCCCAGCTATGCTAATTTGCATATGGGCTGGTGGGAGGAGCAGGTACTCATGGCTCAATACCCCCAGCAGGTGTCAGAAAACATTAAACTGTACACAAGATATATTGATGATATCTTCATTCTGTGGCAAGGCACAGAAGAAACTGCCACAAAATTTGTTAGTGATCTAAACAATAACGATCAGAATCTAAAATTCACGTGTACTACCAGCAAAGAGGCAATTCAATTCTTAGATTTAGAATTGTATATTGATAATGGAACTATAGAAACCAGAACTTTCAGAAAAATAACATCAGGGAATTCCATTTTACACGCAAGTAGTTTTCATCCAAGCAAACTCATCGATAGCATCCCTTATGGAGAATGCTTGAGAATGAAACGAAATTGTAGTTCAGTCACCAGCTTTAATCAAGCTAAGAAAGGACTCTTTAACAGACTCAGTAACAGAGGGTACAATACACATATTTTGCTAAAGGCAGAAAATAAATGTGGAAAAATCCAGAGAGCAGAGCTACTACAACCAGATAGAAAAACATCACATTTGACACAAGATTTTTAAAAAAACACACCACCGAGACTCATCACTGGCTACAACCTCTACCACAACAATCTAAGAAAAATACTAATGAGGCACTGGCCTTTAGTACGTAGTGACCCGGTAATAGGGGAGGTATGCAAGAAACCCCCGCAAATTACATTCAGACGTGCTAAATCCATGCGTCAGGAACTTGTATGTAATTCCCCTGTGTTAAATGCGAAAACAGAATGGCTTAAACCGCAAAATGGATTTTTTAAATGTGCTAAATGTAAGGCATGCAAATATGGTACCAACACCCGTAGCTTTACTTTACCATTTAGAGACACCCCTTTTGAAATCCGTAACAACTATTCGTGTAAAACAGAATTTGCGGTTTATGTCTTACAAGGTACCTGTAACAAATTTTACGTGGGTAGCACCATTCACCAGGTACACGTAAGAATTCTGCAGCACCTTCGTGCCATCAACAATGATGATCCAACATACCCGGTGGCACGACACATAAATACTACACATAGTGGTAGGAGCAAAGATCTTTCATTTTTTGTAATAGACAGCGCCCCGAAGAACAATAGGGGAGGAAACAGACAGCTGTCTCTACGAAAACTCGAATCCAGATATATCATGCTGCTAGACAGTAAAATCCCAAGAGGATTGAATGCCGATGAAGCCTTAAGCGTACATCTGCAATGAATACTGTATTCTTCATTGTTTCAGGGTTTCTCAACCTTAGTTTTTAACCCTCTCTAGTAATCACAGGTATAGCCACAAGGTATGTACAAAAGTGTGTTTTGTTTTGTTCTTCCCAATTTCCATGAATCTTTTCAAAAAACTTTCATAAGCCACATGCAATCAAAACCCACTAGGGTAAGATTCATAGTTTAAAGCTGTGTTCTATTTAGTCAACGGCTTGTTAATTCAAGAAAACACTTATGTTCTTATTTTGAGTGTAAATATGTGAAGAAACATTAACAATGGTTGATTTTTGTTTACTTATATTCGCTGAAATGTCAATGCGACTCTATGTCTATGAAAAAAGATTGGGTAGATTTAAACATGGCAATGTCTCTATACCTGTGTTAGTGACCAAGGCGGCAAGACCGTCGAAACGCGTCGCTTAGAAGTTGAGAATAAATATTTTCTTTGACATATTTTCCCACGGTGTCAGCGCCTCTTCAATCATCGCTTGAACTGGATTGTCGAATATATATATATATATATATATATATATATATATATATATATGTTCCCACAGCAATTCCAATAACATGCGCTCTCAGTAATCAGAAAACTCCAAATCCAATGATGTCAACAGGGATGTTTAATTCTCACTCTCACAACGCGTTTCAGCTCGTTGCAAAGTCTTGATCACGTAAGATAGGTGCATACACAAAAGGAGCAGCCATCCTGAGACTCTCAAATGGAGCATTCCCTATGGAGAGTTGCTCAGAGCAAAAAGGAACTGTAATACTGAGACAGCATACCAGCTAGAGAGTGCGTGCATGCTGGATCGTTTCAGGGCCAGAGGTTATCCTAATTGGGTTTTGAGCAAAGCTAAGAGCAGAGCAGATGGGGTAAGTAGAGATGTCCTTTTCTCTACGGAAACTCCTACTAAGAACATTGATGATACCAAAAACACCAGGATCATTATGACCTATAGTGCAGATTCCCGTAAGATACAAGGTATCTTGAACAAAAATTGGGATATTCTTAAAGCTGACACCATCATTGGAGACATGATCCCCAATAGACCTAACATCACCTATAGAAAAGGGAGAAATTTCAGAGATCTTTTGTTGCATAATGATGTTACCCTCTATCCCAGGAAACAGGAACATGGCTTGCAGGGATTTTTTCCATGCGGCCACTGTAAGGCCTGCAGGATTAGCTACTTTTGTAACACAGTTAATTGCAATGGGATACATAAAGAGATTACTCAATTTCTGACTTGTAGTTCTACTTTTGTTATTTATGGGATCGAATGTCCTTGCAAATTATGGTATATTGGCAGCACAACACTTATGGCCAAAAAACGTGTGTTGGAACACTACCGTGCCATTACACACTCTGATGAGAGATATGCAGTAGCCCGTCATTTCAGTGAGAGACATTTTTCCAATCCTGGACTTTTGAGATTTTTCATCTTGGAACAGATTCTCAATAACCCCAGGGGTGGTGACCGAGTTTTAAAACTAAGGCAAAGGGAGTCCAAATACATCGTAGATTTCCAGACGAAACACCCTGGGGGATTAAATCAGGATGAGGAGATGGCAGTACATCTAAGGGATTGAGCTGTCATTTGGGTACTGAACACCCTTCGTTGATAGTAGTTTCGTGAGTTCTTCTTCTTTTCCGAAAGTCTTATCGCTTATTCTTTGTGTATTGTGTACTGATATACAGTTGCTTCTACCACATATATATTTTATGTCTGCTGTTTCCTCTTTTCTTCTCCCTCCCATGTATCAGGTGCACATTGATCAAGAACTGTTGCATTATTTTAAAATATTTGATAACTCAATATGTCTTATACTGAGTTTTTTGTTTCTTTTATTTACAGGAGGAAAGGAAGGGGCCCAGACACCAGCGAGCACTTTCACGGGCAACCTACCCTTTCCCCCGTTTTTTCACTTAACATGGATGATATTCTAGTACAGTAGGTGACAATGTATGGGACACATTAGCACATATGGACTTGTCTCTTGCGGGTAATAATATTTTGGGATGGTTACTGAGAACTTGCTAGTTGGCACTTGCCATTTTGTGTTTTGTGACGTTCTGTGGATGTTCTGTATCACAGCATACCACTTTACCGCTCTCAGCACATTGACAAGAGAAATAGTTATGTATGACCACTTGGTAAGCTATCAACATAGTGCTACAGAGCTATCATATTTTGAAGTGGAAAGTGACACTTGCCATGATGTGTTTAAAATGACCACTTGGGAATTCGCCAACACAGTGAAACGGATTTATATGCATTGTAGCGGAAAGTTGCACAATAACATTACGATTGTCGCTGTTGTGATTGTTATAATAATTTGATATGTTAACTGTGATAATCACCTACAGAACGAGAAAACTATATGCTTATCAAACAATAATTATATTTCCCCCCCCCTTTTTATGTACTATACATATATTCATTGAGGGTGCATTTACCATTTATTTACTCTTGGTTCTGTCATTTATTCCTTTACATCTTACCATTCCAAGATGTCTGCCTTAGTTGGTCAAAAGGTACGGGAGACTTGCGATGTTGTCCCTCTTCACTGTTCACCTTTGTAAAACGTTATCAATCCTTTTGTGTATGCACCTATCTTACGTGATCAAGGCTTTGCAACGAGCTGAAACGCGTTGTGAGAGTGAGAATTAAACATCCCTGTTGACATCATTGGATTTGGAGTTTTCTGATTACTGAGAACGCATGTTATTGGAATTGCTGTGGGAACATTTGTGTGCCGGCGTGCTCCGCCGGCGTATGCGCCACCTCTCTTGGGTCCAGCTTTCCGGAAGGAGCGAAGTTTGGTACATTTAATTGAGGACTGCATTGTTTTGGACCGGCCTTCGTTGAGACGCAGGAGATTCAGATACGGACGATAGCCTTGGTAGAGGTAAGCCCTGTTGCCCGTTTGTCTGCCCCTGTCTGTGAGAGGGTGGGTTTCTCTTTGCGGGGGCTCCGATCCTTTCCTCGGGAAGCAGCAAGGGGCTCGCGGGACACCGTACACCAGGCTAGAAGTCCGTTCAGGATTTAGCAGGCTGCCATTAAGCGAGGCACATATGATACGCTTATCATCACACTTGCTTGTCAGCCTACCCGACTACTTTATTGGCATTTGACTGTATTCAACGCTCATGGGGCAGGAGGAACCTGTTATTGTACACAGGGGGAATCAGAAACTCCTAGTTCTGTTGAACAACCACTCCAGGGGTGTGTGCAACATGGATGAGGACGAAGAGAGAAGAGCAGCGGCTCATGCGATGTTCGCGAAGAGGCAACCTAAGGGTGGGACAAGAGTGGAACCAGGCATGAAACAACCAGTAGATGACAAGTTACGCAAGCTGGAAAAACCTAAGAGATCAGAGATCTCAAAGTGGTGGGAAGCGAACTCTTTGCAAAATTACATAGACCAAGACATGGTACCCAGATGTTTACGCATTTTCACCACACCGACATATGAAACACCGAACCCAGAAATGCTATCAGAGTGGTCACAAAATTCCACGTTGAGCTCCAAAAGGATGCTCGAAATCCTGGTGAAATACGCGTGGATTGATAGGGACATCATAATGAAACAAATACAAGAGATCTTGGAAGAGATCAAGAAATCTATGGAAGCAGATAAAGTGGAGACAACCATGAGTTCGATAAAGGAACGCCTCAAGAAGTATGAGGAGGATATCAAGGCCCGAAAGGAGAGGAAGCTTGACCGT
Source organism: Triturus cristatus (assembly GCF_964204655.1). Classification (NCBI taxonomy): domain Eukaryota; kingdom Metazoa; phylum Chordata; class Amphibia; order Caudata; family Salamandridae; genus Triturus; species Triturus cristatus. The sequence continues at coordinate 793,642,626 of NC_140588.1, forward strand.
GATTATGGTGATTACGAGAGTGGCAGGATCCTCACTTTCAGTCGAAAATATGACCATCTGTATAATTCCAATGAAACAACATCCACAATTGCGAAAAATCCTTGTGAGATTCAAACATCGATTGCCTCCTTGACCAGCGACACAGAATCAGATGTCTCGGTGGAAACCTACGTCGCCACAAATCAAACTTCTCGCCAGGTGAATTTTTTAGAGGAGTATCAACATATCCGTCGAAGCCAAAGAACTATACAAAATACCCCGGTGCCGACAACACGAAGACAGAGGGGTCGGGGACAGGGTCGAGGCAGAGGACGAGGAAACGGAGAAATAGAAGAGCAAGAATACTCCAACGATGGAAGAAGAGGCAGATCAAGGTGCAATATGGGAAACAGGAGATCACGCCCCAGGAAGTTGTACTAATGGATCCTGAAATGGTGAATGAAACTATTATTAATCTCTCTAAGAGACCTCTTTGTGAGATTGAGAAACGTACTCTTTGCTTAGGACTCTCGTTCTGCCCCTCTAAACAATTTGATTATACTGGAACTAGAATTGATTTATTTAAATTTTCCAGAAAACTGAAACTCAAGAAGTGGCATAGACTGAAAAGATTGGGTGACCAGAGCAAATTCACTAGAAAACATTAGCACATATGGACTTGTCTCTTGCGGGTAATATTATTTTGGGATGGTTACAGAGAACTTGCTAATTGGCACTTGCCATTTTGTGTTTTGTGACGTTCTGTGGATGTTCTGTATCACAGTATACCTCTTTACCGCTCTCAGCACATTGATAAGAGAAATAGTTACGTATGACCACTTGGTAAGCTATCAACATAGTGCTACAGAGCTATCATATTTTGAAGTGGAAAGTGACACTTGCCATGATGTGTTTAAAATGACCACTTGGGAATTCGCCAACACAGTGAAACGGATTTATATGCATTGTAGCGGAAAGTTGCACAATAACATTACGATTGTCGCTGTTGTGATTGTTATAATAATTTGATATGTTAACTGCGATATTCACCTACAGAACGAGAAAACTATATGCTTATCAAACAATAATTATAGTTCCCCCCCTTTTTATGTACTATACATAGATTCATTGAGGGTGCATTTACCATTTATTTACTCTTGGTTCTGTCATTTATTCCTTTACATCTTACCATTCCAAGATGTCTGCCTTAGTTGGTCAAAAGGTACGGGAGACTTGCGATGTTGTCCCTCTTCACTGTTCACCTTTGTAAAACTTTATCAATCCTTTTGTGTATGCACCTATCTTACGTGATCAAGGCTTTGCAACGAGCTGAAACGCGTTGTGAGAGTGAGTATTAAACATCCCTGTTGACATCATTGGATTTGGAGTTTTCTGATTACTGAGAGCGCATGTTATTGGAATTGCTGTGGGAACATTTGTGTGCCGGCGTGCTCCGCCGGCGTATGCGCCACCTCTCTTGGGTCCAGCTTTCCGGAAGGAGCGAAGTTTGGTACATATATATATATATATATATATATATATATATATATATATATATATATATATATATTTATATATTACCTACTGGTGGTTGCCAGTAGGTAGACCTAGTTTCCATAGGTAAAGCATTTTTTCTTTTGCCAGTATCTTTGGCACCGTGTGACAAATCTTCGCAGAATGTTCAAAACTAATGGCGTACTCCAGTCAGCTTCTTTCTTCAAAGTTTTGGGGTGGTTCGTCAAGTGGGGGCCGATAAAAAAGGGGGTCCCAAAACGCGTTTTCTCCATGTTAATTTCCATAGGAAACTGTTGACACAGATACAGCCCAAACTGCTGAACGGAATTACACCAAATTTGGCAAAAAGGGAGCCCTTGGACCAGAGTGCACTCTTTTGTTAAATGGTGTAAATCCGTTCAGTAGTTTTTGAGAAAATTAAATATTTACAGATATTTATATATGGACACAAAAGATCTGCGAGCCCTTCCAATCTCCAGCCTTGCAATCTGATTGGCTGCCAACACTTCCAACCAGGAAGTGTTGGCAGCGATCTTGTGACTCAGTTGAACAGAGTCACAAGGAAAAAGGTGAAAAAAACGATAAAAAATAAGAAAAGGGGGCAAGGTAGAAACACCCTGACCCCCTAGGCCTGCTCCTGGGGCCCTCAGGGACCCCAAGGGCCCAAAAGCATTAACAAATAATAATTCGGCGGGAGTCGCATAGGGTCCACGAATGCTACCGAAAATGTAAAAAAGAAAAACGAGGTGTGGTCTACCGTGATTCATTTCTTTAAGCCCCCGGGTGGGCTTGGTCCCGGGGGTAATAATGTAAAAAGATGTGGGGCCCGGGTGGGCCCCCGCAGCCCCTGGGCCACCACCTGCCTTTGGCTTTAATCATGAAATGCAGGGGGCACGTGGCTCTCTCGCAGCCCCGGGGACTGTCACATCCCGTGGCTTTTTAAAGATAAATAGCGTGGGGGGCTCTTGCCTCCCCACGCTGCTCGTGGACCGCCATCTCCCCGGGGCTTAATTTATTAATGGGCGGGGGCCTCACGGGTCCCCCAAGCCCCAAGGAGTTTGCCACCTCCCCTGGGCTACTTTTAATAAATTGAAGTGTGGAGGGGGCTCATGCCCCCCCACAATGCCCCAGGGACCACCATCTCCCGGGCCAGTAATTAAGAAAAGGTGGGGGTCGGGGACCACCACCTCCCTGGGGCTTTAAAGATGTTGAAGGGGGGCCGTGCACCACCCCCTTGTAGAGCCCTCCATGGCACTGGGGATTGCCACCCCCCCAGGGCCAGCTCCAGCAATGTCCAGGCATGCTCACCCCTGGGACATTGCAGTTTGCTATGGCATGGCAGGACATGCCATAGCATACTTCTGCTTCGCTTCATGGAAGCCAGAGCAGAGAAACACAGAGGCCATGCCCAGGGGGACGGAGTCCCCGGATTCCAAAGGGTCAAGGGAAGGGGGGCCACACAGCCCCCTTCTTAAAAAAAAAAAAAAGAAACCAGCAACTCGCCGGAGGACCCGCTTCCTCCCTGCACGACTCTGCAAACGTGCCTCCTGGCGTGCTCTGGGTTGGGGGATGAAGTCTCCTTCACTGATGAGGGTACGTAGGGGCCAACTAGCCCACCAGGTACCTCCAGTAAGCCCCACACAGAGGGATTGCTGAGAGGTGGTAGGAGGCCACACCCCTATTTACACCACTCTGCAAATGCACCTCTTGGCACTCTGCTAGTGGGGCGATGAGGTCCCCTTGTATCCTGAGGACCTCAGGACTATAGTGGACTTCATCCCCCAAGCAGAAGTGCGCCAGGAGGCGTGTTTGCAGAGTGATGTAGAAAGGGGGCATGGCCTCTGAGCACCTCTCAGCAATTCTGCTGTGTGGGTCTTACTCGAGATAACAGGAGCGCTAGTTGGCCCCCAGGGACCCTCAAGGGGCAAGGGGACTTCATCTCCCAACCAAGAGTTAGCCAGGAGGTGTGTTTGCAGCGTGGTGGAAAAAGGGGTTTGTGGCCTGTGTCCACCTTTCAGCAATCACACTGTGTGGGGCTTACTGGAGGTAACAGGTAGGCTAGTTGGCCCCTAAGGGCCCCCAGCAGCGTAGGGGACTTTTATCCCCATTCAAGAGCGCACCACGGAGCGCATTTGCAGAGTGGTGGGCAAAGGTGCTTGACCTGCTATGAGAACTTAGCATTCCTGCTCTGTGGGACTTACTGGAGGTAATAGGAGGGGTAGTTGGCCCCCAGGGACTTGGGGGCCAACTACCCCTCCTGTTACCTCGAGTAAGTCCCACACAGTGGGATTGCTAAGAAGTCTTCGAAGGCCACACACCCCTTTCTCCACCACTCGGCAATTGTGCCTCCTGGCACACTACTGGTCGGGGGATGAAGTCCACTTTACTCCTGAGGTACTTTGGGGGCCAAGAAGCACTCCTCGTACCACCTGTAAGTCCTACGCAGCGGAATTCCTGATTGCTGGTTGGAGGCCTAGCCCCCTTTCTCCACGACTCTGCTAAACAAGAATTTGCAATGCAATAGGTCTTGCATTTGTGAGAGTTAGAGCTATTTGCGTTGTAAATGTAAATGTTTTTTACACATTTTTGGGGGCGTGGAGTGGAGGGGATGTACGTTGTGTGTAGTGGAATTATGTGGTATGTTGTGCAGTGAAATTATGTGGATAGAAAGTATGTGGTATTTAGTGTATAGGAATTATGTGGCATGGGATTATGTGTTATGGAGAGTAATTATGCGGTATGTGTTGTGGAGTGGTAACCTCAGGTTTAGTCTTCCTCGTTTCCATAGAAGCTAAACTATAAATTCAAAAAGATACAAAAAAGAAGCAACTACAGAGGAGCACTTGTGGACTTAGTCAGAGGTATGAGGAGGGCAATTAGAATTAGGCAACAGTTCAACCGCGCAGATTTTCACATAATTATACATTTTCTGCATTTGCCACATAATCCGTCATCTGCTGCATAATCTGCAGATTTGAACAAAAAAATCCTTGTTTCTAGCTGAAACGGCTCAAATGTTACCAAAAATGCAGCGACACATGTTACAGCGTGCTGGAAGGCGCTTTGCAAAGCTGGAATGGTCATGTGTAACTTATTGCTAAATGTGGGTGTTAAATTGGTACTATCTGTGTGAAAATCTCTCTTGCTTCTTTCTGCATCTTTCTTCCTTTTTCTACACTTCTCTTACCTCTTTCTGCACATCTCTTCCACTTTCTGCACCTCTCTTGCTTCTTTCTTCTGCACCTCTCTGGCCTCTTTCTGCACATCTGTTGCTTCTTTCTGCATTTCTGTTGCCTCTTTCTGCACCCTCTCCCTCTTTCTGCACCTCTCTTGCCTGCTTCTGCACCTCTCTTGGTTCTTTCTGCACCTCTCTTGCTTCTTTCTGCATACCTCTTGCCTCTTTCTGAACCCGTCTTCCCTGATTCTGCACCCCTCTTCCTTCTTTCTGAACCTCTTTTGCCTCTTTCTGCACATATCTTGCCTCTTCCAGCACTTCTCTTGCCTCTTTCAGCAACTCTATTGCTGCTTTCTGAACCTCTCTTGCCTCTTTCTGCTCCTCTCTTGCCTTTTTCTGCACCTCACTTGCCTTTCTGTACTTCTCTTGCTTCTTTCTGTACTTCTCTTGCTTCTTTCTGCACCTCTCTTGTTTCTTTCTGCACCCCTCTTGCCTCTTTCTGCACTCATCTTCCCTCTTTCTGCACCTCTCTTGTCTCTTTGTGCACGTCTCTTGCCTCTTTCTGCACTTCTGTTGCCTCTTTCTGCACCTCTGTTTCTCCTTTCTGCACTTCTCTTGCTTCTTTCTTTACCCCTCTTGCTTCTTTATGCACTCCTCTTGCCTCTTTCTGCACCATTCTTCCCTTTTTCTGAAGTTCTATTGCTTCTTTCTATACTTCTCTTGCCTCTATCTGCACCTCTCTTGCTTCTTTCTGTACTTCTCTTGCCTCTTTCTGCACTTCGCTTGCTTCTTTCTGCATCCTTTCCCCTCTTTCTGCACCTATCTTGCTTCTTTCTGCACTTCCCTTGCCTCCTTCTGCACCTCTATTCCTTCTTTCCGCAGTTCTCTTGATTCTTTATGCACCTCTCCTGCCTCTTTCTGCACCTCTCTTGCCTCTTTATGCATATTTCTCCTTTCAGCTCCTTTATTGCTTTTTTCTGCACTTCTCTTGCCCCTTTCTGCACCTCCGTTTATTCTTTCTGAAGTTCTCTTGCTTCTTTATGCACTCTCTTGCCTCTTTCCACAGATTTGAACAGCTGATCCCCTAGCTGATCACTGCCTGCTTACTGTTCTAACTATCCATGCACTGAACCCTACGGTCCCCAACCTTCGTTGCACAGCCTCTGGCACCATACTAATTAATCCTTTCCGTTCTAAACACCTCTCTTGCCTCTTACAGTACCTCTCTTGCCTCTTTCTGTACTTCTCTTTCCTCTTTCTATACCTCTCTTGCCTCTTTCTGCACACTCTCCCTCTTTCTGCACCTCTCTTGCCTCTTTCTGCATTTTTCTTGCCTCTTTCTGCACTTCTGCTGTCTCTTTCTGCACCTCACTTGCATCTTTCTGCACATCCCTTGCCTCTTCTGCAGCTCGGGCATCACAAAATGGATGCCACTGCCACAGACACAGGTCTGGCCTCCTGCTGCTGACCAAAACTCTGGCTGGGGAGGCCTGGACAATAGGTTTCCTGTCCCAGCCCAGACGGGCAGATGTGTATTGGGGCTGGGCGGGAGCACTCTCTCGTGCTTTGAAGTCCTGCACTGGGGGCACACTTGGTGTCCCTGTGCATAGTCCAGTTCAAACCAGTTGCAGGGGCTACCTGCCACTGCTCTGGTGCGAAACTGGACAAACGAAATGGGTGTAACCACCCCTCTTTCCAAACCCTCCCATAGGTGGGTCCCTAGAGTATGTCCAACTCCCAAACTTAGTATAAGTATGGGAACCCAGTCCTTGAGACTTTAGATTACCCTGGACAAAACTCTGCAACATATATCCTGGACCTTCGACTTTCTATTTCCACTAGAAGACTGAAGAAATCTCCCTTGGGGTCAGGGAGTGACTCCCCTGCTTGGCAGGCACCAAAGAAGCAACTGTCCGGTCTGCAACTCTGAAGCTCCCGCGGACGCCAAGTCTTTGCATTACCAGAGGTGGATTTTCAGACTTCCCCGAGGCTGCCCTGAGTCCACAGCAAAGCTGAGGCCCGTGGCTATTGTGGGTGACGTGGAACCGTGACCCCTGGACACAGTGATCTTTTGCCGGTCCATCATCTTCCTGGTCTTCCTCGAAGTTGTGCTTTGGGCTCCGAGTAGCCCCAGCACCTCCTTCACCAAAGATCTCTGGCCTCCACTCCACGAGTGACCCGTGGGCCAGTTTCCAGTGCGACTGTTCGAGGCTCCTTCGTGATCACTTGTCCGTTGGCTAGTGGGTCCCCACGAAGGCAACTTCTCTTCTGCTTGGGGTTTCCTGGTTGCTCCAGATGTGCCCTGACTTACCCTCACTGGGTGAGTCCCCCAGACCTTGCTGGTCTGCACGGACGTCCTTCTTCTATTTCCACGTGACTTGCCGTTGCCAAGGCTTGTTGGGTCCATCCTGGTCGCCGACACGGCAGCACTCTACAGACTTCGTCGGACAGCTCGAATCCAGCTCCTGGTTGTCATCGATGCCTCCTGGACCTCGTGGCTGAAGAGTCAAGACACCCATCAACTCACCTGAAGCACCCGACATATGTGGGCATTGGACTATCGTGCCCCTGGTCACTGGTAAGTGAACCAGACTCTGTCCCCTCTGCTTTCAGGTTCCTTCCATCCTCGATCCAGGCTTGGATCCCTCCGGACACTTCTCCTCTTCACGGCAGTGGCACTTCTTGAGCAGCTTCCATTGGAAACAGCGACACGACCCGACACCATTTGACACCTATGCACCCGGCTTCCCTCGGTGAGATAACTCGAGTACTCTGGTGCTCCCGTGGGTGTTGGCCCTAGACACCTCTAAGTCCAAAAGGGTTTGCTTGTAGTCATCCTCTAAGTGTCCTAAACTCTTAATTTCCAACAGCGACTTTCCCCATAGAAGTTAACGGCGATTCGAGACTGTGTTCTCTTCTCACACTGCACGCGTCCCCCGTGGGTCTCCTGTGTCACTGCCTTGGGCGGTTGCTTGTGGTCCAAGCACTTCTACAGGCTCTAGGCCTTGTGTCTAGTTCAGTCGTGGTTCTTATACCACTTTATTGGTATATGGTTTGGTACGCCCCTAGGGCCCAAACGTGTATTTGTGCTTTTACTGTTGAATACTGACTTGTAACTTAAGTACTTCTCACTCTAGCCTCATAAAGAGACCAGAGGGGTGTGTTTTATCTTAAATACATATATTTTAAATATATACCTGGTGTGGTTGTCCTTTCATTTGGTCCTTCAGGAGATTATAGACTAGTAAAACAAGCTGCTTTACATTCCTTCAAGACTTAGCCTGAAGGCTTCTCTCCATTGCTACCACTAGGATAGCTTTCAATAAAGGTTGTCTTTAACCTATCACCATAAGGGGTTGTTTGGATGGATACAGGGTGCCCACTATAACTAGTGGACAGCATATATCAGGCTAACTTCTCACACCCACTCACTCACCCATACAGTCACTCATACACACAGTCACTCATCAATACAGCCACTGATATATGCACTCATACACCAATACAGATACTCACATACCGCAGTTCACCCATAGAGTTACTCACACACCTAGTCAGTCACCCAAAGAATCAATCACACTGACATTTACTCACCTATACAGTTATACACACACCACCTCACTTATTAATACAGATACTAACACATACTTACTCTCTTATACAACCACTGACACAAACACACACTCATCCATACAGTCACTCTCACAATCACTCACTCTCACTTATAGTCACTTATATACTCCAACACTCACATATACTGCCTTTCACATATGTAGTTACTTACACATATATCACTGCGACATCCATCCACTCACCAAAGGACTCACAATTTCTAGACCTTGGAGTCACTCTGGTGGTCCTGTGTACAGGTTGCAGGCCCAGTCCTTCTGCCCAGGCAAGAGGGCAGCAGGTCAGCAACGCTGGCCAACAGTCCTTCAAGTCAGCAGTCCAACAGAGTGGTATACCTTTCAATAGCACAGCAGCCCTTCTTGCTGGCAGAGTCTTCCACAGGTCTAGAAGTGTACTAAAGAGTTGGTGTCTAAGGCCCTTATACCTGGTGCCTCCTTTGAAGTGGGAGAAGCTTCTAGAGGATTCCTTTTGAGGCACACAGGTTTGCTGCCTCCGCAGTACTTTGGTGCCCAGCTAACTACAGGGGATAGGCAGTCCTTTGTGTGAAAGCAGGACACAGCCTATTCAACTATAAGTGAGGATGTGCCCAGCTTCACCCCGTGATGGCCCTTCCAGGTATACCTCAGCTCTCTTTTGTGTGAGCATCTGGGAGGATTACACAAAGACCAACTTCCAACTACACCTAGTCATGTGACCCAGAGACAGGCTGTAGGCACTAAATGTCTAAGGCAGGAAAATGCCAATATTCTAAAAGTGGCTTTGTCAAAATTGCAATTTGAAATCTGCCTTTACCATAAAAGAGGATTTCTTATTACAATTGCAAAGACACCAAACATGAACGAATTAACTGTTTCCATTTGGAACCTAAAGCTTTTTAAATGTAATTAGGTAACTCCAATATCCCATGGGAGAGGTATGCCTTGCAATAGTGAAATTGACTTTAAGAGTTTTTCACTATCTTCTTTTCACCGTCTCTTTTTTCACTAACTTCTTTTCACCATTGTCTTTTGTATTTTTCCGTACCGGCACCTCCCCACGCTAACGTGGTCTGGACGCCGTCGCTACATCTAGATTCCAGTTCGCTCCATCATCTTGACATTTCTCGGACCCAGCGTGCGGAGACAGAGAGCATTTCACCAGGTAACTCCCCCTATTACACTTACTCGACAGGTTTCACAACACGAGCATTCAGATACACATAATATAACTTTTAACCTTTGAATTCTCACGCTCATTCCAGGTTCCTATACTCCCGGTTTACTTCAACATAACGCTAAGTTTCTTAGTGCTATCTCGCCCGTGCAACCGCACGCAGCTGTTTTCTCATAGCAATTTGGTCCTAAGCGTTCAATGAACGCTCGGTGAGTTACTTCATCGTCTCTCATTTTTTCCGCACTTACGACAACTATCAGAGTGCCCACACCGCTCTTCAGCACCACTAATACCCTACGGGACACTGTCCTTTATATTCTTGCAGGCAACCTCACTTCATTGTTTCAGCCCTGCAGTTGAAACCAGCTCAATCACTCTTTTAAAGGTAGTGTTTTCTTAAATAATTCGTGTATGTGTTGCGTTAAAGCTTTTTGCACACGGTGATCTTTATTGACTTTTTGCTCTCATGCACTGGACAACCCGCTCCTCCTTCTCGTATACACAGCAGTTCTTCTCAGTTCTATTGGTGACGTGCTTTCAACTTTCAATCTCCTGACTTTGTCTAATACTGTTTGGTGGCGTTGAGCCTTTCCATCCTTAATTTTGCTATCAGTTCTCTTTGAATTACTGAATCCAATTGTTTCGTTTTCATTCATAGAAGTCCCCTGAAGAAGGGCGAATACTACGCCCGAAATGCATTGGGACAATTGAGCTTTGCCATATGATTCTTCATTTGATTTGGATCACAGTATCACAAACTTTTGTACTTTGAAAGGAGTGTGATTAAACAACACTTCAACAAGAAGAAGCTTTGATCCGTTTTTCAGATTTGCGAATGTTCCTTGACAGTCCAGCTATATACATTGATTTTGATGATGTTTATTAATTTCAGTCATTTAAAGTATCTCATAAGCTTTGTTTAATTTGTTACATACTCACCTTTGAGTGTACACAGGTAGTGCAGACCCTGTCTAGAGCATCCAGCTCTAGTTACTTACGCATATTGAATTAAGGTGGCAGGGTGGAACCACCTCAGGGACAGCACACCAAGTTTATTACAACCATTGAACATTTTATTTACTTGGTTTACTGGTTAAAACAGAGTGCACGCCGACTGTTTTCTTTTCCACAATATTCTAAAAGTGGCATTGTCAAAATTGCAATTTGAAATCTGCCTTTACCATAAAAGAGGATTTCTTATTACAATTGCAAAGACACCAAACATGAACGAATTAACTGTTTCCATTTGGAACCTAAAGCTTTTTAAATGTAATTAGGTAACTCCAATATCCCATGGGAGAGGTATGCCTTGCAATAGTGAAATTGACTTTAAGAGTTTTTCACTATCATGTTAAGTAAAGCATAAAATTACATGGCTTACTTTTTTTTAATTGAACATTTTTGAAGGAAAGAACAATGGCTTACTTTTTAAATACAATGCACCCTTTCCTGTGGGCTGTTAGGGGCCTGCCCACTGGCTGTCTTATATGTATTAAAAAGGAAGGTTTATGCCTGGCAAAAGGTTGATTTTGCCAGGTCGAAATGGCGGTTTAAACTTCACACACAGGCTGCAATGATAGGGTTTAGACATGTTTAAAGGGCTACTTAAGTGGGTGGCACAATCAGTACTGGAGGCCCCCAGTTAGCATTTAGTTTACAGGCCCTGGGCACGTGTGGTACCATTTTACTAGGGACTTGTAAGTAAATTAAATGTGCCACTTAGGGAGAAACCAATGTTACCATGTTTTAGTCAGGAGTGAGCATACACACTTTAGCACTGGTTAGCAGTGGTAAAGGCCTAAGGCAAAAAAAACGAGATCAGAAAAATACAAAGGAGTAAGACAAAAAGTTTGGGCGAAGACCACATTAAGGTTGACAGGTCTAACATCTGTTCAGTAGTTTTTTTGAGAAATGAATGTTCAGTATTTAGTGATATCTGAATGGTTGCGTTCACGGGACCCTCACTGGAGTGCCGCTGGCACGCAAAAATAATACAGTGATCATATTGGCCGAGGGTTTTTTTCCCCCATCTGGCATCTCGCTGTCGCGAGACCCACAGAAGCTTGCACTGTGAATAGCTGACGGCAACATGCAGAGAAATGTTGCGGCCAACATTACAGGACCTTGGGACTCGGAACCCATGTCCTGAAAATGAAAACAATAAGTTATAAGGGGCCAGATTTGAGTACTCTAACCTCCTGGATTTTGTTTTGGGTTGCCCCGATCCCCCTGGACGTCCAGCAAGAGCCGGCATCACACACTTACTCCTGCAAGACTCTAGCAAAGGCCCACACTGAGTCCTGCGGGATCGGAAAGCCATTTTAAGGAAGAGAAGAAAAGGGGGGTGAGTGTCTGTGGTGGATTGGTTGCCTACAAGTGGTTGAACCTTCGGTCAGCCCACGTCACGTGTGGCGGAGGTGGCCACTGCAGCTAACTGCATGCTGTGTCTGGTCAAAGGCCATGCGCAGCGAAAGGATGGCATTTGGCAATAGAAAATTATTTTACATTATCCCTAGAAAATCACTGAAAAAAACAAATGTTAAAGTGCCATTATAGTTAGGCATGGTATAATATCTTACTTTACATTATAAAAAAAAACTTAGAAATAAACTGTAAAAGCCAAAGGTTAAAATTATGGTATAGTAAGGTGAAAATGGCAGTTGAAACGTAACCTTTTAAACTAAAAACACACTGGAATATACCTGTTACAGTTAACTGAAGTAACTATAGCTCGTGCCCTTGCCATGCACTGCCTATGATCTCTCATATTTCTTCACTCATGACATGTTCTATGACATTAATAACATCACTGATGACATCTGAAATGACATCATTGATGACAACACTGTGCATGGCAGGAGTGCTCACACATCTATATGTACATATTTCTGATGGATACGTCTACCTGCAATTTCTTTACCTGTAAAACATCCCAAGCTTCAGACTGGATCCGGAAACTTCAAACCTCTCAAGTCGCCGATAGAGGGTGCAGGGCACAGTCTGTGCTGGAAGTAACATCATGCAGCATCACTGAGGACATAAAATGCCCATCAGGCAGCCTCACTAAGGCCATAAAATGCCCAATGGCGTCAGTTCAATTTTTTCCATGCCTTCAATGCGCAGTCAGAGTTCACTCTCTGAGGAGTTTTTTCTTCACTGAAAATTCTTGAGAATAGCAGTAACATGTCCCCTTCCAAGAAATCAGGTTTTAAACTCTGCAGGGATTGTGAGGGACAGATATCCATTACAGATACAAATTCAGTTTTCCTTTGGTGCCTGAGGTCAGATCATAACTCTCAGGTCTGTTCTTCCTGCCTCAGCATGCACCCTCAGGCCATCAAAGGGCAGGGGGCCACACTCTTCATGGCCAGGGCTAGAGAGGAGGCCCATTGACACTACAAACGTAGCGAGGTCATCGCTTCCTTTTAAACCTGCCGGTCTTTTACTTTCATCGCCCACGGAGCTGCTGGCTGTGACGATTTGGAGGTGCTGAGGTGCATTTGGGGATCAGTGTGTTGCCGGGACTGCGAGGACCAGCGTGCCCTGCCTGACTTTGTGCTTCACGCACCTGGTTCCTCTTCTCGGCCCCTCCCCCTACTTCTCCATCCACTACATTAAGCCTCGCTGCCCCCGCTTCGCGGGAGCCGCTCGCAGGCGAGGTCATCGCTTCCTTTTAAACCTGCCGGTCTTTTACTTTCATCGCCCACGGAGCTGCTGGCTGTGACGATTTGGAGGTGCTGAGGTGCATTTGGGGATCAGTGTGTTGCCGGGACTGCGAGGACCAGCGTGCCCTGCCTGACTTTGTGCTTCACGCACCTGGTTCCTCTTCTCGGCCTCTCCCCCTACTTCTCCATCCACTACATTAAGCCTCGCGGCCCCCGCTTCGCGGGAGCCGCTCGCAGGCGAGGTCATCGCTTCCTTTTAAACCTGCCGGTCTTTTACTTTCATCGCCCACGGAGCTGCTGGCTGTGACGATTTGGAGGTGCTGAGGTGCATTTGGGGATCAGTGTGTTGCCGGGACTGCGAGGACCAGCGTGCCCTGCCTGACTTTGTGCTTCACGCACCTGGTTCCTCTTCTCGGCCCCTCCCCCTACTTCTCCATCCACTACATTAAGCCTCGCGGCCCCCGCTTCGCGGGAGCCGCTCGCAGGCGAGGTCATCGCTTCCTTTTAAACCTGCCGGTCTTTTACTTTCATCGCCCACGGAGCTGCTGGCTGTGACGATTTGGAGGTGCTGAGGTGCATTTGGGGATCAGTGTGTTGCCGGGACTGCGAGGACCAGCGTGCCCTGCCTGACTTTGTGCTTCACGCACCTGGTTCCTCTTCTCGGCCCCTCCCCTCCACTACAATTAAGACTGGAACTGGTCACGCGTTAGCGGGACGCGTGCGGGGCTAAGGCTGGGGCTAAGCCTGGGCAAAGGGTGGGCCGTCTGAGGCCGTCCGAGGACGATCGTGGACGGGACGGGCCACCCCTCTAACCTCCTCAGCTTGGTGAGAGAATTGTTTACGTAACGCCTAAAGTTTTAGTAATTCGTGGATATTTTTTGATCTTAGAGCATAGTTGGACTGTTTTATTTCTTTTTATGCATATTTTCCTCTATAGCTCATAAGATGCCTCTTGACGCTGACAATCCCCGTACCTTAACAGTTAACACCTCTAAAGGTCTAGTGTCAGGAACAATCGATCAGTTCTTCAAACGCGTAACTACTGTTTTGGAGAAAGAAATAGCGGATACTGAAAAGCGCTTATCCTTAGATCTCCTAACAGGCAAACGTTCCTCATTGGGTATGATTGGTAATGCTCTCTCCCCAGATGTGTTAAACGAGGGAGCAGGTACCTCCAAAACCCACTCTACGCACGGAAGGACAAAAGAAATTCCACATATCGATCCCTCAGGCGTGGTTCCCTTATCTGATAACATAACTATCCTAACACTTTCAGGGCTATCAGATTCTCCGAACCTAGTTATCACCCCTCCGCCGATTGTGGAACCAGAGGTTAATAGACAACCAGCAAGAAAGAGACGTTGTATCCCAATGAAGTCATCTGTGGCTAAAAAGAAGAGGGCTAAACCTTCAGCCCAAAACCCGAATCTATTAGGCTCTGTACCGCAAAAAAACTCCCATTCAACTATTAATGCTTTGGGAGTATCTTCTAGCCATGATATCATGACTGACCTACTTACAAAAATAGAGATTTTGTTTAAATCTCTTTTACTTCCACTTTTGGAAAGGTCTAGATTGATAAATGCACACCTGGAAGACTTAAGTAAACAAGTGGAAAGAAACAATTTAGCTACCTCTGAACTGCTTAATATTTACACCAAAAGCAGTTCCAATGAACAACACCCCTCGACATCTTTCGTGGCAATGCAACTCCCACCTACCGATAATCTGCCGATATCGACCATTGCTCGGGGGGAAAACTCTGTGGCAACATTATCTAATAAAACCACAGAGTTTGGCAAATCCCACCATGCAATACACGGCAAAGAATTGGACGGGGAGAAAAAGGTAGTAAATAGTCCTAAAATTGCACTCCCAGAAGCAACTGACGAGACAAAAAGCAAAAATGCTAATATTTCCCAGGGAACAACTAATGTGAGGAAGAGGCCTATAAAAGACCAAGAGAATAGCGATTGGTTATCCCAGTCCCAATATATTCCGCCAAGTAGAAGAGTGGACTTACCCCCAGAATCAGCCCCATACACAATTATTCTGACAGGGGTTCCTGAACTACCAGAAGGCGTAAGGGAGGACTTTTATGCGTTAAAAAACAAAACCATTCATTGGTTGACCCATAATAGACCCCTCCCTGCTCACATAAATGGAGAAATTCTTATGGTGAGACGTACATGCTGGGTAGGAACAAGACCAAAGGAAAGAAAGGGGGACGTTATTATTATAAACTTTAGAGATCACAGGGCGGTTAGATGCATAGGGGATTGGTATGAAGCTAGAGGGGAGGAAGCAATCTCCACACACTTTGTTAACTACTTCTACCCAAGAGAATTGATTTCCCATCCTAAACCCTATGCTAGAAAAGAACCCCCATTTAATCGGAGGGCAGAAGAGAGGTATTCTTCCTATCAAGCCCCTCGCAATCACTTCTCTAATCTCCAGCTAAGTGATGGGTTCCTGAATAGCAACCATCAACTTTGTCAGGATTTAAATCCATCTTCTTGGAATAATTATCCTTATAAACATCAGAGGTTCAATATACCTACTGCTAATCCTTATGCAGTTTTGTATAGTTTGGAAGATGTAGACTGACTCAAGGATGGAGATACCCAACCATGGAAACCCATAGAATTTTGTCAATTTTCTTCTAATGGTAAGGACCCCGTAACTGAAAACGTGGAAATTCAAATAACAGAAAATATTGGTCCACAAATGGTTCAACATCCTCTACAAACTGGTGACATAGTCACTACCCCAATGAGGAATAATTGTAGCGACTCTCATGGACAGTTGGGGCGCATAGAATTAAGAGCTTTAGAGAACCCCACTGTAGTGAAAGCTACTAATATAAATAAAAGCCCTAGTATAAGAGAATCTGACATTAGATTAGAAATTATGTCATGGAACATCGCTGGCCTATGCCCCAAAATAACGGATGGGTCCTTAATGGACTTTGTCGAAGATCACCATGTAATCTGTTTACAAGAGACATGGTCCACCGATGAACAACATTTGATGGGCTATAAAACATATTTTTCACCTGCAGTTGCGGGCCCCCACGGTAGGGCAAAGGGGGGCTTGACGATATTTATAAAAAACACCATACCTGGGTTAAAAGTAACCCCCCTTAGACTCCATACTAATTATCAGGTTCTGAAACTCACATTTACAAGGAAGGGGGTAGTATTTCTAGTGAACTTCTATGATAACCTCCCTGAATGTGAGAGATTAGAACTGTTTGGGGCACTTCGTAATAAACTCCTTACATTGACAAGAAAAATACAAGGGTCAGAAGTCCCTAGCATCGTTTGGGGCGGCGATTTTAATCACCACCCCTGCAGCGTGAAAAACAGTGATATTTGTGGGGTGGGGGAAGAAACTGATAATCATGTGTCTCATTTTAGTCACACAAAGTTGGGTGATTCTCTTAATGAAATGATGTCAGAATTAGGCCTAGTGATTTTAAATAAAATAAATACTTCCTCAGGACAGTTACAGCCTACCTATTTGGGTAGGGGCTGGGAGACAACAATTGATTATTTCTTGGTCTCAGCTACATTGGAAAATAAAGCTCTGGGCTTTAGATTAATAAATAATATATTAAGTGATCATGCAGCCCTGGCTTTTACCTTGACCATTGATGAGGGGAAATTTACCCCTTATACGATGTTGACTGTTCTTGCTCAGAATAAGATCCACCTTACAAAATTAAATGGCTTCACCATAGGTTGGGGCAAGATAGAACCAGAAGCACTAACCAAGAAGGTGGTCCAGGCGGCATATCCCGCAATTGGGAAATGTTTAGACAGTGATACTAATCAATTAGAATTACTGCATAATTTTGGAATAATATTAGCGAAAGTAAAAGATCTTTTAACTCGCACTAACAAAGGGGAAAAGGACGAGAAAAGAGGGTGGTTTAGCCATGAATGCACCCTAGCTCATAAACTTTTAAAAAAAGCCTTGACAAAACCTGTAAGAGATCAAGAGGAAATTAGCGATTTAAGGAGGTCTTACCGTCTAGCTTGTAAAAAAAGAAAACAGGAATTAAAAAAATCTCTATGGGATCAATTATATGAGAGTTCCCAGGCAAAAAATGGTGAGATGTTTTGGAAGGTGGTTAAGACCCCCTTCCTGACCGATAGTTGTGATCAACCAAGAGTTGAAGTGGCGATTGACGGCGTAACATGGGTAAACCACTTCTCTAAAGTTTTTAGCAAAACACAAGTAGTGGACCCATTAGAAAAGACGAACGATAGCCCTCAAGAAATCTCATTTCCGATTCCATTAACCTTTGAATTACACGAAGTTATAAATGCCGTTAAAGCTAGTAAATCTGGAAAAGCCCCCGGACCAGATGGTGTACCAGTTGATTTTTTTAAATTTAAACTTGACCTGTGGGCGCCAATTCTGAAGGGGGTGTTCGATGCGGCAATGAATCACGGGTTAATTGAAACTTGGACTCAATCAATTATGATTCCGATTTTCAAGAAAGGAAATAGAGAGGAGGCCTCCTGCTATCGGCCAATATCGTTACTAGACTCTCTTGGCAAAGTTTTGGGAAGGGTGGTATTACAGCGACTACAGGAGTGGGCAGAAGACCATAATATATTATCTGTTTTTCAGTTCGGCTTCCGGGAGGGCTTCGGTACAATTGAACAGGCATTGAATTTAAGCCTATTGATGGGAAAATATGTCACAGCTAAGGAGGGAAGACTATATATGGTCTATGTCGACCTTACTGCGGCATTTGACTGTGTTTCCCATTCAAAGCTTTGGTCCGTTCTTACTGAGATGGGCATAGATCCAGCCCTGGTAAATCTCCTTCGTGCATTGTACTCTAACGCATCGTCCAGGGTCCGCTTTGGAACAAAGGGTGAAGTTTCCGAGTCCTTTAGGGTGGAACGCGGCGTGAGGCAGGGTTGTGTCTTGGCCCCCTTTCTCTTCTCACTCTACACCAATGGTCTGGAAGTAGAGATGTTGAAAGGGGCCCTTGACCTCCCCCAAACAAAAGAGCACCTCATTCCAGCGCTCCTGTATGCGGATGACGCTGTTATCTTAGCGCGTACTCCGCGAGAATTGCAGAAATCCCTAGATAGGTACTCGACGTTTATGGGCACCCTGGATCTGAAAATAAATATAAAAAAAACATATGTGATGGTGGCAGGAAGGGGTACAAAAAGAGGAAAGTCTATTTTTCTAGACAAAGAGAGGCTGGATTCCACAACCCAATACTCGTATCTTGGAGTCATGATTGATGAAAAACTTAACTGGAAAGCGGCTATTGAAGCTCGCAAACACCATCTTATGCGAGCAATAACGGCACTCATAAAATTTTCCCAGAAATTAGGAAAGAGACCACCCGTAGAATTGCTTCGCATTTATGTAGCGAAGTGCCACTCAATCGCACTCTACGGGGCAGGCCTGTGGGGGCATAAAAATACGACTGCGCTGCAAGTTGCAGAGAACACCTTTATGAGATTTCTCTTGATGACTTCCAAATGCGCATCCACTTTTTCCTGTCATGCTGAACTTGGCATGGCCCACATTGAGGATCTGGCCAAAATTCAACCCCTCCTCTTGTGGCGCCGTATTTGGACATCATCAAATAATTTCCTTACTAAGGAGATAGCAGCAGACTGTATGTCTTTGGAGCATGCAGGGAAAATTGAGTGGCTGCTTTATGTAAAGAAGTTTTTCATTGATTTGGGTTTGTCCAAATATTATGTTAACCCTGAATTAATATCTGAGATCTCTAAGAAAGAATTAAAAACAATAGCTCTCTCTTTTTTGGAAGAAATACGATTAACTAAAGAGATAACTAAGACATCTGTTCAACACTCCATAATAGTCGCAACCACATTGTACATTGAACCATATCTGACCTATGTTGATTCCCAATTTGAGCGATTCTTGTTAACACGTTTTAGACTGAATGTTTTTCACAGGCTTGTAGCATTCCCTAAACGTAACGTATGGAAAGAGGTTTTGGAGGCGTGTCCCTGTGATGAAACTTCGGTTCAAACAACAATGCACACGGTCCTGTTTTGCAAGTTTTACGCTGAGCACCGTAATAGATGGCTAATTCCACTATTAAGAACTCTTGGTTTCAGACGATGTCGCCCTGCTATGCTGCACCTACAATTTTTGAATACTGTACTTATCACAAAAACTGTTGTGACATTTTTAAAGTGTATCTTCCAACATAGATCAAATCTTGGTTAAAATAATCGTTGTTATTTTAAAAAATTCTATGTACTAAGTTTATTGTGGATGATATGTCTTTGTATGTACTTTTATGGTTATAATTGCTTCTATATAACCGAATAAAGATTTAATAATAATAATAAATACAAACGTTTGAGGTACCACTCCAGATCTTCATCATCCTCTTCCACTGGCAAGAAATAGAAGAAATACAGAAAGTCAAAGAACACTAAAACGGTAGGTTGTCCTGCTGCTCTCTGTCTTCCACAGGACCTTTGTCCTCAAAGCCAGAGTTAGTTGGCTTAACACCAGCGGAACCACCTCCACGCAACCCTGCTCCAACACTGAACCCGGCAACTGAGTGACCTCTGCCCTTCTGCTCTGGTAACTCCACTGCACGAGACTCTGGCCCTGGCTTTGCCCAAATTCGCAGCTCAGATTTTGGATTCTGCTTTGCTCCTTAACGTGATGAATTCTATCTTTGTGAAGACCTTAACCCAAATCAAGATTCTCTGGAATTCCAAGAGCTGTCCTACGCCAGTGGCGTAGGCACTTCCTCTGATTAATATGTTTGATGAACTTTGAACTGAGCCTGGAATAATGTACTACACTTACCAGGATGCAAAGGGGTAATGGCGCTGAGACGTAAAAGCAGTGTGCTCCTACCCTCCCTTCACTGTTTAAAAGGCTCCCGTGAGACTACATGCTGTCGAGATTTGGAGACCCTGCGTACCCGGAGTGGTATTAGCACCTTAGGAGATTTTGTGGTAATATGTCTAGCAACCCCACAATAATTCTCTACTGATGATGGAATAATCCAGAAACACATGTGTCTAGACATACAGCAATGGCTGATTAATATTTTTGACAATCTCTGAACTGAGCGTGAAATAATGTACTACACTGACCAGGATGCAAAGGGGTAATGATGCTGAGACGTGAAAGCAGTGTGCCCCTACCCCCCTCCACCTCACTGTTTAAAAAATGCTCCAGTGAGCCTACAAGATAATGAGCTTTGGAGCCCCCTGTGTTTCCAGAGTGGTATTAGCACCTGAGGAAATATTGTGGCAACATGTCCAGCAAACCCAGAATAAATCAATCTGTACTGATGATAGAATATTCCAGAAACCCACGTGTCTAGAGGTACAGCAATGGCTGATTAATTTGTTTGACGGACTTAAAACTGAGTGTGAAATAATATACTACACTGACCAGGGTGCAAAGGGGAAATGGCGTTGAGACGTAAAAGCAGTGTCCTCCTGCCCCCCCTTCACAGTTTGAAAAAGGCTTGTGTGAGCCTACAAGCTGATGAGCTTTGGAGCCCCTGCAGCCCAAAGTGGAATTGGCACCTGAGGAAATTTTTTGGCAACATGTCGAACAACCCCAGAATAATTTTCTACTGATGATTAAATAATCCAGTAACATGTGCCCCTTAAGATACAGCAATGTCTGATTAATATTTTTGATTAACTTTGAACTGAGCTTGAAATAATCTACTACTCTGACCAGGATGCAAAGGGTTAATGGCGATGAGACGTGAAAGCAGTGTGCTCTTACTCCCGCCCTTCACTTCCCCAGAGATAGCTATGGACTTCCCCACTGGTCCACCCACCCTTAAAGTAGTATCTCTACATAAATTGATGCTAAAAGCCGCTGAGGTCTTAGATCTCCAATTGCACACCCCAGAAACTAGGATCAATGTTCTAACCAAAGTCCTTTTGTCTTCCATTGCAACTTCAGAACTGTTTCTCCTCCTTAATGAGAACCCTATTGAGCCTGTTTTGCCGGCATTGGAGAAACCCTCCTCCACTCTAGCAGTCAACCAACTTGTAGGTTGCCATTACTGCCCAGCTCCTGGTGTCCAGGTGTTCCTTTCAGCCCATCCATTGCTGGAGACCCTCTTCATTCAAGCCTCCTGCTCTAGAACACAATCTGAAGGTGTATTTCCAACAGCCATCTCCAATAGGGAGTTGAAGAGACTCTAGGACTGTGGTAAAAAGTCATTTTTCATGGGAACTATGGTCCTGAAAGCCCTTAACGCAAATGGCCTTTTAGCACTATATATTACCATGTCTCGTGGAGCATAGCTCTGATGATCTTGTCACATATGCCAGCCGACATGAAAGACCATTTTCAGGAGCTTGTAGCAGATGGTCAGAACACCTCCCGCCATGTAATCAAATCATGGTTTGACACTGCGGATTCGGTGGCCTGGGCCATGGGCACTTTCTTTATCATCTGGAAACCTGCTTGGCTTTGCACTTCCAACATTTTGTTGGATGTCCAATGTAACGTTATGGCCCTTTCCTTTGATGGGGTGCAACTTTTTGGTCACAGGGCCTACTCAGCCCTAGAGCGATTTACGACCTGCAAAGCCATCGCACACTCCTTTGGACTGCAGCTCCTACCTCTGACCAAGGACTACCGCTCATTTAGTTGCTTTCACTGCTTTGCAAGGGGATTTTTCATTCTCGGACATATCAGCCATCACTTCCAACAGCAGCCTAATCCCCTTGTCAGGCAATACAAAGGAAGAAGCTGAGGTAAAGGCCACGGATCCACCTTGCAACCTTCCTCCTCTTACTCCTCCTCTGCACCACCAAGAAAGTAGGTTTGCTGTTCCACACCCAACACAGAGCCTGTGGTAGGGCAGGTGTCTCATTTTCTTTCACCTAGAAACCCTTTATTTCCAACCAGTGGGTCCTTCACATCATAGAAAGAGGCAACATCTTTTCCTTACTTCAGGCTCTGCCCCAAGTCCCACTCCCTCACTCCTCCACACCCTCTGACCATTTGGCCATTCATCAGCAGGAGATGGCAGCTCTTCTTCTTAAAGGAGTGGCGGAGTTAGTGCTAGAGAAGGAAAGGGGCCAGGGATGTTTTGAGCGTTACTTCCTGGTGCCCAAGTAGGACAGGGGTCTGAGTCCCACCCTGGACCTCGGGGACCTGAACTTATTTTTTTCCTCAAAAAGCAAAATGTTCAAGATGATGCCCTAGCTCAAGATCTACTGGTGTTGGAGCTTGGAGACCGGATGATGTCACTCATTCTGTAGGATGTGTACTTCCACATCCCCATCCCCATCCTGTGGTTGCACCGGAAGTACTTGCGATTTGTGGTGGGTTCTACACACTACTAGTTAATAGTGCTACCAAGTGGCTTAACATCAGCACCTCGAGTCTTCACATTGGTGATGGCAGTGGTTGCCACCCATCTCAGGCGGTCCGACATCGCCATTTTTCCGTTACTGGACGTCTGGCTCATCAAAGCCAGTTCGCCAAAGGTGGTGTCGCACCATCTGCAGTCAACAGCATTCCAGCTTTTCGACCAGGTTTTTCAATGAGGGAGCCCAAATCTCACCATTGGTTCTCTCAATGACTCCAGTTCATAGGGTCGGTACCGGACACTACCCTTCTCTGCTCCTTCCCTCCATTGCAAAGGATCTGAGGCATCCAGGAAATGGTTCCATCTTTCCAGCAAGGTGCAAGAGTCCCAGTCCATGGAGTCCTAAGAGTCCTATGTCTGCTGACTTACTGCATTCTCCTAGTCACGTGCACATTGGCACATGAGGGCCCTGCAGTTGTGCCTTTGTAGGCAGTAGCTCCAGAATGGGGGAGACCATCAGACTTCATCTTGATCTCCCCCAGCACTGGCAGAAGTGATTTTGTGTGGGAACAAGGCAAACCTGGCTTGAGAGATGGCCTTCACTCCCCCTCTGAGCATGAATACGGTATTGACTGATGCCTCCACCATAGGGTGGGGAACTCCTCTGGAGGATATGGAGATCAGAGGCCTCTGGTTTCAAGAAGAGCTTTAACTGCGATTTGGCGGGTGCTCAAGGCCTTCCTCCTCTCCCATCATAGGTCAGTCCGTCCAGATCTTGATCGACAACATGACTGCGATGTGGAACATGAACAAGCAAAGGGGTCTAAGGTCTCACCTTTGCCTGGAAGCGTTGAGATTATGGTCTTGGGTGCAATGCCAGAATCACTTACAGTGGTCTCTTAATGTCAGATCCCACACCTGAGCCAGCGTCGCCTTGCTGATCATGAGTGGCATCTTCTGATGGAGGTAGTCGTGGCTATCTTCACCCAGCAGGTTCCTCCTTTGGCATAAAAGTCAGAAAACAGAAGGGGAATACACCACTTCAGAATTCAAAAGTGTAAGTCAAACTGGTACACACCTTTCCAATAAAATGTAATATGAACATGTCCAACAGTTTTCACACTACATGGAATTTTGTTATATTCAGCAAATCCCAGATTTAAGATGTTTGCTTCTGCTCTGCTTAATGAAAGGATTGAGCTGCCTTTGGGCCAAAAACAATGTTTTCTCCTCACAGGATACTCTGTTTTGCTTGGTTACATGCAGTTGCTGATATTATCTTAGCTAGTAATCATTTACATGTCTTTATAAAGTTACGTCTCTTCTCTGAGGTCACCGTCGTGTGGTTTTCAGACTGAAGGTCGAGCTCTAAGGCAGCTGTTCTCCAGTACAGACTAGTGTTTTCAGTTCTAACTGTACCACCATGATTTTACCTCTAGAGCAGCCCGACAATTTAGACCCACAACATGGCAAATGAAAGGCCTACCTCACCAGAGGTGGGCCAGAGTATCCAATTGGCATTGGAGTATTCACCACACTTTGCTTAAAGGATGCTACCTCCCAGAGCTCCAGGCTTGCATTCTTCAGACCTGCCTCTGTAGACTGAATTTTTCCTCAAGAGTCTAATGCTGCTTGCACGCCTTACAGTTGGCATTCCACTTTACCAAACTTTTCTTCGACTGCTGACACATTCTATTCCACCCCTTTCAACGCCTTTGTAATTACTTACCCACTACCCAGTGCACCAATGCTTGTCCTCTATTGGGCCTTCTCTTTATTCTGTTTCCTCTGTCTCGCTCCATCTCCTTTACACAGTGAAATACAAACTCACTGCTGGGGACAGTCTCACAGTTAGGAGCACAGTGTAATGTGCTGAGCTTTAGTACCACACTGTGAAACAGTCTCATGAATTGTGAGTCTTGGACTGAGAAGCACAGCCTCACTGAGTATGAACATAATGCATTGTGAGTCTTGGACTCAGAAGCACAGCCTCACTGAGTATGAACATCATGAATTCTGAGTCTTGGACTCAGAAGCACAGCCTCACTGAGTATGAACATCATGAATTCTGAGTCTTGGACTCAGAAGCACAGCCTCACTGAGTATGAACATCATGAATTGTGAGTCTTGGACTCAGAAGCCCAGCCTCGCTGAGTATGAACATCATGAATTGTGAGTCTTGGACTCAGAAGCACAGCCTCACTGAGTATGAACATCATGAATTGTGAGTCTTGGGCCAAGAAGCACAGCCTCATTGAGTATGAAAATCATGCATTGTGAGTCTTGGACTGAGAAGCACAGCCTCGCTGAATATAAACATCATGAATTATGAGTCTTGGACTCGGAAGCACAGCCTCGCTGAGTATGAACATCATGAATTGTGAGTCTTGGGCCAAGAAGCACAGCCTCACTGAGTATGAACAGCATGAATTGTGAGTCTTGGGCCAAGAAGCACAGCCTCATTGAGTATGAAAATCATGCATTGTGAGTCTTGGACTGAGAAGCACAGCCTCGCTGAATATAAACATCATGAATTATGAGTCTTGGACTCAGAAGCACAGCCTCGCTGAAAATAAACATCATGAATTGTGAGTCTAGGGCTGAGAAGCACAGCCCCACTGAATATGAATATAATGAATTGTGAATATTGGACTGAGAAGCACATTCTCACTGCATGAACATCATGAATTGCGAGTCTTGGATCGAGAAGAACAGCCATACAGAGTATGAACATCATGAATTGTGAGTCTTGGGCCGAGAAGCACAGCCTCACTGAGTATGAAAATCATGAATTTTGAGTCTTGGGCAGAGAAGCACAGCCTCACTGAATATGAAAATCATGAATTGTGAGTCTTGGACACAGAAGCACAGCCTCGCTGAGTATGAACATCATGAATTGTGAATCTTGGGCCGGGAAGCACAGCCTCACTGTATGAACATCATGAATTGTGAGTCTTGGGCCGAGAAGAACAGCCACACTGAGTATGAAGATCATGAATTGTGAGTCTTGGACACAGAAGCACAGCCTCGCTGAGTATGAACATCATGAATTGTGAATCTTGGGCCGAGAAGCACAGCCTCACTGACTATGAACATCATGAATTGTGAGTCTTAGACTGAGAAGCACAGCCTCACTGACTATGAACATCATGAATTGTGAGTCTTGGACTGAGAAGCACAGCCTCACTGAGTATGAACATCATGAATTGTGAGTCTTGGACACAGAAGCACAGCCTCGCTGAGTATGAACATCATGAATTGTGAATCTTGGGCCGGGAAGCACAGCCTCACTGTATGAACATCATGAATTGTGAGTCTTGGGCCGAGAAGAACAGCCACACTGAGTATGAAGATCATGAATTGTGAATCTTGGGCCGAGAAGCACAGCCTCACTGAGTATGAACATCATGAATTGTGAGTCTTGGGCCGAGAAGCACAGCCTCACTGTCTATGAACATCATGAATTGTAAGTCTTGGACTGAGAAGCACAGCCTCACTGACTATGAACATCATGAATTGTGAGTCTTGAACCGAAAAGCACAGCCTCACTGTAGGAACATCATGAATTGTGAGTCTTGGGTTCAGAAGCACAGCGTCTCAGAGTATGAAAATCATGAATTGTGAGTCTTGGACCGAGAAGGACAGCCTCATTGAGTATGACCATCATGAATTGTGAGTCTTGGGTGGAGAAGCACAGCCTCACAGAGTATGGAAATCATGAATTGTGAGTCTTGGGACGAGAAGCACAGCCTCACTGTATGAACATCATGAATTGTGAGTCTTGGGCCAAGAAGAACAGCCACACTGAGTATGAAGATCATAAATTGTGAATCTTGGGCCGAGAAGCACAGCCTCACTGAGTATGAACATCATGAATTGTGAGTCTTGGGCTGAGAAGCCCAGCCTCACAGAGTATGAAAATCATGAATTGTGAGTCTCGGGCCAAGAAGCACAGCCTCACTGAGTATGAACATCATGAATTGTGAGTCTTGGACTCAGAAGCACAGCCTCACTGAGTATGAACATCATGAATTGTGAGTCTTGGACCGAGAAGCAGAGTCTCGCTGAGTATGAACATCATGAATTGTGAGTCTTGGGCCGAGAAGCAGAGTCTCACTGAGTATGAACATCATGAATTGTGAGTCTTGGACCGAGAAGCACAACCTCACTGTAGGAACATCATGAATTGTGAGTCTTGGACTCAGAAGCACAGCCTCACAGAGTATGAAAATCATGAATTGTGAGTCTTGGACTCAGAAGCACAGCCTCGCTGTAGGAACATCATGAATTGTGAGTCTTGGACTCAGAAGCACAGCCTCGCTGTAGGAACATCATGAATTGTGAGTCTTGGACCGAGAAGCACAGCCTCACTGAGTATGAACATCATGAATTGTGAGTCTTGGACCGAGAAGCACAGCCTCACTGAGTATGAACATCATGAATTGTGAGTCTTCTACCGAGAAGCACAGCCTCACTGAGCATGAACATCATGAATTGTGAGTCTTGGACCGAGAAGCACAGCCTCGCTGAATATGAACATCATGAATTGTGAATCTTGGGCCAAGAAGCACAGCCCCACTGAATATGAACATCATGAATTGTGAGTCTTGGACTCAGAAGCACAGCCTCACTGAGTATGAACATCATTAATTGTGAGTCTTGGACCGAGAAGCAGAGTCTCACTGAGTATGAACATCATGAATTGTGAGTCTTGGGCCGAGAAGCAGAGTATCACTGAGTATGAACATCATGAATTGTGAGTCTTGGCCCGAGAAGCACAACCTCACTGTAGGAACATCGTGAATTGTGAGTCTTGGACTCAGAAGCACAGCCTCACAGAGTATGAAAATCATGAATTGTGAGTCTTGGACTCAGAAGCACAGCCTCACAGAGTATGAAGATCATAAATTGTGAATCTTGGGCCGAGAAGCACAGCCTCACTGAGTATGAACATCATGAATTGTGAGTCTTGGGCTGAGAAGCCCAGCCTCACAGAGTATGAAAATCATGAATTGTGAGTCTCGGGCCAAGAAGCACAGCCTCACTGAGTATGAACATCATGAATTGTGAGTCTTGGACTCAGAAGCACAGACTCACTGAGTATGAACATCATGAATTGTGAGTCTTGGACCGAGAAGCAGAGTCTCACTGAGTATGAACATCATGAATTGTGAGTCTTGGGCCGAGAAGCAGAGTCTCACTGAGTATGAACATCATGAATTGTGAGTCTTGGACCGAGATGCACAACCTCACTGTAGGAACATCATGAATTGTGAGTCTTGGACTCAGAAGCACAGCCTCACAGAGTATGAAAATCATGAATTGTGAGTCTTGGACTCAGAAGCACAGCCTCGCTGTAGGAACATCATGAATTGTAAGTCTTGGACTGAGAAGCACAGCCTCACTGACTATGAACATCATGAATTGTGAGTCTTGAACCGAGAAGCACAGCCTCACTGTAGGAACATCATGAATTGTGAATCTTGGACTCAGAAGCACAGCGTCACAGAGAATGAAAATCATGAATTGTGAGTCTTGGACCGAGAAGCACAGCCTCACTGTATGAACATCATGAATTGTGTCTTGGGTGGAGAAGCACAGCCTCACAGAGTATGGAAATCATGAATTGTGAGTCTTGGGACGAGAAGCACAGCCTCACTGTATGAACATCATGAATTGTGAGTCTTGGGCCAAGAAGAACAGCCACACTGAGTATGAAGATCATAAATTGTGAATCTTGGGCCGAGAAGCACAGCCTCACTGAGTATGAACATCATGAATTGTGAGTCTTGGGCTGAGAAGCCCAGCCTCACAGAGTATGAAAATCATGAATTGTGAGTCTCGGGCCAAGAAGCACAGCCTCACTGAGTATGAACATCATGAATTGTGAGTCTTGGACTCAGAAGCACAGCCTCAATGAGTATGAACATCATGAATTGTGAGTCTTGGACCGAGAAGCAGAGTCTCACTGAGTATGAACATCATGAATTGTGAGTCTTGGGCCGAGAAGCAGAGTCTCACTGAGTATGAACATCATGAATTGTGAGTCTTGGACCGAGAAGCACAACCTCACTGTAGGAACATCATGAATTGTGAGTCTTGGACTCAGAAGCACAGCCTCACAGAGTATGAAAATCATGAATTGTGAGTCTTGGACTCAGAAGCACAGCCTCGCTGTAGGAACATCATGAATTGTCAGTCTTGGACTGAGAAGCACAGCCTCACTGACTATGAACATCATGAATTGTGAGTCTTGAACCGAGAAGCACAGCCTCACTGTAGGAACATCATGAATTGTGAGTCTTGGGCCAAGAAGAACAGCCACACTGAGTATGAAGATCATAAATTGTGAATCTTGGGCCGAGAAGCACAGCCTCACTGAGTATGAACATCATGAATTGTGAGTCTTGGGCTGAGAAGCCCAGCCTCACAGAGTATGAAAATCATGAATTGTGAGTCTCGGGCCAAGAAGCACAGCCTCACTGAGTATGAACATCATGAATTGTGAGTCTTGGACTCAGAAGCACAGCCTCACTGAGTATGAACATCATGAATTGTGAGTCTTGGACCGAGAAGCGGAGTCTCACTGAGTATGAACATCATGAATTGTGAGTCTTGGGCCGAGAAGCAGAGTCTCACTGAGTATGAACATCATGAATTGTGAGTCTTGGACCGAGAAGCACAACCTCACTGTAGGAACATCATGAATTGTGAGTCTTGGACTCAGAAGCACAGCCTCACAGAGTATGAAAATCATGAATTGTGAGTCTTGGACTCAGAAGCACAGCCTCGCTGTAGGAACATCATGAATTGTGAGTCTTGGACTCAGAAGCACAGCCTCGCTGTAGGAACATCATGAATTGTGAGTCTTGGACCGAGAAGCACAGCCTCACTGAGTATGAACATCATGAATTGTGAGTCTTGGACCGAGAAGCACAGCCTCACTGAGTATGAACATCATGAATTGTGAGTCTTGGACCGAGAAGCACAGCCTCACTGAGCATGAACATCATGAATTGTGAGTCTTGGACCGAGAAGCACAGCCTCGCTGAATATGAACATCATGAATTGTGAGTCTTGGGCCAAGAAGCACAGCCCGTCACGACGGGTTTACTCCTAGTCGAATAAGGTGAGCGGCACCAAACGCGATACGGTAATGAATTTGAATTTTCTCTTCCATGAGAAATAGAAAGGGTAGTTTCATGAAGATAATATTACCGAGTGCGTGGCTTATCTTGCTCCACACATTCTCCGATATTGTACTTACAAACAAGAGCACTGCTTCCGAAGGTTGCATTTTAATTAGCGTCTGCCCCGAGGGGTTTTTTCTCGAGCATACAAGCAACCGGACAAGTGAACAACTCGCTTTACAATATAACAAAAACAACAGGGGGAATGAATAGTAAAATACGTTCCTTTTTTGGTACGTGTATAGTCCCCCGCCACATTTTCACTTAACAAGTCCGGTTTTGAATAAAACATACTTGTTTTATTTATGCACTAACGTCATGCTCCCCCGCCACATTTTTACTTAACACGTCCGTTTTTTAATAAAACGTATTTGTTTTATGTATGCACTAATATCATGCTCCACTAGCATATTACCGCATATCACATGTAACTGAGTTTAATGAAGTTTATGACTATGGTTAATTAGGTTTAATTTAATTTTACAGTACTGGAGAATAACAGGATCGCACCAAGGATTATATTTTTCAATTAACAAGTGACGCCATTACCACAGAAACCATAGGTGGTTTGGAATTATCACCACCTACTAAGTAGGTTCTTTTACTCAATTATCTACTTTATCACTCCGAATCATCGCTATGAATATAATCACTGTGTCGATAACATCATTTTAATACAGTTATCTTCATTTTTTCAGACGTTTTATCAAGCAGAGAATAGGTAGATATGACCGTATGCCGCTCATTATATTTTAGTTCACTTTTAAGACACGTTTATACGGCACTAATAAAATAATAAATAAACTTTTATTCACGGGATTATACGCAAATTCAGACTCCTTAGAACTAAAACACACTGAATCATACCCACTTCACTTCACCTTGACACTCATCACGTGGGTGTGTCGTTCACAAGTAGGATGCGTGTATTATTCGGCGTATCTCTTCTCCCTAGCACTGTCATACAAATCTCTCCATCATGATTAGAATCATAGAATTTCTGATTTTCTTGTAAATTCACTACGCTTGGTGATATTGTCGTTGGTCGTATATTTGTTTTTACCAATTGGAATGAACTTTTCTCCCACTAGTCATTGGGTCTCGTTTCCCACTACCATGTTGCTGTGACATTACTATTAAGTACAACATGTTTTTTTAAAAAAAGAGACATTTTAGCTCTATAATCTCTTTTGTAAACACAGCCTTGAAAAAGTCGCGGGACTACATTCCCTTGTTGCGACGAAACACGTGTTGGCTGGCGGTTTATGAACCACGGAGAAGACTACCAATGAATAAAAGAAACATCAGGAAGAAAAAAGACTAAATCGTTTCTTCTGTACACTTGTTTGAATTGTATTGTGAAAACACGCTACATTTTTTCAGTATATAACTAATACGTGTGCTAAGGATTGCTTTCAAGAAGCACAGCCCCACTGAATATGAACATCATGAATTGTGAGTCTTGGACTCAGAAGCACAGCCTCACTGAGTATGCACATCATGAATTCTGAGTCTTGGACCGAGAAGCAGAGTCTCACTGAGTATGAACATCATGAATTGTGAGTCTTGGGCCGAGAAGCAGAGTCTCACTGAGTATGAACATCATGAATTGTGAGTCTTGGACCGAGAAGCACAACATCACTGTAGGAACATCGTGAATTGTGAGTCTTGGACTCAGAAGCACAGCCTCACAGAGTATGAAAATCATGAATTGTGAGTCTTGGACTCAGAAGCACAGCCTCACAGAGTATGAAGATCATAAATTGTGAATCTTGGGCCGAGAAGCACAGCCTCACTGAGTATGAACATCATGAATTGTGAGTCTTGGGCTGAGAAGCCCAGCCTCACAGAGTATGAAAATCATGAATTGTGAGTCTCGGGCCAAGAAGCACAGCCTCACTGAGTATGAACATCATGAATTGTGAGTCTTGGACTCAGAAGCACAGCCTCACTGAGTATGAACATCATGAATTGTGAGTCTTGGACCGAGAAGCAGAGTCTCACTGAGTATGAACATCATGAATTGTGAGTCTTGGGCCGAGAAGCAGAGTCTCACTGAATATGAACATCATGAATTGTGAGTCTTGGACCGAGAAGCACAACCTCACTGTAGGAACATCATGAATTGTGAGTCTTGGACTCAGAAGCACAGCCTCACAGAGTATGAAAATCATGAATTGTGAGTCTTGGACTCAGAAGCACAGCCTCACAGAGTATGAAAATCATGAATTGTGAGTCTTGGACTCAGAAGCACAGCCTCACAGAGTATGAAAATCATGAATTGTGAGTCTTGGACTCAGAAGCACAGCCTCACTGTAGGAACATCATGAATTGTGAGTCTTGGACTCAGAAGCACAGCCTCGCTGTAGGAACATCATGAATTGTGGGTCTTGGACAGAGAAGCACAGCCTCACTGAGTATGAACATCATGAATTGTGAGTCTTGGAACGAGAAGCACAGCCTCACTGAGTATGAACATCATGAATTGTGAGTCTTGGACCGAGAAGCACAGCCTCACTGAGCATGAACATCATGAATTGTGAGTCTTGGACCGAGAAGCACAGCCTCGCTGAATATGAACATCATGAATTGTGAGTCTTGGGCCAAGAAGCACAGCCCCACTGAATATGAACATCATGAATTGTGAGTCTTGGACTCAGAAGCACAGCCTCACTGAGTATGAACATCATGAATTGAGAGTCTTGGACCGAGAAGCAGAGTCTCACTGAGTATGAACATCATGAATTGTGAGTCTTGGGCCGAGAAGCAGAGTCTCACTGAATATGAACATCATGAATTGTGAGTCTTGGACCGAGAAGCACAACCTCACTGTAGGAACATCATGAATTGTGAGTCTTGGACTCAGAAGCACAGCCTCACAGAGTATGAAAATCATGAATTGTGAGTCTTGGACTCAGAAGCACAGCCTCACAGAGTATGAAAATCATGAATTGTGAGTCTTGGACTCAGAAGCACAGCCTCACAGAGTATGAAAATCATGAATTGTGAGTCTTGGACTCAGAAGCACAGCCTCACTGTAGGAACATCATGAATTGTGAGTCTTGGACTCAGAAGCACAGCCTCGCTGTAGGAACATCATGAATTGTGGGTCTTGGACAGAGAAGCACAGCCTCACTGAGTATGAACATCATGAATTGTGAGTCTTGGAACGAGAAGCACAGCCTCACTGAGTATGAACATCATGAATTGTGAGTCTTGGACCGAGAAGCACAGCCTCACTGAGCATGAACATCATGAATTGTGAGTCTTGGACCGAGAAGCACAGCCTCGCTGAATATGAACATCATGAATTGTGAGTCTTGGGCCAAGAAGCACAGCCCCACTGAATATGAACATCATGAATTGTGAGTCTTGGACTCAGAAGCACAGCCTCACTGAGTATGAACATCATGAATTGAGAGTCTTGGATTGAGAAGCAGAGTCTCACTGAGTATGAACATCATGAATTGTGAGTCTTGGACCGAGAAGCACAGCCTCACTGAGCATGAACATCATGAATTGTGAGTCTTGGACCGAGAAGCACAGCCTCGCTGAATATGAACATCATGAATTGTGAGTCTTGGGCCAAGAAGCACAGCCCCACTGAATATGAACATCATGAATTGTGAGTCTTGGACTCAGAAGCACAGCCTCACTGAGTATGAACATCATGAATTGAGAGTCTTGGATTGAGAAGCAGAGTCTCACTGAGTATGAACATCATGAATTGTGAGTCTTGGGCCGAGAAGCAGAGTCTCACTGAGTATGAACATCATGAATTGTGAGTCTTGGACCGAGAAGCACAACCTCACTGTAGGAACATCGTGAATTGTGAGTTTCGGACTCAGAAGCACAGCCTCACAGAGTATGACCATCATGAATTGTGAGTCTTGGGCCCAGAAGCACAACCTCACTGTAGGAACATCATGAATTGTGAGTCTTGGACTCAGAAGCACAGCCTCGCTGTAGGAACATCATGAATTGTGAGTCTTGGACTCAGAAGCACAGCCTCACAGAGTATGAAAATCATGAATTGTGAGTCTTGGACTCAGAAGCACAGCCTCACAGAGTATGAAAATCATGAATTGTGAGTCTTGGACTCAGAAGCACAGCCTCACTGTAGGAACATCATGAATTGTGAGTCTTGGACTCAGAAGCACAGCCTCGCTGTAGGAACATCATGAATTGTGAGTCTTGGACTCAGAAGCACAGCCTCGCTATAGGAACATCATGAATTGTGAGTCTTGGACCGAGAAGCACAGCCTCACTGTCTATGAACATCATGAATTGTGAGTCTTGGACCGAGAAGCACAGCCTCCCTGAAACGGAGTATTATACCGTGGGTCCCCAGCCTCTGTTGTTTTTTGTGAGTCATGATTAAGGAACACCGTCTTCCTGAGCATCCGCATGCATAAGTCACTTTAAAAACAGTTTTTTTATTACACAGCAGTGACACCCGCTGCACTACTTATGTCCAGCCTACACTCCTGTTCAGTGTAGGTGACACCCTATGAATGAGCCGTCTTTATTTGGCTGGCATTCAGACTCCAGTGCGTTATTTAAGGACAGATGCTTTACCATTGGTGTTCTTTAGCACATGACACTACAGCATGGGCGTGTGTCGGTACACTTTGGGTGTCACTGTCGCCCCTCTGGCTGGGAGTGAGCCGGAATGCAGGCTGAGGGTGGAGACCTGTACTCCATCCTCACAGACTATGTAATATCTGCATGATGGTCTGCACCTGTTGACAGCGGAAGCAGAGGCTTGCTATGTACAGTCCAGCCTGCTAGTAAGGTCCTCGGTACACATGGCTTTCACTTCACTTCTCTTTGGACATTCTGTTTGCATTGCCCCAGAAACAAACTTCAGTGTGTTCCAAGTTGGATTAGAGGGTGGAGGAGCAACCCTCCAGGCTTGTCCTTCCAAGGCCCTCACGGTGTCCCTCACATTGAATCACAGATGTACTTGGGCAGCCAAGTCCCTGATGTTCCCTCCCACTGTTCTTCCTTTTCCTGGGAATACAGGGGCTTAAATTACAACACTTCCAGTCACTCACTTCCTGTGCTGTGGTTCGACAGAGGCTTCAGTCCCAGCACTGTCAGGGAATAAACAGGATCTTGAGCCCCAGTTCGGTCAGTCACTTCGTGTCCTGTGATGCTCTGAAGGTCATAGTCCCCTCCCCCTCTCCCTTCAAACATCCTTCACCCAGACCCGGTGCCGCCAAGCCTCCCTGGTTCCCCTTCAGAAGTTCCTCCTTTCATAAGCAGAGCCGCTCCCCAGCTTGGTGGAGCAGAGATGAAGAGTGTGCAGCACTGCAGCCGAGAGGCAATATGAAAAGGTCAGGAGGAAAAGCCCAGAAGCAGCCGGGTAGTGTGTGCTATCCTACAATATGCTGCGGCTACCATTGTTTGATTGACAACAGAGCGCCCTGATGCCCAGCGCTGGAGCAGGTGCAGCATCACTGTCTCCAGCACTGAAGAAGCAGAGCCTCTGAGATAAGCAAGATCTCACTGCATATCCACTTTGTTTATCCCAAGTGTTCTGTGCCTGCTTCCTCGGGTCTCTGCTCCTATCCCTTTTTGTGGGCCTCTTGTGATCTTGGTAATTTTAGCGCTCCTGAGTATTTTCTCCCTCTGAGTTTACTGAGAACCCTCCTATCGGGTTGGTTACTGGCCTAGATAGATAGCCAGCAAGCCACTGAGCCGTCCTGCACGTTTTAAGTAGAGAAGGGCCCATGAAGAGAACATGTTTGGTTTTGAAGTAAATGGGAGCTGTAATGCAGAAGGTCACCTATTAAACATTTTTGAAGATGCGAATAAGGACTGTGAATGCCTAGAGTGAAGCAGGCTAAAATCAGCAGATGTGGGCCCCAAAGACTTCAACGAAGTCCTGGCTGGGCTCCAGCAATCACCAGATTGACTTAATGTATAGTCTTTCCTCTGTCCCTACCCTATGCAATATCCCCCTTCACGTTATATTGTGTTAGATTTTTTTGCCTGTTACTTCATTGTGGACCAGTCACCGAATGGGTCATCCAGAGGAATGCAGTGTAATCAGAGTAACGCAAAAGCCTGGATGAGCCGGAGGACAAATAGAAGTACCAAAGCGGCCAGATGCCGCGTGCGCAGCTCTTTACCCCGCTCAGGGATTTATATCGATATATATTGGGCTTGACCCTCCCCTTGACAAAATCGCAAGCAAACTTTCCGTCTGGGGATTCCTTACACGTAGGCAGTTTGGCCTGTAACATCTGTGTGCTTTTGTGGCCTGTGAAGAAACAGTGCATTGTTAAGCACAGCTGTTTTGCATCTTCGCTGTTCTTGTGGCCCCTTTGCTCTCTTCTCTGTACTATAACTCGATTTTGGTGATCAGCAGCACTGATCTCATGCTGCTCGGCCCCATGGGTTTGAATGATGTACATCTTCCCATATGAGAGGGAAAGCAGTGCGAAAGAAGGGGTTGCCTGTACCAAGTCTCTTTTTTGCCCCGTGTTTACTCATGTCAATATTCTAGTCACAACATTTCCCTTGAAACAGGAGAGATGACAAAAGATATAGGCATAAGTATGTTTTTGTGTGCTTTTAGGCGGAGTTTTAAACTGCAGCATATTCCTTTCCTACAACTGCAGCTGAGCAGTCCCTGGTAGTGTTCCCACTCCATCCAGGGCTGCAGCAGCTGCTTGCAGTGGGCACATTGTAGGCCAGCTAGAGCAGGGCAGTTTTGGCAACCGGTACACTAGAGAAGTGCCCACAAGATGTTCTGCAGAGGCCATCAAAGATTGACTGGCAGATCACCGAATCTGAATTGCCATATAAGATCTTAATTTCATCTTGAGGTAAGTGTCATTGGGCCCGATTCACAAAAGTAATCTGAAACAAAATTCTAACTTTACGACCTTCGGCATTCACAAAAGGCATTTAGGAGTAGTAAAGTTAGGATTCCTAACTTTACTACTCCTAAACTGAGAAAACTCCTAACTTTACGACCTTCGGTATTCCCAAAATGCATTTAGCAGTAGTAAAGTTAGGAATCCTAACTTTACTACTCCTAAATGCCTTTTGTGAATACCGAAAGTCGTAAAGTTAGGATTTTGTCTCAGATTACTTTTGTGAATCGGGCCCATTATGATTTGCTGTTGCAGTCTTCATTCAGGTTAGTGGCTGTCCAGAGTCCTCTAACCTCCAGTGGAAAGCTGTACAGTGATAACTAAAGTGGCTTGTCAGACCATCTTAAAAACCATTGTACCCGCTCGAACCCTTGCTGCCTAGTATGTTCTGCCTTGCTCTGAAAATGTTGCGGCGAAACCTAAAGCAGCTAAACAGACCACCTGCACAGCCATTGTACAGACTTTTGCATTTCTCTCTCACCGTCACATGGGTTTCACACTAGATCCTCTGGTTGGAAGCATGATATGATTATTATTATTATTCTAATTCTTTATTGCTTGATTAACAAAAATTGTTGCAATTAAAACATCAGTATCCTGAATAACAAAATACACAATTCCCTAATTCTTCGATCAATGTACAGCTGTACAAAAAGAATGTTTCTAAGGTTACCTGCAGTACTGGAACATAGATACCACAATAAACATCTTTTATCATGGTCGCACTTTAATCATAAAAGTAATAACATATTATTGACATATTCCCAGGAATATACAATACAAACTATAACATTATGTAACATGGTGGAAATAAGCTATAAAGTGCCTAAGTGCGAGAACTGTAAACATTCTGTACCATTGTGAAATTAAAAAATAAAGTGCCTCTATACGCTTTGAAGCCTAATGTATGAAATTACCTAAGGGCTAGAACTTTGAGGATTGTATGCAATTGTGCAAATGAGCAATAGAAGTGCCTCTGTGTTTTCATGTATTCTTTAGAACCTGATTACCATAGTAGCTTAAAAACAGTGTCATTCAAGGTGTCAGTAACCTAAAACAACATCTTTATATTTTCTAATTTGTTAAAATGCCCCTTAAGTTGCAGATGCCAGCAATTTTTCACCATTTGTTAAAAATGTTATCATTTGACATAACAATGGAATCGACTCGCCCGATAAACATAAACTAAGGGCCTGGCGGGCAGATCTTACCCCAGCCTTAAAGAATAAAGGTTTTAATAGAGTGCAACGTGTTTTAGGCAATTTAGGACATGCACATACTATGTGCAATAAGGTTTCACATGGCCACCCACACAGTCTACATTTTGTACTTGGCCATTGTTGTATCCAGGTCGGCGTGCCCTCCTTGGTTGGGTTAATGCCCAGGCCTAATCTTAAACATGTTTCTTTCATTTCAGCCAAGAAGTAGGCATTCAGATAAGGCTGGAATCGCAACAACTGGTGTGAATTCATCACAAACCAGGCATGGGTTTTTGCCACTAAAGCTGCCTTATATGCATTAAATGAGTTAATTTTAATATTTTGTTTAGGATTTGTTTAAAACTGGACATTGTCATTCCTGGAAGCCCTATCTGCAGATCAAAACTCTGAAGGCATGTTAAAATACGGGATCGCCAGGCATCTGTATAGAAAAGAACAAGTTATTTCACGCCAGCAGGTGTGGGCTAAAGAATCAGGATCAGATAAAAACAGGGAGTACGTACATTTAAAAAAATGACCCTATCGACTCCATGGACTGTCTTTGGAGGCCAAACTCCAATCTAATTTCGGCTTGGCCAATTGACCTGGGGGTCCCAAAGATTAATTTGTAGGCCTTAATTACTTGTAGGTCCAATAATCTTGCATCTTTCCCCCTGGTAATAGGCGAGCCATACGTAATAGTTGGCTGTAACTTTGCTCTCATAACTTTAAGAAGATGATCTTACGATTGGCACCTCAATGATTTACGTAAACATTTAAAGGCATAGATTAAAGTTGAGGATTTTGCCCTCAAGCCTTTAAAATGACTTTTAAACAAGACTCTATTGTCAAATAAAATACCCAGATATGTATATGTTCCATGACTTCAATTGGCCCACCTCTAGCCCTCCATGAATCAGTCTGAGGTTTCACCCGGCTGATTTTAATGATTTTAGTTTTTTTAACATTCAACTCCAGGCCATGAACCAAAATATAATCATCGAATGCATTAATCAATCTTTGTAGGCCTATCAGGGTTTGACTCAACAAAATGGTATCGTCTGCGTATTGTAAATAACTAAAATACACCTTAGCAAATTTTGAAGGATGGGTGTTGACGGGCTCAAGGTGCTGTAGTAGGTCTGACAAAAAAGATTAAAAAGGCAGGGTGCAAAGACACAGCCTTGTTTAAGACCATTATATGTTCTATTGTTTTGAGATCAAGTAAAACCATCACCTAACTTGACCTGGACCTAAGTATTGGTTTAGAGGAGTATTATAGCATCCAAATTATCCCCTGCATCGCTGCCCAGTATTCCAAATCGATCAATAGACGGGAGGCAAAGACCTTAGCGATTACGTCAGTTAGGGCAATTAGCTGATAATTGGCAGGGTTATCAACTGGGCCGCTTTTGAAAATTGGTTGAACAATGCTACCTTGCAAGGACATGGAGCAATATTCAATGCCAATACCTCATTAAACACTGGAGTCAACACTTCAGCCCACGTGTCAATATTGGCACGGAATATGGCATTGGGAAGCCCGATTGGGCCAGGAGCCCCATTTGATCGAAAGCAGCGCAGTAGGGTGGCTGGTTCAGTACTGCTTATAAAATCCAAGTCATTCTCCGGATTAGGGCCGCTCACTTGCTCTATGTATGACTTACTGAATTTCGAAGTACTGCTTATAGAATGCAAGTCATTCGCCGGATTAGAGCTGCTCACTTTCTCTATATTTGACTTACTGATTTTTGCACAATGGTAGCACAAGTCTGGCCTATTTGCATCTGAATCGCCAACACCATACAAGTTGGTAATAAACCTTACTCAATCATCCTCCACAATATCAATACTATGGGCCTTATTGCCTCCCCTTTCAAGATCGTTAATGATCTCCCAAAACGCTTTAACAGTACTTAGTTTAGAGGCATGTAATAATCTATGCCATAGCCCTGTTTGATAACGTGATTTGGCCAACCAAACTTCTTGTCTATATGACCTTCTTAGTGACATCATTTTAACCTTAAAAGCATAGAAAGATTGCCTGTTTCTATGGGTAAAAACTCCCAGTACAGCTCTATTGAGGGATAGTTTTAAGTTAAGTAACTGAAATAAATACCATTTATTAGGGGAGGTTAGTGATGGATTTGTTTTTCTTCGATTTAGTGCTGGAAGTTTTCCCACCAAAAATGAGGTGATATAATTCCACTTATCTAGCATTGAACCTACCCCCACCTGGCCCTGATCACTATCCTTTATTAAGGCTTCAGCAAACTTTATTATTCCTACTCGATTCTCTGAATGCCATACCAGCCTTTTCAAGTTAGAAGCTCATTAGATTTGGGGTTACAACTTATTGGCAGTTGTAACGTTAATATCTGAGGGTTATGGTCACATTCAAGTCGAGGAGTCACCTTATATTCAACAATGTTTGATGCCAGGTTATCTAAAGGGGTAATCGATTATTGAACCGTGCTTAGACTGTTTAAAAGATGGAACTAGCCTTGATTTTCACAAGGATTGTTCCTTTAACAAAGTTAGCACAAGATGGTGCAGACTGTCACAAAACATCTTTGCAATACCATTACTTGTCCTACCTAAAGAGTTAAAAGCGGCAAGATGTAAGTTAAAGTTGCCAGAGATGATCAAACTGGCATTTGAATACTGAATTGCTAATGAGCTTATGATGTCCCGTAGGAAAAACAGCTGGGTCATCTTATTTTTCCTTGCACTTAAATAGACATTAAATATTATCATCATATAGTAGTTGTACTGTAATAGAACAAATTGTGACCATTCCAGCTTCCAATCAATTGCTTCTACTGTTATACTTAATTTAGCGGCAGTATAACATGAGAGGCCGCCCTTTTCTTGGCCTACTTTATTAGTGTGAATGGCTGGGAGATAAAATTCATCAAACCCAAGCAATGGAGTTACTTGCTCTCTCCATGTTTCTTGGAACATTAACATTTCAAAATAGAGTATCAGGGTTGGCCAGCAAATGGGCTAACCCGTACATATTTGTAAGGGTTGCTGGAAGCCATGTCCAATCATCGAATGCTCTTTTATTTTTGGTTATCAATTCACTGGTGCACACTCCTTTTAATGTGTTAGTAACTAGCAAACCTGTATTGCAAACTGATTTATTCAATGGGCCAGTCGCACCCCTAAAAAATGGGATTCTCTTTTTACTATCAACCTTGTTTCTTTCTTTTCTGCTCTTGGAACTAGTGCCTCTAAAATAGAAGGATATTTTGAAGGGTTACATTTCTAAACCTCGATGCCCCATTCCATTAAATAAACGCTTGCATCTACAATTTTATTTGCTATTTCATTGGTAGTCCAAGTTGTTATAGTGGACTCACGAGATGAATTAAAATGTATTTGTTTAAACTGGACGGACAGGAGATCAGTAGATTTAATAAATGATAGATCAGAATCTTGTTGAAATAATGTTTAGGATTATGCTCCGGTTCAAACTATCATCTATGCCCCTAGATTCCGATAAGGGGTGGAAAACTAATTTTGCGATATTAGGGTGTTGATTTATTGGCATGTCCCTTGTAGGTATTACTGGGCCTGGTTCACTATCGTTGGCTAGATAGTTAGTTTGATGTCCTCCAGAAGATGGTGGTCTCTGGGTGACAACGGACCTGTTCCCATCAGCTACACAGGCCCCATGCATGCTCTGAGTTGCGCAACCTTGCAACAAGGACATAGCCTCATTATTTTCAAATGGTTTAGTCTATTTCTCTATTAATGTTTCCGTGACTCTGCTTGCTCTCTCGCCAATTC
Source organism: Triturus cristatus (assembly GCF_964204655.1). Classification (NCBI taxonomy): domain Eukaryota; kingdom Metazoa; phylum Chordata; class Amphibia; order Caudata; family Salamandridae; genus Triturus; species Triturus cristatus. The sequence continues at coordinate 793,684,138 of NC_140588.1, forward strand.
TCAGTACCTCCATCGTTTTGCATAGACACAGTCCCTTTATTAATACCCACAACGTCAGTAATGATTGCAGACTCTTTTGTACTGCCCCTAGGAAGGCTCTGTACCTGTCTCTTCAATAGGGAGTTCAAATGATTTAACTGGGTGGAATCAGAGGAAGATTCTGCACCCTTGAGGGAATGGTCCTGCCTTTGTAATTTCTTTTATTTTGTTTAAACAATTTTTATTAGAAACAAAGGCAGCAGCAGAGACAATTGCATTGACAATGTAGGTAAGCCAGTACATAAGGTTACAAATCGATCTCAGCGTTCATCAATCTCGCAGGAGTCCAGGGTATCAAAATCCAACAGTAGACATTCGCTCCACCTGAAAAGCACTTGCGTGTCCCCGGGTCAGGAGACTGCATACATATCTACCTATTCATGATTGTCCACCACATGTGCCATCCAATCCTTCGCTCACCCCTCACTTCCCAGGAGCCTCTCCCTCCTGAGTTCTATCGTCGGCTTAGCTACACACCACCCCATTGTGGCCCATGCCTGCTCAGCCTGCGTGAGGTCCGTCGCCTCCCAGATATTGAGGAGACATTGCGTGGGTGTCGGATGGATAGTCTTGCCACACGTCCTAGTCAATTGTCTGGTAACTTCAGTCCAATATCTTTGTATGTGAGGGCAGCCCCATAAAATATGCAAGACTGTTCCCGTCTGATTACAATGCCGGAGGCAGAGTGCGTCAGGTCGCCTATCAAGCCTGTGCAGCAGTGTGGCATCAAAGTTTACTTGGCGAAGGATTTTAGGCTGCACCAGGCGAAGACGCATCGGGATAGCCACCTCTCAGAGTGAGGACAACGCCTCTTGCCAGTCCTCATCGGCCAAATCTCCTAGTTCGTTTTCCCAGGACGCCCTCAGTTTCAACATCAGGTCAACCCGGTTGTTGATCAATTTCTTGTATGTGAAAGATATGGCCTTACGGTTCATAGGGTCCAACAAGAGCCTATCCTCAATGGGAGAGAAGTCCAGAAGGGGTGTATCTTTAGGGAGGGCTGATTCAATAGCATGGCTGATCTGTAGGTAGCGAAACCGTTCCGACGGTACTAATTAATATTTGGTCTGAAGTTCCGAGAATGATGCCTTTTTGCCTTTGACCTATAGATAGCCCACCTTGGAAATTCCGATGATCTCCCACTTATCGAACCCCGCATAGGCACTTAGCCCCCCTAGAATATCTGGTTCCCATAGTGGGGTAGCCTTCGTTAGCCATCCCTGCCAGCCCATCCGTCTCTGCGCTCCATGCCATACCTCCACCGTGCGTGCTGTCGGGCCGGTCAGGCACAATTTCTTATGATTTGTGTACAAAGCTCTATTATAGCCCCCTTTCCCCAACAACCAATGATCAGTGCGGAAGCTCGGATCATCATGTCTCCCGAACACCCACTGGTTAATGGCCGTCAGCTGTGAAGCCTGGTAGTAAAGGCGCAGGTCCGGCAATCCTATACCTCAATCATACCAACCCATTGTTAACTTGGTCATAGCCATCCAGGGCGGTTTATTGTCCCACAATAAATCCCGTAGTGCGGCCTCAATCTGTGAAAAATAGGAACTAGGGACCGGGCTGGGAGTATTATGTAACGTACAAAGAAAATGTAGCAGAGCAAGCATCTTGAATAAGGACGCACGACCCAACAACGTTAGTGGGAGAGTTTTCCAGTATGCAACGTCTGAGGGAAACCGCCGCAACAGCAACTGTAAATTCCTTTAAAAAAACAATGTGGCTTTGGTAGTGATAAAAATCCCTAAGTAAAGAAAACCCTGGCAAGCCACCGGGATAGTATATCCTCGAGGACTTCGAGGTGGTTAACCCCAAAGGGAATACATCTGGGATTTAGACCAGTTTATTTGATAACCAGAGTGAGCCCTGAAGATATGAGAGATATGAAGTACCCGGCGTAGTGAGCGTGCTGGGGAGGCAAGGTAGAGTAAAACGTCATCTGGATATAGTGATATGCGATCCTCGTGATCTTCTGTCCATCTCATGCCTCTAATACCCGGGTCTCCCCGTATCCAAACCGCCAATGGCTCGAGAACCATGGCGAAAAGGAGTGGCGACAGTGGACATCCCTGTCTAGTGCCCCGACAAAGGTGGAACGGTGATTATTCACTGAGACGTGAGCCCTGGGTTGTGAATATAATAATTGAACCCATCCCTTGAATTTGGGGCCAAGCCCCATTCAGTCGAGAACCGCAAACAGGTATTCTCATGCTATGGTATCGAACGCCATTTGCGCGTCAAGTGCTAGTAGTATAGCCTCCTCCTCCAGGGAATGTACACGCCCAATGGCCCCATTCACCCTTCGCAGATTGTGCGCCGTGTTCCGTCCCGGCATGAATCCAGATTGATCCGGATGGATCAATTCTGTTAGGTAGGAGAGCAGACGATTCGCCAGTAACTTGGCCAAGATTTTTGCCTCTATTGCAATTAAAGAGATAGGCCTATACGAATGACACTCATCCACCGGCTTGCCGGGTTTATGGATGACCACTATAGCGGCCTCTCGGATGTCTTCTGGGAGGAGGGCGCGTTCGTAGCTTTCATTATAAAGATTAAGTAAATGAGGAGCTAGCATGGAGGCCATTGGTTTGATTAGTTCAATCGGGAGTCCGTTCGGGCCCGCCGCTTTGCCAGTGCGAATATCTTGTATGGCCTTATGAATTTCTTCAGTAGATAGATCAGCATCTAATGCCACCCCGTCTTGCTCAGAGAGACCCCTCACTTCGATAGTGGCAAGAAGTTCCGCAGCCCATGCGGCTTGGGAATTTTTCGGAGCCCCATACACTGTTTTATAATGGTGAGCGAAAGATTCCGCGATCTCACGTGGATCTATGATCAGAATATCATCAGCTCCCTTAAGTGCACGTACCCATCTTGCTGCCTGCTCTTTACGCTCCAGCCAGGCCAATAACTTTCCGGTGCGTTCCCCTTGGTCATAGATGCTGTGTCGGGTGGCCAATACTCGCCTATTGACGTCCTCTAGGAGCAATTGTTTATAGTTTTTTATGTTTAGTAGGTGCTGAGTGCTTGGTTCTGGGTCTCGAGAGATATCAACTTCAAGACGTAGAATCTCTGGGCCCGATTCACAGAACTAACTTAAGACGAAATCCTAAACTTACTACCATTTTGGTATTCACAGAAGGCACTTACTCATTTTGGTATTCACAGAAGGCACTTACTCATTTCGGTATTCACAGAAGTTAGGAGTCCTAAGTTTAGGACTCCTAAATGCCTTCTGTGAATACCGAAAGTCTTAAAATTAGGATTTTTCGCAGTTTAGTAGTAGTATAGTTAGGACTCCTAACTTTAGGACTCCTAAATGCCTTCTGTGAATACCGAAAGTCTTAAAATTAGGATTTTTCTCAATTTAGTAGTCCTAAATTTAGATTTAGGACTACTAAATTGAGAAAAATCCTAATTTTAAGACTTTCGGTATTCACAGAGGGCATTTAGGAGTCCTAAAGTTAGGAGTCCTAACTATACTACTACTAAACTGAGAAAAATCCTAATTTTAAGGCTTTCGGTAGTCACAGAAGGCATTTAGGAGTCCTAAAGTTAGGAGTCCTAAACTTAGGACTACTAAATTGAGAAAAATCCTAATTTTAAGAATTTCGGTATTCACAGAAGGCATTTAGGAGTCCTAAAGTTAGGAGTCCTAACTATACTACTACTAAACTGAGAAAAATCCTAATTTTAAGACTTTCGGTATTCACAGAAGGCATTTAGGAGTCCTAAAGTTAGGACTCCTAACTTCTGTGAATACCGAAATGAGTAAGTGCCTTCTGTGAATACCAAAATGAGTAAGTGCCTTCTGTGAATACCAAAATGGTAGTAAGTTTAGGATTTTGTCTTAAGTTAGTTCTGTGAATCGGGCCCTCTGTTTCTAACTCCAGCACTCTTTGACGACGTTCGGCCCTATGGCCAGCCATCACAGACAAAGCCCTCCCCTTGATCACCGCTCCGTATGCCTCCCACAGTGTAATAACTGACTTAACGGAACCAGTATTTTCCGCAAAGTGGTAATCCGTATCTTTCCTCAGAGTATCTCTAATGTGAGGGATCTTGAGTGCCCAGGGTGGAATTCGTATTGGGCCCGGTTACGGCGGGCGCTGCTCACCCAGAACCGTCAATACAGGAGAATGGTCCGACACCCCTCGCCCCAGACACCGTGAATCCGAAAAATCTTGTATATGCTGCGCATGTGTGAACAGATAGTCTATTCGGGATTGACTCCCGTGGACCCCTGACTGAAAGGTAAAGTGCGTGTCCTTAATGTGCGTCCACCTTCAGACGTCTACTATCCCCAAGGCATCTATAAAGTCGCGTAAGTGGGAACCGTGCGCTGGGTCACGTCTAGGGGGGATCTGTCCAGGAGCCCGTCCATCATCACATTAAAATCACCCCCCAACACCAGTGTGCCCATCGGTAGATTTAGTAGTAAAGTCCCAACATCAGTCAGTGTCATACGCTGCAAACCTGGAGGTGCATACACTCAAACCACATTAAGAACTCTTCCTTCCCATAATCCTGTGCAGGCTACGTATCTACCCAACTGATCTGTCCAGGTATTTTGAATCACGTATGGACAGCTTTTTCGTAGGAGTATCCCAACCCCCCTAGATCCAGTAGTGAAGCCTGAGTGTGCCACCATACGGTATCCCTTCCTATCTAGGGTCTTACTTGAATTAACATTCAAATGAGTTTTGTGTAGCAGCACCATATCAAGTACATGACGGTGGATAAATTGCAACACAATACCTCTCTTAATCTTGTCTCCTAACCCGTTGACGTTCCAGGTGACAAGTTTAAGCCCGTGACCTATCATTCGTCCCAGATAGCAACGGGTCAACATGTACAGAGGGCCCGCGATGGCCGAAGCCCTTTAATGCATTAAATTGAACAACCCCTGAACTTTCCCTGATAACTTCAAAGTATTGGATCATCTCCGCTGTCGCCTGAACATAACAACCAACCAATCCGTACAAATATGCACATTCACATTGTCTCACCGCAAAATAACACCCAATGTTGCCCCCCCAACCACTGAAACTCCCTAGGAACCCTATCCCTAGAAACAGACCCCCCTCCCTGCTTCCCTGCGTAACGGGACCAGAACTGCCCGCCACTCCCAACATGCAGAGTGCCTGGTGCCCCCCCAAAAACAATTCCAGGGAACGCAAGTAACCCCACTCCCAGTGCGGCCATAAGTATACAGTTGGTGTCTCACTCCTCGGCCCGTCCACCACCCCCAAACCATTCACAACACAGCTGGACCCGACACAATCCCCACCCGAAATCCCGTGATCGCCACTCGGGCAGGCACACCGGAACAACACACCCCAACAGTGGACCAAGTCCTAGCTGAGTAGTTCAATCCTATTAAACGAGTATTGCACTCCGTGACTCATGTACCATTTTCAAACAGCAAAACAGTTCCAAAGTGCCTGGTCCATCGACATCACATAGGTAACAAAATCCAGACCAACCCCTCCCCAAAACTATGCATATGGGATCCAACGTGTAGGGCTTCCTTACACCAACATCACACTCCCAAGGGCACCCAAGGGGGTCCGTGGTCCAATAACCACACCATACAGTCTTACCCAGAGCCGGGTTAGCGCCCTCCCTCAGGTCCCTGGGAATCAGAGTCAGAGTGTGCCGGGGAGTGCCGGTGCTGGCGCCAGTCCACATCATCATCCGCCGCAGAGGATGCCTTCTGACCTTTTTTCTCGACCTTGCGCCAGCCATCCAGCCAATCCCAGGTCTCCTCCGGACGAGTAAAAAACCATGGCTTTCCGTTTGCTTCCACTCGTAGCTTAGCGGGAAACATCATTGCATACTTGAGCTCCTGATCTCGTAGAGCCCGCTTCACCTCCAGAAAACTGCGGCGTTGCTTCTGCACTCTCAATGTGAAGTCCGGAAAGAACATGATCCTACTGTTTTCCAGGGTAAGCGGCGGGGCTGCCCTTGCTGTTTGCAGTATAACATCACGGTCACGAAAATTAAACACCCGCGCCAGCAACAGCCACGGGGGTGCCCCAGGCCTCGGACGGCCCCCAGGCACCCGGTGAGCTCTTTCAATTGTGAAGCATTTGGAGAGTCAAAAACCAAAGGAAATGATGGACGGAGTGTTGAACATTGCAAGCACTCACCCCCAGTCAACCGATCTGGGTTTAAGCCATCACCGTTCTTTAGCCCACTCTGCCACCCCAGTTCAGACATGGCCATATGCAAATCAGTCTGACCCTGTGTCTCATGGGAACAGTCCAGCCCGAACTGCCAAGCCATGTCTTCCCTGGACCGGAAACAAGCTTCCTAGGACCGGTTTCTGGCATTTTAGCCGTCTTCAGCCAGGCTTGCTTGAATCCAGTGGCAAAGTGAGCAAGGGACTCACATCTGAGCATACCCTGCCAACTTATGGCGAACAAAGCAAAAACCAAAGGAAATGATGGACGGAGTGTTGAACATTGCAAGCACTCACCCCCAGTCAACCGATCTGGGTTTAATCCATCACCGTTCTTTAGCCCACTCTGCCACCCCAGTTCAGACATGGCCATATGCAAATCAGTCTGACCCTGTGCCTCATGGGAACAGTCCAGCCCGAACTGCCAAGCCATGTCTTCCCTGGACCGGAAACAAGCTTCCTAGGACCGGTTTCTGGCATTTCAGCCGTCTTCAGCCAGGCTTGCTTGAATCCAGTGGCAAAGTGAGCAAGGGACTCACGTCTGAGCATACCCTGCCAACTTATGGCGAACAAAGCAAAAACCAAAGGAAATGATGGACGGAGTGTTGAACATTGCAAGCACTCACCCCCAGTCAACCGATCTGGGTTTAATCCATCACCGTTCTTTAGCCCACTCTGCCACCCCAGTTCAGACATGGCCATATGCAAATCAGTCTGACCCTGTGCCTCATGGGAACAGTCCAGCCCGAACTGCCAAGCCATGTCTTCCCTGGACCGGAAACAAGCTTCCTAGGACCGGTTTCTGGTATTTCAGCCGTCTTCAGCCAGGCTTGCTTGAATCCAGTGGCAAAGTGAGCAAGGGACTCACGTCTGAGCATACCCTGCCAACTTATGGTGAACAAAGCAAAAACCAAAGGAAATGATGGACGGAGTGTTGAACATTGCAAGCACTCACCCCCAGTCAACCGATCTGGGTTTAATCCATCACCGTTCTTTAGCCCACTCTGCCACCCCAGTTCAGACATGGCCATATGCAAATCAGTCTGACCCTGTGCCTCATGGGAACAGTCCAGCCCGAACTGCCAAGCCATGTCTTCCCTGGACCGGAAACAAGCTTCCTAGGACCGGTTTCTGGCATTTGGAGAGTCCCCTGGGTTGTAGATGCTTAAGGACCAGATCTTCCACAAATAGGTCCACCGCCTGCCCCTCCGCCCGTTCCGGCACGCCAATAATGCGTATGTTGATCCTGCGCATTCGGCCTTCGTAATCGTCCAACTGCAGGGCCATCGCCTCGTGAGAAGAGCTGAGGTCCTTGATTTGTTTCTTGAGCAGGGCGGTATCGGTAACTAGCTCCTTGGTGGTGCTCTCCACAGTTCCAACTCTCTCTGTCATTTTCTTCATATTCTCTCGGATCAGCGCCACATCTGTCGCCATCGTGTCAATTCGCACCTCCAGGGAGGTCCGTATAGCCGTTATCGCCTCAAGTAGATCCTTATTCGAGGGTTCCGTGGCTTCGCCTGGTGTCGCCGCCTCTGTTCTATCCTCCGCCTGCTGCTTCTGCCAGGAAAATGTATCCAGTTTTGACTGGGTCGCTGTCCGGTTAGTACGGCCGGAAGCCATCATCTACAGCTCCCGAAACACCTCTAGATGACCTGGGCGTCCCCGCTACTCCCCGCCGCCAGCAGTGAAAACCTCCACTCGGCCTGTCAGTTTCTCGAGAGGCACCCCTCTCAGAGGGGGATCCGGCTTGATCGTAACTTAATGCACTCAGGCAATAGGACAGTGCGCTTCCGACCCAGACGTAGAAGGTTGTTCGAGAATCAGGGCCAGACCCCTTCAATAGGTGCGTCGCTACCACGCCACTATGGGTGCCACCCTGTCCAGGAGGTGAGCTAGGCGCGGCGGGAGGCCCGAAGTCCAGGGATCCCCGGCATCAATCACCCCTCCATCGGAGCGACGGCCGCCCGTACGTACCTTTGCAATGTCCCCGGCACCATCGAAAAGGGGATCCCTCTTTAGCGGTAGACTGCAGTACCTGATCTCCTATGAGGGGGCCTCCACTTCTCCTCCGGGGTGCCACAATGACGGGGCCTCCACTGGCGATCAGTCTGGGTCACTGCAATATGGGGCAGCACGAGGGCCAGGCCCTGGAAGCCTTAACCTGCAAAAGTACAATCCCAGGCTCGCAGCAGTAGGCTCTAAGCGAGTAGTCCCAGCATGGGGTCCCCCTACTGCCCGAACCACAGCAGTTAATGTCCAGGGAATGGGGAATTCACCCCTAATCACTCTCAGCCCACATTTACTTCCTAGTGTCCCAATAATGGATGGCCGCCATTAATACCATTCCTCCACTATGGATCTTGTAGGCGTTTTGTTCCTCAGCGCCTCCGAAGGCCAGCAGTTCTTTAACGTCCAGCGCCGACCGCCGTTCACCACCGCTTCCTCAGTATGGCACTGGGTCGAGCTCGCACTCCAGCGAAGGCCGGCTTCGAGCTGCACCACGGGGGTCAACACGACGGCTGCCGGATTCCTGTCACTCACCGGGCAATTTGGAATCGTCACCGCAGCTGCCGCAAGTGTTCTGGCGGCTGCCGCCCAAGCGGGGTAAGCTCTCTCCACTCTGCCGCAGCCTCCGTCAGGCCAGGCCCCAGACCCGGTCTCGCGTGGGGCGCTGGCCGTGTTGCGTCTCACCGCCGCCGGCAGGGAGACCCACGTAGTCCGGGCCGCTGGAGCGCGGCCCGCGTACCTCCTCCGATGTCTCTCAGATCTTACCGGGTGATTGTCGGGCCCTCCATCAGTTGTTTACCGGCACTTGGGCAGGGATCAGGCCGGTAAGAGCGAGGTATTTCAGGATAATGCGGGAGTGGCGCTCCGGAGTGAGACTACCGAGCGGCCATTCCCGTCGGCGGTTAGCCACGCCCCCGCCTTTGTAATTTCTGACTGGCCGATTTAAAGATAGAATAGCAATCCCTGGGTTTGGCCACTAAGTCTATAGTTTTCTTAGCTTTGTTCCAGGCCTTCCGTAGCCTTTTCCTAGCCCTTTTTGTTAACAGGGGATCCCCACTAGTGTTATCACCTAGGTCTGTGGAATTTAAAACCTGACTTCTCTCTTTATTAGCATTTGCTGATATATTAGGACTTTAATCTGCTGCATTGTCTAGGCCCAAACCAGCTTCTGGCTTCCTAGCTTCCTAAAACCCTAGTTATATGAGCGGGAACATCACGCTGAATGGGTTGGAGCTTTGTACTCACAATAGTTACCACTAACCCTAAACTGATATGGGGAGTTAAAGGTAATTCTGAATTTGTTTGCACAGCAAGTTTCTTAACTTCTTTAATAAGAGACCCTACTATAATCGGGAGTTCCGACACATTATCTAAAATATGTGAACACGAAAATTTGATTATTTGGTTATTAACATCAAACTGGGCTTTAACCACCAGGTTGGTTAGGTTGTGTGACTTTGTATCTATCCCCGCCACATATACTGCTACGGTGTTTAATAGATCCACCTGTATATATCGAGCTTGTTAGAATGAAAGTTTAACGCTGTTGTTATTGCATCGATTGTGACCAGCAAATTTCTCCATACTCAGTTATTTGCTGAACTTTGATGTTTGGGGGGACACTCTTCCGCTATAGTGAGTACATCATATGTATCCAAAAGCGAAAGATCTGCAGAATTATCTATTTGATCAGTCTTCTTAAGCCCCTGGTCAGAGCTTCTAAGTTTACATTTTTGAGGAATTAAAGTTGGTTGTGAGTCAGAATATTGATCACAATCACGTATTATGGGACAAAATGGGTTAGTACCAGTTTTTTGGTTAGTGACTGATTTATAGGCTCTCCCAGATTCACGCAGACTTTCCCGTTCTTAGATATAGGAGATCTGGAAAAACTATGATTTGATTGCATATCTTCTAAACAAATGACAGAGACATCACATTCACTTGGATCCCTATAACAATCAGTTACAGCCTGAGCTTTACCTTCTGCCTGTAGGGGACAGATCTTTTGGGCCAGCGGCATAATTTGAACTGTTGACTTGCTTAATTGACAAACTTCAGGAACTGTCTGAAAATGAACCTGGGCTATAACCACTGTTACCTGTGGTTACCCTCTTTCAGCTGGAACATATTTTACAGCAGTGGCTTTTAAACATGAGATGTATTATCAGCAGACTACTGCAAACAATCTCTCGCCTCATCTCCCTGAAATAACACACCATTACATGCAGCCCAAACTATTGGTGGTGAGCATAAAATTCCTAGGGCAGGTGTTGATAAAGACATCCCAACCGCACATTGGGACTGGGAGAGCTGTGCCCCAATGTTGGTAATCGTCTTTGAAGCTTGATCAGGGACCATTTTTACATGTTCCATACATGATGTTGCCTCAATGTGGGCTAGCGTTTCCTCAAGTTACCAAGGGGCATATCATCAAGGCGATGCGATAAAATTATTGCCGCTTTAGCGTCTGTTTTCGGACAAAAAGCGGCGATAATTTTATCGCCCTATCAGCATGGACACGCTAATGCGTGAATCCATGCCTTAGCGCCTGTTTACTGAACGCCCAGCTTTGCATCTCTAATGAGATGCAAAGTGGGCGTTCCTTCCCAAAATAAATGGAGAAATGTCGCTAACCGACATTTCTCCAATTATCAATGGGCACGCTAACAAGCATAGCTGTTATAACCTGTCCCTGTCCCTCTTTCCCCTTTCCCCCCCCCCCGCTCTCTTCCCCTCTTGGGTTTGCCCATGCATGGAATGTTGGCGTGAAGCTTGGGTTAGAACGTTGGGTCAGTGGCTAGCGAAGGCTGGAGGATTCACCTGTAATAAACTTGTTCTCCACCTCACATGCTTGGAGACTTTCATTTACAACAGAAATTTGGCGACGATCGACTCACTGTGCTGGGGACGGTTTGGATCCTTCCCCCAGTTCTGTTCTGCCTTCAGTGAAGCCCTGGCCACCGAACTCTTCTCCTGAAGTAATTCATTCCACATCTGCCACAGCGCGTATGTCAGCGACTTGAGGGACGATTTGTTCCTGTCCTTGTAGCTGTTCCAGGGTGCAGCTCCGGAGTTCCAGTCAGCTTTGTGGTCCGCGCGCTTCAGGGAACGTTCCTTCCGACACCGTCGACGCTCTCCACCTTCAGCGCTTCTGATGATCTGACCGCTGGGGTGAGCCTGTTTGCGTTTCAACCCTGATTCTAATTGAAGCGCGCTTACGAGTGTCTGCCTGCTGTTCCGTGTGAGCGCTCCGTGTGATGACACTGCCTGCAATCCAGTACGTCAGACTGTGATTAACTTTTCCTCACAGAAGACGCTCACGTGACTCTTTTCTCTCCGCTTTTCACCTCATCAGTTCCACCTGCTGGCCATTCGTGATTTTGCGGTTATTTTCCTTCAGAGCCTTTTCACAACAGCTCCATTACCTACTGTGGATATTTGAAGTAATTTTTGTGCATTGCTCCTGGTTTAACGCAGTACACTGTCTTTTTCAAAATATTTTACTGGTATATTTCCACCTTTCCCTCTTCTCGTCCGCTACTTTAATTTACCTTTTCACTCACTTCTCACTTTTCCTTCGTTCTTCCCCCTGGTTTCTCTCCTTCACTCCCTGCTGGTTTTCACCTTCCTTCTTCCTTTTGTTTTTCATCATGTCTGCATTCGCAATGTCGCAACCTCCACCATTTCTTGAGGAAGGGGACGATCCACCGGTTCCATGGAAGAAATGGGTAAAATTATTCGAATCGTACCTTATTGCTATTGGTGGGGGCAGGTTTTCAGCAGTACGTAAACAACATGTCTTACTACACAATTTGGGCAAACAAGGGAGAGAAACTTTTGAAGACTTACCTGATGACATTGTTGACAATGTAAATGTAGAAACTGGGGGTGAGGGTGATGTACAGCATGATGTGTATCAGCTGACGTTATTGAAATTGGAGGCACAATTTGGGGACAAAATCAATATTGTTTTAGAACGTCACAAATTTTTCTTGCGCATTCAAGGGAAAAGTGAAAAAGTGATAAATTACGTAGCTGCATTGAGAGGGTTAGCCTCTACATGTGATTTTGGAATGTTAACTGAGTCTTTAGTCAGAGATCAGTTAGTGAGATGTACTAGTAATAAGAAAATTCAGGAAAGACTTTTAGCAGAAGCCCCAGATTTGAAACGTGCTATTGATATCGCTAAAAGTATTGAACATACTGCGTATTGCATGAATGAAATGAAGGAAGCTGTTGATGCTAAACAAGGTACAGAGGGAAATGTTCATAGAATAGTTAGCAAAGATGTCAAGCATAAACTCCCACCTTCTAGTCCAGAAGTACATGCTGCAACGGGTAATAAACCCAAATGTTACAGGTGTGGGAATCCCAATCATATGGCCAACAGCATGAATTGTCCTGCAAGGGGTGTTGTATGTAGCAAGTGCAAGAAGAGGGGTCACTTTTCCAAAGTCTGTCACAGTGAAAAAACTAGTGTCACCCATATGATAGGTAGTGATTTAGAACCACCGTTAGAGCCACAACAATTTAGTGAAGAGATAATTTTTCAAATAGCCAACTCCTCAGAAGGTAATAGCACTGAATACCCTAAATGTGTAATTTTGTTAGACAGTATAAAGTACGAAGTTTACGCTGATTCTTGTTCCCCGTACACTCTTGTAAATGAAGCTACTTTCCAAGCTAATTCAGGTACACGTGCATACAAACTCCTACCCCCTGACATCAAACCCGGGGGGTACAATCAAGATCCTATACCATTGGTGGGGATGCTACTTATGAACATTGATTTCAAGGATAGATCCACTGTGGGAAAAGTCTACATCACAAAAACCGGTTCAAACCTACTAGGATGGAAACACCAAAAGGATTTGGGGATCAAGTTAGACCCCAACGCACCTGAACCTGTGTATTTGATCGACAGATCTAATGTGGGGAGAGAAATATGCAACAAATTTCCTGAGGTGTTTACGGACGGAGTAGGACTTCTAAAGGGTTTCCTTCACAAAATCAAACTAAAAACTAATGCGAAACCAATAGTTCACAAACCAAGATCCATTCCACTTCTAACAAGAGAGCCACTAAAGGAAGAACTGGATAGATTGGAAAGGTGCAAAATTATAGAGAGAATTGAAAGTTCAGAATGGTTGGCGCCCATCGTAGTAGCAGCTAAAGGGGGAAACAAAGGGATTCGTCTATGTGTGGACCTTAGGGACCTAAACTCTAATATTTGGGTGGACAGACACCCTCTTCCCAACATAAATGAAATGTTATCTGCAATCCACGAGGCAAAAGTTTTTTCGGTGTTAGACCTATCTTCAGCATACCACCAGGTCGCCCTCCATCCGGAGTCCAAACCTCTTACCTCATTCATAACCCCGCTGGGAGCGTATCAATTCGCCAGGTTACCCTTTGGATTGGCGTCGGCGGCAGCAGTATTCCAACGTATCATGCAACATATCCTGCAAGGCTTGGAAAAAGTTCTTTGCTTCCAAGATGATATCTTGATCCATGGTTCATCCGTTGAAGAGCATAATAAAAATTTGGAAGCAGTACTGACCCGACTCAGCAAGGCAGGTTTTACCACCCAAAGGGACAAGTGCAAAATAGGAGTGGATTCGGTGGTCTATCTGGGTCACAACATATCGAGCGAAGGTATCAAACCCAAATCAAGTTTGGTTGATGCCGTCAAACAAGCTCCAGAGCCCACCAACAAAGAAGAGCTCAAGTCATTTCTGGGTCTTGCAGAGTATATGGCCAAGTTCGTGAAAAACTTTGCAGACCAGGTGCAGCCCCTCAGAGAGTTGCTTAAGAAGTGTTCCAAATTTGAATGGAATCAACAGCATCAGTCAGCTTTCATTCTCATCAAGAAGGCAATTGTGGATGCTCCTATTCTGGGGGCGTTTGACTCCAATGCCAAGACCACACTTACCACGGACGCTAGCACAAAGGGGCTAGGAGCAGCACTAACTCAAAAGAAAAACGGACAGGAAGTTGTGGTAGCGTTCGCATCCAGAACGTTGAGAGACGCTGAATTTAACTACTCAACGGTGGAAAAAGAGGCTTTAGCCTGTTACTGGGCCATCAACCACTTTAAGTATTTTCTGTGGGGTATCCCATTTGTGTTAAGGACGGATCACAAACCGTTATTACCGTTATTCTCCACCAAAAGGTTGGAAGGTACTACTCCTAGAATAGCAAAGTGGGTGCTGAGTCTTCAAGGGTTCAACTATTCCATGGTATACGTCCCTGGAAGTGATAACAGGATAGCAGACTGTCTTTCACGGCTTCCTGTGAACGGGGGTGATCCGATGCAAAACCCACCGGAAGAGACGGTCTTATGGGTGGAGATTCCTGCCATCAACCGCAAAGAGTGGGAAGAATCCTTAAAGGAGGATAGCATGATGATCATACTGAAGAACATGATTCGCACAGGATGGCCGGATAACAAGTCCGAGGTGCCGGAAACTATCCATCAATTCTGGCCGGTACGTGATGAACTATCCATTGTGAGTGAACACGTCTGCAGAGGAAGTAAAATTGTTCCTCCTAAGGACATGTACGAAAGGATAATCCAGATTGCACATGAGGGTCACCCTGGTAGAAGTATGACCAAAAGTAAAATCAGACAACACTACTGGTTCCCAGGGATGGATTCCAGAGTGGAGGAGCAGGTTAAGAACTGCACGGCATGTGGTACCAGCGACAAAACCAAAGTGATTCGCAAGTTTCCCCTTGTTCCAGTTGAAGTCCCTACTACTCCATGGGCTAAATTGGGGTTGGACATAATCGGTCCTCTCAACCTACTTAACCAATCTCAGAAGTTCATGTTCGTTTTAATTGACTATCACTCTCATTGGATTGAGACAAGACTGGTCCCCTCCATCACAACGGCGGTGTTGTTAAGTTTCCTTAGAGCAGAGGTGTCAAACTCAAATTCATCGGGGGCCGCATCAGCAGTTTGGTCACCCTCAAAGGGCCGGTTGTATCTGTAGGAGTATGTGTCCACTCTTTATTATCATAAATTATTGTCACTGCATTCAATTATTACTGTTTTTTGTAATAATATCCAAAGTTTACCGCTCGGACTTTTAAGCAGAATAATAAGCAGACCCCCCCTAATAAGCAGACTCCCCCTCCCCCCACATACATCATATGTACTTACAGTACAGGAGAGAAGGGTTCAGGCAGCCGTTGGATCTGTCACATCACAGGATGGCATGCGCTCAATATAAAAACAAGTGGAGGTTTCCTCAATGCATGTAAAGTGGAGGTTTCCTGTGTAGAACGCTAGAAGGCAGACGTTCTCTGGCTTGGAGGCTGCCGCGCAATGCGCTGAAGAGGCGGCCGCGCATGCGCTGAAAACTGTCCATAGGTAGACTTAACCAAAAAAGAGGCAGTACAAATGTTTGCAAAGGCCTCACAGTAAGTTGTTGCGAAAAAACTCTTTTAAATAGTGGCTCATGCGACTTCTTCAAGCTACACCAAGATACGTTTGCTAACTGAGTTTACAATAGCAATCAGAAAAGCAATCAGTTTAAAAAATAAATGGAGTGAAGGCAACCCGAACACTAACCCTCAGGGTGAGGAACAGGACAGCACCCCTCTATTTCCTGAAACAAGGGGACACGGGGGTGGAGGGAGAGCTTACCTGCGTTATCCAAGCTCCGGGCCGGGGGGTCACATAAGTTCCTCCTCCTCGGGATCCTGCGTGCGGGGCAATCACAGCTCGCAATCCAGGAAATGAAAAGGGAAAGCTCAGCCGAGCCAGCACCTGGGGCGCGGGAAGGCGCTGCGCGGGCGGACGGGGCAGTCAGCTCATCTGATCTAGTTCAGTGGCAGCCCGGGGAAATCTCAGCGCAGCCTTCCCTGGCAGCGCCGCTGGAGGAGTCCGCTTGTCCGCCCGCGGCCAGCGCCAAGAAGCTAAACAACAATCCACACAAACAGTGACACACTGTGGCTGCCTGGGCTGCAGAAGCCGAGACCAGCGACCAGGAGCCTGCGGAGCAAAGGGGCAGAGTCAGCGCCGGCTGGGGCCCTGCAGGGCAGAGGGACGCGTGCTGCACTCGCTGCTCCCAGGGCTGCTGCACCTTCCTGCTTGCCTCCTGCCCCTCCTCCTTTCACTCCTCTCTCCGGTGCGTGGTGCGCTCCCAGCTCCGCAGGAAGGACAGCGACAGCAGGTCCCCCTCGGAGCTGCAGTTACATTCTCCCCAGTAACATGGCGGCCGGCCTGAGGAGCGGGAGAGGGAGGGAGATGGGCTGCCACATAGCGGGAAGGAGGGAGGGAGGGGGGTCAAAGGGAAAGTGCCCGCGTCACTCCACCCACTCCTCTCCCACTGAGCAGCACCGGCTGAAATGATCGCATCTCTCGCACACTTCAGGGAGGGCTGTAGTATATTACAATAATTACAAGTTTGGCTGGCGGCCGGCGGCGGCTACACGGGCCACATGAGGAGGTCTGGCGGGCCGGATTCGGCCCGCGGGCCTTGTGTTTGACACCGCTGCCTTAGAGATACCTTCGCCAAAGAGGGCATACCAGAAGTCTTAATAACGGACAACGGAGTTCAATTCGTTTCGGAAGAAATGAAGCTGTTTTTGACCACACTGGCTATCACTCACATCAAGGCACCACTCTACTGTCCCAAGGCCAATGGGCTAGTAGAAAGAACAAACAGGATGATTAAGAACACCATTCAGCTTGCATTGAGTTCTCGAGTATCAGTGGAGGAGGCCATCAGGAAGATGCTGTGGTCATACCATACAACTCCCAATGCGGTCTCAGGTGTGTCACCGTTTGTTTCACTTAAAGGGAGGAACCCAGGCTCTAAACTCACGCCCAACTGGCTTAATGGAGGAACCCCCGTATGGGTGGACAGAGATCATATGGCTGAGAAGACGCGGAAACATCAACAAGAGTACAAACTATGGTATGACAACCGATGGGGAACGTCTACAAAAAAGTGGAAAGAAGGCCAATGGGTGGTGGTTAAGAAGCCCTCCCTATCCAAATCCAAGGTTTCTTCATTTTCTAAACCACTGAGGATAACGAAGGTCTACAACAATGCCGTAGTGCTAGAAGATGGGGGCACATGGAGCATGGACAACATAGCGGGGTGCCCTAGCACAGTTGGTACCCAACCTACATGTGAGAGTAATCATAACGCGGGTAGGCTGGGTAGAGAGGAACACAAAATTACCAGAGCACGTAGACCCCCAAGTTGGCAAGCAGACTACAAAATGGGACCGTGACTGGACATTGTTTTCCTTTAGTTCAGGAGAGTAACCTTAGTCGTTTGCCATTCAGTTTTCAGTTTGTATTGGTTTCATTGTAACCTGCAGTAGATTTGTCTGTTCATTGCTTTGTTCCGCAGGGAGATGTGTTATAACCTGTCCCTGTCCCTCTTTCCCCTTCCCCCCCCCCCCGCTCTCTTCCCCTCTTGGGTTCGCCCATGCATGGAATGTTGGCGTGAAGCTTGGGTTAGAACGTTGGGTCAGTGGCTAGCGAAGGCTGGAGGATTCACCTGTAATAAACTTGTTCTCCACCTCACATGCTTGGAGACTTTCATTTACAACAATAGCGATAAGAAAAGTAGCGCTAACCGCCGTTATCGCTACTTTCCTTACGCCTGCTTTTAGTTTAACTTAGCCATGATATCCAATGGAAGGTGGATATCATGGTTAAGTCTGCCCTGCCCTATCAACAACGTAGCGCCAAACGTTGTGCGATTATCGCTGGAATCCCTGCGATAATTGCACATTTGGCAGCGAACTCGGTTATTTTTATCACTCTGGAGATAAGCGTCGCAGATAGCGCGCTATCTCCGCGATGAAAACAAGCGATAGCCGCTGATAATTATCCTAGCGCTAAGTGCGCTTAGCGATAATTAACGCTGGTTGTTGATGATATGCCCCCAAGTGATGAATCCTTTTGGGCTTGAGCTTGGGTTTTCTTAACAGTCTTCCGCCTTTTTTGTGACTGTGACTATGGCTGTAACAAGCCTCTTAGACGGCCTGACCTCATGGTATAATAATTTACCTCCAGGCAGCAGAAGTTCGCATTGGGTAGCAAACAACAAGTTGACCCTCTTCCAATAGTTCACTTAGCTACTGCCTGCTGTATACCACACTCCGCGCAGCACGCTCCACTCTGCTCGGTCCACACTGCTCGCTCCACCTCGTCTGTGACTGCATCTCTTTTCCAGTTCAGGCGGCAGTGGTGACAGAGCCGGTAGAAGATCTGGTCCGGTCTGGTAGAAAATGGTAGTGGCGGCATGATTCGATCTGCCAGCCAGGGGAGATCGAACAGAGCAACTGTAGTGGGGAGAGGGCCTGGTGGCGTCCTTCGGCGTCCTGACATGCTGACGAATTGACGCACTGACGTAGAGCGTCTCGCGTCGCAGAAATCTTGCAGAAAGAGAAAGATGTAAACCATTAAAAAAAGCATGATATGTACAGTCCAGCAATTCTCTTCTGTAAACAAACATGAGTAGCAGTGGTAGCACAACTGAACATGCTAATAATGCCCTGTATGGTGTTCACTCTTTTTAGTCTTCAAGAAGATGCAACCCTTGGAACACCCCGGTACTTTTTTCTTCTAATTGCATGAGTAGATCATATATATATTCTTGGCTAGCAAAATCTCCATCCTGCAGACCAACACAGTGGTTTCTTTTTACTCTTAAAGTTACTACAACCGGAGCACACTTGACTTGTGTTTTATTAGAAAGGAATGCCACTTTAAACTGTGAAAGCCGTGGCTGGTTGTAGAGGTCACTATTGTTATAGGCAAGTGCAGTTGTTTAGATCTAAGGTTTGAAGCTTTGTTTACACACCAATTGAGTTCCATATTGAAATAAATAGCAAGTTGCTATTGTTTATTTTATAGACTAATTTAAAGAAAACACGTTTGATGGTAAATCAGGCGAAGGTTTTCATTTTTGTAATCAATGTACTCTTCATGTATTAGTGGTACTCCATGTTCAGGCTTTCTCATTGACCGCACACTGACCACCATCCCCATCACCAATGCAGTTGTCTGCTGTTACTAATGTTGACATACCCTCTTCCCCTGAAGGTAAGTTATTGACTACTTATCGCCTAAGGAGATCTCACCCTTCAATCCAGGGATACAGACTACATTATAACTCCTCTTGTATATATGTGCCTTCGGAGAGATTTTATGGCAAGGCCCGGAGGCCAATATTATGCATAACACCTTTATTGCTCCTCAAACACAGCAGCTACATCACTTAGAATTAGAATACAACTACACTCTAGAACGCAGAACATGTATATATTCTCAGAACAGGCAGCCATCTTCGTCTTTTGTTGCTGCTCAAGCACTAGATAAGTACATACATTATATTGTCTTGATATAATAATAAGGGATATGTTGTAATAATATTTGGTATGGATATAAAGTTAAAATAATGATAAGGAGGATTTGAAAGTTAATATTTAAAATAAGGAGATTTTAATTTAATTTGGGTAAAGTATATATAATTGATTTTAAATTGGGATTAGAAAGATAGATTTATCATGAGCAGGATAATTTAGAGTGGCGCCTTGTTAGGGTTCATATTTTATGGTTTAATGAGGATTAATTGTTTTGCCGTTGGATGACGCGCGTTTGAATGATAAGCGCGTGAAGGTTTACTTACGAGTATGGGGCTTGAAGATATTGGAGTGTTAGATCTTCAAGGCTCGAGCGCATGTCGTGGCGCGCTCGAGCGGATCTTTTAAATGGAAGCAGGATTGTGGAGCGCATTGTCGTCGGCGCTCAAGGGGTTTGTATTTCGCGCTCGAGCGGTTTGTATTTGTTCATTAGCGCTCGAGCGCGTCACTGCTGTACTCGAGCGTGTTGCGCATTGAAAAAGGAATAAATAAGCCGCCGTACACACGCAACGTACGGCGGCCATTTTAAAAGATTGGGAAAGTAATATTGAAAGAATTGGAATATTCGGCGGCCATATTTTGGGATACGGAAGTTGATAACACAATTAGTCAATGTTAGTCAGACAACAGGTGATTTTTTTGTCGGGAGGTCAGATTTCGGTCAGAGTGTGAAATAGTGTGAAAAAATTGGGAAATTGAGAGGAATATTATTGAAAGGTGAGAAAGTTATTGATTGGAAAGGAAAGGTTTATATTTTAGATAGGAAGAGTTTGATAAAAAGAATATTAATATTTAAAAATCGAAAACATTGAGGCAAATTTGGAAGAGAAGATGAAATCCTATATGGATAAATTGTTTGGGGAATTGTCAACATCAATTGACAAAAAGATAGAAAATACTTTCGAAAAAAGTATTATGAAAAAAGAGAGTAGACAAAGGTCTGGTGATGAAGACAACTTCTGGACTACTGAGGAGGTTGAAGTAGTGGCAGGAGTGTCTGGACAAGGAATTAAAAATAAAGAGAAAAGGAGGCATGTTTCAAGAGGAAAACAGTCAAAGGAAAATGAACGTAAGGTTAAACAAGCATTGGCATAGCCAATAGGTCTCGCTTTTGGGACCTTATAAGTGTTTAGCCATGCAACAGTTGCATAACTAAATACTTGTAAGGTCCCAAAAGCGAGACCTATTGGCTATGTCAATGCTAGTTTCTGTTTATTACTGCTCTGTAGTAATGGCGGCGCACGGGTGCCACCATTACTACATAGAAGTAATAAACAGGAGAAAAAAAAACGGGCTCACGGAGAACATCAAAGCGGGCGTGAAAGTGAAAGTGATCGCGATCAAACATCAAAGCGGCCATGCAGCCGTGAAAGTGAGGCGCGCGTGCCCGCGCACATCACTGTAACTCTAGGCTACAGTGGTAGCACTTTTTTGAGCCCTCAAAAAAGTCTCGCCAGGGCAGCGCATGCGCTGGGTCAGGCGAGACCTAAAAACTGTAGAACCGACTATGGGACGACTGTATCACGGCATGAAGAAACCAAGCAGTATTGCCTGCAAAGCATGCTTCCGCGGTTAACCCACTGAGGGCGTTGGGAATCGGAGGTGGAGGGAGAACTTCGGCACAGATGCAGTAATAATTGTGGTGGAACTGTTTACAATGCCGGTTGAAGCAGTTACTCGTGCACCACCCAAAATCAAACACTGCTCAGATTCAAGCACTCCCCAGGAGACGAGGTGCTTTCTTGATGGCAAAGGACTTGTGTTTCAAGTGAAAAAGGTCATGACACAAACGCTAACCAGCTACATTGCCATCCCTCGAAATTACTTTTTGTTCAAACTTTTGCTGTAAAATTGCATTTACAATTTTCTATATCTTCGTAATACAATGCTTCAGACACGACCAAGAGTGATTATAAACTTGCACTGTACAACTGTACACGGTGCAAACATATATTTAATTTAAGGACAATCGTGCATTCGGACACATCTCTAATATATTCCTGTGAGGGTGTGACATTTTAACATAACACAGGTATGCACATATTAGTGCGGGTACTAAGAGAAAAGTATCAGCAGTTGAATCGGATGCTACCAGTGTCCCATGGAATATTCAATGTTCTCAGGTCATATCACAGACAGCAATTTGGTTAACTTCAGAAGGATCCTAACCCAAAAAGTGAGAAGCACGTACATGGTTGGAAGGCAGCGTAGTCAATTGCTACGAGTGAAATATTTGCATTACTCTTGAAGAAAAACGTATGGCCGAATATTTCCATCTGCAAATACATTCAAATGAGATCGAAGTTTACTGATCGTTACTTCGTTGCCCGAGTATGGAACAGGTGACACGATTGGCCATTCAAATGAATGGAGAAACCAGACGAAGATTAAATGCGCCTGTGGAAAGAATAATACTAGTAAGGGAAGCATTGGTACTCTCCTTTATAACTCGTATAACCCCCAATAATGGCCATCCAACACAAATGTCATGACAGACTGCACGCCTGCAGCATAGTTGCAAAATATCAAACGCCAGGGAAATTACCGTTAACCAACAGGTTTTTCAGAAACTCTGCAATGAACTAGAATATGACAATGAATTGCTTTCACTAAAGTCACGAAGTTTATCAATTTCTTGCTGAAGGAATGCCAAAAACCAAATAAGTGGACACAACAAACACATATCCATCCAAAAGTTTATCGCACGTTACGGACTGACAATTCAACATTGAAATGACCAGCCAATCCTTGCCCGTTGTATTTTTCATGCATGGTCATTCTTTCGAATGGACAGAATCTTTAGTAGAAGAGATAAAAAGCAGGGGCGAACGTAGACGGTAACCACAAATCTATTAATGAGAAATTCTAACCCATATCCTTCCTAGAAAACCAGATACCGTACCAGCGGGCCAGTCTTAAATGTGGGATTTGGGGTGGTAAAATAGGTGTTCCCAGGGAGTGGCTGGACACTGCACGTGGACTCGCGTTTCCTTTTTAACTGGACCTCACCAAACATCCCCCAATGGCTTTAGAAGACTGGCAGTAAACGGGTCAGACGTGGGAAAAATGCAAATGTGCACTTCCGTCATTCTACTAGAACTGTAATTCTGCCATGAATCAACAACGTAATTTACTAAATGTATTATAAGTGTCGCGCGTAACGCGATTTCAACATTCAGTATGTATTTTTTTGCATTTAGACTAATCAGTATGCACGTGTGATCTCTTGCCCTAGTTATAAGTTGACACCAGTTAGATAGAATCAAAGGTCGCCTGCTTACTGAGATGATATCTTCGTAGTGAATATGCACACAGAAAACAGCGCGAGTTATCAAGTTGTTTTCCCCTCCTGTTTCTTGCTAAAAAAAAAACATCCACGACTAAATCACAATTAATCCATGAGAAAGGGGAACATAGTGAGAGAAAAAATAACGCTGTTACATTTGCCCAAAATGGGATGTAATTGTGGAAAACGCACTTTTTTACGCAGATCTTTATTTTTTTAATGGATCTTAACAGACATGTAACAATGGGAAACACTTTTCTTGCAGTTGGAATAAAAAAAAAAAAACACGCTTGTGACAAGATAATATAGATGCGTGACATAACCCAAACACAGAGCGAGTAAATGAAGTGAGGGTAAATGCTTTAACATACATCAGGAACTCCCACAAAGACAACAAGCATTGGCCGTGCGGCAGTAATAGTAATGCCTCGCGGCCGTAAAAGCGAAAGTCATCGCGATCGCGATCACTCGGAAAGCGAAAGTTATCGCGATGGGATGCGCGCGCAGAAGCGGGGGTAAGGGGATGGTGCTGAAGGCTGGCGCAGGAAAGGCAGATGGCTGGGCGAAAAGGGAGAGGGGAATGCGGGGAGCAACTGTGCGCGTGCACGCCATTGTGCACTGACGCTTGTAGCCAGCACAAAAATGTGGGTAGCACTTTCCAAATCCACCTACTAAATGTCTCGCCAGTCCAGCGCATGCGCTGGCTCAGGCGAGACCTAAAAAGGGATGGCTACAAAGGCCAGGGATAGCGCTATAAAGGCGCAAAAGAGAAAACATAGCGCAGTGGCATGTGACTCAAGTTCAACCAGTGGGGATGTTGAGTTGACATGTAGTTCAAGTCTGGAGGACTCAGATGTTGAAGAGATATCTAATAAGAGGAGGAAGTTAGATGAGAAAGAGATTAAGTTGGAAGTTGGTGACTTTGTAGATCCTCAAGGGGAGGATATGTTTGACCCATTATTGATTCAACACCCTTTGTCACCACAATGGACACCGGCTGAACATATAGCCACAGATATAAGGTATTGGATAAGAAGGGAATCCCTAAGGATGTGAGAACAAGACTAAGGTCGGAGTGTCCAAGACCTAGTCTAAACAGTAAAGTGGCTTACACACCAGAACTGGATCAAAAAATGTTGGCATTCCTAAATAAAAGTGGCAAGGACCCTAGAAGAGGGTTAGACAAAGGGTTAAAAGCTTGCCAAGACAGGTTATTGGACGTTTTGGGACCGCTAACAAAATTTTTTGATATGTGTGAAGAAGCACACAGTAATAATACTGGTGTGGATGTCGTAGAGATGCGCCAGTGGGTGCAAAGAGCGATATGTCTCCTTGGAAATTCAAATGCGGCATTATGTATGGAGAGAAGGAAGAGTATTCTGTTCAAAATAGATCCTAAACTTGTTGAACTGGCAAGTAAGGAATTGGGAGAACACAGCGAAGGTCTTCTTTTTGGAGATGTTTTCATCAAGGATATGGCGAAATATGTTGGAACCTTTAACAGTTTGCAAAAAGCACAAAAAGATATAAGAAAGGTTTTTGGGACGGCCGGGCGGACACGGGGTCGGTTCCCCGGCCGAAGTCAAGGATTTACCAGAAGTAATTTTGGTAGGGGAGCTAGATCCTATGGTGCAAGTTATGGAGGAGGACATGGTTTTCAGAGATTCAAGCAGGGAAGTTTCTTCCCACAAAGGCAAAGAGTCAGAGAAAGGGGCTCGCGTGCAGAGAGGAGACCTAGGGGAGTTTCAGGTAAGTCATTTAACAGACCCTTCTTTTACTCAAATAAAATTGGGCAGCAGACTAGCCCAGTTTGTTTCAAGATGGGAGGAAATTACTCAAGATCCCTGGGTGTTGGAAACATTAGCTGATTACAGGATAGATTGTATCAGTATCCCAAATAAGGAAAGGGTCCTAGAGATTTAAGGTTTACAAAAGAGATGGAATTATTAGTGACGAAAGAGGTTTTGGCATTGGAGGAAAAAGGTGCAATAGAGGCTGCAAGGGAAGTTCCAGGTTGTTTCATAAGAAATCTTTTTTTAGTGGAGAAAAAAGACAAAGGAATGAGACCAGTAATAAATCTAAGAGAATTAAACGATCGGTTTGGTTACAATCACTTCAGAATGAAAGGGATACACATGCTAAGAGACCTATTGAGGAAAGGAGATTGGTTAACGAGGTTACATTTGAAGGATGCATATCTGACGATTCCTATGTGTCAGGATCAGAGGGACTATCTGCAATTCAGGTGGAATGGAAAACGTTGGAGGTTCAAGAGTCTTCCATTCGTCTAACATCGGCTCCATGGTGCTTCACAAAAGTGATGAGGCCTGTGGCAGCTTGATTGAGGTCAAGGGGAATTCGTTTGATTGTTTATCTGGACGATATTCTGATCATGGCAGAGGAGGAAATATTAGCAAAAGAACAGACAGATTTTGCGGTGAAAGTTATAGAGGATCTAGGATTTGTGGTAAACAAGGAGAAGTCTTGTGTAGAACAGAGGCAGGAAATTACATTTTTGGGCTTTTAGATATTGACATTGGATTGTGTACTGAAATTGCCAATGGAGAAAGTGAAGAAAATCAGGAAGGAAGTGAAGAGAGTCAGGAGTGCAGAGTGGATCACGCTGAGGCAATTGGCTCGTTTATTGGGTCTTCTTTCATCATCGATTCAGGCGATTTTCCCGGCACCCATTCATTTTTTTTTTTTTTTTTAAACAGATTTTATTGAGTTATCCAAAGACAGAAGCACATACACGTACTCAATAAAAAAATCAGGCTGCAAGTGGACAGATTGAATACAACCTTAGGATTGAGCAGGCTATTACAGTTCCACGGTGCATCAATAACCGACTGCAAACAAAGAAGAAGGGACCCCCGCCCCACATGGGGAAATGTAATCCAGCTGGGGGATAATCCCGGCCCCTTCCTCCAGCGTCCTGCAGTAGAAACCAGCGAACCCTACCTGTAGGTATCTCTCCAATCATCTGCTGTATCTTGGAACTCACCCAACTCCCCCATCCCCCCCAGCCCAACTAATCTCTCCTTCCCCTCCCCCTCCCCCCTCGGCTGAGTTAGGAATAGGGTCAGAGCTGAAACCGCGGACAGGACAGTGATAGTCCACAGTTCATGGGTTCCGAACCTCAGCTGTCAGTGTGAGGGACAAATATTCACCCGAGAGCATCTCCTCGTGTCTGCGCCCTGCTCCGTGCGCCAGCAGTGCCACCCAGCTTTAAGTATCCGCTGCTGACTCCCCCCCGGCCAGGAGAACCCTCGGTATCTCCAGGCGGATGTTTTACCAGCTCCACCAATGCAACCCACGCTCTCGCCATCTCCAATGATTTGTCACTCCCATTGCGGGCGGCCATACGTAACCTGCAGCTCCCCTCTGCCTCCGCCCATTGCACTAATTCCCTAGTCCAGCGCGCTAAATTGGGACCCGTCCTTGACTTCCAGTGGCTGGTAATCTCCCTCTGGGCCAAGACCAGCCCCAGGTCAATAAACTTGCTTGTGATTTTGGTCTTGGCAGTGTGTGGAAACCAATGCACAAGCAACAGCTCGGTGTGAGCGCTACATCTCTTTCAGTTGCTGCCTCCAACCCAGATGTCACTCCCCGCCAGAACTCTCCCAGGAGCGGGCAATCCCAGAGCATGTGGAGGAACCCCGCCCCCTCCAGGCCGCACCGTGGGCACTCCGCCGACACCCCGAAGTAGTCACTCACCTTACCCGGTGTGAGGTAAGCCCTATGTAGCACGTAAAAGTGAATTAACTGGAAACGGGCGTTCCCTGAACACTTCCAGGGCCGCTCTACCAATTCCCCCCATGGATTTTCCCCGATGGGCTCCCCCAAGTCCTCCTCCCACTTGAGACGTAGAGCCACCAGTGGCTTTCGTAGGCTGTCGGTAATTCGCCTGTAGAGACACGTGACCGCCTTGAACGTTCCCGCCGCCATTACGACATATTGGCAGACCAGCGAGGTCTGAGGTTCTACCAACCCCCCCCTCCAGTGTCTCCTAATGGCTGCCGTCAATGCGGCATGAAGCAGGAAATCCCCTTGTGGTAGATCGTGGCGTTCCACTAGGTCATTAAAAGGAAGGAGGTTGCCATCCTCAAATAGATCCCCTACTGTAAGTATCCCCGCCTCCTCCCAGTCCCGCAATCCGGCCCAGTCGCCTCCGTGTGGTAGGGTCTCACACACCACCAGCGGGATCTCCGGAGCATAGGGGGCACACTTGCCCGAGCGCCTGACCAAAACGATTCCAGCACTTGCGCACCACCTGTAAGTCAGTCGGGAGCTCCCTAGCCCTTGTGGGTGAGCACAGCAGTACCCGGGATAGTAGCGCCAGCGGAGGGTCCGGCCCGCCAGGCCCCTCTCGATATCTGAGTCCGCCCGCCATCCACTTAGTAAACCATTGCAACTGCGCTGCATGATAATATGCTTCTAGATCCGGCAAGGCAAATCCCCCCTCCGCCCTGGTGCGTTGCATGGTGATCAGGGCCACCCTCCGGCGCCCCGCACCCCACAGGAATCCCGTGAGCAATGTGCTGAGCTGCGCGAACACCTGAGCTGGGATCCAGAGCGAAGCGTCCCAAAAAAATAGAGGAACCTGGGTAGCGTGACCATTTTTACCAAGGCAACCCTGCCCGCCACTGAGAGCGGAAGGTGTCCCCAAAACTCAAAACAGGCCTTGGCCTTACGTATGGCCTGCCCTATATTGCCCTCCAGCATGTCACTAGGGTTGTGATAGATCTGGACTCCAAGGTAAGGCAAACAACTAGTCTCCCACGGGACTCCCTCCGTCGGCTGCGTACCATCCCTGCCTGGGCGAGTCGGGATAAGACAGGACTTGGACCAGTTCACGCGAAGCCCGGCGGCCTCTCCCAAAGAATGCAACAGTCCCTTGGCACCCCTATTCTCGGCACCCCTTCATTATCGTGCTTTGCAGAGATTGAAGGCATTTCACTTAAGGAAGGACGCAAGATATTCTCAGAAAGTGAGAAAGAATCAGGAAAGTCTGGAGGAATTAGATTGGTGGATAAAGAGTTTAGAGGCATGGAATGGAAGGGCGATCTTTGGAGAAATGCCAGAGATGGAGATAGACACGGATGCGAGTATGCACGGGTGGGGTGCAAGGTGTGGAACGGTTGCAACAGGGAGGCAATAGTCGAAAGAAGAAGGACAGATGCACATAAATTGTTTGGAGCTCCTGGCAGGGTCTTTTGCGATAAAGGGTTTTGTGAGGGATCAGGTGAAGTGTTGTGTACTTTTGTAAATGGACAATTTATCGGCAGTTCGTTATGTGAACAAGATGGGAGGTGCTCTGTCATGGGGATTGGCGGAGCTGGCCAAGGAATTTTGGAAGTTTTGCTTGGAAAGGGAGTTAAAGGTTCAAGCTCAATATATACCAGGGTTGAACAACGTAGAAGCGGATTGGTATTCAAGATACCTCTGGGATGTGAGCAATTGGAGATTGAAGAGGGACGTTTTTCTGAGTCTGGAAAGGATGTGTGGACAATTGAAGGTGGATCTTTTTGCAGACAGACTTTGCAGATTTTTACAGTTGGAGACCAGATCCAGAGGCGATGGGAATAGACGCATTCGTTCAGATATGGAAGGAGGGGAGGAATTATGCATTCCCTCCATTCTCAATGATCCAAAGAGTTTAAAACAAAGTCAGAAGGGAGCAAGCAGAATTAGTTCTGATAACCCCGTTTTGGAAAGCTCGGGTTTGGTTTCCAGATGTAATTAATCTTTTAGTTGAGGATCCAGTCATTCTGCCGAATTTCAGGGAAATTCTGCTGGATGTTCAAGGGAACGTTCACGATCTAGTGGTGTCGGGCCAGTTAAGGTTAATAGCTTGGTTGATTTCAGGAGAGTATGGCAAATGCATGGATTATCAAAATCTTGGTCAAGAGGAACATCTAAGGTTTATGGATCTGCATGGAGAAAGTGGAATGATTGGTGTTTTGAGAGGAGTTCGGATCCCATATCGGCACCTGTGGTAGAAGTCGCAAATTATTTGTCAGAACAATTTAATGGAGGATTGGCGTATAGTACTGTAAATTCTAGTAGGTCAGCGATTTCTGCAGGACACGTTTTAGTTGATGGGATTCCGGTTGTTCAACATGTTTTGATTAAAAGATTAGTGAAAAGTGTACGTGTGGTGCTTCCCCCAAAAGAGAAATATAATTCTCTCTGGGATGTTTCTATGGTCTTGAGAGAATTGGAAAGTTGGGGAGCAAATTCAAATTTAGATATAAAATTTTTATCATTGAAATTAGCTATGCTTTTGTGTCTAATTTCATTTAGGAGGGTTTCTGATATAAGACCATTAGAGGTAAATTCAAGGTTTTTTCAACCAGAAGGGGTATGTTTTGAAATAAGAAAAAGAACAAAAACTATGTCTGGAACAATTTTTTAGCCATTTTGGAGGGTGATAATGTTTTATGTGTGGTTAATTGTCTGAAAGTATGAGAAAAGGACTTTAGGCTTGAGAATGGATAAGTGGACACAATTGTTAATTTCTTATGTGAAACCATATAAAGCAGTTTCAGCACCCACCTTAGCGAGATGGATAAAGGGTGTAATGGTTAAGGCAGGTGTTGATGTTAGTGTTTTTGGGGCACATTCAGTAAGAGGTGCAATGGCTAGTAAAGCTTTCATGAAAGGTTTAGTTTAAATGGGATTATGAAAGCTGCAGTTTGGTCTAATGATAATACCTTTAGAAGATTTTACTTTAAACCTGTGGAAAATGTGTTGGAAAGAGTTATGGGTGAACTTTGAACATGCATAATATTGGCCTCCGGGCCTTGCCATAAAATGCAGAGTTTCCACAGTTTTAATGTATAGAAAATCATGATTTTATTAAAGGTATGGAGGCTAATATCCCTCCGCTGTTCCCGCCCATTCATTATTTGTTTTGTTTTATAGGTTAAAGGAGAAAAAGAAGAGAATTGGAGATATATGAAGATTGAAGAGGATTTAAGACAGAAAGATGCATTTTTATTTTGGGACTTGGTTTTTTCGCAGCTACAAAGAGGAAGATGGCTGCCTGTTCTGAGAATATATACATGTTCTGCGTTCTAGAGTGTAGTTGTATTCTAATTCTAAGTGATGTTGCTGCTGTGTTTGAGGAGCAATCAAGGTGTTATGCATAATATTAGCCTCCGTGCCTTTAATAAAATCATGATTTTCTATACATTAACCTCTTCAGTGCCCCGCCCTTTCCACGCCCTGTGCCGGGCGTTTCATTAGCGGGCGGGGTTCATGACGAGATGGTCTCGTCATGGGCACAGCGCAACCGCGGCCCATGACGAGACCATCTCGTCTTGGGCACTGAAGGGGTTAAAACTGTGGAAAATCTGCATGTACTCTACTGCATTCCGAGTACCTAGATATCCAAATCTTGTTAACCATCTAACTAGTCAGATAAGAGTCTGTTTAACAGTTTACCTCCTTAGCCTACTCACCCATTCTCCCCCTATCCCTGGTTCACACCTGCCAAAGTTGATGTGGCCTCTTTCACTGTTCTCATTTGAGGAGTATCTTTATCTACTATTTAAAGTGTGTAGCACTGTTTACTAAGGCAAAATTATCTTAACATGCAACTCCCTCCCATCAAATCCACATTCTCATCAGTGTTTTTTCGGTTGGCATCAATCAATCAAGTAGTGCTTGTATAGCACGGCTTATCAACCTTTAGAGTATCCAAGCACTGTGCTGCAGGTATCAGTCGATAAGCCAGGTCTTGAGTCCCTTCCTTCCTGAAGTGGGTCAACGAGGTTGCAGTGCGGAGGTGAAGGGTGAGGGTATTCCAGGCTTTAGCAGTGAGGTGGGAGAGAATCGTCCTCTGGAGTAGCAGCAGTGGATACGTGGTATCTGTGCAAGGGCGAGGTGTATGAATCGGAGATTCCTGGTCGGTCGGTGGAAATGCAGGTGGTGGGTCATGTGTGGGGGTCCTTGGTCATGGAGGACTTGTAGGCGTGGGTCAGAAGGTTGAACTGGCATCTCTTCCAGATAGGGAGCCAATGGAGGTCCTTCAGGTGCTGGGTGATGTGTGTCCTCTTGGGCAGTTTGATGATCAGTCTGGCAGCTGCATTCTGGACCCTCTGGAGTCTTTGCATGAGTTCGGTGGTAGTGCCAGCATAGAGTGCGTTGCCATAGTCTGGTCGGCTGGTGATGAGGGCCTGCATCACTGTTTTGCTGGTGCTGATGGGGAGCCACCTGAAAATTGTGGAGCGTGTGGAAGCAGTCTGTGGAAACAACGTTGACCTGGCATTTCAAAGACAGTTCGCTGTCAAAGATGATGGCAATATTGCAGGCTTGGTCTTTCGGTTTGGGGGTGGGTCTGAGCTCTGCCAGCCACCAAGAGTCATTCCAGAGCGTGGTGTGTCTGCTTAAGATCAGAACTTCAGTTTTGTCCCTGTTGAGCTTCAAGCAGTTGTCCTTCATCCAGGCAGCGATGCTCTTTAT
Organism: Triturus cristatus; assembly: GCF_964204655.1. Taxonomy (NCBI): domain Eukaryota; kingdom Metazoa; phylum Chordata; class Amphibia; order Caudata; family Salamandridae; genus Triturus; species Triturus cristatus. Next base: position 793,715,526 of record NC_140588.1, read on the forward strand.
ACAGTTGTGGAAGTTGGTCTTCGTCAAGGTGAGGTCCACTGAGAGCAAGAGGACAAGCTGGCTATCATCGGCATAGGAGATGATGTTGATGTTGATGTTGTGCGATCTGGAGATGTCTGCGAGTGGTGTCATGTAGATGTTGAAGATGGTCGGACAGTTGGATGATCCTTGGGGTACGTGGCAGATGGTGAGCTTGGGTTGAGAGGTGAAGTGGGGAGGCGGACTTTCTGGGTGAACCCCATGAGAAAGGATGCCATCTATCTGAGCGCATCATCTGTGATTCCTATCTGGTGTAGTTGATTGATGAATGTGTGGTGGGAGACTGTGTCGAAGGCTGCGGAAAGGTCCAAGAGGATAAGGGCGGCTGATTCTCCTCTGTTGAGAAGACTGTAGATGTCATCTGTTGCAGCAATCAGGGTTGTCTCGAGCAGTGGTTGGTTCTGAAGCCTAATTGGGAAGGGTCCAGTAGGTTGTTTCTCTACAGGTTTTCGGTGAGTTAGAGGTGGATGTCCTTCTCCAGGACTTTGGCAAGGAACGGAAGCAGGGAGATGGGACGGTAGTTCTGGACCACCGCATGTTTAGCATGCATCCGGAAAGGTGGCTATGCTTATAAAGGCGTTGAGGATGGTGGTGAACTAGTGCCTGATCTCGTCTCTTCCGAGGTTGAAGAGTTGATGGGGGCTTGGGTCTGTGGGTGCTCTTGAGTGGATGGAGTTCATAAGAGTGGTTATGTTCAGTGTGCTCAGTTGTTCCCATGCGGGGAGCGGGTGGTGGGAGGTGGTGGTTGATGCGTTGCTGATGTGGTCGGAGGGTTGGAGGATCAAAGTTTCTATAGATGGTTGCTATCTTGTTGTGGAACTGGTTGGCGATGGCGTCGCAGAGTTCTTGTGAGGAGGGGATTGAGTATTTGGTGGCTGACGGGCAGGTGAACTCTCTGATGGTGAAGAATTCCTTGGTTTGGTTGGCGCTGGTTTCGATCCGGTGGGTCAGGGCCTCCTTTTTTGCAGATTTGAGCTGGCGGTGGTAGTAGTTAAGGGCTGATTTGTAGGAGGCTCGGTCGTTGTGGTTTCTGCTGGCGCATCATCTTCTTTCCAATTGTTTGCACTTGTGTTTCGATATATATTGAGTTCTGGGGTGTAACAGCGGGCTCATTTAGTCGGTCTGGTTTGGTGGAAACGACTCTGTTGGCATCACTGGTGATCCAGGCGTTGAAATTCTCTACTGTCTGGTCCAGGTTAGTGGTGATATAGGGCTATGCGATGCTGAGGACATCGGTCCATTGTTGCTGGGTAATCTTTGTCCAGCAGCGTTAGGGGGTGCTGTGGCAATTGGGGGTGGTGTGGAGAAATCCGGCGAGGGTCAAGTATGCAAAGAAGTGGTGCGACCAGCTGAGTTTCGAAGGCGTATCTGATTCTGTTGCCTGACGAACAAATTGTGTCCTGCTTTGTGCGTGGTGTCAGTGACAACCTGCTTGAGGCCGATGTTGTCCAGTCTTTCTATGAGGTCGGTGGATTTGGTGTCAGTGGAGTCGTCCAGGTGGAAGTTGAGGTCTCCCAGGAAGACATAGTGTTTGGATTTGATGGCAAGCGGGGTGATAAATTCAGTGATGGCGTCGCTGAGGCCGGTTCGTGGTCCTGGCGGTCTATATGCGAGGCTGCCTTTGATGGTGATTTTGCTGTCGGCGCAGAGCTGGAAGTTCATGTATTCCATGCCATGTGGTCTCTTTACCTGTGAAGGTGCAGGAGATTGATTCCTTGTGTAAGAAGGCAATGCTGCTTCCGTGTCTGTTGGTACGGTTGTTTCATCTTATAGCCCCTGGGTGTTGCCGTGGCAAAGTCTGGGGCTGACATGGGGATGAGCCAGGTTTGCATGATGAAGTTCACAACAGCGACGAGGGTGGAGATGATGTCCCAGACTTCAATGGCATGTTTGAAGAGTGACCTGGCATTGATCAGGACGCAGCTGAGTTGTTTCGGGAGGGTTGCGGCCAGTGGGGATGGCGTGGTGCTGTTTGCTGTGTTGTTCGTTGGTTCTAGGGTGGCGGTGAACCAGCAGTGGACTCAGGAGAAGGGGCTCGCTGTGGAGTTTGCCGTTTCAAGGTAGCAGTTGTTATTGCATCCAGGGTCCAGGGCCCAGGGCCCGGAGATCTGTGGCGGAGTACCTCTTGGAGTCTGGAGTGCCAGGGTCCCTGGCGCTGGGCGTGGTCCATGCATGGACGGACACCGACAGGCTTGCCTTTGGAGCGCCTGCAATGCGGCCGCACTGCTGCCTGCATTAGTGGTCCTGGGAGGTGGGAGGGGTTGGCTGGAAGGCAGGAGGGCATGGAAGGAAACTGTGGGAGCTGGAACCTGGGGAGAACGGTGGGAGGGAGCGGTGTGGGGCTACAGGGAGACAAGAGGCAGAAAAAAGGGCTTGAATTAAAACTAGTAAACACAAAATAAACTAAGGGAACACAAATTAAAATGAACCCAATAACACAAGTAAGCAGAAAGAACAGAACCCACTAACGATGTAATTGTTAAAAAAATAGAGGGATACCTATGGGGCAGGGAGCTATGCGGGGATAGGCAGCGGGTTTGAACTGGCGGCTTCCAGGAGGAGGGACAGACACCTTGTCAGGGAGCCAGGCAACTGAGGCAGTGAGAGGGGAGCACTGGCGAGACCAAAAGGTTAGGGGCTGAAACAAGCAGAAGAGGCAAAATAAAGGTCAGATATGAGCAAAAAGAGGCACACTAAAGGTCAGAAACTAGCAGAAAGAGGCAAAATAAAGGTCCGAAACAAGCAGAAAGAGGCAAAATAATGGGCAGAACAAGCAGAAAGAGGCAAATTAGAGGGCAGGATAGAGCAAAGAAGATGCGTAAAAACAAGCAGAACACAAGCAGAGGAAGCACCAAACCGAAGGCAGCAGAGGGTAACGGACTGCGGGCAAGCTGGACAGGAGGACCGTCGCAGGGGGAGCTGGCACATGGACCTGCTCCTTAATTAGTAATTAATTCTGCATTAATTATTTTGGTCTGAATTGTGTAAGCCCTGCAAATGATCACTCATACACATTTAATTTTCATAGTTATATTTTGTTAATTATTTTCATGATAATAGGAGACTTTCATTGCTAATATTTTAACTTGAATGCTTTTTTTTTCAACTTAGGTCACAACTTCAGATCCAAAATAGCGTTAGACATCACGCTTTCAAAGTCATTAAACACGTCATATATCATTTGCAATGAAAGCCCTCTGTGGTCATATGAAGGCACTGTGTAGCACCTAAAATGTGCTTATACCTCTTCGCAGTCAAGCAGATAAACAGCTATAGTATTAATATTTCTCAGTTAGTAGAGATGTTTCCAACAAGGGGACGCTTAAATTATATCCACTGTTGTTGAGATATTTCAGTTTCCCTTCTAGTGTGTACTGCGCTTTGACAGAGTTCTGTGATGATTCTGCCTAGACTACTTCTACAATGACAGAATAGTCTGAAAACAAATATTTGAACATGGTTTGAAATTCAAGAACGTTTCCTGTACTGTGGTGACAAAGTAGATGTGAGTTGTGGACAACACCATTCTTATTTTTCAACCACTGAAAGAAACCAATGAAGATTTTCTTGTAGCAAACAGTCATGCCCATATCTTGTATAATTATGCAAAGCAGACCGTCCATGATATGTCCATTGATGTATAATCACTTTTCTTCTGCAAAAATCACTTCTAAATTAGGAGTCTTTCATTTAGTGGGCTTGAAATGGCTACCTATTTGTCGACATGTTCCAGTGTGTTGACTGACTTTATTTTCAGCCATGGATGGAAAATTATTGTCCTATTGAGCAATTGTACCTTAATTTTCTGAGCCTAGGACAAGATCAAACTCCAGCACTTGAATGGGATTTTCTAGTACTTCAGAGCGAGGAGGACATTGTGTCACGAGGGAAGTGTACTTTTTCTTTGTCCACAATATAGTGCATCAATTTTAATGATGTTTTCCTGCAGCTAAAGCAAGAGTTTAGTGCTAATGGATTCCAGCCATCCTCAGAATTATATGTAGCAGTCTGAAGAACCAAATGGTAAGCCAGTTATTTTGTTTTCTAGTACAAAATTCTGTTAATTCTCCTGAATCTGCTGTAGCATGGCCATGCACAGAGTTTAAAAAAAAGTTTATTTGAGCATTGTATAGCTGTTTGGAAAATTTGAGTTATTTGAGACCCATTTCTTAAGAGGTGCTTTTTTAGCAACTATACAAACAACTGATTCTGTAAACCTTTTCCAACATTTGCAACTCGAAAACCTCTTCAATAAATAAAGTTTAATTCCAGGCACTGTGAGGTGATGGGCATGCAGAAATGAAGAGAAGAGGCAGTGGACTTGCTTGAAGGTCTTTTAATGTAGCTGGTGATCAAGAGACCTCATCCTTCAGCAAACAGATACAACTGAAGCTTAGTTCAAGGAGCAAAATTCTAAGCAAAGTACATTCTAAGGAAGAACACAATAGGAATGTATGACATAGACATATGACATAAGCTTAATCTAGAATACTACACACTGTTTTACCGTGTGTACAGAAGTGACTACTGGCTTTTTCAAAGTTGTCATCTGAGGTCTCATGTTTAAAAATGCTAGTTGTGTTCCCAGCCAGGAAGTAATGTAGCAAAAGAGCAAATTTTCTCAAGTTAAGCATATAGATGCGATCTTTACCTTAGTAGGGCTGAGCTTCGGGTTCAATTTAATTTGAAAGTTCTAGGCTCAGACACCTATTCCTTTGCCTTTTGAAACAAATTCTGAAGTATGCCAAGTCTGACACATAAAAAGTAGTACTCCTGGCATCGTAATTAAATTATCACACTTATGCGAAGAAAAGAGAGCCACTTGCCCAGTTACCGTTTCCCTTTTCCTTTTTGCTCTGTCCTTTTTTCAATGGAGAAAATAAAAATAAATAAACAGTGACAGAAAACTTTGCTTAATAAGTTAAAAAAAGATAAAGGCTAATTAAATATTGCAATAACAGTGATTAACAGGTTTTTAAGACAATTCTGGAAAATCTAGGTGATACAAGACATTATCCTGATTAAGAATTATGTCATTTAAAACCAGTTCTCGAGCAGTCCCCAAATTTCTCGAGCTCTTTTTCAACCTAGAATACCTTTATAACTAAACAGGAAGGGCCTAATATGGAAACAAACCATATACCATGACCAAAATTGCCATACAGATGGGAGACCAGGCTGTAGTCATACTGCAGCAATACAGAGTCCAGCTATAATTATAGCGACAAAAATTGATTTCTCCCGAGAAATATTTTGTCATTATATCCTAACATTGTAAGTGGGCTGGAATACAGGATTTTTGTATCAACAGTTATAGACAATTTACAGAAATCTGCATCCAGTATTGACATGAACTAGCCCATAAAGCGAAAATATGTTTAAAATCTGCTCCTTTCTGTGTATAGGGCCATATGTAGGTAGCTAAATACCAGTCGGTAACGGCCGAAAATCGGTAAATATCACGTTACCGACCGGTATTTAGGCGATTGAGATGTAGGAGGCCAAAAAGTAGGATTCGGTAATTATGAATCGGTAAATACCGATTCATCTTTACCGAATTCTAAATTACCGAATCGGAATTACTGAATTCTTATTTACCGAATCGGTAAATAGGAAATGGTAAAACGAGAAAAGAGATGTAGGTAAATTCGGTAATACCGAATTGCATGAAATTCGGTATTTAAGAGTCGGTATTTAACACTGAGTGAAAGCAGGTGGTAATCAGCTACAGTGCATATAAGCAATCCCAAAATGCAACAGCGTGATCACCATGGCGGCTCTATATGTGATTGCAAGGCGCCTACGTCTACAGGCAGCAGGAATGAGGATTTGGAGACGGGAGGAGCGCATTTACAGGCAGCGCATCACACTCTTACAACAGACTGAGGCTGAGATACATGAAAGGTACAGGCTACACCCCCAAACCATCACGGACCTGATAAGGGACTTGCACCCACTCCTGGACCATCCGACAACAAGGGCGCACGCCATACCACCACATGTGCAGGTGCTGTGTAGCCTCCATCTACTAGCATCTGGCAGTTACCAGGGGGTGATAGCTGTATTAGGCGGGGTATCCCAGAGTTGCCTGTCCCGTTTCTTCAGGAAGTTCCTGAATGCCATGATGCAGAGAATGCAACACTACATTAGCTTCCCAAACACACAGGCTGAACTGCTGAAAACCAAGACAGACTTCTACCAGATGGCACAGTTCCCGCATGTCATAGGCTGCATCGATGGCACACACATTCCAATCTGCCCACCAGCAGCCACTGAGTATATCTACAGGAACAGAAAGTCCACCCACTCCATAAATGTGCAGGTAATCTGCGATGCTGCCAACATAATTACTGACATTGTAGCCAAATTTCCTGGGAGCACCCACGACTCCTACATCTTCCAGAACAGTGGGATCTACACACGCCTGGTCGCGGGAGAATTTGGAGAAGGATACCTGCTAGGTAAATCACTGTGACACTCCCATATACTTACCGCAGATGAATGTGTATTGGTGTATGTGACTAATGGCACCCTCTTTCTCACCTAGGCGATAGTGCATATGCCGTGCGGTCATTTATCCTCACTCCCTACCTACACCCATCAACCCTGAGTGAGAGACAATACAATGTGGCACACAAATTAACACGCAACGTGGTGGAGCGCACGTTTGGACTATTGAAAAGCAGGTTCTGCTGCCTCCACAAGAGCAGAGGCGCACGCCAGTACACACCCATCATCTGCTGCAAGATCATTGCTACTTGTGCAATGCTGCACAACCTTGCCACAAAGAAAGGTACAGAAGTGGAAATAACAGATTTTGAGGAGGATGATGATGATTTTGCACAGCCAGAGCCCAACGCAGCAGGAGTGCCAGCAGCAACAGATGGGAGAGAGAGACGGGCAGAGATCACATGCAACTATTTCTAAGTAAGGAGACACAGCCAGTTGTTGTATGCAATGACGTAGTTTTAATTTGTGGGCACTACGCCACAACACAAACAGCTAAACTGGGCTTTCAAATTGGTGACATCCATTGTAGGAAGTCATGGGTTACTTCACCCAACTCTGTCCTGGCAGTGTGGCCTGCATCAGCGTCTGTGGCCACGCACTACAGTGTGGGATGCCAGTGACTGACTGTCCTCACTGGCTGTGGGACCAGTGGCAGCCCCATGCCGTCTGCTGCTCCTCCGTGTGTCTGTGACAGGGGGGGTAATGCTGCTCCGACTAGTCGTGTCCACGCTGTCCACAACATCCACAGCACCAGTATTGGCAGACTGGCTCATCAGCAGCACCTCAAGAGCAGTGGTCACCTTAACCAGCCCCCTAGATACATCAGTGCTGCAGTGCGCAAGCCCCTCCTGCATGGCCACGGAGCGCCTGCAGAGCAGAGAAGTGGCAGTAGCTAGTCGGTTCACTGCCCTCGTATGGTGCTCCATTTTCTGCCTCTCCCTTCGCCGTGTTGCTCTGTCCTCCTCCATTTTACTGCACAGCAGCATCACAGACTGGGACATGTCCTGCATGCCCGCAGCCATCTCCCTCATGCCCTCAGCCATTGAGGAAATGCCCCTGTCAATGTTGCTCATTTTATCATTGAGGCACTTCATTTGTTGTTGTACCGACTGTATTGCCTTGCCGGCGCTGTACCTTCACCATGGTTGCTTCCAGCCCTCCGAAGACACCATGGATCTCACCCTGTGGAGGTGGACTGCTCACACGAGCCCTGCGGTGGCGTCTGGCACCTGTGTGTGCTCCCTCAACGGTGGCCAGCACACCAGCATTGCTATCATCCAGTGGCACAGTGGTTGATTCATCCCCCCTCGAGTCTTCTGAGGAAGACTCGGACACATGCAGTCTGGCAACAGCACGCCTCCTAGGTCTCACCACTGCAGGTGGTGTTGATGCTGGTGAGGCTAGCAGTAGTGGCGATGCTGGCTGTGGTGGCGTGGCTGGCTGTGGTGGTGAGGCTGGCTGTGGGGGTGAGGCTGGCATTGGTGGTGTTGTGTGCCCTGCACTCGTGGTGGCCTTCACAGTGATGTGCTTCCGTGGTGCCCTCTCTCCCTTCTCCTGAGCAGTCCTGCGCGATGTGTCGCCTGTGGACAGAAACTGTACATTAGCTCAGTGTACCTGCAGCCCTGCATTGCTCACTTCATAATACATTTCTGCAACACTATCTCATTGTCCTGTGCCTGATTATCGCAGATGTGTGTCACATGCCTTGTTGTTCGGTGCGATCCGTGTCATGATAGGGGTTTCCCTGACTACATCACCCATAATGCATTGCTGGTCTGACCAAAAACCTGTACTGGAGTGGGAATCACATTGCCCAATTGGGGATTTGGGATAGGGGAAGGGGGGGCACAATGCTGCGCATGCTTCTTACCTTTTTTGGTAGCAGCTCTGGCTGAGCTGTCTGCATCACCAATCCCAACGACACTTTCAGGCTCTATCGTGGACTCCACGAGCTGCTCCAGTTCTGTCAGGGCAGGTGCCCTGTTCCTTCCTCCTCCTGTCTGGCTGGCCTGTTTTTTAAGATCAGCCATCTTCCTCTTGGTGATGATCCGGATGTCATACCACCGCTTCTTCAGCACATCAATGTCCCGGGGGGTCACTCCAATGTCATTTACCTGCGACTGGATTCCTTGCCAGATCCTTCTTTTTTCAGACTCTGCAACTTGCAGGGACTGCTTTCCAAAAAGCTTATTGTGCTGCTTCACCACCTCCTCCACAAGTACCTGCAGTTCCTTCTGGCTGAATTTAATTTTCCTCTTCCTTTCACCTCCATCTGTGTCCTGGCTGGCCATTGTGCAGGATCAGTTAACAATGTTCAGGCACTGGCTCTGATGCACTCCTCAGCACTCCCAGTCTCTTCAGAGGGTTCTGATTGTGTGCACCTGACTGGGTGTGGCCACTGCCTGGTTGGGAGGGGTGTTGGTTGCACATGATTGGCTGATTCCTCAATTGATGTGTTTTTGAAAATGCTATTCGGTAAATTCCGAATCGGTAAATACTGATTCGGTATATACCGATTCGGTAAATACCGATTCAGGAATACCGGTCGGTATTGTGGACTCGGTAACCATTTTCCAAATTTTACCGAATCGGTAATATTTACCGAAAAATTAGGTACATACGAAATACCGATTTCTAAATACCGATTCGGTAAAATTCGGTATTTATGAATCGGTAAATTTCACTTACCTACATATGGCCCATAATGAGGACAAGCTGAACTACTGGCGCCCCATTTATACAATCTTTCTGGTGTGTAATGCAAGCAATATGCAGTGAGGAATTTTGAGCCGCACTGACAATGGAAATCGCTTCCATAGCTGATAGACTGCCGAAGAATAGAAATATTTATTTGAGGATTAAGCTCGCCATGCCAATAGGTAGTTTGTACTTCTGAATCATCATCAGATTGTTACATGAAAATTAAGTAATATCATTGTATCCTTTGACTTATTTATGAAAAAATTAAATTTAAGCAAGAGTTGTTCGAGGCATACATTTTAACCTTGGGCGTCTTTTGGAAGAAATCCTTAATATGTAATTACTTTTTTCTCATAGATGGGCAAACAGTACAATCGAGATGACTGAGTTGTCTGAGACCAGAATGTTCCCATGACCTACAGTGGGCATCAGGAGATATACTAAAAAAAGGAGGCCAAAGACTATAATAGGGTATAAGTATTAAATTAAGAGTGTCTTAAACAAAACCTTCTCAGAAGAGGTAGGGCTTTGTAAATCTCTTATACATTTACAATTCCTAAACTTAATTTCTCAATAGGTGGGAGGCTTGCTATGCTTCAAAGTGTGCTTAAATGTCTGTTAACGAGATAACCAATATGCCTTATCAAGCTGAAAAATAGTAGAATTTTAAATTAGAGGGGTCTTAACCACCTCTCAGGAGAGGACTTTGAAGAAATCTTAGGGCCCGTTCTTGATTGTTTGTAACCTCCACCAAAGCTACTAATGACTAAATGTATTTTGATGAACCATATATTTGGCAGATAGTGGAACTGCTCTAAAGAAATATAAGAATTTAGAAAATGTGCATCTTTGCAATATTACAACGATAAGACTGACATGGACACTGTTAGAACTGGTGGTCTCTAGTTGGCTGAGGTAGGTACCTTAGTCCAAATAGGGACCCTTGCTTCCAGTCAGGGAAAGGAGGGACACACTCTCAGTTAACCCCTGCTCACCCCCTGGTAGCTTGGCACGAGCAGCCAGGTTTATCTCCAAGGCAATGTGTAAAGTATTTGCAACCACACTCCCAGTAACACAGTGATAACACCACAAATGGACACCACACTGGTTTTATAAAAATAGCGGGCTCTTTATCAAAAGGAATACGATGAGACCAAACGATAGGACTACCAACATATGCGTTTTCGTAATATTTCACTTTGCCGGTTATTAGGCCAACAGTCACTTGTGTGTTCTTGCAGTATTAATGAGCAATTCACGATGATCTAATGCAGTCCTAATGCAATGCTATGCGGTTTATAATGCAGTTCGTAATGTAGTTATAAGACAGTACTTAATGCAAGTACTAATGCAGTTTGTAACGCAGGAATAACGCAGTTCGTAATGCAAGAATAATGCAGTTCATAATGCAAGAATCAGGCAGTTCGTAATACAAGGAATAATGCTGTTCGTAATGCAAGAATCAGGCAGTTCTTAATGCAAGGAATAATGCTATAAGCCAATTTTCACGGTCAACTCGGGCACCACTAGGCCCCAACAGCAGCGACAACGGTCGTAAGCTTAAAGGGACGGCCCTGGTACTGCTGGGCAGGTACAGGCCGCTCGGGTACTCAGCGTGTCTAACGCGGTGCAGCAGGAGAGAGATCGGAGCACTCCTGTACTCCTCCTGCACGCCTCCCCAGGCCACACATGCTTGAGGCTCCCGACCAGAGTCAAAGCCTTACTTGGGGGGTGCGCTGCCTCGCTCTCTCTCTCCGCTCTGTTCCTAGGTGTCGCTGTAGCCGGACGGGTTCCAGCGCTGCCTTCTTCTTCGTTGACGATCTTGGGCAGATTCCTCTTGGCAAACAACGATCACGATCCCTTTCACCTTGCAGCTTCCTTAGCTTCACGAAATCCTTTAGCACGTTGAGGCTCGGGCCGGCGCAGCGATCCTCACTCACAGCCTCAGTTACGATGACGGCTCGAGCCACAAACAGTAATGCAGCAGCATGGACGATGTTTCACGCTGTGGGGGCAATGCGGTCACGGGGCACCTCGTAAACAGCACCACACACCACACTGCAGTCTCAGGCGTGCAAAAGCACACGCACCAAGCGTCGCTGAGACACGGTTGGAAACTTTGATGTTCCAGAGTTTCCACAACAGGGGACCAGCTCTCCTCGGGCCCTCGGAGACAAGTTACTTCAGGACACAGCACACAGCAAAGTCCTCTCAAGCAGGGGGACACCACACACAGCAAAGTCCCTTGTCCTCTCCTTAGTCAAATCAGCAAGCTTCAGGCCAGCCCCAGAACACACAGCAATGGCAGTCCTTCTCTTCAGTCTTTTCAGCTGTTCTCCTTTGGCAGAGGTTCCTCTTGATCACAAAGTAGTTTCAATCCTTTTCCAGTCTGGATTTCAGTCTTGAGTTCAGGGGTTTCAGCTCTTACATTTATACCCCTAAATGCCTTTGATGTCTTTGTGTTCAGGGGGCTCTGAACCTGGTCCAAACCAGTTGTGGGTGTCTTCCTGCCAGTGCGCACCTTTTTTCTTTGATAGGGAGGTTCTGGGCCCCAGACACTCCGCAGGAGGTGGAGCCATTCTTTTGTGGCAGCAGCACAGCCCTCTTCGCATCAAAGGGGCTACTCCTCCCACCACACCAAATGCAGGCCACCCTGTGCTGTCTCACCTACTCCTCCCTGGTGTCAGGACACTCCCCAGACCCTGTCACATCCAAATCCAGACAGTCAATACACAACCAGGCAGAAGCACACAGGATGGTTAGGACAAGAAACCAGCCACTTCTAAAAGTGTGGTTTCTAAACACTCAATTTAAAAACCATCTTCATAGAAAGATGTGTTATTAAATTATGAATTCAGGCACACTACACTTCATATCTCCATCTTATGCCTGTGGGAAGATATGCTGGAAACATGGGACCCAGCATTCCCCATTCTGTCCTATGGGCAAGATGCAACAGTGAAAAACTAATTTGGCAGTATTTCACTGTCAGGACATGGCACACACCTCAGTACATGTCCTACCTTTCACATACACTGCACCCTGCCCAAGGGGGTACCTTGGGCCTTCTATAGTAGTGTTTGATGTGCATAAAAAGGGAAGAGTTAGGCCTGGCAAGTGGGTGCACTTGTCAGTACAACAAGGCAGTTAACAAACTGCGCGTAGGCACTGCAGTGGCAGGCCTCAGATCTCTTTTTAGGGCTACTTATGTGGGTGGCACAATTAGTGCTGCAGGCCCACTAGTAGCATTTGCATTACCAGCCCTGGCACACATAGTGCACTTTACTAGGGACTTTACTAGTAAGACAAACATACCATAACACTTTATACAGGGAGCACTTGCACTTTGACATCGATCAGCAGTGGCAAAGTGCCCAAAGCATCTAAGCCAGTAAAATTAAATCCATCACAGCATCAAAAATAGAGGAGGTAGAGGCAAAATGTCAGGGGTAACCACGCCAAGAAATGCCAGGTCTAACAGACACAGTCCCAGTTTTTCAGGTTATTTTGAACATACCTATTAATGAATCATAATTTAACAATAAAAGTTCCCGAACATGCAAAGACATGACAACCCTGAGATACGTAACTGCATCAATTTTGCGACAGTCTGGAGTATTGGAATACCTATGCTCTATAATCTCTGTTTTGAGCTCATTTAGATGATATCCAGAACATAGTCCAAATTGATATGCTTCTAGTTCAATTGCATGTAACAATAACAATAAAGTGTAAAAACTGTGATATCATCATCATATGCATGAACCTTCATCAAGTAATTATTATTATTTATAGGTTTAATCCTTTCTGTATTTACGAGTGTTTTTTAAGGAAGGGCTATATCTGGATGGAGAACAAACAAGAGTGGTAGACAATGACAGCCCTGTTGGGTCCCTCTAGTTTGATGTAATCTGAAGTTACAGTGTTAATTATAATTTTTGCCTTATGTTGCCCATAAAGGTCTTGTACGGAGTTAAAAAAAACTTTCCTAAACCCCTTCCTCCTCATAATAATATCTCTAGGTGACCCTATCAAATGTTTTTTCAGCATCAAGTAGAATCATTGCCAAGCAATCAATGCATTCTATAGAATTGTCAGTTAATGCAATAGCACCATTGTTATGGTCTTAAATTTCCTCTTGTCCCGGGACAAATCTGTGTGGCCATGGTGATACAATCTTGGCAATGATTCAACTAATTTGAGAACCTGAATTTTAAAATATGTTATGTTATTTATATTTATATAGTGCAAACGAATCACCCCTGAAAGGGTCTCTCGGCGCTATGGCGCATAAACAGGAACGAGGACTTGAAGAAAGAATCAGAAGAGCCAGGTTTTAAGAAGATTTTTGAAGACGTTCAAGTCAGGGCAGTCCTGTATGTGTAAGGGTAGTCTGTTCGAGTGGTGGGGAGCAAGATATGAGAATAAGATTCCCCCGTATCTGGCCGTATGTATGCAGCGAGGGTGTAGTAGAGATTGCCCACTGGACCTAAGGATGCACGTTGGTAGGTAGAGCTGCAGCTTGTTTTGTAGGTAAATGGGGCTATTTCCAGACACAGAATTGTGAACTAGGCGGAGGAGTTTGAAGATGGAATGCTTTTTATTGGTAACCAGTGCTTTGAGTGAGATTTGAGGATAGGCTAGGAGCGGGGTGGGAGTTTATAGACAAGGCAGGCAGCCGGGTTCTGCACTACCTGAAATTTAGCTAAAAGAGCTTTGTTTGCTACTACCATAAAAGCGTTACCATAGTCTAGGCAACTTACAATGAATGTTGAGTGAGGGATTTTCTGTTCTGGAGGGGCAGCCATTGGAAAGCCTTTCTAAGTAGGACATGATCCTAGATGCGCTTAAATAGGTGTAGCTAACCATCTCTTTCAAGGAAAGGTTGTCATCTATCAGGATGCCCAGATTTCTCACTACCTTTTTAGGGAGTGTGGGTGGCCCCAGTTCTGGGGGCAACCAGTCCCCTGACCAGTGAGCAGGAGCCTTGCGGAAAATCAGAATGTCAGTCTTTCTACTGTTAAACTATAGGCAGTTGGATGACATCCAGTAAGCAATTTTCTTCATGCAATTATTAAATCTGATCTTTGTGGATTCAGGATTGGGTCCCATGAAGATAATTAGTTGCATGTCGTTCTTGTAAGAGATGACCCGCAAGATCTTACCACTTGAGCCAGGGGGCCACGTAGATATTAAAAAGAGTGGGGCTGAAGAAGGAGCCCTGCGGCCCCCCTCCTGTCAAGAGCCATAGTACGGGAGTTGAAGGACTCTAGATGCACAATTTAGGTCCGGTCACTACGAACATTTTTAAGCCATCCCAGGGCTTTTACGCCTACGCCAATCTCAACAAGTCTTTGGATCAAGATGGAGTGTGAGATGGTGAGGAATGAGGCAGATAAGTCGAGTTATACCAGCATGGCTGGGAGACCCTCGTCCAGAGAGAGTCTGATGATGCCTAGTACTGCCACCAGCGCCGTTTTTGTACTGTATGAGGCAGGAATACCTGACTGGGACTAGAAAAGACACGAGCTGTTTGTTTACCAGTGTCTCCAATATTTTACTGAGAAAAGGGAGCAGCAATATCAGCCTATAGTTAGATAACTCTAGGGTGTCCGCCGTAGGTTTCTTTAAGATAGTTCTGAGCTGAGCTGCTTTCCATTTTGTAGGAAGAGTATTGGTGCTGACAGAGTGGAACACAGACTGGTAATCAGGGGAAGGAATGCCTGCACAAAGATCGCCATTCTGTGGAGAAGAGAAGGATCCTTTAGTTTTCCTGATTTAATTTTGTTCATCAAGGTCAACACTTGCTAGGAGGTAACGGGATGGAAATTTCCCAAAAGGGTCCAGTGGTTAGTAACTGAGGTGGCAAGTGAGGGAACGTCTACATGTATGAGACCATTTGAAAGAGAACAGCAGATTTAGGAGAATTTTTCCTCAAAATGATTAGCACAGTCATCGCAAAGAGACTGGGATGCTGGAATGGGAGAGGCGCAAGCAGTGGGTTTGGTGAACTCTTTTAGAATCTTATATAATTCTTTGGTCGAGTTACCTGAATTGTTAATTCTGTCCACTATGTGGGACCTTCCAGCTTCCCTAATGTTTCAATGGTAGATGCCTAGTGCTGCTTTTTAGGCACTTTTGGCAGTAAGGGATTTTGTGGTTCTCCATTTCCGTTTGTGCTTTGTACAGGGGGCTTTTTCTGTTTTCAGGGCCTCCATATACCAAGGGGATAGGGCTTTATTAGGTTTTGGGCACTAAGTTTGGCAGGTGCAATGTCATCTAAAGCCTGACATAAGGAGCTCTGGAAATCTTGCAGTGCAAGATTAATACCTGAGTGCAATATGAAGGGTAGGGTGGGAAAGTGCGTCATGAAAGAGGGAAGTTACCCCTTCCTCCTCGATCTCATCATTTTAGGTGCTGCTGTCTTGTGTCCCCTAGATTCCCCAATATGGATGTGGAAGTTTATGGAGACGTGGTCTGTCCAGACTAGCGGGATAGGAGAGTCAACCCATTAATTTGGCCAATTGGTAAAAATAAGTTCCAAAGTATGACCCGCAATATGAGTGGGGCCTGAGACCTTTTGATACAGTCCTAGCTTTTCTTAGTCTGAAAGCAGAAGTATACTTTCTGGATCTGAATCCAGTTCTGCATGGTACTTAAAATCCCTAATCAGAATAAAATTGTCAGATGCATGAATATACGGTGCAATGCATTCGATCAGTTTATTACTGAAATCTTTTTTTTTACCCGGAGGGCGATAGGCACTCTTCCAGATTGCATTCGTACTTGTCTCTAGTTTGAAAATACAGAGCTAGGCCCAGTCCATAAGGAGAGAATCCAGTAGAGTGATTTTGGCAGGGTTGCGAAAACCAATAGCAATTCCCCCACCAGTTTTAGACACTCTATATGATCTGAACTGTCTATACTCGGGAGGAGAGTACGGAATGCTAACGGAAGGATGGCAAATGCTTAGGGATGAAGCCCCTTTAGAAATGAAGCAGATATTGGGTTTGTCAGTAGTGAGGAGAATAAATCTTAGAATCACTATTTAGTAGCAATAATGGTCTTTAAGATCCAGGATTACTTGAGAATATATTCCTTTTTTAATGCAATATCACAATTGATGTGATGTGGAATTTCCTCTGTCCAGTGACAAATCTGTGCTGCTATGGTGATACAACCTTGGCAATGATTCAACTAATTTGAGTGGTCTGGATTTTAGAATAAATCTTAGAATCACAATTTATTAGCAATAATGGTCGATAAGATCTAGGATTACTAGAGAATGTTTGTACAAGTCCAGGAATCTGGAATTGTGTTGTTTTGCTGGAGCCTTAAGAAAAATTATGATAAGCAGAGAATGAGTTTAACCAGAAATTGTTTGCAGATTCAAGAATTATTCCATCCTTGCCAGCCATTTTCCTTGTGGAAGTGGAAGAAATAGCACTCTCCATTAAATCAAATGCGATGGGGGGCTTTACTAACACATCATGTTTGTGGTGTGTAAGTTTATCCAGGCACACCTTTTGCAAATATGAATAAATGTCTGAATCTTCTGGGTTGCCATCTGTCTTATATAGGTTTTGATAAAAATCATGAAAACCCGGAGCGATGTGTATATTATCCATGTTTTTTCTAGAGATTTTCTTATAATTTAACTGCTATGACCTTACCAGCTTTCTCATTGTATTCATATGCCTTCTTTGGACTAGCTATATATGTTTTAGATGACCTGTTGTGGCGATTCTCTCAGATGGTGGCCCAAGCAGTCGCACTATACAGACTCTACATAGGGTTCATTATTGGAAACTACCTGACATTATTTCAGCTCTTCTATTCTCAAATCGTCTTTCTGTATTTTTCTTGCAGTGACTTTTTCTTCCTGATAGTGCAGCTCAGAGTGGCCTTTATAATCCAGGTTATTTTAGTCCCATATGATATGTGATGCGATCTTGCCAGTATTGAGCTGCATAAAAGATGTGATCCATTTCTGCATGCAGTGTATATATTGTGGATCTAACAATAAAGAGCCATCAGAGGTTCACCAGCTTAGTGGTTTGAGCACCTTTTCAATCTCCAAATCTAAAAATAATGGATTATGATAAAACATGATTGTGGGTTAGATTGTAATTTTCAATTTTTGCTCTAGAAAAAAAATCTTCTCTTTTAAAAAAAATGTCTGTTCAATTATATGTTTATGTGGGCAAGGAACAAAATGTATATCCAGACAGGTCTGATATTTTGTTTCACCAGCAGTCAACTACTTCATAAATCTTTATCATTTCTATAAATCACTGCCATATTCTTATGCATTCTTTTTGAACACTTACCTGCAGATCTTTTAAAACGATCTATAGAGCAGTTAAAGTGCCTGCATATAATTACTGGGCTCCCCCATTCTGAGAGCTCTCCTGCTAAAAAGTCAAACATTGCTTGGTTGTTGACTTTAGGGTTGTAAACTACTTAATGGATAAAATGTATTTTGTCATGTTGCAGTGTTGTTATAGCCCACCTGCCCTCAGAGTCTCCCAACATGACAACCTTAAATAAATTAGGGTGACCTATAATTGGCATGCCTCTAATGGAAAAAGGAACAGTTGATGGACAGACTGCAGAACAATGTCATACATTCACCCCAGTACAGAGAGCTGTGCCTAATTCCATAGTTTTTTTGCTCACCATGCCAATCAATTGGGTGTCTTTTGCTTCCTCGCCCTAAGTGCGCCGGGTGTGCCCAGACGTGGGTCCCGGGCTCGCTGTACCACTGGATTCAGGCTATCCTGGCTGATGAGGGGTGAAACCCAGAAACCAGTCATGGGATGCTTCTTTCCGGTCCAGAGAGGACCTGGTTTGTCAGTTCGGGCTGGACTGTTCCCATGAGGCACATGGTCAAGACTGATTTGCATATGGCCAGATCTCAACACGGGTGGAATGGTGAGCAAAAGAATGATGGATTTAACCCAGAACTCTTGACTGGGGATGAATGTTTTGATTTATTCTGCATTCCATCCATCAATTGTGTGTCTTTTGCTTCCTCGCCCATAGTGCGCCGGGTGAGCCCAGACGTGGTTCCCGGGCTTGCTGTGCCACTGGATTCAGGCTATCCTGGCTGATAAGGCATGAAACTCTGAAACCGGTCCTAGGATGCTTCTTTCCGGTCCAGGTAGGACCTGGCTTGGCAGTTCGGGATGGACTGTTCCCATGAGGCACAGGATCAAGACTGATTTGCATATGGCCTGGTCTAAACCGTTCTGTAATGATAAGCAAAAGAATGATGGATTTAACCCATATCTCTTGACTGGGGGTGAATGTTTTGATTTGTTCTGCATTCCGTCCATCAATTGTGTGTCTTTTGCTTCCTCGCCCTAAGTGCGCCGGGTGTGCCTAGACGTGGGTCCTGGGTTTGCTGTGCCACTGTATTCAGGCTATCCTTGCTGATGAGGGGTGAAACCCCAAAACTGTTCCTAGGATGCTTGTTTCCAGTCCAGGGAGGACCTGGCTTGGCAGTTCAGGCTGGACTGTTCCCATGAGGTACAGGGTCACGACTGATTTGTATATGGCCAGGTCTAAACTGGGGTGGCATGGTGAGCAAAAGAATGATGGATTTAACCCAGATCTCTTGACTAGGGTGAATGTTTTGATTTGTTCTGCATTCTGTCCATCAATTGTGTGTCTTTTGCTTCCTCGCCCTAAGTGTGCCGGGTGTGCCCAGATGTGAGTCCCGGGCTCGCTGTGCCACTGGATTCAGGCAATCCTGGCTGATGAGGGGTGAAACCCCAAAACCGGTCATAGGATGCTTCTTTCTGGTCCAGGGAGAACCTGGCTTGGCAGTTCAGCTGGACTGTTCCCATGAGGCACAGGGTCAATACTGATTTGCATATGGCCAGGTCTAAACTGGGGTGGCATGGTGAGCAAAAGAATGATGAATTTAAGCAGCTTGTTTGAGGTACATGTCTGTCCCAAATCCTTTAAGCCGACTGAAGGCATTTTTCAATAGATTTAATATGAACAGCCTTGTATTAGAGCCCTCCGCACATCCAATGACTCCCAGCATTCACAGATTATTTCAGAGTTACCGATTTTGAAAGTTCCTATTGTGCATTAGATTATAGGTTTTCCTGGCGTTTAACCTGCTTCATAGTTTGAGCTATACTAGATTCTATTTTTAAAGTACATTCTCCTCTTTTCTTCTTTCAGACAGTTTATGAACTGCTCTCTGGAGTTCCTTGTTCCTGCAAAGGACCAACTGCTGCTGTGTCTTGTCACAATGTATCATCATTAATTGATAAATAAAGTTGAGAGATGGTCCAGGAGTGTGATTCGTAATCATGAACCTTTTGATTACCAGTAGGGGTCAGATGGGTTAATTATGCACCTTTTGATTACCAGCAGGCGTCAGATGGGTTATTCATGCCCCTTTTGATTACCAGCAGGGGTCTGATGGGTTAATCATGCACCTTGTGATTACCAGCAGGGGTCTGATAGGTTAATCATGCTCCTTTTGATTACCAGCTGGGGTCTGATGGGTTAATCATGCACCTTGTGATTACCAGCAGGGGTCTGATGGGTTAATCATGCAACTTTTGATTACCAGCTGGGGTCTGATGGGTAAATCATGCACCTTTTGATTACCAGCAGGGGTCTGATGGGTAAATCATGCACCTTTTGATTGCCAGCAGGGGTCTGATGGGTTAATCATGCACCTTTTGATTACCAGCAGGGGTCTAATACGTTAATCATGCACCTTGTGATTACCAGAAGGTGTCTTATGGGTTAATCATGCACCTTGTGATTACCAGCAGGAGTCTGATTGGTTAATCATGCACCTTGTGATTACCAGCAGAGGTCTGATAGGTTAATCATGCACCTTTTGATTACCAGCTGGGGTCTGATGGGTTATTCATGCACCTTTTGATTACCAGCAGGGGTCTGATGGGTTAATCATGCACCTTGTGATTACCAGCAGGGGTCTGATAGGTTAATCATGCACCTTTTGATTACCAGCTGGGGTCTGATGGGTTAATCATGCACCTTGTGATTACCAGCAGGGGTCTGATGGGTTAATCATGCAACGTTTAATTACCAGCTGGGGTCTGATGGGTAAATCATGCACCTTTTGATTACCAGCAGGGGTCTGATGGGTAAATCATGCACCTTTTGATTACCAGCAGGGGTCTGATGGGTTAATCATGCACCTTTTCATTACCAGCAGGGGTCTAATACGTTAATCATGCACCTTGTGATTACCAGAAGGTGTCTTATGGGTTAATCATGCACCTTGTGATTACCAGCAGGAGTCTGATGGGTTAATCATGCACCTTGTGATTACCAGCAGGGGTCTGATGGGTTAATCATGCACCTTTTGATTACCAGCTGGGGTCTGATGGGTTAATCATGCACCTTGTGATTACCAGCTGGGGTCTGATGGGTTAATCATGGGGAACAGCTATTTCAATGCGGTTTTTACCACGCATTGCAATTACATCGCATGCGTTACAACGCATGCGATGTTACAACGAGTGGTAAAAACCACGCATACCATTACATCGCATGCGCTTTTACAACGCATGCGATCTAATGGCTATCCACGTCGTTGTGAGGAAACTGAGGCTGTTTCCTCACAACGACGTGGACCTCTGACGACGCAGGAAGCAGGAACCGGGAGCAGAGACGGCGACGCTAGAATCACAAGGAAAGAGGTAAGGCTGATTGTGCTTGGGGTGGGGGTAGTGGTTTAGGGTAGGGTAGTGTAGTGTAGGGGTGGGAGTAGTGTGGGTAGTGTAGTAGTGTAGTAGTGTTTTAGGGTTTAGGGTAGTGTAGGGGTGGTTGTAGCTTGGCTAGTGTAGTAGTGTTTTAGGGTTTAGGGTAGTGTAGGGGTGGGAGTAGTGTGGGTAGTGTAGTAGTGTTTTAGGGGTTAGGGTAGTGTAGGGGTGGGAGTAGTGTGGGGAGTGTTGTAGTGTAGTAGTGTTTTAGGGTTTAGGGTAGTGTAGGGGTGGGAGTAGTGTGGGTAGTGTTGTAGTGTAGTAGTGTTTAAGGGTTTAGGGTAGTGTAGGGGTGGGAGTAGTGTGGGTAGTGTTGTAGTGTATTATTGTTTTAGGGTTTAGGGTAGTGTAGGGGTGGGAGTAGTGTGGGTAATGTAGTAGTGTTTTAGGGTTAGGGGTAGTGTAGGGGTGGGAGTAGTGTGTTGTGTAGGTGTAGGGGTAGGATTGTCACTTACCTTGCATACTTTTACCACAAGTATAGCTTTACCACCCATGCCTTTGCGTTGTAATGGCATGCGTGGTAAAGGCATACTCGTGGTAAAAGTATGCAATGTAATGGCATGCAATGTCATTGACATCGCGTAGTAATACCCGCATTGTAATGACACGCGTGGTATTAGTATGCGATGTAATGACATACATCCAATGCACCTTGTGATTACCAGAAGGGGTCTGATGGGTTAATCATGTGCCTTGTGATTACCAGCAGGGGTCTGATGGGTTAATCATGCACCTTTTGATTACCAGCAGGGGTCTGATGGGTTATTCATGCACCTTTTAATTACCAGCAGGGGTCTAATGGGTTATTCATGCACCTCGTGATTACCAGCAGGGGTCTGATGGGTTAATCATGTATCTTGTGATTACCAGCAGGGGTCTGATGGGTTAATCATGCACCTTTTGATTACCAGCTGGGGTCTGATGGGTAAATCGTGCACCTTTTGATTACCAGCAGGGGTCTGATGGGTAAATCATGCACCTTTTGATTGCCAGCAGGGGTCTGATGGGTTAATCATGCACCTTTTGATTACCAGCAGGGGTCTAATACGTTAATCATGCACCTTGTGATTACCAGAAGGTGTCTTATGGGTTAATCATGCACCTTGTGATTACCAGCAGGAGTCTGATGGGTTAATCATGCACCTTGTGATTACCAGCAGAGGTCTGATGGGTTAATCATGCACCTTTTGATTACCAGCTGGGGTCTGATGGGTTATTCATGCACCTTTTGATTACCAGCAGGGGTCTGATGGGTTAATCATGCACCTTGTGATTACCAGCAGGGGTCTGATAGGTTAATCATGCACCTTTTGATTACCAGCTGGGGTCTGATGGGTTAATCATGCACCTTGTGATTACCAGCAGGGGTCTGATGGGTTAATCATGCAACGTTTGATTACCAGCTGGGGTCTGATGGGTAAATCATGCACCTTTTGATTACCAGCAGGGGTCTGATGGGTAAATCATGCACCTTTTGATTACCAGCAGGGGTCTGATGGGTTAATCATGCACCTTTTCATTACCAGCAGGGGTCTAATACGTTAATCATGCACCTTGTGATTACCAGAAGGTGTCTTATGGGTTAATCATGCACCTTGTGATTACCAGCAGGAGTCTGATGGGTTAATCATGCACCTTGTGATTACCAGCAGGGGTCTGATGGGTTAATCATGCACCTTTTGATTACCAGCTGGGGTCTGATGGGTTAATCATGCACCTTGTGATTACCAGCTGGGGTCTGATGGGTTAATCATGGGGAACAGCTATTTCAATGCGGTTTTTACCACGCATTGCAATTACATCGCATGCGTTACAACGCATGCGATGTTACAACGCGTGGTAAAAACCACGCATACCATTACATCGCATGCGCTTTTACAACGCATGCGATGTAATGGCTATCCACGTCGTTGTGAGGAAACTGAGGCTGTTTCCTCACAACGACGTGGACCTCTGACGACGCAGGAAGCAGGAACCTTGAGCAGAGACGGCGACGCTAGAATCACAAGGAAAGAGGTAAGGCTGATTGTGCTTGGGGTGGGGGTAGTGGTTTAGGGTAGGGTAGTGTAGTGTAGGGGTGGGAGTAGTGTGGGTAGTGTAGTAGTGTTTTAGGGCTTAGGGTAGTGTAGGGGTGGGGGTAGGTTGGCTAGTGTAGTAGTGTTTTAGGGTAGTGTAGGGGTGGGAGTAGTGTGGGTAGTGTAGTAGTGTTTTAGGGTTTAGGGTAGTGTAGGGGTGGGAGTAGTGTAGGTAGTGTTGTAGTGTAGTAGTGTTTTAGGGTTTAGGGTAGTGTAGGGGTGGTTGTAGCTTGGCTAGTGTAGTAGTGTTTTAGGGTTTAGGGTAGTGTAGGGGTGGGAGTAGTGTGGGTAGTGTAGTAGTGTTTTAGGGGTTAGGGTAGTGTAGGGGTGGGAGTAGTGTGGGGAGTGTTGTAGTGTAGTAGTGTTTTAGGGTTTAGGGTAGTGTAGGGGTGGGAGTAGTGTGGGGAGTGTTGTAGTGTAGTAGTGTTTTAGGGTTTAGGGTAGTGTAGGGGTGGGAGTAGTGTGGGTAGTGTTGTAGTGTAGTAGTGTTTAAGGGTTTAGGGTAGTGTAGGGGTGGGAGTAGTGTGGGTAGTGTTGTAGTGTATTATTGTTTTAGGGTTTAGGGTAGTGTAGGGGTGGGTGTAGTGTGGGTAATGTAGTAGTGTTTTAGGGTTAGGGGTAGTGTAGGGGTGGGAGTAGTGTGTTGTGTAGGTGTAGGGGTAGGATTGTCACTTACCTTGCATACTTTTACCACAAGTATAGCTTTACCACCCATGCCTTTGCGTTGTAATGGCATGCGTGGTAAAGGCATACTCGTGGTAAAAGTATGCGATGTAATGGCATGCAATGTCATTGACATCGCGTAGTAATACCCGCGTTGTAATGGCACGCGTGGTATTAGTATGCGATGTAATGACATACATCCAATGCACCTTGTGATTACCAGAAGGGGTCTGATGGGTTAATCATGTGCCTTGTGATTACCAGCAGGGGTCTGATGGGTTAATCATGCACCTTTTGATTACCAGCTGGGGTCTGATGGGTTATTCATGCACCTTTTAATTACCAGCAGGGGTCTAATGGGTTATTCATGCACCTCGTGATTACCAGCAGGGGTCTGATGGGATAATCATGTATCTTGTGATTACCAGCAGGGGTCTGATGGGTTAATCATGCACCTTTTGATTACCAGCAGGGGTCTGATGGGTTATTCATGCACCTCGTGATTACCAGAAGGCATCTGATGGGTTTTCTGAAGAGTCTCCCTTTAATGGCCCTGAAGCCCCTGCATCAAATTGTTCTACCTGTGCTTTGTCTTGTTTCTTCACTCTCCACTTATAACCCTCACCTTTGTCGGACATAAAAGGTGCAGAGTCTGGGCCTCTGGATTCCAAAAGTATCCCCTTTTCCAGATAGCTCATGAAAAAAAAAAAATCAGGGAGGGAAAAAAACTGTTTGGGAGCATCAGTTTCTATGCTCTTGACTTTTGAAGTCCCTTTCTGTTCTGCGAAGCTATTTCCTCCGCTTATGACATTGTCTAATAGACCTTTCATTATCTTCCACTTTCACTTTAATTCGTAGACGATCCCGAAGGCTGACCATGAGTTAAATCGGTACGGCAATTTGACAGTTCATGCACCTTTGCACCTGTTTGCCATCAATCGTCGTGGGGTTATGAATATTTGTAATAACTCCATTTTCTGATTTCATGCTGTGTCCTTTAGTCACCTGCTTTACTCTGCTGACGTCTGCACTCAAGTCCTGCTGGCGGAAAGTTACATTTCGTTTCTCAGAGTCTACCTGCATGCTGGAGTTCTGTCCAGTACAGGGTACCTTAGAGGCTCTAGCCTCTGGGAAGTGCTCCCAGCCTTCAAAACTCCTCACCATATCAATCTCAGGCGCCTAACATCTGACAGAGTGAAAAGTGGTGTTGAACAAAGTGAAACGGATCTAGAGTTGGCCTTTACCAGCTCCAAATCCACTGCTGGCCTCACATCATCCTCCAGAGTTAGCAGACAGACCACGCTGGATTTCCCTTCCTGCAGCAATGTTGCTGAGGATATCCTTGGTTTCAAACCCACATAAGATATTTGCTTCAGCTTGGCTTCTGTTCTGAGTGTGTGCTCTGTTTGTGCCCTACCTGGAGCAAACCACCAATTGTCCCTCTGAGGTGAAAGCTACCTCCACCATGTATACCATGACAAGGGAGGACACAGCCTTGTTTTCAAGCATGTCAGGATGCCCATGTTTGTCATGGAACTTTAGGAGTGATTGTTATGCAGAGCAGGAATAATAGCGCTCCACCTGCAGAAGAAGGTCTCAAGTGGTTCCAGGTGTGTCCTTTTAGGAGTGATTGTTATGCAGAGCAGGAATAATAGCGCACCACATGCAGAAGAAGGTCTCAAGTGGTTCCGGGTGTGTCCTTTTAGGAGTGCTTGTTATGCAGAGCAGGAATAATAGCGCACCACATGCAGAAGAAGATCTCAAGTGGTTCCAGGTGTGTCCTTTTAGGAGTGATTGTTATGCAGAGCAGGAATAATAGCGCACCACATGCAGAAGAAGGTCTCAAGTGGTTCCAGGTGTGTCCTTTTAGGAGTGATTGTTATGCAGAGCAGGAATAATAGCGCTCCACATGCAGAAGAAGGTCTCAAGTGGTTTCAGGTGTGTCCTTTTAGGAGTGCTTGTTATGCAGAGCAGGAATAATAGCGCTCCACATGCAGAAGAAGGTCTCAAGTGGTTCCAGGTGTGTCCTTTTAGGAGTGATTGTTATGCAGAGCAGGAACAATAGCGCACCACATGCAGAAGAAGGTCTCAAGTGGTTCCAGGTGTGTCCTTTTATGAGTGATTGTTATGAAGAGCAGGAATAATAGCGCACCACATGCAGAAGAAGGTCTCACGTGGTTCCAGGTGTGTCCTTTTAGGAGTGCTTGTTATGCAGAGCAGGAACAATAGCGCACCACATACAGAAGAAGGTCTCAAGTGGTTCCAGGTGTGTCCTTTTATGAGTGATTGTTATGCAGAGCAGGAATAATAGCGCACCACATGCAGCAGAAGGTCTCAAGTGGTTCCAGGTGTGTCCTTTTAGGAGTGATTGTTATGCAGAGCAGGAATAATAGCGCACCACATGCAGAAGAAGGTCTCAAGTGGTTCCAGGTGTGTCCTTTTAGGAGTGATTGTTATGCAGAGCAGGAATAATAGCGCTCCACATGCAGAAGAAGGTCTCAAGTGGTTCTAGGTGTGTCCTTTTAGGAGTGATTTTTATGCAGAGCAGGAATAATAGCGCTCCACATGCAGAAGAAGGTCTCAAGTGGTTCTAGGTGTGTCCTTTTAGGAGTGATTTTTATGCAGAGCAGGAACAATAGCGCACCACATGCAGAAGAAGGTCTCAAGTGGTTCCAGGTGTGTCCTTTTAGGAGTGATTGTTATGCAGAGCAGGAATAATAGCGCACCACATGCAGAAGAAGGTCTCAAGTGGTTCCAGGTGTGTCCTTTTATGAGTGATTGTTATGCAGAGCAGGAATAATAGCGCACCACATGCAGAAGAAGGTCTCAAGTGGTTCCAGGTGTGTCCTTTTATGAGTGATTGTTATGCAGAGCAGGAATAATAGCGCACCACATACAGAAGAAGGTCTCAAGTGGTTCCAGGTGTGTCCTTTTAGGAGTGATTGTTATGCAGAGCAGGAATAATAGCGCACCACATGCAGCAGAAGGTCTCAAGTGGTTCCAGGTGTGTCCTTTTAGGAGTGATTGTTATGCAGAGCAGGAATAATAGCGCTCCACATGCAGAAGAAGGTCTCAAGTGGTTCTAGGTGTGTCCTTTTAGGAGTGATTTTTATGCAGAGCAGGAACAATAGCGCACCACATGCAGAAGAAGGTCTCAAGTGGTTCCAGGTGTGTCCTTTTAGGAGTGATTGTTATGCAGAGCAGGAATAATAGCGCACCACATGCAGAAGAAGGTCTCAAGTGGTTCCAGGTGTGTCCTTTTAGGAGTGATTGTTATGCAGAGCAGGAATAATAGCGCACCACATGCAGAAGAAGGTCTCAAGTGGTTCCAGGTGTGTCCTGGAAAAAGCCCAAATTGCTGCTTAGAAACTACTGTGAAATGCCATGTGGCAAAGCACAGGAGGAAATTCAAAGGAAAGGCCCATCCAAATCTTCAGACACTGGATGGATTTATTTGCTCTTCGTACAACCACCCCAATGGTTATCTAGTTATTATTCTGCTTGTCAACTTTATAGATTATATGCATTACAAGGAAAGCACACATTCACTAGTGTTCACTGGAATAAACTACAGACATAACTGAAAACAAATCAGCAGCTAACATCACAACTAACCTTTTAGGGAGCATCTCTTGCCCAGAACTTTATTGTTCACCCTTTTAGCAAGCCAAATGCTTCCTGTAGGTTTCTTTTTGTGGTGATTGGGGTTGAAACACCACTCCCAGGATTAATTGGTTATCCTTCAAAATGTGAGCTAGACGGACTTCAATGGAATTATGTGTAGCAAACACCTGCCTTGGAGAATTGTCTTGAAAGGTATGCTGCAATGGGGTCATTCAAGCTACCACTAACACCTGGGTTCACCCTCCTCAGACTTAGTGGGTTGAGAGCTAGTTCTCCTTTAAGGGGATATTTAAGACGCAGTCTAGTAGCTCACACAGAGTATAAACTGCAGCTCAGCCTTCATTGCCTGAAAGTTGGTCTCTGAACTTTCACAACAAATCTTGCCAGGTCCACTGGCTCAATATTCCACCTTCAAAAACCGAGCGCTGCTCTTGGCATCATCGAGGCTACGAAAACTGAGCTCTATGATCACTCTATATCTTATTTACCATTGTGTCCACTGCCAACTTTTTCTTTGAGTGTGGAGGTGTTAGACCCTTTGTCCAGAAATGTGAGCCTTTTGCCAGATTGTTGAGAATATGTGTCTCTATGCCAGATGGCCCTCCTAGCAGTGGTACAGTGAATAGGCTCTTCAGGGGCCTAGAGGGGCAGAAGGTGCCATCTTGGAATTGATGAATGCAGACAAGCCCTTCATGGTAAGGCTTGCATAGTGGTAGAAGGAAAACATATGAGCAATGAATGCAGGCTTTTTCCCATGAGTGGTGTGGTGGTTCACTGGGAGCCTTTGATTATGGCTGGGCAGTTAAGGATATACCCAGTCAATCACTTGCCTGACTGAAGAGGTGTGGCATTATCATATAAATAATGGGCGCAAGGAATATCAAGAGATGATTGGTCATCAGTCAGTGTATTTGGAAGGATTACAATTGGGAAATAAGGTATAAAGGGATGAAGTAATAGAAAAGATATTAGAAGGGTACAAGAAGAGGTTAATGAAGAAAGGAATCAAAATATGAAAACGAAAGTATAAATGAGGCGAGTCCAATGAACAGAAAGAATCACACGAAAGTATGAGAGTAAAGAATGATTACAAGGACACAAGTGAGAGGAGACCGCATTTAAAGGAATGAGAATAAATTCACAAAGAAAGAATTGATGAAATGAAGGGGCATAAGGGAGTGGTAAAAAGAAGAGAATGTATAAGTTGAGTGTAAAATGGATATAGCTGTAGCGAACGGATTATCTGATGGTCTGACTCTAGGGACAGTCCACGTGTGACACCCCAGTGAGCGCGTCACCTGCTAGCATGTAGGCTGGATCCTGTTAGATGTCAGCTAGCACAGGGCGGCAGGCTGCGGGATTACTGGGCACGAAACAGCACAATTCACTGAACCACTCATAGTCTTGGACACACAGGGTGCTGTTGTTGGTTCTATCTCCTCACCTATGTCATCATTGTGAAGCCTTGGTACCTGCAGGATGCTCTTCCAGAAATGGATATGGCAAGCATTGGCAAAGCCAATAGGTTTGAGACACACACGAGAGCTGAATAATAATTCTTATGCAATGCAAAACAAAAAAAAGTTTGCTTTGTGCATACAATGACTAGATGAGGTAAAGAATCAAATTTTGTTAGTGTATACTTTTCAAATGTAATCGTCCCTCGTGCATCCCATGGGGTAGCCAATAGAAGATGAGACTGACACACACCTTCAGTCTGATCCAAGATATCATTGACAATGGCTGGAAACTCCTGAGCCACAGAGACCAATGGCTGAAGGAAATGGAACAAAAGACCTTTAGAATATGTATGACATACCATACGTTATCCAAAAATGGCACAAGCTCTTGTAAATCTAACCTCAAGTGGCACAAGAGGCATTATACGTCACACCTAAAAATTTACGGATCCCAGTGGCCAGCATGGCAACTCTCCTGTGTGTGAGATGTACCAATATTTTTTATTCTGTTGGAAAGTTCCTCCATGCCAACGCAAGTAAATGGTAAAATAAAGTTTTCCAAATGTTCTTAATAAATCTGTCCCCTGTGTCTTCCATAAGGCTGGCATGTATATTTTAGTATGCACTTTTGGTTCATAGTATGATTGTAGAGTGACCCTTGGCAGGCACATAATGGGATGCATGAGGGAACATGAAGGGTACTTGGAAGCTCTGTTATCCAGTTGGTAATTCTTTTTTTTTGGTTGCTTGGATTCCTGTGACCAGGCAGACATGTTTTGCACACCAGTGAGGTGCACTGTAAAACAAACCAGTCACATCATGTTTTGTTTTATGTATTGGCCATGATGTTAATCTTTCACTTCTGATTTGTGAGTCAGAATTGTAATGTAACTGTGCCATATGTCATCCACCTTGCCTCAAGAGTTCTTGCTTGTTAAGTCCTTTATTTAGGGTTTTGGTAGCATGCACTGCCTAACCATATACACTTACAGGCCCTTTTCATTAACTTAATATCTCCTCGGTTGTCCCCAGTGCTTGCCATAGTGTTGGAAATCAGGGAAAGTGCTGGAGATTAACACTGGCAAAAGAAACATGGGATAGGGGAGAAGCACATAAGCGGTAAATGACGTGGAGCGTGGGGGAGGAAGGGAGATTGGTGGGGGATGAGAAGGTAAAAGGGAGCTTGAAACACGAGGGAGACAGCAACACGGAGTGTGGGGAGAGGGACAAGTACATAAGAGGGAAAGCTGGAATACACACACACTTTCATCTAGTGCTTTAGGCCTGGAAATCGGGGAAAGTGCTGGAGATTAACACTGGCAAAAGGAACATGGGATAGGGGAGAAGCACAAACGCGGTAAATGACGTGGAGCATGGGGGAGGAAGGGAGATTGGTGGGGGATAAGAAGGTAAAAGAGAGCTTGAAACACGAGGGAGACAGCAACACGGAGTGTGGGGAGAGGGACAAGCACATAAGAGGGAAAGCCGGAAAACACATGCACTTTCATCTAGTGCTTTAGTGAAAGAAAAAAGTGAGCATGTAGGGCAAGGACAGAAGCCTATCAGAGTGATGATAAAGTGGCTTTGTTCCAGCGGAGGGACAAACAGAAAATAGACAAGCTGGGACAAGAAAATGTGTGAAATAAGAATCAAGCACACAGTGATTCCTCCCACAGCTACAAGCAGTCATGATTACCCTTTTTCTAAAAGGTGATTGCAGATAATCATTCACAGCAAGGTTGATGATGCTATATTGAACCTTGCCATGAAAGGAGCAAATGAAATGAAATCATGAATTGAAATGCACTGTCAAGCGAAATATTGTGCTACTAATACAACCTTGTATGTGACTCCATCAATTTATATGTAGCAGCTGAAGGTAGGTCGTCTGCTGCAGGTCTGCTTCAAGCTGTATAGCATGAACATCAACTTTCGGCTTCCAGTGTATGAACGTATGTCTGTGGTAGTTCTATAGTGCGAACCTAGCCAAAAAGCAGCAGAGTCAACAACAACCATAAAGTCAAGTGATGAGAGAGGTAGCTGGTCTGTGGACTCTTAGAGCATTGTGATGTAGCGATCTATGAAGTGGTGTGTCTTCAACTGTTCCCTAAATTGGAGCAGCACTGGCACAGTCCTGATGGATATGGGGATGTTGTACAGATCCGTGGTGCATAGATGGAAAAGGCCTGCAGCCTTACTTTGTCTTTTTTACACTTCTATGGTCTGATTGTGTCCTGACTGCAGGGGTGCTGGGTACCACCTCATTTGGTGAGCATGTCTTCAAGATAAGTGAGGGTGCTGGTCGTGATGGCTTTGTAAATGATGCTGCTGGTTTTGAAGATAGTGCAGACTGGCCAGGGGAGCCAATGGAGTTCCATCACCATATGGGTGACATGATTGGATTTCTTCTGGCCCTAGATGAGACTTGCTGCCACATTTAGGATGACCCTAAGGGCTTACCAATATGGAGTCTGGGAGGCCACGGAGCACGCCATTACCGCCATCCAGATGCAAGAGTACGAGGGCTTGAACAGGAGTTATATAATCGCTTTCTGGAAGAAAAGAAGAAAATCTATCTTTTAAAGTTCTTCTGGGGAGTTTCTGACAGTGCCTGCATGAATTTGCATGATAATCTTCAGGACGGCAAAGAATACAGAACCTGTGAGGATCTGTTCTGCCTTTTTTGTACCACAAGAAGGCCACTTCACGAATAGTGAAGGCATTCTGTGAGGAAAAACAAATCTTTGCCAATCAGAAAAAAGTGAAAAAATACTATAAATCTATAAAGATGTCGAGTGAAACACTCAGAATATGGTTTTGGAAAGATTTCCTCTCTTTCTAGTTAAAAAAGGAAGAGCTCAGTGCCCCAGGATCCTGTTTACAGAAGCCTGAAAAATGCACTGACCTGTCACCTGTGGGGCATGATGGGATGCAGGGTGTTCTGTGAGGTTCCCAAAGGCACGGTGCCAGTTTTGTCCCTTAAGCTTTCCCTTGCAGCCTATTGGTTTATTCTGTCCTTCATTTCCTTTTTGTTTTTCCTTTTACAAAGGTTTGTTAAAGATTTTTTATGGTTACATATCTTTTTTAGAGACTTACAATAATTGCCTTCTTTTTTTAAAATAAAATAAAATGTATTTTCGCTTTCTTTAGCATTTTTAAAGGGCTGAAAAAATTTGCTTACATTAATGTTTATATTCAGTGCTTATGACTATCATGAGGATTCCCCTAGAAGAGGACTAAAATTAGAATTACAGATAAGCAACCTTTCCTTCTGTGAAGAAGGGGGTGTCAGGCTTGTGATAGGTGAAGAGGCCTGCAATGTCTGGTGCACGGAGTACTGCAGAGAGAGAACGTTAATGAGCCAGTGGCAGCTCCTCCGCTAAAGCGGAGGAGCGTCACACCACTGCTCAGAATAAAAAATAAAAGGATAATAACATATTGTTATTATCATTTTATTTTTCCTATTGAAGTCAGTGGCTCTTGGGGTGTGGTGGGGCTGGCCAGAGCACGAGGAGAAGTGGTTTGCACTCTTTAACTGCGCATTACTGCTTGGCCGGCCCTCTGGGGCTGACCAAACCATCAAGCGCACTTTGCATGTTCTCCACCAGGCTTCATTACACAGCCTGGTGAGCAGTGGTGGCTGGTGACATTTGAAAGTGGTGAGCGTAAACGTTGGGCATGATTTTTATATAGCAAGCGATGTGAACAAGTTCTATGGACAAACCTGGGGTCCAGGGGGCGTCCCTCTCCTGAGAAAAACATGAAAAAAAATGTGGCTTATTAAGCAGTGAGAACGAATAGTCTTGAAATATTAAGCACATTAAAAACTGCCCCATATCTTCTTGCATTAATTTGTTCAACAGTTACTGTAATATGTAAATTGTTCTGCATGACAACTTTAGCCCTTTAAAATGTATGCTTGCCCAGTGTCTATCATTGCATGCAGCATTAACTTTGGAAAAATATGCTCTAACCAGACTTCGAGAAGCACACATAGATGCTAGCTGTAACCAGTCCTACAGAAATATGTGCAGACAGGTCTTTAAGTGAGATATAAAAGTAGGTGCTCTCTATAAAGGACCATACCAAATACATTTCTGTGATTTCCATAGTGTGCCATCAGACCAATATTTTGGTTTCTCTCTGAGATGTAATTTTATCCAGATAAATGCCACAGCAACTGACATACGCCTAAAGCCTGTCAGTATGATTGGATTTGGTACTGGGTGTTAGCTGTTTAAGATATGTGGTAAATAAAATATTACGCTCTCAGAATTTTTAGTATATAAATAAGATCATGCATAAAGCAAGAGGCTGAGTCTGTGGTATCAGGTTCATAAAGGGCTTTATTCCAATAACTCGAGTGAAAGGGAGAATATTACCATCACCACAAAGGATCTGGAAAGGGACTCAAAAGTATTCTCAATATTCTCAAAACATTATTCACAGAGTACAGTATATATACATCTCTCAATTGTACGTAAGCAAAAGAGCAAGAGAGAATGAGATAAGAGCATGTGGGCGTGTAAGTAGGCGTGAAGGTGGGCGTCCATGTGGGCGTCCACTTGATGATAATAGGTAATTTGTCATAGGTGGGTGGATACCTGGAGGGGGTTGCGTGATCTGCTGGAATTGTACTGGAACTTTGCCTTACTTGTGCTCAACTCGAGCATGACGTGTAACTGACGTGGGGAGGGTTGCTATGCAACCGGACAAGTCTGGAAGTGAGGCCTTCAGTGAGTGAGGCCTTCAGTGTCAGGACGACCAGCACATCTTGTATTATCTGATATCCGATGTCTGGAGCAGGGACTGATTTGTGACATAGGTTGCTCATCACCAAGAGCCGATGTGGCATCTATTTCTTCATTTACTTCATTTACTGCAGAGGCCTTACATGGGGGCTATGGGCTTTTTACTGACGTGAGCTTTGCAATCTCACAAAGAGAGACAGTAAGGCTGGGCTCCCTCCTTGCAGATGGGTCGCGTTCATTCCTCCTTCACCAGGCAAGAATGCGGCTCTGTAGGAGTAAGCAGATAACCGTGCTCAATACTGTCTCGGTACCTTGTGACAGGGCCCCTTTGGCTGAGGCCCAAGTGTGCAAGGCCAAGGATACGTAGCTGCAGCTTTCAGAGCGTTCTGAGGCATGAAACCTCTTTTCGGCTCTGGCTGAGCCATAAACATGGGCTTCATGAAAATGCAGGAAAACATGATGAAAAACGTGTAGGCCTCAATACAGATTTGTCGTTTCTCTCATGGGAGACTGGATGATGGCAGGCCACGTTATAGCATAAGCATCATGATAGAAAGGCCATGGAGGGGAAATACATAGGTTACATGTATGTGCACATAAGCGTTGGGGGGGGGGGCACATGGGGACACATAGGCCTCATAGATTTTTATTTTCCTCATTCCCTCCTTGTACCCTAGTGAACCCCCTATGTAACGTCTATTTTCATGAGACAGTCGATCTGTTCTTGCAGCATTATTTTTCCATTTTCAATGCTTTGTAAATAGGGATGTGGAACACATGCAGTAGCACACAGGCCACAAATGGCCGGGCCACACTGCAGACATAGGCAACAACTGAATATCATTAATAGTATCAACCCACAGACGGTCAACACTTTCCATCCCCAAGCCGATATTAATCCCCAGAGCCAACCGGACCATGTCCACGTGCCTGGGTCTTGATGTATGTTTTGGGCAATCTTGTGGAGCCTTGTTATTGCTTTGTATTCTTTGGCATCACCGTTGATGGATGTCATTAAGGCAAACCATGCTCCGCAAGAACCATTATGGGAGAACGGAAAAGGAAAAAGAGGCAACACTCCCTTTACCTTCTGATACGGGGGAAATCGGCCACAGACCCAGCAGTCTGTAGCATTGCTAGTCTGATGTGAATGGTGCAGCATCTGAATAAAGGTATTGTTGCGTAAGGCAAGTCGATATGATAGCTCATGGGATGGCAGATCACTAAATGTGTGCTTTATGGTATCATTAGTGGAGGAGTATAAGAGTGAGGCAATAGGAGGAAAAATAGCATGTAGTATTAAGCTGATACATATTATCGTGATGCACAGAAGAGATAGAAAAATTACAGTCACTATACATCTACCACGTAATATTTTACAGTATTTGCTTTTTATCTTGCTCTTTTTATCAATGTTATTGTCCAAGATCTTATGCAAGCCAGAATACATGTTCAACCGCTTCACCACCTAGTGGACTTAATTGATCAAACGGGTTCTGACTTTTTAGATCTGAGTTTAACTCCTGCTGGGGAGTCTCCTCTAGAAAAGGGGGCTCAAAGTCCAAGCAGTCAGTGTTCTTTTGGAAAGTACAGTTATTCCCAAAGTAACGTTTGCAATGATGTATCCATCCTTTCCGTCCCTCGACTTTAACGGCGGTCCTTGTTGTTAGCAACACCAATTTCTGCGTCTTCCACCTCGGCTTAAGAGGGCTTGATCTATCAAAGTTCCGGATCAGCGATGGAGTGTCCCTTGACCTGGGTGTTGTCAGGGAAGGCGGCAGCAACCTGCGAACAACAAGAGAGTAGTGCAGACATCAAGGAAGCCAGGTAATCTGTCAGCATGTTACTATCAACATCAGTAATCTTTTAGGCATTGGAGTGCCCCACATATTTGGTGGTCTACCAAAGACCACTTCATAGGGAGATAAGCCTGTTCTATAATGGGCTATCATTCGCATGTAAAAGAGGGCAACCGGCAGGGCTACCATCCAATCTACACCTTTGTCTGCGCAAATTTTTAATGTCCGATTATGTCTTTCTACAAGGTCTGCTGCTTCAGGATGTCGCACACAATGGAATATCCAGGTATACCCTAACAGAAGGGACACCTGCTTCATTAGTACCAGGACATATTTGTAACCTCTACATCTGTTTATTTGGATATAATCCATTTGGAGCACTTCAAAAGGGTGGTCAGGTGGATGGAATCCACCTTGTTCCATCGGAATGCCTTTACCTGGATTGAATTGGCAACAGATCATACATGCTCTGACCTTTTGTTTCGCTGCTGCACGCAGGTGCTTGTTGAACCATATATTCTGTAAGCTATCTATCATTGCTTTCTCTCCTAAGCGTGCAGGACTATGTGCGGTATTTATAATCACTTGTACCATCGAATCAGGAAGAAACCATGTGGATTTGCCCTTATTCATCCAACCCTGATCAGTCAGTACCCCTCCTTGTTCCGACCATTTCTTTAATTCGTCTAGAGTAGCATGTGTCTGAATGTCTTGTACATCCCTGGAAGGATCCCTAACTGTCATGGCTTTGGACAGTGATAGTATCTGTGATTTTGTCATGTCTAGTGGGGTCTGAGCTGTCTGTTTAGCTGTTCGGTCTGCCAGATCATTGCCTTGGGAAATGGTATCTGTGGCTCTAGTATGTGCTTTACATTTTAGGATAGCTATGGCTGTTGGTAAATGTATTGCTTCCAGTAGGGCTTGAATAAGGGGGCCATGCTGTATCTTGGCCCCATGAGAGGTCAAGAAACCTCTTTCTCGCCACAGAATCGGTGTAAATGTTTACTCTCAGGTGCTTTAGCTCTTATGCACGCTTGTGTCAGGGCGATGAGCTCTGCTGCTTGTGCTGACAATATGTCTATTCTTTTAGTCTCTATTATTACAGTATCAGTAGTCACTGCATATGCTGCCACTAATTCTCCCGCCCCTGTCCTCATGCATGAGCCGTCAACTTATAGTGTTAGGTCGGGGTCTGGGAGTGCAACGTCTGTCAAGTCTTGTCTTGGTTTAGTCACGGTATGTATTACTTCAACACAGTCGTGTGGTGAAACGCTTTCTGTACTGGAGGGCAAAAGGGTAGCAGGATTCAGTATGTTGCATCGTCTGATCCCTATGTGTGGTTGAAATAGCGTCAACTCATAACCTGTCAGTCTAGCTACAGTCAGGTGTTGTGTTTGTGTCCGGTTCAAGAGAACCTCTACTGCGTGTGGTACTTGTACTGTCAGAGGGTGGCCCAGCACTATCGAGTCACTTTGTCTTATGGCTAAGGCCGTTGCTGCAACTGATTTTAGGCACGCAGGCAAAGCCTGTGCTACTGGGTCTAATGTACTAGAAAAATAAGCACAGGGCTCGTGTTTTCCTGCATGATCTTGTGTTAGGACAGATAGTGCTGTTCCATCCCGCTCTGTCACAAAAAGCATAAACGATTTGTTGTAATCAGGGTTTGCTAAAACTGGTGCTTGACATAAAGCTCTCTTTAATTCTTCAAATGCCACAGTGTGTTCTTGTGTCCAAGAGAGGACTTTAGTAGAAACTGCCTCCTGTGTCGTCAACTGTATTAGGGGCTTGGCTATGTAAGCATACTGGGGAATCCACTGCCTGCAATATGAAGTGAGGCCAATGAATGCACGTACCTCCTTTTGTGTCTTGGGCTGTGAAAAACCAGAAATCAATTGAATACGTTCCGGTGCCCACAACTAATTCCCCTGAAAGATCACAATAAAACATGAGAAAAAGGGGAAAGCACCATACCTATTTCCTCGGCTTAATTTCTAAGGGGGCTAATTTCTAAGGGGCTTAATTTCTTAAGGGGCTAGCGGGAAGCGAACCTCCTCAGGGGCCAGCAGAAAGCCAATATTCTCCTCCTTCCCCCCTTTTTGACAGGAGGAAATCTGAAACAGATTTCACTGCTGTCAAACACTATCAAACCCTGTGTCTTGTCAACACTATTAATCCCTGTGTGTAGCTACTGGGCGTAAGCAAAATTATAGGAGATACACAGCGTATTTGAAACGGCGAGAAATCCTTCAAATTAATGTACAAACCTCATTGTGTCAGCCCATAAGCTGGCCAAATGACATCTCATATGCAAATGTCCCTATTACATGAACCTACACCAACCTGAAGTCAATATTAATGCTAGGAGGCCCTAATAGGAATGCTAAATTACCTAAATATTCGGAAAACCAAGTTTAAGAACAGTTGTTAATGTTGATAATTAATAATTTATCTGCTAAAGAAATCAGTCATTTTGCAATAATTTCCACCTATACAATAAATAGCCTAATTTAAAAACAAGTCAACTTTTGGGGCCACCACTTACAAGAATGAGCTTACTAAAGCAAACTATAAAAAGGAAATCCTGTCAGATATTTTCTCATTACCCTAAATACCGAGCCTCATTTGTCACTCTGGGGTGGCAGTCCTTATTTAAAACAGGCCTTTCAAGAGTTAAGATGCGAGTGCATAGATCATAATGGTTCCTTAATGTCCAATCTGGAAACATATGACCGAGGCTGCCCGTCTATAAGAGAAAGGCAGTCATGTGATACATATTTTAGTCTTGCATAACTTTTTTCTTCTTTTATTCATCTCCAATACCAATTAGACATACACTGATAACGTGTTGTCTGCTATTTGGACAGCATGATAAAGGTAATATCATGTCTGTGAAATTTAGTAATTGTGAATAAGTTCCAGCCAAGTGCAGCGCAAAGATTTACGTCGTCACGTCCATCTCTGTAACGCCCAGGAGAACTTGTATCAATGCCAAACATACTGGTCAATACAACACAAAAACAAAACATATATAAAATACATATGCCAAGCCATCAGTATACCAAGCACAGAAAGCATAGACAATTACACTAACATATATAAATGAGCAGCGATGCGCAATTACAGTACCTACAGCTCAGAGGCGAACATTCTGGCCTGCTTAATTTGTCAGGCTTATAATCAATAATTGATTTACCTGCCCTATACACCCCCAACTGACAGTGGGTCATCCCAATGATGACCAGCTGGCAGCTGAAATCACCGTGTCAAGTCTGACACACAGGATCAGCAACAATAATCAAAAATGAAGAACACACAAACCTGTCTTTTTTTTATAAAAATGAGCTATGCATCTTTGTACACAATGTACCCTCATGTCCTAGTCGAAGATGCATCTCCCATCTTTCCTCACAGACCTGTAACCACTGGATCATTTATCCAATGCAACTGGTGGCAGCTTGTGGCCACAATTCAAAAATGTCTGAATTTGAAAATCGTTTTTATATAGGCATATAGCCCTTAAAATTCCAAGCAAGAGCAACATTTTACTTTCTGGCCAGAAGCAATATAACATTTGCTAAAAAATAAAACAAATCTTCTCCATAGACATTTCCCCGGGGCACTGGTTTTGCACAGAATAGAACAAGGGAATCTTTCTCGACTTACATTTCTCAGCTGCCCTGTCTTATCAGAGAAGCTAAAAATACCCCCCAGCGCGGCCTGAGCCTGGGCTGCCAGCCATCTTTTTTGTTTTTCCTACTCCTGGCCCCCAAGGCTCTCCGGCTGCAGGCATTACACAGATGTGATGTCAGAGAAGCTTTCTAAGCAGTGCCTCTGTTCTGCTCCTCTCACCGGCCCCCACCTACACTGGCTACAAGGTCAGAATCTGTCTCCGATTTCTGTATCACATTCTGCTCTACACAGCCCCCACCTTCTCCTCACTCTGAAGCTGTCAAAGACAAAAAGACTACTCAATTCCATAAAAACTGCAATAATTCGCCCAATTGAAAAATTATTTTTACATACAATTTGCACTCAGGGGGTCATAATCTTACCGACTTGACCCAGCACATTGGCTCACTGGACCACCAAGAACACAAACCTGTATTCTTGAACAATTTGCAAATTCGAAATACCCACAATTCTTTTTTCAAGCTAAACTTTTCACTAATTATTTTTTCGTTAACACTTTGTACATTAGGGGTGTCATCAAATCACAGGTGTTGCTCCTTCTCTAGCTACACCCCTCTCAATTTCCTATTGACAACGTAGTCAAATGTTGGACCATGTAAACACCAGCTATGCGCTGTTCGTTTGGTGGGAGGCTCAAGAACCTTTGGGCTACTATATCATTATTATATGTATCGGGGTACTTGCGGTGGCACTCCAACTGGTCTTTCTACTGGGGCCACTCTTGCTAGGTCCTCTGAAAGGACGGGATAAATACCAGCAACGTCAGTATTTCTTTCTCTGTCAGCCTGCGCTCATTTTACCTGCTCCACTTCCTCCTGTAACATCTTTTCCTTGGCTTTTCCAGACTCCAGTCTACTTCTCTCTGCTTCGTGAAACACTTACTCTGTCATCCTATGTGACTCCTTGCGCCAAAACTCAATGGCATCCTTCCGAGCTGGTCTACATTTTCTCTTTCATAAGAGTGTTTCGTTGTCTGTCTACTTGTTCTGCTATTACTCGGATACCTTCCTCAACTAATACGTTTTCTCGGGCTTTGTCTGAATCCTCCCTACTGTTCTCTTCTTTTCTGAGCGCTTTCTCTGTGCGTCTATGCAATTCTTTACGCCATAATTCAATGGCATTTTTCTGTGACTGTCTGGCTGTCTTTTTCCATAACTCTTCTTCTACTCTCATGATGCAATCTGCATCCCAGGTCCCAGCTGCGGGCCACCTCTGACTTTCTGGTAAATCCTTGGTGTAGTCCACCCATAAATCAAGAAATAATACGGCATCTAGGCCATGCTTATGATACATAAAGTACCCTGGAGTGTCCCTAGGTGGAATGGGAACAGCTTCTTCGAGTACCCCTTTTCTGGTTTTGATCTGTCTTAATTTTGAAAAGAGCGGCATTTTTAGACCTTATTACTTAATCTTGAACACACTTAATACAATAAACACAATAATGAACAATCATTCACACCACAATATGTAGAACGTATTAAAACATTTAACATTTAACAGTTAACGAACGATGATAACTAATAGAAAACTAGTTACTGACATAATACTAACACTAGATAATACTGAATTATATGCAAGACATACTAGATATACTGCTAAACAGTACAGATACACTGCTGAAACAGTGGAGACCGGATTTGTGTACCCAAACCCGTCTTGACCGGCACAACCTAATGTGCACGTCTAAATGCCTCCCCGGCAACGGTACTCACCGGGTAGCACGGAACGGAAGGCCTCGGAACTGAACTGGACTAGACCAAACTGGACTGGACTGGACTCGACTCGTGACTTGGATACTTCGGAACTTCGGAATCTGGTGGGCCTCTGTATACCTCGGACACAGCTCTCTCGCAGGTGGGCTCTGGGTAGGACAATCTGCGTTCCTCACCGCCTCGTCTGGATGCCTTGTCGCAGTCCGTCCCCTTCGTTGGCCTGAGGGAGTTGGCGGGAAGACCCGCGACGTGCGCGCTTGAAGTCCGTCATGGCTATGGAAGGGGGCAAAACTGGACCCTCATCTCCGGCGTGTGGGGAAAGAGATTGAACTGTTCGGGCGCCATTATGTGGTAAATAAAATATTACGCTCTCAGAATTTTTAGTATATAAATGAGATCATGCATAAAGCAAGAGGCTGAGTCTGTGGTATCAGGTTCATAAAGGGCTTTATTCCAATAACTCGAGTCAAAGGGAGAATATTACCATCACCACAAAGGATCTGGAAAGGGACTCAAAAGTATTCTCAATATTCTCAAAACATTATTCACAGAGTACAGTATATATACATCTCTCAATTGTACGTAAGCAAAAGAGCAAGAGAGAATGAGATAAGAGCATGTGGGCGTGTAAGTAGGCGTGAAGGTGGGCGTCCATGTGGGCGTCCACTTGATGATAATAGGTAATTTGTCATAGGTGGGTGGATACCTGGAGGGGGTTGCGTGATCTGCTGGAATTGTACTGGAACTTTGCCTTACTTGTGCTCAACTCGAGCATGACGTGTAACTGACGTGGGGAGGGTTGCTATGCAACCGGACAAGTCTGGAAGTGAGGCCTTCAGTGAGTGAGGCCTTCAGTGTCAGGACGACCAGCACATCTTGTATTATCTGATATCCGATGTCTGGAGCAGGGACTGATTTGTGACATAGGTTGCTCATCACCAAGAGCCGATGTGGCATCTATTTCTTCATTTACTTCATTTACTGCAGAGGCCTTACATGGGGGCTATGGGCTTTTTACTGACGTGAGCTTTGCAATCTCACAAAGAGAGACAGTAAGGCTGGGCTCCCTCCTTGCAGATGGGTCGCGTTCATTCCTCCTTCACCAGGCAAGAATGCGGCTCTGTAGGAGTAAGCAGATAACCGTGCTCAATACTGTCTCGGTACCTTGTGACAGGGCCCCTTTGGCTGAGGCCCAAGTGTGCAAGGCCAAGGATACGTAGCTGCAGCTTTCAGAGCGTTCTGAGGCATGAAACCTCTTTTCGGCTCTGGCTGAGCCATAAACATGGGCTTCATGAAAATGCAGGAAAACATGATGAAAAACGTGTAGGCCTCAATACAGATTTGTCGTTTCTCTCATGGGAGACTGGATGATGGCAGGCCACGTTATAGCATAAGCATCATGATAGAAAGGCCATGGAGGGGAAATACATAGGTTACATGTATGTGCACATAAGCGTTGGGGGGGGCACATGGGGACACATAGGCCTCATAGATTTTTATTTTCCTCAGATAAATGAGTAACAACAATGATTTCTTATAAATAATTAATATTGGAAATGTTTACATTCTGAAATACTGTGTCTGTGAATTAAATAGCACTTTTTGATGCCTGTGGAAGGAGTTTTGGCCTTCAATTATGTGTGCTTTATGTTAGATATGTATCCTCTTTTTCTCTGCATATCTTGCCCATCTGCACATCCCCTCTCTTTCCTCATCAGCATCCTCTTTTCACTCTTCCCCGAATGCCCTTCCTCGCATCTCTGTCATTTCACCGCCCCCAACATGCACTGCACTCCCTCAAATTTAAGCACTTTAATTTCTCTTGCTTTTGCCTTGCAAATATTTTCACATCAGTGTATCCCCTTCACACACACATATCCACATAATTTCAGTTGTAAATGGAATACACAAACATTGTTCAGTGTGCTCGGCAGAGAGGCTAACCCACTGACAGGCACTTTGTTTGGCTTTGGCCTTTGCGCATGAGCGCTGAATCAAAGCCCCTCATAAACACCTGGCATGGTTCAATCTTCAAAGTATGTACAGAAAAAAATACAGAAAAACAACATTATAAAATAGCTAACTCATGGGGAATGCAAGATTAAGTAAAGCATGGAAAATAAGAGAGGAACTAAATCGCTGAAATGCATTCCCTCGATGTTTTTAACATTCATTGTTTGCAAGGCAATCCATGTTTTTAGCATCAATGTTAACTTAGGGGCATGTACACAGGGCCAGTTTTAATTCCATACATCAGAGAACTGGCCACTGTAAACATGTGTTACACAGTAAGCTCGCTTTGGGCCTGACTCGAATACTTGGATCCATTTTGCAAGGGAACAAGAGTGAACCCTGCTCCTTATTTGGATCCATTTCACAAGGGAGCAAATGCCACAGCTCCACTTCTAAAGGAGGGAGCAATGTGTAGCAAAGGCCTGGGGTGTCACAGTGGGGAAGAATAGTATGATGAGGGGTTTCGGCACAATATACAGAACACAGCATTAGCTTGCAAACACTTACCATTACCGAGAACAAGGAACTGGATCAGAAGTGCTTGCATCCACTCTCACATATGAAGAAAGGGTGGGGTCTATGTCTTTGAATGACAGACGTCTGAAATCATGCAGCGATGAAGTCTCCTACGCCCAAAATCGTGACGCTTATTGCGTCACTAGCCTACAGTGTGCATACGACCGGAGACCCCAATAGCAATGAAGGGCTTTAAAACAGAAAGCCCTGCTTCGTGCGTCACGTTAATAAAGTTGATTTACTGCTTGCCTTCCGTCTCCTGCCTCAGAATGAGGCTGTGCAGGCAGCCTGAAACAGACAGCCCAGACTTAAATACCTCAATTGATTTAGGGATACGATCATATCTCTAAATAAATTGATCTATTAATATGTTTTTATGTAAATGTGTAGGAGTTTTCAGAGGGGCACAGCCCCACAGCCCTAATGGAGAAACTGCCCTTGCTGGTGAGG
Source organism: Triturus cristatus (assembly GCF_964204655.1). NCBI lineage: Eukaryota > Metazoa > Chordata > Amphibia > Caudata > Salamandridae > Triturus > Triturus cristatus. The sequence continues at coordinate 793,759,290 of NC_140588.1, forward strand.
AACATGAAAAACCTCCCAGTCCCCATCTGAGCGTCGAACCACAGTGCTCAGACCACTCAAAACGCTGCATTGTAGTGTTGTGATTGGCTTAGTGGAGCCTGGGAGCCCATGTGCTTCCTGCTGCTTCCTGCTGCCGTCGCAGACAGGAAGTAGTAAGAGGATTGAGGAGAGGTGGCGGACGGTCGGCCCAGGTAAGTGTTTTTTTTTCATTTCCTCCTGCCCCACCACTCCCGTCCTGAAGCGTTGATTGAGGTAGGCAAAATGCAGGAAGTTATGTCACTTCCTGTACAGCTGTATGATGGGAAATGTGGTAGTGTCAATTCATGTGGAGATGGATGATAAGGAATGAAGTTCTCTTCCCTGGCTTCTTCTTTTAAAGATGGGTTCGGTGGGAATACAATTATATCACTTGCTCTTCTGATGGATAATGGGAAGGCCTACACCCTGTCGGGGTAATGGGGCACTTCCAGATTTTGGAAATGAATTTTTCAGCAGCCATTAGTGTCAAGAAGGACCATAGCATGTCAGTGGAAACAAGGTGCAGCCCAACCTACTACATATGGTGCTGAAGGGTTTCAGAAGCTATGGCAGTTGATAGAATACCAGCTCATGTTACCAAACAAAGAGATCCTTTTTGCACCATGTGACTCTGTGTTTTGCAGTCCATTAAGAAAAATAAACTTGCCCACTTAGGCTGTGAGCAATTGAGAGTATTTGATTGATCTTACCTAACTTGTCAATTCAGCTGCTGTTTCCAGATTTAAGTACAGATCTGGAGATGTAAGTGTATGTAACAGTTTTATTTAAACATAGATAGGGTGTAATTTGAGTTTTAGTATCCAATATTTTTTTACTGTGAACACTCTTTCCTTCCTTCTTTCATTCCTTTTTTCTTTGTTTCCTTACTTTTTCTTTTCTTCTTTCTTTCATTTTCCTTCTTTCTTTTTTGCCTTCTTTCGTTCTTTCTTTTTTCTTTTTCACCCTTCCTTTTCTTTCATTGTTTCCCTTCTTTTTTCTTTCTTCCTACCTTCTTTCCTTCTTTGATTTTTTCTCATGCTCATTCTTTCTATTTTGCCTTCTTTTCTTTTCTTTAGTTCTTTCCTTTTTTCTTTCCTTCATTCCTTCTTTCTTTTTTCCTTCTTTCTTTCTTTTTCCTTTTCTTTCTCTTCTGCCTTCTTTCATTCTTTCCCTCTCTTTCTATTTTGCCTACTTTCTTTTTTCTTCCTTATTATTTCCTTCATTTTTGTCTGTTTTCCTTATTTCTTTCCTTTTTCCTTTCTTTTTTAACCTTCATTCTTTTTTCTTTCCTCCTTTCCTTTCCTTATTCATCTTTATTTCTTGCCTTGATTACTTTTTCATTTTTCTTTCCTTCTTTCTTTTTGCCTTCTTTCTTTAATTCTTTATTTCTTGCTACCTTCTTTCTTCTTGCCTTCTTTCTTTAATTATTTCTTCCTTTTTACACTCTTTCCTTTTTTATCTGCCTTCTTTCCTCCATTCTTTCTTCTTGCTTTCTTTCCTTGGCACTTTCTTTTTGCCTTCTTTCCTGTTTCTTTCATTTCTTTTTTCTGCCTTTTTTGCCAGCTTTCTTTCATTTTCATTCTTTATTTGTTTTTTGCCTTCTCTCTTTCTTTACTTTTTTGTCTTCTTTCCTTTTTTTGTTACTTCATTCACTTTTGCTCTTTCTTTCTTTTTTTCATGGCCTTTTTTCCTTCTTTAATTCCTTCTCTTTTTGCCTCCCTCCCTTCCTTCCTTTTTGCCTACCTTCTTCCTTTTTTGCCCTTCTTCCTTCCTTTTGGTCATACTTTCTTCCTTTTCCCCTTCTTCTTTATGTTCTTCCCTTTTTTATCAAAGGTGAAGGCTAGCAGCCCATATCAGACCGAAAGTTTTTTTAGGTCTGTGTTAGCCAAGACCTTTTGATTTCACTAAAAGTTTGTATAACATAGTTAATCCTAGGGGTTTTCATCCAGACATTAGTCTGTCATTGTGTCATTCACATTTTTCTTTCACCCACTCCAGCATGCATCAATGGGCAATGTTAGCCCACTTCAGCCATTGACTGACGTCACTGTGAGTTACAGCATGCTACCCTTTCACAAGGAAAACATCCACACACAATTTAGTACCATTCAGTGCCAGTTGTACCATGGTAATGTGTACTTGTTTAAGTCCAGAAATACACTTTTGCCTTTAGCCATTGATTTTTTTCTTAGATCTAATGAGGGCCCGGCAGCTTCCTGAACAAAAACGTTTTGCAAAAACCCTGACAAAACAAAGAAAATAATTGCCAAAAGACTGGGAGCCAACTCTGCCAAGGCTTATTATAGATATACTGGCAGAAGTATAAAACTCCCCTTGTATCCAATGCATCCCGAAATCATGGTTCACCCCAAAGGCATACTTGAGTCGATGAATACAGTAACAATGTTATGCATTGCTATAATACAAGCCCGGGTGAGGGCGACATGTTCAGCTAGTTGAGCAGAGTGGGCCAGAGTTAACTGTTGGCTCTCCACAATTTTTATATAATGTACATACAGCATATCCAGCAACAATGTTTCCAACATCATTTCTGAGACAACATTCAGCAACATAATAAGCTAATCCACTATTGGTTGAAGGGGCCTCAGGCAAATCAATCCTGGGCTTGGTCAAATTTCCACTATGAGCTCCTGCACAGAAGCAATTAAGAAAGCCGGAATCAGTGCTGGGTACCGGATTAGCCTGATGTGGGGGACAGAAAGTAACAAAATGTCATACTGTTTAGTGAACAAATATTGAGTTTTCATTGTGACTAATATCAAACGCAGGAGAGAAAAAGAAATCTAATGTATCTTTTGTAGCTAAATGCACTTTCTTAGCCAATTCAGTAAGGAGGTATACTGTGTCTGCCTTGCATTGGTCTTGAATGACATAAAGTTAGTGTCAAGTCATACATCAACATATTGTACAAGAGTGGACCATTTGGGGCAGACTAAGGTGTCAAGGTCCTTTTGAAGATTTGGAAAAAGATAGAAGGGGGTTCTGTAGACCTCAGGGGGAGTCTCCACCATATCAGGTGCCCCCCCACCAAACTGGAACAAAATAAGAAATTGGCTTTCTTTATGACTAGAAATGTAGAAAACAGAACACAAGTCAACACCAGCAACCGATTTCACTGAGGCTGGAATGCACGATTGAACAGCAACAGGACTGGGCACTACCTGGAAATAAAGTAGTACAATAGTATTAATAGCTCAAAAATCTTTAACAATTTTTCTTAAGCATTTTCCTAATTAGAGGAATAGGTGATTGCAGGCACTTACGGTGGGGGCTAAGACTCCTTGCTTTATCAGAGCTGTTATAACAGGTTGAATTGTAGCTTTGCTTCTGGACGTAGAAGATAGTGAGGGATGTGAGGCAATTTCTTTATGAGGTTAACCTTAATGTTAACTGGATCAGCCAAGATTAACCATTCTACATCATTTACTTGTTCAGATCAGAAAGAAGAAGGTATTTGAGCAGTTCCTCTGAACATTTTACATAACACATTTCCATTTCTCAAGCAACCCCTCAGATTCAAACAAAAATGCTAATACTCCAGTTTCCTTGGCTTGGGGTACACCCCATCAGACGTGAAATATACTGTACAAATCAATTCATGTAACAAGTTGCAACTTTGTAAATGTGCAGGTGAAGTTCAACTCAACAAAAAAGCACGTCGATCGGTTATAGGTCCTAACACGATGGAAATAGGACCCATATTCTGGAGGTGAAAGCTAGTACTGGATGCCAGCTTCATCAATAGACAAGCACAAGAAAAGCAATACGGTTAAATTGGAGGTCTTCACAGTTGACCGACTGGCACCGGTATCAATCAAGCATGTGGTAGGTTTACACTTCCTATAACCACTTTACATATGGGTCGTTTTGATCAATTGGAATTGGGGTATTCACATGGCAGTTGGTGCCTCCTGGGCTGTCCTAGTACTCAGGGTATTAGGATTGCATTACGTAGATGATTGCAGGGACTTTGGGTGAAGTGGTAACATTAGGACCCAGATTAGGCCAGTTATGTTTACAGTGACCCAATTAACCACAATTAATCTCCCTAAAGGTTTTTTGCTGTCCCTTTATCTTGTCCTCTTTCCTCTCCCCCTACCTTAAAACCCTGCTCTCCCATTTTGTTCATTCTTGCTCTTCCTTTCCCTTTTCCAATTAGTTGGAACAATTGCATTTGCAAAGCCATTCGTTTTCATTCATTCAATTCTTTCTTTTTCTCTTGTACAGACACACGATTGGCGACAGCAGCTAACTCCACTAAATCTTTCGCCCAATACAGATAGTATGCAACTGTTCCTGATCAACTCCTGTTTTCGTTTGATAATAATTCGGACACAACTAAGCAGCTTTTTGCAGAGGGTATGCGTGCAATCTATAACTAGATGATGAAGAACTTCCTCCAGTTGAATGCCAATAAAGCCGAAGTCCTCCTGTTTGGCAAACCACAATTTCTCTGGTCCCCTGATTGGTGCCCGGCAGAATTAGGCCCGGCTCCTATCCCCACTATCAAGACTAAAAACGTAGGAGTGTACCTGGATCTTTCCCTATCTATGAAGGACCAGGTAGATGTCATCTCAGGCAGCTGTTTTGGTATGCTAAAGCTTCTCAGGAGAGTATTTTATCTTGGCCCCCTATCATGCGCAAGATCCTTCTCCAAGCCATGATAGTTACTCATTTGGACTATTGTAATGCACTTCTGGAAGCGGTAAATGAGGGGTGCTAAACAGGTTGCAAGTGGTGCAGAACACTGCAGCTCGGTTGACTTTGAATCAATCACATAGGGCTCCCTTCCGGCCATTACTGAAAGGCCTACACTGGCTTCCCATTCGTGACCGAATCAAATGTAAAATTTGCAGTTTGATTCACGAAACCATCAATGATAGTGGGTCCAACTATATGACTGAAAGTCTTGTCCCCTATCGTCCCAGTAGATCTCTGCGCTCAAGTGGGAAGGCTCTGCTAGTAGTGCCTTGGTTCAGCAAACTTTGAGCGGGGGGCAAATCTTTTGCATATGTAGCCCTGCGTCTCTGGAACTCACTCCCCAGTACATTATGTATGTGCCCTGACTTGCTTAAATTCAGAAAACTACTGAAAACAGAACTCTTTTTGAAGTATGATTGCCTAACTACTTCCTCGCTTCTTTTCGCTGCTAGCGCAGAGATACCCCTGCTGGGGTGAGTCCAGAGCTTTATAAATACCTCATTCATTCATTCAATCTTTGGTAATGATCACTGCACTAAAGCAGCACTTACGGCTTCCTGAGTTTGTTCTATCAGTCGGGCAATGCCTGAATATATTTCAAATACATCCTTTAGTCTATCTAAAATAAGCAACATCATTCTCTTATATTCTACTTACAATTAGAAATTATCCTCCAGTCCTTGACCAGGCAAATATCCATCACAGCATTCAACAGCCCGTCCTTAGCTGAGCCAGAGCACCATCATCAGGAGGTGTGTGTGGTGACCAATTGCCCTTTTTTGTCAATCGCTGTTTCACTTTAATCATCACCACCAATCTCAGCAAGTGATTCACACCTGCCCAGTTTGGGTTATAATATTCAAACAGTGTACTCATGAATCTTAAAGGATTTTCACAAATATTTGGAAATAGTTTTATCATATTGCTCAAGTCTGCATTGGACGTGTATGGTCATTCTGCCTCCCAGACATTGGTATTCTCTCAGAAGGAGGAGGCATTCTAGGGATTCATCTTGGGGATCGTCATTGTCAATGTTGCTAGAAGAGGGTGTGCGCAGTCCTTTGCGGGTGTTTTCACCACAGAGGTTCTAGCTAGTCGGCTTGCAGTGTGCCTAAGACTGTCCCAGGTAGCATTCAGACTGCAAACCTAAATTGTTTGGGATCTAGCTAGGAGTGATCGGACACAAGGTTTGGTTCGAGAGTGTGGAATTTTCGAGTCTTCCTCTCGTCTTGTGTACCAACCTCTAGCGCTTTGCCACCAGCTGTGCCGCTAGCCTCTTTGTACCAGGTGTGTGTCTGCCTTGCTGGGGCATTGTCTCTGTGCCCCTGAAGCCAGCTGAGCAGCCAATGCTCTCTTATTTCCGGGTGCTCCGTACTCCTATCCCTATCCCTCAAGTGGCTAATTTGATTTTAGAGTCTCTTGTGAAACTGTTTCAAGCCACACATTTGTGATTTCTGCTTTCTTTTGTTCATATCCTCATACCAAGTCAGAAAAGCTGGCCAATTGTTTTTATCTGTCTTCATCTAGGATACTTGAACCACCATCTCAAGTGGCTTAAGCATTACTCCGCCCACTCTCCGCCCATATTTTTCATTGGATTGTGTCATTGTCCTATGTAAATACTGGCTTCTGATTCGTTAATAGGTTTGTAAGTCCCTGCTTAGTGCCACCTTGCCTTCATTTGTAAGAGAGCCAAAGGACCCAGGGGGCATGCCGTAAACTGCAAAACTCAATAAGACGTATTGCAAAAGCCTGCTCCGAGTTTGTGGAGAGAGTTACGGAAGCAGAGACACGGATTTCTAAACTCGAGGACGAACTGGCAGCTCAAAAAACGACGATGGAATCGGTGCAGGCGTCAAAGGAGGATACATTATGGAAACTCTCAGACCTTGAAAATCACCTTTGGCGCAATAATTGAAGAATTTTGGGTGTGGCAGAAGGCATGGAAGGCCAAGACATAAGAACATTCGTGATAGATATGTTCTCAGAAGCCTTTCCGGAGCTATCACGGTGGGATTGGAATCAAGAAAACAGAGAGCCCATAGATTCCCATTCACACAGCGAGCAAGACCTGGGCAGGATACTACTAGACCTAGAGCGATCTTGATATCGGTTAATAACTTCCTAGCCCGGCAAGCAGTGTATGAGCTGGCGCGGCCCGATAAAAAAAGAAAGGAGAAAGGATCAGAATTTTTTGTAAGGCTGGATTTTTGCCATCAGACGGTAGAGAAGCGATGGCAACTCAGACAGCTTATCAGTCCGTTTCAGAGTAAAGGGGCTCAAGTATTTCTACTAAATCCGGCCACACTGAAATTTACGTATAAGGAACAGACTCGGTTCTTCACGTCGGATATCAAAGCCAAGTAACACTTGCAATCTATTGTTTAGGATTATTAGGAGTAGAGAAGAGACATCTAAGGTTTTTATTTTTGCTAGATGTAATATCCTATCACGGCAAGTTGTCTTTTTCTTCCCCCCCCCCTTTTTTTTTTTTCTTCCCTCCCTCTTTCTCTTGTCCTTTGTGGAGCGGGGGAACATAACTGTATGGATCTTATAAATATCTTGGATATCCAAAGTCTTGTGGTTTCAGGCTGCTTGTATAAATACAATATTATGTTAGCCTATTGGGGAAACATTTTGATACATATATTTTCAGGCTGATTGTATAAAGTCAATACCATGTTAGGTTATTAGGAACTTTACTGGTATGTCAGATTTACAGGGGGAGCCTCTGGGAGAGGTTAGCTTTCCATCACCGGGACCATTGGTCCTAAAGCCTCAATACAAGAGGGGTGGGGGGTGGGATGGAGTCAGTTCAATGACTGCACTTTGGGTAGAGGAGGGGGTGGGGAGGGGGTGGGTCAGGAGAAGGGGGAGTGGGAGGGGGGTAAAAAAGAAAATCCAATCCACAGCAAACTGAAGATGAGGATGAGGATATGGAAATCAGGAGATAAGGCCATAAATTGGAGAGATACAACAGTTGTTGATGGGGGATAAAAGGGTCCAAGGTAATTTACGTTTATGTTCATTTAATATATGCGGGATAAATAATAATTCGAAACGGCAAAGGGTAGCTGCTGAGCTGTGGGTGATGCAACCCGAATTGGTATGTCTCTAAGAGACTCACATCTCATGGGACAAGCGGAGGGTGTTCAATGAGATGGGGTATACATAGGCTTTCCTGTTTTCAGTTTCTATTTTTGGTAAATTCTGGTGGTGTTTTTTCAGTGTTTTCAAGTGATTTCAATACCTTAAAAAACAGTGGTTATCAGTGGTTACACATTTTCACGCCATTAAAAACAACAGAAACAGTGTTTTTCCAGTGTTTATGGAACTTTTTGCTTTTAATATTGCTTGCTTTCGCCACTGATTGTGCATGGTATATAGACAGTGTACATACAGCGTAAATGAGGTCCAAATACATTTTTACAAATCAAACTTATCGTAGTACACCATACAATACTTCTTCAGTGAGTCTTTGGTCATGCACGTTCGCTCTTTCCTTCCCATGTAAACTTTTATCTGTGAAAAGGCCCTCTCAACATTGGCACTTGAGATAGGCAACACCAAAATAGCCTGTTTACAATTTGCTAACTCTGACCACTGACTTATCTATCCATGCCAATACTGGATGCCAATACCAGAAGATTGTGATTCTCTGCGACAGGTTCTGCAACATATGCGTTGAAATGGGTGCATATGCCCTCAGAGGTATTGAAGCGGTCAAAAATAAGGCAGCACTTTTGAAACTCCGGAGACAATTTCCCTTCACGGAAGGGATCTATAACTTGTGCAGAGTACCACAGTGAGGCTTCATTGACTTCAAATGCCATGGTGGGTGAAGAGCTATTTCTCATACATTGTAAATAAAAGTTCCTGAAATGCTCCTCAACATTTCTTTGCTTACCAAGTGGCGAGCACTCTAACATTGAATATGTTGCAGTGCCAAAGTCACTAAAAGTGCCGCCCAGACTAATCTCAAGGAGATGTTTCACATCTACACCAATTATGCCGAACACGTGGTAGACAAGGGTGTTTTCAGACTCAATTTCTTTTATCATGTCTACTACAGCAGTCATGTTTTTCTGTAAAAATCTAAGAATGCAGTAGAGTGTACTTTTTTCAAATCACTATCAATATGTGACCAAAGATCCTCACATTTCTTGCCTTTGGCATCATCACTCAGCAAAAGTTCTGTAAACGGTTGCCACATGGATAATATAGCATTCATGGCCTCTAGGACTGAGAATCGCTAGCTAAATGACACAATTGGGATGACTCTTTCTTTGATGCCACACAAAGCACAACATTTGCATTTTAGTTTCCGTGCACAACAAAACAGTACACCAGAATGGACTAAAAAGTCAATAGCATTCTTCATTAACTCTGAAGATTGTAAAGATGCTTTCAGCATACCATCTAACAAGTGGCAAGGATCTCTTACAGGGAAGCACTTCAGCTCAGGTATCAATTTTGAGTGTCAAACCAAACTTTTTCATATACAAAGCTGAATCACTGCAAATACAAACAAAATCACTCCAATGTTTGTTGAACTCGGTAAGCACTTTTGCAGCAGCATTCAAAGTGAACACTGCATTCCATGTTTTCCAAAAGTCTGCTGTCATATTTTCACCAGTATCCCAGATGCTTTGTTACTGCACTGTTTTCAAATATACATATCACTATACCTTGCATTGAATGTTTAAGGCCTGGGGTGTTGGCAATTCACCTACTATCATTACTGACTCACTAGAAAAAGGGGCTGATCTATCAAGGGTTTTTACCAATTCTCTGTGGGTAAATGTGATGTTACATATTGGGAAAGATTCTTATGAAACCTACATTTTTTCCTATCAGTGAAAGACTCAAACATAGCCAAAAAATCAAATATGATTTTGATTTTTCCTGATTCTCTACAGTTTATTAAATAAGTAAACACACCTAAAATGAACTGGTAGAAGTCAACTGGAATTCTATTCTCATAAGTATAAAAAGAAAACTAGACAGAATGGAATGCTTGCACCTCACAATGGTAGAGAGATGTAATCCATTAAATATGGTAATTTTACCTAAAGTCTTATATCTTTTTAGGTCCGTTCCATTAGAACTTTCCAGGGAACAGTTACAACAATTACAATTTGTATGGGATATGGGAAACCACGGAGAGCAATGCACTTTATGTCACTACCCCGAGAGAAATGTGGGTGGGCTGTACATGATTTTGCACTCTATTATTATGCATGCATTTTTCTAAACATCAGGATAATGCTTACCGGAGAGGATATTGTTAACCCTGTAGAATACCCTTCTATATATCAGATGTTATTGGGGGCAGAAGTAAGGAACTGCTTGTTTAGAAAGTTGGAGTATAACTATTATAAGAGAACTTGTTTCAAGGTAGTAATAGCCGCCAAAAGGTATGGAGAGCAGTACGGAAGAAGTTATGAATTGAGGGGGTATGCTTTTATACTCCAAAAAACACACCCATTTTACTACCTGCTGTCTTCACTGATAGAGCTGCTCATAAATGGAAAGATAAAGGAGTTACATGTATAGGCAATCTATATAAGGACGGAGGTCTTCTCTCCTTTTTAGATAATAGCAGATAAATATAAACTCCTCAAAACTGAACTTTTTAAATTCCTCCAGATGAGGGACGTCTTGATGAAAAAATAAAGGACAATAGATCCATACTTTTTATTAGCTACACAGAGAGATGATCTAAAGGCCCAAAATATAAGATGGAGGAACCGATTTAGAGATCAAGAGATACACATAGAACAATCAATCGATACGGCAGGTAAAATTTTAATATCAGCCAACCTAAGAACACAACATTTTAAAACTATATTTGATTTATATCACACCCCTGCAAAGATGATGAAATGGGGGGGCTTAATGATGGGAAATGTTTTAGATGTGGGGCAGATGTGGCTGACATTATACATATTTTTTATTCGTGTAGGAAGTTAACTCAACTTCTGGACCATATAGAAAAGTTCCTCTCGGAAATCACTGTAGTAAAAATTAATATCACACGTCCATTATGCTGATAGGCATTAGGTAAGACGTGACTGAGGGACGTCTAGCTTTTGAATTTAGATATTTAATTATTATAGCAGTAGGGGTGGCCCATCTTTGCATAGCCTCCTTGTGTCTGCAAAAGGAAGTCCCAACCTTTGAAATCTGGAGAGCTAGATTTTTTGTTATTTTTAATATGGAACATAGCTTATATGCTCTTAAGGGGATACGGAAACGGAAACTAGGTTTGCCAATCTGGGGGCCTGTGATTAATTATATGAAGGAGTAATATGAAATTATTTATTTATGGTCGCCTTGTGTTGGTTTTTCAGGCTCTATGTAGTTTTTATATTTAAGGATTTTAGGTTAATCTCTTTGGAAATAATATGGACTTTTATATGATGTTCACCTCATCTGCAATATGAATTTGTATGTATTTAAAATTTTGGATTGCAATAAAAAAAAAGAAAAAAAAAAGATCTTAGTCACTGGAGTAAAGCCACTGAGCAGATCCAGTACTGTTTTAAGAAAAAATGCTTTTTGTCATTGACTGAATAGTTAAAGGCACTTTCCTAAAAGTAGAGTATAGTGTTGTTTGTTATAATACCCACTATAGATGCAAACATATTGCGTCTCTTAATGTTGATTTTCTCCATTTTCAGTCCTTTCTTATAGTAGATGGCCTGCCCATACCTCTGTCTAATCTGTTATCCAAATGTGCTCAAAAGCAGCAATGGCAATGTTTGTTAGGTGGTCAATAATCCGATTTCTAGCAATTGCTTGGCACTGACTTTTTCTCTTGCATCAAGACTTCCCTGCCAGGGCTGTGAGCTAATACTGGTTTTAAAAGCGCCCCAGTGTGTACATATCAGAAACACCTATAGAGGAAATGGCCGGTGTCCAAGGGCTCTTTGTGGCACATTGCTGGAGCCAGTTGCTCTGACAGTGTTGCACTACTGTCTGCACAAATAACCGGTGCAATAATATTGTGAGAGCATTTGATTCAAGCTATTACAACATGGTTATTATTTCCTGTTGTTGGAAGATCAGATCACCTGCTAATTAAACTGATCCAGAAGGTGTGGGTGGCTTGACATCCAAAACACAGCGGCAGCTGTTTGTATGTTTTGATGATTTAGTAGTCTATTGTAGAGCCAACTGGTTGTATGCTGACCAGTGGCAAATTGCACTCAATCTATTGTCCTTCCTTGGGGCTTTAACAATGAATTCCAGTTGCGCATGAAACCAAAATGTGCATATGTTTTCATCTGCTTCTCACTAAAAACAACATTTACCAGAAATGTGCAAATGGTGGCTAAAAAGCTGTTGGGGTAGCGCTATGGTTTCCCTGACTGATGCTTGATTAAATGTTTGCGCAAATTAATGCGCTTGGTCATGTAATTACTATGTTCCCAATATGTATTTTCTGCAACGCTCGTCTATAGGATTGTGTAAATGTGTGACTGATATGTTCGGAGGTGGGAGGAGATCTGATGCAGCTTCTATGAAACACGTCCATGTTTGGGACCATCTTTGGCGTGGAACTCGCCCAGATGGCAGCTTTTACGTGGTGGATACTTTAGGCAGCGCGGTATATGTTCACCCGATCATCATTTCTTTTTTTTTGTAGTTTTACATAGCACAAATTAAGGTATCGGCCCTGAGTTCAATGTTCATGTCTCTTGGAGTCACCAGCAAAAAAAGAGTGACCAACAGAATGCCAATAAGAAAGTAATAGACAGGGGAGAGGATGTGGTGTTACAGCTGGAGGGTCGGACTTTGAAGGTAGGGAACCTGGTTCAAGTCTTGGTGGGAGGCTCAACATCCTGTGATTCTTGGCAAAACACTTAATCTCTCTGTGCAAAAAATAAATGTGTCCTGATGTACTGGAACTAGCCCTCACGAAAGCGCTCTGATACCTTCGTTCCCACTATATGAAAATGCAAATAAAAAGTGCTTACAGGTTCGAGAGGTGGGGGTAGCAAAAGTATGCACTCTGTAGAGTGTTTAAACAAAAAACATGAGCACACCAGTGAAATAAATAAAGCAGTGTTTGGATGTGAAGGCAATCTGGCTGGGGTTGATGGGGAGGGGGGAAGAGGCAACAGAGGACGGAGCGAGTGAAAACACGCGCACTCGATGGAATGCTAATAAATCCAAGATATCTTTCCGTAGTTCAGATGAAAGCTTTATTATCTTCAACCACCGACAGGCTTCACCAACAGGTCAGCTCTTGAGTGTCTCCTTTATCAGAATGCCGATCTCATCACAGAACCATGAGATCCACATTCTGTCGCCAGGACAACCACTGACTCCTAACTAAAGGTATAATAATACAAGCAAATTACAACACATCCCCTTTACAACAAAACAAGGAACTTACAACATCCCAGAAAATATGATGCAACTATATATAAAGAAAACAACATTCCTATTTTCTTCACACATACCTAAAACTCTAGAAATTAAAGGTAATTAGCACTAATATAAAATATAATCTTCAAACCTTGAAGGTATGAACTTCCGTCTACTGGACCTTGCAAAACCCTCATTCTTCCCTTCCGGAACACATCCTGGAACACTGGCTGCACTCGGTTCCACACCATCAAACTTAACCAACCTAGACATACTCCAAGTACAGCCATTGTCCACAGTTACAACATTTTGTTTTGTATTTATGATGACAAAAGGACCCGAAAGATTGGACAACCCTTTATGACAATGTCTCACCTTTTTCACCCAAACTTTATCACCAACATTCCACATCCTTTTCCTCACAGACCTTTGGTCATCATAACGCGCTTTGTATCTCCTCTGATACTCAACAAGCCTAGTTTTCTTCACCTCCTCACTCACACACTTGCTTACCCACTTTGGAAGCCAGACTGGGTTTAATTTAGAAACTGCCAATCTTCCCCTCAAGGCCTCAAAAGGCGACTTTTCAGAAATCGCATTGGGAGCTGTACGATGTGCCCACTAAGTCTCTCTCAACACCTCACTTAAAGAGACCTTAGAATCAAGTGCCCTTTGAGCACAACTTTTGACCACCCTATTCATCCTCTCCGTGAGACCATTGCCTTGAGGAGAATATAACGCAGTCTTTTGATGCACTATGCCTAGACCTTCAAGAAAATCCTGCATCTCTTGGGAGACAAATTGCACCCCATTGTCAGTGATCAGAAACCTGGGTACACCTTCCAAAACAAAAACATCCTTAAGAAATTTGATCACTGACCTAGAATTAACCGTACCCATACACTTAGTAATTACCCATTTAGAGGTATAATCCACCAAAAGCACAACAAACCTCTCTTGGGAAGGCATTAACTCCAAGGGACCCATGATATCTAATCCCAACTTGGTCCAAACCACATCCGGCACATCCACCGGTGAAAGGGGAACTTGATTGTTCAATCGAGACTTGTCATTGATAGCACATAAGTGACAGTCTTTCACCACTGACTCCACCATTCGATCCATTCCTGGCCACCAATACCTTTCCCTGACTCGTGTTTTTGTGAGACTCCTTCCAAGATGTCCCTCATGAGCCAAATTGATTACCTTATCTCTAAGGACATCAGGTGGGACCATCCTCTCTCCCCTCAACAACTTATTCCCACAAAAAGTCAAATCATCCCTTACACACCAATACGGTTTCAAAATAGGATCAAGATCTTTATAACTCGGCCAGCCTTTAGCTACGATCCCTTTTAAGAAAATACATGCCTCATCTTTAGCAGCACCAGACAACCACTCTTCCTCTGAAAGCGGTTCTTCCACCACCCAATTCACATACACTGATTCATCATACAATTCTTCCTCACTTGCCGGTAACCTGGACAAACAATCAGCTGACTTGTTGTCTAAACCCGAAATATAGTGCACGCGAAAACTAAACTCCTGTAGCCCTTCACTCCATCTCTTAAGCCTAGGAGTCAAATGGTCACCGTGATGGCTCGAGAAAATCTGAACAAGAGGTCGATGATCAGACTTCACTTCAAATGGGATCCCCCATAAATAAAACTTAAAATGGTGTATTGCCCAATACACACTCAACGCCTCTCTCTCAATACACAAATAGTTAGCCTCCGCATCTCTAAGGGCCCTGGAGGCAAATGCCACAACCTTCTCTTCCCCATTCTCCACCTGCGAAAGTACTGCTTCCAAACCCTTGAAACTCGCATCACAAAAAGGCATAATGGCTTTTCCAGAGTCCACCTTGCCTTCCTTTTCTGAAATATTGGATATGACTAGAGTACGAATTATATCAGAAGGGTTCTCTACATTGTGGCTCTTCCTAGATGACTTGCAAACTCTGGCATAATGTCCTTTGACTCCACAGTTTAAGCACATTGAGTCTCGGGCATAACAGTTGGGAAAACTTGAGGAATGAGAAAAACTTCCACATCTATAACAGCGTACTCTCTTAACATCACTGTTACTCTTCTCGCGATCAAAAATACGCTGTTGTCGAGGATCACGTTCATTCCTCAGTTGAAAATCTTTGTCCTTATTACTTGTGACACGTGATTGAGTGTTCCGCAAAGCACCCTTATTCTTTAATCCCAATGACACTTTAGCAACTTCCTCAGAGAAATCATTCTCATCGTCACACTCCGACATAGAGTGAACCTTTCCTTTATCTTTCTTCGAAACCTCACTATGAGTTTGGTTTCTGTCCATTTGATCTTTTCTGATCTCTTTCACCCAAGAGGAAGTCTTTTCTATTCCTTCTACAATTGCAATTGCTTCAGTCAAAGAAGGATTTTTAGATAGTAACTTCTCTTGTACTCTTGAACTGTTGGTGCATCTTACGAGCTGATCCCTTACCAAGGAATCTGACAAATCACCAAACTCACACGTACGTGCTAATGTTTTTAAAGAAGCAACGTAGGTTCCAACCCTTTCTGTAGGACCTTGAACCCTTGTGAAGAATCTATGACGTTCTAAAACAAAAAAGTATTGTTCCAACATCGTCATAGACATTTCATAGACATCCGAGGGTTCTCCATCTCCACTACCAATAGTTAAAGGATCCATGCTGTCATAAGTATTTCTTCCTTCCACACCTAAATTATGCAATAGTATAGCTTGTTTCCTAACAGCAGAAATGTTTTCCCCCCCAATGGCTACAAGATAAGAGTCGAACAAGTTTCTCCACCTCTTCCAAGGGAGAAGAGGTTCACCCTTTTCGGATAAAAATGCTGGGGGTTGAGACATGCTGGTCGAGGTGGCCATACTTTGTATACTTAAATAGTTCTTGAAATATAAGAAACTCTTATAAAATCACAGGCAAATGTCTCACCTTAATGATTTCATACCATCATGATGCCAGCATAGGTGTGAGGTGTGTATTTCTTGATGAATGTAAAACGCGAAGTGTAGCGTGTAGCCCAATCCAAAATGGCTGCTACGCTATGCGTAAACGTAACGCGACGTCAGCGTCACGGTGTGTCAATTTCCACGCGAGAGCTCAAGGATGAAACGCTGCGCTCGAAGAAGGTGAAGAAATGGTCACCATGGAGGCAGTAGCGCACGTCGATGCTCGTGAGGAATTCAAAAATAAGTAAGCGAACAACGGTTTACTTGTCGTGTGCCAGCAAAGTTCTTGAATATCCCAAAAAATGCACTCGACTTCAAAATTTTGCTGAAGTCATAGTAGTTGACGATTTCTCTGTAGTCTAGTTGTTGCCAAAAACGGCGTTAGTACCATGAATCCACAAAGTAATCAGTAGTCCATTTAAGCCCAAGGACGATTAGGGTTCGCAGGGGAATCGGTGGTTGGCTTGTCCCCAATCAAGCAGCTCGTCACCAGTAATAAATCCAAGATATCTTTCCGTAGTTCAGATGAAAGCTTTATTATCTTCAACCACCGACAGGCTTCACCAACAGGTCAGCTCTTGAGTGTCTCCTTTGTCAGAATGCCGATCTCATCACAGAACCATGAGATCCACATTCTGTCGCCAGGGCAACCACTGACTCCTAACTAAAGACATAATAATACAAGCAAATTACAACAAATGCTCTAACACAAAGAAAAAGGTAGCTCCTAAAGCAGGAGCAGTGAATAGAGACACAAGTACTTGGTCCATGCTGTGGGGGAGGGCAACACAAGAAGAGTCATGACGAATGCATGCCACTGTCAAATGGGGAAAAAGAGTATCAGTGCGAGAAAATAGTAAGCTTATTGGCGGGCTGAAGCCCACAGATCGAATACAACACGTTTCTTCGAGACAGCACATGTGCTGTCTAGCCGAGATCTAAAAAGGACCTTGAAAAAGATACTAGAAAGGTACACGATCAGTCGCTGAGCTCATTATTTATGAATCCGAACTTAGATGTTCCAAAATTGAGAATTATGCTGAATATAAGAAGTGAGAAGGCTAAGCAGGGCTGTGTGTAACAAGAGCACAATATGAGCATAAGATAGCTATTGGTTAGCTATTATGGTCGCTTTGTTTTTGTTCAGTTTCACAGCTGTTCCATGTAGCTCCAGAACCCATGCTAGACTTCCATGCTAACTATTGACTGAGTGGTTAAATAAGTTATATATTTATTTGAATTTATCTCCTGCGGGCATTCTGAATCACTGCTCTGATATGTTAGGAACAGAGATTTGCCTAATATTTTGAAACTTGCAACTTTACTCAAGTTATTCAGAAAAAGACTGAAATCATCATTGAGCCTGTACATCCTTATTTCTATTTCAGTGGATGAATTTGATGCACATTGTTGAAATTGTTTATGTTCTTTCAGGACTGGGAATGTTGCACATCTCCTAATGTCGCTAATCCTTCTGCCATTCTGACATTTGATGCTCAGTCTCCTTCATTTTTAAAATTATGAGTTAGAGTAGAGTTGCCACCACGGTCATCACAACTCTGCTCTCTTTTTTGTGATGTTGTCCTCGGCCCTAGTTTACATAGCCATCTCAGCCTTCGCTGTTCGCTGCTGCCTCGCTATTATGTCAAACCACTATATAAAGAAAAGTACTCTTGCTACCAATGTTTAGGTCTCTTTTTTTCCTTGAGATCAAATGCCTTGGTTACCTCAACAACCAACTAAAGTCTGCCATTTTATCATTGAATTCACACTTTTCTGAATTTTCTAAGTTATGTTCCACGAATTTGGCACAAGTGCCGCTGAATTTTGGCCTGAGCTCATCTATCTAAGAGCTACAGAAAATGTGTCTTTGTGTTAACCTTCTTTGCCTGTATTTATTTGCACAAATTCTATGCTGCATCTTATCCTTCCAACTTCGCACCCGACCCACCAGCATCTCCAATCTACGTCTGTGTGTCTTTCAGGCTCCTTCCCTTCCATGGTCACCTCTGAGAAAGCCTACCCACTACAATAGTGGAGGGGCCGATAGAGCCTGCTGCTGGTTTTAAAAGCACCCATTGTGTGGTGCTTTCCTAGGGACTTCTTTGTTTCACACAGGGAAGATTGTGCGGTTCACTCTCGGGTTTGTACCCAAAATAGACCCTATAAGTGAATGTCTTAGTGCCCCTCTGGAGGTACCAGAGTAGTGTGCCTAGAGGACTGTTTCGCATGTTTTTAGGTCTCGCCTAGCGAACGCAGCACATGTGCTGCACCCCTTGGCGAGACTATTGTTGTGGGTTTGATACGCGAAGGGAGACAAACCATGCGCGCGCACGGACAGGCGATGTGCACGCGCATGGCATCTCCTCTGCATGCTCACACGCTCCCACCGCGAGCTTGTTTAAGAGACATGCATGCGTCTGGCGCACGGAGTGATGTCCTGCTCCCTTGTTTTAAATTTGCCATGATGGGATCAGTGTCTTGCAACTTACACTTCACTGCGAGGAACACGAGCTTTCCAACAGGCATCCTCAAATGGAGCTGCAAGACCTGTTTACTTACCTTTGGGATCTGTGTGCATGGTATGTGTGTGTCAGCGCTCCATGCTTACAGTATAATGGAAGCTCCATGTTGTGTGTGATGGGGCACGTGCGCTATGTGAGAGGGGAACTTTAAAAAGGGTGTGTGTGTGTGTGTGCTTCTGTATGTCTGCCTGTCTATCCCAGCTTGGGGTGTGAGCACACAGCGCGAGGGGCTATATCCATTTTCAGGTGCGTTTGTAAAATATCAGTTTCATGTGCCCTGAATCTACCTGGATGACGAGTAAGCAATATTTTATCCTGTTATGCATCTTAACTGAACGATTAACTGTACCCGTACAGCGAAAAGATCAGACTGCTAAGAATAAACGGGACATTTGTAAGACAGGATATGTGGGACAGCGTCTGCAAGGCTGAAAGATAGCGCCAGGCGAGGGGGGCATTGAGAGGTTGAAGGGGGGGCCTGGCAAAAACAAATGCTTCAGAAGCAAAACTGTGAATGTATGAAAATGAATGCCATGTACAACCCTGCTTTACAACTCTTGAATCTTTAGAACCCCATTGAAAAGGAGGGTGTGAGCCGCTATTGTAGCAATGGGCTGGACCTTGTAGCTCCTGCAACCCTGGTTCTTTGTGATAAACGATTGGCATGGCCACCCAGGGGACTGAAGTAGGCTGGAGACACATGCCTGTAATTGAGCGGGAGGGAGGCGGCAGGGGAGCATCTGGCTGTACCCTCGTTTTGCGTCCTGTTTCCCTTCATGAATGGTGTCTTCTTGCCCTCCACGGAATCAATTGCCTACCCTACAGCTGTCTTAGTCATTTCTTTCAGGTCAGAGCCAAACCCTGCTAAAAAGGACATGGCTTTTACAACAGGAGTATTCCGTGGTCTGGGTGTCAGTTATAAATGCTGTATCTTTTTGGGATTGTCCAGCAGGGACCCTGCTGTAAAGGTGCGAGATGAGCAAGACATCATGTGTGTGAATGGCCAAGGTTATACGTGTAAACGCCCCTTGCCTTCTTCCTTCAATCATTCCTTTCCTTTTTTAGAAATAAATATAAACTTTTTTTCGGATATCTCTGATTTTCCTGCATTGTTGTGACAATATTGTTAAAGTATTCACAACTGTGGATTTTGAAGCCAGTCCTTGGATTGTTTCCAGGGGCGGTTCTAAGGTTTTTGGGGTTTGGGCAGTGCTTTAAATGAGGGGGGTAGGGGCGGGGATAAATAATGATGGTATATATTTAAAAGAGGCTCTTGAGACCTTTAAATGCAAATAAAAAACATACAGGAGGAACTATGGATTCAATTTCAACTTTGCCAGATGTCCTGCAACAACACACGGTAAATAAAGAAAGCATCAATGCTCATTTATGTTTTTTAGTCACCACATGAAGTTCCACAACCTTTATTTTTGTTATTTTGCAACCTTTAGACTGACTAGTCCCAGGCTAGGTAAAAAACATTATTACTGGGTTCAAGGAAATTACAAAAGAGATACTTTAACGGAAGCACCGTAGCTGAATAAAAAGGAAAAATATGGACAGAAAAGAGGCACAACTTGTCAACAAGAAAGATCATGGGTTTCTTTCCCAGGATGCACAAAGTATTCATTATTGTGGTTAAGTGAAAATTCATTTTGTTGGTGCGAGCTGGGGGCTGACTGGTAGGGACTGTTAGAGAATCAGCTGGTGGCAGTGAATGCTTGAGATGAGAATTCTCTAGGTCTTGCGTGTGTGGGCGCTGCCGAGCCGGCAGGTTTTGTGGCGCAGGGCTCTGGCCCTGTGGGCACGGTTATTAAGAGCAGGGGATGTTACCCTCATGGAGACACGTCCTCGAGGGCCCAAGGTCTGGCTAGCACTGAGCTGACTAGGCACTTCCAAGCACATTGCCAGGATCTTTTACCCATCTGCCCATTCTCCGGGAACCCACTGGAGATGATGGTAGATGAGGAAACCCCGACTCTTCAACAGTAGAGTGCTCACTCCGGGGAGATCCGGATTATTACCGGACAGATAGTCCTGCATGAGCTCGAAGATTTAGCTTGTCTGGTTGCTCGAAGGGAGAGTAGTAAACTATTGCCACAGTACTACTCAAGTAGAGTGCACCCCCATTGACGTACGTCATAGAATCATTAGGAGTCGGCAGAACGTGGCAGGAGTGATGTACAGTGTGCAACTGATCACTGTGGTCACCTGACTGGATGAACGTGACACCCACAGTGCAAACATGTTAATTATTCATGTAGCCAGCAAGAAGGCTGATGTGCCTCCTTTGTATCGGATTAAGCTGCATGTGGCACATAGATAACTGTGTGCGGGTCCATGGCACCAAAAACCATATAGAGGGGTGTATTGTATACAGGGATCCAGGTTTCCGGATTCAGGCATTTTAACCTTACCTGGTACAAGTCCCCACCCTTATTGTCCCAAGTAGAACGACAGGCAAAGGTGCCCTACGCTTACCTGGGAGAATACGTAGCTGGTCCCGCATGCGCAGAGGCCCTACACCTCCTTTGTCGGCTGGGTACCAGCTTCCCAAGGCTCAGCTCATCCTCTTGAGAAGCAGGCTTGGGTCTCCGCATGCCCCCTACAAGGGAAGGCTCCTGTTTCTATTAGCATTACCAGTAGCAACAAACACTCAGTATCGCCTATCCCTGCACACAGCTGTACTTTCTGAAGTTAACCTTTTTATATTTCTCTAGGGGAACAAGAGCAATCCACAGGGCATTGAGGGATCACTAAAGGCTCAGTATTGAGGTCATATTGTACTGTGGAAGCACTGGAAAGATGTGCCTTTAGACCTATTTTAATTTAAAACCTGCTCCACAAACAAGAAAACGTCATCCGCATGAACATTCTTGTCGTTTGGTTTAATGCTGCATTTAATGATATAGTTTGAATTCTTAGATTATTGTACCATGAAGAACGTTGTGAGTAATTCCTTTCCCTGTCATCTTCGTCATTGCTTGGATATCCTGTGGCTCATTTGTAATTACAGGACATGTCAAACCCCTTATTAGACAGCAAAGGATGCGCCACCTTACAATGTTGGGAAATGGAATGGAATTTACATACAAAACAACCAGCCTCGAAAACCAGTTACTAACAAGTGACTCAGAGCGATGGAAGCAGCACGATGATACAGGCGACAGCAATGAGGTTGCCATGGAGAGAAGGGTGGAGAACAGGATTTAAGTTGGCTCATGTGAAACGTTTTAAACAGGTAACCAGCTTGCGAATCGAATGAAGTCTTTATAGGGCTGTAGGGTGAGTGACTACATTCGCCAAACAACATCTAAGTTTCCTGTAGCCTACATTTCCCAAAACAAAATAACCTCCTCTTGGAGGGGCAATTATCTTTGGTTGTTCCTGACTCCCAAGGAATCTGTGCTTACAATCTAGACCAGTGGGTCTTAACCTTTTGACATTTGTGGACCCCCACTCAATCATTACTGGCACCTGGGGACCCCCTCTGAATCATTGGAATCCGGGGGCCCCATTGAGTCATTAGCGGAAAGCATTTTCGATGCTTTGAATTACAAAACAATACACAACATATACAGAAACAAACATTCACCAAACAAATACACAAATGATTAAATACTTTATTTAATTCACAAATATATATATTTTTTCTAATTTTAGTAGGAAGGTTTGAGCTTTTCTAAATTCAGTCGAGGCCACCCATCGTTCATACTATATTCTGTTTCATGCAGTTACACTACTCCCACGAAGCAATCGAAGGATACTCACTTAATTTTTAGCCTCGGATTTCAGATTCTTTCATATTACAGAATGTTTTAAAATGTGCAGTTGTACATTTTCTTCTTGATTTGTATGCACTTTATTTATCTGATAATATTTAATTTCCCAAGCAGTCACAGCCTTACTGAGTAGGCTTCTGGGACCCCCGGACCACAGGTTAAGAACCTCTGATCTAGACAGAGACACTCATTTAAATATGGGAGCATAATCCAGTGGCGATAGTTTGAGTGAATTCCATCCGCTGTTAGAGTTTTGAAAAAAGAAATTAGTAAAGTGTTCACCAAACATTTTGCATTTTTTCTTTCTCTTTCTTCTATGATTCTTCACTCTATAAGTTTGCCACGGTCCATCATCCCTTCAGTCTTGGATGTCATTCACTCTCTTCGTCTTACTGTATCTAAAACTTCAATTACTCCTAGTTCCATCTCCCCTTACCCAGTCATCATTTATCCCTGGAACTTCGAGGTTCTCTTCAACTCCACTTTTCTCTATTCAGGTTTTCAATTTCCTCGTGTCATTTTCAGCTTCATAATTTTGGTACATTTTAGTATTTACTTATCTATCATGCAGCCAAGACCAGTCGCTTAGCCCTCATACTCAGCTTGATTACTGCTCTTCACTCCTTGTCAATATCCCTCGCTGCCATCTTCCTTGCCTCTCTCCACTTATTTTTATATTATTCAATTCAACTTCTGCCTTGTCGTTCTCTAATTGCCCCTTTCTCCACTTCCCTTCATAGGGGTTTGGCTTCAGGGGGGTATTTGAAGTGTACCACTGCCCCAAATAAATGCATTCTAGGTTTGATGGTCGGGTCTGGTGGCCTTGAGTCGGGCATGCTATCTCTATGTCGGTTTATTTCGTCCTGGGCCAATAATGAAAGACAAAACAGTAACCTTTAATGTAAACGTAAGAAAGAGACAGAGATAGCCATCTGGTGGCTGAATTTCAAAGTGTGGAAACAGATAACCTGAAATCATTACTGGTGCCTCTGCTTGTCCGAATTGTGTGATCCTAGGCAAACATTTTGTTTCACAGAGCCTCCTTTTACTTCATTATAAAACAATTAGCACACTTTTAATTACTTGATTTAGAATGTGCGCTGTTCAAGCATCTCTCATGTTTGATTCAATAGACTATAATCTTGCACCATCTAGGCCACATTTAGGGTTTACATGACTACTGACTTACTTCTTAGTTTACCAATCGCACTGTCATTGGGGGCAAGCCATGAAGGTTTTTTAAAAATGATCACCTTTAATAAATGTCTGCCTACACAATGATATAATCTGATGCACTATGGTAATATGCTTCGGCATGTAAAGAAATACACTTTTTAAAATTTTGACATGATTATATCATATTTTTACATTATGTTTGTTGTATGATATACATGGCAAGCGTTTTCATGGCTCGGCTCCTGCACGAACTCTTAGAGCCTAGCGTGCCCTCCTCTATTTGCAACTCAAGCTTAGTATATGGGCCATCAGTCACTTGATAAAATGAATTGTAAAAGGCATGGACTAGAAAAATGAAGCCCCGAGCAGGTGCACCAATTTGTCAACTCTACCATCAAGGCTTCTTGTAGCAGAGATAAAGAAGAGTTTGTGCAGTGAAAATACAGTTACAATAAGTGATCCTAGTTCCCATGGAGACCAACCAGGGCCAGTTGGCACAGACAGGGGTGTAGCTTAAGTGTGGGTGTTTGGGGTGTGACACCCCTCAAATGCATTCTTGGTTTTGTAGTTGAGTCTGGAGCCCCTGAGGTGGGTCTGCTACATCTGTGTTGGTTTTTCTCATTGCTTTTATTTCACTAATAGGTTTTAACCTGTTCATTTTTTGGACCGGGATCTTAACTATATATAGTAACCAATTTACCAAAAAGTAGTAAATCTGCACCCATAGAAGTACTCTTAGAATGTGAGCAAATTTACTACGTTTTGGAATTCACAAGCATTGGCAGTAGTAGGCTTGGATAGCTACGCAACTCTAAATTTTCCAGGCATATTACTGGCAATAAAATACCCAAAAGGTGATTGGATGAATGCTTGCAAATAGTCTAAACACTGGGAATCACTTGGGGTAGCTTTCCAACCCATCGTTTATTGCCCACTGTGCCACTCTAGACAGAGGCCCACCTAATGCAAATATGAACTGACCCTGTTCCTCATGGAAACAGTACGTCCTAGACCTTGGTCATCTCTCCTCTCAACCCTGCATCCATTTGCTTTTGAAGTTGGGAAATATGAGAGTCTCTCTCCCCCACCATCTCACTGACTGAGGTACACCCATGTACCTACTTTCTTATCTCTGTTGGCTTCAATTTCACTCTTAGGGGCATATTTACTAAGAAGTGGCAGAGTGCGGCGTTAGCCATCCTGGCTTAACGCAGCACTCCGCTACTTCAGAAACGCAGGGCTGCAACATATTTACAACAATATGGGGCCTGCCCTGCGTTTCCCCCTGCACTGGCACTAATATTAGCAGCCTAGCGCCAACGCAGACACCCTTGCACCATAGTGCAAGGGTGTCTGTGTTGAGGGGAAGATTGTTTATGTCAGGAAGATCTCCATTCCTGCACATAAACAATCTTTAAATGGTGTGTTGTAACTTCTATGTGTGCTGCTTAATGCAGCACACATAGAAGTTGCAAAACGTCATTTAAAAAAAATGATTCACTAAGTGCAGTAAGGTACACCTTCTTGCACATAAACAATTAATTGCGTTTTGCTGTTTCTATGTGTGCTGCACAATGCAGCACACATGGAAACAGCAAAAACAAGGAGAAATTAAACATTTCTTCTCGTTTCGCCAGGTTAAGGCCAGGTTTTCCCTGGTCTTAATTTTGGCAATGAGTGTTGTGGTGAAACGCCCACCGCAACACCCATTGCCCTCCCCTCTCACGCTAAGTATAGCGTGAAAAGGTGCCTTATTTACAAGGCAGCATTAAGCCACGTTAAGTGGCTTAACGCTGCCTTGTAAATAAGGCAAAGCCCCTATCACCAACATAACATCCTGAAAAGTGACATTGTGCTGGCGAAAGGGGCTTGCAAATATGCCCCTTAAAATCTTGATCAATTGCTCTGCATCATCTTTAATTTAGCCATGATCTTGCCACTCTGTCTTTTTTACTTTGTTTGCTTTCACTTGTATTCCTTGCTCTGCCTTTCAGTTTCCACATGTATCTCTTGACCCTTACTGACTACTTCATGTTAATGTTCTTTACACATGCCGCCGAAACACCTGTACTTTTCCCCATCCCCGTTTGTGCTGCCACCTGAC
Organism: Triturus cristatus; assembly: GCF_964204655.1. Lineage (NCBI taxonomy): Eukaryota > Metazoa > Chordata > Amphibia > Caudata > Salamandridae > Triturus > Triturus cristatus. The sequence goes on from NC_140588.1 coordinate 793,784,960, forward strand.
ACTATCTTATACGCCATCTGTCCAAGTATTGTCACACTTCATTTTAGGAGTTCAAGCTACCATCTCTCTTGTCCTATCAACATTGTACTGTGCTAATAGTCTGAACCATGGCTTAACTTCGTCAACTATGAGAAGACTTCAAAGAATTCAGAACACTGCCTCTAGACTCCTCTTACGTGTAAAGCCACAAGCACACATCTCTCCTGTCTTGAGGGCAGAACTCCGATTACCTGTAACCAGAAGATCCACATTCAAGCTACTTTGTATCACACGCGAAGGAATACAAAGCAAAAGGCCATTCTTTATCAGGAAGAAAATCAACAAACACATACAACAAAAAAACATATACTCAGGAATGGCTCCCGCCCACCTCATAATTCCTACATACAAGAAAAACAACACGGATGGAACATTTTTCTCTATTCAAGCAGCTAAACAATGGAATTCCCTACCTGCAAAACTAAGATCTACAGACAACCATCTCCACTACAGAAGATTAGCTAAAGGTAGCTCCTCCCTACATGACGACTATACTCACAACTCAAGAATGTACCACAACTATATACTCAGGCACGACAAACTATACTGATGACCATATGGAAAAGAGCTGTCTTCATACAAGTACACATCAGTAAATCTGAACTATGCCTCCTATTATAAGCAGATCCTTTCAAATTAGAGAAAAGTATATATTACACTACAGGATACATGTGTATATCAGGTCATGTCAAAACTTCTGCTTCTATGCACACCTATGTGCATATATAGAGGGTTGTGTCTGCTACTAATAGCTATAATGAGTGTCATGTGTATATTATACATATTGAATTTAATTGCAGTTATTTGAAACCATAAACATGTACCATGTGATAAATGTGGACAGCAGACTTCTATGTACATATGAGTATTTATGTAAAGTGGTTTAATCAAGCAAACACAACTTTATCGAGCATCATGTATATTTACATTTTGCTATTGCAAAAGAAATTATATCCGTCCTATCCCTTCTCCCTCTGACTCATCCCAATCCTCTGACTACTTTGACCTCCCAAACACCCTTCTCAATTTTTCACTCCTCCTTTTAAACCATGCCATTCAACTAACAAGCACACACAGCAATTTCTTACAAAACAACTCACTACTTCCCCTTTTCAAATCCACTCCTTTCATTATATCCCTACCCACACTCAACTAAACATACAAGAAATAAAGAGCACAATCCTGACACAACTAATGAACAAGAAAAAGCAAAACAAAAAAATTGTACTAACTTACTAATTACTAATCTTGGGTTCCGGAGTAGCTTGCTACTCGCTGCAGAAAGCTCTTCAATGCCTCATTAGGGGTCAAAAACGCTATATAAATACATTTTCAAATTACAATTTTGACTTGGCAATACAGCTCTTTGGCGAAAGTGCTATTTAGACCCAATAACATTTTAAATGAGATTGCATTTACACTGAGACACATCTGTATTTGTTTCATTTAAAAACAAATATCTTTATTGCATTTTATCTTTTCTGTTACATATATTTGGAGCATCAATACATATCGCATTGATAATAACATTATTTGTAATACACCACTGTGAACATAAATCAAAACATTTCTTACTCATGGTCATGATATAGTGTGCATCTACAGTGCAGTATTGCTCGCGAATTGATAAAGTTCCATGAGCACCAACGGCCCGTACATGCTGTCATCTCCAATCGAGGGGTGAAATGAGTCTATTAAGTACGCCTCTTCACAATATTGGTCATCAATGCATGAGCATATCAATGTATACCGAAGCATGCTATTTATATGTGACTCAGCTTCAAAATCACTACACTCACTGCTTCATGAGCAAACAAATGCAAAGATATATTTAAATATTGTATCGACTCACTAGATATTGTCACTTATAACAATTTAACCACATCTAATGAAAACAAAAATAAAACAAATATATCAAAAGAAAGTGTCTAGCGCGCCATTTGGGTGTAATCATTACCAGGCCAGTGCAGAGTGTGGGCTGCTGTTCCTGTGGTATATGCGGTTGCATGGATGCTAGGGTATTGTGTGGCGAGAGCCACGTCCATGTATCATCTTCAAGGAATGCGAGGTCTTTGTCTAACCCAACAGCTATGATTGAGGTAACATGTGAGTACACCGTGCTTTCTATACCTTGGTGTCATGTTACGCATCAGTTCCTACTTGTTGCGCCAGAGGTGCCCGTAATGTAGCACTAGAGCGTGTAAGGGTTCTGAGCATATCATCACAGGTTTGTGCAATGGGATATTTTCGCAACCCTGCCATTTCTTTCCTGTGTAGGGTGGTGCTCTCCGCTTGCGCCCAAACTTTTAGGGATTTCACCCAATGTAATACCTCTGGTGGGTCCTTGTGTTTCCATCTCCTAGTTATCAGTCGTTTCGCTGTTATGAGGCCTAGATCACGAAATCTGGAGCTTACTTTGTTGGCCTTAGATCGTTTGTAAAATCCCAGGACACAGACCTCCCATGTGGTAGGCACCTCAGTGCTAGTGCATTTTGCAAGTGTTTCTGTTATCGCACGCCAATAGGGTGAAAGCAGGGGGAAGACCATAGCATATGTAAAAGGTCAGCGCCTAGGAGATGGCATCTTGGGCATTCGGAAGTGTTGATGTTGAAATATTTATTAATCTTATCTGGTGAAAGATACGCCCTGTGCAATATATAAGTTTGTATAAGTTTAAAATGTGAATTGCGTGGTATGTGTGTGGCACTGGCAAGAACGCGTTCCCACTCCTTATCAGTCCAGGGACGGACCCTGTCCTCTGTCCAACATGTGCAGAGCCTCTGTAGTGGTTTCAATACGTGGATAAGCAGGGCTTGTACTAGCCAGTGCATCACATGCGACCTCTCCCCCATTACATGCAGGTATTGCAACAACTGATGTGTCGGTGGCTCATTAGTCATCTCTCCCCATGCCAACGTCTGTGTAATGGCTGCCTATAAAAGGAAATTGCCCACCGGTAAGCCATTGTCTACCGTTAATGTCACAAAAGGTAGTAGGGTACCATCTGCGTATAGGTCTCCTAGCATCTCCTTACCCGCTGCAGTCCAGGGTGTCAACTCTATGTCCATTATAGGATCTCGACCTCTGGGTGTCCCAATAAGCGGCAGTATCGGGGCATAGGAGGTTGTGTCTCTTCTGAGTTAAAGGCTTCTCCTATAACATCTGTGTGCTAACTCAACATGTATCTGTGTCGGGCGGGGGATTTTCACCAGCGGGTGGAACAATCCGTAGATCTGAGTCTGCGTCCACACTGTTGTCTCGGTCGCCGCGTCCGCCAGGTATTTACCGCTCAGCCACTTTGCGACCCATTGTAGCTGCGCAGCTAAATAGTATAGTTCCAGATGAGGAACTGCTAAGCCTCCACTCTCCGATGGCGGATACAGTTTCTGCAGTGCTATCCTGGGCCGCCCCACATTCCAAACCAGGCCTCGAGTCAATCCTTCCAGTTCCCTAAAAATTCGCACTGGGACATATGCTAGAAGATTAGCAAAATAATACAATAGTCTGGGCAGCACTATCATTTTGGTTAAGGTGATGCGGCTCATCACATTAAGTGGTAGCATCTTCCAGAATTGTATCTGTGACCTGATTGAGGAGATGGTGTGAACCAGATTACCTTCCAGTATGTCTGTTGGGGACCTGTAGATATATATGCCCAGATATCTGAACGTGGTCGGATACCAATCAAGTGCAACCCCATTAATGATTATATTCGTCACAGCTACGTCCTCGCGGAAAGAGTAAGCGCCTGATTTATCCCAATTTACCCTAAGGCCCGATACCGTCTCAAAGCTACGGAACAGTGCTGATATCGCCGGTGGCACAGCGTGCAGGTCTTTTATGTACAATAGCAGGTCGTCCGCATATAGGGACACTGTGTGAAATCCATCGCTCAAGGGGATGCCCCAGTCCGCGCCACCCTCTCGAAGGAGAACCGCCAAAGGCTCCATAGCAAGGGAAAAAAGCAACAGGGATAAGGGGCATCCCTGTCTGGTTCCCCGTCTAACCCTGATCGAATCAGAGAGGAGCCTGCCCGTGCGAGCGCGCACTGTGGGGCGCGGATACAGAAGTTGCACCAGCTGTAAATAATCGTCTCCTAAGTCGTACTTACGCAGTACCGCCGCAAGATAAGGCCACTCCAGCGAATCAAAGGCCTTCTCTAGGTCCAGTACTAGACAGCCAGACTGAGGCCAGTTCTTTGTTGCATATTTCTGGCTTCTAAATAGCCTGCAAATATTTAGGGAGGTGTTCCTGGTGGGAACAAATCCGTTTTGATCAGTCTGCACCAGAGTCGGCACAAACGGGGCAAGTCGTTTAGCTAGGGTGTAGGCAAGGATTTTATAGTCTGTATTCAACAGAGCCAGCGAACAATAGGAGCCCATGAGTTCAGGGCAGAAGCAGAGGATTGGCTGGACACCTTCACCACTGTGAGACCTCGGGATAATGCTGCGACAGCAACACTACCGAAACTGAGAGGCCCCTTTCGCCACCGCCGGAGAGAGCGTAGATCAACAGGAATGAGGACGCTGCCTTCACCAACGGTAGGCCCACATTCAGAATTGATTCTCAGCGGACAACTAGACGCCCTACAGGTGGTAGCAAAGATCAGCGGCTCATTGGTGACTGAAGATGCATCCACCTCCAGTCAACGAGACCTGTCTAGTGATGACGAGCAGATACACAGCCTGCAGAACTCACAAGATTCCAATGAACAACCGGATGTCACCCCGCAGACGGCGGACACAATAGCATGAGCATAGCAGACTCTTATCTTTGAATGGACTACAAACTGAGGTATTGGGGTATACATGTAGGGGCGTGCTGTCGCTAAAAGTGTAGGTATTTGTGGTAGACGTTACTATGATTCCAACTGTTCACATGAGGCTTGGCACTTTATCAATTTTAGCTTCCAGGGAGGTGCGGGTCTGATTGATGGTTTCTTTCAGCCGCTCCATTGCAGCTAGCACCGCATCCAGCTTGTTTGCAGTTTGGTCCGTGAGTCCCAGCTTCGCCATCATGTCCAATTTAGGCTTGGACGGCGGCGGCAGGGTCTGCGTTCCTCCCGATCCGGTCCGCGCTCGGGTGCCACCCGACATCAGTCGCAGATTCTACACACCAGTGTTGCTTCGCGGTCAGCAAGATCCCAGTGCGATGCCTCCAGGGCGCAAGCCTCACCTCAGATCCCGCCTGGATGCCAACAGGTCGAGACCAACAGTCATCCCACAGAGCGCAGCTTCAGTAGTGGGGCCCCTACCGCCATGCACTAATGCCTCCTCCACAGCTCGGTCGTCAGCTGCAATCCACAACCGCCCAGGTCGCGCTAGTCAGAGGTGTATCAGTTTATATCAATAGGAGGTCAGTCTTGGTCAGCTTTGGTGGTGTAGCTATCAGCGGGCATCGGCGTGTCCCCCTTCCAGCCACTGCCCAGGTAGTCTATGCTGGGCGTTTCAGATGTGACTTGTTATAGCAGTGACGTGCCTGTGCCAACTATGCCGCGACCGCCAGAATGGCAGTATGCGGCTCCTCACCACTCCAGGTTAAGGCGGGTTGAGCATCAAGAGTACACCCTCGGCATCCGTACGGTGATAGCTGTGGGGGAGCACAAGCCTCGGAGATTTCAGATAGTGGAGCAAGGTTCAATGACTCCCAGGTGGTATCACACAGTATTGATGGATGCATAAGCAGGTTGGTGCATCCTGCACAGTCACAGATAGAGCTCAGCATGCCCCCAGATCTGCCAGTGCCGCCTGCATTGTCAGCATGGTGGATCCCGCAAATTTAGGTAATGGTCGATGTCGCTCAGTAGGTAGCCTTGCAGGAGCAGAGCCGTCTCTCCAGAGTCGCGCCTTGGGGGCAACAGTAATGGCGGTCTGAGTAGTGTTGTTGTGTCGTGCCTTCCTCTTCTCCACTGCAGTAGTTAGTAGGCAGGCAGGTGGAGCCTCAGTCCGCCGCAACCCGCCGGCTGCACAGCAGGGGCTCCAGCCACATCTCGCCCCTCACCGGCGGGTGTAAATGGGGGCGGCGGAGTTCAAATACCCGCGGCTTTCAGCCTGCTGACGGGGGGCCACCCACCGCAATCGCGCCGTGTGAACAGCGGCAGCGTGAGCGGTCTTAGTAGCGACCTCCTTCGCCGCACTTCCTCAGACACGGCAACGGCCGACAGCCTAGCCGAGGGAGTTCAGACCTCAGAATCGTGTGGGCAGTATCGTGGGGGCCCCAGTCACGCCCCGCCCTCCATCAGCTAGCGACCACACTGCAGGGGAACGAACATCCGCAACTGTCCTCTATAGACTGCAAACTCTCCACCGCGGTCACGCCATGAGGGTAACGGGGACGCGGGCGACCTGGGCAGTGTCATCATTCACGGCCTACCTCCTGTGTCATAGCAGCCAACAAGCAGACCAGGGTCTCACAGGTAAAAAACGGGTGGGCGGTACAGCGGGGGCCCTGACCGCATCCTGCCGCACATCCGTGTGCGTGTATTCAGGTGGGGGCAGGAGTCACAGCTGAAGTTGGTTTCCGCCGGCTCAATGTAGCTGCGCCATCTTCTGCGGCCCAGTGGGTGGAGCCAGGCCCCAGGCTCGCGTAGTTGGAATCAGCCCCACCGGGATCATGCATCAGTTGGCCCCTCCAGCCGGGAGCCGCGCAGCGGAGTCCGGGCGAGACAAATTCAGCAGCACTGCTCTAGGGTAATGTCCTGTTAATACTAAGCTTAGCAAGAGTCTCCATAAGCAGCTGCATTTGGAGAAAACAGCCTGTTTAGGGGAGCCTCCGGCAGAGCTCTACCCAAACACGTCTGCCTCCATTGCAGTCGTAGCCACGCCCCCCTCATCTGCATTTGTTTCATGCCATCACATGTAGATAGATACATTCGAAAGTACATCATATTCTAATTTTCTCCAGACTCTTGTAATGTCCCAAACGTGAAGAAGAGGCATCTGGACTTTTGGGGATTGGTGCACATGTGTACCATACGCCCTGTATTCTTCCTCTGTCCCCGAGATCCTGTACTCTGTACTTTTCTTGGCCTTGAGGCACTCTAATGTTTTTTTGTCACTGTACGGTTCTTGACCTTTGTTCTAGCAGTTTATTTCCAGCCTACATTGGACAGGCCTACCAGTTGCTGCTTTTTTTCCCTCTGCTCATAGCACTGACACCGGCTTCAATAAATGCTGACCAGATTATGGGCTTTTTTCTGAAGCTAGTGCTTGCTGTCCATGAGCACTTAAGCCCAGCTGGCCTAATTGATATAATTGAGTTTCTCTTTCTTACGAAACCTCTTCCAATTGGTTTCAAATGTATCCTTCCATGTTCAATTATAGCGTCCAAAAAACCTCCATGAGTTTGTTGCATGAAAGCTGTAAGAAACTGGGTTGATGGTTGACTTGGGTGGGAGCCCTGGTCAAGCAGTAACCACAATCCTTGTCAGGGTGAGGCACAAGCCACCCCTAAATTAACCTGTGCCCAAGCCTCTGGTAGCTTGGCACAGAGCAGTCAGGCTTAACTTAGAGGCAATATGTAAAGTATTTGTGCAACACTTTAAACAGAAATAAAGTGAAAACACACAAAAAGAACTCCACACCAGATTAGAAAAATAGAGAGTAATTTTACATTATTAAAAAATGACAAAAATAAAATTAGTAGAGCCAGAGGAATGCAATTTCAAAGATTTCAGTGGAATTTGTGCAAAAAAGCAGAAAGTGCCAACTGTGGATACCGGTCGCGTCAGACAGATATAAAGTCACAAGTTCAGGCAAACCGTGATGGAGCAAAGGACAGCTACATGGATCCAGTCCGGCCCACTGAACAAAGTATCTTAAATCGTGGTTTGCCGAGCATTACGAAGTTCCGCGTCAAAGATGCGGCATGCAGCTAAAGTGATGAGTCGGTTCCAACGGGGTAAGGCTGCGATGTCAGGTCATGTGTCGTCGTCTAGGATAACGTTGATGAGGGCATGTGATGTGAAGTGTGGCGCTGAGGATTTGTTGCACAATCTAAGGAGCTGAGAGGCTGTGATATGGAGTTTGGCGTCCTCAAGGCAACCGTTGACAAGGGATGCAAGTGCCTGTGTAAATGTTGCATTGTGCAGAGGCGGTTCCGATGAGGTAGCGGGCTGTGATGAGATGGAGCTCATTGCAGTGAGGAGACCCAGGCAGTAAGGGTGATACGTCAGTTTTGCTCGGGATGGCGCCATGCAGCATAGAAAATGAATCGGTTCCGCTGGATCCACAGAGGATTCTTGAGGCATGCCTTTGAAGTGCACAGGTGCCCTGCATTTTTTGTCTTGGCTCCAGACTAACAACAGGGGGTATGCAGCCCTTTGCATGGAGGCAGGACACAGCCTATTCAAGTGCAAGTCGGATGTGTCCAGCTCTTCCCTTGCATCTTGACAGTGATTGCCCATCCAGGCACACCTAAGTTCCCTGTTGTGTGTGGCTGTCTAGGAGAAATACCCAAAGCCTAACTGTCAGTGACCCAGAGGAAGGCTGCAGACACCAAATGGCTAGGTCAGGAAAATGCCAACTTTCTAAAAGTGACGTAGGTAAAAGTGCCAACAAAGGAAAGGGCTTGCTTCACGCTTCCCATATTACGCTGATCATAACTCGATTTGGTCCCGGGACACCACTTCTATGGGTTATAAACACCTGAAGGTCCTTCTATTACCGTACAAAAGATTGAGGTAGTAGTGGCCCAGGATGGGGGAATTACCGCACCTCGCAACAATGTTTGTAGCCAAGGTCAAGTCATCAGTGGTAAATATCAACAATTATAGAGAAAGTATACACATACAGAGGTGCAATCGCAGTTCTGGCACCCTACTACCAAAGGTAGCCACTGTACATTAGAAATACTAATGTGAACAATATACGCATATGATGGAACTGCACTCAGCACTCTCTTGAACAGTTACTTGATCCACAGTAGTAGCGGGTATCAATCATATGTCCTTATGCAGCGTAAGTGGTATCAAAGTACAGGCAATAGTTTATTCTCAAAATAGTAAGATCCAGTTTCTCTTCAAACGCTTCCAGCAAAACATCAGCCAACACATGTTTCGACACTTTTAACGTTTGACTTTTTCAAGGCATATAGATGTTACAGATCCTGGTGTTATACGGTCTATGTCGTAGGTCCCTCGGATGCCTCTCGGTATCGGCTCGTTTCTCAAATGGGTCCACCTACTAACAGCCTTAATTACGAATTGCCGTAATGGCACGGAAGCTTAAGGTGGTCAATCCGGGGAAGGAAAGGATGGGGACTGCTGGGAGGGAGACCTGTAAATAGAAAAAGAGATATTCACATCACTTGTACATTTATCTCTCCTAACGCTCCACCTTTCTTTAAAGAGTCCCTATTGCTAACATACCTGTAAAGAAAACAACTGGCATCAGTGATTATGTTCACGAAGGTGTTTTGGAGGCTTCTCAAACCTTTCAAAGGCAGTAATATGGGATGGTTCAATTCACTGACTTTTATGTGGCTCATAATGTGCATACTAAAATAGCAATCAAAGCCTCAGGATAGTACTCAGGTTATACATAGAAGTCATTACCCCTGTAGTCCAGCACCGTTTTGTACCCACCAAGCTCGTGTTTGTTCGGGCTTCACAAGGGAGGAAGGTGCAACCTCCACCTCTCACTGCTCCCCCCTGCTATAAGACAGACAACAAAACACACGCCACATTTATAAACACCAATAATGTAAGAGCAAGATAGTCAGCGTGTTACTTCATACACATGCACTATTCGCGTTGCATTGTCTCCAAATAACAGCGTGTTACGTCACACATACTCCATGTATTTACGTTGCATCGTTTGATTAAGACCAGCGAACCTACGGCACACACAGGCAATAACAACTGTAGATAGTTCGTGGTCCCACCTGGTATACCTTCAGTAGAGATTGTCAATAATTGTTAAAGGCTACAAATGAACCCCCCTTTTGCTCCTCCGTTGCAAGTAAGGTTCAGATATATCAGGAAAAAATAAACTTAGAAGGTTCGCATACTGGATGCGCACTATAGTCACAATATTTTCGTACGTCTCTAGCGAGTTACCAGCTCCAAGACAAGACTCTTGTGGTGTCTGCGACACCCTTACCGCACTTCCGAGGAACACAGGTCCGACTCCTTAACCCCAGGGATCGCCAACCTGCATCGAATAATCTGCGGCGTCATCCGCATTGCTGCCTGTTTACATTGCCGTCTGAGAGATTTCTTCGTCACTTCCTAGGCGCGGGAGCGCGCGCGCGCGACACCGCGCACAGCACTCTGGAAGCGGTAGTTCCTTTTGGCTGCGTTTTGTGGATGCTATCGACTTCTTCCTCCCAGCACGAGCGGAGCTCCTGAAACACTGCAGCATGTCTTCCCCACTCAGCTATCGTCTGCTGAGGGGAGTGTAGAGCGGTTGCCGGATCTAGGTATGTGACAGCACATCCCTCTTCCGACGACCGCCTACACGGGCCAGGTTTGCTGGGATTCCTCGTGTGAAAGGCCGTAACTTTCTTAGGAGCATGCATCCCTGTCGCTGGTTCCCATGAATCCTCTTCTACTCCATATCCTTTCCAGGATACCAAATACCACAATTTGGAACCTCTCATTTTGGAATCCACTATTTCGCGGACTTCGTACTCTGGCTCGTTATTTACCCAAATGGGACAGGGTTTTTTCTTCACCGGTGTATAAGAGGGTTTCAAGAGGGACACATGAAATACAGGATGCATTTTTATGGTGTTCGGAAGATCCAATAACATGGCAACCGGCGAGATAACCTTTTTTATCCTGTAAGAGCCAATGAACCGTGGATTAAAGATACTGTAATTACGAAAACGAATGTTTTGTGTGGATAGCCATACCACGTCTCCCACCTGATATTGATTGCCGGTTGGCGGTGTTTACCTGCCTCAACTTTGTATTTGACCTTGGCTTTCTCTAGGTATTTATAGGTCTGTTTCAAGGTTGGATGTGATTCACTCGTTTCTGTGCTTCAGGCACCTGTAGGTTGCTGGTAGGGCTTGATAAAGGTATGATTCGCGGATGGAACCCATAGCTACTATAGAAAGGTGCTACTTTCGTGGAATGATGTTTGGCGTTAATATAAGCGACTTCAGCAAGACATAGCAAATCAACCCATCCGTCTGAGTTCTTTGCTACGTAACACCTTAGGTATTGTTTTAAGGTTTGGTTTAGTCGTTCGGTTTGCCCGTCTGATTGTGGATGAAAACTGGTTGATGTGGACGACCTCATGTGAAGAGCCTTACACCATGCTTTCCAAAACCTCGCTATGAACTGGGGTCTCGGTCGGATACAATGTTAGACGGAAGACCGTGTACTCGAAACACGTGTTGCATCAGTAACTGTGCCAATTGTCCTGAGGTGGGTTCCTGCGCACAGGCAATGAAATGTCCCATCTTAGTGAGACTGTCCACAACCACTAGGATGGCTGTACAGCCGTTATACTTGGGGAGCCCCACCACAAAATCCAACTAAATAGTTTCCCAAAGCACCATCGGGGTAGGAAGGGGTTGTAGTAATCCTCTTGTTTTCCCGTGTTCTGTTTTGGACTGTACACAGTCATATCTCGAACTTCTGTTTCCATCAGAGGCCACCAGAATTGGCGTCGTATTCTGTCAAGAGTCTTTTCTATCCCGTTATGACCTGCACTGTGATACTGGTGACACCAATGAAACACTTCTTTTCTTAAGTCTAAGGAGGGTACTAACAGTTGTTTGCCTTTCACAGGTAGCCCTTTGACCAAGATCCAGTGGGTATGGGTTTTCAGCCAATCTTTCCAATAACGGTTTTGCACTCCTTTGGCTACCCTCTGCAAAAAGGAATCTGTTTGCAGAAGCCCTATCACTTGATGTGGCTGAAGAATGGAATGAGTTGTCTCGACCGTACTTCCTGGGATAGACTCTTGTCTTGAAAGAGCATCAGCCTTTTTGTTTTCTGTTCCTGGCATGTGGGTCACCAGGAAATTGAATTCTGAAAAGAAGAGCATCCATCTGAGCTGTCTGGGAGATAGCATTCTAGCAGACCTCATGAACTGTAAGTTCCTATGGTCCGTGTACACGGTTACCACATGTCTGGCACCCATCAATAGGTGTCTCCAATCGCTGAAGGCTGCCTTGATCGCTAAAAGCTCTTTTTCGGAGATGGTATATCTAACTTCGGCCTCGTTCAATTTTCAGGACATATAAGCCACTGGATGCAACTGGCCAGTGTCCTCTTTTCGTTGGGACAATATGGCTCCAATAGCCACGTCTGAGGCGTCTGCTTCTACAATGTACGTTTTTTCAGGGTCAGGGTGAGCCAGGATAAGACCGGTTGTAAACGCCTGTTTTAGGGCTTGGAACGAGGCTTCTGCTTCGTCATCCTGTCAGGAACCAGCTGGCGAGCGCTGGCAGAGAAACGAAGTTGTTTGCTCGCCGCGCCGCCAGAACTACACCTCCCATGATGCTTAGCGCATCTCGTGAGACTACGCGACCAAGACGCATAAAGCAGGAAGTCCGCAGCGTCCCGATGTCGGAAAATCGTTCGTGGAGTCTTCATCGACCGATCATTGTCCCAGGTCCGGTATCAAGGGTACGGTAAGGGTGCTTGCACCAACAGTCTTTTAGATTTTCCGTGTGGGAGCTGACGCTCACACGGAGGCTGGCGGGAGAACCTTCAGGGTTCCCAAGTGCGAAAGAAACATTGTGGATTTAATCGGCCTGCAAGTGTCGGCAGGCGGAGAGAGCGAGGCTCTCACTTTGGCTGTGTTCGGCCTGCTTTGTCGGCCGGCGGGGTGGGGGCGTATCGCCTGAAAAAAGACCATAGTCCTATTAACGGTCAAGTGCGACCGGAGATCGCAGACCAAAGAAACTCATAGAGCAGTGCCATACACTGCCAGCGTTGCATGAAATACACAACATTAAGCTACCAGTGACAGTAGCACACAAAGGAAAGAGTGTGGGGAATGCTTGATGTGGGCTTGCAGTATTTTTGATGCAACACCTTGTCGTATTGTCTAAAGGGTGTCTTCTCTGACTCTATCTTAACAGGGGTTATTCCGAGTGGTAGAGGGCTACGCTCTACCCCTGTGATGCACGGTGGAGTCAAGTGGAGGGTAGGTGCTGATTCATGCTGTAGGGCCTAATTACCCAGAGTAGGATCATGTTGTGGGGTTGATCATTGTTTGTTTCTCGTTGCTACAGAAAGACCCCCACCACAAGCAAAGTTCGCCCACCTCTCAACCAACCCTCAACTTTATTTTACTGTCGCCATCATAGAATGGATGATTATTTTCCTTTACAGGTATAGGGGCTAGGGGATCTAGCAGGTTCAGAAAACAAGTGTTGATTCTTACATATGTTTGAGGTGATCCTTACCGGTGTGTGTTCTGTTCTTTCTCCTCACAGATCTCCCTCCCTGGCGTTCCCTTCCTTTCCTTCCCTCACTTGATCCTTCCGCTGACCTGTGCCGTTACGGCAATCAGGCTTGGTTAGATCAAGAGGTGGACCCCTCAATCATCAACCCGCTCCTGAGGACCGGTCGGCGTAACAGAATTTCCGACCCACGAATCTCGGTCCTCCCGGTCGGGTTGTTTTTGAGTATGGCCACTCTTGAAGACGTGTTAGCCATCCTGGCTACCATTCAGGGAGAATTAGCTGCCTCACGACAAGAGACCGCTGATTTAAGAGCAAGGATGGATAGTATTCAGAGAAACCCGTTTACCATAGGCTCGGTGGCAGGGCCGGCCGCATCAGTAGTGGTGGAAATGCCTGTATCCATCCCTCTAGCCTCCCCAGAACGGTACCATGGGGGTTCGGACACCGCACAGGTATTCCTTACGCAGGTGATGCTTCACTTTGCATGCAAGCCCAAGTCCTTCCCCACGAATCAGGCCAAGGTGGCGTTTCTGATCTCCTACTTAGTGGGGGACGCGGCTCAATGGGCAGTGCCGCTAATGAGTCGCGACGATCCGCTGTTGCACGATTGGGAAGCCTTCATGGCAGAGTTCCTGAGAGTGTTTGACAGAAGAGCGGACTCCTATACTGCGGACAGAGAGTTGCTTGAGCTCAGACAGGGAGATAAGGAACTTGTCGTTTATCTGAATTCCTTTCGACGGCTGGTGGCCGAGACCAAGTGGCCAGAAAGCAAACAGGCTGCCCTGTTGAATCAGGGGTTGCGGGAAGACCTTAAAGACGTCATAGTCCAGATAGACCCACAGCCGTCCTCATGCGAGGACTTGATCAATTTGGTGCTCAGGTTAGACCATCGGCTGAGCGAAAGGAAGGGAGGACGGAAGGAGAGATACCCGCACCCGCAGGAGAGACAGAAGGCCACGCATACAAGTCCTTCGTCTTCTAGTGAACCTATGGACATCGGGGCGGTAAGAACGGCGTTGACCTTTACCGAAAAGGAGACCCACCGCAAGCAGGGTCTTTGTCTCTATTGCAGCAAAAGAGGGCACTTTGTGAGAGAGTGTCCTGTGAAGCCAAAACCAAGCCGTTTTCGCAACCCACGCTTAGCCACCGCGAGCGCAGAAGCGATGTCGGAAAACTAGTGGGCTCAAAGAAAGACGAAGGGGTTTCTTGGAGTCCAGCGTTTATCCCTTCTGTGGCCGGAGAAGAGACGGCAGCTAGGGGACATTTGTTGATTCAGGTGGAGTTGAGCGTAGCTTCAGAGAGAATCCGACTGTCAGCCATGGTGGACTCTGGGGCGACGGGCATGTTCGTGGACTTAGGGGTGGCACAAAGGACAGGTATTCGTTTAGTGCCTAAAGACAAGCCTGAGGTGGTATACGCCGTGGACGGCAGACAATTGAGTACTGGTCCGGTGGGGTATAACACGGAAAGCCTAGAGGTCTTCTACGGGGACTCCCATAAAGAACAGGTGATCTTTAGTGTCATACAAGCCCCACAATATGGGATTATATTTGGGTTGCCCTGGTTGCAGCGACACAATCCGGTTTGGGTGGACAAAACGGTACACATGTCTTCCTTGTATCGTTTGAAGCATTGTCTTGACAAGTCGGTGGAATCTGCCCTGGCATTAGCCCAAACTTCCGTAATCGCCACCGCCGCCGAAAAGGATGTCCAGTTACCCGAGGTCTATCAGCAGTACCAACGCGTGTTTAGCGAAGCCCAGGCCGAGGAGTTACCACCACACAGACAATACGATTGTCAGATAGACCTGGTTCCTGGGGCTGTGGTTCCTACCGGTCGTATTTACGCCCTGACGGAACCCGAAATGCAACATCTACGCGACTATCTGGACAAACTCTTGGAATTGGGCTTTATTCGCCCGTCCAAATCCCCGGCAGCTTCCCCACTCTTCTTCATCCCTAAGGCCAACGGCGAGTTGAGGGCCTGTGTGGACTACAGGGCATTGAAGGCTATTACCGTAAAAAATCGGTACCCGCTGCCTCTAATAAGCGTATTGTTGGAACAGGTCAAAAAGGCGACTATATTCACCAAGCTGGACCTAAAGGGGGCATATCACTTGGTCCGCATGAGACACGGAGACGAGTGGAAGGCCGCCTTTAAGACCCGCTACGGGCTATTTGAATATTTGGTAATGCCGTTCGGGCTGTGTAACGCCCCGGCGGCATTCCAATATTTCCTCAATGACGTTCTGCGGCACATTCTGGACCACTATGTTGTGGTGTATATCGATGAAATTCTGGTGTATTCAACCGATGAAGTCTCCCACATACAACACGTGAAGACTGCTCGGAATCTTACAGGAGCACAACCTCTTCTGTAAGCTAAGCAAGTGCGATTTCCACGTCCGGACAGTGGAGTTCCTGGGGGTTATGCTGCGTCCCGCCGGCCAGGAGATGGCAGAACGAAAAGTCTCAGCGGTGAAGGAGTGGCCGCCTCCTCGGAATGTACGTGACGTGCAATGTTTCATTGGCTTTGCCAACTTTTATCCGAGATTTATCCATCAATTCTCCAAGCTGGTGGCCCCTCTTACTCAGTTGTTGAGGAAATCTCACGATTTGTTTGGGACGTGGCTGCTCACAGGGCTTTTGAGGCGTTAAAGACGGCCTTCGTTTCGGCTCCCATCCTCTCGCACCCAGACCCTGACAAACCATACGTGGTGGAGGCTGACACCTCTAACGACGCGGTGGGCGCCGTCTTGTCACAGAGACATGCCACCACGGGGCAACTTCACCCGGTGGCTTACATGTCCAAGAAGCTGAACGCCGCGGAGAGGAATTATCCGATAGCCGAAAAGGAGCTTCTGGCCATTAAGGTGGCCTTCGGGGAGTGGAGACATTTCCTTATGGGAGCCAGACACGTGGTGACGGTCTATACCGACCACCGGAACTTACAGTTCATGGCCGCCGCTAGACATCTGACTCCCCGACAGCTACATTGGATGTTGTTTTTTGCCGGCTTCAATTTCGTCATCACCTACCGTCCTGGAGCCGAGAACCGGAAGGCGGATGCCCTCACACGGCAAACGTCCAACGTGAGACCGGAGGGGGCTCCTATGGATAGCATCATTGCCAAGGGACAGGTGATAGGAGCCATACAACCTGACACCTTCCTTCTCGGGGTCCAAAGAGGGTGTTGGACTCGAAGGTACGCCGCAGGAAGTTGTGGTATCTGGTGGCATGGAAAGGTTACGGTCCTGAGGAAAATTCATGGGAACCGGTGTTGGGCATTCATGCTCCGCGGTTGGTGGCGGCCTTTCATCGTGCACATCCTTCGAAACCCGGCCCTTAGGTGCACTCACGGTGCGGGAGGGATGTACTGTCAAGAACCAGCTGGCGAGCGCTGGCAGAGAAACAAAGTTGTTTGCTCGCCGCGCCGCCAGAACTACACCTCCCATGATGCTTAGCGCTTCTCGTGAGACTACGCGACCAAGACGCATAAAGCAGGAAGTCCGCAGCGTCCGGATGTCGGAAAATCGTTCGTGGAGTCTTCATCGACCGATCATTGTCCCAGGTCCGGTACCAAGGGTACAGTAAGGGTGCTTGCACCAACAGTCTTTTAGATTTTCCGTGTGGGAGCTGACTCTCACACGGAGGCTGGCGGGAGAACCTTCAGGGTTCCTAAGTGCGAAAGAAACATTGTGGATTTAATCGGCCTGCAAGTTGCGGCAGGCGGAGAGAGCGAGGCTCTCACTTTGGATGTGTTCGGCCTGCTTTGTCGGCCGGCGGGGTGGGGGGCGTATCGCCTGAAAAAAGACCATAGTCCTATTAACGGTCAAGTGCGACCGGAGATCGCAGACCAAAGAAACTCATAGAGCAGTGCCATACACTGCCAGCGTTGCATGAAATACACAAAATTAAGCTACCAGTGACAGTAGCACACAAAGGAAAGAGTGTGGTGAATGCTTGATGTGGGCTTGCAGTATTTTTGATGCAACACCTTGTCGTATTGTCTAAAGGGTGTCTTCTCTAACTCTATCTTAACAGGGGTTATTCAGAGTGGTAGAGGGCTACGCTACGCTCTACCCCTGTGATGCACGGTGGAGTCAAGTGGAGGGTAGGTGCTGATTCATGCTGTAGGGCCTAATTACCCAGAGTAGGATCATGTTGTGGGGTTGATCATTGTTTGTTTCTCGTTGCTACAGAAAGACCCCCACCACAAGCAAAGTTTGCCCACCTCTCAACCAACCCTCAACTTTATTTTACAGTCGCCATCATAGAATGGATGATTATTTTCCTTTACAGGTATAGGGGCTAGGGGATCTAGCAGGTTCAGAAAACAAGTGTTGATTCTTACATATGTTTGAGGTGATCCTTACCGGTGTGTGTTCTGTTCTTTCTCCTCACAGATCTCCCTCCCTGGCGTTCCCTTCCTTTCCTTCCCTCACTTGATCCTTCCGCTGACCTGTGCCGTTACGGCAATCAGGCTTGGTTAGATCAAGAGGTGGACCCCTCAATCATCAACCCGCTCCTGAGGACCGGTCGGCGTAATACATCCCAACTAAAGGGGGTCTTCTTTCGTAGGAGCTTAGTGATTGGTGCCACTATGTTAGAAAAATGACTTATGAATCGCCTGTAAAAGTTAGCGAACCCAAGAAAACGCTGAATGTCCTTAACGTTAGTAGGTCTGGGCCCCTCCTTTACAGATATGATCTTGCGATCTGACATTTCCTGGCCGCCTGGAGAGAGCATCACCCCCAGAAATTCCACCTTCTGCACGTGAAACTCGCATTTGCTGTGTTTGCAATACAACTTGTTGTTTCTCAAGGCGTCGAACACCTGCTTTACGTGTCGTACATGGTCGTCCACAGAGGAGGAATAGATTAAAATGTCATCTATGTACGCCACTACAAAGCGATCCAAGAACTCCCGCAACACTTCATTCACAAAATATTGGAATGCTGCGGGGGCATTGCATAGCCCAAAGGGCATTACTGTATAGTCATACAGTCCATACCTGGTACGGAAGGCGGTTTTCCATTCATCGCCTTCCCTAACCCTTACCAGGTGGTAGGCCCCTCTTAGATCCAACCTGGTGAACACAGTGGCGGTCTTAACTTGTTCTAGCAGCACAGGGATCAACGGCAACGGATATCTGTTATTTATGGTAACATTATTTAGGGCTCTGAAGTCTATGCATGCCCTCTTTTTGCCATTCGCCTTAGGGATGAAAAAAAGAGGAGAGGATGCCGGGGACCTGGACGGACGTATAAACCCATTCTTCAGGTATTTGTCAAGGTAGTCTCTGAGATGTATGTTTTCCGGTTCTGTCAAAGCATACAACCTACCACAGGGTATGACCGCCCCTGGCACCAAATCGATCTGGCAGTCATAAGGTCTATGTGGGGGGAGAGTGTCGGCCTGTTTCTCACAAAACACATCTCCATTTTCCGCGTAACAAGTTGGCAAGGCTACATTGGTTTCTGCAGCGGTAGCTAGGTTGTGTACCAGGCTTACGCTCTGCCCTGATGGGGGGACCTTAAAACATCCTTGCTCATGACACCCCGGACTCTGAAACTCCAAGGTTCTTTTCTTCCAATTAACCGTGGGGTTGTGTTGTACTAACCAAGCGAGCCCCAATATAACACCGTATTGCGGGGCCTGAATGACATTAAACCGGATGGTTTCTGAATGGTCTGTTCCACAACTCATTGATAAGGGCTCGGTATGGAATTGAACAGGACCAGTACTTAATTCAGTTCCATCTACTGTGAGTATGTCTTCTGGAATGTCCTTGGCTACAAGAACTAACCTTAATACTTTGGCTAATCTGCTATCTACCAAAAGCCCTGTTGCTCCAGAGTCTATCATAGCTTCTGTTCTTTGCCATCCTTTCGCTGTTTTCAGCTGAACGGGGATGAAGAAATGATACGGTGAACGGCTTATTCGGTGTTTAAGAGAAGGGACATTCATAGAACCCAAAGATCCCCCTTCTGTTATCTTTGAGTTCCTTAGTTTTCCTGCACCAGCTCGGTTACTGCCACCTGTGGCTTCATATACGCTAGAGGGGCCCTTGGTTTACTAAGGCATTCTTTAACGAAATGGCCTTTCTTACCGCAATGCATGCACAAGCCGTTTTTTCTCCGGGTTTCCCGCTCGGTTTCAGTCAAGGGTGCGCACACTGCGCCTATTTCTATA
Source organism: Triturus cristatus (assembly GCF_964204655.1). Classification (NCBI taxonomy): domain Eukaryota; kingdom Metazoa; phylum Chordata; class Amphibia; order Caudata; family Salamandridae; genus Triturus; species Triturus cristatus. Next base: position 793,804,561 of record NC_140588.1, read on the forward strand.
GGTTCAACCGACGAACTTGCGGAGACCCCAGGGTTTCTGGTCTTGTCAAAACGGTAGGAGGGTCTTTCCATCTTCCTTCTATCCCCCTTGCGTTCTCCCATTCTATAATCCAACCTTAACGTTAGATTAATCAGATCCATACATTGCGATGGTTGAGGGTCAATCTGGGCTAGCACATCTTTCATCTCATCTTTCAAACCTTGCAGAGATAGACCTTGCAGTAGTGAAAAAGAATCTAAGAGTTTTTCACTACCAGGACATGTAAAATTTAAAAGTACAAATCTTACTTTTTAAATACATTGCACCCTGCCCTCTGGGCTGTCCAGGGCCTACCGTAGGGGTGGCTTATATGTATTAAAAGGAAGCTTTGGGCCTGCCAAAGGTTTAGTTTGCCAGGTCGAGATGGCAGTTTGAAACTGCACACACAGACTCCAATGTCAGGCCTGAAACATGTATAAAGTGCTACTTAAGTGGGTGGCACAATCAGTGCTGCAGGCCCACTAGTAGCATTTAACTTACCCGGCCAGGCACAGGTAGTGCCACTTTTATAGGGACTTACAAGTAAATGAAGTATGCCAATTGGGTGTAAGCTGATTCGACCATGTTTTAAGGAGAGAGCACAAGCAATTTAGCACTGGTTGCAGTGGTAGGGAGTGCAGTATCCAATAGCCAGCAAAAATGAAGTCAGTAAAAAAGGAGGTCTGAAGGCAAAATGTTAGGGGGAAAACCACACCAGCTGGAAGTAGGGAGAACTACCCAGCCCCTTGTGAGTTTCCTTCACTAAGGCGGAAAACCCTGGAGAGACCAACAGCATTTCCGTGGTCTGTTCCAGAACGGTGTGCCACCATAAAGTCCATTCTCTGTAGGGAGATGGTCCACTTCAATAGTTTGGGATTCTCACCCCTAATCTGCATTAGCCTTTTGAGGTCTGTCTGAACCCAGAAGTGAGCACCAAACAGGTATGGTATCAGCTGATTCAGTGCCCAGACCACTACAAAGACTTCCTTTTCTATTGCACTCCACCTCTGCTCCCAGGGAAGTAACCTCCTACTAATAATGGCAATAGGTTGATCCAGGCCCTCTTCATTCAACTATAAGAGCACAGCCCTTCTGTCACCCTCTGAGGCGTTTGTCTGTACAATGAATTCCTTGGAGAAGTCAAGGGCCTTTAGCACAGGTGCTGCACACATGACCTCCTTCAGGGTGTCAAAAGTGTTCTGGCATGCCTCGGTCCAGATTATCTGTATGGGTTGCTTCTTAGAAGTTAGCTCTGTAAGGGGGACAACAATGGTCCTATACCCCTTGACAAATCTCTTGTAACAACCAGTGAGGCCTAAGGCGGCTCTCACCTCTGTCTGGGTCTTGGGGGGTTCCCAAGCCAGAATGGTTTCTATTGTGGGCTGGAGTGACTGCACCTTGCCTCCTACCACTTAGTAACCCAAGTAGACCACAAAACCCTGCCCTATCTGGGACTTATTGGCCTTGGTAGTCAGGCCTGCCTTTTGCACAGCTTGAAGTACTTCCCTGAGGTGGCACAGGTGGTCATCTCAGCTAGAACTGAAGACCGCAAAGTCATTTAGTTCTCCAACCCAGCCAGCACTTGGTTGATCAACCTCTAGAAGGTGGCAGGGGTGTTCTTCACCCCAAAGGGCCTTACCTGGAACTTGAAGTGCCCTTCTGGGGTAAAGAATGCAGACCTCTTTTTGGCTCCCTTGGTGAAGGCATTCTGCCAGTACCCAGATGTTAAATCAAACGTGCTAAGAAACTTGTCAGCTCCCAACTGATCTTTGAGCTCATCAGCTTGGGGGATTGGATGTGAGTCAGTCTTGATGGCAGCATTGAGCCTCCGGTAATCCACACAGAACCTACGTTCTGGAGTGGTACCCAGAGCAGCAGCCTTGGGGACCAGCACCACTGGGCTGGAACAAAGTCTGTTTGAGGACTCAATTACCCCTAACTCCAGCATTTTGGAGACTTCCATCTTTATGCTGGCTCTCACCTTGTCAGACAGCCTGTAGATTTTATTCCTCACAGGCATGCTGTCCCCAGTATCAATATCATGGGTACACCATGTAGTGAGTTCTGGGTAAGGAGAAGAGTGAGGCACACTACCCACAAGAGTGAGGCAAACTACCCCACCAACTGGCGGAAGTCTCTCTGCTGATCTAGGGTCAGGGTAGGGGAGAGGCTGACCCCCTAAACTGACTAGTCCTGCTCCATGGAACAAAGAAGGTCAGGGAGATGTCCACTCTCCTCCTCCATTCCATTGTCAGAGACCAGGACCATGGTTACCTCGGACCCCGAGAAGTGGAATTTGAAGCGATTGATGTCCAAAACCCTTAAAGGGTCCCTGGGAGTCTTGAGGTCCACCAGGTAGATGACCTCTCCCTTGAACTCTTTTACATCAGAGGGACCAGAACAGCAGTCTTTCAGGACCCTAGTTCCACAGGCTGCATAAACCACACTGTGTATTCAGGCTGAAACTGGAGGAGAGTGACCTTCTGGTCTTAGCACCATTTCATGAACTCCAGGCTGGATTCTAGATTCTCTTTGGCTTTCCTTTTTTAGGCTTCTTGAAACTCTCAAAAAACCCATTAGTTAGGGGGTGGTAATGAGTGGTGAACTTATAGGTCACCCCATACTCCTTCCACATGGACTTCATGTTTGCCGACATGAAGTTGGTACCTCGGACAGATACAGCCTCCTTGGGGAACCCCACACAGATAAAGATCCCCATCAGTGCACTGGCCACTGCAGGTGCAGTCACTGATCTCACGGGTATACCTTCCAGGTACCGGGTGGCAAAGTCCACCAAGACCATGATGATGCTGTTGCCAAGGTCTGCCGTGGGTTCCAGAGACCCAACAATTTCGATGCCCACGCATTCGAAGGGAGTGTCAATGACTGGTAATGGTTGCAGGGGAGCCTTGTGCTTCCCTCCTGACTTGCCACTGGCTTAGCAGGTAGGACATGACCTGTAGAACGCATATGAGGCCATCCTCATCCAGGGACAGTAAAAGTGGCTGACAAGCCTTTCAAAGATCTTGTACTGCCTTAGATGTGTCAGGAATCACGTCCTTCGCGCCTGCCTAGCCTACAACCCCCATCAGGCAGTGGGGCAAGAGGCAGAGTCACGCACATAAAAGAGTAAACCGCGCACAGGAAGACGTGCATAATTACAACGAACGAGTCCGTCATTTGTGTTCATGATTTCCTTTCATGGAGATGGATCCTGGGATTGTTCGTGTCCCCGACGCTCCGGACCTGGAGTAGCACCCGACTAACTTTCGGTGGATTGCGGTGCCTACCCACGGGGCTCTGGCGTTCCCTTCACTGAGGAGCGCCTGGTTTATCCCCGCGGAGACTGACTGCCGATATCCCTGGTGGAGACGCCGCAGTGTTTGCAGGGGCACCTCGAGGGAGCATTCTCGCCAAAAAAGAGATAAGTACTTGGCTACACTAAGCGGAGGTGCACTCGCTCTGCTCGGCCAGTAAATAAGGCTTCTGTGCTTTGCCTATCCCTAGACACGGAGCGATGCTCCGTTAACCAGAGGAAAACACTGGAAGCAGACGACTCAGATATTCAAGAGCTGGAAGAGCTGCTTACACCTACCTTTCCTTTTTTTAGTTTTTTCCACAAAACCCTAGGGGCGGTGACTAAACCGCGGATTACGGGTGTGGGCTGTGTTGAAGGCCTATGTACAATTACTCTCCTTGGATTGGGGATAGAGGAGGAAAAAACGTTTAGTGGCTTTCAACGTATGTGTGTTTGTTGTACATGAGGCGGGGCTGCCAAGACTGGTACAACACTCCCTGCCTGACATTGAAAGGTCCAACTACACCTCGAGACTATTTTTGTAATAGTGATAGAGTCCTCGTCCTACGGTCAGTTAAGTAGGAGTTTTTCTTAAAGAGGACAGAGGGTCCTGGACCATGAAACCGGTGTGATAACAAGTGGGTCAGGTTTCTGGTGTGCATGCACGTTAAATGAAATTACTGTCACTGGCAGAAAGACGTGGATATAGAAGCTTGGTCCTTCTTACTCAAGGCATCTAGTGAGAATTCATGAGAGTAGTGTGGCATGCTCTTGTTTCTCATCGTATGTGTTTATTTTACAGGTTCTACTCCCAGCTGTTCCCTTCCTACCCTTCCCTCACTTGATCGCTCTAATCCTCCGTGCAGTTATTGCAGGAGTTGGAGATATAGCGTCGCTCGAATCCAGAGGAGTACTGGACTGGGGACGGAAACGTGACAAGATGAACTGCCAGGTGTACATCATGAGTCAGGTTCAGTAGTTATGTTCTGAGACACTGGGGAACACAAACACATGGGTTGCACCAGGAACAGGAGCCTTAGGCTCGCTATGCAGGAGGCCATTCTTCCAGTTAATTAGGTGATCACCAGAGGTGTCACCACCAGCGTGGGCCTTGGCCTGCTGCCGTAGGCCCCCAAGAGCAGGCAGTCCATCTGCACCTTGCATAACTCCTCCCTGGTGGGACCCCTTTCCTGTTGCCAGTTGGTCAGCTCCGGTAGGTCCCTCAGGGTGGCAATGTCTTCCCCTGTCACCTACAGGCTCAGCCTCCTCTTGGACTGTGGGAGTTTCAGTTGCATGTTTCCAGCATACCTTGCCCTACCTCTTTTTGGCAGGCACCTGGGCCACTCTTCCAGGCTCTAGGTCCTCCTGACTACCTTCTCGGGTACTCATGGCACTCCTACTCAGCAAGCCTAATATCTCCAAATGCAATCCGAGATCCACCACCTTTCAGATGGTGTGCTCTAATTCATTGCCAAGCAGACAATCCACAGGCATGGATGGACTCACAGCTACCCTCAAGGAAACTGAGACCCCCCATTCAAAGGGAACCAGAGCCCCTGGGTAGTGACTCTTATGGTTGTCGGTTGCAATAACCTGGTGGAATGCATTAGGGACTACCTGCTCTGAGGTCACCAGATGACATTGTCTCTCAGATCTTCCACCCTCTGCCCATAGATGGCGACCCTTTGCCTGTATTTCCTAGTATTACTTGGCATGTAAGCTCTCTGCACCATCTCTCCATCACCCAGGGGCACTAGGGTAACCTCTATACTATCCCCCATGCTATATGTGTCAATCTCCTTCGCAAACTCTAACGTAACAAATCCCAGCGGCTGCCCACCATTGGAGGGCTGTGCCCTCTTGGGGCCCTTGGCATCCCCCTTGTAGTACTCATCCTGTTGACACTCAAAGCACTTAGGGATTGCCTTCCCTGAGAACCTAGGGATCCACTTCTTCTTTCTCTTCAGGCGGGGACTGGGAGTCCTGACACTTAGTTCTAGTTTGGTGACCTTTATAGAACTTGTTAGACCTGGCACCATTGGCGTGGGTCTCCCTTCCATTTTTTTGCTGTTGCCTCCTATGTTTTTGCTATGTTTCTGCTGGTCTAGATGCTTTGGGCACTTTGCCACTGCTGTTCAGTGCCAAAGTGCAAGTGCTCCCTATTGTAAATTGTTGTAATGGATTAGTGACTCCATGATTGGCTTATTTGATTTACTTGTCAGACCCTAGTACAGTGCACCATGAGTGCCCAGGCCCTGTAAATCAAATGCTGCTGGTGGGCTTGCAGCACTGATTGTGCCACCCACAGAAGCAGCCTGTAAAATGTGACTCAGGCCTGCCATTGTAAAGCCTGTGTGCAGTCTGGGACTGCCATGTCCACTTGGCAAGTACACCCACTTGCCAGTCCCTAAACCTTCCCTTTTCTACGTTAGTCACCACTAAGGTAGCCCCAAGGTACACCTATTGGCAGGGTGCATTGTATGTGAAAGGTAGGACATGCCCTGATGTGTGTGGCATGTCCTGATAGTGATTTACAGCCAATTTAGTTTTTCACTATTGCAAGGCTATCTGTTCCCATAGGCCAGAATGGACAGTTTGATTATAACATCTTATAATCTTAACTGACCCTAGGACCAAGATAGCAAAATAAAGTTTAGTTTGCCTGAACTCAGAATGTTAAAATATATCTTTTAGTGTTGGTGATTTTTACATTCTGTGTTTGAAAATACCACTTTTAGAAAGTAGGTATTTTCTTGCCTAACCATCCAGTATGCCTTTGCTAGGTTTGTGTATTCCATGTCTGGTTTGTGAGTCACAGGGGGCTGGAGAGGGCTTTGGCTCCAGCAGTCTGATGAGTCAGGGCTGGGCTGAATAGGACCTGGGTTGAATAGAGAGTAGGGAGAGAAGATTTCCTTTCACATGTCTGAGCCTACATGGACTAGAGAGTAGGGGGAGGAGATTTATTTTCAGCTACCTGGGCCAGGTCTGCTTTCAACAATGCTGTCTCCACCTCCTGCCAGAAAGCTGCACCAGGGAGGACAGAACTGGTTTTGGCTGGGTACAGACACTCTCTACCTCCAGAGAACAAAGGATTTTGTAGTAATAATATTGGAGCCCAGACCCCAGACCTTTAGGTCACTTCTGGGAATCAATACAAATGTTTGTCAAGGAGAGAAACCAAGGAAGCTGAAGGAGAGACTGCCCCTGTGGTGTTTGCTGTTTGGGGTTGGCCTGCAGTGGTTACTTATTGTCAAGGAAAGGAGAAAAGGAACTGTGTGTGTACTTTAACTATCTTGAGGAAGATCTCCAAGGGCTTGAAGTTGAGCTTGCCTCCTGTTCTGAAGTCTCAGGGACACAAAGACTTCACCACCAGCTCCCCCTGAATTTCCTTGTTAGGAATTCTACCTGCAGAGAGGTGCCTCCTGTTGTTTTGGGCCCTCTGGAGACTGCGTGTCGCTGGGAGCTGGAAGTGCGACGCAACATGGAAGGAGCGTCTTGCCGCCTCAGCAGTTACCGTCGCATCACCGGAGAAGCGTGCCGCCGCCCCAGAGGTTGCCGTTGCATCATCAGAGAAGCAAGTTGCAGGGCCTGTCGCGGCTCAAGAAGCCATCGATTTTGCCGCACAGCCGTCGGGCATGCACGCATCGCATCCACGTTGTCGCATCACATCAAAGACGCCATTTTGTCGCATTGCACTGGATCGTAGCATCGCATCGAGGCGTCATCTTGTCGCACCGTAACCGGAACGCCGTAAGAAACTGACACATCACCTCCTCTCCGCTAAGGAACCGACGCATCACCTCCCCTGCACTGCAGTGAGGAACCGACCCATCACCTCCCCCGAAGCAAGGAACCGACGCATCACCTTCGCTGCGACCCTTTTGTTTGTTTTGCGTGACGCATCCAAGGTACTTTGAGAGTAAAGTGTCGCATTTACCATCTACATTGAACTAAGCTATTTCTACCATCTGAAAGTCATATTTTTGAATACTGTATTGTGGATTTTTGTTGTTTGGCCTTATGTTAAGTCTAAATAAAGATTATTTATTTTTCTAAACTGGTGTGGTGTCCATCTGTAGTGTTTTCACTGTATTACTGTATGTGTTCACAAATGCTCTACACACTGCCACTGCTCGTGCCAAGCTACCAAGAGGGTGAGCAGGGGATATTTTAGGAGTGTAGCCCCCTTACCTGACGAGAAGCAAGGGGCCGTACTTGGTCAAAGGTACCTACCTCTGCCAACTAGAGACCCCCATTTCTAACAGAGCTCCTTGTTTTTATGTTTGTCTTCCCTCTCCTTCTTCTGGTAGTGACCCTGCCAACCCTTGCGGTGATCCCCCTGATACCTTCTTGTGGACCTTGGTGCTGAGCCAGTGGCCCACCTCCTTAGCACACTCCATGAGGTCAGTGAGCTGACTATTAGTAAGGTGTTTGTGCAGATCTTCAAAACAAAGACTGAACATGTGATCTCTCACAATCAAATTGTACAGCCCTTGGTAATGCTTTACTTCACTTCCTTTCACTTAACCATCCAGAGCCTTGCAAAAGGAATCCACACAATCCATCCAGGACTTTTGGCTCTCCCTAAACTTGTGCCTATACTTCCCAGGGGTGAGGTCATATTTCTTTACAAGGGTTTCCTTCGTAAGGGGATAACCTATCCCGTCCCCCTTCTCTAGGGACAGTAGGGCATCACTTCCCTCGCTAGGGGTATGCTTCCACAGGCTAGCCCCACAATCCTTCTCAGGGATCCTATGCATCTGCAAAGCCACCTCATAAGTTAAAAAAAATTGGCAATGTCGTTCCCACAACAAAGTCAGGCACCAGACCTTTAGGAATATGGACCCTCTTATCTAGAGAGGACACTGTAGGAATGCTGCCACCAATATTGCTGGATTCTGCTTGCCTAGCCCTTATGTCCAACTCTCTGAGACTCCGCTCATGAGCCATCTTTCTTTCCTCTGCCTCCATGACCAGTTTCTTTTGCTCCGCCTATATGACCAGTTTCTTCTGTTCCACCACCATACCCTGTTGCTTCTCCTCTATTTGCAGCTGTGTCATCTGCAGCCTAAACTCCCTCTCCAGCTTCCTGTACACCAGCTCTTCTGGGGACAGACTTCAAAAAGACACACTGATTTCTGCTCTGGCTGGGAGTTTCAACTCTGGGGTCACGTCATCCCCTCAGCTGAAAACTGTACCTCAGGCAGGTCTCTCCTTGCCCTTCCATCTCATCATCCCCTTCAGTGGCTACAGCCAATGACTGGTGGGCTCCCACCCAGGCCCTCAGTAACTTTCTGAGTGCCACCTTCCTGGTGGTGCTCTTTGCTGGAAGTCCCTCCCCCTTGCAGAACTCCTTGAGGTGGGCCAAAGTGTAAGTATTCATGTTGGCCAGCTCAAATTCCACCTTTGCAGGTGTGGTTCCAGGCACAACACTCTCAGAGAATGTATTTCGAAAAAACAAAATGGGCAGTCAAGAGGTTTAAAACTCAAATTGTCTCAAATTATTTATATGGGATGTTAGTTTAACATAAAATTGCTGTATGGCACTGCACAAATACAAGTCCAAATCCTCCCGCTGATCACCAATGTAAGAAATTTGGTTGTTGATTGACTGGGGTGTGAGCCCTGGTCAAGCAGCAACCAAAATCTTTGTCAGGGTGAGACAAAAGCCAAGCCTAAATAAATCTGTTTTCAACCCGCTGGTAGCTTGGCACACAGCAGTCAGGCTTAACTTACTGTGTAAAGTATTTGTGCAACACTTCAAACAGCAATAAAGTGAAAACACCATACAAAACTGATCCCACACCAGATTAGAAAATAGAGTAACTTTTTATAAATAACACAAGACCAAACAAAAAACATACAATTAGTAGAACCAGAGATAAGGAATTTTAAAGATTTCAATTAAAATAGCACCAAAAATAACTAAGTGCCAACTGTGGATATCTGGTCACGCCGAGTCAGGACACAGTCACAAGTTCAGGCCGACCACAATGGAGCGTGGGCCGGTGACAGAGACCCAGTTAGGCCCTCTGAACAAAGTACCTTAAATCATGGTTTACAAAGCATTTCAAGAGTCTGTGTCGAAGATGTTTCGTACAGCCAAAGCCATGCAGTGTTCTGAGATGTGTTACGACTGCGATGTGAGGTCCGACATCATCGGCGAGGCTGCCATCGATGAGGGCCTGTGCCGAGATTGCATTGCGAAGTGGCGATTCCGATGAGGTGGCGGGCTGCGATGTGGGTCTTTGCGAGAGAGAAGACCCACACAGCGAGGGTGAATCTTTGGATCAGCTCAGGGTTGTACTGGGCAGCAGAGGAGATGCATCAGTTGACCTGGATTCTCAGAGACTTACAAAGCACCTTATGCCCACTTCCAAGGATCCATGACTGGAGTGGCACCACTTGCCAATGTAGACTCACAGATGGCAGAGTCCGTCCATCAGGTACTGGGGTTGAGTTTGATGGTGCTTTCTATCCCTGAGGCTCAAGTCAGAAGACCAACCAACTAGCTCTTGGAGTCACTTTGGGGTCATGGGTTCAACAGATGCAGGTCCAGTCCTTGTCACCCAGGCAAGAGGGCAGCAGGTGAGCACAGCAGTCCTTCAGAGCAGTAGTCTAGCAGAATGGCAGTCCGTTTAGCAGCACAGCAGTCCTTCCTGCCAGAGTCCAGAGATCTAGAAGTGTTCTGGAGGGTTGGTGTCTGAGGGCCATTATTTATACCGAGGTCTGCCTTTGAAGTGGGATAAGCTTCTAGAGGCATGCCTTTGAAGTGCACCAGTTCCCTTTCTTCCTTGCCCTGGCTCCACACTAAATACAGGGGGTATGCAGCCCTTTCCGTGGAGGCAGGACACAGCCTCCTCCCTCCCATCCTGCCAGTGATCGCCCATCCAGGCACACCTAAGCTCCCTATTTTGTGTCACTGTGTAGGAGGAATACACAAAACTCAACTGTTAACTACACCCAATCATGTGACCCAGAGACAGGCTGCTAATTTCAGAAGGTTACTGTATCTTGGCTGACCACATTTCCTAGCACAGCAGGTTTAATTGATCCACAATCTTACTACAAGACTCCTTCCTGAAATATCACCTCTGACCCTGTTGCGTCATCTTTAACAATCTTAAATGTCTCCGTTGAGTCACCGTGGCAAAACTATCCATTGTTGAATCTTTATGCACCAGTTCAACAGAAGGGACCTCTACGTGTGTGCCCAGGAGCGCCCAACCTTCTCGGTGCCCATATTGCCAAAGCCCCTTGTCTTTAGAGAGCCCTTTAGGGTGGACAGTCCTCTTGTTTTTGGTGACTGAACAGTGGATCTCTCTCTGCCGTGAACTTTCCAGTTTCCACAAAGTCCTTCTGACTCCTTCCTCCGAAGAACATTAAAATGCACCTTTTAGGTTAATGTTCTTCCCTGTTTGGGAAAAACAACATTTTGGCTGCCAAAAATTGTCCTAATTTTAGGACAACCTGTTAGCGGTTAGCAGTATGCTTTATACATGCCAGTCATCATCCTCATAGGGACTGGGACTCAGGATATTTTAATCCCCGAGTTCTAAAATACTACTCTGCGATTTAATAGATAACAAAGTACGCTGTCAGCTTACTGTAGTGTGGTCACACATTTGAAAGAATTAATGTGAAGTATAAACTTTTTAAAGGCAACTGAACAAAATCCACAACCACATCTACCTCAAGATGCGTCAAGAGCAGCCTTAGGAAGACCATGACGTGCAGACATTATTAATCATTGTTTTTAACATTAATTGTTGATACAAGTGTGTTTTTTAATTAAATAAACAGTATAACTGAGTTGCAGCTTCGAAAAGTAAACAGAATCTTTATTTTCAGGGCTACACTTGCAAGGAGAGAGAGCTGAGAATATTTATAAGGAGAAATTTGCCTCGGGGGCTGGGGGAGGCAGCAGATAAACAAGACAGCATGGAACATGGCACATACGCCGGACCCTCAGTAAGACACAAGACGGTGAAAGACAAGACTGCAAACCCCAGATTCTCAAAGGTTTAGCGTCAGGTTAGCGTTACTTTTTCAAAGCAAACCCGACGCTAAACCTGTTTTGGGATTTACAAACCAATGCTAATTGGTATTAGCGTTTTGTTTATATATAAAAGTAACGGAAAGCAGCATGAAATGATGCTTTCCATTACTTTGCGTCAAGAAGGTGTTGAATGGGTGGTACATGGACGTTTCAAGCAACCACTCATGCTTTTTGACACTAAACCCTATTCACTAATGAGGAAGTCTAATCTTGATCCCATCTGAGATAACTTAGGGGTGCTTTATAATCATATGTAGTCAGCACTCAGAGATATTAAGAGTAATTAATCATACTAATGGAAGTGGGATATTGCATATTTAAAGTATCCCACAACATAATATTCATGCATAGAATGTGATTAATAAAGTTTTGTAATCCTTACTTTTTTTTATGTGACTGGAGAAATTATATATCGAAATGTCTTATTGTGAGATTATTAACTAAGATGTGTGCAACTAGTATTTGACATTCATATGTATAACCAGAATGAATAATGTGTAGGTATAATTACAATGCACTTTCATAATTTGTTGCATTACATTCATGCACACCTGCCGCGGCCTACTTACCACCTAATAGACTTTACCCAGCCTCACACGACTGCCCCCTCCCCTTCTTCTTCACCTCCTCTTGGTGTCAATTTCCCGAGGCCTCCTCCTACTCCTGACCTCAGTGCTTGGACCGGAGCGTGTGTTGGAGGAGGGGGGCTTCTCACCATCAACCCAGGTGTGGATGTCCTGAGCACCCCTCCAGTTACCTGGCTACAGTGGATGGGACCCCCCCCCCGCATTGGCACTACTGCCAGAGTGCGTGGCGGAGCCCAGAGACCTGATTATCACGGCCTGCCTGCAGCCTGATTGACTTTCCCCAGCCTTGTCTGGGTGCCTTCTCCCATCCTTCTTCACCTCCTCATGGCATCTAGTTATCAAAGCACCCCTCTACCCTTTGACCTCGGGGCTTGGATTGGAGGGCGTGTGTGGGGGGGCTTCTCACTATCAACCCAGGTGCGGATATCTCAAGCACCCCTTCAACTACCGACATACAGTAGCTGGGACCCCCCGCATCAGCACTGCTACTGGGGCATGTGGTGGGGCCCGGAGACCCATGTCAATATTCCAAGCCCCACGACAGAGGGGCCCTGGAGATCCTGTAGAGGGGCACCCACACCACGCTGCAGTCGACGGGGGCCCTTTGCCCCCCTCACTTTACTTGCTCTGTGAGCCACTCTGATGGACCTTACACTGGGACTCTGACCCCCACATCCCAACATAGGGCCCCAATTGTAGTTACTGACTTTCTTGAGCTCTCAGGCCCAGCGCCTTGATCATTCCTGGTGTTGTCGCCCACTCCACTGCCTCAGTGCTCATACTGGGGTGCACGGCAAGAGTGCTCCCAAATACTCCATTTGAAGGCTACTTGCGTCTGATCATTGACTCCGGTGTGCTACTCCCGGGCCTGTTTTGTGAAGGCCATGCTTCTGCCTCTACAGACGTGGACAGATGATGATCCCCCCGGCATTGTGAGCTACTTAGGACCTCCACTCACCTACATGCCCCTGAGACAGACCTACCTGACACCCCACGGCATCAGAAGACTTTAATCCACCATAACAGCTACTTCGAACCCAACTCAGGCATCTGGTCCACCATCCAGTGTCCTCCCAGACACCCTCCAAGGTGGCCCATCTCAGTCAGCACCCCCCAGTGACAAACTGGACCAAGTGCTAGCAGCCACAGAGCACACACGTGTCATGATGGAAGCGTGCTTCAAGGCTCTGACCGCTGACTTCTGTTTCCTACGTGACGACCATCGCAAGCTCTCTGACAAGGTGTTCGACGGAGAGAAACAACTGGCCACCCTCCACTCTGTTGTGACGGACAATCAGTAGATTATCCATGAACTGCAAGATCAGTTCCATCAACTACAGGACAGAGCCGAAGACGTAGAGGTCAAATCGCGTATTAGCAACGTGTGCATCCTGGCCCTGCCTCAGCGGTTTGAGGGACACAATACCCTCAAAACTTGGTTCAAATCTTTCAAGCTGGCATCAGAACGTATCCCTTTTCACACTGGGGAGAGCACACCGCGCTCAGACATGCCGCCCACTTCCGGAGTTGCCTGCCCGACCTACGCTGTCAAAACTTCTTCACTTCAAGAACCAGGAGGCCATCCTTAGGGTGGCTCTCCAGGCAGGTTTGCTCAAGGTGAAAGACACAGTGATCATGCTCTTCCTGGACTACACCAGAGCGGTCCTGTGGTGACCTGGTGGGCAGGCCACGTGTGCAGGACACCTGTCTTAAAGACCACCAGGATACAGAGGTATTGTGCTCAACCGGAAAGACCCCGAGCGGTCTTCCGTAACTTTATTTATACCCCGAGGCGAGCCCGCCTCGAGGGGTGGGGGATGCGTGTACAGTGTAAGTACATTGTATGGTAGAGGCCGAGTGGCTCTCTACATCCCTCCAACATTTTAGATCGTGCCAACGTCACAGTTCTCCACTCAAGGCGAGGGGCACATAAAGTCTCTGAGTCTCTGGCTCGGAGCAGGGTTCCCTCGCAAACGGGAACCAACTCCTCTGTTGGAGCCACCTCTATCTTCCAGGCTCCGGGAGCCGGCCTCTTCTCGCTGAGCTCGGTGTTCCTGGGAACTGCTTGTGCTTTGCTCTGGTTCACCCTGTTGTATGCCTTCCCTTCCCCTCAGAGATCCCCTCTCCGGGGCGGGCGACCAGTCTAGGAAGTCGTCACACTCCATTCCTATTTCTTCGCTCTCCTGTTCTCCTGCTAGTTCCCCCTCGACCTTCTTGAAATACGAGGCATTCCTCGTCACTCTCACATCGCCGCTTCCCGCCGTGACCATCATTCCTTTTGTCGCTAGCACTGTCCACACCTCTGGTTCGAAGGGTGTCCGGAATTTCCAGCCGAGGTGCCGGTCTTTGACTACCACCCTGTCTCCAGTTACTAGTTGGTGTTCTCGAGCTCTCCGATAGTCACTGGCCTTGTTGTTCGTCTTCTCCCTTCGCTCTTGCACTGCTTCATTATCATGTGCTGGCGGACTCCAGGATGGATCGGTCGGTATCCCGTCTCGCGGAGCTTCTTTGAAGAGGAGGTGGGCAGGTGCACACTTCGTCGTGCAGTGAGGCGTGTGTCTATATGCGTCCAGAAACTTGGTTAGCGCTGCTTCTGCATCCTGTCGCTGTTCTACGGCAATACGCAGGGCTCTGTTCAGCGTGCGCATCAGCCTCTCAACGTCCCCATTCGCCTGCGGCCACAGGGGAGTTATCCGCCTGTGTTTGATCGCTCGTTTCCCCAGGTATTCCTTGAATTCTTGGCCTTGGAAGGGTGGCCCATTATCAGATCGGATTTCCTTGGGGTTCCCTAGCAGGGCGAATGTCTTTTCCAGAGCCATCCATATGTGTTGGAACGATGTGGACTCCACTATCTCTACCACAGGGAATTTCGTGTAAGCATCTACGAGCACTAGCATTTGTCTCCCATCCGGGAAGCTGCCGAAGTCCACACTCACATTGGACCACGGGTGATGACACGGTTCCTCCGTGATGACCGGCGCTGATGGTGGGCCACCTCCGGTGATCGTGCATGCTCGGCATCGCCGCACTAGCTCTTCCACTTTTGCGTCCATGGCTGGAAACCAGACCTTGTTCCTGAGTCGTGCCTTGGTTTTCGCCATGCCCTGATGGCCTTCGTGTGCCAGTTGCAGGAAACGGCCTTGCAGTGTCCTTGGGACTACCAGGAGATGGCCTCTCAGAACTGCGCCACACTCCCCTACGCTTAGCTCATGACGAACTTGCCACAGCTGCTGCTGTGCGTGCTTTTCTTCTTCCGTGAGCACTCTGTTCCCTTCTAAAAACCTCTTCCAGTCGTGAGCTGCCAGGGCCCTTTTGACTTTGATCAGGGTCTCGTCATTGTCCGTGGCTTGGCCAACTTCTTCCAGGGTCACTGCATCCAGAGCAAGCGTCACGTACAATCATCTGGACATAGGCGTCGGAGTATCTGACGTCCGTGGGAACGCATGCCGGGGGAAGGTCCTCTGGGTGCCGGGAGAGGTAGTCCGCAGGGTTGTGTGCCCCTGGGTGGAAGAGTACTGTGAATTGGTACTGCTGCAGCTGTACTGCCCATCGTTCAATGCGGGGAGGAGCCAGCCGTGTGGAGCCTCCAAACAGTGGGACCAGGTGTTTGTGGTCGGTGATCACGTTGAAGTCTTGCCCAAACAGGTACAGATGAAAGTGTTGGCACGCCCACTTTATTGCCAAGGCTTTTCTCTCTATTTGCGCGTACCTTGTCTCCGTGGCAGACAGCGCACGACTGGCATAGGCAACCGGCTTCCATGTCCCTCCTTCGTGTTCTTGTAGTAGTACTGCTCCAAGGCCCACCGGGCTTGAGTCTACCACAAGTTCAGTCGCCCTTCCGGGGCGGAAGTATGCCATGACTGTTTTGTCTTGCAGGGCCGCCTTGATCTTTGCGAACGCTGCGTTGGCTTCCACCGTCCATGTCCAGGGCTGGTCGCTTTGTGTGAGGACGCAAAGGGGTTCGGACAGGGCAGCTATGTTCGGGATGAACCTCCCACAGTACGTTGCACTCCTCACTTCGGTGGGTGACTTGGGGATGCTTGCCGACCGCAGCGCAAGTGCCTTCTTCGGATCTACTTTGAGGCCTTCTCGTGTGAACGTGTAGCTGAGGAAGTCAATAGATTCTTGATAGAACACGCACTTCTCCTTGTGTAGCGTTAGGCCATGGTCTCTGAGCCGCTGGAGTGTTGCCCTCAGCTGTGCATGATGGTCTTCAAGTATACACGAGAACACCAGGATGTCATCGCTTAGGTTGATTACTCCGGTCAGGCCTGACAGAGTTCTGGAATACCTCCGCCGCTGAAGATACTCCAAAGCTGAGGCGCTTATATCGTCTGAGGCCCACATGTGTAGCGAAGGTCATTATGTATCTGCTGTTTGGTTCTAACTCCAGCTGGTGGTACCCCGCATTGAGGTCCAATTTTGAAAAAC
The DNA here is from genome assembly GCF_964204655.1 of Triturus cristatus. Taxonomy (NCBI): domain Eukaryota; kingdom Metazoa; phylum Chordata; class Amphibia; order Caudata; family Salamandridae; genus Triturus; species Triturus cristatus. Next base: position 793,820,954 of record NC_140588.1, read on the forward strand.
ATTTAGCGCCGTTTAGGTCCGCTACGATGTCATCCATGGTGGGTGTTACATGGCGCTCTCTCTTAACAGCAGCGTTGGGTAGCCTCATATCGACGCACAGTCAGATCGCTCCCGGTTGTTTTGGCTTCGGAGCGACCACTAGCGGAGATACCCAGGGTGTGGGACCAGTTACCTTCTCAATGACGTCCAACGCTTCGAGTTTTGCCAACTCCGCTTCGACCTGGTGCCTCAGGTTGTACGGTACCCTCCGGTGCCGCAGGGCTACCGGTTTAACTGTGGGGTCTATATGGAGCTGAAATTGTTTTCCCTTCAGCTTCCCTAGCCCTGTGAAAAGTTCAGGAAACTCCCTCATAATGTCCTCAGCATGTGCTTCATGCACTTCGTTCGTGAAAAACACAAGCCCCAAGTCCTCCGCTGTGTGGCAACTCAGGAGGGTGCCCTTCCTTCCCTTCGTCACGTGGAACCTGGCTGTGGTGGAGAGAGGACCGCTGGTGACCGTCGTCTCAAAGGTGCTTCGTAGGGGAAGGGGTCGACCCCTCCATATGCGTATATTCTCGCTTTGGTTGGTAGCAGAGGGGGTCGGTGTGCCATTGCTTCGAACTGTTGGGAGTCCATGACATTCACCGTCGCCCCGGTGTCTATGAGTGCCTGGAGGTCGGTACCAAATATCCTGACCGAGCACATGGGTGGCGGCCTGCGCCGGCGTCCTGGCTGTCCTACGAAGGAGACGTAGTATACCTCGTCGTCTTCGTCCTCCAGATCAAGGTTCTGTTGGTGCGGTGCATCCTTTTTCGATTCGTCCGGGTCAGCAATCGACAGTTGTCTGACTCTTTGTGTGAACCCTCTCGGTCTTCTTGGGGCAAACCGTGACTGCCCACTGCGGCATACTTTGGCGTAGTGATTCAGTTTCCGTGGGAGGATGATCTTCCCCGCAATTTCCGCAGGGTCCTCCAGGTGGCGGTCTTGTCCTGACTGGTGAGGACGGTGGTCGCCTTCGGATCACGTCAACGCGTTCTTCTTTGACCTGAGGAGGCCGTGTGCTGATTTGTGCCAGGGGTGGCTTGTGGAGAGCTGCGGCCATCTCATCCGCCCGGACGTCCGAGAGCTCATGGGACCTGGCTAGCACCAGGATCTGGTCCAGCGTGATGCCGGGCTGACGCAGTATCAGCTTTCTGAGCAGCATTGATTTGCAGCCCAGTATGATCTGGCTTCTTATTTCCTCCCTCTGCTCGGCGAATCCGCAGGTGGCCGCTAACTTCCTCAGGCGCGCATGAAACATGTCGACTGACTCATCCTCTAATTGTAAGGAGCGTCGAAATTTGAATTTCTCAAAGTCCGGGTTAAGTTGTGGATCAAAGTGTTGATTGAGAGCCGCCACCACTGCGTTGTAATCATCCGCGTTGCCTGTGTTTGGGAGGGTCTCGAATAAATCATAAATCTCTGGTCCCCCGTAGAAGATTAGCAGGGAGCGTTTCACCGTGCCGTCCGTCTCACGGGTCCCCGTGAAATAGTTGTTGAGCAGGCCGACCCACGCTCTCCATCGGGGGGCCGCGGTGGCCGGGTCCGCCATTTCGCTGAACGGCGGGAGCGGGTTGACTTGTGCGTGATTGTGTTGCGGTTCATTCGCCCTTCCCCCTCCTCCTTGGGCCGCAGCCGGGCCCGGCGGGGCGTTGTTGCCCGCCTGTTGCTGAACGCTCACGTCTATGGGTGGGGCACTCCGGCGCGCTCGGCGCTGCACCCTGGAGGGCGGCTGGGCTGGGAGAGGTGGGTGCCTCACGAGCGCGTGGGCAGCGGCAGATAGCTTGGCGCGTGCAGGGTGGTGTACTCACTCCGACGTGGGACTTCCTGGACCCTTGAGGCAGCCGGCACCTGGCAGCAGGCAGGACAGATATGGCACAGTCACCCCACACCTGAAGGAGTCCAGCGACCCAGATGGGCCCCGCAGTAGTGGATGGGGATCCTGCTGGTGCTCTTGATTTTGCCAGTGCTTGATATGCAAGGAGCCCCTCACGCGCGTTAGAGCGCCATGGAAACCAGCCAGGCGTGACCTCTCTCCGCGCGCTGAGCGCGACGCCTCCACTCTGTTGCCCTCAGGGCGGAGCACTCCCGCAACCACGTGGAGATGGGCGGATTCCTGCCTGCGAGGTCACAGGGCGCTACGGCGGCTGCCGCGGTGCCGATCAGCGCGCACAGCGCTCCCCCCGGGCCTTGACGATGACGCGCCCTTCCGCTGGAGCGAGCCGCCGACGGAGAGGGAGACACCCGGGCGGGCTCAGGGAGGCAGGACAGCCGGAGCACCACAGTCCGGACGCGCAGCCGGCCACAGGATGACCGCCGATGACGGTGGAGCGTCACGGGTGGGCTCCGCTGATGCCGCGGTAACAGCTCCAGGCTGCTGAAGGCACGCAGCGGCACTTCCGGCCTCGTCGCCAGTGTGGTGACCTGGTGGGCAGGCCACGTGTGCAGGACACCTGTCTTAAAGACCACCAGGATACAGAGGTATTGTGCTCAACCGGAAAGACCCCGCGGCGGTCTTACGTAACTTTATTTATACCCCGAGGCGAGCCCGCCTCGAGGGGTGGGGGATGCGTGTACAGTGTAAGTACATTGTATGGTAGAGGCCGAGTGGCTCTCTACAGGTCCATCAACAATGATCATCTTTCCTTGCCCAGGTCAAAATGTCAGAAACAAAACCAATCTTGTACTCAAGGAACATAACGTTCGTCCGCAGCAGCATCCCCGAACCTGGAGCATATTATTGCAGATAGACGGCGAGCCTTGCCGGCAGCTGTGGACATTGCACCTAACAACCCTACCACTGACTACAACACGCTACTCTCTGATGAGTCCCAACGAAGCTCCCCACTCCAGTCTGGTGCCCCTCTGCGAACGTCAGATACCTTCATCTGAATCAACTGTGGACTTGTTAGATACTATGTCTTGTTGTGATTGTTGAACCACGCTGTATGTACACCAACACTAATCTATGCACCACACTGCGCTCCGCCTGTATGCAATGTCTCTGATCTCCCTCCTCTATTCCCCTCCTGGCGACCGCTGCGCCTCCTACAGACCTACATATCCTTAGCATGGGCGCAGGAAGTGTGGGGGACGTGGGGGATATATCCCCCCCCCAGATTTTGGAGTGAGGTGGACACGGGGGACAAGGGTGGGGGGACGAGCGGAAAAAAGAATTTCCCCTCTCCGTTCTGTGATTCTCAGGGCCATTAGCGAGCGAAAGCGCTACCGTTAATGTCCCTGCACTTCACCCGTGATCTGCCTCCAGTCACAGAGGCTACCCGCCCTCTCCCCTTTGTTATTCTGCAGTAAGGCTCACCGTTCTGGGACGGGCAGAGCAGGAAAAAAACACTGTCTCTTTTCCTTCCTGCACAGAGAAGTGTCCATTTCTCCTGCTCTGTCTCTGGCAGCTGCCTTCCTACCCTTTCTCTCTCTTTATTCCTCCCTTTCTTTCTGTCTCGCTCCTCCTCACTTGCTTTTTTTCAAGAGACAGCTCTTACCCTCTCTTGCCTCTCCTTTCCTTTATTTGATCCCCTGTGAAATGGTTCCAAAAAAGAACGAAACACTTTGGATGGAAATGTCATCATTTTCTGACCCTTTTCTATTCCAAAGTGCAATCTCGGGACGAAGAGAAAAAAGTATAAAAATACGAAAAATAATTAAATAACTAATTAAAGCAATACAGACTGATCACAGACAGGCCAGATTGGTGTTATTTACACCCAAACACATTAGCGTCTATTAACAGAGTTTGCCAGTGAAGCACTACTTTCTTTTTAGGTCGAGGACTACCGGTCTGCCGAAAGGCAGAACCGGAAGTCGGAGATTTAATGACTTGGAGAAGAGGGGCTTGAACCCGCCCCTCTTCTCCCCTGTTCTCCATTGGCTGGCCTCGTAAATGCTGGCCAGCCACTGGAGAAGAGGTCAGTCACTCCGATTAGGCCCTGTCCTTTTCGGATCGGGGGGCGTTTTTTGCGAGAAGTCTCAAGGAGGAGACAACAGCAAAACACGCCCCCGAATCCGAAAAGGACGCTGCGTTTCTCCGAGGCATTTCTGCTGTGCCTCGGAGAAAGGCGGTGGTGTCTTCCGGTGCCCTCGTTCCTCTTTACTTGTTTTTTAATGGATTCTTCCATTCCTCTAGGTGTGCGGGAATTGGTAAAGATGCTAGATTCTGTTGCCGGTTGGGGTTGCAAAGAACGGTTACCGGTAGGTGCAGGGTCCAGTGTTGGCAGGGTGCAGTCCCAAACACAGCCACAGTTGGCGCTGGCCCGCCTCCCTCTGGCTGCATGGGGCAGTGTGTACACACAGACAGATGACAACCTACAACTTGTGTGTGCTGCTGTTGCAGAGTCTAGCCGCGTCCCTTCCCACTACTCCTATCCCAACAGAACCCCTGTCCCCGGCTGACCTGCTCTGCAGCGGCCTCACTACGGGCACCCTTGCCGGAGCGAGTCCTAGAGGAGATAAAGTGAGCTGGCTCTGCGGCGGGGGTTGCGGTGTTGCTGCGAAGGGAGCGCCGGGTGTTCACCATACTGCCGGCGCGGGTTGCGCTTAATGCCGGGGCCTCTCACTGCCCGGGCTTTCTCAGCGCCATTCCTCTTTCTCTCAGGCTGCTGTCAAGCGGCGCTGCCACTGGGGGTCGCTACAGCGAGTACAGTGGGCCGGCCGTTACAGTCTCTCTATTGGCAGAAACAGAGGTTTCCGCAAACACAAAGGCTCAGCCACTAGACCAGAGACATAGAAGAGCGGACAACGCTAGCCATTACATAGGGAAGAAGTGGCCATCTTAACAATGTGGCTTGGAAGCTGCTTGGGTGGTTGAAAACGAACAACTACCGAGTTCTTCAAAAAATAAACAGAGCCGGGATAGTTCGCTTTAAAATACATATTTTTCACAACACCGTAAATATTGCGCTCTTCAAACGCGTATGAGGTTTTTTTGTGTTTTAAAATACGCTTCTGATAGTGAAATTGTTTATCAAACTAGAAGGAAACGTCCTTGTGCGTTTTGCTTTAGGAAATGTCCTAAAATCGATGGTGTGAGGTTCACTTAAAGATGGCTTCTTGACCTACGATCCGTCCAGAGCGATAGCTGCCATTTGTGTCCTCTTTTTGTGTTTTTGCCTGTCCGTGTTGTTGGGCGGGATTATGTAAACCGGTCGAGAGAAGAACAGCTGTGAGGGAAACTGGTTGCTGCCTGCTTAGGGTGGAGTTATCTTTGCATTCTAAGCTTTTTGCTGCAGGGCTACTGACCTGCTGTCATTCTTTACAGCGCGCATGGCTGTCCTGCTGCATTTATCAATAGCCATCAATCTTCCAAAGTTTTCAGTGGGGCGACCGGCCCTCTCACGTTCCTTAGCTGAACCTTGCATTGAAGCGGATGACTGCTTGAAATGGCCACGAGCCAAAATCAGATTATGGTAGTTGCGACTAAGGTTGCCACCTGACCGCTTTTATACTGGCATGACCGGAATTTTAATGAAATGCCGGCACTAAAATAAGAAAACTCACCTAAAGTCGGGTTTGTTTTAATCTTAACAGTACATACTTCAGTTAGCAAATGTAAGAAGAAAACACTAACGTATTTTATAGTTACCCTAAGGATCACTGCCAATTCTAACAAAGACAAAAAGGCTATTAAAAAATAATAATGTTAAGGATTTCATATATAGTTCTACTTAACAATCAGGTCCAGGTCTGTGTTGAATATTATAACTTGAACATTTGGCGGTATTTTTCCCCAGGTAAGATAACAAGCATTTACAATGCAATGGTCTCGGCATTGTTAAAGTTAGAGCTATTGGCATTGCTCATGACATTATTTTTGTTTATGTTTTTGTTTTTAACCCCTTCAGTGCCCGCCCCTTTCCCCGCCCAGTGCCGGCCGTTGCATTAGCGGGCGGGGTCTATGACGAGCTGGACTCGTCATGGGCACAGCGCCACCGCGGCCCATGACGAGTCCAGCTCGTCATGGGCACTGAAGGGGTTAAAACATTTAAAGAAACGGCATTGTTATTTACAATGTCAATAGCTTAATCTCTCTCAAATTCGAGACCTATTGCATTTGCACCCACAAACAGAGCCACACACACAAAGCCACCCACACACAGAGCCACCCACACACACAGAGCCACCGACACAGCTATTCACATGGAGCCACCTGCACACAAATAGAGCCAGCCACACAGAGCCACCTACACACACACAGAGTTACCCACACACAGACAGAGCCACCCACGCATAGAGCCACCTACAAAAAAAGCCACCCACACAGAGCCACACACACATACACAAGAGACCTAAAAACTGATTTTGATTCTGTTACTATGCATAACATAAGGACAAGACTACTAGGATGAACTATAGACGAGCACCCTGAACAGTTTACACGTGATGAAGTGCTTACCAGTACAATGTTACCCCAGAAGTGGCTTGACAGATTTCTAGCTAAGGAGTGAAGCATTTTTGCCCGTACACCCCTTTCATTTTATCTAAGTGATGTTGCTGGCTGAAATATGATTCCAAAATCTCAAAGGATAAAGGATTTCAATTTTTGAATTATCACACAAAGCAGATCCCATTTCTATAACCTTAACCCTGCCTCTGCTGCCTGTGCTTAGGACACGGAGAGACAGATGGTTCATCTGAGAGTGAGGGAAGGTGGGACGGGCACTCAGTCCAAGGCTCGCCCTCTCCCCTCCTGCGCCCTCCTCCCTGCCAGCCATTGACAGTCAGTCCAAGGCAGGCGCGCAACACCCATTGGGCTCACCGGGCTTCAGCCCCCCCCCCGTCGTGTGTGACAGCCCGGCTGAGACAGCCTCGCGGGCTGGCGTCCGTCTAATTGCAGCCGCACCAGAGTACTTCACGGGTCTTTAAAAGACCATTTACTCGTTAATGAGGCTTTTGTTGTGTTTTCGCCCCTTCTTACAGCCACTCTGCCTATGGCCGGAAGATTTAGCCCCTCCCGAAATCTTTTTCAGCCCCCCCCGAAATTTGGCTCTAGTTGCCCGCCTGGTCCAAGGCTCGCCCTCTCCCCTCCTGCGCCCTCCTCCCTGCCAGCCATTGACAGTCAGTCCAAGGCTCGCCCTCTCCCCTCCTGTGCCCTCCTCCCTGCCAGCCATTGGCCGGAGACCAGCTCATCCCTGTGACCCAGGGAGCCCGTGTCAGACCTCCCTTCCCCGGTACCTGCTGGAGACAGCACAGCTGGACGCGAGCACCCGCCCAGCCCCCTGCAGGGCTTTGCACACTCACTTTCACTAAACACAAACCCACAGCAGCACACACTAATAGAAACGAAAACAGCCGCTGTGCACCCCCACAGGCGCTGAACGTCTCTGTGTGCCTGAGGCCTGGGGTTCTACTTCAAGGGGTCCTAAGACAGCGAGCTCTTGTTACCAACCAGCAGCTACACAGAGCTGAACTCGCAACAAAGTACAGCGCACTGAGGCAGCCTCTCACCGCTGGGTGTGCTCTGCACGTCCGAATCTTAACCGCTCCTTTCATCCGTGCCAATTAATGCGTGTAGGGTTTGAATGGAGAATCACGGTTTAGGGGAAACTGGCAACTTGACTAAAATAGTAAATGTATGAAAAGCGGACTTTGGGACTTCGTGTGTTGGCAATATTTCACCAAACTATAACGCAAAGAGGTCTGGAGTGCCCCAAGCTACAGAAACATAGCGCTTTCACATAAAGACGTGGGCTTCCAGCAGGGGCTCCCTTGAGGCACCGCCGGATGAGCAATAATAGTATTTTAAGGTGGAACTTGAGATGGACAGGACGGGGTGAAGTTGGTTTCTTTGCTACAGGCGCACTCACCCAGCAGCATCCACAGTCTGCATTTGGGCCGGGCTTGACCAGTGTCCCTGCCGCTGCTGGGCTCCCTCTGAGGTGCTCCTGCCCCATCCGGCAGCGCTAGAACTGTGATTAATAGTAGCAAGAGCTCGCTGGCCTCTCAAGGAAGCGATGAAAACGTCCCGCCGCCCACTGAGTGATTAAAGGCAGAGGCCCCGGTGTCACTGCACCTGCTGCACACATGAACGCTGCGCCCATTTAGGAGAGCGCTGATTCTGAGACCCGAATACAGAAGGTTTCGCAGCCGGCTTTCGGCGTGTTATGTGCCGGCAGTGATCTTTATTTTGAAACCAGCTCTGTCTGGGATCAAAGAGCTATTTATATTTATTTTAACAACAAAATATTAATCTTTACCCTGCTCAATCCGGATGCCGCGTAATTATTTCGAAATTTTAAATACATTTGAAATGTCTTGGTAGCCAAAGGTCAGTTTTTTGTGGGTTCTTGTTGAAATTCGTACCCGAAATATGAAATGGTCTCACTAATTGTTGTGATGCAGATGTAACCCACCGGAATGTATGCACCGCGACACGACGGAGCAGCCGTGGAGATTATCGAGGTGAATAATAGCATTGACTTTGCCGTTTCTTTAAATGTTTTAAAAACAAAAACATAAACAACAATAATGTCATGAGCAATGCCAATAGCTCTAACTTTATCAATGCCGAGACCATTGCATTGTAAATGCTTGTTACCTTCTTTCTTTGAGCAACATTGTTTTCTCTGGGTGGTGAAGGGCACCATTCCTAGAGAGGCTGCAATACCTGGTTGATGGGTGGAGTGGGAAACGTTTAATGTGATCCTTTTCAACTGTTTTAATTATTTTAGATTGTAAAATGTGTACAGCTGGTCTGTGTTCAGGGACGGGGTCTTTGTAAAGCAAACTGCTTAGGTTTTGTAAGAATATAAGCAATGGACATTGAAACGGGTCCCTTCCGGGTCTTGTAGTTATGTCCTGAAATTTTCAGGCACAATCACTCACTGATGTCTGAATAATGAGTGTAAAAGCGTTAAGGTAACCATGTTGTTCCTGCTTACATTTCACATGCCTTACTTATCCTTGTTTTTCCCTATGAGTGTTTGCCTTTTCCAGGATGTTATTACTTTTTTTTCAGGCAGCATATTACTCTTGTCTAGTGCATAATTTGAATTGAGTTGCAGCACAATTGGGTTGTAGCTGAAGGCAGTGCTAGTTTCTCTCAGTGGAAACACAAGGAGATGATGGACGGAGCGCTGAAACTTTTCAGACACTCACCCCAGTCACAGATCTGGGTTGAATCGAGTCTCACTCTTTAGCTCACTTCACCACCTCAGTTCAGACACAGCTATATGCAAATCAGTCTTGACCCTGGGCCTCATGGGAACAGTCCAGCCCGAACTGCCAAGCCATGTCTTCCCTGAACAGGAAACAAGCATCCTGGGACCGGTTTTTGGGTAACACCCTTCATCAGCCAGGCTAGCTTGAATCCAGTGGCAAAGTGATCAAGGGACCCACGTCTGGGCATACCCTGCCAACTTAGGGCGAACAAAGCAAACACAAGGAGATGATGGACAGAGCGCTGAAACTTTTCAGACACTCACCCCCCAGTCATAGATCTGGGTTGAATCCATTCTTACTCTTTAGCTCACTTTGCCACCTCAGTTCAGACCCAGCTATATGCAAATCAGGCTTGACCCTGTGCTTCATGGGAACAGTCCAGCCCGAACTGCCAAGCCAGGTCTTCTCTGAACTGGAAACAAGCATCTTGGGACCGGTTTCTCGGTCAGTATGGTGTTCAGTGGGGGAGAGGATGTGGCACCCTGGCCTGAGCTGCCGAATTTGGAACTGGAGAACCAGGTTCAGCCTTCATGACTGTGAGAAGTTGGCCTGATATATGCTGTTCACTAGTTATAGTGGGCACCTTGTATCAGTCCAAACAACCCCTTATTGGTTATAGCTTAAAGACAACCTTTATTGAAAGCTATCCTAGTGGTAGCTATGGAGAGCAGCCTTCAGGCTAAGTCTTGAAGGAATGTAAAGCAGCTTGTTTTACCAGTCTATAATCTCTTGAGTCACTAAATGAAAGATATCCACACTAGGTATATATATAAAATATATGTATTTATAACTAAACACACCCTCCTAGTCTCTTTATGAGACTAGAGGTCAAAACACATAAGTTACACTTCAATAATCACAGTAAAATAGCACAAATACACGTCAGGCCCTAGGGGCGAGCCAAACCATATACTAAAATAGCGGTATAAGAACCATGACTTAACTAGACACAAGGCCTAGAACCTGTAGAATCGCTGGGACCCCAAGGAACCACCCAAGGTAGTGACACAGGGGACCCACGGGGGCCGTGTGCAGTGTGTGAACACAGCCGCGAGCTCCTGTTAGCTTCTATGGGGGAAAGTTGCGGTTAGATTTTTAAAGATTAGGGACACTTAGAAATGAGTCAGGACCAAACCCTGTTGGTCTTAGGAAGTTCTAGGGATAGCACCCATGGGAGCACTGGAGTACTCGTGTTACCTCACCCAGGGAAGCCGGGTGCATAGGTGTCTTTTTGTGTCGGGTCGAGTCGTCGATTTCAATGGGAGCTGGCGAAGAAGTGCTGCTGCCGTGAAGATCCAAGCCTGGATCGAAGATGAGAAGAAACTGAAAGCAGAGGGGACAGAGACTGGGTCCCTAGCCAGTGACCAGGAAGGCGATGAGCAGATGCCCACCAATGTCGGGTGATTTCAGGTGAAAGAGGTCAAGCTTGACTCTTCAGCCACGAGGACCAGGAGGCGTCGAAGATGGCCAGGAGCTGGATTCGAGCTGTCCCATGAAGGATGTCGAGTGCTGCAGTGTTGGTGCCCGGATTGGACACAACAAGCTTTGGCAACAGCAACCCACGCAGGAACGAGAAAGATGCTTCAGTGCAGACCAGCAAGGTCTGGGGGACTCATCACTTGGTTGGGAGTCAGGGCACATCTGGAGCAACCAGGGAAGCCCAAGGAAATACAAAGTTACCCACTAAGGGACCCACCAGTTAACAGACCAGGAATCGTGAAGGGACCTCGAGACGAAACACAAAATGGCGGCCCACGAGTCACTCGGAATGACCAGGCCGACAATCTTTGGTGGATTCATGCTTGAGGTGGGGGCTACAAGTTAGCCCAAGCACGACTTCAAGAGACGTCAAGAAGTCAATGCACTTGCAGAAATGCACGGTGACCAGGAGTTCCGGTTCCACGCTACTCACGAGGGCTGCGGGTCTCAGCTTTGCTGGGGACTTGGGTCGGCCTCTGAGATGTCTGGAAATTTTCTTCCTGGGCTGCAAATACTTCGAAGTCTGGCAGGAGCTTCGATGATGCAGACTGGCAAATTGCTTCGTAGGTGCCTGCCAAGCAGGGGAGTCACTCCTTGACCCCAAGGGAGATTTCTTCAGTCCTCTGGTCTTGAGCAGAGCGTTGAAGGTCCAGGATTCGGCTTCAGAGTTTCGTCCAGGGTAATCTAAAGTCCTAAGGACTGGGGTCCCAAACTTATACTAAGGTAGGGGGTTGGACATACTCTGGGGACCCACCTATGGGAGGGTTTGGAAAGAGGGGTGACTACACCCATTTCCTTTGTCCAGTTTCACGCCAGAGCAGGGGCTGGAAGCCCCTGAACCGGTTTGAGCTGGACTATGCACAGGTACACCAAATGTGCCCCAAGTGCAGGACTTCAAAGCACTCAGAGAGTGCTCCCACCCAGCCCCAATACACATAAACCTGTCTGGGAGGTGGTTACACCTCCCTGTGACAGGAAACCTATTATCCAGGCCTCCCCTGCTGGAGTTTCGGTCAGTAGCAGGAGGCCAGACCAGTATCTGTGGCTGCAGCATCCATTTTGTGATGCCAGGGCTCTATTAAGTTTCTACTGGGCATACCAGTGCTCTCATGTCTCTCTCTCTAGAAGGGTGGGATCATACTCCCACACCAGTTACTGTTGTGGGGGTATGATTCCAATGTGTTTGACACGAAACACGACATGTTTCCGTGCAGCCAGTCCAAAGTTAGCATTTACCGTTGGGTTATAATGCACTTAAGAGTATATGGTCAGGCTACACTGCTGACAACCCCGCAGAAGAGATTCCGAAGGCTGCAGAGGGGCTCAGCTCATGCCTGGGCACCCTCTCACATATAACCAAGCACCCTGCCTTCAGGATTGATAAGGCCTGCCATAGGGGTGACTGATAGGTTTGTATGTGCAGTGTATGGTGAGATATAGTGAACCTATATCTCAGTAAGGGGTGCATGCACCACCTTACTCAGGCTGCGGTAGCAGACCTGTGGTGTCATTTTGGGTGGCTTTCCAGGGGTGGCATAATTCACGCTTCAACCCCTGGTAGGCCTCTGTGGTACCTATGCCCTGGGTACATAGTATACCATATACTAGGGACTTATAAGGCCACCTCAGATCCAATCTGTAATGTGCCTAAAGTACATGGAATCATTTTAGAGAGGAAGCAGCTAGGCTGGGGCCCTGAATAGCAGGGTCCCAGCCAGACTAAAGTCGAAAAACAGTGAAACACCAGAAAAAGGTAAACATGTGAAGCAGATCCTACTCTCCTACAATGACCAGTCCACCAGCCCACTCTCTTGACAGCGCACATTCCCATGATACACCTTAGAAGGCCCAGAAAGCCTTAGAAACCCTGGTGTCTTAGCACCAGCAGGTGGACCCTTGCGGTGGCAAGTATGGCTTAACCCTGAAGCCCTGTCCACCACAATCCATACTAAAGTTCACCTCCAGTCTTGCGGGCAGGCATACGAAGAAGCACACCCTAGAGCGACAATGACTCTGTCATTGAGGTCACAAGGCCCTTGAGGCCAGTCCACCTCACCCTTTTGGTACCTCCATTTGCCTTTTTCAGCAGTAGTAGTGCAACTTACCAAGGATTGTCAATGTAGGATTTGCATGCACACCAAACTAATTTCACCATCTTCATGGTCTCTGCTTCATGCACAAGCACTTTTAACATGTGCTGCTTGGTTTTGGGCCACTGGAGATATGCAGCAATGAAGGGCAAAATTATGGCGCAATGTTGACTAAATTATGCAGTGAAAAAAAGGCTACAGAGTAATGCGGTACATTTTATGATACTATATTTTGACATTTTTATACATACTAACAGCCTCTACAAAGCTTTTGCCTCATTAGTACCTGTGTACCATAAAAATGCAGCAGTGAGAATGGAGACTAGTCAACCTTTGCAAACGGCCCTCCACTGCGCAGCAACATAAGTCACATTTTTATAGTAATTTTTTATCTGTTTGAGCTACAAACAATGTTTTGAGGGAAATCGTTAGATTATGCAGCGGATGATGTATTATGTGGCAAATATGGTACAGCCATAATTAAGTGAAAAACATTTGCAAACTAGGATACTTTGCCATTCGTGTTTGAACTGCTGCTGTGGAAAAAGAAAGGAGAAGTGCTGATGTGCTTCCACTTTTAAGAGTATTTGGCACATTCTGTGATTGAAAACATATCCTACTTTCTGAATGTATTTTAATGTCAATAACTAATATTAAATCTTAAATCAACATGTGTATCTATTGGTTGAATTAACTGGTCAGTGAAATGCCACATAAATACTAAAAATAGGGAAGTTTTGCTCTTTCGGGCCACACTCTGACTCCGCCCACAGATCCAAATCTCAGGTTATTCTCGCCCTCTGATTCTCAGCCCACAGTTCTCCTACTTTTTTTTCCCCACTTCGACCACTGCTTCCTGCTTAATGTGTTTTGAATGTCAAGGCCTCACGAACTGAATTATTATCAGAGTCTGACTGTGAGGTTAAGCGCGGCAGTCGCAGATCACAGTTGGCTCAGGTGGGAGTTGGGGCTTGAAATTAGGAATCACAGACTGCATAGGGCACTTTCTCATGTGACTTCCTACTTCACTAAAAAGCCTAGTAAAGGTACCAGATGACACCATATAAGGAAAAATGCTATTTTTCTGTCCCCGACTTTTCTTAAATACAATAATGCATTCTGGGATAGATAGTCTTGCATTACATAAGCTTAACCAAGTGGACTAAAACACCTTAGAGCAATGTCAGAAAAAGGAAAAGCCCATGACTTGAGCACTGTGTCTCTGATGATATTATGGAGTCCTCTGGTAACATTGAAGGTAAGCCACACTTATTCAGGCGTACCACTCTCAACCCAAATAGTAATATGAGGGCCCGCTTTGCAGGCACGCCAACTGTAAACCAAGTTGCCTCATTATCAAGTCTGTACCATTAATGGCCTGACAATGTTCACAATTTAAAACATAATTTTCCCACTTAGGCCTGTTCTTGTGTTTGTGAATCACAAAAAGTGCAAGAGATTTGCTCACAGTATTGCACCAACAATCGAAATGTGAGTAGCTCTTATGGCCCCATAGCACCAGTTGGCGCACCGTCCTCCTTTAGAGCAGAGTAACTTTACATGTTAAAGCTCCAAGTGGACAAGAATCACAGATGAGGTCATCAGCCAGTCGTGGATCTTTAGCCAGCAGCCCTTTGCATTCTGGTACTTGTAGTTTTACATTTTCTACTATAGGCATGGACTTTAAAATCCAGGCATGCAAAGTGAAGTAGGCCAAAAATCCAGAATGGCCTGAAGGGCCTACATATGACATGTGGACAGTTGGCGGCTAGGAGCATAACAGCTCTAGGCATGAATCTGGGTCCAGGATGACAGAGGGATGATGGCTCTAAAAGAATGCAATCTGTGGAAATCACTTGTCAACAACGTGGGACCAGTATGAATACTTCTGGATTGGATATCGGGGTGTAAACTTAGCAGACAGGTGTAAGTTCTGTGAACACCACTGGTGAGGACTCATCTGCAGTATTAGGCCCAGTCATGCAGGTCACATCTAACAAACAATACAAAATTATCAACAGGCCAGTCTAGGACATATTCAGACACCCTCATTCAGGGGGACAAAGACGTGCTAGAACCAATAAAACAATGAGGCAACAGCCCTACCCCATCCACACACTCAGGAATGCTTGCCAACTGCACTGTTTACAGCTTCTATTGTTTCTCATCCATGGCTCCCCCCACGTACCCTCCCACGGTATGCAAGAATATGGAGCCTCTACAGGCAGGACTTGTTGCTTGAGGCTCGTTCCAGATTGTGCAACAGACGCAATCTTCAGAGTGCACGGCCTGGTTGGTGCAAATCAAACTCCTCAGCAGGGACCCTTCTTCTCTCAAGTTTCAAGCAGTATTATCTGAAAGGCTCTGTCCCTCTCAGGTACTTATTCCAAGTACTCTGGGTCAAGCAGGAGGTCACTCCTGTCCAATGAGGTGCAGGGCAATACCCCAGGGTATGATCAGATCCTCTAAAGTGTGACATTATTTCTCCCAGAGAGCACCATTTCTCCAAAATTCATCATGGTTGATTTTTCATCAGAGGGAGCAGTACCAACTAAACCAGCCTTCAAAATGGCTTCATCTGCATAGGTCCACTCCCCTTACATCTGGGATTTACTCCTTAATCCCCCCATGTGGCTCTGGAGCAGGGGGGAGAGGTGTAAATGAAACTGTTTTTTCCAGCTTGTCTCCTCCTTACCTTGAAGAGTATTTTGTTCTACCCCTTGCCCTGGCTCTGGCATTCCAATGCCCATCAACTTCTCCTCCCAAAACAATTTCCTAACCCCAGGGCTATTTAATACCACTTCCACCAGAGGGCTACATTTTGGCTTACAGGCAAGAAAGTCTTATAACTTCTTCTCTGTACATTTTAGAATGCATTCAACAATACCAAATTGTTGCATTTATCATTACCATTCTACTGAGTCCTTTATGTTGTATGCCTTTCCTTTCTCCAGTTATTAATTAATAACCTATTTCAATGTTAACCTATGGGCTGGGGATCTGTAATGGAAAAATTAACTGGGCAATTTTTCCAATACCGGGGCCTATAGAACATGTTTTATAAGGACCCTGCTTACCCCTACAGGGCCCTACACCCTTGGAACACATAGAAAAGACTTTAGGGGTTCTGATTATATAAAAATATTGCAGATCCTCAATTCACAGTGCTCCTAGCATAAAAGTCAATGTTGGGAAGCACTTTATTACAATGTGGGGTGTGCAATGTTCAATTTCACTGAACCCAGGGCATATACATCTCATTTTATAAGGGTCCTCTTTATAGATACCTGACACCCCCACTCGCCCCTGGGACACCTTGGGGAAACTCTGGGGATACTTAATATGCCCCAACATTGTAGTTTATCAATTTTTAAGTGCCCCAAACACAGAAGTCAATTTGGGCACAATTTGCATTTTAAAAGCAGTCCTGCAACACAGGCTGCATTTAAACTGACCTCACGCTTCAGCATTGCACACATGCAAGTGCAGAAAGGTTGCTGGCCTTTAAACTGCCATGCCCTATTACGTACTAGGGACTTAGAGGTAGTTTTAATCCCTCTGCTCTATCATGTACTAGCGCCTTATAGGGGAGATCATGCCAATCATAGTGGTACCCTAACCCATAGTGTATGTAGGTGTTTTAACTGTATTTTTAAGTGTCTCTTTTAGCATAGCACTGGCCCTGGGCCTGATTAGACAGAGACCAGAGTCAGTCAGAGTCAGTTACCACCAGTAGCAGTTGGCAAACAGTTGAGGGGGGTGCCCAGGGCAGAGGATGACTTTGCAACACTGGAAAGCACAAACTCAGAATTTAAAACATAAAACCACGGTTGGGGGTTCTCTATCATAATCAAAATTGATTTCTATCCAAATGAACCCATTTCCAACATTAGGCTAATGAAAGACAGGGGGAAAATCATAACGGTCTAATCTATACCTTGCAGTTTTCATGCAGCTCTTTGATGAGGGTTAATGGCTCACTGTTCTATGTTAGGATTTTAACTTATAAACTTTAAGTAACAAAAGAATCTCTCAGACAAAAGCAGTAACCCACTGACCTATTTACATTATATGCACTTTGTGATCTGCGTGGTAAACGTTCTTTGCAGGGGGCATATTAACTCACTGTGGCTACCTTACCTTGAGTCAAAACATCCACTAGACAAATCTCTGATCCCTCGCAACAAAGAACATTAATCACCGGAGTTATCTTCACATTTTTACTGTTGCCTGAAAATTGCTGGAGACCAGGAATACAGCAGCAGGTGCTTTTCAAACCATAAAGCACTTGCAAACACAATGCCCCTACCTGAAGTCAGTGACCTTAGTTTGTTTTGTGCATGAAGATGCAAAATTCATATACATGTTTTTTTTAACATTTGGTATAATTACTATGTGAATGTAAATAACAAAAAAGCATACTTGCAAACTGTGACTAATGCCTGCCTTTCTCAAAATTTCACTTCAAAACCACGCGTTTGTATTTGTTTAACGGGCACACGGTCTCACACAACAGGTGATTTGTATGGAGTCCTTGGAAAGTCCAAAAGGTTGTCCCTGTCCCCCCCAGAATTTTAGTGTTTCCTACGCCCCTGATATCCTTCACATCAGGACACCCTCCAACTTGGGCACCATATCTCCCCATTTGCTTGCTACCCCCTACCACTTCCAAATTTTATTAGATGACTCTGTTTGGACGTACAGTCATTGCAATAGGCCCTACCTGTTATGCTTACCCAGTTTCGGCTGATCCTCTCTCCTGCATCACACCTGTGCCCCACGCACAACACGGCAGACCCCCACACTTACCCCAGCTAGGCAGAGCTGGCAGAGGTACGGCACAGATGAACAAAGCGGAGACCAACCCCCAGTGATCCCTATTTGTTCTCATTCATCATGCAGACCACCCATGACATGATTCACCTTTTCATACTAAATGTGCAGGGTATGCACACAGCTTGCAAAAGATATGCGGAATACTCCTATGTCAAGAGGCAACACGCACACACAGTCCTTCTACTAGGGACTCATATTACACAAGCTAAGGTTGAAAGTCTGTTCAAAGGCTGGAGAGGACAATTCCACGCAACTACATACTCAGAATACGCATGAGGTGCCCAGACCTGAATCAGGCCAGGTGTTCCCTAACTCCTAGGCACCACCATAAACACTGAAGATCTATGTGTTCATCTGGAGGGGTGCCTGGACGGCCACCCCCTGCTCTTTTGTAGCATTTATGCACCCAACACTGTTCTGTGGGATTTCTGGGATGTCCTCCCCTCTGTCCTTGCCCAAAAAACGGCAAATCCCTGTATCCTTGGCAGAGGTTATAACTGCACTTTAAACCTACACCTAGACAGATCGCATCCACCCTTCCCTGGTTCCCCCCCACAAGCACAAACGGTGCAACTGCATGACTGGACGCAACCCTGATCCCTAGTGGATGCTTGGCGGGCACTCAATCCCACTCCTAAAGTTTACATGCTTTATTCTGTACCCCACAGGCTTCATATGCGCCTAGATAGTTTCCTATGTTCAACCTCATTAACCCCCCTATTACATCACTCAGATAATTTAGGCTGCGTGATTTCAGATCATGATACATACCACATTGATCTTGTCAGGCATTCCCAAGGCCACAGATAACTACCTGGCGACTCCAGCGCAACTACCTCGAAGACCCAGTCTTCTGGGACAAACAGGGTAGCCATATCTGCCATTACTTTGCTGGGAACCATGGCACCCCCCTACGAGGATGGTGGAATGGGATGCATTCAAGGCGGTAACGCAGAGTTATTGCATACAGCAGGTGGTGCGAGTACTCAGGACCCTGGTTGGCTTAATCAGAGATGCCAAGACCCACCTAGCGCAGCTAACCAAGGAAGGGGACCAGGATCCTAAACAGACCCTGCAGCCAGCCGCCGCAAATCCCTCATATATACAACTCCTAGAGCCCCTCTGCCACTTTCATTTCACAGCTCATGCAGCTAAAGTCCATAGAGAAGGGGACAAACCTGGACGGCTTTTAGCCTGGTTAGTGCAACATCATACCAATCCGCATCCCATAACCGAATTGATCACACCCACGGACACGCCCGTCTATACCCAAGAGAACATACTGCACCTCTTTTACACTTTTTATTCCAAATTGTACCAGGCCCCATCTGACCAATCTGAGAACCACTTACGCACCTTTCTTGTGAACATCTCCCTACCCTGCATCCACAATCGACTAAACTCGCATTTGATGTAAAAAATAACTACAGCGGAAGTAATACAGGCGATTAGGGACCTAGCTCGCAATAAAACCCCAGGACTTGACAGCCCACCACTTGAATATTATGGTGCTTTCTCTTCACAATTTTCACCCAAACTTACAGACTTATGTGAGGCGGCACTGTTAGCGGGCGAACTCCCTCATACGCTTTGGGAATCATTCGTGGTCTATCGCGAAGCCAGGAAGAACCCCTGCCCAATCAGCATCATTGCTATCCTAGGGGCTGATTACAAAATAATGGGTATAATATTGGTGAACCGCTATGCCCAGGTGTTCCCCGATCGAATCCACGCAGACCAAAATGGGTTAGTCCCAGGATGCAGTACTTCCCAGAACATCAGTTGGCTGTTCCATATACAAGACCGCATTAAGGGACGTTACTCACAAGCGGCATGCCTAATATTAGAATATTGGTGAAGGTTTTTGTTTTGCTTCTCTGGCATGGACCTATCTTTTTTAGGACTTGACCCAGCTTGGAGTCGGTCCACGCCTTCTCGCATAAACTCAGCTTCTTTGCACCAATCCAGCCTCCTGAGTCCACTTAGGACGTCTCATTTCCGCTTCATTTACGGTGAGTAGAGGCTCAAGGCAGGGGTGTCCCCTTTTGCCACTGCTCTTTGCCTTGGCGATGGAACCTCTTACGACGCAAGGGCAATGGTTGGGGAATACCATTAGAGGACAGGATGGAGGCAGTATCTCTGTACGCTGACGACATCCTCATAGACTTGAAGGACATCACCTCGGAACTTTTCCAGTTTCAAAACACACAACATGAGTTCACTTCAGCAGCCATTTTTCAAGTGAACTAGGATAAGTTGGCCATCCACCCACTTCTCTCTGACCAGCCGCTGCAGTCCATATGTTTAGGTACTTCCCCTCTTCGTTGGCAGGCAACAGCTACCCACTACCTAGGTATTTGCCTCAACCACACCCCAATGGATATATATTGAGGGGAACCTTCGGGTGGCACCATTGAGCATTAAGGAGCAAATGAATTTCTGGCGATCTTTGCCTCTGGCCCCAAGTAACACTAGCAAAAATGATCATCCCGCCCAATATAGCAGGTGTTAAAAAAAGGCGATGACCCCAGTTAGCGCGACTTTTCATGTCGCTAACCGGGGCCAGGGCCTCCTTGCTAATAGGCGATAGGCCTGTTAGCGGCTGTTTACCAGGTCTGTTGGTCGGGAACGCCTACTTTGCATGTCATTAGCGATAAATATCACTGACATGCAAAGCGGCACCCAAACCGGTCGCTTTCGTCAGAAAGCTGTTGCTAACTGCTGTTAGCGACAGCTAGCTGATAGGGCGATAGAATTATTGCCGCTTTAGCAGGAAAAGGTCCCGCTAAAGCGGCATTATTGCCCTTGCTAATATGCCCCATTATCTTGAGTCCTTTAAACGGAAGTTGTATGTTAGTGAACAGGAAAGGTACCACTATACTCAAACTAGGACACTGGCTCATCCACCACTCTAAAGCAGCTGCCACAGAAGGAATTTCATCACTAGAAAGTTTGTGATCTTGGCCAGAGAGACCAAGGGGCGGATAACCGCACTTTATTATATTCATCTGCAGGCCACATCCCTGAAGATCCAGCCATATAAAAAATATTAATAAAGTCACATAGAAAGAGATAGATAGCAAATTATGAGACCTGCTTTGGCAAGACTTCTCTGAAAATGCACCCAGTTGTATATGTGGCAGGGGAACAGATTATTAAGTACTCTGTGATTGGTATCTCTGACCAGTCACAAAGATTTTGCTGTCACAAAAGTGTACCATGTTGAAAGGAATGTGTCATACAAGGAGCCTTTAATCACATATAGTGGGACTGCACACACATCAAGGTGTTTTTGGCAGTGATACCAGCAATATTGGGATACCCCAATTCCTGTATAGTATTAGGCTTATGTTCCACCCACTTAACGGATAAGTTGAAATCTGACCAGATACGTATGTATCTTGGAGCAGCTAAGTTGATTCTGGCAGCCCTTTGGAAAAAGACGGAGCCACCACCTATTGCCCTCTAGCACTTCCCGTTATGGAATACCCTAGCAATGGAGAAGTTAACAGATTTTCTTGCTTATTTGTGGAGAAACATCAAACCTATATGAGGACCATTGTTTCTCTCAAGGGGCTCACCTTCCCTGCCCTACAGGGTACAATTGCAAGCCGTAAATCTCTATTACTACTAAGTATTAAAAGATATGTGTATGAACTATAGATTATACTGAAGACAAGAAAATCTTAAAAGTCCTGTTGTACTCTTCCTAGCCTTAAAAATACATATTTGTTAAGCATACAAAGCTTTTCACCCACGCCTAATGAAGCCCTCCTTGAACAAGGACCAGCATACATGAACCACCGCCTGAACTTCCATCAACCACCTAGAAACCTCCGCTCCACTCACCTCGCCCTTACACAGACACGGTGCAACCGCTGCTGTCGCACCAGAGGATGATCCTTCTCCCAAATTGCCGCCAAATCCTGGAAAGCCCTTCCCCTCCACCTTTGAACCTCACTCTCGGTGACAAGCTTCATGAAGGGATTCCAGACCTGGCTTTTCGACTGAGACCCGCAGCCTAGCACCTGGATACCTTAACGGGTGATAAGCCACGCTATACAAGTAGTGATTGATTGATTGATTCAAATTACTATGCAACTTGATATTGTGTAATTATTGATGTAATGTGATTCTTTCCATTTTGTTTGGTATTTTCTTTTGGGGGGTGTTATATATGCATAGTGCAATGGTTAATACTGACAATGGCGATAGACATGAGCACTGTCATGTTTACAGGTGAACTATTACATTGTACTTTCTACAAAAATATAATAAAAATGTTAAAACAATGATATTTATGTGGCACAATATTTTAGTAAACAGTATTTTTAACATTGATATTTGTAGAAAGAAACAATAAAATTACCTTTAAAGTTTTTACCACAAACGTTTGGTCAAGCAATATTTTAGAGTCACTATTTCAAGGCCATGCCGAAGTAGTCTCAGGTAGAACAAATAAGAAAAAAACATTGTGCTAATTTGAGGTGTCATATAAAGTTTGCAATTCACTTTTCTATAGCTTTTTCACGCAATCTGCTGGATTAGGCGGACCCCCAAAATATTGCAGCCATATTGATAAATGTTTTGGCTGTATGTGAGAATGTAGAATTCCTAATTCACCATTCAATTTAAGTTTATTGTGACACATTCAATGCAGTTTAAATCATGTACAGGTCTAGACAGACATATCTAGATCATTTTTCCCATTCTGTAGTATCTATGTGTTGTAAGCATACATAAATTATGTAAATACAAAGGATTTATTTAAGTGTGCCAATGAAACAACATACTGATTAATTAAGAGTGGAGAAAGATTGATCCACATGGGCCTCCAGAGAGGAGAGGTCTGCGAGAGGAGGAGTATGGAAGTAATAGAACTCAGTGGAATCTGGAGTCCTACAACTACTGAAACCAGGCTACCGCTGCACTTTTGACACTGAAATAACCTAGTCCAGAAAACAAGATCTGGTGAATAATGGTATCAAAAGCCGACAATATATGAAGCAAAACCATTGCCACAAAATTACCATAATCTGATTTCCATAGCAATCGTAATTCGCCTAACGAGTCAGCTGTTACAAGTTCCGTTCTGCTACTAGGACAGAAACTGGTTATTGAGCCCCTGTGCTGTGTTGAATTTAGCCCCATGAGAATAGGGAAAACTACCACTAACAAATTGGGAGCTGGAAAGATTCTAAAGGGATAGTGTACGTAATGACCATCTTGTGTGTGTTGTACCCCCAGATTTTTGCATTGACTGTTTTTTTCTGGCTGTAGAACTGTGTGTTTTACCCTTCCAGTGGTAAAGTACCTGTGCTTCCTCAACCAGTTTATTTGGCTTACCTAGAAGTTCATAGTACATGGTATAAAAGGGTACTTAGGGCCTGAAAGTTAAATGTCACAGGATGATTGCAGCACCCATTCTGCCATCCTTTACAGTGACAGAGTAAACATAACTTCAAGCCTGGCATGTGAAGCCTAACTGTAGAGGTTTAAGCTGCAAACTCTACCTGTTGACAGGCCTAAACCATCCTAATAATATTAATAAGTCACCCCCAAGTAGGCCTTACTGCTGATAAAGGAAGGGTACATGGTATTTAAAAGTAGGACATCTAAAAGGTTAATATTAAAGATGTCCGTACAGTGAAAAGGCCCTAAAAGCTATTTTCATTTAGCAAGGTTAACTGTTCAAAAGGAAAATAGTCGGATACAATATTACATTTAATGTTGTTATCTCCGGCTAGGAAGCAACTACAAATTTCACTCTTTGAATTTCAACAATATTTATTAAAAGCCCGATTCACTGGCGAAGTCTGACCTGTAATAAACATTTGGGAAAAGGCACTTTGAGAGTGCTACTTTTTCTCTGCCTAAAGCCTCTGGATGCTCATTTGCATGAGCCTGACTGTCACCTGGCAGCTGAAAAACTCCCTTGAAGAGGTGAGAATTTGCTTCCAGAGCTGATACAAATTCATTGGGTGTAGATGAGGTGTATTTTTCCTAGGCTATGCCTGGGAACTTCATTAACTTTCAAGAGGCCTACTCTGTCACAGGCAAATGTTAGCCTACACCTGACACCTGAGGTACTTAATTTAAGGAAGATAAGCAGGTGCATCAGTAACAACCTACGTTTGTCATGCTAGCAGGTTACACAGAAAGCCTGTTACAGCAAATGGTACGATAAATACAAGTATTAAATGGTAGTGATGGAAACAAAAAAGGAATGACGTGCGGGGACTCCCATCATTGCAGAATTTCGAAGCAAACGCTTAAAATAGTGCACACTTTTTTTGGCCTGGGTGGATTTGCAGACTCACCACTTCTATCTTCTGCCAGCTTTTCATCACCAGCTTGCCTTGAACCAACAGCCAATGGATTACTCACAGGTTCCCCATGGGGAAATGGGAATCTGCCGGCCTCTACTACAGCTACTCAGGTCAGCAGAAATGCATCACACCTTCAAGGCTCAATGCATCTTTCAAGGCAGCATGTTATATACTCTAGCAAACTAACGCAAAGCACTGCAAACAGTATGATCAGCCTAGAAGATGTATTTGCTGTAAGTGAGGAGATGGGTTTTCAAAGTAAGATTTGGTCCTCATGCTGCAAAGAAGCTGGAGGCGGTCCTATGGGCAGCCCAAGTAAGGACATCAGCCTTTCTTCAGATTGCCTTGTCAGGTGTTTGCCTTACAATCTTCTCCAGTTTGATTCAAGAATCTGGTGTTCTTCCAAAAACAGACCATTTCAGAACAGTAAAAGACAATCTTCATTTAACCTTGCATCCGCCCAGTGCCAGGTAGGTATGGTACCAGAATATTGTTTTCAGAATATTGTCTGAAATAATTAATATGTCCTAAGCAAATAAGGGCTAAGTGGAATTGCCATGTTGCTAGAGGCCCCAGTCAGGAATTCACCTTTCTCCTTGGATCAAATTGTGTGATTGATTGAAGGATGCTTACAGTGCACCTATGACACTAAAGGACCTCAAAGATGTTCCTAATTTGAGGAGTTGTAAGATTAAATAAAAGGGATTATTTATTTGTGGCGTAGTTTGTCTCAAAGTGAATAGTTACAAAGTGCATTTCTATGACTTTTAAATCTGTCCTATTAATACAAAAAAGCTCAAACCTTTAAGAATAATCTGTTGGGGAAGTAGAAATTTCAGAGTCCCAAAGGGTTTTGCTCACTTGGAATCTCTGCCTTCAGTCTAAACAAAAAAGTGCCAAAGGGAGCAGATGCAACTGCCGGATATCTTCAATTTATCCACTAACATGGAGGTTGCTCGTCAAAGTTCAGTGCCTTCCACTAAAGCCACAGAGATCCCTGTCTGCCTGGCGGAATCTCTAAATTGGGCCAGCAGTCGTCCACAAGGAGGCCAAGGGTTATGCTGATGTAGCATGCCATTGGACCATATGACGGGGTCTAAATTACCCCATTGGTGATTTGGCGAAGTACCAGATTAGGCAGAAATCACAATCTACCATAACCACTAATATTTTAAACGTCCCTGGTAATCTTGGATTAAATGCCACTCTTGACGGCTTCCCAACTTCCCAAAAATCCAACACCTATAGCAACAATTTGATCAATGGCCCAAGAGACCAGGGGGCGGTGATTTGGAGAAGTACTTAAATGTAGTCAGCAGAGCATAACATCAATGATTGAATGATGACAGAACTCAGGTACTTGACCACTAGATTGGGTCGTCTGTGGCCTAGACGCCTGAGCTGACCCTGATGCTGGAATAGAAGATCTGTCCTCGTTTCTTGTGGAGATCCACTGACATCTCCAGCAGCAAATGGGAGTGTAAAATGCCATAAGTTGTAGGTAGCTGACGTGGAACCCTGTTGTTGTGGCATCCAGGTACCCTGTACAGTCATGTGGTTGACATGCGCTTCCCAACAGTTGAGAGAAGCATCTGTGGAAATGGTCAACTGCAGAATCGGGTGGAATAGGGGCCTACCTGCAACTAGATTATCCATCATCAAAGAGTATGTTTTGGTTTTTACCAACACTAGATCTTCCCAAGGACTCTGTGCCTGTGAGATTGTCTCATTAGACACTCATGCAAAGGGTGCATGTGGAGCCTCGCATGCAGTACTAGTGTGAATCATGAATCTATCATCTTCAACAATCTCACCACTGTCTGTACAGTAAGAAGATGTCCTTACCACAAAAGAGGCAGCAGTTATTGGAATGCCATAACCCTATCTTGGTTGTTGTTGGACTTTCCTGTGACAGTGTTAAGGACTGACCTAAAAAAGAGCTGGATTAGCTGGAACTGAAGGCGGATTTTTTGGGCATGAGACTGTCTCCTTTTTCTCAAATATAAAAAAAAACATTACAGTAGCTCTAAATGCTCCGAGCATCGCATCTCGTAGGCCTTATTAATGAACAAGACCTGAGGTGACTATGCCTATATATAGGATATGACGTGTACATGGATCGTTAGAAAAATGCACTTTTTTTTTAATAAGAAGAAGACTTTCAGCCCCACAGAAGTTCCTAGATAATGAAACACTTTGGCTACAAGTTAAAATGTTCTAGATATTTATTCATTAATAAAGGAAGATTTTTAACTCAAATTGTGGACATTCTGATGGTTTTGGAGGCTATATTTTACTGATGTGAGACAGTCCTCATCTATTTTGTTTAAACCATATAGAACATATTATTAGCACACATGTATGACAATAAGATAGGGGGCTGGGCCACTTCAGTATATCTATGGCATTGATGATGAACCCTAAATTATGTACCAAAGACACTACTGTTGGAGTGTGTCCCAGGCATTGCTCTATGCTGCTGCTCCTGAGGACCCTTTTCTTCAGATACAATTGGGTTTCTGCGCAAATGTGCTGTGAGCACTGCTAGAGACTTTGCAAATACCCTTGAAGCCGCAGTGACACCAAATTGGTAGTCTTGTCCACTTACCAAAAAGCGGAGATACCCGTGGTGGAATGGACAACTGGAAACAGGCATCCTTCAGATCGAGGGCCATCATGTTGGGGATGTATGTGTTTGTGCACCCCCTTTTGCACAGAATTTTGTAAGGGAGACCTAGCAGTAGAAGTCAGTAGGGCATCAATAGATTTGGCTGTTTTAGTGCCCTTTCTTATCTTTTCTAACATGCTATTGATCTGTGGGCCGAAACGATGCTCTCCATTTAACAGATGTTGCTAAACCTTTGGCCAGAAGCCAGAAATTCATAGCCAAGCACGGTGATGGAAGACGATACTTGTGTTAATTTCACTCAAGGCAGTATCCGCAGCATTCAACGAGTACCTAATGTTGGCACTGGAGTTTACATTTCCTTCATCTACCAGTTCTTAACCTTTTTTCTGATGGGCCTGTGGGTCCTCATTTCCTCCCAATGGTGGCTGTCGTATCTGGAGAGTAAGCCAACAGACTTTGCTGTTCTCCATTGTGCTGCGGCCTCCACCACCACACTCTTCCCTGCTGCATCTATCCTTTTGCTCTCCTTCTCCAGAAGAGGAGCATATCCAGTTGCCTCTGCTGAGATACGTGTTTTCATCATGTGGGCCACCAGTGAGCCAGGCAGGACACAGTCCTTAATCTATACAGAGTCATCTGTGAAGGCCTTTAATTTTTTTCCTACTCGCCGGGTGACAAACCTGACTTTCACCGGGTACTAGGTGGATCTCTTAGTCTTAGATAAGGTCTCGATGAGAAAGTCATCTTCCTCCTTCAACACATGTATTTTAACATTATGGGGCTATGCTGTACAGACCTCTTTATTACCACAGGTATGCAGTAATATCATCCAGTGGGGAAGCCTTAATGGGGGATGGGTCCAGGCCTGAGTCATATGGATGGTCGACCTGGTAGTCTTCCCAGAGGTCATCTCCCTCCCCAGGTGCAAACTGCTCATTATAAGGGTCCTTGGGTTTGAATCGGCCTTCCTGGTCAGAGTCAATAAGGACTGGCTGTGGAGGGGACCGTGAAGACCGTGGGTATGGAGATATGAGAGGACATGGCTTTGGGGGGCATGGCTAGCACAGTCAAGATGGTTAATGCACTCTAGTGAGGCTCCGTCAAGACACCCGTTATCGATAGCCATCCTGATTTCTGCCAGCCATCGTGGGCACGGGCGATCCCTGTCATGTACCTGACATCACCTTGACCTGAAGGCACTGTTCTTTTTGTGCAAGGGACACTGAAATTGGAGGTCGAGACCTGAAAGGCTGCCGCTGCATGGCTGCTAAACGCCGAGACCTGGGCTTGCCTCAGTGACTAGAAGTCATTATTGTGCAGGAGATGGATCCCAGCCCAAGCTGAGACAGCAGTTGCAGGAGAGGTGGGGTGCGGCCTGGTCTGCACAAATTGAGCCTCTATCAATGACCCCCTAACAGTAAGGCCGACACGTACTTAAGGGGCCGACCAGAGAGCTGCCGCCCCGACCGCAAGTAACCCCATATCGCAGGTACTGCCATGCCTGTTGGCCAGACCAGCCCCCTCGCAATTGAACCAAACTGTGTTCTGCAGAGGAGTGAAGGGAACCCTTGAAGATGGGAAGCCGAAACCTGACCTGTGCTCTGCGTGCCTATCCCTACTGTGCTCCTATTTTGCACACCGCAGAGGGAAATGGCTATCGGCCCCCAGGAAATTAAGTGCGCTGCCCTGACACTAAACAGGGTGGAGCTTGCCTTTATCTCAGCACTACACACCTCACGCTGCTTGGTGGTGGCGGCAGTGGTTAGACCAAAGTTTTCTCCCCCCGCGGGGTGCTGCTAACATTCCTCCACAGCTGCCTCTAGTATTGCCTACAGAGGCCAAGGAGCACTTGAAACTCATTGCAGCCCTCCTTGGACCTCACTACTAGTGGAATGGGGATGACCAGGAGGAACCACCAGTAACACCTAGTACAACAATCAATCAATCAAGGGTTGGTAAAGTGCAACTACTCACCCGTGAGGGTCTTAAGATGCTGGTGGAAGCGGGGCAGATCTGTCTAAGTGCTCGGGGAATTCGAAGAGCTGGGTCTTGAGATACTTCCTTCCTGAACTGGGGTAGTGTGGGGGATAGTCTGAGGTGGAGGGGTAGGGTGTTCCAGGTCTTGGCAGCGAGGAAGGAGGACTTTCCTCCAGTTCTGGTCTTATGGATCTGTGGGACGGTGGCCAGGGCGAGCTGGGAGGAGAGGAGGTGTCTTTTGGGTGCCACACAGTGCAGGGATTTACAGAGGGGTACCATAGTTGCTCCCAGCCCAACAACTGGAGGGCGCAGAGGGAAGGGGTCCCTGCTAGGGGCCCCAAAAGTTGTTTTCTGACAGGCTTTCCATGTTGGAAAGCCCGACATGGAAAGCCTGTCAGAAATCGACATCATAATCCAGACGGCGGAAGCGCCGTCTGTAAGGGATTATGTGCGGTTTACCACTGGCCGACTAAAGCAGGTCGGTTTGAGCGGCTAGTTTAAATTCCGACCACCCTCTTTGTAAAAGGGGCAGTCGAGTTTAGACCTTGGATGTCGGTCGGAAAACCTTTGACCGTCTTAGTGCCATATGTGAGGTGAATGCACCCAGGTTCATACTGGATGGTCACTCACGGATTGTATTTCTTTGGGGCTGTTAACAATGAGGGAGAACTCAGTCTTGATGGGGCTCAAATATTCAGATAGGCACTCGACATTAAGGCTTGGGTGAAGAACAGGGAATCTCTTGATGTTGTTCTTTGTGGATACTTTAATGTAGAGCTGGGTACCGTTGGCAGAGAGGTGGAGCTTGATGCCATGGGCAACCAAGAGTACTACACAAAGGCTCCATAGACAGATTAGAGCCCAGTCTGAACCTGGGGTCATAAATGTGAAGAAGGACCCAGGTGTTTACAGTTTCATGATGTTGGATGATGATAGATATTTCTAAGACTTTTCTTGCTTGGGTATGTGTAATGTGATGGTAATTAGTGAACTTGACATGGTTGAGGTTTAGTTTTTTCAGTATCAGGAGGAAGTATTTTGAGGAAGAAGTATTTTGAGGAAGAAGCCTTATGTAGTATTACCTGTGATAAAAAGGGGTGTAAGGGCTTCTCAAGAAAGAGATTTAACAGTTGCAAATGGAATGATTATGTATTTTTACCTGGTGGCTTTGAAGGCATTTAGAATATCCGTGAGGCAAGTCAATATGATAGCGTTGAAGTATCCATTTTTGCATGGTGGAATGAATTGGATGGTGTTTGGTGTTGTCAATAAGGTATCGGATTTTATTGATTTTTCTCATGAAGAATTCATTTATGATATTGCTGAGCTGATGCAATGTTTGCATGGAGAATGTAGAGTTGTAATTTGGTGAGGGCCTCCTGAAGTTGGGTATTCCACCACTCGCTTTCTTGTTTGCAATCTCCCATTTGCCTAATTAGCTAATGTCACATTTCTTTTGTGGAGGGAATCCTGTGGGCTGCGGGGGTTGATTGCGGGTGCAGTGATTCACGAGATACCCAAGACACTGGTGGAGCAGCTTTTTATTATGGTCAAAATATCAACCTACAACTATACGCGGTGGGTTACTTTGGAAGCAAAGGGATTCGTCATATTTACAGCAATATGACGGATCCCTTTGCTTTTCCCTGCGCTGGTGCACTATTGGCTGCCATGCGTTGATGCAGGCGCCCTTGCACCATTGTGCATGGGTGCCTGCGTTGTGGGGGTGATTGTTTTTGTGCAGGAAGGGACACCTTTCTGTACAAAAACAATCACAAGAGGGGGTTTCCTCTTTCTATGTGTGCTGCAGAATGCAGCACCAATAGAAAGAGGAAAATTGAAAACATTTCTCCTCGTTGTGCCCATTCTGACGCATTTCCAGGTTTACGATTTCTCGTAAATCTGGAAATGCGGCAGAATCCATGGATATTCCTTGGGAACACCCACAGCAACACCCATGGCACGCCCCTTTCACGCAAAGTGATGCATGATAAGGGTCTATATTTACAAGGCCACGAAAAGCCATGCGAGGTGGCTTTACGTGGCCTTGTAAATATGGGGCAGTACACAGCGCTGCTGGTGCATCACAAAAAGTGATGCGTCTGCGGCATTAGGGGCTTGTAAATATGCCCCCCTATGATTAAAGAGAGAGATTTAATGTGAAAGGCCTTCACTGAGTGAAAGAGAGGCCTGACCAAGTATGTAACACGAATCCCAGAGTCCACCGAGGTTCACTCATGTAAGCTAAAGATAAAGGAAACATAAATCGTGGTATTTTAAGGCTAGGTTGCTGACTGGAAGGCAACCATCTGATTTGTCACTGTAAGTCTTTACACCATACATTTATCGGGGAATAGAAAATCACAAATAAGGCACTGAAAACTCCACTCATCATTACTAATGCAGAACCACTAGTGTTATGGAAAAGTGGGTGAGCATAGCATTGAATATAATGATATGTTTCATTACAAATGCAGGGACTTTGATCCCTTAACCGGTGTTGTTTTGAGTGTGAAGCTCAATGAGTTACATTTAAATATGTAAAACGCAATCACAAAAGAAGTGTAAAACGACCATTGTTTTAATAAAAGTTTTTCATTTGTGCAATACAAAACACGTATTCTTCAGATCCGTTTCACAAATACCACTAGACGGAGCTCCTTCTCCATCTGCAACGCTATCGTCGAATGATATGCTTGCACTCTTTCAATCACATTCACACACACAGTTAAAATATATATTACACTTGTGCAAGTATTTAACCATTGTTAAGTTATTCTGGAGCATACTGTTGAGACACACATGAATAAAAGGCAGTCCACATTCATGATAATGTGAGTACGAGGAAGGGGACTCTGGTTTCAAGCTTAGACGCGTGTTCATGTTCGCAGGATCACCATTGTGATAAGACCTGAAAGACACAAAATATAAAAAAAATTGTAAAAAGCTTATAGAATACCCTATGACAAACAATCTAGAGCTGAGATGTCTTTCCACTGGAGGAACCACACCGCTGTTCAGAATACTGTTCAGAATTTTCTATGGACAAGGATGTGGAAACTGGTTAAGCTATATTACATTTCACATTCAGTATTTCCCATCAGTGCTCCAACACCAGCCCCTGATGTCCCTCTTCTGAGGTAAGAAGGGGAAAGCCTGACAATGTGTGGTTGATGTTGAGTAAGAAATTAAGCTGTTCTCTCTCCTGTGACTCACCCCAACCTGCCAAAGTCTCTGTACCTTCTCAGTTGTTCCCTGATGGATAGGGCTTTGTTCTAATAGTGCTTCAGCAGAGTGAAGAAGCAGACACCAGGGGCAGATTGAAGTCTCAGACAGATGCTGGTGCTTTAATCACATCTTGGCCATGACCACCTGCACTAAGGGCTAGTGTCGGCAAATGCATCCTCTGGGTCACAAGGGCCCCAGGGAAAGAGCAGTTCATGCGTAAACAAAATATTATCTACAGTTCTATAGGGGAGTGAGATGATATTCAAGTAGCCATGGGACTCTCTCCTTACAGTGTAATATTTGCTGAAGATCACACTGTAGTATGTACCAAAGGTAACTCACATGTTGGACTATCTTTCTACTTTTATGCTATCATTCCAGTTTTATGGTGACAACGTGCAGATCTGAGAGTTAATGGAGCTTTCCTGTGATGCTGATGGAGTGATAGATGTATCAAAGTGCGAAGAGTGTTACTGCAACACCCCCATCATTCTTGATTAATGTGCTCATTGTCTGCCATCCAGCTTTGCCTAAAGGTTCAAGTATCTGGCTTGATTAGAGATGTCTCTCAATGGCAGAGTTCCTCTGTGCGCACAGGGTTGGAGATAGACACCAAAGTCAGAAATTACATCCTTACTTTGAAGCATTCAGGTCTTCTTCAAACTACAATCTTCCCTATCTGAAGAAGTACCCACATTTGAGTGTCCATTCTAACGCTTGCCAGGACGTGCTCACTGTTTACTGCCCATTGG
Source organism: Triturus cristatus (assembly GCF_964204655.1). Classification (NCBI taxonomy): domain Eukaryota; kingdom Metazoa; phylum Chordata; class Amphibia; order Caudata; family Salamandridae; genus Triturus; species Triturus cristatus. Next base: position 793,853,463 of record NC_140588.1, read on the forward strand.
AGGAGGCTTCTCATCGCTTTTGCTGCTGCCACCGCTGCTGGTGTAACTCGGGGTCAAGAGACCACAACCCCCAGCATTCAACGCTGCGCGAACGCCGCTTGCACCAGCTGACAGCACCGGGAGGCGCTTAAAGGAGGATCAGGGCTCCCGCAGTGTGGGACGCTCATTCTAACGCTTGCCAGGACGTGCTCACTGTTCACTGCCCATTGGAGGAGCCTGCTCATCGCATTTCCCGCCACCACCGCTGCTGGTGTAACTTGGGGTCAAGAGACCACAACCCCCAGCATTCAACGCAGCGCGAACGCCGCTTGCACCAGCTGACAGCGCCGGGAGGCGCTTAAAGGAGGATCAGGGCTCCCGCAATGCGGGACGCTCATTCTAACGCTTGCCAGGATGTGCTCCCTGTTCACTGCCCATTGGAGGAGGCTGCTCATCGCTTTTCCCGCCACCACCGCTGCTGGTGTAACTCGGGGTCAAGAGACCACAACCCCCAGCATTCAACGCGGCATGAACGCCGCTTGCACCAGCTGACAGCACCGGGAGGCGCTTAAAGGAGGATCAGGGCGCCAGCAGCGCGGGACGCGCGCGGGCATGCCCGGGCCGTGCCCGGGCCACGCCCGGGTCAAGGGCGGGCCCGTCTGCGCCAGTCAGGGGCCGTAAGAGGCCGGGCAGGGCCACCCCACTGTCACTTCTCACCCTGCACATACATTTGGTGAGCCCTCATTGTGCCCCTTCTTTTCCATATTTTTCTCTTTCTCTTTCCCTTTAAGTATACTAATTTTGTGACCGGGACTCATAAACTTGTTAGCTAAGCAGATCTGTATTCACTTATCTGTATATAATTAGGGCCCTATATCATGACAAAAAGAAAGTCACTCACGGGGAAGGGGGTGGTGGGCACCTTGGACGTTTTCTTGTCGCGGGCAGAGTCAGTACTAATACATGAAATAGCGCAAACAGAACGAAGGCTGTCTATTGAACCCATGGTAGCAGGACTACATCCTTTTTTGTGTGATCAGGAAGTTAATTCATCAGTCATAAGCACTCCCACAACATCTCCTATACCTGTACTCCCACTACCAGTAATTCTTCCTCATGATTCCCAGGAAACGATTAAAGAGGGTGCAAGGCCTAAAATTATTACAAGGGCCCAAAAAGATTTAAAAAAACAACCATCTTGCATGAAACCTCCGGGGAAGAAAAGGAAGACCATATCGAACACTAGGTTAAATAACAAGAAACAATCTATCACTCTGGAACCCGTGATGAATGTTGGGCCACAAATACTACTTCCTGAGCCTACACCCTCTGTAGAGGCAGCTACTATCGGCTCTACAGGTTCATGCTCGAGAGAGTTTTGGCAAAAGTTGGAGGAAACACTTACAGTGGCTCTGAGCCCTTTAAAAGCTATCCTTACCAAAATAGAGGACAGATTAGCGAACCTGGAAAGTCTTATTAAACTCCCTACTGTAGTCTCACAAGGTTCCAGCCAACATGCTCCTAGGGCTCCACCCAGTCTTCTAGATGCCTCTGTGCGTACATTTCCCCCAGCCTAGAGTACCAAACCAGACCCTTTGACCCCAAGGGGCCCCTACCTGTGCTAGTCCGCAACTTAACTTAGACTGCATAGTCTCTGAGGGTGTTTTTCCCCAAACCCGGGCAGATAACCCGGTCCATACTTACACTAATCGACAGCAGGGCAAGTCATGCCCTGCCAAATCAATTTATAAACCCAACAAACAGCTGTTACAAAAGGCGACCCCAGGATCGCCGTCATGTATGGATTTAGGACCCCAGTGGGCCGCAGGGGGGGGGAGACATGGGCCCAAAGGTACTTCATCTACCGCCGGAAGCTACACCACTTACCATAGTCCTGGTGAATGTCCCCCCGCTTTCACAAAGGGAGTTTGAACATTGGTCTACCTTACGCAATAAATCTTTGCACTATCTAAGCGGGAAAACAGGTTTGACACCCGAGCTTTTTTGTGAATTTAGAATGGCTCGTAGGATAGGGTGGGTGAGTCATTCCGACAAGTCCCTTATAGGAGACTGTGTGGTTCTTTCCTTTGCATCCCCTGCACTTGTCCGTACAATTATGAATAGGGTGGGCTTTGGCCAGTTAGAAGCAAGGGGGTCAGTATCGTCCCGTTGGGCTTCTTTTATCATCCCATAAGACCTTTTCAACGCCGTCCACCAGGTCTTAGCTACCAAATTCCTGTTAGTAATTTTTATGCCCCCTTTTATAATTTGGATGAGGTGGACTGACTAGCAACCCAAACGCAGCATGATAAAGTGGACGAGGGGAGGTTTAGTACATATGTGGTCTGCCCTGAAATTCAGTGCAGTAGACAGTTAGCCCTAGTATTGCCATCAGTTCATTTTCTGCCACTGTTGCGAGTAACCGTATGGAGCCTACTCGCAGCAATTCCCACATAGACGTTTCGAGAAACAACGTTCATTTAATTTCATTTCATTTCATTTATTCCATTTGTAACGCGCTCGGCTACTCAGGAGTGTCCCGGCGCGAACCAAAAGGGGGGGAAAGAGACATTCATACAAAAAGGAGTGTTTTAAGCTTTTTCTTGAAAGATGCGAGCTCCTGAGTGTGGCGAAGATCAAGAGGAAGGGCATTCCAGGCCCTACTAGCTCTGACCACCAGAGAGCTGCCTCCCATCCTCTGAAGCTTGAATCGCGGGACGACAGCCAGGCGGAGAGCCGAAGAGCGCATGACCCTAGCAGGCGCATAAAAGGCAAAGCGTCTTTGAAGATAGAGTGGGCCCTGCCCATGAAGAGCACGATGTGCCAGGACCAAAGATTTAAATTTAATCCTGGCCGAGATCGGCAGCCAGTGAAGAGATTTAAGGTGCGTGGTGACGCTCGACCTAGATGGAAAACCTAAGACCAGCCTAGCCGCCGTGTTCTGGACCACCTGCAGCTTCCTGACCAAATAACCAGGTGCTCCAGTGAACAAGGAATTGGCATAGTCTAGCCGAGAGAGAATAAGCGCGCAGGCCACGGTTACTCTGGCTGCCTGCGGGATCAGAGGGAAGAAGCTTCTGAGTGTTTTAATCAGGCCAAAGCAGCATCCGGCCGTTTTCTTAATGTGTGTGGAGAAGGACAGGTTCTCCTCAAACCAAATGCCCAGGTTCTTAGTGGGCAGTCCTTCCGAAAAGGGAGGAGGGAGCTCTTGAGGCCACAGCTGTTGACGGAAGTCAGTAGGAAACGTGCCGAAGAGCAAGATCTCAGATTTCTGCTCATTGCACTTGAGCTGAGCATTAGCCAGCCAGGAAAAGATGGATCGAAGGCACTGTTGGGCGGCCAGTACAGAGCTGGAGGTCTTATCCCACGTAAAAAGTAGCTGGGTGTCGTCAGCATACGCCAGTACCTTAGCCCCCAGATCCTCTGCAAGATGAATCAACGGTGTGACGTAAATATTGAAGAGCAGGGGGCTAAGTGCAGAGCCCTGCGGGACTCCCGTAGTGACCAAATGCGGGGAGGAACTAAACGGGGGGATCCAGATCTGTTCGGCCCTTTCCTCCAGAAAAGACCTGAGCCAGCCCCACACGGCCCCAGAGACTCCAATCTCCGTGAGACGGGTCAACAAAAGGCCGTGTGGGACCGTATCAAAGGCCGCCGAGAGGTCCAATAGTATCAAGGCAGCTCTGCCCCCATCATCCAGGCAAGTTCGAACCGCCTCAACCACCTCGACCAGGACCGTCTCGGTGCAATGGCCAGTCCGAAACCCCGATTGAGCCTGGTGTAAAATACCCTCCGTCTCCACAAAATCCGACAACTGTTTGTGCACCACCTTCTCACAAACCTTAGCAATAGCAGGGAGGAGGGAGATGGGCCGATAGCTGACCGGATTGAGCGGGTCCAAAGACGGTTTCTTCAGCAAAGGAAGAATCTTTGCCTGCTTCCAGACCTGAGGGACCACCATAGACTGAAGGGAAAGGTTGATAATCAAATTAACCTCCAGATAGATACAATCGGCAGCCTCTGCTAAGAGTCTGGCCGGGCATGCATCAGCAGGGGATCCCGACTTAAGCCCTTTAAGAATTTTCAGAGTTTCCAAGGGAGAAACCGGGGAAAAAGCAGACAGTAAGGTAGAGGGAGTGGGCAAAGCAGTCCGTACACCATCCCGTACATCACTGTCAGGAGAAAAAGATGCCTGAATGGCCAGTATCTTATCTCTAAAAAACTCTGACAGAGTATTACACCAATCGAGAGAGGAGGGTGTGGAACTTTTCTGAGCCAAAGGAGAGATGAAGCTCTGAACTATAGCGAAGATTTCTTTGGAATTGTTCCTGGCCGCCTCAATGCGGACTGCATAAAACTGCCTTTTAGCCGCAGATATGGCGCCATAGTAGGATCTTTGCATAGAACGTTAGCGCTTTATGGAACATTGAAGGGGCTGTTCACAGTGAAAGTCACCACTTACCCACTCTCCCAGTAAGCCCAACTTCCAACAAAATAAAGACAGAAACCAGTATCATCTCCTGGAATATTGCGGGCTGTGTGCTAAGATTTCTAATCCACTAGGGTGTGAGTTTACAGATAGCACTGATATCTTGTGTTTACAAGAAACATGGGAGTTGGAGCCAGTGCATATCTCTGGCTACATGACTTTCAACACACCTGCAGGGAAGGGCTTGGTAGGTAGGCCTAAGGGAGGGTTGTGTTTCTATATTTCTAACTTGTTAGTGCTGGATAAGATCCTGTTTTGTGCTGGGGATTGCTATTACCAGGTTATGCATTTGTACATAAATAATTCAAAGAGAGTGCTTATGGTAAATTTCTATAATAATGTTGCTGTGGGTGAGTTGGGAATAGAGCTTTTAAGGATTGGTGAGGCTCTGGATGCTATTTGTAACTCGAGCTCTAGGGACACTATGATTATTCTGCTGGGGGATTTTAACTGCGCTCTGTGTAAATCAGCGAATTTGAAAATATGTGGTATTCACACTGATGAAGGGGTTCACAACTGCCACTTCTCCCACTCAAGGGCTGGGCATCTCTTTAATGAATTAATGTCCCAATACGATCTGGGATTTGTGAATGAACTTGTTCCCACCCCAGTGATTATGTCCCCAACTTTTAACGGTAGAGGTATTGTCTCCAACATCGACTTCATGCTTGTTTCATACTCCCTTGTCCCGAGCTTGTTATCCTTTTCGATAGGGACCATTGCACTGAGTGACCATTACCCGCTTTGTCTTAAATTACATTTATCTGTCAAAAGCTCTGTGGGGAAGAAGCAAGCGAATCGGGTGATGGGCACCTTAGTGTTGAATAAAACGAATGGGTACGCCCTTCGCTGGTCCAAAGTTGACCCTGAGGTATTGACCAAATAGCTCATGTTATCCTGTATAACTGCTTTTGACATCTGTTAAAATGAGCTTTCCACTGCAGATGACATAGTGCACTCCTTCCTTGAGATAACTAAAGAAGTTAGAGCTTACTGAGTGTACATTGTCGAAATGGGCTGAAAATGCCTGGCTGGTTTAACAATGCTTGTACTAAGGCCTATTCTAATCTGAAGGCTGAGGTTCATAGACAACCCAGATCGCCTGAGAGGGTGAGGAGGGCTAGAACATAGTACAAGAGAACTATTGTAGAAAGAAAGAGGTCACTGAGGGAAGGAGCCTGGGAATCGCTTCATGCAGCTGCCCAAAAGAAGGATTCCGTGGCCTTTTGGAGGATTGTAAGAGCTCCGCCCATGCGTGGGGGAGGAGACCCCCCCCATTGAGATTGCGATCCCAGAAAAAGACTGGGTAAGTCATTTTTCTGCATTATACAATGGCCCAGCCTCCGATGAGCAGCTAAACCAGGGAGCTCATTTTATACATTATGGTAACCTTCATGTAACGCTGGACGAAATGGCCCTGGCTCTTGCTCCGAGCATGGGAGGTAAGGCCCCGGGCCCCGACGGGGTGCCTGTTGACTTATTTAAGTCAAACGTCCTGTTATGGGGCCCTCTACTAACTCAGTTGATTAACGCCAGTGATCGTACTCCCTTCCCGAAGTCCTGGACGGAGTCTATTATAGTCCCAATATTCAAAAAGGGAATCCGTCAAGATCCTGGTTGTTATAGACCAATTTCCCTTCTTGATTCCATGGTGAAGGTGGCAGGCCGAGTCGTCCTGCAGCAACTACAGGACTGGGCAATAGAAAAACACGTTCTGTCTGACCTTCAGTACGGGTTTCGGGAGGGGTTGGGTACTATTGAAGAAAGCTTGAATCTGGCGATTATCGTCGGGAAGTATACAAGAGCCAAAAAGGGGAGTCTTTACCTAGTCTTCGTTGATTTAATTGCAGCGTTTGACTCTGTAATCCATGCCAGGTTATGGGAGATCCTTGCTGACTTAGGGGTGGACCCAAATATTATTGTCTATCTGCGGCGTATTTATGAGGGGGCTTCAGCCAGCGTTAGATATGGGCTGGAGGGTCAGCGTACAGAAGGTTTTTCTGTTAGAAGAGGGGTCAGGCAGGGCTGCGTCCTGGCCCCTTTTCTTTTTAATCTATATACTAACGGGCTGGCAGAGGCACTCCTAAAGAGTGGACAAGATTTTCCTCAAGCAGGTGGGAGACCTATAACGGCTCTCTTAAACGCAGACGACGCCGATTTAATGGCACGTACACAAAATGGCTTACAGAGGGATTTGGACAGTTTTAACACTTTTATGCTTGACTTGGGTTTAAGTATTACTTTTCCAAGACATTTATAATGAGTTGTGGCATAGGGACTCGTAGGGTCACGGGTAGGGACATCTGTCTGGATGGTAGGAAGTTAGCATCGACAAGCACTTTCTCGTATCTTGGCGTTCTTTTTAACCAGAATGATACTTGGTCCCGCTCAATTGAGCTGAAAAAACTGGGAATTAGCAGATCAACTAGTGCCCTTGCCACCTTTGCAAAGAAACTGGGCAGGAAGCCGCCCGGCGAGCTTTTGCAATTATATAAAGCCCAGTGTATTTCAGCAGTGACATATGGGGCAGGGGTGTGGGGCATCGCTAATTCTTCCCCTTTACAAACCGTGGAAAATGCCTTCCTCCGGTACATTCTTTCTGTCCCCCCTGGCACGTCTTCATTTGTGTGTCATGAGGAGTTGGGTCTCCCTTATTTAGTGGATCTCTTCAAACTGGAGCCAATATTGCTCTGGCATAGGATATGGGTTAGTGACCAGACACATTTAAATAGAGATATTCTGCGCAACTGTATTAGGCTGGACGGGGTGTTGAAGAATCCTTGGCTCAAGTATGTTTATAGGTTCATGAATGATCTTGGATACCCAGATTTTCATTCAAACCCCAGCACTATGGCCTGAATCTCAAGAAAAACACTGAAGATAGAGGGCCTTGAAATGTTGGGCTCTTTGAGAGTAGCAGATGAAACCTCCAAACCTACCGTTATTCAACATCAGTTAAGGCTCACTCCTTTGGGTATATTACCGTATTTACATTTTGTCCCAAGTGGCTATGATAGGATACAACTTATAAGATTCAGACTGGGTACGGTAGACAGACTAGAGACTACTCCTAAAATGAATGACTGGTCAAGATTGTTACCTCCCTGTCTGTGTGACTCCCACTCAGAGCAGTCCACTATTCATTTAGCGTTCTTTTGTAAATTTTAGTCAGAACTAAGGAAAATCTGGTTATTGCCTCTGTTAAGACAGCAGGGCCTCAGGCAATGCCGACCAGTGCTTCTGCGTTTACAATTTTTAGAGAATGAGCACGTGGCCTGGAGGGTATCCAAATTCTTGAAAAAGGTCCTGTGGCAGAGGAAAAACATGTCATTTGAGCCTTTGGAGGCTTTTCCTTAGGTGGTGTACTGGGATTTGAAATGTTCCTGGATTTTAATCGATGTAAAAATTTTAATGTAATGTGTGTTTGGTATTTTACCTTTTTTATCTGTATACTTTTATTATTAATTTTTTTATCCTAATCTCTATTAACTGTGATTTGTGCTTTTATGACTGTAATTATCATGGTCGAATAAAGCTACATTTGTTTGATTGATTGATTGATAGATGAATCAAAGTGCGAAGAGTGTTACTGCAACACCCCCATCATTCTTGATTAATGTGCTCATTGTTTGCCATCCAGCTTTGCCTAAAGGTTCAAGTATCTGGCTTGATTAGAGATGTGATCTGAGCATGTAATCCCTTGTTAGCATAGTGCAAAAAACAAATGATTTCCTACGAGAGATTTGCCACTGAGGCCACAAAAGAACTACTTAATCATGACTGGGTCTTTCCTTCAAAACTAGACCAGGAACATGCTCTGCATGCATGTACTTGGGGCTACCGTAGTAGTCTGAGCCCTAAATTCTGAGAAGTGTTGCCACCTTGCATGAGCTGCAACTTTCCATGGACGTCTAGTGATGCGCCAGTGGTGTTTGCTCTCTGTTCAGTATTTCGTTGCACATTAGGATTGTCTATGGCACTGCTGCCCAACAGCAGCCATTCTGTGCGTGCAGTCTCCTGTTAAACCGTTCAACTTCTTGCACATGCCAGCTGTGTTTTGCTTTATTTTGGGCATGAGGAAGGGAGCCTGCCTGCCTCTGGAGCAGATGCGCGGCTGGCAATGGAACTGTGCAGGCAACCAATTCCTTTGATTTTAGGGCAGTTAAACGGGACTCTACATTGTTTTCATGTTTAAACAATAGTTTGTTATACAATCCTATGTTTGACTTTTGAATGATTGCTGGAGATCACCTTACAAACGTCATGAGACAAATGGTGCAAACATGCCTGCCCACGCGTGTGTCAGACACCCTCTGCTAGCTTCACTTTCCAATGTAGACTCGTTCATAGAAGAAGGCTGCTTCTCTGCTCGTGCCCCGGCACAGTGGAAGGCATTGCCAGTAAATTAGCTTAGTGTGTGTGAAACCTGTGGACATGGGATGGGGTTGGGTTTTAACAGGCCAGACACCACCTTTCTTACTTCATAGGTAGATCCAGTGAGTACAACTGAGATGGGTGATCCTAACACCTGTCCTTTAAAGCACTAGCAAACAGAAATATGTGCTAGCATGTCGGCAGTGCTTAGTTTGAGCCGGTGGTTGGCGGTGGGGGGCCACCGGCACTTATATTTGGGGACATCAGATAATTAAGGAGAGCAAGAGAGAGAAAAACACACACTCGTAAAAGAAGAGAGAGAGAAAGAAAGACTGAAAGCCTGTCACAAAGGGAGCAGCAGGAACCTGCAAGAGTGAAATAAAGGGGCAGATAGTGCCTGGTAGTGGATTCAAGAGGGCACGAGTGGTTTAAGGCTGGCAGCCTCGGTGTTTGGCGCCCCGACGTTTACCTGCACCGGCAGAGCAGAGCTTCGGGCACCAGCACTCTTTCCTTGACAAATTAAGCCCCGACATGCACTACACTACAAGATATTTTTTTTTCAACAACCCTCACACTCTGCATTGAGGAAGGTGGTTCTCTTTCAAGCGTCGAAGGCTACCTCAGCAAAGCTTCTGAAAATTGGGCAGTTCCGCCTCTTTCTCCTTAATGCCCCTTTCTGTGAGAAGGCCAGGCCTTCACAGAGGGGCCGAGTGACAGGGTGAAGGTGCTTGGGACGGTCGTCACAGAGGGGCCGAGTGACAGGGTGAAGGTGCTTGGGACGGTCGTCACAGAGGGGCCGAGTGACAGGGTGAAGGTGCTTGGGACGGTCGTCACAGAGGGGCCGAGTGACAGGGTGAAGGTGCCGGGGACGGTCGTCACAGAGGGGCCGAGTGACAGGGTGAAGGTGCTTGGGACGGTCGTCACAGAGGGGCCGAGTGACAGGGTGAAGGTGCTTGGGACGGTCGTCACAGAGGGGCCGAGTGACAGGGTGAAGGTGCCGGGGACGGTCGTCACAGAGGGGCCGAGTGACAGGGTGAAGGTGCTTGGGACGGTCGTCACAGAGGGGCCGAGTGACAGGGTGAAGGTGCTTGGGACGGTCGTCACAGAGGGGCCGAGTGACAGGGTGAAGGTGCTTGGGACGGTCGTCACAGAGGGGCCGAGTGACAGGGTGAAGGTGCTTGGGACGGTCGTCACAGAGGGAGTGACAGGGTGAAGGTGCTTGGGTCGGTCGTCACAGAGGGGCCGAGTGACAGGGTGAAGGTGCTTGGGACAGTCGTCACAGAGACCTCCACTACTCTGAAAACACTGACGTCTTTTTACTAGAGCTCTGTTTATTTTAGTGGGGCTGTCACGCAGTTCCGGTATCCATGACATTTCATAATGAAAAGTTCGTCTCTAGACAAAAATCATTATCAAGGGCATATACAGCCCCACAATCACATACAGTTGAACAATATAAGCCTGTACACTATGCACGGTATTATCACTGTTGGATAATCATTGTCCCCATACTTCTGCCAGAAAGACTCTATGAGATTCACACCTTTTATTTGGAGAATGCTGCCTTCTTCTCTTCAGACTAATCGAGTCTCCTTTATGCCACTTCACATTACTTGTCAGATGCCAGGGCACAGTCTCTGGTACAGGTGATGTCCAGGCTGCAGGTTCTAAGCGATACCAAAGGGGATGATGGACGGAGCGCTTGAGCAAAGCATGCCTGTTTCCGGTCCAGGGAAGACATGGCTTGGCAGTTCGGGCTGGACTGTTCCCACAAGGCACAGGGTCAGACTGATTTGCATATGGCCATGTCTGAACTGGGGTGGTGGAGTGAGCTAAAGAATGATGATGGATTAAAGCCAGATCAGTTGACTGGGGGTGAGTGTTTGATTTGCTCAAACGCTCCATCCATCATTCCCTTTGGTATCGCTTTGTTCGCCATAAGTTGGCAGGGTATGCCCAGACGTGGGTCCCTTGCTCACTTTGCCACTGGATTCAAGATAGCCTGGCTGATGAGGGTAATTAACCCGAAAACGGTCCCAGGATGCTTGCTTCTGGTCCAGGGAAGACATGGTTTGACATTTCGGGCTGGACTGTTCCTATGAGGCACAGGGTCAGACTCATTTGCATATGGCCATGTCTGAACTGGGGTGGTGGAGTGAGCTAAAGAATAGAACGGCGGGCCTGGCATCGGCCAGGCCAAAGGTATGGTGGTCAAGCCGGCCCCTCCTCTGGAACAGGAGGTGTGCCTCTCGCGCACATTCGTGACGCGGCAGGCGCACCTCCTTCCCCCATAGGTCCTTGCCCTTAAGGTGCGACCCGGAAGTGATTGAATCACTTCCGGGTCGAATCACTTCCGGGTCGCGCGAAAGGGCAACATCCGGCCAGTAGCCCTGGCCGGGCCATCAAGGGCTATAAAGGGCTGGGGAGTTCAGAATCTGCCTCTTTGCTCCTGGCTCCCCAGCTTGCCCCAAGCCTCGCTAAGAGGCTTTAACTTTTGATTTGTTTTCTGCAGATCGACGACTCGACGTCGGTGTCATCAGGAACAGTTGGTGTCCTGGTCCTGGGATCTACGATCACCGGTCGATCTACGCTCCGCCTGGGTCGTGTGGTCGCAGCAGACAAGGACCTGAGGGATCGCCGAGACTTCGGGGCGAGACGGTGCAGGGACAGTGCAGGTATCGGGAAGTGGTGGCGCGAGAGGCTCGTGGGAGCGCGCACCCCTCCGGCTGCTAAATTGCTGGAGCGAAGCTAGCGTGGATAGTCACGCATTGTAGCGGCATAATTGTTTTTTCACCGTACAAACGCGTGAGGCACACGCGTTTTCCCTTGATCTACTTGCTTAAGCAAAGCTAGCGTGGGTGGTCTGCGGTGCGTTGACGTGGATAGTCTGCAATTGTAATACGCGCATTGCAGCGGCATAATTGTTTTTTCACCGTACAAACGCGCGAGGCACACACGTTTGCCCTTGATCTACTTGCTTAAGCGAAGCTAGCGTGGGTGGTCTGCGGTGCGTTGACGTCGAATTATTCTCGTAGGCGTTACCAATTAGTAGCGTTTTGTTTGAATTGAGCTATTGTATTGGGGCACACGCGATGGGAAGTGGTTGAAGAATTTTAATATTTGGAGTTAACCCGAGTCACGAGTTCCGCTTGCTGCTGTGCCTGCCTTTTGGGGAATTGATTTAATTAGTGCAGTTCAAAGGTGGAAATGGTGAATATGTATTTTTAAGAGCTGTGCAGGTCTGGTATTTATGTGGCTCGAGAAAGGTCAAATCTTACGCAGGGCTGTTTATTTCTTTCGTACTTAGCCTGTGTAGGGGGAACATTCTTTGCTGTATGCCAAAATTTTGTTAACTCATCCAAAACATCTAAGGGCTGCTTGTTTTCCATTCATTCGAATTACCCTCCAGGCATACCATTGCTACCGCTGTAGGTCAAAGTTTGTAGCAATTTAAAGCATTATCTGAATTTAGTGTGTTTTTGTGGGGTGTTTTACGTTTCTACTGTCTAATGGCAGGAAAAGCTAAGAGTGGGGAGCAGGGCTCTAGTATGGAGAAGCTGATGGAGGAAATGATGAGAAAAGTGACTGAGATAGGGCAAGATCTTGCTAACCTTAGGGAGAAAGTTGAGGGGCAGGAGGGGCAGGGAGAGAGGGCTAGGCGCCCCGATGTCCCCCCAAGGCTGCTTTTCCTCCAATCCCTAAAAAGGTTAGAACTAAGAAACGCGTGGGGAAGGGACTAGCTCCACCCATTCCCCAGGTGCCCAGTGGTAACGACCCTGCGTCACCTACCCCAGTGCCTGTCCCGGTACCAGGTCCAGAGAGCCCTATGGCACCAGTCCCGTCAACATCACCTCCGGTAGCACCAGTGCTTGCACCACCTGTGGCACCACAGACCCCACCTCTGCTTCCAGAGCCGCCAGTGATCCCAGTGCCAATACTGGCTCCCCTACATTGCCAGCTCTCCCTGTGGTCCCAGTGCCCCAACCCCCTCCACAGGGGCCCCTGTCACGGGCATCCCGGTCGCCGTTCCATTACCCACACCCACAGGGGGGACACCACCGTGGGGGGGGGGTGGTCCCACAAGACATAGTGTCACATTTGGCGGCAATCTTGCCATGGTTGGGGCAGGCAGGCATTCTCGCTCTGGTGGTGGGGGCGAAAGAGTTGGGTACTGATGCTTTAGCAGAAGCAATGCGAATTGTGTCTCAGTTTAATGCGGGGCCCAAGGAACAAATCGTTGATGAACCAGCTGCACCGTTACCTATCATTGCAGGGGGTAGTACCGGCCCTCTGGACTGCAAGGGATTGTCAGTTCCCGATGAGGCAGCAGGGAACCAACAGGATGCTCCTGGGACCCCCGCTGCAGGTAAGCTGCCAACATTGCCAATGCTGGGCATTGGCGAGTCCCGCTCTGAGCGTGAATTCTTAGGCAGGCATGTTTTATCTTGAGTTGAAGAACAGAATTTGGGCTGGGGAATATATTAACATGTTTTCATTGCTGATCTGTGAAAGGGAAAGGGAGGAGGCAAGGAAGAACAAAGACTATATGCTTCCCAGGGAATGGGCTAGTCAGATGTTGAAGTACAGGGTGGAAGAAAACCTACTCAACTGGATCAGAGCCTTTTCCATATTTATGGCAGTCACAGCAGAACGTTTTCCAAATTTGCAGGCACAGGTGGCTTGCTACCAAAACAGGATAGTTCTGGCCCATGATAAATTTGCAGGGGGTGGGTGGTTAGAATATGACAAGAATTTCAGGGTGGCTAATGCATCCGACCCATCACTGTCATGGGACCGAATTGACACAATATCATGGGTGGGTCTGTTTGGGGGCGAGGGATATAGTAACACAAAGAGCCAGTCCCCTCAGTCCTCTCAGCCCTTTCGGGCACAGGGTAACACAAGTTACAACAATAATTCAAACTCCACTGGGGGGAGGAAAGGGACGTGCTGGGATTTCAACAGGTGGACTTGCACCAGACCACAGGGTCAGTGCAGGTTCAAGCATGCGTGTTCCATATGTGCCAATCCATCACACCCCGAATCCAAATGCCTCAAAAAAATCAAAGGATAAAGGGAGGAGGAAGCAGGAGTGACGTGGTGACCCAGCATAAAGCACGGTCCCCCAATAATGTAACGGCACTGACACCATGGCTCAACAAATACCCCTGCCACCTCACGGCAAGAACTCTGTTGGAGCGTTTCAGGGACGGTTTTAGGATACCGGCTACAAACTATATGGGAACACCCGAGTGCCAGAACCAACTCTCTGCTCGGGTCAATCCAGGTATAGTTGCCAAAAAGATTGCTAAGGAGCTGCGCCTGGGTAGGGTGGCGGGGCCAAATTAGTCAGTTCCTGCTGAGAATTTTGTCTGCTCCCATTGGGGGTAGTGCCCAAAAAGGTGGAGGGAGAATTCAGGCTAATACACAACTTGTCAGCCCCTAAGGGAAATTCACTGAATGATGCAATTGATGGTGAGTTTTGCAATGTAAAATATGCTTCCTTTGACCAAGCAGTGGAGATTCTCAGGGGTTTGGGCCCGGGAGCATTGATGGCAAAGTCTGACATAGAATCAGCCTTTCGATTACTCCCAGTACATCCGGACGATTACCATCTGCTGGGTTTTAAATTTCAGGGAAGTTTTTATATGGATATGTGTATGCCAATGGGCTGCTCTGTGTCATGCGCATATTTTGAAAAGTTCAGTTCATTCTTGGAATGGGTTTACAGACAGAAGACAGGGCACCAGTGGGTCATGCATTACCTGGATGACTTTCTTATCCTGGGGACACGGGATGCACCTGAGTGTGGGTGGGCACTTCAGGAATTTTGTGCGCTCATGCAGGCTTTGGGGGTCCCTTTGGCCCCGGGAAAGACAGTTGGGCCAGCAACTACGATAGAGCTCCTGGGCATTGAGTTGGATTCCATTCAGAGGTGCTTTAGGTTACCCACGGACAAAGTCAACAAGTTCAGAGCTGCTCTACAGCTATGTTTGGGCAAAGAGAAGGTCACACTACACCAGCTGCAGCAGACAGTAGGGCAACTGAATTTTGCTTTAAGGGTTATTCCGATGGCTAGACCTTTCTCCAGATCCATCTCTCAGGCCATGGCTGGGCTCAGGGAGAAACATCACCACACAAGGCTGTCAGCTGAGGTTGGGCAGGACATGCGGATTTGGATGGCATTCCTGCAGGATTTCAATGGCAGGGTAGTGTGGGCCGGTCCGCCCACTGCCTCCGCGGAGTTGGGTTTAATGACTGACGCCGCGGGCAGTGAGGGATTTGGTGCCATACTCGGTACCGAGTGGGTGGCACAACGGTGGCCCGCATGGTGGGTGGAGAGCAGCTTAACAGGTAACATTGGTTTCCTTGAGCTCTTCCTCATCTGAGTGGCATTGACTCTATGGCCAGAACGATTGTGTAACCAGTCAGTAGTTTTCTGGTCAGACAACATGACCGTCGTTGAATGCATCAACCAGCAAGCATCCCGGTGTAAGATGATTCTCCGCCCCTTGAAGGAGATTGTTCTCACATGCATGAAACTGAATGTTCAGTTTTAGGCTAAACACGTGCCTGGTGTCCTTAATCATGCTGCTGATGCACTTTCTCACTTTAAGATGCAGGCTTTCAGGGCTCACCTCCCAGCAGCAGGGGGCTAGATAGTCGGTCAACTATGCTAGCCTGTGGCGGTAAGGTCATGATTGGTGAGCAGTAAATTTAAGGTCCTTAGAGGCGGCGTCATTCCCGAATGGGGTCGCCCAAGTGGGAGGGACAAGTGGTCTCTCCTAGAACTCCAGGGGCAGTTGGGTGCGGGGGAGGAGGGAGTCACGCTTTCTCTAGGCTGGTTGGCCATCCCGCACGTGCACAACGGCGCCAGTAAATGGCACACAGCTGCAAGGGCCCCTTTATGGAGATCAGGTACAGAGCGTACAGGGGTAACCGGGAGGGGGGAAGTACCCTCACGGTGAACGGGCCCTCTACGCATGCGCACTCCGGCTGGAGGGCGTGGTTAGAACTTGATAAGGATCTGACACCAGTTAGTGACCTTGCCGTAGGCTCTATTAGGTACGCAGAAAATAAAGATTGTAATGATTATTAAAGAGATGTTTAGATATGGATAGGAAACCTTTGTATTAGAGTTATATTAAGGTTAGCGATCTGACATCTGTACTTATCAATTGGAATCAGTGTAAAATATATTTTCTGCTACATTATGTAAATATGGTAATTTTGATAAATGTTTATTAATCTTTGTTTAATAAATACGTCCGGGGGGTGTTACGCCCCCCCCGCATCCACAAACGTCTCTCCTGTCTCGGGTCTTGAGTGGGGAGGAGGGCGTGTAGGTAGTACCTGGCCATATGATGCAGGATTAAACCCAGGTCAATTGACTGGGGGTGAGTGTTTGATTGGCTCAAACGCTCCGCCCATATCGCTTCAGGCTGCAGGTTCTAGCGCTAAGAAGTTCGCTGCTGAACTGTGTTACCTGGTGAGTTTAGAGTTACTTGTTTGCTCTGATGGGTGATTTGTAAGTGTGTGACAATACCTTAGCTCCAGTGGGTAATTTGCAGATATGGAATAACTTTCTTGCACTAATGGATGACTTGAAGGTGAGGCTTAGTGTGTTCACACTCATAGATAATTTGCAAGTGCAGGACAACTTGATCTGCAGGTGTGAATATGAAGAAAGTGGTGTTACTGTGTGCTATGTACACATCTTTCTCGCTCTTAACTCGGTCTTCTTTTTTCTGAATTACCCTTTTTTTTTTAGTAAATCATTGATCCACTGGGGAGTTACCAACAGCCAAGTTTAAAAGTAACTTTGGACAGGAGTGTCCTACAATATATTATTCTCAAATTATGCCAAGGGCCAGAAGTCCTGAGAATGCCCGGTCCAGCAGTTGTGTTTTGTGGCATGAATAAGCCCTTCTTTTGTTGAGCACTGCAGTATACTAGTGTGGGCTGAAATACACCAACACAGTGCGACAGGCAGATAATGTATATTAATTACCTGACAGGTGGCGAACGCTGTAAATTAAGTGCTTGCTTTGAGATCTGTGCATAACCTGCAGGTCCAGGCTCGAGAGCCTTTTCTATCTTTAGAGGTTGAAAAGCTGAGTCCCCGAGTGCCTGGGGAGCCCTGAAGGTGAAACAGGTTTAGGCCAGAGAGTCCAGCTAGAGTCTCCAAGCTCTGCAGACAGAATGCTATGTAGATGTGATTGGTTACAACTGCTTAGTGGAAACGTATCTACAGTAGCAGTTGCAGCAGGCCTATGCTGTGTTACCTGGTCATTCGTGGCACACGCCCACTTACTCAGGGGTTAGGGTGCTATTTATTTTGCTGGGTGACCGCGACCTTGAAAGCTGACTTTACAGCAGTAAAAATGCAGCGTCATTCTCCGTCGCCTGTTTTGACTTTCATAAAAAAAGCCCTCAGCTGTCTTCCTCTAAATCTACCCTAACATCTGAATTTAAGTAAACGGAAACAGAAAATCCATGCTGAATTAAAAAAGCAGGAGCACAAATATTGCAAAGAGTTCCTTTCTGTGAAAGCTTGTAACTATTCATACAATGCCATAGAGAGGTTTATAGGGTGTGCCCCTCTTTTTAATATCTGGAAGTAAAGGGCGGAGCATTCAAGGGCTGAAATAAGTTCATATATTAATCCACTAGCGTAGCTAACGCTGGAACAAGATATAATGTATCCGGCCGAGCAACGTGCTGAAATGAACTTTGTCAAATGCTATTACAGTGGGCAGAAGCAGCTTTACTCCTGTAATGAGCTGCTGTAGATGGGATATATTGTCAGGCATGAATGTAGGCTAGGCCATCCAGCGAAAGTAGTTGCCCTTGCAGGTGGCGTGCAACCACCAAATGTTTAGGTGTTTATAATAGAATAAATACACTGCCAGTGAGATGCCTGGTCTATGGGCTGTGGTGTTGTTAAACAGTCTATTATTCCTGTGTTTGGCAGACCTAATATATCATATGTTCATTAAAGTGGGGTTTGACAAAGATCTGACGTAACGCAATAATGACGATGATCATGAGTCGTATGGGATTTGCTGCTACAGCACTGCAGTTTCTCAGTGCTGTAAATGAAAAGGGTCGCTCTTCCCTAACTCATTGGTACTTGGCTTATCCTTCTGAGGGTGAATCAAAGGCTATCTCAACACAGTAAGCACTGGAACCTGTGACCTGCAGGTTATAAACCGGTTTCAGCAGCGGATGCATTTAGTCACTGAGCTAATTCGAGCCTTTCTGAACTGTGCTTAGGAAAACCATAGCCTATGAATTATTGATAAAGTGAACTTACCTAGAACATAAGCAGCAACTAATTTTTGATTCACACTTAAATGGAGGTAGAGCGGTACTATGGATTCCATTTCCCCCAAGGTAGGCAACATCAAGGCTGCAATACACACCATTCCCAGGAAGACTGTCAGTAAACTGGGTCCTGATGAGGAGGTTCTGTTATCTGCAAAAATATAAAACAATTATACTCGACTGGAACTTTACAGAAGTAACTTACCGGCTTAACATAATACCATGCTTCCTGAGCTGAGGGGTTAGGCGGCTGTGCTGCACAACTCATAAAAGTGAAAAGCCACCATACTAAGGGCCTCCTTACGAGTCTGGCAGTCAGGGGAATGCCAGATTCGTGGGGGCCACTGACGCACCAGCGGTCTGACCTCCCCGTTACAAGTTGTGCGTCAGACCGCCATTGCACCACCGCAGCCTCCACAGAACCACCATTTGTGACAGTCAGGGCCTCAGTAATATGCTGGTGGTGCCGCTGCGGCACTGCCATGCATATTAAGAGTTTCAGGACCGCCAGTCGTGTCATGGATGTCTTTCCTCCATGAAAAGAAGGGGCAGTCCTGAAACAAAGGGGGCCCAACATGGTTCCTTGTTGCCCATTTGCATGGGAATGCATTCAGATGGGCACAACATGTGCCCCCCAGGGTGCATGCACCCCAGCTCCTGCACAGTCCATTGCGTGCAGCAACTTTTTTGGGCGTTCACATTGCAGTGTCCATTTTCATAGGCTCCGCCAGACATAAGGAAACTCGTAATCTGACGTGTGGTGGGCATACGGGTTTGGCGGTGCGGGAACGGGATGCTGGTGTGGTGTTCCGCTACTGTACCGCCAAACCCGTAATCAGGCCTTAAATCATGAATAAATTATGGAGTCTAGAGGTGGAGTGTGGCTTACAGTAGATGGGTGGTGAGGGAGTCAGTAACTGCAGACTAGACTGCCAATGAGCAAGCTCAAAATACACTAACTCCATTTTACCAGAGATTTTAAAGGCACATTCGTTTTTTTTGCTTTTTAGTCTATGAGTAATTTCTTTTTAATGCATACGCACTAGACAAGATCTGGTCTCCTAGCAAACGTCACAGCTATGCAAATAACTCAGAGCCAAGCAGGTTTGTTACTTGGCCCCATTATGTTTTCCTTCAAAACGTTATCATTTGAAAACATTTCTTATACAAACTATACACATTGAAAGGTGATGGAGGCAAAACCATTATATATTATACCACGTCATTGATGCTTGTGTAACACAGTTTGCCAGTGCTATGGCCTCGTAGCACTGTGTTTGTGTGGGGGGAGGCGGGGTGCTCTGCCGTGTTTTTTCAATTTTTCCATTATAGACAAACAACAACATTGTCTTGTGATGTTATGTTTATTTTTTTATTTATTTGTGGTTCTTTTCCAGGTAGGTTGGCAATGCCTTATTCAAGGAGCTGTGGTGTAAGATTTTGTTGCTAGATAAGCATGGTTGGAGAGCCTTACCAACTGCTTACACGTATCTTTAAATGGTCATCCAGTGAAGAGAAAACACACAGTACTCTTGGCCCAGTCCTGCATCACTAACAGACTAATAATCATCAACTCTAACGATTTCAGAATGTTGCTTAGCTTAATGACTGCTACTGGGGTTTTGAGATCTACTGTGACTTCATTCACCGAATAGCCCCTTTAAATCAGCCGTATATCACCGAATGACCCCAAAATATAGCCTACATTTGAATAATATGCAAACTAAATGTGAGCAATATGATGTGATGACATCCCCTAGTAAAAACACCCAATGAATCTAGGACCAAAGATTAATGGAGGTTCCTTCGGGAAACACATTTTCCATAATGTGAACTAAACATCTCATTACAAAACAAGAACTGGCAAAGCCAATAGGTTTCACCTATGCAAAATCTATTTGTCAATTTTTTTTGCATGTTACAGAGCAGTGCAAGCTGCTGTACACAATGGCTTAACCCCTTCAGCGCGGCGGGAATTCCCCCGCGGTGCTGAAGGGTTCGAGCGCGGGCGGGGCCATGACGGAACGGTTCCGTCATGAGCACAGCGCAACCGATGCTCATGACGGAACCGTTCCGTCATGGGCATGGAAGGGGTTAAAGAAAAAATAAATAAAAGCACTATTATGCGGCCAGCACTGACCCCGTAATAGCACATTTGATTTTTTTTAACCTTAAGCCATGTTGCACAGCAGTGCAAAATGTAAAAAACAGCACGGGCGCGCTTTAGGACACGAGGGAGGAGGGTGGGAAAACAATTGTGAGCGGGAGAGGGGGTGAGAAACAGGGGGTGAGTTAGAAATAAAAGGAAAGCGGAGGGGGCGAGGAGGTTTAGAAGCAAAGGAAAGCAGGAGTGTGCCAAATGAAAAGTGAGTTGACATTGACTTTGCATGGTCTGCGCTACATAAAACTTTATAATAGCCAAGAAATAAATACATGTAAAATATCTCTCAAGATAAAATGTGGCTGCTAAATAATTTTAGGGCTTCATAAATCATCCTCAATGCAAACATTTGACACAGAAATGTTAAAAACTCCTACCATTCACAGACTCAAATCAGCCATCCTCTAGCACATTCCCGTGGGGTTTAAACTCACTTGCTCCATCATTGTAGATTTTTCTCCACACAGACGACTTTTTGTCTTGCATAACTTCCTGGTCACAAACAGCCAATTGCAAGGCGGAACATATTTAGTCTAAGATTGGAGTATTGTCTGCACCTTAGCCACACCTAGTCCATCGCTTAGAATTCCGAGAGGGTCATTGGCTGTAAAGTCAATAAATGGCTTCTATGGGGTGTAACTGTTGCCTGAGCTGTCGCTTATGGGGGTCAGAGTAGGTGTTATACCATTGGAGCGAGGGGTTTTCTCTGATGACATCTGTTTCTGTGTGGGATGGTAAAGGGTTTAGGAAGCGGGAGTGGTGCGGAGTGGTAATGGAGGCAGCCAGCAGTGTGGCAGTTTCGGAATAGGGTTGTCTACGGATGGTTGGTGCCATTGAGAGAGGTTCGGACCCAAGTCACAGGCTGTCCTGCCAAGAACCCTTATTACTAATTTTCTTGCATTCCCAAAGGATTGCGGTTGTCGTGCAAATGTGGGCCAAGGAAATAAAGCTGATGGTCCACTCTGCTTCCTTACGCATTGTTTGCGGTTGTCGCTCAAATGAAATCAAAGTGCTCTAATACCTTTGTGTCGTGTTTGGGCTAAAATTGCAAAAACGATTTCAAAACCACCTCTGTCTCCCGGCGGGCGAGGAACTGCTGGAACAAAAGGGGCCCCACTGCCGATGGTCATATGACCCTTAACGCACCCGACATGCATGCTTGAAATGCATGCAGCCACGGGGGATTAAGTAAAGAAAGGAGGAGAAACAAAAAAATTAAAAGAAGCATGCTTGAAATGCGTGCATCCTAGGGAAGATTATGTAAACAAGCACAGTGCAAGCGCTGTGCAGGCAAAACATAAAAAAAGTTCCATAAAAGCAGATAAAAACAGTACTTGGGCCATGGCACACTGATAAGAGAAACACACGAGGAATAACAGGAAATAACATTCTACAGGCAGTAGAAACGGAGGAAAAGTAAGTGACAAGCACACGAACCAATGAAGAGGACGGGATGTAAGCCCCTTTTAAGATTTCTATTAAATTCAAAAGATTTCACAAGCATAGCGCAAGTGCTCTGCAGGCGAAACCTAAAAAGAGTGCAATTTCACACCATTTTAAAGCGCCAACTTAACAACAGATACGTTGAATTGCATTTCCTCTCTCCACCCTTTTTTGACAAGGGAAGGCAGGGCCTATTTTAGGCTATTGCAACATGTTCATGCCACATCCTGTTGACCTCTTTAAAGAAGTTAAAACCGTGCAGTGAGATTTCACTGCATACATTTGGAGTTGAAACACAAGAATATTGTTTAAAAATATCGAGTTGCTAGTATATTCTGTCAAAAATATACTAAGGTCAAACATATTGAGGAACCGACTATAGAAGGTAACAATATATTTTTCTATGTTTATAATATTGTTTTTCAAAACACTGTTGCATATAATATTGATTACTTTAATACCGTTTTAAAAAATCTATTTACTATACAGTATTTATTACATTCATTTTAGGTGTTATTCTAAAAACTGTTTTTTTAATAAAGTTTGTAGGTTTTGTGTATTTAATTTTTTTTAATGTAGTTAGTACTTTATAATTTAGTTGCAGTTTGCTGTGTTTATAGAGGATCAGGGTGGGAAGTTACTATATTTAATCATTTTTTTAATACAATATTTATTGATTCTCCTATTTTCATACAACAAATGTTATGTTAAAGAAACAGAAAAAGAAATAGGAAAAAGAAGCAACAGAAATAGAATGAGGTAATGAAATACAGTTAATCATTGCCCAAAATGTTTCCCACTGTGACCCTACCACACATGAGAAGGCAACTGTATTACACATTAATCCCCCTGCCTCCCTATCGCACCCAGGTTGTATAGTTCTGAATTTCTACGTCCAGGACCCAATGTGAGTCTACATGTCTCTGAAGGGTGATACGCCTGAGCTGGCAACACCCAGCCCAAATTTTGTAGTGTTTTTACAGGCGCCCTCTAGCCTCCAATTACATGTGCCAGTCTAGTTCAGACTTGCATTTCTCTAGTGATGGGAGAGTTCCTCACTTTTCCAGACTCTGGCTATGTCCCTTTTTGCCACTACCAGCCACAGCCACAGCAGCGCAGCTTCATATATTTCTGTGTGTATCTCCTCCTTTATATGGAGGAGTGCCAATTTCGGGTCTTTGGGTAGAGTCCAGCCCAACACATGTCCCATGTTCTATATCACTCCCTCCTAAAATGGTTTCAACTTTGTGCATTCCCAAACTGTGTGGAAAAGTCTCCCTTTTCTGCACCATAAACAACATGGTGAGGCAATAGCCCCCATTTTCCACAGTCTTGTGTGTAGTACACCATAAGGAGGTATTTCCATTGTATAAGTTTAAACTGGGAGGCCATGGCCAATTTATGAGGTGAGGCCAGGTCTCCCTCCAGTCTTTCTCAGAGAGTAGTCCCAAGTCACCCTTCCAGGCCTCTTGTAAACAAGCTAAATTGTCTAGTTAATTTATCACCAGTGATCGGTACACTTGGGAAACGTATGTGTTTGGCCAGTGTATTTAGTAGGATCTTGGCCTCCAACGGGCTGTACTCTACTATCTCGAGAAGATCTGCCATATAAGGTGTAAGAAAGTGTCGGAGCTGTAAGTATGTAAAAAATTGCAGTGTAGGTCAAATTCTGTTTGGAGGTTCAAAAAGGATTTCTTCGTGTTGCCTACCATAACATCTCCAGTTTGGATATGCCAATCATCCCCCACAATTCGAATCCCTGTAGGTTGGAAACCTGCAGCAGCATGGTCCCGCACCTAAGTGGAATCTTCTTTCTTAGGCGTCCCTCCACCCAAGGACTTTGTGAGCGTCTCTCCATGTCAAGGTGCTACAGATGTAGCGGGTGGCAGGCCATCGGGGAGCACTTTTAATCAAATTTCAATGTTTACTAAATATTTATTTTTTAAGCATGTAACGTATTTACTTTATTATTCGTATTTTAATTATTTGAATATTTTTTTTTCATTTTTAATGTGTAATTTAAATTTTGTATAGCTTAGTTACTAATTTATCATTCAGAAGGAGTTGTGTTGTGAGGAAAGGGGTGGAAAGTTATTATTATTATTTTTGCATTTTGTTATGTTTATTAAATATTTAATTGGTATTTAGTTATGTAAATTATATCACTGATTATTTGTTATGTTAATTATTTGTTGTATTTTACTGCGTATTCTTTAATAACAAACTTTAAAAATGAATTTTATCAGGCATAAACCTGCAACAATTGGAAAGCCGGGCCGCACCAACCAGCTACACACATTTCCATCTGAGGGTTCATTGCCTTTTGTCATAATGTGCTCTGTGTTTGGTAGCTTACTGCTCCTGTTTATTGTATGTGTGTTTTTTTATAAACCCAATAACAAGAAGTACTATTTTAAAGTTATTAATTTTAATTTAAAATTTATTTGAAAGCTTTTTTTTGGTTGATGGTTTTTTTGGGGTGGTAGGGAGAAAAGTGTATTTATTTTAGATCTATTGAATTCGTTTTATATTTGTTAAATTATTTTGGTAAGGTTTATTTTCTTAATTACAATTCTATTTATTTATAATGCATATATTTGTATTGGTAATACATTTTAATATTTTTATGTTGTTAGGTATCTAAATTAATTTTTAATCATTAAGAATTGAAATGGTATATCTAACCGTTCCTAATTCCATCACTTTCCCTCCTTTTGCTTACGCTGGAGTGGGAATATAAATCTAACCCATCTGAAGTCCAACACTTTCCAACAAGGTAGTGGTCTAGTGATTCCTTTGAAATGACGGCATGAAAAAACATTTCAAAATACAGAGTCATGAATCAAAAACAAACTTGAGCACCAGGAAACTATGATTAAGGGGAAGCATGACACAGCATCTAGATACTGTTGTTCCTCTACAATGTTTTGCCTCCTTGGGCACATGACACAAAGTTTCTTCAATGAAGAAATGTTGCACATTTACTCCTCTATCTTGCATATTTACTCCTAATTAAGGTGTAACTTATGCCGGCATTTCTGTGAGCAAGTCACACGTCTTGGGAGAAGGCACTAATCTGGGAAACAACAGATCTGAATATTGCTTATGCAAACTGTGTAACTGTAGATGACCATATTCAAAGTGACTGATAACTTTGCAGTTCATCTCTCTATCACCATACGGAAAGCCTCTCTACTAAATCAACCTAAACCCAAATATAAATAGATAAAGAAAACTAAAAATGTATCTCTTGAAACCAAGAACCCAAAGATAACTGCAACAACACCTGTAGAGCATAAACAAGCAAATGCCTATGCCTTAGTAGTCCGCACTACTAGACGCCTTCTTAAGAACATGAAGGCTGGTGTAGTTGGCAATCACAATTACCACCCCAACACTAGTCTATCCTTGTTACCAAAATCATGGGAAATTGAGTAGCTATGGAGCTTATTAACTGTATAAACGAAATTGGTCTATAAGGGAATAGTACCAAAATGGCTATTCCCAATACCGCTGACAGCACATAGTAGATGATGAACAGGGTGAACTACGCCTTCTGATTTTTCTTCACCTCTACGCATTTTTAAATCTTTGTATACCTTTAACAAAACTTCAGGCATAACATATGTCATCATTTGTAACTCAGACCATTATACAAAACTGTTATCAATGCTATTGTCCTTCTATGAATAGAAGTGTTTATAAACCAATCAAATACAAATATGAATCGCCAAAGTAATTTGTTCAAAATATGTATGCATCATTCAAGTTAGTATTGTGGTCCTCACGCTCCCTCTGGAGTTTGCACTTCTTGATCATTTTTGGCATTACAGGGGTATTCATATCCAACAGGCGCCACGTATGTTCTGGTGTTTCTGTGCAGTGACGCAAGTGCTCCATGTATCTTTGCTTCTTTTAATTTTGTTTTGCAACAATTTTTTCTTTATTTGTGTAAGGAGAAGAAATAAGATCTGTCCAATGCAGCTCACTGAAGTACCCATCCAAGAACGACAATAATCCCCACCATAAACATTACACAGTTTTACATCTCATATCAGCTGTATCGCCCAGCCCATAGTTCCCAAAAGAGGTCTGTACTATTAATGCATTAAACAAAGAAAATATTAGCACTGATTCTGGAAATGTCCATCTGTGGCAGACACTGAATCTGCATCAGAGAGGTGTGGCGCAGCGGCCCTAGCTGCTGCCTCCAGAGCGGTGGGCTCAGGGTTTGATCCCTGGCGCCAGTGGCAGCTCAGCATCATGTGACTCAGGGCAATTGCTCAATTCATCTCCCAGCACCTGGATATCCTTAGGGGTGATAAGTTTGCGCTTTACAAATGTGAAATTCAATTTAAATTAAAAAGGGGGTGCGAGGAGTAGGGAGGAAAAACAGAGGCGTAGCCCGTCCGCGACCAGACGGGACCAGGGGCCACCCCCCCTGCCTCTCCCGTTCCTCCGGTCAGGACTTACAGCTCCACTGCCTTACGCCTCATAGGAAGCAGAGTTACCGCCTTATGTACCCGCACTTTTGCAGCCACATCCCTCCCTCCCTGCTGCTCCGAATGCAAACATTCCTTCCGAAACACCCTGGCTGGCCCCTCGGTACAGAAATATTGCATGTTGGCATTAAATTGTAGATCATTGCCAAAGCATAGCATTCAAATGTCCATGCTGCTAGAGGAGCGCAAGCCAGATGTTATCTTTTTAACAGAGACCTGGCTCTCCACTCAATCTGACCCAGACATAGTCGCAGCTCTACCGAGTGGATACCACATCGTTAGATTGGACAGACCAGTAGGAAGAGGCGGCGGTCTGGCTATCATTCTTAAAAACCAGTACCGTTGCCGCACCACAGCAGAAAGTATCCCCGAGTGCGAAAGCATGGAATTCTGCATAGAGTTCAACGCCAACACTTCCTTCTCGGGCACGTTGATCTACCGTCCCCCTGATCCAACAAAACTGTTCCATAGGTCGCTCCCGGAGATAATAGCGAAAAGAACTCTATTTGCGGCTAATTACACAGTCCTAGGAGACCTGAATCTTCATTTCAACTCCCCCGCAGATAATATTGCCAAGGAGCTAATAGACTACCTTGGAGCTCTTCAGCTGTGCCAGTTGGTCACAGCTCCAACCCATGAGAAGGGCAATCTGCTCGATCCAATTTTCAGCAGCTGCAGCGATCTGACTGTTGACAATCCCATCCCCCTCCCATGGTCATATCATTTTCTGATTCCGTTTGCTTGGGCCATCCACAAGGTCCCCCAGTCACCCCCCCGGACAACAATCAGGAGGAACTGGTCAAAACTCCAGCTGGAATCCTGGAGGCACAGCCTGGACTTTACCCGCCCGCCCCCTTGCTCAAACCCTAGTGTAGCAAACGAAAATTATGTCAGCTGGATCATTAACTCATTAGATACGATCCTTCCTCTCCGGAGATCTTCATCTAAGAGAATGCATAAATCCGCACCCTGGTTCTCCGACTCCTTAAGAGAACTAAAACGCTGCTGCAGGCAACGAGAGAGAGCCTGGCGTTTGGACTTTCTCCCGGAAAAAAAGGTAGCCTACAAAGAGGCGATAAAAGCTTATAGAGATGGGATTAGGACGGCGAAAGCGACCTTCTATTCTGATAAAATCCTAGAGGCTAAATTTAAGCCCAGGGAAATTTTTCAGATAATAAATCATTGCTCAAGTGTCATTACCGCCCCCCCTCCGAGCAAAACTCAAGACCAATGCAACGAGCTTGCGGACTTTTTCTACAACAAAGTCCTGAAAATATATTCCACCTTTCAAACGGGAGCTACAGCTTCGGAGATAGCCGACCCACCCTCTCCTAGAATCCTCCCTCCCCCAGACCAGCCAACCCTCGAGCACTTCCCTCCCCTGGACCTCGACACCCTCGGCAAAATGGCACGCCAAGTTAAATCCGGCTCCCCGCGTGACCCAGCCCCACCAGAAGTTCTGATACAAGCACACAAAGCTACCCTGCCTGTTATATTGGAACTCCTAAACACATCTATAGCCTCATGTGCCGTTCCTACAGCATGGAAACAAGCCATGGTACGGGCGTTGCTGAAAAAACCGAACCTGGACCCCGATGATCACTCCAACTATCGTCCTATTTCACTCCTCCCTTGGGCTGGCAAGGTATTGGAAAAATACATAAATGTCCAGCTGGTCCAGTTCATTGAAAATCACTCCCTATTGGATGTATCCCAGACAGGTTTCAGGCCGAAACATGGCACCGAAACTGCCTTACTAGCGGTCGCCGAGGAATCCCGAATGGTTCTGGATCAGGGAGGATCAGTGGCAGTGATCCTCCTTGATCTAAGCGCCGCTTTCGATACGGTCAGCTATGCCACCTTGCTGAACCGTCTCCGGGACATCGGAGTCTCAGGCGACGCTCTAAGGTGGTTCGACTCCTTCCTGTCCGATAGATCTTTTCAGATCTTCGACGGCGACATAATATCAACCAGCAAGCCTCTCAGCTGTGGAGTACCACAGGGCTCCTCTTTGAGCCCTGTGCTATTCAATGTCTACATGAAACCACTGGCTGGGATCGTCGAACCGTACGGCATCAAAATTGTGTCGTACGCCGACGACACTCAGTTAGTGGTATCATTGGCTCAAGAGAACATCAGCCAACCCCATGGAGGCCTGCTGAGCAGCCTAGAAGATGTTAAGGAGTGGATGACCAGCTCCTCCCTTAAACTAAACGGAGACAAAACAGAGCTCTTGCTTCTAGGCTCAGCCTCGCCAATACCTTTCACCTCCTTGTGGCCCCAAGCTCTGGGCACTCCCCCTACCCCCAAGGAAAGTGTCAAGAGCCTAGGAGTGTGGCTGGACAGGAAGCTTTCCTTTTCCACCCAGGCTACTAAGTTGTCCGCCACCTGCTTTGGCATCCTCAAGACTTTGAGGAAAGTCCTTCCACTTCTGCCTCTAGAAGCCAAGAAAGTGGCAGTACAAGGCTTCATCCAGTCCCGCCTGGACTCAAACAATGCCCTATATGTAGGGGCTCCCGAGATGACTCTCCGGAAACTCCAGGTGGTGCAAAATTGCGCAGCACGCACCCTGTTACAGATTCCACGAGCCCAGTCAGCCAGACCTGCATTAAAAAGTCTTCACTGGCTACCAGTCAAGCACAGAGTGACATTCAAGGCACTGTGCATTGCGCACCGGGCCTTTTGGAAAACAGGACCCGCAATTAACAGCAACCTTGTCATCCCCTATCACCCAAATAGGAACCTCCACTGAGGCTTTCTTGGCAATGGTTCCTAGAGTGAAGAGAGCCAGATCCGGGGGCAGGTTGTTCTCATTGAACACAGCTAAACTTTGGAACACCGTCCCCCTCTCACTCCGTTCCAACCCGGACCTGCTCTCTTTTCGAAAAAAGCTGAAGACTTTATTATTCGCCAAAGCCTCCGAGCTCTAATCTGTCACTCAGCATGTCTCTCCAATTCTCATCTCAGCGCTTGGACGCCCTTGGGTAGCAACCGCGCTCAATAAATCTATTTCTAATTCTAATTCTAATTCTAACAGTGTAACCCAGTAGTAGTTAGAACTTGGGAAGGATGGTTGGGTAAACACAGTGCACACTTCATCTAAATTATATAGTACAACCCTCGTGATAAGCTAGCAAGTCAGCTGTATGAAGATGGAATATCGCGTGTGCATGAGGTGGCCCATGCATGCATTGGTTTGAGAATACTCGAGGGGTGACTAAAAGCTGCATGAGAACCAGGGTCTGCCTGCTGAATGAGACTCTCAGTGGGATTCTTGATAAGAGGTAAATGATTCAAGAGCATTCAGGTTCCCCTTTCATGGAGCTCTTTTATGAAGCATTTGAGTCACAAGTGTGCGGGCACTTGTCTAGGGGGACCTGCCTAAGATAGCGTCAAGTTTGTTGGTCATACTTCTTTAGGACTTAGCAACATGCTGAAGAACCGGCCCCATATGTGTTTAAATACCTCCAACTTGCCCTTGATCTTATATACAAAGAATTCACAGTATGCAATTTTCACCTGTTTAGCAAGCCAGTTATCCACTGTGGGAACAGAGGGCTGTTTCCGATGTTGCACTATAGATATTTTGGATTATCACAGAGATGTTGCTAACCATCAATGGTTGTGGTACATTAAACCAACAATGTGACCAGTAACATGAATCCTACTAAATGTACAGATGGAGGGATATTGAGGAATCTTGTCACAGAGAGTTTGGTCCAAATACCAGCACAATGTATGCGTCTATAACCTGGGACTCTTTATTCGGATATGCAATAGAACACACTTCCTTGGCTGCAAGTTCAACAAACTGAATTATAGAGGAGGCCACCCTTGTGTGATCTCCTAGGAGCCCAGTACCAGTTACATAGGATCTTAAATTCAAGAAACTCGAGTCTAGCTTCTCACAGATATGTTGTATGACAATAATAGTGTTGACCACTCTTTGGGTGTCTATCCCTTGTTCATTGTTGTTGCCACAGAGCCTTGTCAAGTGTTCAATAGACGTAGGGTCTAACTCATTGATGTAGACACTGTAGGGGTCGGAGACTACTCATCTCTGATGACTGCATATGTTAAGGTATTGAAGAATAAAGGATTTGGGCTGTTCAACATGGGAGGGCCCTATCTTGTGCTTTGGACAATTTGTCAGTTGGATATATAGCCATAGACAGGTGTGGTGTAATAGAGATTGAATGCTTTTGTGTTTTTCCTCCAAGAACAGGGTATATATCTAGTCTTTCCATACTAAAGGTTTGTTACCAACCAGTTGCATTGCATTCCACCATATAAGGGTGAGCAGTGGAGGTGAGAGTTTGTTTTCAGCCTCTTGTGTATCTCCTTCCATTCCATCAACATAACTCTAGTCAGCAGGTTATCTACAACAATCACAGTGGGCACTGGTGAATAAAGTAGCAACATACCCTCTAAGCACCCCAGAAACTGCCATTACAAGTCTACCTTGGCAGAAAATAAGCAAGATATGATAGGTGTTGGCATGTATTAGGACTCAATGTGAGGTTGTGCATGCCCATACTTTAGAGTATTTCAATATAGGCTTTTTTCGCCCTTAAAGAATTGTTGTCCAAATCAACATGTCTCAGCGTGTCCTTGTGCATCTTCAGGTGTAGCATTCCGAAGATGTTGTAATATCAATGTGTTATGATCGCTGTAATGCTCTGCATGTCATTGCTTCCCCACATTAACAGGCTGAGATTGGACCAGGGTTGAAAATGAGACTTTGTTTGGGCAAACAATGGAGTTGGATTGTCATTAAACAACCCCTCCTGGCCCCGTAAATACAAATTTGAGTTCTTTAGGGACCCATTTAAACGCAAATTCATGATGCTGGTCTTTGTAGTAATGCAGGGCATGGGTAATGCTTTTTCACTTCCCTCAATGCATCTTGTAGCCCCATATCTGCATAAACAAGTTTATTAGTGATATCAGGGTGAATAGCAAGTTATTCAGTAATGCAGACATTAGTAGTGCATCATCGGACACATTACCTCTTCTGTTAGTCTAAGAGCAGTAGAAAGTTGTGCCATTAAGAAAAGGAGAGGAGACAGTGGACATTGTTGTCTCCATCACTACATAGGCAGACTCCATGGTTAAAACTTACTGTCAGAGACTCGTACAGCCATCGCAGTCTGATTAAAAAATGATGTCCAGCGCTCGACCATTTTCTGAAATCTGAAACAATTCCTAAATTCATTGCAGTCAAAGTCATCCTTTGCATTGAGAGGTTGCACCAAGTCTTCGACTTTAGGTCCATCATCTGTCAAAGGAGGTGCAATAGAGTTCTCTGATGATTTCTTGATTAACGATAAGAGTAAAAGTCTACCTAAGAGGAGTGTACCAAGGAAGGACTCATCCTAAGCAGTCTTTTAGGCTACCTTTTAGCCAATCTATTCACATCCCCATCATGAAAATGGGGCAATAGTTGGAACACTCCAGAAGGTCCCTATCTTCATTTAGAATGAGAAATAGGATGGCTTTATTCAAGAGTGGTCTCATAGTTTCTGTTGCTTTTTCCTCCTTGGAGGAAGGAAAAGTAATGGAGCCAGGAGTGTTTTCCCTGTGTTTTAAAATTCTCCAGGGAAGCAAATTCTCCAAGGAAGCCATCCTCTAGGGCATTTATAGATGGGCAGGTCAGAGATGGCTGCCTCTCTTTCATCCTCCTCCTCTATTTCCGTCTAATAGTGCCCTACCATCATCAGTTACCATGGTTAGGAATAGGTGACAAACAAAGTGTTCCTCAGCACTTGAGGTGCCCAGCTAGTCAAATTCATAATAGTAGGTAAAGGCCTCTGCTATGTCTACTGGGTTTGTGAGCACCCACCCATTTTCTTAACTGCGCTGCAAGCAGCCTGCCTGCATTCTTCCTCCTTTCATTGTGTCTCCACTGTAGCTTGATTAAAGCCCACTCTGCTGTCAATGTAAAGAACGAGTTAAGGGATGTTTGTGTGATTTTGGGTTTGTACTGCACAGCAGAGGAGGAGCTTATGTTATATTGTTATGTAAGAATCTTTATCTAATACTCCATGCCATTTCACTTCAAGTTCAACTTGGCAGCATCACACATGATTTGACCCCACAAAGTAACCTTGCTGCAGCCCTTAGAATCTGTGCATAGCCAACGATTTCTTACACAAGGCTATACGGTCCCATGATGTGTGATCTAAGAGTGTTTATTTCATCAGGTGTGTTGTGTATTTATTAGCTTTCATATGCCATGGCATTGGCAGATGGGGGATAGTGTGAACAAGCTACATCACCAGCGCCCCAAGACCCTCACAGCAGGGATGGCTCTTCCGCATGAGCAGAGGAGCATCGCCCCATTTAAAAATCTCCCCTAAAATAAAAAATAAAATGGTAATTACTTACGATTTGATTTTTCATCCCCTGTCCCAAGCCGACCATCAGGACGGTGGCGGGTTACTGCTGAGTGGCACAATTATGTCACTCAGCAGGGAGGAGGATGGACTGATAGGGCACTGTTTAAAGTGTGCATATCTTTTTGCCCAGCCGTCTTGCGACGGCCAGCCACACATCCACACTTCAAACATCTCTATCCCAGCTGTTTTAAGAAAGCTATGTTGAGAAAGCCAAAGCCTCCAGAGCGCTGTGGAGCACTTCATGAGGCAGCTCCCACCAATCCTAGGGCTGCTCTTATTCTGGTGAGATCAGCCCTAGGATTGGTCGAGGGAGTTGCTGCTTCCTGTGTGGAAAGAAGAGGTCTGGAGCGCGGACGTCGCCGAGTTCTGGTAAGTTTTTAATTTTTTAAAATATATTATTTTAAGCGTGTGAGCGCCTTCTCACCCTCCCGGTAAAGGCCAGTCCCTGCTGCCTTACAGATGATTTGCCGCACTTTACAAATCCTGATTGATTCACAGATTGATATAAGAGAATTATTAGTGATCCCACTTGCTAATATTGCACAGACTGACACATCTAGGAGCAAGGAGACCTGGATTAGGAATTAGTCAATTTGGAGGGTTGTGCTATGGGCACAGGAAAGGAAGGTATAGTTCCTGTCAGTCAGACATAAAAGGCACCACGGGTCAAATAGCCTGTAATCATTATCTACGAGGGGCTCTATGGCTATGCTCCAGAACCCATCCACTAGGGGTTTGGAAGCAGTAAAGTCCATACACAACCCATACAATTTTGAGAAGAAGGGTTGCCTATGGACAATAGGTGCATAAACAGCTCCTATGATAATCTTCTTGTCCAGAGTACGAAGCTTCACAAAAACATATTGTTGCTCGGGACCCAGCCATTTACGAGTTTTATTGGGTAGTGTTTTCTTGATGAATCTAGCAACTCTGCTTTTTGGAGCATACTGCAGAGGTTACCTTGCGCGTGCACAGTACGGCAGCTACTGATCACAGATCTCACCCAGTTCCTTTCTAGTTTTGAGGATTCAACCACAGGGAGCCGTGTCTCTCTTGAGAACGCATGATGTCAGATGTTTTAGTTTTAAGGTAGAGTAATATTTTCCTTTATTTCCCATAATAGGCCAGTCCATTCACATTCATGGAGGTGATTCTCAAAGGCTTGGCTGTGACGTTAGTAGAGGTCATGTTAAAAGACCGGTCTTCCTCCATTAGGTGATATCAGGTGAGACGTTCAGACACCAAAGAGAAAGGAGAGGGTGGTGAGAATATCGAGGAAATACACCTCCCCTCATTTGCATCTTAGACATCTCTCTTATGCAATGTGTGTGGTATACCAAACATTAATTATTATGGCTATGGTGGAAGAATTTATTCTCTCAAATTACACATTTTTGTTACTGCTATACCACTGATCTCGATAATGTATAATAAATGTTTTTAAAATGATTGGGGAAAAAACGTAGTATTTTTAAATTTCACATTTGTTTTTATTTTTTTCTAAGTTTAAAAGGGAGAGGCATATTGTAATATGATCTTCTGAGTGTGTCATGGTGTGTACTAAAATTGTAGTGTAATCTGATATACAGAATGGTGATGATGATATCTGATACCTAGCTTTGAATGCTGCTTTAGGTTAAAGATGGAATAAGGAACATTTGACGAGAGTCACCCAGCTAAGGGCTGAAGGAAAAATTAAACTTTTGGCATATTCCCTGTACATTTTATTGCTTTTATAGACTAAGATGGCTGGCATATTTTGACTCTGGATATTGGGAGAGTGTTAGAGAGCCTCCCACTACATGTGCTTCACCCATGAAACAAGGTGTTTAATTGGCAGACATCACTTAAATTGTTTGACTTATAGCTAAGGCCACAAAGTTCAGCTAGGGCTGATTGCGAGTCGGGTGGAGCAGAATTATCCTGTGGAATTCCACTCCACCAGTTTTTCTGGCTGTGGTCGAACCAGAACCATTTTTATTCCGACGGCTAATTCCGGCCATAAAGATGGCCTGAAGCTTTGGATGAAGCAGAGGTCATGCTACATTCCCCATTCAAGGGGATTTACCCTATAATTCCATGGTACCGGTGCAGGTTAAATGAACTATAAAAGCAAAACTGGATGCAATATCGCCATGCCCCGAGTACTGTGCAACTCTAAAGAGCCCCAAATGGCATAAGTGTCAAATGCCCTATGTGAGAGTCAGTGTGGCTTTACACCACCTACATGTGGGATTTTACAAACATCATCACATACGTACAAGCAGCTTTGTGTAACCCTACAGGGTCAACATGTCTGACTTTAATCTTGACATGTAAGAGGCCCTTTCTAACATTGGATAAGTCACCAGTAAAGTATGCCTTAAAGCCCGTAGCCTAGATGCATGATGTTACGAAATGAAGCCTGCGAGTTTCAGCAATAAACACACCCAAAAAACCCTACTCCCAGGCTGATGCCGGATTTCATTTGACAAATCTGCCAGAACATTTCTAAATTGTGTATTTCGGCCAAAGAATCACAAAGCAACTGCATCTACAGAACACCATTCTAATCATTGGTAGACTCAGATCTGCCATAGCCATGCCTCAAATATCATTTCTAAAAAGGCTGTTGATCTTTCCCTTGTGGACTGGGAGTTATCTGACCAGTTTATGCAGCCAAGACCCCGCTGTCAGTTGGCCTTCCCTTAAACCTATAGCTTTGGACATAAAGAGAGAGAGCTTTGCAGTCAAGATAAGGATGCCAGTGAGAGAGAAAGGGGGCGCGGGCAGAGGACCATAGGTTTCTGAGATCGATCGGGCTATAAAGCAAGGGAAGTGCTGAAAACTGGGGAGGGACCAGCGTGGGAACTTGGCCAGTATAGCTCAGAGTTTCAAATCAACCACTGCTGTGTCCTACTATACAATAAGCTGACACGCCCCGAAAGAAAGAACACTACTGGGCTCTTGGGATGGAAGGAGACGACTTGCAAGGAATGTTTAGAAGAAAGGAGACGCAACAACTTGGCTGTTGACTCTGCTCAGGATGGCTAGTGGTTTGTTTGTGCTCCTGGCCACTATCTCTTAACTTGCACTGGACTCTCTTCCCAGAAATGGTCTTGCCAATTCCCTGATTCTCTCTCGGGTCCAGTGAGGAGAATACTTGCTGTTCTGCTGCGGGGTGGTCAGGCTGTGCCGATACATGAATTTGTGAACTGCTCGGACTGCGCTTCATGTGTCCTCCCCATTCAAAAGTCTTTTGAGCCAAGGTGACCTTGAGGTGCAGGTACTCAGCTTTGCTGTGGCCTGAAGGGTGAGAGCGAGTAGACTGACTGCTGCAGCTAAGACTGCGACAGACTTTCACTATAGTTGTTTATTTGTGTGGGATGGATAGCCGCCACACAATGTGAAGGATTCGGGGGCACTGGAGACACCCTCTTTCTGAAAGCAATGGGGGGGCGCACTGCAGGAGTCTCCTCCCTTTTCGCAAATTCGGACAATCTGTATAACTGAGGAAGCCTGCAACATCATTTCACAGGAGGAAATGCGCACCAGCCAAAAAGACAACTGGGTCTCCACTCTCCCAGCCTGTTAGAGTGCTAAAAGGTTACTAGTTTTCGTTTTTGCTGCAAGACTAGCGCATAAGTGATCACTTTTTATGATGCTCTACTATTTACACTGGAATTTTCCCCAAATTGTTTTCAATGGGTATATTTGGCCGTTTTATTTTAATTTCATGAACGAAGTATTATTGCTTTGGTGTTGTTTTAATAATTATCGTTTCCTTTTTAGGTCGAGGACTACCGGTCTGCCGAAAGGCAGAACCGGAAGTCGGAGATTTAATGTTTTCTAGAGTGGCTATTTAGCCCGCCTCTCTTTTAGCTTCTCCTCCATTGGCTGGCTTCCTAAACAGAGGCCAGCCATTGGAGGAGAGAGCCGTCCCTCCAAATAGGCTCCGTCTTTTTCAGATTCGGGGGCGTGTTCCTTGCTGTTCTTTCCACTTTTTAGCCACGCCCTTTGGAACAGCAGGAACACGCCCCCGAATCCGAAAAAGTTTCGAAGCTTCCATCCGCCATTTTTTTTTCTTAGCAGTACTGTGCAAGATCCCACGTCTTAGTTCTGTGCTAGACCCCCGTAACTTTACCTCGTTGCAAGTCTCCTCAATCCTGCGCTGGATCACCCTTCTCAATCCTGTGTTCTGTGCTAGACCCCCGTAACTTTACCTCGTTGCAAGTCTCCTCAATCCTGCGCTGGATCACCCTTCTCAATCCTGTGTTCTGTGCTAGACCCCCGTAACTTTACCTCGTTGCAAGTCTCCTCAATCCTGCGCTGGATCACCCTTCTCAATCCTGTGTTCTGTGCTAGACCCCCGTAACTTTACCTCGTTGCAAGTCTCCTCAATCCTGCGCTGGATCACCCTTCTCAATCCCGTGCTGGAGCCGGCTTCCAATATACCAATAACGGAAAACTCGATTCGACTTGAGTGATCCAGATTATTGTTTAGGTTTGATGTGGTTTTGTGGGTGTGGTCTTATTTGATTTTTTAAAACACTAGATGTGCTCTTTGACATGTGTTGGAGCTTCCTTTCAGCAAATTATGGCAACAGTAAACAGTGCGTGTTCAAGCCATCAACGTTTTAAATGTAAACTTCTCCTGGTGGTTCCGGATACGCATGCGCCTTGCCGTTGGCTGACGAGGGTAGAGTTTTCGGTAGATTTACACCAATCAGGGCGCCCCGTGTCGATGTGTTTACGGTGATATTCCGGAAACACGTAAAAGCTGTCGGGATATTTATTGCGCTATTTTATATTCTCTTAACTCCACAGCTGTCGGAGTACAGTCGTTGACCGTCTGTGGATCCGAGATCATGGCGGAGGGAGATAACCGTAGCAGCAACCTGCTGGTAAGCAAGGAATGGGAGGGCATTCGTTCACGGATCCTATACGTAGATTGCCATAAGGGCTCAGCAACTGTAAGGGTGAGTAAGTTGTTTTCTGGGCTGGTACTTTAGGTACTTACCGTGCCATGATAGCGGAGACGGGCCTTCGTGATAGGAGACTAAGGACTCATGGCCGGGGTTCTTAGAAGAAAGGGGCGTGTTTGACTGCGAGGGTTGGCTCGCTACGTATATGCAACCTGTTCTCAAGTATGCAAAGTAACCGACAAAAAATTGTCACCGTGCATACTTACGAGCAGGGCTTAGTATCAAACGATTGAATTGGTTTGCTTCAAGCAAAATGTAGGGGGCGGACAGTCACGTGGCTGTTTTTTGTTGCTGGTTATGTTGCACTCAAAACTCCAAATTGTTAACAAGCAGATGTTGAATTGAATGTATCTCTGGGGTTAAACACCTTTTGTAAGTAGTGCCCGAAAGCGATTTAGAGAATGTGTGCTTTCGTTGGAAAGTTTGTTTGCCCACAGATGGCCACGAGGGGGTTACATCGGCAGCCGGGTGATGGGCCCGTATAGTGTGGTTTCCTTGTGTGCAGAGTTGTTGTACAGCGCACCGTGGTCAGGCCTGAGGAAGCATCTGCCTCCCATCTCCGTTACCTCAAGGCCCGTGGGTCTCCAGCCCCTGTTTATTTGAAGATGCCCGCTGCCTTCAAGTACAACATGCAAGCATGCAAGTCCAGAACTAAAACCCAGCCAGTTTCGATGTTTTATTAAACTTTATATAGCCCAGTTGGAAAATAATTGATCGGTCCCCCAATAAAGCCATGGCATGTAAATTGGCTGTGGCTCCTAATTTAAAGCCCAGATTGCCCGTTTACAACATTTGCCTTTGTTCTGCAACAGGGGGGAAGCTTTGATCTTAAGTATTTCCAGGCTCGCAGTAGATGGAGGGGGCGGTGCTCTCAGCAAGGTCTGGCCCGCGAGCGCAGAGCGCCCCCCTGCTGTAGGTCAGAGGTCACGCTATGAGCTCGCACTTGTAAACAGTTGATGGATTGCACCAGCAGAAACACTTCCATCCTTGGCGCAACTTTTCTTTTTTTCTCATCTCCTATGCTCTGCGCTCTCCTTATCAGTTCCTCTCTGCCCCTCCAGTCCTGCTGTGTCACTTCCTCCCTCTGTGTTACTCCCTCCCTCCTTCCTTGTGACCTCACTTACTCCTGCTGTCCTTCACCTCACACGTTTCTCTTCCACCACCCAGCTATCTCCTCTCTCTTCCTTTGGGTCACTTTTTCCCTCAAACTCCCTCCTATCTTTCACGTGCGCTTCCTCTTCTTTCGTGCCTGCCCGCCCCCAGCAGTTACACTTCCCTCACCAATCTCTCTCTTTATCTTACTTTCTCTTATCCTCTCTTCTCATACCCTTTCCTCGCACCCCGCCCCCGTCTCCCTTTCTGCGTCTCGTTCTCTCCCTGCTCTTATCTTGTTTTACCACCCTCTGCCCCCTCCACTACCGCTCCTCTTTCTCTCTCGGGACCCACTCTTTTAACTTCCAGCGGTGTCGGCTCTCCCCCGCCTTCCCCACCCCCACAGAGAAGGTATGTATCACTACCTCACAACATCCCTCTCCCTCACTCTCTCTATCTCACTACCTCTATCTCACTACCTCACTCTCTATCTACCTCACTCTTTCTCACTACCTCACACTCTTATTTCAATACCTCACTCTCTCTGTATCTCACTACCTCACTCTCTCTCTGCTAATGCAATAGGTGTCCCATATGCAAAAAAAAGCTAATGCCAATAGAAATGACAATGCCATTTATTTACGGATACAAAAATAATAAAAAAATAATGAGCAATAGCTCTACCTATAATATTCTCGAGACCATTGCATTGTAAATGCTTGTTATAATTGGTATGGCAGCTTTATGTGACTGATTTCTTGGCTTTCATGGTGGTTTAGTCCGGCGAATATACTTCGCCTGCATTTCCGCTAAGGGACGTTGCTGATTGAATCCTAGCCCATGATTCCTTGCAGAATCACGCTTTCATTTTTTAGGCACTAAACTGTTTAACTTTATCAAATTTTTGTGACTATTGACACCGAGAACGAGGCTGCTCTGCTACTGGTTAACAGTTTTTCCTGCAGTAACCTGTTTATCGTTGGGAGTTAAAGTAGTTGATTTGTACTTTTTGTCAGTTTCAATTATTTATATTGCACCCTCTATAACCAGAACATTTCAGGACCCTTTTTTCGTGGTTTTAAAGTAATTTCCAGCCACTACCAAGGCAAACCTGTGATGATTACAACCATCTCGAACATATATTACTTTGCAAAATATGGTATCCAACTGTTTTGTATAAAAAACTTTGAGTGTAACGTTTATCAAATCAACACCTTAAATACATGAACTTAAGTTGGTGTTAGCCCGAGTTACTCCCGGCTTATCCTTTGACAGCGTCCCTGCTATGCCTGGACCCAGAGGGCCATGGAGACAGCAGCAAAACCGTGCTCGTTGTGATCGCAAGACTTTCTGTAGCCCTCCGCTTGCCGTTTCCAGAGTTCCTCAACAGCAAATAGGAGACTAATTTGGGGTAACAGTGTTGTGGCGAAGAGGCAACCCTGTGTTTTCAGTGGCAATGGAAGGGTAGAGGATGCCACTTCCACTGGCCCTGGCAGCTTTGTGAGCCTTTACAACAGGCAGGCAAATGCGGCCCACCCGTTCATACTGCTTGCCAATGGTTATGTCTCCATGTAACAGAAACACGAACCAGAGCCAGCAAACTCAAGTAGGCTTAGGGAAATATTAAAATGTATACTGCACTACACAAAAGTAAATATTTGCAATGAATACAATTTCATATTTGGTTATAAGGTTCATTAAGTCTTATCCCAGCAGTAAATCCTGATAGGCATTGTGTAACATTCCCAGTGTCCAACTCACTTTCGAATGACGGAAAATTATTTACATAGCTAACGGCTACTCCAGGAGTGTCCCGGCCCTCAACACCAATGGCACAAACAGAAGTGCAGGCTTCAGCCAGTAAACCCGTACCCAAAAGGCTGAGGAGGTATGTTTTCAATGCTTCCTCTTTCATTAATCTCAGCTGGCTCGGCAATTGATTCCACATACCCGCAGTCAGCACCGTAAAGGAGGAGCCTCCTCCCCGCTTCTTTTTAAAACGGGGTACTGTTAACAGCCCAGCCTGACTAGAGCGCAACACTCTCCTTGGACTGTAAGCATTGGTCCTCTCATTCATCCCTTTTCATCCAACAATATAATTTTCTTACTTTGTTTCCTTCCTTCCTTTTCTCTTCTTCTTCTCTTCTACCCTTTCTCTTTCTAAATTCCCTGTTCCCACTTTTGTTCTTTTGATTCTTTCCTGAGAGAGAGTCTTCCATAAAGTATAAACAGTTAAAGAAAAAGGGGGCAAACAAAGATAGAAAGTGTATGTATTAGCAATTAAATAGCAATTAAATAGAATACAAATAAAGTACAGATTTTAACAACATCTTTATTTTGTATCTTAAAACATTATGTAAAATAATTGCTATCAGATGTATATGGCATATAAATACAAAGATTATTCGTCATTCCCACATTGATTCAATCAGGAATCAAAACCTGGAGTCCAATAAACGTAATATTATTACCATAATTTACCCTTTGCCGTCACTAATTAATGAATCAGGAAAACTGAGCACAAGGGATGGGCCAGAGTGTTAAAAGCTATTAGAAGGACTTTCTAGAAAGAGAATTAAAACCTGGTTTAGCCAATAATTGAATTAAAATGAGCATCAACTCTCAGACATTCTTGTATTACAAGACAATTAATCAATGATAATGAATAAGGGCAATAAACAAAACGGTAATGATTAGCCGTTTTTAGCCTAAAAGGGAAAAACACACAGCCTCTAATAGTCCTGTGGTATTAAACTTTTCTAGAGCAAATACATTTTTTGTAGCATGAAAAAGGCTGTGGTGAAAACTGCCAAAAGGCAAGCACTTGCAAACCTCAAATTAGTTAAACGGGCAAGCCAATGTAGACAAAAAACTGTTTAACTAGCCTAGAATCTCGAACAATCACCAGCGACAGACACTCTGGAATGGTGCTTTGTTTGATGATGTCTGCTAGGGTATGGATATCTATTAAGATGTTATTCATCAAATGACTCCTTCAAGGAGAAAATATTATAGCTGCCAAATTCATGACTGATAAAGGAAGCAGTGGCCCAGAAAACCACACTCAAACCAATCTACGGAAAAATGAAATATTTGCTAAACAATTCACACAAAAAAACAAATCAAAACACCAAACTGAACATAATCCCAACCAACACAGATCACCTTCCCGTGTGAATGAAGGCTCCCTCCAACGAGGACAGACTTAGTTTTACTCAAGAACAAACACCAGTGAAGCATTGCCTCTATCAATCCCACAAACTGTTCTTCTAACCCCCTTCTGACTACTTGACATGAGGGGAATCTGCTTTATTCTCCTCGTATTCTAATATGCCTTCTACTTAGAAGGTATACATTGCTGCGTCTGGGCTACTTGGTGTTTACCAAACAACTCTGCCTGTGATCACCTTCCAATGGCGTGTCTTCACAACAAGCTACGTATACACAGGACTGGATTAACCATTAAGCAGAATAAGCACGTACTTAGGGCATCAAGGGTAGGGACACCACAGAGTTTTTCCACTGGCAGATTTACCATGGACCATATGGTGCAAAACTGCAAATGTTGCAATTAGAAAAGGTAGGAGAAAACTTATCAAATAGATATAAAGTGGAAGTATACAACAATAAACAATTTTTTAAATCTAACTGTAGGTTTTGTTTCATTTCGAAAAATAACATTTAATTGTACAGTTTATTAATATTATATTTTGAATTAGATATATATGAGGGCACCAAAATCTTTTAAGGGCCTAGGCCTCTAAAGGTCTTAATCCATCTGTGCGTAAACAAGGGAGCTGTGCACAGCAATAACGCAAGTTAAGTGGCAACAACGTTATTAAAGATGGTATACTTGATAGGAAGGAGCTTTAAAGACCTGTTTTCATGTAGTGTCCTCTTCAGAATGTTCCCTAATACGTGTTTTACATATCCTCCAGACTTGAAATGAGCAGCAGACGTTTTGAAATTCTGCACTCCATGAAAGAGATGAAAACCTTCCTCCCTGATGAATGATGAGTAAACTAAAAGCTACTACACAACCACGAAAACAAAGAGTTATACGCGAATACTATAGCCAGCTGATACCCTTTTATAGGTTTGGTCGTATTTTCATCACACCCCTTCCAGGTAGGAGCTTCAGCTCGTTTGTACATTCAGTTTGTACACTGTGAATGTACCATGAGGTATGTGGCATTAGATAATAAGGGCTACAGGTACATATACTTTATCGGGATTTATTTAACCACTGTAACTAGTTGTATAACCAAGGTAAACTGTGCTGTTAGTTCTCACAGATAAATCTTTATGGAAAATGTCTTCAATATTTTCACTCTATTTCAGTTGATAAAATAGAAAGTCTAAGGCACCTATTATTGCACCACCAGTTAAAAATGTGCCCAGAATTGCAAAAACACAACCTGTCTATGGACTCTGTGCATCGCACATTTCAGTATTGATGTGCGTAGAGTTTTAACAGAACCCACGCATTACTCCACTTTTTATTTTTTTTTTATGTATTTGTATTTCAGTTACTTTTACATATGGCTTAGAGCATATTTGAGTATTATTGAGGTATGGCAATTTACATGGCAAGTTTATTTTCATTATTTGTTACATCCATGCATGCTATTGGACGCGTGGCACAGAACTATATGTGAAGCCGTAAGAATTAACATTGATTTTTAACTCTTTCATGAGCTTACCATTTATTTAAGCTGCACTGATTTAACTGCACAACACCGCAACGACCTGTATACACCTCAGTATTATTAACAACTGTGTTAAAGGCATGGGGCGTGATTCAGAATGTGGCAGACGGGTTCTATGTGTCATAGGATATAATGCACTAGTAACAAGGTGGGCAGGATATCCGTCATGTTTAAGACTGAGTAACCCATCCGCCAAACTCTAAATCATACCCTTGGAGTTGTTTAAAATGGCATTACCCAATTGGTCTGGTCCACATTCAACAAAAGGCAGCAATGAGTTAATATTAAATTACTGCAAAATAGATGACTGGGGCTAAGGAATCTTTTTATTCCCCAGCTGTAGTTTAGCCCTAACAGACCCTTTAAGTCTCTGGGATTACCATGAGTTTTCTGAAACTGTCACTGATATTTTTGCACGACTGGCGTTTTGGAAAGGTTTTATTCTTTCTGGTCACCATGTTTAAATAAGCAGCATTTTCACACTTTTACTCAATTTAGAGAAAATACCTAAGAGCTCGGAACCTCCTGCGGTGGAGGCACACTGTTTTAGAGCACTCTCCATGGCAGAGGTGTTGGTAGTGATGACTCATACAATTCCGTTGTATGGTTAGATACAATTCAGGATGAATTCCCCCATAAATGATGACGGATCAACAGTCCCTTTTAGAGAAGAAACTACACCAACATTTATGCTAGAGTTTACTCCATGACTGGGAACCAAGAAAAGAATGGCAGACGTTCAATAAAATGTAAGCATAGTGTCCATGCCATAATGGGAACCGCAAGCACTGTGCTCAGTAACTAGGCAAATGCGATGTTTGGGGGTATATTTGGTGCCGGAACGTCCCCCATCCCACAAAAGGGCAATGAACGAAATTCTGTCAAAATTCCCTCCAAAGAATATTAATTCAATGGAGATTCTGCC
Organism: Triturus cristatus; assembly: GCF_964204655.1. NCBI lineage: Eukaryota > Metazoa > Chordata > Amphibia > Caudata > Salamandridae > Triturus > Triturus cristatus. The sequence goes on from NC_140588.1 coordinate 793,897,826, forward strand.
ACAATCTAAATCTCTGAATCTGTAGAATTTTCCATTTCCAGTCTGGTGGAAGATCTCATTCCGCTATAGTGGCAGACGGATAATCCACCAGCCAAACTCTAAATCAGTCCTTTCACACACAGGGCCCACCTTCTACTCTGCTGAGGTCATTAGAGTTCAGCTCTATGCTGGAATCTGCTGAGATCTCATTTTGTGCCACAAATGCTCCACATTGTGGCAGATGAACTTGGGGGTAGATAGTTCTGAATTAAAAGGGAGAAATAGAAAGACACACATTGGAATGTTGGAGCAGAAGGCCTATACCCACCATAATTGGCCCTCAGCCACTCCATTATCATCAATGGAGTTCCCAACATTCTAATTTTCTAATACAAATTAAGTCTAAGGGACTCACTACGTGCAAACAAAGGCAAGGTGCATGGATAAGCAAAATGTGGCAGAAGTAATGAGTGAAACATGTTAGAAGAGAAAGCAGAACCAGAGGAAGAGTCACAAAAGTGTTTGGTATAAGAATGTACTGATTAAATTATAAACCGAAGGTTTCATAGCACCTGAATTAGAAGCCCCCTCCAAAATGCTAGGTTTTCATCAGCAACTTTAAGTTGGGAGACTATTGCAGAGGGCTGGTTGCCATTTAGGATTTGCCTTGATCAAAGGAACTCGTAGCTGATAGTTCTTTCCTTCTTCTCTCTTTACTCTCTCCACCCTCTATTCTTCATATGCCTCCCACTTCTATGCTCTGTTCCTATGCTTTGAAATGGCTCTGCACAGCATACCAATATATCATAGCTTAATGTCCCCCTCACCTATGCCCTCATTCTGTAAATCTCTTTCCATGCCTCCCTTCCACATTGTCCTTTCCTTCACTCATCTGTCCTGTAGAACTGAGGTGGCCTCAGAGAAGCACAAGCACCATACAAGAATCTGGCATGGCTGGTTCACAAAACTGTTTTAGTAAAGCCTTACAGCCCACTGTTGAAAGAAATACTGGTTATCAAAGGCCCTCCACGCTAGTTATATGTCTGAGCTGAAGACGAGGGTCTATAACGATGGGGAGGGCCTTTAACAAGCCAGGATAGCCTGATGCAGAAATGCTATAAGCCTATTGAACATTTCACCCAGTTAGGGTAGAATGTTCTGAATTAAAAGCAGAAACAGAAAGACAAACATTGGAATGTTGGAGCAAAACGTGTATACCAGCCGTTATTGGGCCTGAGCCTTTCTATTGTCTTCAACTGAGTTCTAAAGTTTCAAGTTTCTATTGGGACAGTAATGATTAAATCCTTTGTTGATGAGTTCCAAAATGTTGCATGTACATAGGAAATACTTTTGGGCAAAGGACAATTATCCTTGCCCAAGCACTAACACCTTTTATTCGGTGGCATATATTAGACATTTTTAGCACACTAATGCTACTCTCAGTACCTAAGTAAAAAACAACATGAAGCAGCACTAAATCGGAAAAATAGTATAGAAAAATGTGACAATATTTATTTCAGTTCACTATTGGAAACTCTGGGACATTGTATTTCTTTTATCATAACTTTATTGTCGATCCCAAAAATCTTATAAAGTGCATCTCGGACCATACATACATACATTACAAACACCAAAAACTGATTCAGAATACTAAATCTGTCTTCCTAAAAACATAGAAAACAAGAGGTCAATAGGCAAATAAGTACATCTTTCTATTTAAAGGCATAAAATCCTGTATCTACATAAAACCATGTAAAAACAATACATATTGTTTATAATAAAAACATAGATTAAAGGATACAATAGACTAGATATATTACGCAAGGCACTTTGAGCGTCTAATCCACACGGCCATCCAGAATTTAGCTAAGCCAATTACCACTACTCTTCCAGTATTTGTACTAAGTGTTCTGAACACTTCTAGATAATGGCCAGGACCAATGAGCCTACACAAAGGAATAATCCACTTAGAATTCAGGTTATTGTAGTGAGAGCAAAAGAATAGCAGGTGGACTAGGGATACGAGCCTTCCTTTACTTCCAGGACATATGGCATCGGAGAGAACAATACGCGCCATTTGCTACAGAACACTTTAGTTCTTGTACCTAAACTGCAGAAACAATTTCCGTCCCAATGGCGGAACAATCTTATCAATAGTATCTTTTAAGAAGTGGGTAGGGTTTAAAATCTAGGAACTGTCAAGTAAGTGAACCTATAAGGTTAGACACATTCTCCACCATAATAAATTCCCAATAGATGTCCTTAACCCCCCTTTTTAGGTCTCGCCTGAGCCAGCGCATGCGCTGCTCTGGCGAGACATTTAGTAAGCGGCTTCTCGAAGTGCTACTAAAGCGGCCACCATCTTGCGGTCACGCGCAGAAGCGCGCGCACCACGCTCCGCCTCTCCAATAACTGCTGCGCGTGCATCCCTTGCGTGCTGTGCACAGAGCGCGTCATCACGATCGCGATCACTTTCGCTTTCACTGTGATCGCGATCACTTTCGCTTTCACGGCTGCGCGACGTTACTTTTACGGCCGCACGGCCAATGCTTGTTTTCTTTGCATTTTCTCATCTCCTCCCAGAGCTGTGCTTTTTTTCTACAAGGATGAGGTTAAAGAGTGTTTTATTAAGAAGCTGCTTGCCAAAGCTCCTTGGAATCACCATAGGTCTGGCAGCAGGTCTCCGACAGCATTTGCAAATGGTAATTTGAGCAGCGTGTGTCATCTACACAAGTTGCCTCGATGCTGTGAATGTCTCCACTATCAGCCCACTGCAACTACCCCATTTTCTGCCATCCGCGTTAATCTGTGAGCCTTCTACACATACCCCTAGTCAACTGTAGCATTCACAATGAATTTGGTATTTTTTCTGTAGCATTTGACGATGCATGATAACTGCACTGGGACTTTTCTTCGCGTAAACTTGTTTGTTTGTATAGCTCTTGCTTACAGCTTTTGAGACAATTTACAGCCCTTCAAAGCTGTAAGATGTGGCGGGGTGGGACCCTATTGTCCATGGTTGAATACTTCCATCAACGTGGTTGAATACTCTAATCGACGGCAGGAGGGTACCCTCATCTCAAACTAAATTTACGAATTGCAGTGCCCACACTGCAAAACCCGTGTGTGTTGCAAGCAGAGGAACTGGCAAGGAGTTCTTTTGAGACACACAGAGTAAACAAACGCTTTTCACTGCCTATGCAGTGCAGCTGAAAGCATGGACTAGTTTAGGTCAAAGCATCAAAACATTACATACCCTATATGTTGCAAGAGTATATTAATTGTTTCCAGCTGTATCCCTCACACAGTTCTCTGCTCCCTTCATCATGATTCGTGATCCCCTCCGTTTGTTTTTATCCCACCGTGCCACTCACTGTTGCTTCAGCAGCCGGTTGCTTTCATACACCTTCGACTTCCCGAGTGTTGCGTATTTCAATGGATTCTCCCTGCACAGATTTTGGAGACATCTCAAACTGGTCACCGCCAGCTCTTGCTCTGCCTACGGGCTGGTCTAACCTGCACCTAACAGAGAGCACATCAAAGAGCTGCTTCTCCACTCTGCCTGTTTTCTCTTCAAAACAGCATGTCTTATGCCATTGGACACACCTCACATAGAACTTCTGCTTTAAACATACCATTAGATTGGATTTCAGTTTCGCCATGGCTTGCCATTAAGGGCAAAAACAAAGAAATCCCTTTTCAACTAGAATGATTGTAACCGTGATGGATGCCATAAAGGGTCAGTCACTGGGTGTCTGCTGCTAAGAAATAGAAGGCAGACTGGGAAAACAATACAATTTTGGAGGGTGAAAATTGCCAGCAAAATGAAATAAGCCAAAGCTTGCATGTCCGTGCACTTTCAAGCCTGCAGCTCAAATCCACTGCCCGTTAGTACAACGCTTTGCTCCTTGCATGATTTTTCAGGATTATTCAGTAGCTTTCTTCAGCTTGCAACCTGGTAGTGTCCATGTTTCACCAGTGCCTGCAATAAGGGCACTTATATGCAGAGATGAGCACCTGTTTGATAGGCTTCAGTTCCTCGTTATTTTCTGCCCTCCACCCCATATTGATTTCCTCACACTTGCTTTATAAACACTATAACACCTAATGTCTTTGTTTTACTTTTTAGTTACCGATCGAACTCTGGTCGGTAGCTAGAAAGGGCAAGCATTGGCATAGCCAATAGGTCTCGCCTTTGGGACCTTATAAGTGTTTAGCCATGCAACAGTTGATGTTTTTGCAGTAAGGATATTGTACTGCATAACTAAATACTTATAAGGTCCCAAACGAGAGGCCTATTGGCTATGCCAATGCTTGTTGTGATTGCGGACATCTCCTCCGGGTTGGTCCAATAATCCTCCATCCCCAATTTTCTCAATAGTTCCCTAAGGGAACAGAACCAGGGGATTTTACTAACCTTGGGCAATACCATAAGACCCTAAGTCCCACTCGATAGGGGGCAAGCTCCGCTGTCGTCCATAAAAGATACCAAAACATTAACTGCTTATACTCCATCTTGTGAGCAGTTTTTATGGGACAAATCAAGAAAGATAGGAGTTAGAGGAGAGCTAGCCTGGAGGTTGAGAAGCGATCTTATGAAACGATGTTCAATCACGGAGAGACAGTAGATGTATTCCCACTTCCCACCAGTTCTGCTCTATAAGTAGCTGAGCCTAAGGCTTTTGTGTTATAGATTTATAGTGCTGGTGCCACTTTTCTTGACACAGTTCTTCTATGGATCTTGGTTATATGGGCAGTTCACTGAATTAGAGAATGGTGTGCTTTCTCTATGAGGGGTCCAGCACAAATTCTGGGTTAAACGAATCCCCAGGTAATGAAAAGGTAGAGACTAATTCAATGTGTCTGTCCCCAACGTACATACATCTCTTGGGGGCTTCACAATACCTTTTGGAAAATGGAATATATTTTGCTTTTAAATCATTTAACTCCAGGTCACGCTCATCACAAAACTATTCAAAATCATTTAAAAGTTGTTGGAGCCCTTTTGAAGACTTTGATATCAATAACGTATTGTAAGCAAAGAGGAGGGCAGAAGCTCTTCTCCCTCCAACTTTTGGAGCATTGCACTTATCTCTGTCGAGGTACCCTACTACCCCATTAATGAATAGTGAAATCAGGGTGAGTGCTTAAACACACTCCTGTCTGACTCCATGTCTCATCATGAAGGGCTCTGTTAGCTGTCCCTCTTCTCCTCACCCGACTTGGGCCTTATTTGCTGAATGTAATCATACCAGAATAGGCAGTAAATTTGGTGGGATCCCCATCTCTGTCAGCACCTTCCAAAGTTTACCTTGTGGTCAGTGGCGGCTGGCAGGGAACAAGAGTAGAGGGGTGGGGACGATAGCTGAGGGAGGGGGTACAAACTACATAAAATAAAAACAACACTTACCTCCTTGCCACATCTCTCCTCTGTCATCTTTCCGCGACTGGAACCAGGAAGCACACAGGCTCCCTTTTCTAGGCCAATCACAGCACTGCAGTGCAACGTTGTGATTGGTCTGAGCGATGTGGTTCGGCGCTCAGACGGGAAAGGGGAGCTGGGCATGTTCCTCATCAGGTTGTGTAATGCAGCCTGGTGGAGAACATGCAAAGTGCGCATGACTGTTTGGCCGGCCCAAGACGTCCGGCCAGTCATGCATACTTGGAGTGTGCAAACCACTCCTCCCCCTGTGCCACCAGCCCTGCCCCAGCACCAGCACTTAATTGGCTTCCGGTGCTCAGCACCGGCACTCAATTGTCATCACTACACTTATGACACTCTGTCACATGGTGGCGCTGCTTATCTAATTTAGAGATTATCAGAACAACTGTTCCTTTAGCTTTGGGGACCTGTAATAATATGAACTGTCGCACTTGGACGTGAGAGAGATGGTTCGTAGTTGTTTTGGCACTGCCTTTGGCAGAGATGATAGGTTAATGGGTGGTGCAAGCTGCAGTGGCCTCCTCGTCAGGGCTCTGACACTTATTATTTTACAAATTAAGCACTGGTATAGCTTCCTGGATTTGCCCTGTCCACTTTCCACTTTCTTAAGTGGGGGTACCCAAAAGAATGACATTCAATAGCAAGTTGATATAAGCACCCCACACTTCTGGGTCTTTCTTGTACAGATCGTTCGGAATTCTATCAGGTCCAGGTGCTCTAGCTTGGATACAGGAACTAATCGCTGCATAGGTTGTCTTGAGCAAAATTTCAAGGACTTCAACATTGCCAGATGGAGACTTATCCAACTGACTGCTGTCCTCCATGTCCTCCTTAGGACTATGTGCATACAAACCTCCAAAATGGGACACCCACTCCTCCGGCTTAACAGTGTACTCTAGAGCAGTCCTTGGGCAGTTCAACCATAAAGCCGCTGTCTTCTAGAAGGACTTATCATGTTCCCTTTGTTTCTTGGCTCGATCAAGTACCTGTCTATATCTAGCTCTACACCCTACCAATTCAGGGCGAGACTTCGATTTTACTGCCTGTAGGAGCTTGCCCTTGGCCTACCTGCATTCCTGACTGTACCACTGTACAGCTTGGGGCTGCTTTTCCACCCTATTTTTGCTTGCTATTCCCCCCCTTTTTCACTTTGCCCTAGGTTTCCCTAATCTGCGTGTAAAGTACCTCTTGCAGAATATTCAGCTTCTCTAGACTATCTTCGTTTGAAATTCTAGTCAGCACAGCCACCTCCTCAGCTACTTTATACTCAACAGCTTCTAGGGCCCAGAGGTTTTTCTCCACCCAATCCCATCCTATTGTTCTTAGGTCATTAGTTTGGGATAACAACTCCAAATCTCTAGAGCCCCTGATGGCAGCTTCTGACTCCATAGAGCTGAATAATGATAAGCTGATGATATGATAACCCATTTTAAAGGGTGGTGCATGACCCACTGTTTTGTAAAGCACGGTTTGTGAGTAGGTATTGAGCATGCTTGAACTAAAGCATCATGCCATCTCATGCCCAAATTATCAGTGTCATGCTGGCCGTACTAAGCAAAGCACTAACTGACAAGTTGAAATGCAGAGAACGAAGCTAGGGGAGACAGTCGGATCACTGTGAGAGCAGATCAGCATAAAGGCAGAATCTTAACAATGCCATAAAAATATGTATTATTCCAAAAAAGTATTCACAAAAGTTTGCAATATTGTTAAAATTAAATACCTGATTGACATGAAGCCTGTTCAAAAAATACGCTTTCAGCTAAATGTTCTTTTAATCTTTTATCTTCTTCATCCTTTTGCTGTTGCTCCTTTGTGGACGGGAGAAGTGTTGCAATTACCTCTTTACGTCCCAAAGCCTTCCTTTGACTTTGTTCAGAAACCTGGAGGCGGAATTTATCGATCACACCATAGTGGCAGGCACGCACATCTTTATGACGAATTACACTGAAAGAGAAATATGTAGTTAGAGACTGTGCCCATACACCCGGCAAATGAAAATGAAACAAGTTGAATGATTGCAATACTGAATATTGAACATAGAAATATTGTCATACAGGAATACCCTGAACAAAATATTGAAGAACAAACTATCGAAAGGTAAGTGCTTGTAGGGGAAGTATATATCTATTATTCCTAACTCCACATCTACATACCTTGAAGATATATATACATCATCAAGGTACATGTGGAGTTAGGTATAAAAATATCTATATTTACCTTTTTTGGAAGCAACACTACATGCCTTGTTCTCTTTCACATTCATGAAGTCACAGTTCAGCTCACTGTCCTCAGATACATAACACTTGTTACACTTACAGAAGCCATCCAAGCTGCAGCCCACCCTCATCACTGCAGAAAGTAAATTGGATCGCATTACCATTACTCCCAGAAATCTACATTCGGTCCCCCTCCACACCGGCATCAAACTCACATCCCTATCAATCAATCAATCAATCAATCAATCAATCAAACAGGACTTATAGAGTGTGGCTAATCACCCGTGAGGGTATCCAGGTGCTGAGAACCCTGCTCTTGGGCAGGGTTCAGTTGAACAGCCAGGTCCTCACTCCTTTCCTGATCAGCAGCAGAGAGGATGAGGTCCAGAGGTGAAAAGGGAGGTTGTTTTAGGACTTTTAAGCGAGGTAGGAGAAGGAGCACCCCCCACTGTTGCGTTGGCAGATGCGGGTGGTATGAAGTTTAGGCGGTGGTTGATGTATTCTGGTCCTTGGTTGTGTAGGGCTGTGTCGGTGTGGATCAGCATCTTGAATTGACATCTTTTCTGAAGAGGGAGCCAGTGGAGCTTTTTGAGGTGGGGAGTGATTTGGGTCCGCTTTAGGTGGTTAAGGATGAGTCTGTATTGTCTGCGGTCTCTTCAGTAGGTGCGAGGTGATTACTACGTTGCTTCATTTCATTTACAGAGCAATACACAACTGAGCTCGCAACGAACGGACACTTGCACCGGGGCAGCTAGGGACTATGTCCCCCATCATCCCTTGCGCCGGGAGGCGCCAGCACCGTCAGCAACGTGCCGGAGGTGCATAAAAGGTTACCCGGGCTCCAGCAGCGCAGGACGCACGCAGGCGTGCCTGGGCCGTCTGTGCCTGTCAGAGCCTGGACGAGGCTGGGATGGGCCCTGTCTCTTGGTTCTGCCTCTTCTGTCTAGGTACCTGTGGGAGCTCCAGGGGATGTGTGTTGTCCCTATCATACTTAATTGAGGTTGTTTTTCTTCTATGCGCTCCCCAGCATTCCTTGTGGTGGTGACGTTTGTTTGTTATAAAACTTTAAGGCAAACTTGTGACTATAAATGGTCAAAGGGAAGCAACAGGTGATAAGGGACCCCCAAGACTCTACAAAACTCTACACTCGACTGCTTTCTAACAAAGGCTGCCTCTGCTATCGATAAAGAAATTCTGGCAGTTGAACGTCGGTTATCCTTGGGGGGAGCTCCCTAGCCACTCTGAATCAAGACCCCTTGATTAGTGGGGTTCATGAGTCTAACAAACATGGAGTCCCGGAAAGCCTGCAGATTCAAGTTATATCTCAAACCGAGTCTTTGCCACCCCCTGCGATCTCACCCCCCCCCCCCACTCAGTTTCCATGATACCTGATCCCCCCGCAAAAAAGAAGAAGTCAAAACACATGGAACTCTTAGTTGAGGCTAAGACAAGGTCCAAGAAAAAATCGCAGGACCTATCGCAAGGGACTATCAGCCCCTCCAGCTCCAGTTATTGTGCAAGAACCAGAAATAGTCACCTCTCCGTGCTCATTACATGTCGCAGACATTTTTCTAAATCGGTTGGAGGAACTTCTATCTAAGAACATCAAACCAATTCTGTCTAGACTTGACAAACTAGAGCAAAATGTGGATTTTTTTATAAAATCTGTTACATGTGTTCCGGAAGGGGGAGGAAAAGATATAGCACAACAGGGTGGTTCTTGCATGGGGGGGGGTCTCACGGTCCAGTTGGTACTCATAATAGGCTAGTGAACCATAACAACCGGCACATACCAGTAGTACAGCCCGGGGTGGCAGGGAATGCCATGGGGGAAGTTAATTTTGAAAATAGGGTCCCTGAGTATACTAGTCATATAAATGACTGCAGAGCTACTGTTGATAAGCCTAGGTCTGATATTCAGCGTTCTGACCATCATCAAAAGGGGAACACACCATTGAGGCCGCTACTCAGTGAGACAAACGCTGTGGACCTTTCTGGTAATCAACCACACAAGGCTATCCTGGATCTACCTCCAGAATGTTGTCCCTATGTTTTTATACTCACTAATGTCCCTTCGCTTCCGGAGAATTTTCAAGAATGTACAGGCCAGCTAAAAAAAATAGGTTTGTCACTGGCTATCCCACTCGGCAGAGTACGATAACTCACGTTACAAAGACATCCTGATGGTAAGAAGAGTAGGATGGGTTGGTCCCTTACGCAATTCCATGGACGGAGATTGTGTTGTTATAAACTTTCGAAGTCCTGATCTTGCGGGGTCTATAATCAGGAGCGGGAGCAATACTTCCAGAGGGGTCCAGTCCAGGGGATAAGCATAATGCCACTGTTTTTTCTAATATACATCTTATACCTAACGGCCCACCATACTTACAAAATCCCCGACCAACATGACACAACCAGATGAGAAAGGTACAACTCTATTGAAATTAGCAATAGATACAAGGCATTATCAGTCAAGGACAAACTAGACTGACTGGAGCCCGGAAAAGACGTGCCCGTGATACTGCAGGGCACCGTTCAGGCCGGCTCTCCAGCGGCGGTCCAGACACTTTCCCACCCTAATGAGTCATAGATTTACATTCCAGCTAGCCCATCTGACAGTAGGGTAATCCCTACACCCTCAACAAGGGTTAGCCCTGAAGTAAGACAGATATAGAAGGGAGGATCAAATATTGACCAGCAGCTATATATTCTCTCATGGAACATTGCAGGGCTACGTTCTAAACTCAATGACCCTGAGTGGGGTACACTTGTGGACAACTGTCATATGTGTCTTTTTCAAGAAACCTGGGCTATCAAACCGATCTATAGGGTAAGCTTCACCTCTTTTAGCATAGAAGCAAAACAATCATCATCTGGCAGATGGTGATTTAGGCTAAAACAACACTTGCTTGTAAAATAAAGTGCCTAGATATAGACTACCAGGAGATTCTGGCCATTGACATGGCTTCGCTCAAAGGGGATATCCATGTTAGGATTTTGTAACGTTTATAATAGGTTTAAAAGTCCACAGAAACCCACAGACACTGTTAATTAATTTACTTGAAACCGACAATAATGAATGCCCCCTCATTATTGCCGGAGATTTCAATAATACGTATGAGCCAGTGGATTATGTGCAGGAATTAGTTCGGGAGGAGGAAGAAGCGCAAGGTATCAAAAGCCTCCAAATTCCAACTCTTAAAAGATCTACCAGTGTAGCACAGCAAGTTTTATTGTTCACTCTTGCTCAGGGGGTGCGGGCATGCAACAGGAGGACTCTCTCAGATCCTAGTGCAGCTTATATATATAAGAGGGGGAGCACTAGAAGTAGAATAGATTACATCCTGGTCGATCTCGATCTCTGGCCACAAGTAAGTGATATGGCCATTCTAAACCGAAATGATAAAGACCACAACGCCCTACTCTTAAGCTTTTCAGAAGTCTCAACAAAATCTAACAAGGGCTCAGGTAGTAACAACTAATAACAATAGGAGAATCGAGTGGTCTAATGTAGTTGCTGATGGTAAGCTTCTTCCAGAAGTTTACAAAGAGGTGGTGCCGTTTCTTGTGAAGACGTCTAATGCCACCATAAATGACGATGCTATTTTATCCAGCTACCAAGATCTCTCGAATAATATCTCTCCCTATTTTAGAAGCCAGCGAGGGTCACCCCCTCGAAAACTTAAAATTGCTGCCTGGTACAATAAGGAATGCAGGAAGTCAAGAGTTGAACTCATGGAGGCAGTAAAGGAGGGGATGAGGCCCAAGATACATAATAAAAGGAAGTCCTATAACAGCATTCAAAGGGGAGCCAAACGTAATTGGGAATCAGAGAGTTGGCGTACCCTAGTTGAGGCATCCAGGCTAAAGGATTGCCGGTTATTTTGGCATCTTTTCTCTAAGGGGGTTATTCACCAGGTTGTTGAAAACGATTTCCACATACAGCCGCATATCTGGGAAGAGTATTTTCAGGCACTATACTCTGAGGAGGACGGTGAGTTCGAGGGTGATGCAGGGGAGGAACCTAGGGTTTGCAATGATGTGTTTGTTTGTAACGAGGAAGTGAGTTTTTCCCTTGTAGAAGTTAAAAAAATTGGGCAGGGGACAATAGCATTCTTTCGCACTTGCAGGCGGGGTTCAGAGTTGCTACCAGCAGCCTGGACCAAGTGTTTTGTTTTTTAATGCTCATCTGGAAAGAGGTCAAACTCAAGAAAGGCCACCTCTGTGTAGTGTTTGTTGACCTTAAAACTGCTTTTGACTCCCTCGACCGCACTAGGCTCTGGACTACCCTGAGAGACATGGGCCTTCCCCCTGCCCTACTCCATCTTCTAACCAGGTTACACCACGATAATTATGTCAGAGTCAGATGGAGTCAAGATGGGAGGCTGTCTGAAAATATTCTAATTGGGAAAGGAGTGCGCCAGGGGTGTGTGCTGGCCCCAACTATGTTTACCTTATTATTGAATGTGCTAATAAATGAGTTGTACGATTGTGGAGGTGACCCACTGAAATTGGGAGGCAAGCAAATACCATGACTCCTGTTTGCCGATGATATGTTACTCATATCTAAAACCCCAATAAGCATCCAGAATGTTTTAACTAAATTTTCGAATGCTTGTAAATCCCAGGGTCTGGAAATTAATTGTATGAAAACCAAGTATATGTATTTCAACCCCTATAAATCTGCCAAGGAGAAAGTGCTGTTAGAAGGCCAACCTTTAGAGCAGGTCAATGCCTTTGACTATCAAGACAGTAGAATTAGTGATAATTTGGCATGGGCCCCCCAAATTTTGAAAAGTGTTTTGACACTCCAACATGTGGATTGTGCATTAATGAAAAGAGCCAAAAGCTCAGCGTATCGCCCTATTTCCCCCATGCTGGAAATACATAGGGTAAAAAGGCTTGGGCGCAGCACTCTACGGGGCAGAACTACTGGGTCTTGAGGATATCAAACAACTAGAAGTTGCTGAAAATACATTTTTAAGAGCTCTTCTAAATATTCCAAAGCATACACCCCTATTGCCACTACGCCCCAACCTTGGGTTAAAATCGATCTCCCACTGCGCTGTCCTGAGGGTGCTTTTGTTCTGGGTGAGACTCTGGACTAGTAACCCCAAAGTATCCGTAAAAGATGCTGTGGAAGAATTACTATCTCCAAAAGAAATCAGGCCTTTTGCCTTGGTTTGGGAAAGTTAGGGGTGGCTCTTTAAATTAGGAATCCTCAGGTGAAAACAATGCACTGAATCTAGGTCACTAGGCACTTTAACTACACATTTTTTAAACGTTAAAAGTTGTTTTAGATTTGAAACGTATATGGATGATGTAGAACCACCGCAGGCATGTGCACTTTATATACAGTTCATATTTGGCACTGTTCCGTTAAACGCTATTAGAGGCAGATGGACAAACTCAACCATTACTCCTATGTGCCCATACTGTAACTCTGCTGTTGAAACCTTTGATCATTATTTGTTTTTCTGCCCTTTATATGCAACTTTGAGAAAAAAATAGATTGTTACTGCATGCCGGGAGCTGTCTTTTTCCCGTCCTTCAGAAGCCTTGTGTGTATTTAGCTCCGATACAACCAAATGGCTTGTCTTTACTTTATCCAGATATCTCTTATATGCTTGGTGGTTGAGGTCCAACGCGGTCACACGATCCCTTTTCACTGAAGTAGCGGGAAACTCTAGTGAGGGCCCTGACCCAAGTTTAGTGGCGTAAGCTAAACAAAAATTAAGTATATAATTGATTGCACATATGTTAAATCCACTTTTATTTTATTTTTAATCTTTGAAAAAGTGACTCATCCCGTTATATTTTAGAGACTGTGCCTGATGTTATGCTGCTAATTCTTTTTACTACTTGTATATATTAGTGATGAATGTTTGTACTGATATATTTTTAAAATATTTTAATATGTGTTGTGTTTTTATGATATGTGTGTATGATCATGCTGAAAACCTGAATACCTGGCTGATAAACTCTCCCTACCCCCTCTCTCTTCTTGCCTCACTCATAGCACCAAGCAAATGATTTTCAAAATCCTTGAAAGAAAAAATAGAAGAAAACAAGCAAGCCAATGGTCCTGTCTTTAATGTGCTACACCCTGCCCTGGCACAGGCACAGTGCTCACCATACCCTCACACAGGCATAATATTCACCCTGCCCTCATACAGGCAGAATGCTTACTATGAACTCATAGGTGCACCATTCACCTTCTATCTGCAGACACATTGTTCGTGATACACTACTACAAGCATACCTGCTATGACTCACTCTGTCCTCAAACAGTCACACCCCTCCTTCTGCACTCACACAGGCACACCACTCACCCTGCACTCGCACAGGCACACCACTCACTGTGTACTTGCACAGGCACACCACTCACCCTGCACTCACATATGCACACCACTCACCCTGCACTCGCACATGCATGCCACTCACCCTGCACTCACACAGGCATACCACTCACCCTGCAGTCGTACAGGCACACCACTCACTGTGTACTTGCACAGGCACACCATTCACTCTGCACTCACACAGGCATACCACTCAATCTGCACTCGCACATGCACACCACTCACCCTGCACTCACACATCACCCTGCACTCGCACAGGCACACCATTCACCCTGTACTCACGCAGACACTCTGAAACCTTGTGCTCACAATGATCACTGTTCAACTTGCACTCAATACAGACCACTCTCCCTGCACTCAAAATACACTGTTCTCCCAGCAACCACAATGAACACCACTCTCAGCTGTGCCTAGGGGTTATGACCACCCATCCCACTAATAGTTCTGTCTTCCTGTAGTGTAGAGGTGTAGTCTGGGAAGCTTTGCATCAAGGGTCTGCGGAATCAAGTGACCTTAGCATATTTATCTTAAATATCTATGTCCTATCTGCATCCCCCTATCCTGTTGAGGTATGGAGGAATCAATGCAGGCTGGTTTGAGAGCATGTGCATACTCACCTTACAGACTTTTGCCATATTCGTATCTGCTCTCTTCTGGGGTGGGTGATCAGAGAGTGAGAAAGATGCGAGGGATAGAGGAAGATGGGGGTGCTCACTGATACAATGTGTTTGTATATCTTGCATTGCAAAAAATCTGCCCGCCTAAAGGCTTCCATTACCCAAGTGTACATTGTAAACCACCACATGAGCCTTTCCTTGTTTATGGTGCATGCATGCATATTACTGATGACGCTGTGAGGTGCCAGAGAAAAGCAAACGTGCTTATTTCAGCAGCACAGCCCCGAGCCCCCAAGAAGCAGACGAAGGAGCGAGGCTAGACCGAATGCAATTGTGTGCCCCTTCAGTCTAATGCAAACACTTGGGATCGAGTTCCTGGCAACTTAGAGGAAGGTGTAGGTGCAAGGGCGGGGGCAGGGGGCTGGAGTGAAGCAAACTAGCAGCCAGAAAAGTAATACAAATACCCACTTTTTGTGAACAATATACTTAATGACACTGCCTAGTGCTCGTTCAGTTGCTTCCTTGGTGAAATTAAAAACCAATGGGGCCAAATAGCGCCTTTCACACCTTAATTCTCAATAAAGTTAGTCATCCATCCATCCATCCATCTTTTCATCTTTCCTTCCTTCCTGCTCTCCATCCAGCCATACTTCTCTTCATCCACCCATCATTCTTTTAATTCATATTTCTTTCCTTCGCTTTATAAACATACTTTCTGCTGTCCATCCATCCATACAATGAATTGACATTAATCTAAAACACCATATTTTGGTCTTGGAGAAACTACGTGCCTTAATGTTGGAGCCATATCATGCGGTCCTATCCATATTAGAGATTTTATTATGGTGATGGTGGAAAATTAGATAAATCTGAAGTCAAGTCTGATGTTCTTAGTACTCTCTTTTAAGCCTTGCCATGTTTTATAAGACAAAATTGTATGGTATGGACTATCCAAAGGTACAAGGAATGGCGGCACATAATACACGTAATGCAAATTATATCCATTTGTATGGCAAACCCCCTCGAATCTACCCCCAGGCTGTTCTCCATCTTTAGGGAATATGATAGATATTCTTGTTTCAAGATGAATTGAAAAAGTCAATACTCTTTCCAACCCAGAAGTCTGTACAATGAGGGTGCATTGTTCTCAGTAAATGTCTGGCCTTTTATTCCCCACCTGGCGAGTCTTTCTCATTTGTGATAGGTTGGCGATAAGTAAGAAGACAAATTATTCGTATGAAGTTAGAAGGCCTTACAAGATGTTGGGGGATACCAGACCAGTCCTACGGATGTCGCACTGAGGCACCAAGATGATGGAGTGGAAAACTCACAGGTGAAACAATTCTGTGAAAAAACTCATTGTAAAAAGGGGCTCAGTAAACTACAGGGTTTCACATAGTGGTACCTGCAGGTTTATACAAAATATATGCTATATTGGACCAAGACTATATATTTTTGAACATTTGCAGGCCAACTTTGAACCACACAAATGTAAGTTCTTTAAATTCATACAGCTTTGCAATGCATTTAGTGTTGACATGAATATATTAACTCTTGCGCTGGAAATTTAGCATGGGCCATTTCCACAGTAATAAAACACTCTTCAACAACACCCGAGATCTACTGGGACATCTGCTTATACTATGGGAGACTGGTGAGGGTGGGTTGGATGATTCGGAATAAGAAGACACACTGAAGAGAGCCTGACAGGTGTCAATTAAGACCAGGTTCCAACTCATTCAGTTGAACAAGTTACTTTCCTTTCGGTGATGCTTATTCTGTTGGATACTTTATTTAACCGCAGATTCCTCATCTTTAGAAGATTCCCAGGCACCAGACTGAATTATACAAATTCTTGACCAGTGCTCTTGTGTGAGGCAGGTGGCACCATGTGGCTCTGTGATTATTCTGTACCGCCCTGGAAGTGCCAGAGCAGAGCCTAATATAAGCGCCACCCCTGCATGCTGACATGTTTGTTGTATCTTTCTCCTTCTGTGCCTTCAGACACGGAGCGTAGAACAAATTGCCTGAGACAGCGTGCTGATTCCTAAGTTGAGAAACAGGCCACCCCACAGAACAGGATGGTAGAAGGCCACCTATGAATAAATAGGATATCCACCAGAAAGAATGTTACCAAAAAGGTAAGTACCTTGTTCTTCTGATGGATATTTCTCACCAAAGATTCCTCACCTTCATAATAGATAACATATCAATATCTCATGTGGATGGTCTGGGGAAAGGCCTCAGGCTAAACCGTTCTGCAGAAACAAGAGGGTAAAGAGACCTTCCTGCCAGACTTGACTGTCAAGGCAGTAGTGTTTTGTGAAAGTATGCACCATCCAGAACAGGCATCCTCATGCTGATGCTATTGTAGTAGCTTTGGTGCTTCTGGAATGGGCTTTCTTCCAGGCCAATGCATAGCAGATTTAATAGAGGACTATCCATCTCAACAGAGTCCTCTTCTGCACCACATTTCCTTTGTTTGCCGTAGAGAAACCCACAAAGAGCTGATCATCCTCCAATGGTCTTTTGTGCAGTCGATGTAAAAGCTCAGGGCCCTGTTAGGTTCAAGACTATGGAGTGTCTCCCCTTCCTTTGAGGGTTAAGTCGTTGCAAAAAAAATAAAAAATTGGCAGAATAACTGATTGCCAATGTGAAACATTTGGCCACCCTTGTCCTCAGTACCAGTTTTTCTGGAAAGAAGATGGCGTAAGGCAGATGGGCCGAAAGCACCTGTAGTTCACTTATACAGCATGATGACATAATAGAGTTGAGGAAGATAGTTTTTAATGTTATTAACTTTAAAGAACAGCTGTGCATAGGCTTGAAGGGCGTGCATTCAAGAAATGTCAATACCATGTTTGGATCCTACGGGGCACAACAAATGGTTTGAGAGGAAACGTGAGTCAAACGTTTTATAAAACACATCATAACTAGTGACTTAAAGGAAGGTTGTTTAAGTAAACAGAGAAGTGCTGAAAGGACAGACAAATACCTTTTCACTGTGCCCACCGCAAGGTCATTCTGGGCCAACAGAAACACAAACAAAAAGACACCAGAAAGTCTAGCTTGCAAGTGGTCAGAATTTCATGCATCACACCAGGCAACAAATTTGCCCCAGTGATCAGTGCAGATCGATTTTGTGGAAGGGAGTCTGACAGCAAAAATGACTATACACCATCTAGGATGGCAAGTAAAATGCATTTATCTGTCCCTACTCAATACCCACAAATAGAGGTATATGTTGTGGAGACTCGGCCCTGCTCTATTGCTGAGTCACGAGGGCATCCTAAAGTGGAAGCCTTATCAGGGGACAAATACTTAAATTCATTACAGTGATATGCAGATTTTAAATTGAGAGTGATAAACAATTTAACATGTTCCAAAACCATGCAAAGGTGGAGTAAGTAAGGACAATCTACAATAATTTGTTAACTGACAGAACAAAAAGCCATTAACAATATCAAGCTTCCCTTATTTTCTGCGTATTAGAACAATTAAAAAAAACATTTTGCAGCATACAATGCTCTATGACATGTTCCATACAAATTTCTTTGAACATTTTCAAAAGATCCTTTCTTGGAACATTCCTCAATTTGTGTCTAATGACTATGGCATTTTCTACATTAAATATTAACAACATTTCTTTAATCTTCTTAAGTTCCGTGGGTAAAAACCTTCATCGGCGTGCCCAGAATAGTCACTAACAATCCACCACCATCATGCAATACACAAGACTACCTATATCACTGATATAAAAAAGCCGGATTTTTCGCACTGGGATCAAGAGCTATGCTTAGATTACATTGGTAATGCCAAACAATACATGTGACGCTTAACAGCAGCCTAAACGCTTGCCAGAATGCTCCTTCCCTGGAAACAACTAGTGGTAACAAAATATCTAATCTAATCCTTCTACATATGCCTAACCCCTAACATCATTGTTTACCAATTCCTTTTTTATCTTTCCAATGGTAAAAAAAAAAAAATCCGATAAGATGGTGAAAGAGGAACTTGAATTCATCATTACCTTAACACTTTAGCATCAGCCTCAATCTCACAATTGGTTGGAGTATAAGGTTTTCATTTATGTACATACTATTACAATGGACTATGATCCCAGCTGCAACTACATTGTTATTGACACTATCATCAGACATTATGGGCAACAACACTTTGGCTATTGAGAGCCCACAGCTAGAACTAAATTACCTTTCGATTAGTTTAAGGAATCTCTTCCTGCACAAGAAACACTCTTCTGCTGCCAATCTTCAACTAGACAGTAGAAAAAGAACCTGTTTTCCCACAGCTGAAACATTCTGATCTTAAAGCCATACATAACGTAAGAAAAGATATGTTATGTCTGCAACAACATCAAGATCACTTGTTTTTAAAACCAGTGTTTTGCGGATGTTGAATTGTTTTATCCTTAGCTATATCACATGTACTCCTATAACTCTGCACTCTGAAACTACAGAATCTTCAACACTTGATCCATTATCAACATTACGGGCCCAACTCACAAACTGCATTTTGTAGTACATAAGGTAGTACTACAGTAATACCAAATGCAATTCACAAATCTATGAGTGAGACTCTGCACTCCACCTTTTGTATCTTTTGTATGGGAAGATATCCACACATATACATTTGCTACTTAGTATCAAATGTGGGAGAGAATAGAGTGATGGTGGGAAAATGTTGAATATCTACTACAAAATGGGAGGGGCTTAGGGAAAAGTAAGGATGGAATTTAAGGAGGGATAGGCTATTTCAAACTCCCACCCATAAAAGAGTAAGGAAATCTGCTGTTCACAAACACTTATAAAGTTACTACAGCTCTAAAAATGAAAAACAGTAGTAAAAGTACTTCAGCCCAGCCTTAGAGTAAGTAAGTCAAGCAACACACATGGTTACAATTGATGCAACATACGCCATAGAAAATAATTTTGTTAGAGACATAAACCCGCATGAAATAATGTTAAATAAATAACATCATTTTGACTTTTAAAATCTAAATCAATAAATTCATATATTTTGTTTAATGTTAAAAATATATAATTATTAAACAACTATTGTATTATGTTACAATGTAATACTAAACTTTATTTAACAATAACATTTAAATTACTTTAAATGAACCTTTAAACTTTTGCAAAAATAATTACAACTACTTTAATTCAACACAACTTTTCTGTCGTTTTTAAATTTATTTCTGCTGGTAAACAAGAATATTAATCGAGCCAACATCCGGTGGATGCAACTACCAACTTTCAACTCCCAACCACCCACCCAAACTCCCACCCAGCATACTAGACCACTCATGTTAAAAGCAGGAAAGTTCTGTGTTCATCAGGCTTCCGAGACCACGGAAGACCCAAATCGAGGGATCAGTGATGGATCAGTCATTCCTAAAGCTTGCAGGATTTGTGTGCATGTCCTGCCTTTGTAATCCTTATTCAAAGATATGAATGAGAACAGGATTTCATAGCTTAGAAAAAAATAGAGACCTACCATCTAGGTCGTATGCTATTTTCTCAAGCCCCAACAGATGCCAAAGGTTATGTAACCAAGTTTACAGGCTTGCTTAATATGCTTCCACTAGAAAGTTAGAGACTATTGTACTTAGCTGCTGATAGAAGGTGGGAGATCTCTTCCCACTTCAGTGTGGAATGGATATACACTCTCTGACCCTCTGCCAAATAAGGCCAATTCTAGAAACGTATTTATGTCCTACCTTGCCCTACCCTGCCTTGCCCTACAGTGAGATGGCAGAGAGGACCTTTTAACATATGACATTTAACAAATGTAATACCTATTAAATACAAATAAAAATGTTACTGTGGGTGAGATTTCTAAAATTATTCTTTAAGAAATATTTATAAGTTAAATAAATATCTATTATTAGTTCTATGTTAAGAATACATATTCTAAATGATTTTACATATTTATTTTATATTGAATTTTTTTTAAAGATTGATACACTTTAAAAATGTTCCCTATACTTTTCCAAAGGGAGTTCTCCAACACAGCAGCAGCGATCTCTACCATAGTGGCGGAGAGCTCAACATAATTGTAATAAGTTACTAGTAGTAACTTTATGCTCTTAAAAAACTCCCTGGCTTTAACGGGTGGAGACATGTAAGTTTACACTTGGAAATGGTGAACAACATAAAAGATGACCACCTAAGGGGGAATGTACACAAGAGTATATCTACACATGTAACTTTACCTTTGTGCATAGGGCTGTGAGTATTTTGATGGAGTTAACACATCTTTCTACACTCCTGGTAGTAACAACTGTTTCTGCTGAGAATGGATTGCAATTTCTGAGCAACTGCCCTTATATTGTTAGGTCTGGAGTTAGCTAAGACCATTTGATTTTACAAAAATGATATGTATAATATACTTACTTAAAAGGGCTTTCAACTAGCCCGCTTCGTCCATTGGTCTGTTATTGTGTCATTCGCATTTTGCTTACACCCACTACAGCATGTGCATTGGGGCAGTGGGTCAAGCCACTTCAGCTGTTGGCTATTTTCACTGTGAATCTGAAAGAGCACACCCAGACAGAAAATAAGTTTCTTTAACTGTCAGGAACCACTACATAAATGTGTGCCTATTTTTGCTTTTAATCAATATGTTTTTATTTTTAGATTGCCAAGGGTCTGTCAGTTTCGGCGCTTGTTTTGTCTAGGTTGGACTATTGCAACGCCCTTCTGGTCGGTATACAAAAGGGCCTCCTTATCAAGCTGCAGGTTCTTCAAAATTCTGGGGCTCGTTTGCTTTTTGGCATTCCTAAATACTCTTCAGCTAAGCCAGCTCTTAAGGCTTTGCATTGGCTACCTGTGGAAAAACGTATCAATTTCAAGGCTCAATGCATTGCCTTCAAAGCCCTTCATAACCACGGCCCAGATTATCTGATTTATTGATTTTGCTGGTATGTTCCCTCCAGAAATCTTCGGTCTTCATCATACAAGCTTGTAGAGGTATCATACCCCGACTCTCGAACTGGGGAGGCAAAAGCTTTGTAAATATCACAGCCAGATTATGGAATCGTTTACCTAGTAAGCTAAAAAATTCGCCAGATCTGTTATCTTTTAGGAAAGGTCTCAAGACTTGGTTATTTACCTTAGAGCTTCTTAAATTCTAGTTTTTTTTAAAGTTTCTTCACTGTTATCATGAGGTTTTGATGCCAAGCGCCTAGACGCCCTAGGGTATTAGTGGGCTATACAAATAAATGAATAAATAAATACATTAATGTTTTGCAAATCCATGACAAAACAAAAAAAAACACTGACCAAGCCAAAATGCTGGCAGATAACACCAGACCTATTGGCTTTCCAATGCTTGTTTTCAAGCAACAAACAGTAACTTGATCTTGCATATAAAAATTCACAATCTTGCTAAAATCTAAATTAGCAGCTAGAAAACTGAGTTCAGCAACACAGCAACATAACAGCCCACCGGTTTGTTGACCATCTGATGACAATATTAAAAGATACATCTTTCCATAATAGTATGCGGGACTGCTGTTAAAAAAAGCTTTAACTTATCCTTCACCTCAGTAAATGAGTCATAATCCCTCGCATCAAGACCCAATGATGGTGGCAAAGGTGGAAGATGCACAAAAACTTCTTAACCTTCCATACACAGACTGAAAAGAAGAGCTTGTTTACTGTTGGACCCAAAGGAATTGCCGCCAATTGCTAGCATATAGTTTTCAATAACCATAGCAATTTCTTTCAGTGCATATTTGGTTTGTTCAGTGTGACTGAGAAACACAGGTGGCCGATTACCACATGGCAGTGTAAACTTCAGTACAAGTGACATTCTATTGTTGAAAAATGTGTGGATGCCTGAATTGCTGTAAAAGGCTGTAATCTGCAGTATAGTGCAGAATGGAAGCCTTAGGTATGTAAAAATGAATGTCAAGTTGTTTGCTTCACTTGCCTGTCTGATCCGAGCACTAGTAATTTTTATATCACAAAGGACATTGCTCAGTTCTTGGTCCACTGGTAGAAGTACGTCCTCATTTTGTACTGAAACAGCCTTCTATACTGAGAAGATATTTGTACCGAGCACTGTGGAAAATGCCAGGGACTCCATAAAGTCCCCTAAAGCGCTGATGCAAGTAGGTAACATCAGAAAGACTTTCACTCTGGAAGAAAAGGAATATACATGGCTCAGAGGATTCTGTCTCTATGGATTAAGTACTTTATACTTATTTGAAAGAAAAGCTAGAGAAAGAGTAACCACACCTCTCCAGGTCATGCTCCTTTCTTCTTTACACCAAAGCCAAGAGGGAAGTTTCTTTCATGCACTGACTACAGATAACTCAATGCCCTCACAATAGGAAAAATATATCACTCATCTTGGTCCTGTTCTCACTTGTCCGCGACGTACCCATTCAGTCAATGGGAGCTCATGTACGCGTCGTACGACCGGCTCCCATTGACTTCTATGGGAGTCCGACCGAACCAAGTCTGTCAGCATACGGCCGCATAGTACTCGCTCGGTTGGACTGCAGGACTCCGGCTCGGTCGGAAAACACTCCAGATCCGGTTCGGTCGGAGTGCTTTCCGACCCGGATCGGAATCGTCCCCTTAATTGGGGAAATAAGCAAGAACAAACCTTTAAGAAACTTAAAGAGGTCTTCATTACTTCCATCTTTTTGAAACATCCCAATAGTGAATTGCCTTTTAATCTTGAGACCAATGCCTCATCAAGTGTCATTGGAGCAATTCTATTACTAAAAGGATCAGTACACTGGAGTGGTACATCATGTAGCACATTTTTTTCGAATCCTCAATGTAGCAAATCAGTGAAGTGCATGAATCCAAGGCATGCTAGGTAGTCTCTTTCAATATATCAGGAAACAGGCATGGAAAAGTAGATACTGGGTTGCGTCAAGAAGGACAAAAACTAATCAACAGTCCTCCAACGATCTTGGTGCTAATAAGAAAGGCAAGTGAAGATGCAGAAACTTTGTGAAATCCCTAAAACAATAATTTCAGATCCTCACCACATAGCAGAGTGGATTGTGTGTTGAAGTCCAACACACCGAAAACTAGAAAAAGAGCTTATCTTGCACAATGGATAGATTTTCATTCAAGATCCTGAGTTATAAAGATTAATCCTAAAATGGGGACATGGGCCTTGTGTGGGAGGATGCTCAGTGAATCCATAAAATACAGGAGTTGATAATCCATCGATTTTGGTGGCCTAAAATGAGGGGAGAGACTGAAAATTTTGTAAAGTAATGTGTCATCTGTGTACACGTCAATGCCTCTTGAAAAAAACAGTAGGATTGTTGTAGCCCTTGCCTACATCTCAGCAACCCCGGTCACATATCTCAATGGACTTTATAACCCATTTTCCCTTCAGAAGGAAATACTGAGTTGTTAGTGGTAACTGACTATCTCATTAAGAGGGGACATTTTATGCAGTTAGTAAATGTTCCCACAGCCCCCACACTTGCAGCAGTTTTCCTCACAGAAATTGTCAGATTACATGGACTTTTACATTTCATCAGCACATTTCATCAGCCAAAGGTTTACATTCATATCTAGATTTTGAATAACACTACCTAAAGAACTTGAAAGAGTACATTTCATGTCCACTAGCTACCATCCTCAGAAAGACGGACAGATGAAAAGACTGGATCAAACACCTGAACGTTATTTAACAGTGGAAGCAATGGATTCCTATTGCTGAATTTTCTTACAATAACACCTTCGCATCTCTTTGGGATACCCCCTGTTTTTCTGTTTCACTGGGTTCAATCCCCACCCTTACCCACTTACTTTTCCTCCACCACAGTTCCTTTTGTAAACTCGCTATTCAAAGACATTTGTAAGACCCAAGATTCAGCATTAACCCATCTAAGAAAGGCACATGCTCAGTGTATGAGGTTTGCAGAGAGACAAAGCAGTGCATGATCAGTGTTTAATACAGGTGAGAAGGTTTGGTTATCTCCCAATTAACTGCCCATTACAGGGCCCCATCCTATGTTTGAACCAGGATTTATAGGACTGTTTTTATTGTCAAATTAATAAGGATATGTGCACTACAACTAAGGCTGTCAGATTACTGGAGGATACAACCTGTAGTCCCTATACCGATAGTCAAAAAGAGTGCTTCCTCTACTTTTGGTTGCTACCCCCCTCTGCAAGTGTGTGGATGGAACATCTTAGTAAAAAGTAGAGGAACTACTAGATTAAAGATACCATTGAGGACAACTACACAATTTCTCATGCCGCGGAAAGGATATGATGTATCTGACAACTTCTGGGAACCAGCAGATATTATCTATTTCCTAAGAGTAATAAGGTTATCATAGAAAGTCTCCCAAAAAACCTAGGCCCAAGAGGAGGTTGGTCTTTCATAGTGGGGTACTGTCAGGTTTCGGGGTAAGACACCATACAAGAGAATTAGAACACATATCCGGCTGTAGGTGGTAGAAAACTCCGTGAAGGACACCAGCTTACAGGGTAGGGTCTAAAACACGCTGCCCCTGCCACAAGAGGACCGGTAGTTGGCTTACAGGTCACAGAGGGAAGGACCCCATAACGGATTATTGGATGCAGAATACTGAGTCTGGCAGCATCTGCTGTACTGACTCCCTTCCTTGCCGTTACAGTTTACACCAGATTCTGTTTCTACACATTTGTTTTTTTTTTCTTCTTTGTTGGTTCCCTCAGTCTCCCTTCTTCAGCTTCCCTGTACTGACCCCAGTTTTAGTTTTTAACTGTTCTTGGTATTTTGACTAGGCTACTGATTTCTGATCTTGCTCCGGTTTTTTCTTGTGATTTTGCTTAGTTGGCTAGGATCCTGTTGTTTATTCAGATTCCCCCTTTTCATTTGACGACTATGATTCAGCTTTTTAGTGGAGTGGAGTGTTACTAGTCTTTGGTTTTCTGGCATGTTTCTGGCTTTGCCTGGGGGCCAGTTACAGTGACGCTTCCCCTCACACCCAGTAAGTCATCTCAAGCTTTTCTATAGTGCTTACCTGTTATAAGAACCCTTTTCCCATTATATGATAGCCATGGTCTTCTGCTATCTCTCTTGACAGTGAGTTGTATTTTGTTTCTGTGATGCTGTGCCATCTTGTCAGAAAGTCCAGTCCAGGGCTTTTAACCAACCATCCTGCTGGAAACGAATCTTTCGCTCCCTCTTGCTTTGATAAAATTCCACACTACTTCTTCACTTTTTTCGAATAAGGTGTTTCCTACTTTCCTGAAGTGGGCACAAGACGTATGACCTAGAAGGAGAGAAGGTGGAATTAACCTTGCTGTCCTCCGGCCTGTGTTGCACAGGTTGTGACAGATGATCACCCACCTCTGAGCGAGGGAGCATAATGCAGGTTGTTGATTCTGTCGCTAGCTACGGACGCAGGAACTAAGCATCAAAACTATACTAGGGATCCTAAAGAAGGATGCTGCTTCTGTCATTAGCTACAAACAGGTGATCTAAGCATCAGAACTGGCTGAAGTACCGAGCCTGGGGCCTCCAATATCAGAAAGTTAGTCGTTCGATATCTGAACATTCTGAATCACTTTGTGGATAAGTAAGGTGGGTGCAATGAATTAGACCTTCATCCAAGTATCATTCATTAGGGAACACTCAACCCTGAAAATTAAAAAGGTTTACTGGTGACATTTAGAAATGAGCTTGGTAGCAAAAGGGTTAAGACCGCATGAGCTAAGACCTGAAGATTTAATTTCCTTTTAATGTGGGGTATAACGCAATATTTTCTGTCTATGCTTTCACATTCTTTACACTTTTCTTTAACTGGGCTCACCTGTCACAACAGCTCTACCATGGTGACATGGCATATTGAACCTGCTGCCGTCGTCATGATTTTTCCCCAAGAAGCTGCCTCTCACCATATATGCGGCAACCATTTTGAGGGGAACGGCTTTCTGCATTGGAAGCCATCTTTAAATTCAGCATCAAACCCTAAATCCCCCCAATGACTTTTTTTCTGGACAACAAAACCTTCAGACATTTTACTTGACCTTTTACACTTTTTTATTGATTTGTGAAAACCTGAATTTCAAACACACACATAAACTCAACAAGCATCTTTATAGAAATGACAAAAGGATTGAACAAGGAGGGGTACGTCATGAGAACAGTGGTTTTCAAGATCAAACTATCTCCACATTGCAGCTTTTGTTCAAATAGCCAAGTTTTTTTTAATGATATACAGGAACAAACATCTACCAGTTTTTAGGTCTCGCCTGGAGTTAGCAGCGCACATGCGCTACACTCTCACCATGCGAAGGCTTCTTGGAATCGATACGGATTCCGAAGTCGTGTTTCTGCTCCGCCTGCAGTTTTCATTTGTGCTCGTCGTTTGGCGTCACGAATTATGCAAAAGACAGTGTACTGATTGCACTGGAAGCATTTTAATCCCTCCTGGTTGCCACCCTGTCCGCTTTTGGCCCCGCCCACCGTGATTGGATGTTTTATTGGCTTCTAATTAGTGGGTAAGCACTTATTTTTTGCCATTCCGCAGCCGCAAACGGTCACAGCAGGCAGTGTGTTTGTGTACACAAGTTTTGTTTTGTTCTTGAAGCACGCTAAGCATGCTTTCACTTTCCCACCCACCACTAGCAGGATGGGCTGTGCACCTCGTCTAAAACTTTTTTTTACACATTGAATAATGGCGGCCGCAAAAAGGGGTCAAAAGCTTGTTTTTTAATTTTGCATCGGCTTCTTTAGTAATTTCCTGTCGTCTTTTACTTTCCTCCCACTCACTTTCGTCCTTGTTCACTTTACTCCCGCCCCCTCCCATTGTACGCATCCCCTTTGCTCCCGCCCCCTTCCCCAATGTCCTTGTTATCTTTTTTCCACCCCCTCCCGATGTCTGCATTCCCTTTGCTCCCGCCCCCACCCGGTGCTCATGTTATCTTTTTTCCTACCCCCTCCCGTTGTCTGCAACCCCTTTGCTCCCCGCTGTTCGGGTTTTCTTTCTTCCTGCACCCTCACATTCGCAGTACTAATCCCTCTGTTCCTGCCCCCTCCCCCGCTGTCCGTGGAGATGGGCTGTGGGTGAGGTAGGGGCGAATGAAGATAGGGTGCGTAGTGGATAGAGTTGGCAGCTATCACTGAGGGAGAAGGGGCAGATCTTAGAGTAGTGTAGCAGGGATGTGAGTAGGGATGCACAGTTACAGTTGTAAACAGAGACTCAGTCAAGAGTGTAGTTTGCAATACAGTTAACCGGGTGATATGAAATGCGCACATTTGCAAAGCTTTGTTTAATGCTGCATCAGCCTGTCCACCCCAGAGACAGCATCATTGCTTTAACCTTTGAGACCTGATTGGAGGGTGGGGGGTGTGTGGGAGGGAGGAGAAAATGAATTTTAATCTCTACAAGTACTTCAATACTAATACAACATACTGCTTTTGTAACGTCCAAACAGCCCGTTTTGCGATGCCGATGCACCCTCACCAGGGAATCGCAAACTACCACTCAAAAGCCTGTGTTGTGCCTGCAAACAAGCCTTTTGCTTGGCATTACAATCCCCTGTCTCCTCCTGCTCTCTTATTGTAGACGTTGCCCCCATAGATTAATTTGTTTAATTAGTATAGCAGATACGCTTGTGACTGCGAGGGACCTGTAGACACATTTCATCATTCTGATAAGACTTGAATGGGTGGGCAGCTCCTGAGTTACAGCAGGCTGGTATTAAGTCTGAAATCCTCGCTAGACTGTTCCAAAGCCTTAGTCAGAGTACAAAGTCCATCCGTGAAGTGCTTGCTATATCTAGTGGATTGTGGCCATTGTATTTAGTATTGTGTTACACTTTACCTTACATTTTGATTAGGCATTAAGCGCTATGGGGCACCCTAGTGGAATCAGGGTGCTATACAAATATGAAATACAATTCCGTAGAAGCATGTTGATCGTTATGCTTCGAGTGATCCGTGAAATACAAATCTTAAAAAGCATGCCTAGATTCCCTGTTAATGTGGTTAAGCAGCCTTAACCCCCCCCACCACATACACGGTGTGCCTCATTATAATTCTGAGTTCCAAGTTATGACGTCCATTGAAGATTATTTGATTGACTTGCCCTTCCATCGCCTCTGTGGTCCCACGTGCTGCTTCATGTGACTTCACTATAACTTTACTATTCTGAATGAGCCGTATATAAACAGGGCACTGTTTTTATGAGCTTCGCTCCTGATTTGCAGTAGGGAAGGAATGCTGCGGCGGGGCAGCAGTCACCTGACTGGGTAGCCAGTGGACTTCTGTCTGATTACTCACATCAGCGGATTTGTAACTGTGTAAGTGCAGTCTGCATTTACACCGTCTCTGGCAGAGAATAGTACTTGTGAACACAGCCTTCATTGAGCCAAGGTATGGAAACCTAATTAACCTAGGTCGCTTTTCTGCGCCTGGTGTGTTTTTTTTCCTGCAAGGGGCATAACTTTTTATATATCCTGTAACTTTTAGTTTTTCCAAAGTGTAAGGAGAAATGTGTGGGTTTCCTATTTAGTTTGCAAGTAAACTCCTTTGCTAAGGAAGTAGTCGCCGATCTCTTACATCAAGATTGCGGATGTCCTAGCTTGGCATTGCAAACCAAAAGAAATGTAGCCCGAGAGATTAAAACACGGGACTATTGAATTGGACACTTCTCTGCAGTGCCACACATTCTTGTTTTCACTGCTGTGATTTTATCCTTGTAAATTTAAAGTGCTTGTTTAGCCCTTTTAATTTTCACCAGGTTATAAACTAGTTGTTTTATGTCTTTTTTTTGTACCCATTTTTCAGGGTTAATGTGACTGCTGCAAAAAATGTGTACCACGCAAATCACAGCAGTGTATTTTATGTGTATAGCACTGTGGATTTCTGCTTTTGTCACAGAGATCCTTTTATTACTGTGCAGTTCACAATTTACAATAGTAATCTAGCACAGTGAGCTAAGAACTGCCATCAAAGAGCTGCATTTAAAAACACTTGTGCATGCAGTCATCTATTCAAACACCTAGGGCAGGATTACCAAACATGCCGATGGGTCTTACTCTTATAGTATTAATGACTGTCTCACAAATTTCAAGAATAAAGCCAGGATTTAGCGCGGCATGGCAAAACACTTATAAGGCCCCAAAGGCAAGACCTATTGGCTATGACAATGCTTGTTATTTATTTCCCTAGTCCTTACATTGCTGCGTCATAGTTTTTAAGTATTCATTGTATTAGGTTTCACCTGCACAGCACTTGTAATTTAAAAAAACACAAATGTTAAAAGGGGCAGTGCCTATCTGCTTTCGAATTCTGCCTGTGCCTGTCCCAGGCACGGAACCCAACTGACTACACTAGATCTCCCCTGGTTTTAGCAGAAGAGGGCAGGGTCTTGTCACATTAGTCTTCGTCAGCGATGAGCTTGTTGTTGCTTAATGTTGCCGCAAGTCCTACGAGTTTGCTGTTCTGAAGAGTGTATTCGTACGTTCTCAGTTACATTACACAAGGACACATTCATTTTTGTTTTTAGGCACAGGGATATTAGGTGAATTGTCCAGAATCACAGGATGTGGTGTGGAGCCGACACTGAGAGTGGAACCCGGTTCCCCAGTCAGCAGCGTTGGCCGTTACGTCACATGCTCTCCCCAGAGAAGAGGGTTACTTCACCTCTCCCCTCAGCCCCCCACTTCCCTGTTTCCCTCTGAACTGAATTAAGGCATACTGCACATCGGCAGAGGCTGATGGGCAACCTGTATTAAAGTAAATAAAAACAAAGCGCTATGAAGCGGACAAGCTGGCTGCGCCATAACACTTTATTTTTATTTACTTTTAGTCCTGTTGCACAACAGCTCGGCTGCGGTGTAACATTCTCAATAAACATTGACAACACCAATAGGTCTTGCATAGGAGAAACCTATTGCCTTTGCCAATGCCTGTTTTTAAAAGGGCATCAGCGTTAGAGAAATCAATGCATTCTTAATGAAACTGCTGAAAAATCTTAGTAGGATTAAAAACAGTTTTAACTACTTACATGTCCACACAACACTGAGGCTTGACTGCGCCGGCAGCATCCACAACAACATACTTATTTGGAGCCGTGCAGAGAACTGGAAAAGAGACAACATCATTTTCTTTAATGCCACACAAACCCAAGAGTGAAATATTCTAAAACGTGTCAGCCATGCAAACAGTGCGACCCTTCGTCCTTAAACTGAAGACAGTAAAAATAGGCGAATACAATATAACATCTGGAAATCTGACAACAGGAAAATCAGTTTATTTGGTTTTGGGAGTTTCATGTAGCGCGAACTTGCCCGACCCGAACTTGACCAGCCTCACAGGAGCACCAGTTGCGTTACGGACGGACACATTCATTTTGTTAGGCACCAGGAGATTAAGTCATTTGCCCAGAATCACAGGATGCTGAGCGTCGTTGTCGAGACTCGAACCAGATTCATTGAGACCGACCGCCCTAGCCGTTAGGCCCCGTCCTCTCCCAAATTGCAAGAGAGATGTAGAAGTGTTCTATTGATATACTTTTCAATCAGTACAAATAAACCGAGCTCTGGCCGTGAGGCCTTGGTGCAGAAGACCAAGCACGTGCTCTGCTCTTCGTGAGCGTGACTTCGTTCTGGATCCCACGTCTTCGCATAAGGAAATCACAGGGCTTCCTTCACAGGCACTAACTGGTGTCCGACAAAACGCGTGCATGTGACGTCAGGGCTTTTAGTGACGTGTGCTCTTCCGGTGCTGCCTGCTCGCAGGGTTCTCTGCCGACCTATCTTTCATTAACCTAAACCCACTGGCTACATCAACCGCACAATCACCAACCGTGCCCACTGCCAGCATATTTATGGATTTGAGTTTAACATTTATTAAGTGCAGACTATCTTAAGGTTGAGTTATACAGAATGGAATTAATTCCTTCTGAAGTAATTTCAAGATAAAATTAAGAAAATGTTTAAACGCGGCAGTTTGAGGTGGTATTAATATCAGGGTGTGCGGGGGGTGGGGGGCGGCTCTTTTTCGTTCTATGGAACACTGGGAAAAAAAAGATTTGATTCAATTCTGACTTTGTAGGCTTGTTATATAATTAAATTAAGGAGCGCACATGACAGCAAAGGATGCTTTTATTAGCATTCAGGCAAACTGTAATGAAAAGCCCGATGTTCAACACAAGACAGCAGTCTAGGGAGAGGACTTCAAATATACGTCAGTGATTTGCAGAGCTTTTGACCTTCTTGTATATGTGAATATTCAGACGTAGGAGCTTTTAGCTAGGCAAGCTTGAGGAGCGAGTCACAAGAAATCGTCACATTTCTAAGGCACGCATAGGGCATAGAGAGCTCATTAAACTAGAGCTGTGTGTATTGTGCCCTCCGACGATCAGCGGAGGGCATCTGTTCAAGGTATCATTGGCATTCACCAGGGACCTTACATTATTTATGCAGAGGACACCGAACAACATAAGGTAAAGGTACTGGTATCAATTATTAGAAAATAGGTAATGGGACAGCCACATAGCTGACTTTAGAGAGAAGTGGCCTAACGGTTAGAGCTGCTGACTTTGGAACTGGGAGAACCGGATTCGAATCCCGGCCAGTGAGCATAAATCCACACTCTGTGAGTCTGCGCAAATCAATTAATCTCACTGTGTCTAAAAATGTGCCATGTAATATATGCATTGTTTTTATATAATTCCCACTGGATGTACACACCCTTGTAAAATGTTCTCCCAAGTTATGTACACCCTCCTTTTCTTCCTAGTTAGGTTTGCGCTGCATAAATGCCAATACAAACATACTTTTATGTCTAATGCAGATTGAGCTTCAGAGATAGGAGGCATTGCTGCATGTGCATGCAGTATCTAAAGCCTGATTAACATGGGTGATTAGACAGATAATGAGCACTGGATGATGGAAATCAATGACTGTTAATTCCTTCACGTTTAGCAAGTCCTCGTAATTGCCTCTTACATTCCTGGACAACTCATTATGCATTTATTGAAGTGCAAAAATACTTGAGTACATTTCCATCCCAGCATTTCTCATGGTTGTTCAGGAAATACAAGGCGTTCTCTTTTCCAGCTGCACATTCTCAGATCTATAGAACACTGGCATGGAAGTGTGATGATGTTGCACCTCCTTGACACTACCAGAGGGCTCTACCAGAAGCTCTCTGAATCCCCAAACATCGGATTGTTAACTAATTCATGATCTGGAAACCTGCCCTGGGATGTATTCAAGGTGATGGATACACCATCAACAAAGGACCTGCACTGGCGCTAGCGGTGCAGGGCCGCAATGCATGTACGACGATTCTCCTGTGATTCTGCAATAAAAACGGTTTAAAAAAAATAATTAAAAAAAAATGGATACACCATCAATTAAATCCATCAGATGAGAGGATGTCTAAAAGCTGGTTGGACAATGTGGGTTTGCATTTATTTACTATATGTAGGCTCATATGAATCATTGATACATGTAGTAGGAACAAAAGTAATGCAAACGTACATAAATAAAACAAAATCATCACACTTACTCTTTTATAAAAGGGATTTAAACTCTCTATCAAAAAACAACATTGCAAATGATCTAAACAATTGTATAAAACAATAATTAAATGCTCCTCGTAAACACCATATGGAGGGTACTTTGATAGTTCACAAACCTGTTTTTTTCAAGATTGAGCTAAGAAGCATTTGCCTTCACTTTGTCAGGGGCATACATGATAGTAGAGCGTGCTCGAAAGTGCCTATAGGTTTTCCAAAAAGGGAGCAATAATATTAATCCCTTTGTATGCTGCATGTGATAGCATATAGAATTATAGATGTGTAACAGTGAATAAGCAGTTGTTTTTCTGCCAAAGGCATCTGAGTGACATCAAATGGACAATGGAAGCAAAGCTTGATGTCATTCTGAAACTACAATGTGAAAAATATTGCTGTTATTCCAATCTATATTTTCCCAGCTATAATGTTGTTATTTATGGCCCCCAAATCATCCATACCTACTTTTAACTGCTATGCAGGGGCTGAAGAGTAATGGAGGAGCCATACATAACATGACTTCTCCTCCCTATCCCAAATGAAAAAGAAAACACACCTGGCTCCTTGCCACCCACCCCTGCCACCCTCTGGGCCCCACCTCCAAAGCTGCGCTCTATGCTCTCAATCAGAGTAGAGCCAGTGCTAAGCTAATAGGTTCACTGAGAGGCCAGTAAGAGCAGTCCACATTCCTTTATGATGTAGCAACAGTGGGAAACAACGTTTGATTCACTCTGTTACTACGTCATATCAATAAATAACCAGCTTTAGAATCCGATATTCACATTATAGGCTTACACTAGAAGCCACGCCTAACACACAAAAGTAAGGCAAAACGTCGTGAACGCTGTTAATCGATAAGGCACCCTCCATGCCAACAGATAGTATTGTGAGTGGAAGAACACAACCTATCTTTGCAATACCCCGATGATCAACTTTTTTAAATTCCATAAAACGAACTCAAAAGATAACTTATAATATATCCAAGATATAGTTTTCATTGGACCTTAGATTAATAAAGCTCTTCCAACCAAATGGAAAGCTGCTCGGGATAGACTTATCCTTAAAAACCCAACGGCCAACCCCACAGATTTGGTCAGTTATAGACCAATATCATTGCTTCCCTTTCTAGGGAAAGTTACAGAGACCCTGGTTAACCATCAACTTTTTTTCTTTTCTAGAAACCCATTTACTATTAGACACCTTCCAGTCAGGTTTCTGTGCTTCGTATAGCACGGGTCGGCCTTGGTGGAGGCCACTGACACAATCAGGCTTGCTTTAGATCAGAGGAACTCTGCCATGCTGGCACGTATCGATTCAAATTGAATTTCATGAAATAAGTATAAAAATTAGATAAATATAGAACGTAATTGTATTGCGCCTTTTTCATTGTCCACCTATTTGTAACATATATTGTTACAGGGTAAATTGAAGCTCTAGCAACAGCCCTGGCTTGGTCTCTCCTTGTGAAAAAGGAACCAATAGCCTTTGGTCCCACTGAATGTCTAATGGGGCAAAGAATCTCTGTATTGTCACCATTAGGTTTAAGATGATTTAAATTCATCCAGCTCTCAACCCTAACACACAGTCGAAAAACTGAGCAGCAATATTTTTCACACCACAATGAATTTTTATGATGATCTGATTGTCATCTGCATAAAGAAAAATAACATAGTGAAGAGACTGTATCAGGAGAGCCAGGGGATCAGACCAGTTACAAGAAGGTGAGACAATATAGATAACTGAAGGACACCACACCCTTAAATTCTGACTCATGAGATGAAAAGGGCAAGTGACACCTGTAGCGTTCTGAACGCCAAACGATTTGAGAACTAGGAAAGGGCTAGATTTTTAACACTAAAAACGTACAAATCCATTTAGAAGAATTTGATGATCCTCTACTGAAAAGGATTTAGCCATGGACACATGGCAGGAGTTGTATACATTCTTTCCCCAGTTACAGACGGAGAAAACCATACACCTGTATACTGATTGCCTTTGTTAAGATTGACCACTAACCACCTTTCTGCCAGTCAAAATGATGCCTTTTTGAGCATATTCTTAGTTTCAACGTGCTAACAGTCAAATAATCTTGTTATATTTTACGGATGCTGGTTAGCTAATAGCCTTCAGAGACTAACTGAAGGGTGATTAAACAATACTTCATATGCAAAAAGTTCAGGGTTTTAATGAGAAAAGGCCCGGGCTGGAAAGAAATGCGGCAGTCTAATCCATTACTTGTTTTTGTGGCAGGTCACGCCTTTAGAGCATCAAGTACGCCAAGACGGATGTCCTGGGCTCACTTTGTAACAAGACCAAAGCTATACCTCACTGATGAGGCCTAAGCGGGATGAGGATGTTATTCTTCCCGCATGGAGGAGACCTGGCTAGGCAGTTCGGGCTAGTCTGTAGCTATTGGAGCTAGACCAAGGCTGATTTGCATAAGCTGGTCTCGGTCTAGAACAGCATAGGGAGAGAATCACATTGAACTGGAATATGACCCGAGCAGTCACAAGTGGCTGAGATTAATGAGAATATTCCTTACATCACCTTATTTTTTGTGGCTATTTGATTGGCAGCAGTTACTAAATGTAAAACAAAGGTGGTCCTTGCTTCTGATCATTATGAGAGGAATTCTGCAAAAAAAAAAACGAATTGATAAATACACAGACCTTAGCCCAAATATCTGGAGAGCTGCATAGCTGGTTTAAGTAATCCATCATCTGTACACCAAGAAAGTGTTGCAAATAAATGAATATGACTTACAACACCAAGTACTGATTTGTAGTATACAAAGCAGCAATAACGATTGGGTATTTTGTGACTGGATATTATCACAGGTGTTGAACATTTGGAAATAGTAACAGTGAGCAAGGAAAATCAGACTGAAGAACAAATTACTTACCGCAGCTGCCTTACTTTAGAATTATCCCCAAGCGTCAGACTGGATCAAGAAATACATTTTTGAACAGAGAACATGGCAGGTGCAACAGACAATGTCGCTAGGCGCTGCTGAGTGCACTCCACCACCAGACAAATTGAACCCCCTCCATGGGCGAGCAAGTTGATGTGCTTCACCGGTTTGTTGCAGACAGTGCCTGGAGTGCCAGCAATGACGGCTATAGATGCGAAAAACCCAAAGCAGATCTGCATCGGAGAGACCTGCTGGATTAAGGCGGCCCTTGAGCTCAGGAAGAGCTGCAGGGCGGTAGTGCAAGTTCTCCTACGGGGCAGCGGGAGCAGCAGGAGCAGCGTCAGCACAAGTGCTGCTCTCGCATCAGTGGGAGGTCTGGAGGCTTCCCCGAGCCTGAGAGGGAAGAGAGATTAGCTCCTTGTCGGCGGAAGAAAAAGAGGAAAACCGGAGAAGCAGCTTTCAGGCAAGGTAGCAGTATATCAGAGATGTAGGAGGGTTGGCCCAGAGACACAAATACAAAGTTTTGATACGGCTAAAGGACAAAAAGAAGAGGCCAATAACTTGGGGGAGGAAGGCAACGAACAAACATGCTTTGAACAGGTTTGGGTAGCTCCCTCAGATGGCCGGGCTGGTATTCCTGAGATTACCACAGAAGGGTCTGGCTCACAGGGTTCGCAGGGCAGTAGATTGAAGGGGAAACCAGGAAAAGAGACACAGAGACTAGGGGAGGTTAAAGAGGACACAATGAAATTGTGAGCTGCACAGTTAAAGTTATTCCGTCCTTGAGGACCTTTTTTAAGGTACTTCCACCCGGGGTAATTCTCCAAAGCCAGGAGAAAAGCTTGGGAAAACACCCAGCTATGTTCAAAATGGCGGCAGAGGGGGAGATAGCCTGCCCTGTAAAGCCTAGTCAAGGAACAACATTAGAAGGAGCTGGAAGTCAGTCCCAGATGGGGGATGGCATTGGTGATTGCATCCAGATAAAAATAGGGAGGAACCTCAGCCGGATAGACCCTTAAAGGACCTTGTAGGAGAGGAAGAAGAGGTGGGGGCGCAACCTCTTCTTTAGAGACTCACTCACTCACTCTCTGGGGACATCAGAAACGGCTTCGCAATATCAGTGGCTAACCAGGGCGAGATACGTCATTTTTGTGAGGTTCTAGAGAAGAAAATAGACTCCCTGACAGTGAGAACACAAACATTAGAGGCTAATGTTGTGGAGCTGAAAAAAGATCTAAATGATAGTAAAAGTGCGATTCAAACATTACAGCGAGGAGAGCAGGAATTGCAAGAGAAAATGGAACAACTTGAAAATAACTCAAGAAGAAATAACTTGAGAATATTGAACGTCCCAGAGGGAAAGGAAGGTGATGATCTCAAAAATGTTTGTGTTCTCCATAATAAAGGAAGCAGTTCAGATTTAAGAGATTAAGGCAGCCATCGAGAAATATATCCAACGGGCACACAGGGACCCCTTTAGAAAAAACCCAAATAGGGTGTAGCCACGGAAGATCCTTCTTAACGTTCAAACATACGCCCTAAAAGAAAAAATACTCTCCTGTGCATTAAAATTTAAAGACTTGAAGGGGGAAGGACTTCACATTTGAGATTACATCGGACTTAGCCCAGGTCACTTTAAATAGACAGTGGGAACTGGGAATGCGTTTAGATGAATTTAAAAAAGCAGGGGCAACAGCTCAGATTAGATTCCTGGCATCTCTGAGAGTCATGCACAACAATGAAATGCATCTGTTGAGAAGTGTAAGAGAGGCTGACAATCTCTTGGAGGCCATCAAGAACGGGAGAAAAGGAGGAGGAGCTTAGCGCGCATCCAAGATGGTCGCGTGAGCACAGGGCTCCCCGGACCCTCGCCACTCCTCGCAATTTATCCTGATGATATCCTGATTTCTCGGACGGACCCTCGAAGGTGAACCTCGACTGAGTCCATAACTCTTTCCAGAATTTGAATCGGACCTGGGCGACCATAATTACAGCACTTTGAACTTTTGGGGCCCACCTGGAGGCCGTGCCGGGGACTTGGTGATTTGTGGAGCCGGGACGTAGTTGAACAACAACGGCAGTGGGTCCTCATCTGTGGCCGTACCCCCACTTTCGGTTTCGTTTCCGGATCCTGACATGGTCTGATTGAGAGACCGTTTCGCTCGGCCGGGGACCAATCCAGCCTCCACTCAGTGTCATCGCTGCCTCCTTATTATAGCCTCTTGGGTCAAGTCGTGACTTTCTTCGGATCGTACGAGCCAGCTTCTTAGACCAAGACGCCTCTTCGTGGGGGACCGTTCCAGACAAATGTTATGGACCGTTACACTCAAGCCAAAGGCTCCCCCGGGCTCTCCAGCAGTACCCCGGAGGACGCCAGAGACGACCCTTCTGCCCCTGTTGACTTGTCCCTGCAGGACATTATGGGCGCCATCACCGGCATGAAGAAGACCATCGGCCAGCAGTATGAGGCTCTGGCTCGTAAAATTGACACGGTCGCCATTGATGTCACTCTAATCATGGCCGACCTGTCTAAGACTAACGAGAAGGTCAAGTCATTGGACGTGAAGACTTCCAGCCTCACGGCCGATGTGTCGGAACTTCAAACAGACCATGGCAATCTGAAATCGGCCAACGACTTGATGTCCCAGCGTCTGGAGGAATTTGAGAACAGGGCAAGACGCAACAACATTCGCGTCATAGGTGTTCCAGAGAATCCCGAGACTCGTTCGGTTGACCTCCTGGTCGAAGATCTAATCCTCACCCATCTTGCCCCTTCTGGACTGAGCAAGTTTTTCGCGGTGGAGCATGCACATCGTGTCCCGGGCGGTAAGCCCAAGCCTGGCACTCCTCCGAGGCCTATCATCGCAAAACTTTTTCATTTCAGAGACCGTGATGCGATTTTGCAAGCTTCGAGAGTGCACGGCCCGGTGAAATTTGAAAACTCCTCTGTCAACTTTTTACCGGATTTCACTCAACTTGTCCAGAGGCAGAGGATGGGCTTTCAGGGGGTTAAGCGACGTCTCCGGGACCTGGGATTGAAGTATGCTATGCTTTTTCCTACCAGGCTTCGAGTGGAACACGAGGAACGGACCTTCTTTTTCGAGCGACCGGACAGTGTGAGTGACTGATTGGATTCTCTACCTGGTCAGGGCGATCGCACGGGGCACCCTGGCGGTGCTGAGGGTGGTGAGCCTACACAGAAGTGACCCTTTGGTCCCTAACCTTGACAATCGGGCATTGCTCAGTTGGGTTCTACTTCTCCTGTATATTTTGCCTTATAGTAGTTCGTGTCCGGGTGGCGGGTGGAGACGGGCCTCTCTCCTCCTCCGGGGTCTTTTTGTAGAATGGGATTGTTAGGGCGACAGGCACACTGCATTTTGGGTTGGCTTTTTAGTCTGCAGGGGTGCAGGGAGGGGGGAGTTGTAACGGGTTTTGGTTTGGGGGTGGGAGGGGGTGTTTGTGTTCGTGTTTTCTTTTCTCAAGGTGGCATATTGGTTCTTTCTCTGTTTCAGGTGTCCTGCTCTCTGTGGGGGGACTCATGCAACTCTTGTGGGGATGGGGGGTAGTGGGTTGAGGTTGATATCTTGGAATGTCAATGGATTGGGGGATCGTATTAAACGGGGTGTTGTACTGCAATATTTGCGTCGTTTGACGCCGGATGTGGTACTCCTGCAGGAGACGCACTTGGTTGGCAACGTGTGTCATGCTATGAATAGGTGGGGGTACCGATTGGTGGCACACTCTGGGTTCACCACTGGTTCCCGAGGGGTTGGTATTCTGGTCCGGTCTTCCCTCCCACTCGAGATTGATGATGTCATCCTTGACGACAGAGGGCGTTATGCCGCCCTAACTGGTAGGTGGGAGGGTAAGACTCTCTCCTTAGTCACGATATATGTTCCCCCAGGCCTCCAGACCTCCACTTTCTCTGATGTTGGTCGGATGTTGCTGGAACTCCCCGATAGTCTTCTCCTCGTGGGTGGGGACTTCAACTCCGTGCTATCCGGCGATCTGGATCGCCACCCCCCCAGGGCCCTTCCCATTTCCCAATCATGGCTTGGTGGGTTTTTGGCCACCTTTGGTTTGGTGGATTGCTGGAGGTTAATGCATCCGACGCAATGTCAATACACCTTCCACTCCGGGGCTCATGGGAGTCTCTCCAGGCTTGATTACTTCCTCATGCCCGCGGCCCAGTCCCCCCACGTTGGGGAGGTGAGACACCTGGCCCGGGGCATCTCAGATCACTCCCCTGTGTGGCTTCTTTTCGACACTGGGACGCAAGCCGCGGGACGGATCGCCCCTATTAGCCCCTGGCATCTGCGCAACCCCAAGACTCGCAACAGCCTCATTAAGTCGCTCGACCACTACTTCCTGGAGAACGAGGGGTCTGTTTTGTCCTCAGTGTCCCTTTGGGAAGCCTTCAAAACTGTTATTCGTGGACAGGCCCTATCATTAATAGTCGAGACCAAGAAAGCTAGGAATGGGGAGGTCGTGAAGCTGGAGGCCGAAATACTGGAGTTGGAGGCTAATCTAGACTTAGGTGTTACCCAGGATAGGCTCCACGCCCTTAGCTTGAAACAGTTTGAATATAAATCCCTTGTTACGGATGCTGCCAAGACAATGTACAGGGAACAGCAAGGTAGACTGTATGATGTCGGGGATAAGGCGGGTAAATTGATTGCATGGCTTGATAAGAAGGAGAGAGCGAACCGTGTGGTCCCCGTGCTTCAGAATTCTGATGGTGTGCATGTGACTGACCCTGGCGAGATTGTGGAGTGTTTCGCTGACTATTTTTGTGTGGTCTACTCCCCGGTGTCTGATAGAGATGAGGATGACTCTCGTCTCTTGTTGAGGGACATTGCGCTGCCCTGCCTGTCCGAAGAGGATCGAGGGCGCATGGAGGCATCGTTGTCGGCCGACGAGATTGCTGCCGCGATTTGTTCCCTTCGTTCTGGCAAAGCTATGGGCCCCAATGGATTGCCTATTGAATTGTACAAGTTGCGCCCGGATAAAGTCGCACCGTTTCTCCGTGATATGTTTCTGGAGTCGCGTGAGCTTGGTTCCCTCCCTTGTGATCAGCGTCTGGCCACTATAGTTGTGATTCCTAAGGAGGGCAGGCCTCGTGATCGTTGTGCCTCTTACAGGCCTATTTCCCTATTGAATGCTGAACCTAAGATTCTTGCCAAGGTCCTTGCTAATCGCTTACTCGCTGTCATCTGTGACCTGATCCATCCGGATCAGTCGGGTTTCATTCCGCACCGGAACACTGCTCTTAACTTGCGGCGCTTACATGGCGTTCTCGCCAGGGCGGAGTTTCTCTCTGAGCCGGCCATCTTGGCTTCCTTGGACGCCACGATGGCCTTTGATACGATAGAATGGCCATATCTTTGGGCCACTCTGGCGAAGTTTGGATTCGGTGCGGGATTTATTAGTTGGATGAGACTTCTATATACGGATCCGCTGGCTCAGGTTGTTGTCAATGGTAGGGTGTCCCAGCCCTTTGCTCTCGGGAGGGGTACTAGGCAGGGGTGTCCGTTGTCCCCCTTGCTCTTTGCTCTTGCTTTAGAACCGCTTGCAGCCTGGCTCCGATGGGAACCATCGATAAAGGGCATTCAGTGGGCCCCTGACTTTGAGGATCGGGTTTCATTGTACGCCGACGATATTCTCTTGTACCTCACCTCCCCGCGTGAACCCCCTAACGTCCTGTTCGACGTCCTCACTTCTTTCGGTAAAAACTCCGGTTTGATCATTAATTGGTCTAAATCGTGTGTGTATGTTATCTCTGGTGGCCTTCCCCCCTCACCGAATAGGTTTCCCATTCACATTTCGAAATCCGGTTTCAAGTACTTGGGGGTCTACGTATCGTTGGACCCGGCGGTCCGACACGAGCATAATCTCCTTCCTCCTCTCTGGCGATTGAAGTTGGACGTGGCTCGGTGGCGTAAATTGCCGTTGTCGCCACTCGGTCGAGCGGCCCTTTTTAAAATGATGTCCCTGCCCCGATTTCTCTACGCACTCCAGAACTCCTTTGATATTATTCCAGCGGCCTACTTCCGGGAGGTGGAGGGTTTACAGAGGAGACTTGTTTGGGACGGTCGCGCACGCATCGCTCTCGCAAAACTGACTCTCCCCTGGTATGATGGGGGCATTGCGCTCCCGGACATCAGGAGGTATTATTGGGCCTCCCAGTTGTCCGCCATCAACCATGCTACGTATGCACCCGGTCCAAATCCGGCTTTCGAGATGGACAAATATCAGTTGCCTGGTGGCAACTTCAACAGAGCGCTCTACTCCCGGACAGTGGGGAGGAATCTAACGGGACCCACTAAGATTGCGGTACGTGTGTGGAAGGATGCCAATGTGGCCATGGGATGGAATGATCGATTGACACGAGCGACCCCTTTGTTTGCTTCGGAACGATTGGGATGCCTCTGGACAACGAAAGGTTTTGAGAACTGGGATACGATTGGCATTAGCAGAGTGGGTGATCTTTGGGTGAAAGGTGCAGTCAAGTCCTTTGCGGTGCTTCAGAGCGAGTAGGAGTTGAGTGAGAGGGAGTTCTTCAGATATGCACAGGTCCGCCACGCTTTGCTGTCGGTCTTCACGGCCGGTACCACTGTCCCTGTGTCTTCCCCACTCGAGGACCGTATACTTGATGGTCATCTGCCCGATAGTACGATTTCCTTGATTTATAAGAAATTAATCAACAATCGGGCGGATCTCCTTGTGCATCTTAGGAAGGCCTGGACCGGAGACGGGTTGGAGTTGGATGACGAAGACTGGCAGTCTGCACTGTCCTCCCCGAAAGAGGTCGCCATTCCCGCCCGTCTCCGTCTCATCCAGTTCAAAATTCTTCACCGAGTTTATGTGACGGGTCCTCGTTTGGTTGCTATGGGTTTTTCTTCGGATGGGTTGTGTAGGTGCGGATGTGGAATGAGCGCCACCTTCCTTCATATCCTTTGGGAGTGCCATGAGGTTGCGGCGTATTGGCACCGTGTGCATGCTGTAATGGAGTGTGTCACTGGGGTCGCTCTGTTGCCTGAGGCTCGTAGATGTCTGTTGAATGTGTGGGAGCCGAATGATTACGACGTTGCCCGGGCCCGGTGGGCGGCACTTGGGAACATGATTGCAAAAAGGGATACTGCGCAGCTTTGGGGTTCCCGACGGCCTCCCACCGTGTCAGTATGGAAGGAGAACAGAGACTGGTGCATGTTTAGAGAGAAGACGGTCTATCTGGCTAGGGGCAAGCCTAGGGCGTGGAATAAAATCTGGGGCCAGTGGAACACCTACCGAGGTAACATCTGTACGCCCCCCTTTGAGGACACTCCGGACATTTCTCTGTCCCCCTGATCCTGAGGTTCCTAGAATACTGTACTTCTTTTGCTGATTGTCCCGCCTTCTCCACTGCCTCCTCCCCCTGGTCATCTCTATTGTCCTCCTGATTCTCTACCTGGTATGATAGGTCCCCCCTCATCGAAGTTCGACACCGTTTAGAATGTTTCTCGCCTTGAGTGTTGTTTTGTTGTTTTTTTTGTTGTTTTTTTTTTTTGTTTGTTCTTTCTCTTAAACTTTAAAATATTGGTATTCTGCCTATCTTCTGAGTTGCCGAATATATATCCTGTAATTCTGCTGGACCTCTGGGGATCAGTCGCTGCTTTGTGACCTTAAGCAATTGATTTGCATATACTAGCGGCCGGCCCTTGTGGTTGTAGGCCCATATTTGTAATGATGTTGTTTTGCACAATAAAGTTTTCAAAAAAAAAAAAAAAGAACGGGAGAAAAGAACCTAGGGATTGATGTATGAAAGAAAATCAGAGACAGAGAAAACACGGGAGGATGTTGGGGTTAACATGAGTTTCTTTTTATGTATATATGTGGGTGGTGGTGAGTGCCGGTGGGCTGGAAAGAAAATTGGACTAACACCAGGTCCAGAAGGAAGTATGGGTGGGTTCGCCAAAGGGAGGGGGTAGGGGGATGAACACTGGGTGGGGAGCATGTGCGAGCATTTTTTTAGACAAATTCCACGAACACCTCAGAGGGACATAGGATAGTTAATAGGGACTGTAGTGTTCAAGTAAAGGAAGGGGGAAGCGTAGCAAGGAGATGACGACTCAAGATACTAACATGGAATGTCAACGGGTTACGTATGATGGGGAGAAGGGATAAGATACTACAGTATCTTAGAGATTCTCCAGCACAAATCATGATTTTACAAGAAACACATCTGGTAAAAGAGGAGTGTCGGAAGCTGTTTAAAAATCAAAGATGGGTGCAGAAGATGGTATGCACAGAGCAGAGTGCTAATATAAGAGGGGTGGTAATAGTGATAAAAAACAAGGGGGAAACGTATGGCTTATGGACACAAGAGTCGATACGGGTGGCAGGTGGATAA
The DNA here is from genome assembly GCF_964204655.1 of Triturus cristatus. Lineage (NCBI taxonomy): Eukaryota > Metazoa > Chordata > Amphibia > Caudata > Salamandridae > Triturus > Triturus cristatus. The sequence continues at coordinate 793,942,266 of NC_140588.1, forward strand.
TAGCAAGCATAAAAATAAATGACATCCCACTAACATTAGTGGGCTACTATGGCCCAAACCACGATGAATGTGAACCGTTACAAGCAGTGTTTACTAACCTGTTGGACTTCTCAGGCCCTGTTATTAGGGCAGGAGACTTTAATGTTATTTTGGATTTGAATTCAGATAAATCTAGTAAAATCAGAGCTATACCCACTCCCAAATCATACGCCTTTTTGAAGCCCATGATGAAGCAATATTCGCTTAGTGATTTATGGAGGGAGAGGGTGGGAACATTGCAGGGAGCCTCGCATTATACCAAAAATATGGGCATAGGTCAAGGATTGATTACTTCCTACTGGAGCGGAGTCTTCAATATTGGGTACTTGACGGCCCATTTGTCAGACCATTCAGCGGCAACCATACCAATTAGGAATATTAGCCGACCCACAGAAAGGAGGTGGGCACTAGATCGTACTATCTTGGCGGACACAACAGCAAAGGAAGACTTGAAAGTCGAAGTAGGAGAATTTCTCAAAATTAACAGTCTTGTTGCCGAAATGCGCATTTCGGTAGCGAGACACAAACAAGCTGGGCCCACCTATACCAGGCTCCACGCTAACACGGACGCATCCGCCCATGTGACTCCTTTACCTTTGATCGTACATTTCGAGATTCATTTTTACCCATCGACCGGGTTGGAAATATCACCGGTTCTTCGATCGCTCAACCGTAGCGCTTTTATCAGCCCTGAAGAGTCACAGGTAGTCACCTGTTGACGAAACACGTGTCGGCTGGCGCTTTTGCTTTGACGAAATTCAACTTGTATAAAAACAACATTCACGGAACTACCTGTGTCGACCTTCTTTTGATTTCCAAATTGTATTAACTTTAAACCTTAAACATGTGCCCAGGACTTGTTTGTAATATCTCTTGAACACAGACTGTAAAATCTTTACAAACATTTTGTCTGGGAGATTGAGTAAAGTAGCCAGAGAGGTGATCCATAAATATCAGAAGGGATTTATCAAAGGGTGATATATACATGAGTTAACCTATGGGCTCATAGGAGCAATTGATGTGGTATCCGCTTATTCCAACTCCATAGCAGTTATAATGCTAGATGCTTCCAAAGCATTCGATAGAGTTAGGTGGTCATATTTGCTTGCGGTTTTGAAACGTCTCAAGCTTGGGGGAAAATTCTGAAGAGCAGTCCGACTGATATACCAGGACCCCTCAGCTAGAGTCCTAGTGAATGGTAACCTATCCCCACCCTTTAAAAAATTTAGGGGCAGAAGGTAGGGGTGTCCCTTGTTCCCCCTCTTATTTAATATTTCTTTGCACAGAAACTTAGAATGGCAAACAACATTCCACCTTTTTCCTGAGGAGGTTGGATAAAGAAAGCGGCTTCATATGCAGACGATCTGGTGATCTTCTCCTCTGATTTGGAGGTCGAATTATCAGCCACTATACATTTGGCTCTGGACTTCGGTAAACTATCTGGGTACCTGGTTAATGAGGGGAAAACAGAGATTATGGTTTGAAATCAGAGGAAGGATATCCCGTTGATCAAGAATGAGATGAAGTATCTGGGTCTAAAAATTGTGGAAGATATAAACAAAATCCCCGAAATAAATTTGGATAAGATATCTACAGAAATTTTGCAGCTAATGAAGAATTGGCTACACCTCCCCCAAACGATCTTTGGGCGGGTTAATCTGATCAAAATGGTGATACTGCCAAAAATAAAGTATCTCTTTAATACTATCCCCTTACATTTTGAGAAAGCGGCAATAGATAAAATCCAACAGGCAATAAATGCCTTTATTTGGGCTCATAAGGGGGTTCAGATCTCGTGGAAAAAGTTGCGGAGAAGAAGAGAGAATGGGACATTCAATTCTATGCTTGGGCCTTCCAGATCACAAACTCCAGAATGCTTTTGAACACACCTGATGGCTCAGATGTAGGAACTATGTATTTGGCAAAGATAAAAGAAAGTAAGATGGGTATAAACAGATTTCCCTTGAAATTTGGGGACCAAAACTTCTTTAAAAAAATCAAACTAAAAGTGCTTTATGCATTTGCCAGAATGTGGTACATGATAAGACAATATTCTAAACTAGAGTACTACTCCTTCTCAGCCCCAATTTGGGAATCACCAGGGACTCCGGAATGTCTTATTCATAAACTAGCGCTATCAATGAGAAATGCTGGGATACTCGTTTGGGGAGAGATCACTCAAGGTAGACAGCTAATGGCATGGAATGAGTTAAAAGACCTCTTGGGGGCAAAATCTGACGTTTTAAATATATGCAACTGAAGAGTTGGGAACAGAGTTGAAAAAGGCCTTTGGGTATCGGAAATGAATTGGAAGAGCTACTTACTAGGAAAGCCCCAGGAAAGAAAGAAGTCTCCTTTTGGTTTTGGGAATTACAAGACATCATGGATGGAGACTTCACCCTGGCAGAACATTTATGGGCAAGATGATTGCCGAGGGGCGACTTACAATATACGTGGCAAGTATTGATGCACACAATATTTTCCATTGTCAAGCCTGCTTTTTTTTATAAAGAAACCACCTCTTTTCACTCCACAGGACATATATAACACCTGGGAAGAAAAGGAAGATCGATGTCATGTGCAAACTGTGGTTTGGAAAAGGTAACACATGTCCACATGTTTTCTCAATGCACAGAGATTAAGAGATTTTAGGAGGAAGTAGAACTGACACCCTCAGGTATTTTGGGGGTACAAATAAAAGTAAGCCTTTCACTAATTATTTTTGGTGTAATGGAAGGGGTAGTAGGAATCACTAGAGATTTGTTGTTTTATGCAATCCTACAGGCTAGAAGAGTAATCTGCTGTAACTGGGTCTGAGAAACTTCACCTCGACACTTGAAGTGGCTAGACTCCATGTTTTATGTGTCTAAAATGGACTTATTGGGAAGGGGGTCCAAAAAGAAAAGATTCTGGGGTATGTTGCAGAGGTGGGTGGGGATAATTGAAAATAAAGGGGATAAGAGATCTAAATATCTGTCCAATGATTATACCTACATAACTCTCCGCTTTTGCTGCAAGGACCCCCCCTCCGTATATCGGCTTGATCCGATGCAGCTGCGGCAAGAATTGGATGAGGTGAGAGATATACCAGAAGGAGGAAAACTGCTTAAACTCCGGGCTTTGTTTGGTCTCTCTTTCGTAAGGCAAGACAAAGGTACAGGTCATTAGATCATGTGCTGAATGAGGACAAAAATAAAGAAATTCTTGAACAGTAGCCATGCATGCCAGTTGGTGGCGTCGTCCGACTCTGTGTGCCGGCGGTACCCGTGCCGGAAGTGACGTGGGCGACGCCTATATAGGTGCAACCCCAGCACGCTGTCAGTTTCTTTTCGTGTGGAGCCACAAAGAACACTGACCACTGGTGTGGAAAACTAAGGCCCTGAAAGGGTACAGCCTTGATCCTAGAAATCTGTATGCAGAGCAGGGAGGATTGGTTGGTCAGTAAGGAGGCTGCGGCTAGACAGAGTCCCGACCAGACAAAGTGTTCCCGAAGGTAACTAACTTGCTTACCATAGACTAGATACCCATGCAATACCTCCTCAATGGTGTTTCTGCAGAACAAGTTCCTAATATAAAGTCGTGCAGGACCGAATGGACAAAATGGATATCCCAACAGACCTGACTGTCCAGGCGGTACTGCTTGGTGAACGTGTGCCAAGATGTCCACATTGCTGCCTGAACGATGTTAAGGATCGGAACTCTGCGTGCCAACACAGTGGTCGCAGCCTTACCTCTGATAGAATGAGCACGTAAACTCTCAGGGGTTGCTTCTTGGTGAATGCATAGCAGATTTTAATGCAGAGCACGATCCATAGGGAGATGGTCCATTTCTGCACAGCGTTTCTCTTCATGGGTCCGAGATACCCTACCAAGAGTTGGTCGTCCACCCAGAATTCTCTCGAGCAGTCAAGGTAGAACGACAACGCTCTTTTTGGGTCGATTCAATGGAGTCGCTCCACTTCTTTAGAGGGATGCGGAAGAGCATAAATGGTAGGCAGGGTGATGGATTGGCCTACATAAAAGAGAGCGACAACGTTCGGCAGAGGGAAGCTCTAGTGCGAAGAACCAGCTTGTCTGGAAAGATGGTTAGGTACAGAGGCTTACATGACAAAGTCTGGAGCTCACTGACCACTTGCCACAAGGAATGCCATCATGATGGTAAGTAGCCTGAGAGGGCAGTTATGTAGCGGAATTGCAATCCCCAGCACACGTTTTCTATTTAAAAGACATGACAGCTGTAACATGCGAAAGTACATGCTATTGCAAAAAACACAGTAATGAGGTTCTTCCTTTCTTTTTTCTTTTTTATTCGTACAAGTTCTTAGCCAGCTCATACTCGAGGCACCGGAACTCGAACATTGACCAGGAAAGTCAGTTATGATATTAGACAAATATTGAAAGCGAATAGCGTACCATACGAATATCTTCGGCTACGTACCCTGTGGGTTGGAATTATCACCACAATTGAAAAAGATCAGGACAAGGGACAATTGAGCCTTGAAAAAGTCGCAGGTCTATATTCCCAATGTAGCAACGAAACACGTGTTGGCTGGCTAAGAACTTGTTCGAATAAAAAAGAAAAAAGAGGAAAAGAATAAAAGAAAGGAAGACCCTCATTATGGTGTTTTTTGCAATTGCGTGTCCTTTCGCATGTTACTGCTTTCATGTCTTTAAAATAGAAAACGTGTGCTGGGGATTGTAATTTCGTTCATTTGTAGCCTATGCCACAAGTTTTGGGGGCGCTGGTGGTTCTCTCCACCCTACAGCACCGTTGAATTAATACAGTCCTATATATTGATATTTTGTGACATCACCCTTGTGGCGCCAGTTTTCCTACCATTATACCATCGACCATTTGTTTTACAGTTATGTAGTGGCTTAAAGGTAGAGCACATTACAAATGTAAATACTAAATTGTGGTCCCATGAGGTAAAGATGGAGACATACGTTGGAGACCTTTCAAAACCCATTTACAACAGGGAATATGAAGAGGGATGGCTGATCAGGCAACCGCAGAAAGGCTGACATGGCAAAAAGATAGCCCTTTAAGGTGCCCAAGACAGGGCCCTGCTGGGAAAGGGAGAAAATAAAGAGAAGGACTTGAGAAAGGGAAGCAGAAAGACGGTCAACTTGCTTCTCCATTCCACAGACTTTCTCCAGCTGCAGGCACATACTGTCTTGGTGGAGGGACGCCTGGCAGCCAAGATAACATTGCAGACTTTGGGCGGAAGATCGTAAGCTATCATTTGTCGCCGCTCGATCTCCATGCATGAAGGAGGAGCATTGACAGGTTCGGGTGGAGAACACTCCCCTGCTGCTGCGACAGAAGAGCCTCCGGAAGGGGCAGCATAATTAGAGAACTGAAGGCCATGCTAAACAGCTCAGGATACCAAACTCTCTGAGCTCAGTCGGAGCCACAAGGATGACTTGGGCCCAATCATTTCTGATCTTCTTGAGAACTATGGGCAAGAGTGATATAGGCAGAAAGGAGTACAAGAGGCCAGAGCTCCACTCAAGAAAAAAGAGAGCTGCCTTAGACACTCTAGTGTGCAAAACTGCTGACAATGTATGTTCTCGGCGGTGATGAACAGATCTAACCAAGGCTCTCCACACTGCTGAAAGAGACTTTGCATCACCTCCAGGTGGAGATGCCATTCGTGATCTGCTAAGCATTTTCAGCTGAGTTCATCTGCCCAGGCATTCCGAGAGCCCGCCAGATGTTGAGCCACCAGAGATATGTCCTGACACTACAACCATGTCCAGAAGCGCATGGCCTTCTTGGTAATTGGTCCATGACCCCACCCCGTCCTGTTTGTTGTGGTACCACATGGTAGTGGTGTTGTCCGTAAATACTTGCACTAGCTTCCCTTGAGGGAGGGTAGAAATGCTTTCAATGCCAGCTGGATTGCCTGAAGCTCCAGCAGGTTGATGTGGAGCCTGGATTCTGCCAGAGACTAGAGGCCTCTGATCTCCACCTCTCCCACATGGCCACCCCATGCCAGCAGTGATGCATTTGTCACCACAGTCAGATCTGGCTGGGGAAGGGCCAGCAGCCTCAGAGTCAGTCTCACCGAAACCCATGATAGAGGCTGAAACATCAGTATCATAGCCAGAATATCCTCGAATCGAGATTCAGGAGGATAAACCTGAAACTGCACCATTTCAGAACAGCTCCAATGAAAGGGAGCGTCTGAGAGGGAATCAGGTATGACTTCGGCACATCGATAGTAAACCCCATCAAGTGCAAAAAGTCTGCAGTAGGCTAGAGGTAAGAGGCAATTGCATGAGACGAGCCACCTTCAACAGCCAGTAGTTGAGATAGGAAAAGACTGGTATCGCCAATCTCCGCAGATGAGCAGCAACCACCACCACCACCTTGGTGAACACGAGAGGGTCACTGGGAAGGCCAAAAGGAAGAACAGCAAACTGAAAGTGCTCTTGTCCCACAGTGAACCGCAGGTAACATCTTTGGGCAGGCAGGATGGGAATGTGGAAGGATTATGTTACCTTCCCTGTAAGCAGCGGTTCTTGGCATGTAGAGCTGTAAATTCACATGCTTTGCATACTCCTGCCATCTAGTGTTGGGTCCGGATGTTTGCAAGTTGTTTTTCTTTAAAGAAGTCTTTTCCAGTCACGAGGTAAGGTGATATTGCGCATGGGCATCAACTCCATTGTAAGATAATTTTCTCGCAAGAGGGTGAGAATAGAGGAAGTAAAAGTATAGGGATGTCCATGCGTATGTAATGTAAATAATGAGTACTGCAACAACCACCGGTGTCTGGGGAGGCGGGAGGGCGCATGTGAATCTACATCCCTACATGCCAAGAACAGATGCTTACAGGGTAAATGACATAATCCATTCGAGGCATGTCTGCTGTAGATACACATGCTTTGCATAGACTATATAGCCGTATTCTCCCAAAGTGGTGGGTAACTGGTAGGTGTTTCAGTTGTTTGAAAAAGTGTTTTAGCACTGCTTGTCCTACATTAGCTTGTTGACGTGCTAACACATCCACACAATAATGTTTAGTAAAAGTGTGTGGTGTAGACCATGTTACTGCTTTACATATATCAGCTATGGGAATGTTACTTAAAAAGGCCATAGATGCTCCTATTTTTCAAGTGGAATGTGCTCTAGGAGGTATAGATAGACTTCTTTTAGATTTAGCATGGCAAGTTTGAATACATTTAACAATCTATCTAGAAATACCAGATTTAGAGATAGGATTGCCTTTGTGGGGGGAAGCAAATGCCACAAAAATGTGCTTTGTTTTATGAAAATCTTTTATCCTCTCAATATAGTATAATAGTGCTCTTCTAAGGTCAAGTGTGTGAAGAGCCCTTTCTGCCACTGAATGAGGGTGAGGAAAAAACACAGGTAACTCAACTGATTGTTTAATATGAAAAGCAGAAACCACTTTTGGAAGGAATTTTGGGTTTGTGTGACGAACTACTCTATCTTTATGAACTTGACAGAAGGGTTCTTCTAAGGTTAATGCCTGTAGCTCACCAACTCTCCTTAATGAAGTGATAGCAATTAGAAAGGCAACTTTCCATGAACGAAATTGCAATGAACAATTGTGTAATAGCTCAAAAGGTGAACCCATGTGCCTTGTGAGAACGATGTTAAGGTTTCAAACTTGTGCAGGTGGTACTCTGGGTGGTATTACTCTTTTAAGGCCTTCCATAAAGGTCTTTAATTACAGGAACCTTGAACAAGGATAAGTGTTGTCTGTTTTGCAAATATGTGGCTACTGCTGCAAGGTGCAACCAAATGGATGTATAGGCTAAGCCAGCTCGCTGTAGATGCAAAAGGTAACCAACAATATTTTGTATAGATGCATCAAGAGGATTAATAATGTTGTTGTTACAATACACAACAAATTTCTTCCATTTTGCCTCATAACATGCCCTGGTGGTAGGTTATCTTGCTTCTCTAAGGACTGTCATACACTCTGGTGGTAAATGTAACTATCCAAACTCTATGACTTCAGGAGCCATTTCGCTAGGTTGAGCTCCTTGGGGTTTGGGTGTCTGTTTTCTCCTTGGTTCTGAGTGAGATGGCTAGAATTGAGGTGCAGCTTTTGATGTGAAACCACTGATAGTTATAAGAGTGTGGTGAATCATGATTGTAGAGCCCATGTGGGAGCCACTAAAATCAGTGTGAGTGATGTTTGCCTGAGTTTCCGAACCAGAAACGGAACGAGAGGGAGAGGCGGAAAAGCATAAGCAAATATCCCTGACCAGTTCATCCATAGGGCATTGCCTTTGGATAGAGGGTGTGGGAACCTGAAGGCGAAGTTTAGGCATTTTGAATTGTCTGCTGTGGCGAACAGATCTATTTGGGGAAATCCCCATTTTTGGAAGTATGAAAGGAGAACCTGGGGATGAAGTTCCCATTTGTATATTTGTTGCGGCATCCTGCTGAGGAGGTCAGCAATTTGATTGTTCACGCCTAGTAGGTGTTCTGCCAGAACATGAATTCTGAGATGAATTGCCCATTGCCAAATGGTCTGAGAGAGGCATGATAGTTGGAGAGAATGTGTCCCCCCCTGTTTTTGTACATAGTACATGGCTGTCATATTATCCGTGCGGACTCGTACAACTTTTCCTATGAGGTGAGGCTGAAAAGCTTTTAGTGCTAGATACACAGCTAGAAGCTCTAGATAGTTGTTGAGGATACTTTTGTGCTTGTTGTCTCATAGACCCTGATTTGTTAGATTCTGTAGATGGGCACCCTGACCTGTGAAAGATGCATCTGCTGTTAGAATGATCTGTGGAACATGGTTGATGAAGGGCCACCCTTTTGATAGGTTTGGTGTGTTCCACCATTGCAGAGAGCAATGGTTACGGCTGTCTACCAACAGTAGATCTGTTAATTGACCCGGTGATTGATTCCACTGACCTGCTAAGCATTCCTGTAAGAGACACATGTGTAATCTTGCATGAGGCAATATTGTGATGCATGATGCAATCATTCCTAGTAGTTGCATGAAAGTCCTGACTGTTAAGTATTGGTTGGTTTGAAATTCTAGTAACAGAGTTTGAAGGTTTCAAACCCTGGCTGCATTGGGAGAGGCTAGAGCTGTGTGAGTGTTTAGAGTCACTCCCAGATAGGACTGCATTTGTAAGGGTTGAAGATGGGACTTTTGCGTATTGACTGTAAATTCCAATTGATGGAGAAGGTGTAATGTAGTCTGAGTGTGTTGCAAGCACTTTTGCTGTGTGCTGGCTTTGATGAGCCAACTGTCTCGATATGGGAAGACATGAATATGCTGTCTTCTGCATTGAGCTGCTACTACTGCTAGACATTTTGTGAACAGGATGGGTACAGTAGTAACTCCGAAGGGGAGTATTTTGAACTGATGGTGATTTCCTGCTATCACAAATCTGAGATATTTGCGATGTGCTCGGTGAACAGGAATGTGGAAGTATGCGTCCTTTAAGTCTAATGTGGACATAAATTCGCCTTGATGTAGAAGTGGGAGCACTTGCTGAAGCGTAACCATATGGAAATGTTCTGACAGTATGTACAGGTTTAACATCCTTAGGTCCAATATTGGTTTTAGGGACCCATTCTTTTTGGGAATTAGGAAGTACAGTGAGTAAACGCCTGACCCTTGGTCTTGTAATGAAACTGGTTCTATAGCTCCTTTTGTTAAAAGAGCTTGTACTTCTTATTTGAGGAGCTGTAGGTGCTGAAACGGATTGCTGGTAAGCTGCAGGCAATAACCATGTTGGATAATGTCTAATACCCATTTGCCTGATGTTCTTGATTGCCAAATGGGAACAAATTGTTGAAGTCTTCCCCCAACAGGTGTAAAATGATTGGGGGGAATTGTAGGCAAGTCACTGCTTATTGGGAGATGGGGAGGTACGTGTTGTTGGTGTGTATTTACCTCTACCCTTGAAATTGTTTCCTCTGTACCCACCTCTATAGAAACCTGTAGATGGAGAGGGTTGCGTGTTGGATTTATATGAGGAGGCATTACAATGAAAGGAGCCTCTGTTAGATGGGGACTGAAGTGCTCCCATAGATTTTGCTACCTCTGTGTCTTTTTTTATTTTTTCGAGTGCCTCGTCTACTTGAGGTCCAAAAAGGTGTTCTTTGTCAAAAGAAGTATTGAGGATAATTTGCTGAACCTCCGGTTTAAATCCTGAACTCCTGAGCCATACATGTCGTCTAAGGAGAATGTTGGTGTTAATTCCCCTTGCTGCAGTGTCAGCAGCATCTAGAGCACATCTAATGGAGGATTTAGATAGTAGTTTACCTTCTTGCACTAATTCTTGTGCTCTTTTCTTTCGCTCATCTGGGAGGTGTTGGGTCAGGCCTTCCAGTTCGTCCCAGTGGGCCCTATCATATCTGGCTAATAAGCCTTGTGTTTTGACAATGCGCCATTGGTTAGAGGATTGAGCAGCTACTCTTTTACCTGATGCATCTATTAATTTAGACTCCTTGTCTGGAGGAGGTGCGTCTGCTGAAGTCTGTGAATTTGCTCTTTTGAGCCTATTACATACTACTAAAGAATCTAAAGGTAATTGCCCCTTAATAAAAATGGGGTCAGACGGTGGAGCATTGTATTTTTTGTCAACCCTAGGTGTTAATATATGGGCACATACAGGGTCTTTAAAAATGTCATTGGCATGCCTCATCATGCTTTTTAACATAGGCAAATATTGACTTGTTCTATGTGTAGAACTTAGTGTCTCTAACAAAAAGTCTTCTTCTAAAGTCTCTTTGTATAATGTAACCCCATGGTAAGATGCTGACCTGGAAATCAACTCTTGATATGGTACATTGTCATCGGGAGGTGATGGTTTAGCAGGATATAACTCAGGGTCATTATCCATTGGTGGATCGATATTATAGTCATTCCATGGGTCTTTTGGTAGTGGACTATTGTCAATATCCTCATCCTCTATATCAGGCTGTGTGTGGGGAGAACCTTGAGGTGTTATGTGTAAAGCAATAGTAGTAGTGGTGAAGATGGTGGAGCGGATTGAGGATAGATAGGACTTGTAGCCATGTCCTTTTTTTTTTAGAGGACTTTTGTAGCAATCGTGCAGATAATATTTCGAACTCATTTGTAAAAGTAATCTTTTTATTGAGCAACGCACATTACAATGGGCTGCAAAACATGCAAAAAGATTTCAATGTGCATTTCAAATCCAGCTTGTGTCACGATTTCCTACACCTAGAAAGGAAGAAAACTGACCTTTCATATTGTCACAGGGGCATCTCCTCAGTAATGGCAGAAAAGAGTGGTCCCACAGCCTACATCAGCAGATGATAAATAAAAAGATAATAACACAATGTTATTATTATTTTATTTATGCTGTCTGAGCCCCACAATAAGTATACTGCGGGGCGGGGCGGGCATATCAGGGAGGAGGAGTAGTGTCCACTTATAAGTGTGCATGTGTTTTTTGCCGGCCGTCCTGGCGCTGCTCTCATGCCATGAGAGCATCGTCTGGATTGGGTGTGGAACCTGTGCCCTAAGGGCCCATCACCTTCTGGCCCGACGAAAGGAGCAGCAAGGTGGCCGTCAGCGTGAGCGAGTGGAGACGCAGGTAAATGTTTTGTTTTCGACACTGCATTGTCAGTGCAAGCATGAAGTACAATTTCCCAAACGTGCACACTGTAGGGAAATTCCACAGCTTATGATCCTCTTCCACTTGATGACTGGTTTCATCTTCTTTTTCTATTTTCAAAAAAACTCTTCTCCTGCATCAGCTATATTAACATCCAAGTCTTCCCCTCGTGAGTGGCTCTCAACCAAAACACTTTGTTTAAGGGAATATGACTGCTGCGGGGAACGATCACCTCACTAAGGGCCATATTATCAAGGAACGGCGATTACATTATCGCCGCTCCAGCGGCAGGAAACTGCTGCAAAAGCGTCGATAATGGGCTTGATAATATGCCCTTGTGAATTCCCATAGAAGCCCACGTTCACACCAGAACCTGGGCTTCTATGGGAATTCACAAGGGCATATTATCAAGCCTATTATCGCCGCTTTAGCGGCAGTTTCCTGCCGCTAAAGCGGCGATAATGTTATCGACGTTCCTTGATAATATGGCCCTAAGCTCTTTCCAAATAGCTACTTCTTGCCACTGGGTGACTAATAAAAAAGAGAAATTAAAAACTTTGGATACTTGCCAATTTAACGGATGCAGCTGCTTTTAAGATGAATTTTCATTTGGCAATCATCTTCAAGACTGAGTACCGCCATCCTAAGTCCCTCTCTTCCTTTTGGAGCCCATAGGGTGAGCCTCATTGCTCTTTCAGTTGTATCAGATGGCCCTTGTATTAATGCTGGAGCTTCACCGCTTCTTTCACATGCCATGTCGTCCATGGTGAGATGTATTTTCTGTTTGTCTGTAATAACTGCGGACAACTCAGTACTGGTGGATTCTGGCTTCGAAATGACCAATGACAGACTTCCTCTACGCCAAGACGATGTTGCTTCTAAATTTCTCATGACTTGATTCTCCACATCCTTCAGGTGAGGCTAACTCTGCGGACTCCTGCTGCCACATGTGGCAAACTGCTTACCCAATGAATGCCTAAAAGTTGAACTAGCAAAGCTTTGCTCTAGCTGTTGAACCCTAAAACACTCTTCCAAACCTTGACAGAGCGGCCCTCTGCCACATGAACGTAATATGCAATATTTTTCTCCAACAAGATCCTGAAAATGAGGCAAAATATTCAAGGTTCAACTTTCAGTAGCTCACCCATTATGCAATAATGACAGTTTACACTGCAGTTGTTTCTTTGATAAAGGAGCTTTCTTTAGATCACGCCAACAGGCAGCTATAGCAGTCTGTTCTCAAAAGGCTTACTGTGTACAACACCAATACTTAAGAGTGGTTTTGATCTTGTCATTTTTATTTAGTTGCTTCTTAATCAATGTTTTCCATCCTTTGCCTATGTTTGTCCCTCCCATGGAGCCTATCCCTTTACTATCCTTCTGATTAGATAAGTTGTATCCTTCCACAGCTTACATTCAGGTAACTTGTTTTTTTCTCTGTGAATTCAATTTGAGTACTTGTATTTTCTTGCTCTATGCCCTCTTTCGAGCTTCCCACGCACATCCCTCACCCCCATTGCTCATCCGAAACCCAAGCTCATCTGTTGCTTCCCACTGTCCCACTCAGCCTCTTTTGGCACTTCTTCGCTTCTCCATTGTCCACCCACCCTTATCACTGTTGCTGTGCAGCATTTTAACCCCCCCCCCCCCCACACGCCCCTGTTACTCTTCGGCTCCCGTGCAGCTTTCTAACTGTTTTAATTAACATTTTTTTTAAAAAAAAATTGAGGTCCCAGCAGCTGCAATTTGCTATTGAGCTGCTCCTTTCTCTGAAAAGTGCTTTTGGGCATTTTTTTATATACTATTTTAAGCTTGTAATTTTGCCATCTTGAAACAATTAAACGTAAAAAATAGGCTCCTTGGTGCATATGTGGGCATGCATGATGACTCACGCTCACATACAGTCATTGAGCCGGAGCCGACCAATTTCTGATTTTTTTCTTTTTGCCAATGCTGTGCAGCATCAGCAACAACCATTTTTTCTTCTATCTTTTTGTCTATCCATCAGCAAAAAGCATTGACAAAGCCAACAAATTTGCTAAGGCCTTTCACAGGTGTGACCTATTTGCTTTGACAATGTTTGTTTTCTTTGGCAGCTTCCATGCTGCCTCTGATTAACGCATCTCTGATATTTTGCCAGGCCATATTTCCCCTGCAATTTTAAAACTGGCTAGTGCATGCCTCTCAACAAAAAGCTCTAATTCATCCTTTTTGGGTACAACATAGTGGTGGCTTTTTATCTAGGCAATTGCATGTTGGTGAAAAGGCCCCTTGCTCAGGGTCAATCTAGCGTCCATCTGACTGCAGTTCTTAAACAACAAGCTACTAGGTAAAGGGAATGCACTGGATGGCACCTGACACAACTAATGATTTAGGGAATAGATGTAGTGCAGTAAAAAGTAGGAAAACATTTGTGAAGAATATAATAAGTGAAGACCAAAATATATTTGGCCGGAATTTGAATCATATATGGGAAAAGTGACGTCGAGGAAGGATACCAGAAGAGACTAGGAACTATACACACCAATGAAGGATGAGTAGGGATAGATCTATCTGCAATGTTATGGTACTACCCTATGCAAAAGATTTACACAGCTCAACAGGCATTACTACAAAGTACCAGGGAATGCTGCAACATTGCATGGCAGAGGATCTGAAAACCCACTATGTAGGCCGGTTTGGAAAACATGGCGGCCAGCGCTTAGCCGGTCGCTGGAGCACCCTGAGAGCGGAGCAGAGGAACGCGTTGAAATGCGTTGAAATCTGAGTTAATGGACTAAAACGGAGGCTGTGAAAAGCGACAAAAACAAACATAATAACATAACATTAACACTCACATAAAGTTTGGATCGGCTCTGTGTGGTAGCAGCGTTTAGGATTCAGGTTTGGAGCGAAGGAGTGAAGGAAACGAAGGAAGCGTAGGTGGCAGCGGCAACTACGGAGCAGCAACTACGGAGCGGTCGTGGAAAAGGGCGGACCTGGAGCTCCACAGATGCAGAGGCGCAACTGTTAGGATCTCCTTCCGGGGGAAGGGAGGACGCTGCAGCAGCGGGCTTGGGTAAGCGAACGCAAGAGGCTGCAGCCTGGGAAAGCTGCCGGAGGAGAGTGGAGGGGAGTCGGCAGGAAATCAAAGCTGGCCCCTTCTCCAAAAACCGGCACCCGAGCTAGAACCTGACCCAACGGCAGACTTGAGAGTACCGGATACTAGCGGTAAGGAGTTTCATACCCAGGTAAAAGCGAACAGAGACAATAAGAAGATTGTACATGGCGAGAAACCCCCACGGTACGCCCTTACGAAATTGAGGCAAGACAAGGGGGAGGAGCAAGGGAACATAATAATAAGCTTAACTGGTGGCTCGCAAGAACTTGGGGTTGAGAACAACGGTGAATTAACAAAAAGTAAGGCAAGTTCAAAGAAAAAATCGGTACGAAAGCAAAAAGCAGATCAGAAGATAAAGGTCACTCTGTCCCTAAAAACATACTTTAAAGTCCTGCCCCAGACAATAATATTGGCGGGCAATAGAATGGAGGGAGATATAATTACAGAGAAGGAACCTAGTAAAGAACAAGCAGAAGTTCAGAGGCCACGTCAGACTGGAGTAAACTTACATCTCCAAATAGGTATCAAGTGCTTGATATGCCCCCCCTAGAAGAACGCATGGGTAATAATCAGCCTATGGTAGAGATGATACAGGGGAAGACAACGCCAGCAAATCCCGAGCAAATTTCAGTGCAAGCAGACAGGAAGGACCCAGCTTTAGGTATGCTTTTAAGGGCTTTAACTGTTGAGATTAAAAGCAGGTTCGAAACTTCAGAAGGAAATCATAAGGAAATAAGGCAGGCGTGTGACACTTTAGAGAGAAAGATAGATGACCCCAGCAACAGAACAACTATGTTAGAGGGGGAAGTTAAGGAGCTTAGAGAGAAGGTAGTCACGAATTCGGCCGAGATCGTAAAATTAAAGCCTGCAGAGAAGGAGTACCTCGACAGAGTCGAGAAGTTGGAGAACTTTCAGAGAAGGAATAATATAAAAATGTTGAAGGTGCCTGAAAGTATGGAGGGCGAAGATATTAAAACCTATGTGGTGCGACTGATTAAAAAAGAGTTACAGTTAGAAGAATCTGAAGAGGAAATAGGAAGAGATATACAACACGTGCACAGAGATCCTTACAGGTTAAACACAAACAGGACAAAGCCCAGAAAGATTTTGCTCAACTTTTTAACTTTCACTTTAAAGGAGAAGATTCTATCAAAAGCCTTGAGTTTGAAAAAGATAGAGGTTGAGGGGGTTAAATATGAGTTTAGGTCGGACGTTTCAAATGCAACCTCAAATAGGCAATGGGAGGAAAAAGGATGGATCAACTCAAAAGTTTAGGTGCAGTGGTTCAGCTCAGATTCCCGGCCTTTCTGAAGGAGATGCATGATAATAAAATGCACATCTTTCACTCCTGAGAAAAGGTAGATGAATTAATTAAAGAGCTTCAAGTAGGTGGCCTGTAATCTTAACTTACTCGGCTTACTTCGTTGAAATCAATGGGAATGAAGGTTAAGAAAAAAAATATATATATCGACAAGAGGGGAAGAGGAAGGATGGGAGGGAAAAGGAAAAAAATATATATCATTAAAAAAAAGAATAATAAATAAATATAAACAACAATAACAATAAGAAAAAAAACACATAAATAAAAGATTTTTCCTTCTTTCTATCTATGTTTTCCCAGAATTGTTAGCTCTAAACATGGCTATAAACTTACTGAGATAACATCTTATAGAATAGTTTGCTCTGAGGGGATACCTGTATGGCTATTAGACATGTAGAGGTAGGGAGGGGTTTTCCATGGGAGGGGGGGGAGCACGGGAGGGGGGGAGCACAGGATGGGGAGCAGTGGGGAAAAAAGAAAAAAAATAGTTCCTCTGAAGTCTCTTTTAATTTTTCAGAAGTTAGTTATTTATTTAGTCAGCATTGATGATGGGTGAGAGGAAGGAGTACTATTAAAATTCTGCCATGAAATTTAAATGGCCTTAGGGTAAGTGGAAGGAGGGCGAAAATTCTACAGTATCTTAAAGACTGCCCAGCCCAAATTATAATAATTCAGGAGACACATCTAACGGAAAAGGAGGCTACGGAACTGTTTAAATCAAAGAAATGGATTGCCCACGTAGCATGTACAGCCCAAACAGCCGTAACAAAAGGGGTAGCAATCTTAATTAAACGAGGGCTACAAGTGAACCTAGACTCCTTTGTATCAGACAAAGCAGGAAGATGGATAGTAGCAAAAGTGAAAAATTTAGCCGGCCCCTACACTCTGACAGGCTACTATGGTCCAAATCAGGACGATGTGAAACCTTTAGGCGATTTGATGGTCGAACTTTTAAACTTCTCCGACCCAATTATTTTAGACGGAGACTTTATTGTGGAGCTAAACTACGCTTTAGATAAGTCTTCACACAGCAGAGCACTGGTTAATCCTAAAATGTCTGGATTAGTAAAACAAATGATGGAACAACTAGGTCTGCAGGATGTATGGCGACAAAAAGCAGGGCCACAAAAAGGTTTCACTTTTTTCAATAAAAAATATCGACATCAGTCTAGGATAGATTACTTCCTCATTGACTGCAAAATAAAAGATGAGGTACAGCAGATTGACCATGTGGGAGTACATCTGTCCGACCACTCGGTAGTGATGCTTCAACTAAAGATCACTAAGGCGGGCACTCAATCAAGATGGACTCTTGATCGCACGATGCGGGAGTTATTGAGTTACTCAATAGAGAGACGGAAGATTTTTTCGAGCAGAATTGGGGATCCTCAGCCTCTGGAGTGACCTGGGACGCTTACAAGGTCTTTTTAAGGGGTAGACTAGGGGCTTTGGCTGCGGAGAAGAGGAGAAGATATTATAAGGAGGTGGCAATACATGAGGAAAGGGTTCGTTCATTGGAAAAAAAATTAATTGATCCAAGATTAGGTGAGGGGGTCAGGACGGGGTTGTTGCAGGAAGTGGCACAGGCAAAATCCAGTTTAGCAATAGTATTGCAAGATAGGGTCAGGAAGAGATGATAGGCCAGCCGGATGGCTCATTTTGAATATAGTGAAGGCTGCAGTAAACTATTGGCCTGGAAGGCCAAAAAAGAGCAAGTAAGGAATAGAATTGAGGAGGTTATAAGCGAACAAACTGGAACCTTGATTGGGGACAGCGGTGGGATTGAGCAAACGTTCCATAATTACTTTAGCGAAGTCTACCGAGAAGAGCTAAACTCATCTGAAGATAACTTAAAAACATGGTTAGGACAAGACACCGTAAATCCTCTTACACCAGAAAAATCTAATCAGTTAAATAGAGATATCGATAGTAGCGAGGTGGAAAAGACAATCAGTCAGCTCAAGAATGGGAAAGCCCCAGGGCCCGATGGTATACCCCAAGAGGTCTACAAAATCCTGACAAGTACATTAACTCCTATTTTAGTGAAATTTTTCAATGATCTCTACATTAATAGGTCCGATTTGCCAGCCTCTTGGAAGGAAGCTACAATCTCACTAATTCTAAAGCCAGGCAAATGTCCCAAGAAATGTGATTCCTATCGGCCACTTTCGTTACTAAATAGCGATTACAAGATCTTAGCTAAAATTTTGGCAGACAGGTTGAATGATCT
Organism: Triturus cristatus; assembly: GCF_964204655.1. Lineage (NCBI taxonomy): Eukaryota > Metazoa > Chordata > Amphibia > Caudata > Salamandridae > Triturus > Triturus cristatus. Next base: position 793,960,548 of record NC_140588.1, read on the forward strand.
AATGGCCGAGCTGATACATGATGACCAGAAAGGATTTATTAGGGGAAGATCTTTAAAAGATCTGACCTTTACATTAATTTGTGCAATAGATCTGGCCACCTCCTATAATCTTCCTTTGGACGTGGTGGCCTTGGATGCCACCAAGGCCTTTGACCGTGTGAACTGGGTCTACCTGACAGCCGTGGCAGTATCTCTGAATTTAGGAACAAATTTCTGTAAGGCATTGGCAGGTTTTTATCAAGCCCCGGAAGCTAGAGTGATAGTTAATGGCTCTTTAACTAAGCCTGTGACTATATCCAGAGGGACGAGGCAGGGATGCCCTCTGTCACCCCTTCTTTTCAACCTTTACATAGAGCCTCTAGCAAGAAAAGTCAGAGAGGATCCCGAAATTCTACCTTTCAAATTTATTGACTGGGACAGGAAATTGGGGCTCTACACAGATGCTATTTTGACAAACTTACAGAAAACCCTGTCCCGTATAATGACTATAACGTCAGACTTTGGAAAGATCTCAGACTACGAAATTAATAGTGGCAAGTCCGAAATCATGACCTAAAACATCGAGGTGGAGAACGGGAAAGAAGAAATTAGATACCTTAGGGTCATGATAGCACAAAACATCAACAAAACAGCTAAACTTAATTTTGAGAAAGCTAGGAAAGAGATCAGTAGGCTTCTGAAAATGTGGTCTCATCTTCAGCTATCTCTTCTTGGACGAAGTAACTTAGTAAAAATGATAGCCCTCTCAAACCTTACTTTTTTATTTGACACTATCCCCTTGCCTATTAAGAAGGAATGGTTGGGGGCGTGGCCAGGCGCCAACGAAGATGGCTGCTTAGGTCCCGAGCTCCGCGGAGCTAACTGTGCTGCCAGTGACCATCCGCTCCATTATCCGGACTGCACGCATCGAAGTCCCGGCGCCACACTCCCGGAGGGTGGTGCGACCGCTGGAGCCCAGGAGCGGCGCTCAGGGAGCGCAGGGAAGATCGGCGGTGCCGGCAGTTGTTGTCGCGGCGGCATCGGAGGTCGGCTGGAGCCTGAGGCGCGGGCGAACCACCAATTGAGGCCCCGGCGTGCGGCCTATACCATCTGCGAGGCTGGCGAGGGACGGATCACCGTGGCCAGCGGTCTAGCTGCTGCTGGTTGCGGAGGGTCTCGAGCGGTCTGCCGTAGCGGGTGCTGGTGCCGTTGAAGGCCGGTAGGGGCGGCTTACGTATGAGGAGCGGAGCCCCGGGCCTGGATCCTACCATGTGGATGAGTCCGGCGTGAAAGGAGGGGCCACGTACCCGCGGATACATCGTTCCGGGCTGAGAGTGGAGGTGAGATTGCGGTGGCCCCAGCAGTGGATCACCGCGGGGTGAGGCTGCGGGAGAGGCAGCGATCGGCAGCGGCGAAGCAGTTTACCGATTGCGGCCTACCCTGGGGGAGTGACGAGCCCGGACCAGCGATCAAACGCCCGGCATCTTTGGGGACCCAGAGTGTGGCTCCCGCCCGGTGAATAGTGCAAGCGGAGGGTGTGGGGGAATCGACGGCAGGAGCGGTGCTGAAGTTGCTGATCCTTCCACGCACAGGGTGCCAGCCGGAGGGGCGGCGACGAGGTGCTGTCCCGAGAGGCGAGGAGGTGACAAAGCGGAACCGGGAGTCCTTACCGGCGACTGGGCTGAGATACGTCCTTGGCGAAGCGGCGCACGAAGGTCGCCATGCGCCCAAAGGTGGGGAAGCCCACACAGACTAACAAGCTGGACAAATACGCGGTGCCCACCGCCCGACGCTCTCTGAGGTACCGATGGATGCTAATACGTAGAAGGCGGAGCCCTCCCTGACCTCCATTATGGCCGCCATACAGACCTTGGGCACTAATCTTGAGACCAAAATGGATAAGATCTCGATCGAGGTCAACCTTCTGCGCACGGACCTCGGCAAAACCACGGAGAGGTCCAAAGCCAATGAGACGGACATTAAGGCCCTGCAGGCCTCGGAGAAGCGGCTTGAGCGCCGCATCAACGAGCTCGTCTTCCAACACCGCCAAATGGCACTGCAGCTCGAGGACCAAGAGGGGAGGGCGCGACGCAGCAACATCCGTGTCGTAGGTGTGCCGGAAGGAATGGAGGGGGACAGCGTGGAGCTCTTTCTCGAGGACCTCATTCTCCAGCACTTGAAGCCCGGGAGGCTTTCGAAGCTCTTCACAGTTGAGCGCGCTCACCGGGCCCCGATCCCCAAGTCCAGGCCGGGGGCCCCGCCCAGGACAATTATAGCCAAGATCCTGAATTACTGGGACCGGGACGCTATCCTTCAGGAGGCCAGGCGGCAGGGGGATCTTCAGCGCGGAGGGGCCACTATCAGATTCTTCCCGGATTTCACGCTCCGAGTTCAGCAGGAGCGCCGCTCGTTCATGGGCGTCAAGGCGGCGCTCAGGGACCGAGGTATTAAATACATGATGTTTTTCCCCGCCAAGCTGAAAATCATCGCGGAGGGCAAGTCGTACTTCTTCACCTCACCGGCTGCGGTCCAAGAGTGGCTCGACATGGAGCAGACAGAGGATCACAGTAGGCGCGAACGTGACCGGCCGATGCGGGTGGTGGAGGCATCCCCCGGCTTGGCGGATGATGGACCGGGGAGAGCAGAGCAGAGCCAAGGGTCGTGGCGGTCCAGATCGAACAGCCTCCGCTGGGACTCTCCCCCAGACACGGCGAAGCGCTGAGCCTTTCGCCCACGGCATCGGGCCGCAACGAACAGTAATGTATTTGATATGCGCTGGGGTTCCAATGACTATGGTGGGACTATGGGGAGGGAGTGGACGCTCTCCCGCTAATTGACATTGAGAGGGTCCCTTGATTGCCTTGCACGCTTGATGATGTAACAGTTTGGGTAGCACAGTGGTGGCGGCGGCTGGAGTGGGTGCCAGCCTCAGTTCTCCCTCACATGGTTTCTCCGGGGAGGGTGGCTACTCTCTCCGGGTTGGGATGGGCGACAGGCGCTCTGCTAATTGGGGCAGTGGGTAGTTTAAGACCTACGGAGCAGGGGGCAGGGTGGAGGGTGGGGGGGCTCGTTTGGGTAGATGTTACAGCTGATGCAATCGAGTTGCTGCGAATGTCGGGTGTCGAATCCCTTGAATCGTCCTTACCTGTGCTATACATAGCTGTGGGTTGTTGGGGGGGGACGGGGGGGGGGTGTTGCGTGTTTGTTTTGGTCACACACTGATGGGCGACAAGGGGTGGCGGGCAGCGCCGGTGCTTGGAGACGGACGGGGTTCTACAGCTGGGACTATGGCTAGCGGTGGGGTGGACAGCCTTAAGATCCTTAGTTGGAATGTCAACGGGCTGGGGAATGGGCTTAAACGCACTATTGTCCTGCAGTTCATTAAACGCCACCTCCCGGACATAGTGTTTCTGCAGGAAACACACTTGATGGGGAATACATGCCAGGCCCTCAATCGATGGGGATACACCCTTGCGGTTCACTCCGGCTTCACTTCTGGCTCGATGGGAGTGGGGATCTTGGTTCGCCGTTCCCTGCCCTTGCACATTGACCGCACTGAGCTAGACCCCTTTGGCCGATTTGCGGGATTGTCGGGGAGGTGGACGGGTCGTCGGGTTAACTTCGTCTCCACATATATCCTCCCCGGCTTGCAGTCACAGGCGTACATGGACTTGGGGAAACTCCTGCTCTCCCTCCCTGACGGACAGTTGCTCGTAGGGGGTGACTTTAATGCCGTGGCCTCTGGAACCCTTGACAGGCATCCGCCCAGGGACACACCCCCGGGGCAAAGGTGGCTGGCGGATTTCATCGACGCCTTCGGGCTCGCGGACACCTGGCGGCTGATGCACCCTGCGAGTAGGCACTTCACCTTCCACTCGGGTCCGCATCGCTCTTTCTCCCGTCTGGACTACATCTTGGCCTCCATGCAGCCGGACATGTCCATTCGAGAGGCTTTCCTCCTGGCACGTGGTATCTCTGACCATTCGCCAGTATACATACAGATCGCGCTAGGGGGTGGCCGGGAGGGATGTCTTTCCCCCATACTCGCTTGGCGTTTTAAGAATGAGGACCTGCGGAAACAATTGACCAGCTCTATTGAGCGCTATTTCGAGCTCAACATTGGGTCGACGAGCTCCGCGGTTATCCTGTTGTAGGCTTTCAAAGCGGTGCTGCGGGGGGAGGCCATTTCGGCCATTGCCGGCGGCCGTAAAGAACGAGAGGCGCAGGTCGCCTCGGTCGAGACGGACCTATGAGCATTGGAAGAGGCAGCATGTGAGGAGGCGGAGCCAGGTGTGCACCATCGGCTGCGACTCAAAACCGCAGAGTATAAGGAGCTGGTCACGCTTGCTGCCCAGACTGCCATTCAGCATAAGGTGGGCAGGCTATATGACCAGGGAGATAAGGCAGGCAAACTTATCGCATGGCTGGACAAAAAGCAGCGGGCCACGACGGTGGTGCCGGAGGTCAAGACAGTGTCTGGCGCTACGGTCACGGAGCCTAAAGAGATTGTCGGGGAATTTGCAAAGCACTTCTGGCTGGTTTACAGCAGGGGGTCAGACCGGCCAGAGGAGGATTCAGACGCTTTGTTGGCGGATATTCGCATGCCCTGTCTGTCGGAGGCCGACCGGGATGCTCTGGAGGCCCCCCTCGCCGCGACTGAATTGGAGCGTGCGATTGTGGACCTCAGCCCGGGGAAAGCGCTAGGCCCCAATGGTTTGCCTATCGAGCTTTACAAGTTAAAGCCGGACGTCCTTAACGTGCATCTCCTCCGAATGTTCGAGGAAAGCGCAGTGGTGGGGATACTGCCGCGCGACCAGCGCCTGGCTACTATAGTGGCCATTCCAAAAGAAGGGAAGCCAAGAGATGCCTGCTCCTCGTACAGGCCGATCTCTCTGCTGAACGCGGAGCCGAAAATACTGGCTAAGACTCTTGCAAACAGGTTCCACTCGGTCCTCCCCAAGCTGGTCCACCCGGACCAATCCGGCTTCATGCCCCACCGTAACACGGCGCTTAACATCCGCCGCTTGCACGGTGTATTGGGAAGGTGCCACACGATTCGGGAAGACGCGGTGGTGGTGTCGCTGGACGCCACCATGGCATTCGACACACTCGAATGGCCATACATGATGGCAGTACTCCGAAAAATGGGATTTGGTCCGTGTTTCATTGCTTGGGTCTGCCTCCTATATTCGGAGCCACTGGCCCAGGTGGTAATTAACGGTAGGGTGTCTGAGGTGTTTGGCCTGGAAAGGGGCACCAGACAGGGATGCCCGCTCTCCCCCCTCCTTTTCGCGCTTTCTCTTGAGCCGCTGGCGTCCTGGATCCGGCAGACCAGCTGTCTAACGGGGCTGCGGTGGGCGGAGGGATGGGAAGACAAAATTTTGCTATATGCAGACGATATCCTTCTCTACCTCTCACACCCACGGAGATCTATTCTGGCGGCAATAGATATCTTTGTCAGTTTTGGGAAGAACTCCGGATTCCGCATCAACTGGGCTAAATCCGTCCTCTATGTTCTCCATGGCGACCCCCCCCAGGCTTCCCGACAGCTGCCCGCTTGTCGTGGCGGAGGAGGGATTTCGATACCTCGGAGTGTTTATCACGCTGGATAAGATTCTCCGGTTTGAAAAGAACCTCATGCCACCGCTCCAACGGTTCCAGCGTGATTCAACCTCGTGGCAGCAGCTGCCGTTGTCGCTGCTGGGTCGTGCGGCCCTCTTTAAAATGATGGCACTCCCTAGATTTCTGTACGCTCTCCAAAACCACCAGGACCTGGTGCCTGCCTCGTACTTTGCGGCGGTGGAGGCGGCGCAGCGGACCCTCCTGTGGTCGGGCGCTCCCAGAATAGCGTTACGAAAACTCACGTTGGGGTGGTATGACGGGGGGATAGCCCTCCCGGATATTCGCAAGTACTATTGGGCCGCTCACCTATCGGCGATAAATCAGGGGACGTATTGCGACGGGAATGACCCGGGGTACGCGATGGATAGATGGCTGCTCCCGGGGGGGAACTTCGAGGTTGCGCTGTACTCCAGACCGGGCAGGCTTCACCTCACGGGGCCGACGAAGCATTCGGTTCAAATATGGCACACCGCGCACCGGGCGCTGGGATGGTTTGACACGCTGACCCTGGCCACTCCCCTGTGGGCATCGGAGAAGTTGGGCAGCCTGCGTCACACTAAGGGGTTCCGTAGCTGGGATCTTATCAGGATCTCCCGGGTGGGGGACCTTTGGGGGCCGGAGGGGGTCCGATCCTTTGCCTCTCTCCAGGGCACATACGACCTGGCGCGCACGGAATATTTTAGATATCTGCAGGTCCGTCACTCCCTCCAAGCTAATATCCCCTCGGGAACTAGGCCCCCGCAGGCCTCCCCGCTTGAGGACAGGCTGCTGGACGGCCACATGCCATTTCGCTCACGTACAAGAAATTGGTCAACAACCCCCCTGATCCTCTTGACTCCCTGAAAGAGAAGTGGGTGGCGGATGGACTTGAGATTGATGACGATGAGTGGACCACCGCTCTGGCGTCGCCTAGGGAAGTAGCGATATCGGCTAGACTCCGTCTGGTGCAGCTTAAAATATTGCACAGGGTATATGTCTCCTGCACCAGGCTACAGGCGATGGGGAGGAGAGGGGAGGAACTGTGTCGGCGGGGGTGTGGAGAGAGGGGCTCCTTCTTCCATATATTGTGGGAATGCCCAGGGGTACAACGGTACTGGAGGCGAGTGGTGTCCTGCATGGGTGAGGTACGGGAGACTACTATTCGCACTGAGGCTAAGAGGTGCTTGCTTAACATTTGGGAGCCTACGGACTTGCCCCAACGAGGGAGACTCTGGGTCACGCTTGGGCAAATGGTCGCAAAAAGAAACATAGCCCGTCTGTGGGGGGCATCGACTCTGCCTAAACTGGTGGACTGGCAAACCGATATGGACTGGTGTATGCTACAGGAGAAGGCGGTATATATGGCGCGAGGGTGCCCACAAAAGTGGGGGGAGGTGTGGTCACTCTGGAACACCTACCGAGGGGACATAGTTGAGCCTCCGCAGGCCCAGCTGTCTGGCCTGGAGATTCCGGTCTAATCAAGGCTGACGTCCGACCTCAAGAATATCAGTTTGGTCTTCCTGCTGTCTCTGTAAGTTGCCGGTGCTGTGACACCCCAGATGTTTGGACTGTTTAGACCAGTCTTCTGTGACCTGATTATGTTATGTTTTTCAAAACAATAGAAAAGATTTTACAAAAAAAAAGAAAAGCAGACCCCGACAGAGAAGCATAATCTATACATTTATCGTTCGCTTGAAATGAAGCTTAACTTTTCATTCATGGTTGCAGTATACAATGCTGCAAAATGTTCAAATATATAACATGTTCCAATTAGGTTATAAAAATTGGATAAAAAAGCAGGGCATATTGTAGCTTGATTCCTTAGTTTTCAATCATTGCATTAAAATAAGAAGGTTATTGCCATTGCTCTATTCACTTACAGAAATAGGGATGCAGGAATATTGTAAACCAAAACTGGATATGTACATTCAAAATGTTCTCAATTTTAAAATAAGGGGTGTCCCAATGGCCGATAACATATGGACTAATTTGTCTCAGCATAATAATAGAAAGTGTCACTTCTTTCACGTTACACGATGTAATGCATTAACTATTTGTCTACTCTTCAGAATTCAACATGAGATTTTCTTAAATCCAATATTTGTTAAAACCAAACATACTACATGGACTGGAGCTAATGATGTTTTACTCTCTAGTCAATAAATATTGGTCACTGTAAAAAAAAAATTAAAAAAAAAAAAAAAAAAGAAGAAGGAATGGTTAAAGAAGCTTCAAAGCGAGCTCTGTACCTTTATCTGGGCAAGTAAAGGACCAAGAATAGCTTGGAAAAAGCTGAGAAGGAGGGTGGAGAAAGGGAGCTTAGCTCTGCCGGACTTACTTTTCTACTCTTGGGCATTTCTTTTAAAAAACGGGAGGTGTCTTTTCAACACTCCTAGTCAAACAAAGACAGGAGGCATGAGATTCACAATCTCATGTCTGGAATCAGGAGGTAAAGAGGGTTTTCTCTTTAAATTGTCAAAATTTGGGAAAGGAGATGAAGTTGTCTGTCTGAAATGTGGTAGGATGAAAGAGGATGATGTCCACATGTTTGTGGAATGCCCGGAATTACAGGTATTTTGGAGAGAAGTGAGTGGGCACTGTCCGAAATGTTGGAGCTCAATATCGAGGTAAGCGTTATGCTTGTTATTTTCAGACACGTGGAATCAGTAGTTAAAACTACTAAAAACCAGGCAAGGCTTTTTTTTTAATGGTATACTATTGGCGCGGAGAGAGATATGTAAGTTGTGGGTTGCTGCTGCCACCCTCCACCCCCCCCCCCCCCCCCACCATGGATAGCTGGTTGTGCTCCTTGAAACATATAGCCACTTTAAATATGAAGAGCTCTAGAAATCTCGACTTCTGGCTTCCTTTTTTCGAATGGTGTGATGTTTTAAATGATAATAGGAGTAATTCAGAGGTCCGATGATTAAGCCTTCTCAGCCTCATCAGGTTTTTGGTTAAGTTTTCTCTGTCTAGTCTCCCAGTGGGACAGTGAGAGGGCTGAGATAAAAGGAAAACAGGGAAGACGGAGGTTGAGTCCGAGGGCCATATAGAGCTATGATTTCCGTCTCTCTTTCCGATCTGATAAAAAGCACAGGTGTCTAGGTCACCATCGCCCATCAAAATGTGCAAGTGGAAGAACGTCATTGTTTTTCTTTCCATTAAAGAGGCTAATGAGGAGAAAAAAAAAGGAAACCAACTATGTAACTTTACTTAATACATAATAAAAAAACTTCCTGAATTCCCAGGGTGACGCAGGAACCAAAGTCTTCTTATTGATCCCTCCTGGAAGTGGCTTCGTCCATCCAGGTCTGGTGCAAGGGATTTTGGTTCCTAATGCAAAATCATGTTTTTCCCTAAGAGTGCTTCCTCATCCTAGTAAGAAGGCCATTTGTTACAATCTGAAGCCCTTTCTTTTGGTTATCTGAGGTACACCATAAGACAACTGCCTGCTCTGAGATATATGCAGCTCCAGAATAGGATGATCCAGCCAGTGGTTATGTAGGTCATATTTGCAAAGATCTACTTTCTATTTGTGAGGAGTGAAGTCAGCAAAAGACAGGAGTTTGGCCCAGTTGGTCAACAAAGAGTGGTCTCAACAACTGAATCTACACTTTGAGGCTGGATTGATGATAAATTGATTGATGATAAATGACTCAATCCCCATAAGGAAGATTTCCATGTGCAACTAATTGCAATCTTACTACTCTCTCTCACCAGCTGAATAAAAAAAAAGCAGTTCATCAACATTGTGAAGATACCACAAACTGATGATGATACCTGGCCTACATTGTATTCAGCTGCATATCTGAGAATGGGAATGTGAGCAGGCCTGTGGACCAAATGGAACATATGTACATGTACTTGCTTAAAATGGCATTCTAGCTTGAGTGTTAAAGACAGCACATACAATAGGAACTATGATGCACCAACTACCATAGTCAATGAAGATAGAATTATTTAACTTTCAAAACCCAAAAGAATAGTTATATATGTAGTTCTTAAATAATTCTAACAATACTCAGCATGGACCCTAAAATGGGAAAACATTGCTCCTTGAAACAAATTCTTCCAGATCATTTGTTTTACATTGGCTTGGCCCACAATGCATAACAAATGATTCTTTGGCATGCTACTACCTTACATGCCTCGGGCTCAGAGTGAGTGGGAAACAAATACTGAAGAGCAGTGGCGGTCTAAAGAAGGTGGCCTTGGGCTCACGCCTTAAAGAGGAAAATACATAAACAAGCACTGGCATAGCCAATAGGTCTCGCTTTTTGGGACCTTATAAGTATTTAGTTATGCAGCACAATATTCTTGGTGCAACAACATCAACTGTTGTATGGCTAAACACTTATAAGGTCCCAAAGGTGAGACCTATTGTCTGTGTCAATGCTTGTTATAAATTGGCAAGATTTCCGCACCAGCCCAAGTTGGGGAATCACCATTCCCTGTAAAATAGCGTTATACAGGGTCCACAAATAAGGGGCCCAAATGGCGGGTTCGCTACGAAAGAGGTCCCCTGGGATCTTATCTAGCCCTGGGGCTTTGGATGGGCTACTTTGCTTATGGCAGTAGTAATCTCTTTTAGAGTTATTTCAGGGGCCTCCGTGCAGGATTTCTGTGGAAGAGGGGACTCAATGACTAAAATACAGCTCTCATCCTCCAACATTGAACAGAGGACTTCAAAATGTGTCTTCCAGACATCTGCCGCAATATTGGGTTCTATGGGCTGTTTCCCTTCACAACAGCCCGTATTTAATACGTTTTAAAAAGACTTCATGTCGTGGTTGGCTAAGGCCCTTCTTAGGCAGTCCCATATGTCCAACTCCCACGTTTTTTTGGCATCAGCAATAGTGTTTTTATATATCACCTGCTTTTCTCTGATTAGAGGCCTGTCCTTGACTTTGATAGCATCAATGAGAGTTATTTTGGTCTTTCGGCAGCTATCGCTAAAACAAGAGTGTAGGGCCTTTTCGTGCTTTCTTGTTCTACTAATTGGGAAGAAGGGGTCAGCCAGTGTGGATGTTAGTGCTTTGTTGATCTCAGCAACTTGCATGAGGGAGGTGAATATGCCAACATTAGAAATAGAGTGTTCCACAGCCATTAGGAACTGGATAATAGATTCATATTGAATGGACAGCTTATCGCAAGATTTATGTATATCCGTCCACCGAACTCTCCTCCTGCAGTTGGTAAGTGTTAGTCTATCGTCATGTGTGGATTTTGAGCCGAGTGCGATCTCAGAAGTCGGCATTGCCGCCTCTAAGATCAGGGCATTGTGATCGCTGTCGTGCCGGGGCACGATCTCAAAATCAGCCAGCCTATGCCAGAACCTCATATCTACCAAGTTGTAGTCTAGAATGGAGGAATGCCCTATTCTATTAAAAGTGTAGTTCCCCGGTGATTCTGATTTGGTGCAACCATTGCATGCCATTAGGCAATGCCTCAGAGTGAAGGATTTTATCTGGAGCACCAATGGAGTCAAGGCCCTGGTTGGCAGTGAGCTTTGGCTTGGGGACTGCCCAATGTACGTTCTCTTCACTAGGGTGTCCTCCAGACAGGCCATCCAGGGGCTCAAATAGACAATTAAAATCTCCACCTATAATCACTATAAAATTATTAGGAATGGTAGAAATAAAAGTAGTCAACTGATCGATGGTCGGCGATTCCTGACTGTTGCTAACCGGCCGGGAATAAACATTTGCCAGAGCAATAATAACCCTTGACAGACAGGTAAGAAGAGTACACAGGATGTAATTGGAAGAGGACTCCATCTGCTCGGCTGTACAACCCAAGTGCGAGCTAACCCAAGTGCAGCGCCCGCCCGAGGGCCTACCCTTTCTCCTAGTAGTGGCATCTACTCTGAATGATGCAAAGCCCAGCCGATGTGGGTCCTCCCTAGCCTAAGTTTCCTGGAACATACAACATCATATTGGTCTACAAATAACCCCCAGTCAGGATCGTCCAGTTTGGAGCCTGGGTGAAGACATTTCACAGGATAGTCTCTCTTCCCAACACAGTCCCTGAGGCTTTCAAGAGATGCAGTCTGCCAACCCCTACAGAAGGTTACTACCAAAGTGTTAATAGAGGGAGAGGGTGCATTGACCCTACAGAAATCTTGCCCTTCATGTTGTAAAAGCATAAACAGAGCCTCCACTACACTGAAGAAAGACTTTGGCTTAAAGCTCCCATGAGCTGCCCCTGCCCTCTGACCCAGAGAACAGTATCTCTGAGGAGACAAAGGGCAGGGGAAACGGGCAGGCGGGTCCACTGCAGTGCTTGAACAGATTAACAAGGAGGTAAAAAGCAGGGGCGAGGTACTAACACATCCCCCATCAGCAGAGACCAGCTAGAGGACTCTTAGGCCCAGGGTGTCACAGTAAGAAGTCAAAGGGAATGGTAGGCGTTCAGGATCTCAGCGTGCAGAGTGAGGCCCATCCTGATATATAAAGAGTAAAGAAACTAGACTGGCTTCTAGGCTTCTAAAAGTAACAATATTACTTCAAAGAAACCCACCCTATAGCACAGACAAAAACAATAAAAAAATAAAGAAAATAAGAAAGGGCACCTGCCCTGTACCAGACCCAATCACACAATGCAAGGACTGTGCCAAGAAAGGAGGACAAACGGGTGAAATGTACTGATTTATTTATATGCCCCGGGTGTGATACAAAGCCACTCGCAGCGCTACATTACAGGGAAGGTACTATTTCAAGCAAACTTACAATCCATTACCCAGAAACAGCAGCTGCTGATATTTCGGTCCAATTACCGCTAGAACTTTGAAGGTATTAATGTAAATATTGAACTATGTTCTGTTTGCTCCCAGCAGCCTTTGCATTGTTTGCTGTAGGTGTGATGGGTGAGGATGTCTTTGGGTGGACACACTGATATGGGTGCTTGGTCTGCAGTGTCAGTATCTCTCTTCAATGCTCAGGTGCAGCCAATCGTCCAGCCCCGATTATTCTCGGTCTATGTGTAGAGGAAGCAGAAGCAGCTGGAAGGTCTTTCTCAGCACCGCAAGGTGATAACTGATGACACAGTCCTTCCTCTATTCTTTTCTTTCTGTCTCGACTCCATTCCTGAGGCATTAGCACTGGCAGGCGCCAGCAGACTCTAGCTTGGGCACCAAAGAGTAGGCTGACGTTTAACCGGGAACGGGGATGGAATATTCCTCGCAGCTGAACAGAGCGACCCCTGCGCTGCAGCACGGAAATCAAACAAGGGGCCTGGTAGAAGGACCGGTCAGTTTTAGGAACAGGAATCCGTAGAACAACCCAGGTCTCTGCAAGGAAAGCTAGAAGAAACACTTCCTTTGAATACACAGTGAGCTCTCTAAATTGCGATGCATATTTCTTGAGTAACATTTGCACAACTAAAGTGCACACACAGTAGGGGTCGTCTCTTTGCACGTCACTACATTAACTACCAAGGTGCTCATAGGAAAGACGCGCTGTTCACCATTCATATCAACCCTGGCAAAGGTGCTCTTTGTATAAAACATTAATCGGATGAAAAGGAAAAATCCAAAATAATAATATATATTATTTTTGATCATGCAGTCAGTTTTTAAAATCTTTGGTGTAACAGAAGTGACACCACATGCCCTTTAACCCCCAGCGGCATCATGACTTTTGACACGGATGAAGATAAGAAGCAGTATAAGTTTTATTAAACAGCTTTTATCGCACACTCAAGACACTGCGTGTTGAATGAAAGCAGCTGATAACACACCCGCACGTAAGCCATAGAGGCTCTATGAATGCTGGGTGTGAAGATTGATGGCGGAGGCCTGCGCTTCGTCCCCTCTGATGCTGCGCTCGGCTCTGCTTGGAGTGCACACACATGGCTTTTCAGCGAGAGCTCTCAATCAATATGGCGGTCTCTGCTTGCACCGGAGGGGACGGGGAGCCCGTGGGACCTGCTCAGGTGCTCAGCCCAGAGGATGCCTGTGGGGCCGAGCTCAATGCGCAAAGAGTGAGACTGAGAGCTGCTTCCGAGCCAGAGCCACAGTCAAAGAGCGCACCTCCTGGGCTGGACTTATAGGAAGAGTGAAGACTAGAAGCTGATCCTGGACCAGACGTACAGTTACTGTGGAGATGCAGAACTGCTCCTGTGCAAGTCCTACAGCTAAAGCTGCACCTTGGCCAGACGTACACACGGGGGCAATTCAGAGGAGCACCAGAGCCAGTCCTATAGGTACAGAGGCTACTTCTGGGCCTGACTTATAGGACAAGACCGCGAGTGGTGCGCTTGTACTGCAAGGAATGTTAGGTATGCAGCTGGCACCCGGCCGCGCTGCTGCTCGCTCCCGAGAACCATGGGAGTCAACATTTAGATAGAAGGGGGGACATGATCCCGCCTTTGGCCAATTGTGGGCTTTCAATTTTTGAAAGCAACACGCAAAGGCCAATGGAATGTGTGGGAGGAAGCCGACCCACACGGAGAAGTCTCTTGGAAGCTGGAGTGATTCCAAGAGGTCCTCTGCTTAGAGCAGCGTATGCACACTGCGCTAGGCGAGACCTAAAACCCTGTTCCAGAGGCCTGAGTGTATGCTGTAACCTGCAGGATATGTCTCAGAAAAAAATACAAATCTGTCTAGTAAGAATGCTTTCATTCGGAGTTGTCAGAGCATGGGATATTCTCCTCCAGTTTGGCTCCACAGTAACCTGTGATGTCCTGGGTAACTCTAATGTTAATGGAGATTAAGATGCTCTGAGATGCCAGAGTTGGCCTTCAGCCTACTGACCAATTCACCCAGTGTGCATCTTCCTCTGTATTTAACATGTCCCAGTGTGTCTCTTCCCGTCTCTCAGGTTCTAGTTCAATGTCAGACCTCAACTTTCCTAACCTCACCCTCTTTCTAATGGTAGCTATGAAGTAAACTACTCCCCCAAGACACAGCATCAAGTTAAACAATTATCAGGCTGTGCCCAGACTAACGGGGTGCTTCTGCCTGGCCTCCTCGTACTCTCACCAGCACAACAGCACATACATATTATCAGAATGTAGAATGTGAAGATGATTATAATTAAGTAGAGCATGTTCAGTACAATTTAAATGGAAGGCTAACCCTAACTAAGCCACATGATCCTGCTTAGGCACAAGCACAAACATGCAGACACAAATCTAACTAGTCATCTCCCAGAATTGGTGACTACCCAAACACTGTGACGTCACCAAAAGCACACACATCCTCTACTCTCCACACACTGATGAAAGATCTTATTCTCATCACCAAAATGCAGCGAAGTCTTCCTCCAATAGACAAAATGAATTTCAACAGACTTTATTATCAGGCTAATCACATAACGTGGTGAACAACAACGACACCAACTCCACCACCACCACCACCATGATTGCCAACCTCGCCAACCTCGGACTCAGATAGCTCGTCACAACGTCCACCCAGTCCGCCGGCCACACGCTTGATCCCATCTTCTCCGCAAGCCCCCACGTCACCTTCAGCCACACCACCGAACTCCACTGGACCGACCATCGCTGCATCCACTTCACCTTCCAGAAACCCACCACGCACCACCGCACTCAACAGATCCCCCACCGCAGCTGGAGCAAAATCACTGAAGACCAGCTAAACACCACCCTCGCCCAAAGCCCACCTGCCGACCCCGCCGACCCCGACACCCGCAACCTCTGGAGTTGGATCGACAACTGCGCCGACACTCTCGCCCCGATCAAGAAACCCTCCAACAGGCACACTAACAAGAAAGCCAGCTGGTTCACCGCGGACCTCCAGGCCTCCAAGCAAACCTGCCGCACACTAGAGAAGAAATGGCACTGCAAACAGACACCAGACAGCTACGCAGTCCACAAGAACACCATCCGTAGACACCATCATCTCATCAGATCCCCCAAAAGGGCCTCCTTCAAGGACCGACTCAACAACAACACGCACAACAGCAAAGAGCTCTTCAACATCGTGAAGGAACTCTCCAACCCCAGCTCCAACACCAACGACATCCCACCATCCCAAGACCTGTGCGACTCCCTTGCCACCTTATTCCATCACAAGATCGCAGACATCCACGACAGCTTTAACGACCTGACCGCCCCAACAACCACCGACACCGCAGACCCCGCGGCCACCACCCACATCAATCCCCTGCTCACCTGGACCAACATAAAAGACGACTACACCATCAAAATCATGAACACAATCCACTCCGTCTCCCCGTCAGACCCATGCCCACACCACATCTACATCAAAGCTAGCGCCACCATCGCACCCCATCTCCGCAAGGCCATCAACATCTCCTTCGAGACCTTCCCGGAGAGCTAGAAGCACGCCGAGATCAACGCCTTACTCAAGAAACCCAAGGCGGATCCCAGGGACCTCAAGAACTTCCGGCCCATCTCCCTGCTCCCGTTCCCCACGAAGGTCATCGAGAAGACCGTCAACAGACAGCTGACCGCTACCTCGAGGAGAACAACATCCTGGACCCGTCCCAGTCCGGGTTCCTCCGCAACCACAGCACCAAGACTGCCCTCATAGCCGTCACTGATGACATCAGGGCCCTACTGGACAAAGGCGAAACAGCGGCCCTCATCCTCCTGGACATATCTGCCTGACACTGTCTGCCACCGCACCCTACGCACATGCCTCCACAACGCAGGGATCCGAGACAAGGCTCTGGATTGGACCACCTCCTTCCTCTCCGGCAGAACCCAGACCGTCCGCTTCCCCCCTTTCCGCTCCGAAGCCTCTGAGTTCATCTGCGGCGTACCCCAAGGATCATCCCTCAGCCCGACATTATTCAAAGTCTACATGGCACCGCTCACCCACGTTGCCCGACTGCACGACCTCAACATCATCTCCTACGCCGACAACACCCAGCTGATCCTCTCCCTCACCAAGGATCCCCTCACCGCCAAAACCAACCTCCACGAAGGAATGAAAGCCGTCGCCGAGTGGATGAAGAACAGCTGTCTGAAGCTGAACTCAGACAAGACAGAGGTCCTCATCCTCGGATCCGCCCCCTCAGCCTGGGACGACTCCTGGTGGCCGTCCGCCCTGGGAACAGCACCTACACCCACCGACCACGCACGCAACCTGGGATTTATCCTCGACTCAACGCTCTCCATGACCAAGCAAGTCAACGTCGTCTTGTCCTCCTGCTTCAACACTCTCTGCATGCTCCGCAAGATATACAGGTGGATCTCCACCGAAACAAGAAGAACGGTCACCCAGGCCCTCGTCAGCAGCAGGCTGGACTACGGAAACGCCCTCTACGCAGGAGCCTCAGACAAACTCCTGAAACGACTACAACGCATACAGAACGCCTCCGCATGCCTGATCTTCGACATCCCTCGCCACGGCCACATCACACCACACCTGAAAGACCTGCACTGGCTTCTCGTCAACAAGAGAATCACCTTCAAGCTCCTCACCCACACACACAAGGCGCTCCACAACACCGGACCGGCATACCTCAACAGACGACTCACCTTCTACACCCCGAACCGACAGCTCCGCTCCACTCGCCACTGTCCCCCACATCTGAAGAATGACCACCGGCAGCAGATAATTCGCCCACCTCGCCACCAAGACCTGGAACACCCTCCCCATCCTCCTACGGCAGACCCAGGACCTACTAACCTTCAGGAGGCTCCTCAAGACCTGGCTATTAGAGCAGTAGCAGCCCCCCTCCCCTCCCAGCGCCTTGAGACCCTCACGAGTGAGTAGTGCGCTCTACAAATGTCTTGATTGATTGATTGTTTGATTGATTGCTCCCACCCTTTCTGGCCGCCGTGAGAACAGAACTCCTACCAAGAGAACATAATACAACAGAAAGCTCAGTATCCAAAAATATCCATCACGAAGCTTAGCATGCTCAATATAGTGAACATGAAAGGAAGCCAAACCTTTACACAGCCACAAGATGATTCACTAGCAACCAATGATGGTGGCAACCTCCATATCTCTCTGCACTCCAGGATAACAAGAGAAGAAATATACAATGCATCACTTCTTCACCTTTCATATCAGCTTCTAGATGACTTTTTGAGTCTTAGTAGTATTTCTTATATAGACACATCTTGATTTGTGGTACTCGCCCCTGTTTATTTTTGCTGTTGGTGCACTACTGCATGGAGGAACGGGATTTCCACTCTTGGAATTTAGCTCCCAGGTTTCATCTCAGAGTATCCGTCAGTGATATAGTTACCATACTATTTCCCTGACACCCAGGGAGCCCAGGATGCCTGAGGGCTGCGATTAGAAGTCTACGAACTGAGTGCTTGGTACTATATGTGAGGTCACTCACAAGCTCTGCATCTTTGTCAGCATAAGCCCACAATGCGTAAACTGTTTCAAGCTTGCATAACATCAAGTTATGATCGCTAGACACAGTTTTAAGAGAATATTTCCTAATATAAACACATATTAAAAAGCCTGTCACTTGAACAGCTCTGTGAGCAGAGGAGAAAACAGCACACAGCAAAACACTTAGTGCAGTTCGATTAACAGCCAGAAATAAATACTGACCTTTGAATTTTAAGGCAAACTCATAGGGGTTGTACAACGTCAAGACCTGCTTTTGCGTTGACTGGTCATCTGCGTAGAATAGAAGTTCTGTCGGAAAAACAAACACAGGAAGGTATCCTTCCACTAGCTCTGGTTGCCTTCTGTGTTGCTGCATTGGCACAGACTCCGCTCTTCTTTGTCCACAGCTTCTTATCTGGAATCCTCTTGTCTCAACACGCGCTTCAGTAAAAAGCTTCAGAGCATTTTGGCAGTTCTGAAAAAGAACAATTACTTTTAATCATACTTTTTCATCATGCACGCAAAAGTATAATAAAAGATTTTTTCAGCTAACCTATTTGGATGTATGTGAAGAATGCAAAGTAAATTTATAATGACGTGATTATGAACAAAAGTGCATCGTATATTGTACTGACCCGTATATAGATACAATTCAGAAGAATGTCAGAATGAAGAAAATCCCTAACACTACCCTAACTCTAACCCCCCCAAGACGTACACTTACCGTCACCTTATCTGAAACCCTAACTCTTAACATAGCCCAAACCCCAAGATACACGCTGACCTGTGCCCTTACCTCTCGCCATTACCCTGGCCAATCCCTAAACCATACCCCCTTACCCAAACCTCAAACCTAACTCAACCCATGCCGTTACCAAAATCTCAAACCTAACCCTATCCCATACCCCTTACCAAAACTTCAAACCTATCGCAACCCATGCTCCTTATCAAAACCTAAAAATTAACCCAGCCCATGCCCTTAACAATATCGCAAATCTAACAGTTAACCGTACTCCTTACCGAAGCCTCAAACCTAACCCAACCCACATCTCTTACTAAAACCTCAAACCTAAACTAACACAACCCATGCCCTTATCAAAATCTCCAACCTAACCCAATTCAAAATTTTAACATAACTCCAAAACATGCCTCAAACAAGTCTTCACCTTTTCTTGGAAGCAGGCTTTGCTTTTACCTCTCCTGAAGAAAGCTAATGCTGACCTCAGGATGCATAGTCATTTTTAGCAATCGCCCTGCTTCCAGCCATTGTTAAAATGTTAGAGAAGTGGGTCAATCAACAAATCTTCAGCATCTTGCCAAATAATAACCTGTGCCATGATACCCAGTTGGGATTCTGTGCAGGCTATAGCATGGAATCTGCTCTTTTAGAAGTTGCTGAATTAATTATGGTCAATCTTTATCAGGGTTTGGTAGCAATGGTTGTCCTTCTTGATTTGTCGGCGGCCTTCAATACGGTCTCCCACTCTATTCTCCTCGATAGATTATAGGATATGGGCATCCAAGGTCTTGCTTGGGCTTGGTTGAGGTTCATTCTCCCTCCCTTTACATCCACAGCTAACCCACTTGATTGTGGGGTACCTGAGGGCTCTGCCCTGAGCTCAATGTTTTTAAATATTTACTTAGCCCCTTTAGCTAAGCTAGTGGAGTCTTAGGGCATAAGGATTATTTCTTATGCAGACGGCACGGAGTTGATGCTCTCATTCAATGAGATGGAGGTGGGTACATTGACAGCGTTCAAGGGATGCATGAGGGCCGTTGGTGAATGAATACGAGCTGCCTCAAGTTAAACTCTGATAAAAACAGATTCTTTTTTTTTGCCACTGCTCGTCATACAAACGCCTCCAACTGGTGGCCCGCGGAGTTTAGCTCCCCTACCTCTCCTGCAGCAGTGATAAGAAACCTTGGGGTAAAATTTTACCCCAATCTATCCTTTGAACCTCAGGTTAGATCTGTTTTGGCCAGCTGTTTTTTCACATTGAAATCGGTTAGGAAAATGATCCACTTGATCTCAGGGGAGAGCCATAAATCTGTCATTCATGCTCTGCCAATGTCCAAACTAGAGTATGCAATTGGCCGCTATTTAGGCTTACCATCCTACCTGCTTCACAGCTTGCAGATTATTCAGAATACAGCGGCCCGGCTGATTCTGAAGTTACCAGCTCATGGTTCAGTTACAGCTTCCCTGCACAGACCTTCTGGATGCCCATAGTTAGTCATATTAAATTCAAAGCCCTAACACTTGCCTACAGAGCATACCAGCATAAAGGCCCCGGCTATTTGAGAAAAAGACTACTCCTTTATCAGCAGAAGAGAGCACTTTACTCAAATGGACAAAAAGTTTTCTATGTCCCAAGGATTAGTAAGGCAAATAGAGGAAGCCATTTTTTTCCTACTTAACTGTTAACTTTGGAACTCTATGCCTTCAGCCCTCCGTTTCGCCCCCTGTGTTATCAGTCTTCCGTAAACTCCTTAAAACATACCTGTTCGATAACTAGGCACCCCGCATTGAGTTTGTATCAATCCTCAGTGCACCATAAACCCGCAAGTAGCCGCACGCTCTATAAATTCTATTATGTTGTACTGTGTATTGTTATCTTACACCTAAATTCAACTCTAAACCTCCAATGCTGACATCGCCAAAAAAAATCTTTATTATTGTGCAAAATAAAGAAATACAAAAGATGCATTGACCTTCGCTTCAATTTTTTTCAAATTCATTTCTTCATAATGTAGCCTTAATTTTCACATCTTTAATTTTGCTTTTCATTGTTAGTCTCCAGACTACTACTGATGTTTTTATTTTGTTCCTTGCACAGATCACACACACGTGTTTCTACATTAACAAATTACATTAACGCAGTATCAAAGACCATGACATGACTACAGTGCGATTTAAAACGATGCATTTAAGAAATATTAGCTGCAGCTCAATATATGACATGGTTGGGAATGAATGAATGACCCGATGAAGAATCTGGGTGCCCTTTGTGAGTCTATGCATCATCCGCCACAAAGGGCACCCGTTGCCAGTATCGACTGAGCCGTCATTGCTAATATAACCTGTCAAAAACAATGCTATTTGCTTCGTGTACTACTTTTCATATGCTTTTCAATTCACAAGACTGACTGCCTTCTGCCCTTTTCTTGGATGGTGTGGATTTCAGAAATATGGTCAACAAGTGTGTTAGGTTTGTTATAGACTAGATATTTTATAGAATAATTACATTTGTATATTACGTGCAGTGCGAGCTAAGCCATATGTATCTCCTGAACTGAAGAGTGGGAAAGGCACCGAAAATGTTGGTCACTATCCACAGAAATGTAAATTTGTGAGTGTTCACCAAAGATGAAGGGCTCACTCCCCCTGAAACACTCACTTCCTTTCCCCTCTGTGTCTGGACTTCAGACATTTTACTGCAGGTGGTGGAGTTTCTGTAATCGTTGGCTGTTATCTCAGCACAGGAAAATGTACAGACCTTGACCTTGCAAATCAGGTTAGTGATGTTGAATGGGTTTTTCCATGCTCTAGTCACGCTTCTATGCACAAAAAATTTAAAGCATGTTTGTCTCTCCTTAGTCAGAAAACAGCAAGCGACGAAGGAAGGCAGCAGCCATTGCTTTTCCGGCACTCTTCCTCCAGTGGAACCCGGTACTCTCCTCCCAAACCAGGTCCAATTCACTTCTGCCTCTCCTATAATAAAACACCGCTCCTCGAAAATCCCTCACCTCCATCACCCGGGTGTCTTTCCAGCCCTCCTCCAGCCACCCTTGAATTTCTCAGGCAATGCGCCTAGCTGCTAGAAAGAGGGGCAGGTGGCAGTGTGGATGTTTTCAGTCTCCTGAGTGTCTACTAGACCTGCTGCTGAAATCCGGAGTGGCTGAGCAGCAGTAACCCACACCAAAGCCTGCTGCTCTTGCGCGCCTCCAGTTATTGCCAATCAGACAGCTAGCAGACAGGCAATCAGAACTGATATCGGAATCTTATTACCTCGTTTCAGTGCTTAATTTGCAAAATAAGGCTCTCGTCAGGAGGCTACTGCAGCTTGCAGCACACTTTGCCCTTGCCATGCTGCCAGTCATGGTAAGAATTCAACTACTAACCATCACACTCCTACAAGTGTGACAATTTTCACTATTCCAGGCCTCCAAAGCTATAAGAAACGCCTGGGCAACAGGTAATAGTTGTTTTTAATGTATATGTAATTAATCATTAACTGTTGTTGTGGTCATCTATAAATTAGTGAGACAGTGCCACATTGTGGCAGACTGTCATGAGCACGGTGTTGTCAATTAAGTGCTGGTGCTGAGCACTGGGAACCACCAGCTCAAATTAAGCACCGCCTCGTTTGCAGGTAAAATAGACTATTGCCCTCATATTTACGTTAGATTTTGGTAAATGATTAGTGCAGACGCACTACAGGACACTGTCAATTAGATTCATTGTGCAATCTCCCATTTAACAAACCTCTTTTACTTGTAAATTATCCCACGGAGCTTACCCCCTTTGCTGCGAGGCCTTTCCTCCGTGCTAAGCCTTATTTTGGCTATTTAGGGTAGTTAGCGCTTAGGTCCTCCATAACATTTTGTCCCCATATGGTATCCTCACCAACTTTGCTTCCTTTTTTCCCAACATCCTGAGGATTCTAAAGGTACCCAGGGTTTGTGGATTCCCCTGGAGGAGACTGAGAAAGTAGCCAAATTACAGGTACATTTTGGGTTTTTTCAGGAAAATGGGGAAAAGTGCTGCAGTAGAAAGCGCCTATTTTTTTCCCTACAAACGGTATCAATGAAGTGTTTGTGGTATTAAAATCACCACCTTCACAGCTTTCAGGAACAGGCAAACCTTTGTATGAAAACCATATTTTTATACACAGTATTCGCATTTTACTGGGACATAGCCTATTTTTACTATTTTTGGGGCTTTTGACCTCCTTCCGGTTAGTGGTAGAAATGGGTGTGAAACCAATAAAGGATCCCCGGAAAGATATATATTTCTGAAACGTGGACACAATTCTGAATTCAACTAGGGGTCACTTGTGTAGCTCCTTCATGGCTTTCCTATAGAAAGTAACAGTGGAAATAAATAAATACTGAAACTGAGTGGAAAAAAATAACCATTTGTGTCTACATTTCCACCTGTACCTTCTTCTAACTATGGCAGATTTTTAAAAGCACTATACTGTTACTTTCGCTGTACGCTTCTGGTTGGGGGATATATAAGGCGTGTAGGTTCACCAAGAACCGAGGTACCCAGAGCCAATAACTGAGCTGCACCTTGCAATGGTTTTTCATTGTGTACCGGGTATAGAGCAATTCATTTGGTAAATATGAAGAGTGAAAGATAGGTATCAAGGAAGCCTATGTATTTCCAAAATGGGAACAAGATATGGAGTTTAGAAGCAGTAGTTATTTGCACATCTCTGAAATTGTGGGTACCAATACTAGCATGTGACTTAGAAGGTATTTTTTACATAATGTCTTACATTTGGAAGGCAGAAATGCATAGAAAGACAATTGGTAATAACACGTGTTCTACTATTCTGTGTGTAGAAATCGAATGGCGACCAATACCTTAATCATTTCACGGTGCAGGGGATCCTTTTTCTGTTTCTATGAACTAGACATGACTGCTCTCTCTGGGCCTCAACTGTACGGGGGGGGGCATCTGGAAGAGGTGATCGGAGGCCTGCCTTCCCTTCTGCTCACACCACCTCTTCAGACACATTTTGGGGGCCAGCACGTGTTTGTGTGTAAATTAAGCACTGGCCACACCCCTCCTTCCTGTCTGTGTCTTTTACCAGTGTGTCAGTGCTTGAAGTTTACAGCCAGTATTACGGGGTGAAAGGTCTGGTATTTGGAGGTCATGGGGAGGAACTCTGTTTCCCAGATATGGACGACTATTCATAAAGTAAGAACTGTGACCCCAACATTAGTATTGTGGGTTGGTAATTGGAGCATTGCCTTCTGTGCCCAAGCTGTCCTGGCACACCTGGCGTTAGCCTTCTGGCTGCTTGAAGATGGATGCCTGTTATTTTTGCCAGCGCGCGCCTGGCATCTGCCAGCAGCTGCCTCGGGAGTATCCATGGGGCCGTGCCAACAGAGACACATCTGTGGGGATTGTAACATCTCCACAGGCCTCTGCAGGCCCAGAGCTGAGCGGTGCTCATGTCCCGGCCTGCACCTCGCATCAGCTGCGTTGTTGACATCGTTGGCACCGCACACCCTGCTGCGCAGTCCTCCACTTTCACATCTGTGGAGGCGTGCGCCTGTGTGCAGTGTGATGCACAGCGAGTGTGTGTGTCCATCAGGGGGTCTCATCTCCTCCAATCGTTAAATACATCACTGAGCTGCTGCTCAACAGAGGGTCATGATAATGTACACAATGTGGCGATCGCGGGCAGCGTGCAAGGGCGGGGAGTGCTGAACACGCATCCCCCTTCTATGGCTGCCAAGCGAGTGCATGGTTGTGGAGGCATGATGGGTGTTCGACCACTGGGGGGCACACGGAGCGCAGGACACTACAACTCCCAGCAGCCTTGTTCTCGGCGCACCGGAAGCAGACTCCGGCATTGCTGCCCTCGCAGAGGCTAGAAAGCCCATCCTCTGCAGAGGCTCGGGGCATGACAAACTTTCCGTACTTTCCAGAGCTCGGCAGAGCGGAAAGTAATCCCCGCTGGATTGCCGAGGCTCCGTGTACCATTTCTTCTTGCCAACCGCCCAGAGTGCCTTTGTCGCGGAGCACGGCAGAGCGGAAGGTTACTCCCCGCTGAATCGCTGAGGCTCTGTGTACCAATACTCCTTGCTACCACCCAGTGTGCTTTTGTCACGGAGCTCGGCAGAGCGGAAGGTAATCCCCGCTGGATTGCCGAGGTACCACCTCCCATTGGCTACCGACGGACGCTTCTTATTTCTCCCCTTCACTTCCCTCGCAGCGCGAGGGTCCCAAGTACGAGTACTGGTGAGCTGCTGGAAGGGACGTGGTTACTTCTAGCTGCAATTCCAAGACGCCTTGCAACACGCGACTGACACAGGTATTTAGGTGTGCCCAAGGAGAAGTAGCGCAGGAGCGCTTTTCTTGGGAACTCCCTTTTGTGTTCTTGTTTTTTTTTGCCTTTGCTGATTTTGGTTCTACCTCCTTACACCGATGCTGTGATGAAACAGCAGTTATTTGTTTATGGTCGTTACTGATTTCATTGACTCTCCTGGCTCCTTGTACTTCTTCTTAAACCCCCATGGTTAGGGGCGGCAGGATTTTCTTTCCAAAGAATACCTCTTGCCTTCAACTGGGGGACTGCAGTGTTTCATTTGTGAGTAGGGAGTGTTTACCTAAGAACGGTCAGGTGTGATTGGTTCCTGTTCTGTCTCCTCCTAATCCCTTGCTTCTTATCTCGTTTTGTGCATCTAGTTACCTTCAAGGAACCCCTACGCGTCTTACTGCACGTTAGATTTCTGAAGAGAGAAGCAGGACTAGAAGGAGCCGTTTGGTCTGCAGTGTTTATTGTTTTATCCACTTCCCCTTTCCCCAGGGTTGATCTGCACATGGTAGTGTTTGATGCACTCTATGTGGAGTTGCGCTCAGGGGAATAGAGAGGCCTTTCTGCGTGTCATTGTTCCTGCTGACGATCTTCCGAGGTTAGTGGCATCATCTCATACTGAGCTACTGATACCCGACACACAAAGACCGAGTACCCTACAGGCGCCTCTGTTCCCGCAGCCCTGCTTGCCGCGGCCCTGCCTTCGTGTGCACAGCACCAGGGCACAAGCGTTGAGTCACAACAGACGCACATGCGAGGTACACAACAGGCACTTGTGTTCATTCTGTGGTGTGTCTGCATCACCTCTAAGCGGTGAGTGTCCCACTGGGGCTCATTGTATCCTTGCCGTGCAAGATCTAAGATGACGCTGCACTCCTTGTGTGACGAGAGCCAACGTTTCTTCAATGGCCTGGCTAACTACCCCGAAGACCACTGGGTTCATGTCCGCAAACCAGAACATGTATTACAAATATACATTCCATCCTTAACTAGGACCATTCAAGCATACCTCTGTAGTCCAACCCCGCCTCACATGAAATATACTCGTCAGCTCATCATAATGCGCAAATGAATGTATGAATAGATTGCTTTAAAAAGCTAAACACCATAAAGAAAGGGTGGAAATACCTAAGGGCAGAAAGAAAAGAGAAACATTTTGCGAGGGTGGGGGGCTGAAGCAGGAGAGGATGTCCGAGCGGCCATTACAAGCGTGTGGACAGCGCTGCAAATGAGAAAAAAGAGTGCTTTGAGTCCTTTAAAGGAAAGAGTGTAAATCCACTCGCAAACGATCCAATCCTGGTGGGCGGGGCTAAAAGGAGACAGGGTGGCAACAAGGAGGGATTGACATTCCTTTGGTGCAATCATTGCACTGCCTTTGGCATAATTTGTGACGCCAAACGAAGCGCATGAATGAAAGCTGAAGGCGGAGCTGGGACGAGGCTTCTGAAATCGTATCGATTCCAAGAAGCCTCGTAAGACGAGAGCAGCGCATGCGCTGCTTACGTCAGGCCGAGACCTGAAAACCAAGGGGAGAGTACTAAACACGGCCGGGTAATTTACAAAGAAGCACTAATAATAATAATAATAGATATTTATTATTTGATTATTTAAAATCATCAAAATACAAACATCGCAAACGAATAAAAAGCAGTAGTACAAATATGAAATCTAGTTATATACAAACAAAAGAACTGTATGACGGACCTATCAAAACAGAGAGTAAACACCAATTAATCACAGCCCCATTAAAATGCATTTATGTGCAAATTTACACAACAGTAGTTTAACAAACATAACCGCCTGGCTGCAAATAATTCGGTAAATCCTATTATTCATAGCGCAAACAACCGCACTGATATTATTTTCCCCAAAAATATATTTCAAAACAATAATCCTGGACATATACAAAGAAGCAAGAAAGCTATGTTAAAACATATGCTGCAATGCCAGATATGTTATGGTTTGCCCATACGATATAACATCCCATGCAGTACATCCTCTAGATAAAAGGTTTTCCAATTACACCTAATTGACTAAAATACCACCTAAGTAAACCACCACTTCAAATCAATTACTGAACGCTTTCCAATCTCAATGGCACAGTTAGTACTAAAAGATTAAGTGCTTTGCCAGTGACATCATATTTTGCAGTTGTTAATATTGGTTGGAAGTGCAACCTACCAGAGTTCAGTGCTAAAATGTGTGCTGAGACGTGCTGCAACAATGACGCTGTACTTAAGCATGTTTACCACACATTTTAGCACTCCACTTGCCGCACTAATTTAAAGCAGGGCTGTCACTATTCCCCTAAATGTTGTAACTGCAGTAAAAGGGTTAGTTAACTTCATCCTTTTGCTAGAGTTCCCTTCAATTTACCAACAGAATCCAGCTCGCAGTCCGTTCCCGAGCCACTACTTTTTCCAACATCTACTTGCCACCCTCCCCACACTAGGATCACATAGGGCAGGCGCAGGGATGCCCAATGTAAGTGCACGAGCACTGGATCAATGCCAGATTTTCAGGAATGCAATTGACTCTCAGAGTTCCATTTAAATTTATTCCATGTATGTTTATCTTTTTTTTTGGAAATCGGGCATAGATACCCTGCTCAGACCTACATTTCCCTATTGCTAGTTTGTGCAGGCATCGTATGAAGTGGGATATCTAGACAGCCCCTGAGACATTTCATATCGTTCTTTTCCTCAAGTTACAAAAAGGTGCATTTTTATTGCCTCTGTGAGTACACCAGCAGTGAAGACTATATCACAGAGATGGCCAATCTCATCCCTCACTTAGGGTCACAAATATACAGACCTAAGAGTAGGGTACCTTCGAATTGGCGCCCTCACCAAAGGCTGATCAGACAAAGTCTGGAATCAGAGAATATGCACTCTCTGTAGAGAAACACTAACCCACTTCTTCTTCTACCCTGATGACAGCGCCTAGGAGATCATCAGACTACTTGCTGGCCATGTTCACAGTGACTCCCTACAACCATTTTCCATGAAAAAGTGCAAAACATAAATGTGAAGCAACAATCTCTGCATCTATCCTGAGGAGATAAACAAAAGCTAATCCTGGAATACCTACCCTCCTTTGCCCAGCTACTGATAACCAGAGCAGCTTGAGGAAATACTTTGAGAAAGAAATGCCCAGGCTATCTCAAGCACCTCACCACAGGCCACCACGCACAAACATGAAGTTGCTGTAGGTATGTCTTAAGTAAGGCAAGAAGGCACATTACTCACCTTACAATTGCAAAAGGAAATACAGAAGTGCTCATATGTGGATTCAGTAATCAATGAGAGTTCCAAAGGCAATTAAAGCACATAATGCTACTTTTCCTTAAAAGGTAGACTTTAGTCAGTGCACAGCGGTGAACCTGTCTTACCGAAGACCTGAAATAAAGTGCAAATCTGGGTGCGGCTCGTGTTTCAGAGTCGGGATGTACCATTAATGTAGACTTAGATAAATGGGGCTTAAACCTAGAAGCTACCAAGAGGCAGCATGGATGAACACATGAAAGGAGCAATTCCTTAGTGTGAATGACTTACACAAGGCTTCTCTCCAACCTACGCCTCTTCTGGCATTCCTCAGAGTCGCTACGCCCAACTGGCCAGGCCACCTCTAGATCGCAATGCAACTAACTGGTAGGAGAGATAGTACGCGTCTGGCAGAAAGCGGAGTACACTATTTATGTGTTGGGAAAGAATAACGAGAGAATTAGAGTGTGGCGATGTTTGGTTCAAGAACGCTATGACATGATAACTTTACAAGAAGCACACCTAAAAAGGCAAGATGAGCACTACCTTAAACATAAGCACTACACAGAAGATTTTAAGTCATTATCACTGACAAAGCTCAACCGTTTAGCCATCGCTTTCCATTGATCATTAGGGGTTACACCTAAGAACAGCAAAATGGCAGGAAACGAAGGGATATGATTGTAACAAGAAACATTCAAAACAGAAAAATTACAGAAGCAACTGTCTTTGCCACCAGTGCAGGGCAAGATGGATTTCTAGTAAAAAAAATTTAACACTTTAGCAGGTTCTGCAGAAGGTGACATAATAATATAATCACAAAGAGAAAGAGGGGGGACCAGGAGCTGATGAAGGTCCAGTGCCCGTGCTCCAAGTGTATGCATTCTACAAACAAGGGGGGGGGGAGGGTAGGGGGGGGTCACTGTTCCTGATAAAGTTGAGAAAGAAGAATCTAGGTAATTAATAAGTTTATACAGGACAGTCAACAAAGACTGTTTCTTGTTGCCCTCACACATCCCAAAGCATGTCATGCTTCATCATAGGGCAGATGCTCCTCGTCGGACTGGCACTGCAATGCCCTACGGGTCCCCTGAAGGGTTACTTTAGCATATAAACTTATTAATAACTTAGATTCTTCTTTCTCAACTTGCTCAGGAACAGTGAGCGCCCCCTTATTTGTAGGTGACATAATAATCCCAGGTGTTTTCAACTTGGTGTGGGGTGCATGAAGTGATAGGTAAGGGAACTGCATAACACAGTCTAAATAATCTTTCTCTACAAAACTCAAAAAGGCATAAAAACGATAATGGAGGACTTGGACATACATGATCCCCAGAGAGAACTCAATGCGGAACGGAGGGATTATACTTTCTTTTCTCATGTACATCACATATACCTCTGAAGTGACAACAAATTGCTCACTCATACCTTCCACCCTCATATTAAATCAACTTACTAAAGCACGTGTTCAGCAAAGGTTTCTTGGCGCTAAGTGAAACGTTGAGCAGTCAATTATGGGAGTTAAAAGAGGTGTTAATATTGATAAGCTTATTTAAATAACTAACCTGTCCGCCAAAATATAAATCCCATAGAATATATTGGGACTGATATTTCGGCGGAATATAAACCCCATTATATCCTATGGGAGGGAGTAACCCGTCCGCCAATATCTAAATCAGGCCCTGTGTCTCCAGGTTCCTTTTGAATAACCTGAGTTCAGTTTCCTGGCGTGGGTATGTCAGGAGTAGATTCTACAATAATGGTGCGTGCACTGAAACGCTGCGTTCACCTATCGCTTTTTATATCTTAGTATAGTCAAACAGCTTGAATGGGATGACCATAGAATACCACTGGTGTGTAATGCTTAATCCTCCCGGCGACAAAGCGAGGAGCAAAGCCATTTAAAGCCTTAAAAGCTAGGCAATATGATTTAAACTGAATTATTTGTTTTATTGGTAACCACTGGAGTTGCTTCAATAGCAAGGTGATGAGAGGGCTCCTAGCAAGTCTGTATATTAAGCAGACAGCCTCGGCATGAACCAATTGTAATCTGCGAATAAGATTATTCTGAAGCCTTAGATAGATTGTTTGAATTACCTAGTAAAATCAGCAATAGCTTCCTAATCATTTTTAGCATATAGATGCACATAGAAACAACTGACCGAATATGTGGCTTCATTGTAAGGTTGCAATCCACCATAACACCAAGACTTTTGGTGCATGTAGGGGAAAAATCAGAGCCTGTTTCAGCAGGCCAATAAATTTGGTTCCACGCAGAAAATGTCAAAATATATCCTACAACAATTTCAGATCATTCCCCACACAAGGAGATAGATAATGCATCCAGCAGTACTCCAAGACCCAGTCCTGCGGGCTGACCTTCAAATAGAAAAATACTTTCAAATGAATGAGCATGAAGAGGTGGGCCGCCTATGCCATTTTGTGTAAAAGGTAAATGCATAGGAGCATTAGCTGGTCTTGAAATAATGTGTATAATGGAGAGCGATCTGCTTGAAAAAGAACTTATTATGGCAAAACAAGACCATAAAGCCAACTCTAACTGACTACTTCTGCGGAAGGTAACTGCCCTAAGATGCAAACCTAATGTGTTGACTGTGAACAGATCTAATGAACAGAGAAAAAAACATAGACCCACATTTAGTGAGACAATTAAGACATAATTTAGAGATGGGGCAAATAGCAGACATTCAAGATCCAGGAGGACACTCACACAACTCGGAGGAGGAGAAATCTGAAGTATTTAGGGACTTTTACACTAAACTGTACACAGCTGATCATCGCATGGAGAAAGACTGAATTGAATAAATAGCATCTACAGCTCTTCCCGAAATGAATTAAAATCAAAGAGATTAGCTCAACTCTCCAATAATGCAGTCAGAGGTTTTCGCAGTCATTTAATATCTAAAACCCATGAAGGCACCAGGTCCAGATGACTTTACAGCATGTTTGTAGAAAAGCCTGTCAGATGAAGGGCCTCATTTAGATCTTGGCGGATGGGATACTCCGTCACACGTGACGGATATCCCGCTGCTGTATTACAAGTGCCGTAGGATATATAATGCACTTGTAATACAATGCACGGGATATCTGTCACGTTTGGAACGAAGTATCCCATCAGGCCCTAAGATCCCAAGCTGTGCTTTTCGCAAGCCTGCCTGCACCTCGTTGTCTCCTGTACTTTATCTGACCTGCATGCTTGTTCACCTTTATATGGCAGATATCCCTATGCATTTTTTTTTTTTAATCTATTCAATTAACTTAAACTATTTGTAATCTTGTAATTCATATGTAATTTGCATTGAGTCAGTGAGGGAAGAAGAAAGCTAGAAAAGCGAATATTTTTATTCTATGTGTGTTTTACTGTGTGTGCTTTTACTGGGACATAGCTGTCTTGCGTGTAGCTGCCATTTTTACCTATCTTGTCTGGCACTTGACAGGCAGCCATTGTCTGTTGGTTGATGCTCTAGTCTTTCTGTCTGTCCCAGCCCATGTGTTGCAGCAGGGATTAAACCAAAGCTTCTGCTCACCTGCTCACTAAGATCCCAAACTGTACATTTCACTAGCCTGTCGGCACCGTATTGTCTCCTGCACTTCATCTGAACTACTACTTGCAGTATTTTAAATTGAAGACATCCCTGTGCATTTTTACATCAACTCAATTAACAAACTATTTTTAACATTTCAACATTTTTCACTTGCAATTTACATTGCTTGATTGAGGCAGGGGGTAAGCTACATGGGGGTATTTTTATTCAGTGTGTGCTTTACTGTGTGTGCTTTTACTAGGGACATGACTGACTCGTGTAGCAGGGCAGCCATTTTCCCTTTCTTGCCTGGCACTTGAGAAGCAGCCACTTTCGGCTGGCCGACACTCTAGTCTTTCTGTCTATAGCCATGAATTGGGGCAGGGGGAAAAAATCAGAGCTGCTCTGCTCTCGGGCAGCGAGTATGTGCAGCAGGCCTAGGCATGGACCCCTAACCTAGCGCAAAAGACTGCCAAAGGCGAGTCTGTCCGCACTTGGACGACACAAGACGTCAGAAACCCTGGCCTTTCCAACATGAACCCACAGGTGAGACTAACATACTTGTGCTTTCTCCTTCTCTCTCTTAGGGGCCCTTTATGTATAGTGATAAATTCTGTAAGGGCACTCCTGTTACCACAAGAAGGCCCTTTTTCCTGCTTGCACCGCAGGGTCTCTTGTTGTCTCGACACCAGTCTGCAAGTAGCTACCAGCATCACGGGGATAATTATTAATCTACCACTGAGTCAGGTGACCTCTAGTCTAGGCATGGACCCCCAACCCAGCACGAAATACGCCTAGTCATTATTTATTGCTCCTTTAAAGCTGATCTCTCTCTAAGTACAATATACAAGTGTGGGCAATATTCATAGTTCCACACCATATCTATGGTTTGTTACGGAAACTTAACTCAGTCCACAAACAAACACAGAAACTCCATTGTAATACCATAGTGATGCAACATTATCAAGCTCGACCATCGTCACAAAATGGGTGGAGGCGAGAAGCCATTTGAAAAAACAACTATGAAATTCTTATGTTTATTAATTATTTGTACTTATCGCCTCTCCTAGATGAAGCTTTCATCTACAGACCACTGTGTCTAAAAAAACATTTAGCTCCACCCTAGCAGATATACTGTACCTCTTTAGCATCAAGTATGACAATCTCCTCGTTGTAGAAGATTTCAATTTCCATTATGAAGACATGGAAGATACACAATTGTTCTCAGGGATGCCCTTGAGAGTCTGGGCCTGTTAAAAAAGTATCAGGCCCCATTCATGCCGCAGGACATACCATCGACCTGTTTTATTTTCAATTCCAGTTCAGTCCAATAGAATCCCCCGCGGTACTTATCTGGCCAGACCACTACCTTCTTCATTTCTTTGTTGCCGTGAGTCAAGGACACCTTAAAGCACCTCCTAGTACTCAATCCAGACAGTGGAATTCCCAAAATAATTCTAATTTGCTTAATCCTTTTGATCTACTGCCATGTAGACTAGCAGATTATATCAAGATAGCGGACACTCAATTTAATGCTGTCATTATTATACACTAGATAGTATATCTCCTATGAAAGCTTTTAAATAAAGCAGGAGATCTACTACTGTGAACTGGCATATCCCAGATCTAAGGGAAAACAAAAAACTCTGCAAGTGCATTGAACATACCTGGCGTCATTCTAAGCTCGAGTCTGACTAAACAGTTTACCGAGCAGCCCCCTGACTGTCACAGGAATAATAATATATCATGCATGCGCTACCTGCAGCACGTATTGAGTAAAATAAAGATACCTCTAGTGGAATTTTAAAATAGTAAAAGATATTACTCATCCCACTGTCAGCTTCCATGACATCCCCACGCCTCAAACACTATGTAGCACTCTATCCTCTATCTTCCATGATAAAATCAGAAACATCTACACTAATTTTGTTACCCAACCCCCTCTTAAATTTCTCACCTGCCTCCATAGATCTCTCAATCTCAATGCAATTTGGTCCCTGGCTAGGTTTCAGCGATTTTGTATGCCAGAGGTGGAAACTGTGAAGCATGTGATGCATGTGGGATCCCCGGATAACCCGTCCCTCACATATAATTTCTGCTAACATTAAGGTGATCAGAGTCCCTCTCATGGATCTGTTCCATATGCCTTTTTCTGATGCAGACACCCCACCAGCTTAGAAACATGCTAACGTTCTTCCCTTATTGAAAACAGCTTCTGCTGACCCCTTTATTCGTCCCACCTGCCCATACCACTCCCTCCTTATGCCGTTAATGTCCAGGAAAAATGTATTAATGTCCAGTTGCTGTCCAATATATATTGTAACAACCTTTTAGACCCCTCTGCCTGGCTTCAGAGCTTGCCACAGCAGCGAAACTGCCGTGCTGGCAGCCACTGATGATGTCGGGCGCAGCTTGGATGAGGGCAGACCGGCAGCCATCATTCTGGTTTCTCTCCGCAGCATTGGGCACTGTGTCATGAGGCATACTTATCCAACACGTGCATACAATAGGTATATATTGTACGGCCCAGACGTTTTTTCAGACTTTTCTTATTGATTATACTCAATCCATCCATCTTCCCCTTTCAAATTAGACCTGGTTTCCATAAATCAGGGATTCCCTCAAGGACTCTCCCTTAGCCTGACCCTCTAAGACATTTACATGATACCACTGGCTGCCATTATAAGTAAACGAGGCTTTGAAATTGTATCTTATGCTGATGACACTCTGCTTATTATGTCTATCTGGGAGAACGCTGCTGAGACAAGATATGTTTCTGGTCAACACATTAAGATCACTAAAGTAGAAATTAATACTGAACATACACTCATAATGTGTAATCAAACGCTACATGATGTCGAAATGGGAGGGTCGATTTGAAGAAGGGAGGAACTTGGGGGAGGGATCACACATGTTTCGAGCAAATAGTATATTACTTGCTCAATGTCTTGATGACATACTATTTGTATTGCTATACGAGTTTGTAAACCAATGCAAGTCATATAATTATTAGAAAGAACTGGATGAAAGTCCAACGCTAGCCTGAATTCAACTCACGTTAATGGTCTCTTTGAAACTTCTCTCTTAACCCCCCTGCAAAACATGAACGAGAATTGTAACTAAATGCATGGACCCAAGGTTGTTATTTCAAAAAGTGTTAGAGTAATATGACCTAATTAAAAATATTAACTGTAACAAGTAAAATGTGTCTTTAGAATAGCTGTCTTGGTACATATTGCATTTCTTATTTCAGCCGAAAAGCTCCACTCAAGCAGGTTTGCCAGCAGCAGTGGGGCGCCGCGTTGAGTTCAAAAGAAACTCAGCCCTGAGCATGAAACGAGCAGAAATGGCAGAGCGCAGCCTCCGTTGTAAAAGGAGGAGTGCTTTCGCCGACGTGCTGAGGTGTGTGGTGCTATTCAGCAAAAGGTGCATGCATGTTCAGCCGTTCCTGAGGCGCCTCGTGGATCTCCATTAAGATATGCTTTGTTTAGTGTGTGAACGCGAATTCAGCCTTTTGGTGTAGTCTACAATGCCGAAGACAGCCTGCTGGTTTCTATAGCGGGAAGAACGGTTTCAGGGCAAGACACGTTTAAAGCCTGTCTAACTGGTGTAATGGGCTGCTGGAACAGGCATGTAAAACGCAATTCAGACGAAGCAGAAGTCCTGCTCTTCAGACGTGCATATGAGTGAGGCCTGGCCTAATGCTTGGGGCCTGCTGGACTCCTAACTCCTCCTTCACCATCCACGTCACTAGAAATCTAGGATTTACTTCTGATAATGACCTGTCTTTATCAGTTGCTGGCACCTGTTTTTCTCTTCTTTGTACCTTAAGAAAAATAGTCGACTTTTTACCATTTGCGACCCGTAAGTTCAGAGTGTATGTCCTGATTACGGCCAGGCTAGACTGTGCCAACATGTTGTACCATGGGCTCCCGCGGCTATCTCATCAATCGTCTGCAGATGGTGCAAAGTGAGGCGGCAGCTCTAATTCTTAAGATACCTCAACCACTGTCAATATCTCATCATCTCAAACAACTACACTGATTAATTACCTGTACAAAAGCATATTCTTTTTACATCATTGGTTCTTGCTCATAGATCATTTCATAATACTGGTCCCAAATATCTTATTGGCAGACAGGCTTGCACACTGCAGCCCGACCAGGAATCTGAGGTCATCGGATGCCCATCTGCTTATCAGACCAGGATCAGACTTGCCAGGAGGGGAAACCATTCGTTCTCCTACCTGTCGTCTAGGGTCTTGCACAATATTCCTTCTATTCTAAGGCCTTACATAATATTCCTTCTGTTCTAGGGCCTTGATTCACATTACTTCTGTTCTAAGGCCTTGAATAATATTCCTTCTGTTCTAGGGCCTTGATTCACATTACTTCTGTTCTAAGGCCTTGAATAATATTCCTTCTGTTCTAAGGCCTTGAATAACATTCCTTCTGTTCTAGGGCCTTGATTCATATTACTTCTGTTCTAAGGCCTTGAATAATATTCTTTCTGTTCGAGGGCCTTGATTCATATTCCTTCTGTTCTAGGACCTTGAATAATATTCCTCCTGTTCTAAGGCCTTGATTCACATTACTTCTGCTCTTAGGCCTTGAATATTATTCCTTCTGTTCTAAGGCCTTGAATAATATTCCTTCTGTTCTAGGGCCTTGATTCATATTCCTTCTGTTCTAAGGCCTTGAATAATATTCCTTCTGTTCTAGGGCATTGATTCACATTACTTCTGCTCTAAGGCCTTGAATAATATTCCTTCTGTTCTAGGGCCTTGATTCACATTACTTCTGTTCTAAGGCCTTGAATAATATTCCTTCTGTTCTAGGGCCTTGAGTCACATTACTTCTGTTCTAAGGCCTTGAATAATATTCCTTCTGTTCTAGGGCCTTGAGTCACATTACTTCTGTTCTAAGGCCTTGAATAATATTCCTTCTGTTCTAGGGCCTTGAGTCACATTACTTCTGTTCTAAGGCCTTGAATAATATTCCTTCTGTTCGAGGGCCTTGATTCATATTCCTTCTGTTCTAGGACCTTGAATAATATTCCTCCTGTTCTAAGGCCTTGATTCACATTACTTCTGTTCTAAGGCCTTGAATAATATTCCTTCTGTTCAAGGGCCTTGATTCACATTACTTCTGTTCTTAGGCCTTGAATATTATTCCTTCTGTTCTAAGGCCTTGAATAATATTCCTTCTGTTCTAGGGCCTTGATTAATATTCCTTCTGTTCTAAGGCCTTGAATAATATTCCTTCTGTTCTAGGGCATTGATTCACATTACTTCTGCTCTAAGGCCTTGAATAATATTCCTTCTGTTCTAGGGCCTTGATTCACATTACTTCTGTTCTAAGGCATTGAATAATATTCCTTCTGTTCTAGGGCCTTGAGTCACATTACTTCTGTTCTAAGGCCTTGAATAATATTCCTTCTGTTCTAGGGCCTTGAGTCACATTACTTCTGTTCTAAGGCCTTGAATAATATTCCTTCTGTTCTAAGGCCTTAAATAATAATCCTTCTAATCTAGGGCCTTGAATAATATTCCTTCTGTTCTAGGGCCTTGATTCACATTACTTCCGTTATAAGGCCTTGAATAATATTCCTTCTATTCTAGGGCCTTGAATAATATTCCTTCTGTTCTAGGGCCTTGATTCACATTACTTATGTTCTAAGGCCTTGAATAATATTCCTTCTGTTCTAAGGCCTTGAATAATATTCCTTCTGTTTACCGTCATAATGTCAATGAGACTCACTTTAAGAAACAATTGGAAACACTGTTGTTAAGTGCTCTCTAACGAAGGCAGCATGTTGCCCTACCTGTTATACTGTAGTGCTGGGACGCCCTTTCGGATGGATGTTGTGCTTTATACATTCTTTCATTCATTCATTCTGTTGCTCTATGATTGATTTTTTTGATAATCCTATCCCTCAGACATTCTGGTAATATTTCAAGGAGGCTTCAAAGATTTATGAATTGTACTTATCAATATTAAGCAATGCTAGAAATATGAATATTTTATAAATGCATCTGTAAGTGGATATAATTGCTGTTGTGATTTGCACGCCAATTAGTCATAGCAATGGCAATAGCAAACCAATTCAAAATAGGTGAAGCTTGGCCCTATGTTTTGAAAGCACTGCAGTCGTCTTGATCTCTGCAATCAACAAATGGATCAGGTAGAAGCTGAAGCTAAAGAGATGAGATGGTAGTTGCATAAATAATGATAGACAGAGGTTTGTGCTGGGGAAAAAACACGCCTTAACACTGGGAGTCTGGTCATTGGTATTTACTGCATCTTGCACAACTGTCTTCTCTTAGGCATATTCCCACTGACATGATCTGTGAGTGACACAAAACCACCATTCCAAGAAATACATAGTCTGTGCCCTGACATTACTTTGAACTGAGACAGAAACAGCATCTGTGCATTGCACACTATCTGAGAGTTTTTTCCCTAATAGCTACAAAAGAAAGTACTGTTTTCATGTATGTGTGTGGGTAGGATACATATCAGAATGTGGACGCTTTTATGTTGCAGCTCCCTATTAATCTTAAGAAATGTAGGAGCATGTCTCTCGTAAAACATCCTTCAATCTCAGACATCCCAGCACAACCTGTAATTCCCAGTGGCAATTGAAGAAAAGGACGGAAATAGAGAGAAGTTTTTAAAACACACAATTGAGAGGCAACCTTAAGACAGAGCAATATGTATCAGCCAAATGCAGTTTGGGCGTCTGACACGTACAGTTCTTGAACTATACACGTCAGACGCCAAAACTGCATGCCTCTATTTCCTTGGACCGAACATGGTGAAAGAACATAGTGCCTACTAAAAACAGAAAGAAACTGGAAAATACCAGAGCATAACAAAAATCGAGTTACGCCATTACATACCACAAAGAACAGATAAATGAGGATACAATGGATAACTCACTTTGGGAGTAGAGTTGTCAAAGATAGACGCTATTCATATTCTGTTTAGATGCCCTGAAGAAGCTCGTAACTGGGCGAAAAGCGTTGGCTGCGCAAAGTCTTTTTCCTTTGCCTACATAATGACATTCAAATAATGAACAGTACTAATCAAGGACAACACCTCTCGACCCATCTTTTCACAAATATAAATTGCATTTGGTTGATACATATTGCTCTGTCTTAAGGTTGCCTCTCAATTGTGTGTTTTAAAAACTTTATAAAATGTATGGTTCAAATTGGTAGCGAACCATTGTTGAGGTGGGCAACACCTGAAAAGTGCATTGAAAAACAAGATAACACACGTGGTCTGTGCAACAAACGGGCCCCCGAGCTACCATTATTTGTTCAGTCTGTTTTGTAAATAGACAGAACTCGGTATTTGAAGAATATGAACTTGTACTGCTTTACCAAGCTTTTGCCCACTCCACAGCACTTAGGCAGCACTGTTAGCTGTTGCAGATCATTTAAGAATGATAGCAGATGGTGGCACAAGTGCTGGCTATCTCTTGGCAGTCTTCTTTTTTAGCTAACTAAACTCAGGCAGTCTTTCTTCCTCCTTACTGTTCCTTGACTGAATCTACAATCTGTGGAGTCCCATGGAAGTCGTCCCTTAGTCCCACAGTTTTCATTATCTATATGAGCCTGTTAATGGCTCTCATCAGAACACTTGGATTCTTCCTTAGATCGTCACCTCTTTCAATGACAACTCAGGGGACTAGAGCAAGACTGTTTCTGCAACTGCCTCTCCTTGGTGGCTCACTGAATGAGGGATTATTCGCTTACAATTAATGCCTTAATGTTCTTGTTTTTGACGGTCCTCTGCCCCTTTCGTTTAGGTTGTGATGGCCTCCACTGCTGGGCATGGCTCCTATTCCTTCTAAAACCATTGGAAATGTGTTTGACAACTCGCATTCCTTCCATGATCAGATCAATTCTCTCACTTCTTCCTGTGATTTCATTAGGATGCTTCCCAAGGTTGTAACGCTTCTCCCTCTGGAATCCTGGAAAAGTGTGGTCCAAGTGATAATTCTTTCATGAGCTGGCTACGGTCATTCTCTGTATTTTGGCCTTTCTAAACATCTTTTAGATCAAATTCAACTCACCCAAAGTTTTGTTTTAAGTCATCTCCTAGGACACCCTCTCAGATGTTCTATCTCTGACCATCTCGATAATCTTCATTGCCTTCCCGTAGTCCTACAGTCTATGTTCAAAGCTTTGTGCATTTAATATCAGACATTCAAACCACAAGAGTCCTTATTTAAGCTGTAATGAGAAATGCAACTTTGTACATTGCAGGGACCTCTAGTCTGCTTCTGCTTATTTAGTAAATGTTTTGCATATCATGAGGGCTCAACTGCGTGGCTGATATTTTTCAGTCTAAGGGATAAGCATGTGAACACCCTCCCTCTGCATCTTAGTGCTGAACCCAACTAAATTGGTTTTCGACCCCATCATAGCACAGAATCAGCTCTGTTGGTGGCAACATAGGAACTGAAAGGAATCCTAGACCAGGGAAGTTCTGCAGCTATCCTGCTCCTCAACCTCAGCGCCGCCTTTGATACGGTGAATCATAAGACTATGATACGCAGACTAAAGGAAATCGGAGTCACAGGCTCTGCCTTAAAATGGATAACATCCTTCCTATAAAACAGATCCTTCCAGCTAATGGAAGGGGAGCACCTTTCGGATACACTCCAACTGTCGTGTGGAGTCCCACAGGGCTCCGCACTAAGCCCGACACTCTTTAATCTATATATGCTACCACTAGCAGAGATAGTGCAGCAATTTGGAGTGTCAATAGTGTCATACGCAGATGACACCCAGCTGATTTTATCTGTGTCAGAGGACCCCCTATCAAGGCACCACAACCTGGGACCATGCATGATGCAAGTGGCAGAATGGATGAAGAAGGGATGCCTAAAACTGAACGGAGGCAAAACAGAGCTTATGTTCCTGGGCAACAAGGAGGTCCCCCAAAACTCGATTAGATGGCCTCCAGAACTAGGGGATCTCCCTATCCCGAAGACAGAGGTAAAGAATCTTGGAATTTGGCTGGACAAAAACTTGTCCATGGAGGCTCAAGCCAGAAAAATAGCAGGATCATGCTTCGGAGCACTGCGAATGGTTCGGAAGATACTACCGCCTATTCCTGAAACTACGCGTAGAATAGTTGTACAGGCCCTTGTACTGTCACGATTGGATTATAGCAACTCGATGTATCTCGGCGCACCTAAATACGTCATAAACAGACTACAAGTGACACAAAACGCAGCAGCGAGGATTCTACACCGCATCCCCAGACAGCAATCAGCTAAGGCAGCACTGAAGACACTTCACTGGCTCCCAATAAAGGCCAGAATAGAGTTCAAATCACTCTGCATCGCTCATAGAGCTATGAATGATAAAGGCCCAATTACAATAAAAAAACTTATCACTCCATACAACCCAGGTACACACCTTAGATCATCCTCAAATCTACTCATGAAGCAGAACAGGATCAGGAGAGCCAGATGGGGAGGGAGATCCTTCTTGCATCTGGTCCCGGGACTATGGAACTCCCTGCCGAAGGAAACACGAATGCTAACTGATGAATTGACATTCAGAAAAAAGCTCAAAACGTGGCTCTTCCCGTAATCCTCTAATCCTCTATGCAGACTCTCTCAACCCTCTCAGCGCTGGGAAGCCCGCGGGCAGCTATGCGCTTTACAAATCCATAAAAATAAACTATCATATTTTCAAGAACAAGATAGTATGTGTGTGAAGTGGCTCTATAAATGGTATGTATACATTCAACCTCTAGGGGTCCTTTAATAATCCCGTAGTCTACCTTCACAAATGAAAGAGTAGGCAGCGGAGACAGACAGATCAACGGCCCCTTCCGAGCAGGACCGACACCATCTGTTTAAGCCCAAGAACCGTACATCTAAGAGTTAAAGCCCCGCTTCCTCATAAGCGCCCCCCTCCCCCCACCCCAGATACTGGTTGTGGTTAATGTGTGGTCATTTACAAGCCCTGAGGATTTCCTCCACTTCTCAGGATAATGAATATAAGGGTGTGGTAGTTGGAGCCCTCCTAAATTCCCACACGCGCTAATGTGCTTTCAAGCTGCCCACAGAGCAGGGTTAGGCTAATCCGGTGACTTTGAGCTCCCTGATGGCAAGTCAAGGGGTGGACAACTTGCGGCCGCGAAAGTGAAAGCGACTGTTCTAAGGCCATGCTAATTAGAAACAGATGGCCCCCCTAAGGACACGAAATTGCTTCACGACAGCCGTGAAGCAGACGACCCAGTCCGGATGGGCCATCCAAAAGGGAGAAAGGGCAGTAACCAAAAAGCATCCTTTTCAATGGGAAGCCAGCGTTTAGCATAAACGCTGACACGACCCAATGAAAATGATGGGCGGGGCTTCAAGTCCACTTCGAAAATCTCCTCTCTCACAATATGTCTCGCCGAGCAAGCAGTGCATGTGCTGCAACGCTAGGCGAGACCTAAAAATAGCTGTTTTCCCATCCTCATTGACAGTTTCATGGAGGTGGATCTGTAGTACAGAAACAATATGAGAACTGGGGAAAAGAAGATATGAGAGGGTAAGTATGGGAACTGGGCATGGTTGCGAAGAATCATTCCTGCATTATGAGGTTGTGGGAGTGATCCTGGTTTCACCTAATTAGGAAAAGGGAGAGATTAAGGACTCTTGCTCTGTCTGTGTGTCTGAGTGACCCATATCCATGGCTTTTCCTAATGTTAAATCATGGGTAGAGAGTAGTGCTTCTTGTAATTTCTTATAATTTACTTTTTCATCAAGCTGAACTCCATTCATTCATTCTTCAAATGCTCTATGTTCACACGAAACTAAAAAAAATACTTAAACCTCCTACAAAAATAGCTACGGTTTCCCCAGGCAGTTGTGCCTTTCCATCCTTATGTTTGTCTTTGCTTTAGATCTTGTGTGAAATGATTTAAGTGCTGAAGCATATTCATTTATATTGTCACCTTCCCTTAACACAGTTTCTTTTGGAGTGTGCTTCAATATTTTACGACTTTTTGGACCTAAACAATGTTTTAAAATTGCAAATTTTTTCTTTTGAGTGAAGGAGTCCCCATTAATGGCATGAAGACACGCCTCAAAGCTTTCCGTCCATTGCTCCCAATCACACTTTGATGCAGAAGGATCAGGGACAAAAGCAGAAGGAGGAATAATTGCTTGTTGCATACTGGCTTGAACTAAGTAAAATAATTTTCTCTATTCAAATTGTTATTTATATATTGCTTCATATGGTCTCCTCTTGGGAAACTCGTTTGAACAATATGATTTTGTGCTGTAGCATTAAGAATTGATGCAATTAAGTTGTAAAGAACTCTTTTTGAAATATTTTTTTTAAACAATTCCCTTGTAAACTCTTTACCTTACTCTAACTCCACAAATTATGCCACCAAGAAACACTCCTGCATAGATTATACAATGTTGCGTGCCATTGCGCCCAAAGAGTAATGGCCACTGCAGATATGTAGTTAGAGACACGCTTTTGCGTTTCACCAGTGCCATCCAATGACGTTGCGCCCCAAAGAATAATGGCTGCTGCCGATATGCATGTAGGAAGAGCACGCATGCTAGAACTAACAGAGTGGTAATATATGTATGACACAATTGCAATCCAACCCAAATGCCATATCCACACATCTCTTCTAACTCACAACAGGAGTCCACTTAACTTATCTGATTTGCTTCTCTAGGCCCATGACCTTCCACGATCATGTACACTATAACGTATTAACAGATGAGGTATAATAATTTTTCATCCGACATAGCCATGTCTGTTATTTTGCTACGTTGCTTTTAAGGGTGCCATCCAATGTACACAAAAAAGAGTCCCCTTCGCCCAGCCCTGCATCGCTTACAATCTCTACCAGGCCTTCCAGAATGCTGCTTGATGAGGCGTGCTTAGGTTTTGAGATCTATTTTAACGCCAGTCACAGCAGTGTAAGTGGACGCGGAGCGTTTCTGATCACTTGCTACGCCCTTTGTTTCGTCAAGGGGCGTGAGTGCTGCGTTTTCTAGGCATCTCGCAAGTAATTATTAAGGCGAGAACAGTCTGCAGTGCTCAAGTTACAGATTAGTCACTGCCTTGTACCAACGCGCAGCATCGGGGTGCCAGTGGCTTCTGTGAGATTGCGACTTGCTCGGTTTAGCTTTAATGAAATGTTGTTTTTAAAGAGTATCATTCGGATAGCTAGAGGCTGCAGCATTTGTTAGTAACTTCACACATTTGAGTTGGTACTTCCACACCTCTCTCTCCTTGCAGATGTGTCAAAGATATACACACATGGGACACATGCTATTGAGGGTATCTGGGGCACAAAATAAAGGGTATGCGAAACTGCGTAATTTTTTCGCTTGAAAGTTCTCAAAGTTCATTGAAATGTTGCAAAATTACACTTTTAGGATGAAATGGGGTTCGTTGATATCGCGAGTGACTTTTTTATGCAAAGACATATCTACAGTGCTTAATTTGTAAAACATTAAGTGCCAGAGCCCTCATCAGGAGGCCACTGCAGCCAACACCACCCATTGCCCCTCCCAGCGCTGACAATGACAGTACCAAACCAGCTACTAACCATCACTCTCCTACAAGTGTGACAAGTCAGACTATTTCAGGCCCCCAAAGCTATAAGATTAGCATGGGCGGCAGGTAATAGTCATTTTTAACATATATTGAATTGGTAAACAAGTGTTTTTGTACTTACTCTAAATCAGACAAACAGCCCACCCTGTGGCAGACTGTCATAAGTGCTGGTGCTGCCAATTAAGTGCCGGTGCCGAGCACTGGAAACCACCAGCTCAAATTAAGCACTGCATAGCTAGCATTAAAGGGGTAATGC
The DNA here is from genome assembly GCF_964204655.1 of Triturus cristatus. Taxonomy (NCBI): domain Eukaryota; kingdom Metazoa; phylum Chordata; class Amphibia; order Caudata; family Salamandridae; genus Triturus; species Triturus cristatus. The sequence goes on from NC_140588.1 coordinate 794,005,134, forward strand.
AAGATAACAGCACTGCACTGGTTGCAGCGGTACATATCTTGGCACAACCGTCTGCACAAACCTGTCTCCAATGGGCAAAAATTAAATGATGTTTTGTAATGCGAAATTTCAAGAATTTCTTTTAATTTTGTAACACATAATTCAACAATTTCGCTTGCCTAATTAAAGTTTTCATCCAGACCTATACACAATGAAGTTTCCATGTTGGTTTTCAAGGTCATCCTGTTATTTTTAATTGCAGATTTTTCTTCCAATTAGTCAACCTACCGTTCATGTCGATTCACAAAAATGGCAGAAGCGGTGGAATTCAGATCCCACGCGGTGCCTGCCACGCAGTGCAGTGAAATGCAGGGGAGTACCATGGGTACCCCCCCCAGTGCACCGCTACCTCCCCCCAACACATAGGGGGCCCGCTACGGGTCCCCGAATCCGTTTGCGCCTGTTTTTTGGTGGTTGGATGACCACCGCGAAAAGACAGGTGGAAAGGGATATCGTAAGCACCGCCGCAATGCTGCACTATGTTTTGGTTCTGCAAGGCGGGCGGAAAAGGACCGCTGTGCGGAACCATGGCGGATGGCCTTTACGTCCGCCACGCTTCCCTGAAGATTCCCCACCCCCACCATCATATTCAGGTGGGGGAAAAATGCTGTCATATGGCGGAAGGCCCCGCACGGCTGGCGGTGGTGGTCCCTCCGCCATCGTAATGAGGCCCTTAGTTTGTCTTCTTGCTACTGCCTCCATGACCGCATAGACCAGGGATAGCAAGGTTAGGCCAAGCCAATTCTAACTGTCCCTCCACCTCCCATTCTTGTCACAATCATTACTCACAAGGTGTTCTCACCTCAGGACAGGAGAAACCCAGCATTTGCAATGTAATAGGTCTCACATTTACGTGAGTTTAAGCTATTGGCATTGTAAATGACAATGCCTATTATTTAAGTTTTTTAAAACATAAATAAAAGGCATTGTCATTTACAATGCCAATAGTTTAAACTCGTGCAAATGTGAGACCTATTACATTGCAAATGCTTGCTTACGTTTTTAACTGAGTGCAGCGCCACTTCAAGGACACCGCGCTCAGTTTCTTTTCTTTTTTTAAAACTTTAACACTGAGGCAGTGTCTTTGAAGCGGGCACCGAGCTCAGTTTTAAAGTAAAAAGAAAGAATCCAAGCGTGGTGAACTTGTAGCGGCGCCGCGCTCAGTTTTAAAGTTAAAAAAAAATAAAAAGAAACCGAGAACGGTATCCCTGAAGCGGGCACCGCGCTCATTATGAACGTTAAAATAAATAAACAGAGCGCGGTGTCCCAGAAGTGGATGCCACGCTCAACATAAAAGTTAAATATAAATAAATAAACTGAGCGCGGTGTCCTTAAAGCGGGTGCCGTGCGGAGGATACAAATACAATAAAATAGCATCCATAAAGGGCCCATAAACTAAATAGTGCTGACCCCATAGATAAAGCCACCCGTGTGCAGAGCCCCGTAAAAGGTCCAGTCGTCATGGGCAGTAACAAATGGCGACAAGGTGGTAACAAGGAGGGAGTAACAAGCCTCATAATGAATCGGAAGCCAGCATTTACCAAGGACAATGACACCAGTCAATGAAAAGTATGGGCAGAGAGTGGGTGAGGCTTACACAGCATACTCAACTACTGCATACCTCGCAGAGCGAGCAGCGTATGCGCACTGCTGCTAGGTTCGACCACCCACATGGGGCTACAAAAGTATAGCCTACACAGCATCTTTCCTCACTTTAACAAGCCCACTGGAAGATCAGCAATTACAGGCAGGAGGATGTTTTATAATAACTGTGACAAGACAGAGTAAGACTAAGGATAATGAAACTTGACAGTAAGAAGCTAAGACATTATCCCTACATCCCTTGTTCTCACCCCTGTGGGAAATACTCAAGCCATTCTGACCTTCAAACTTAAAAAGAAATATATATACAAGGCCACTAATAACTGACAAACTAAAGCATTTACTAATGAATTATTTCAAAGCAAAAATATAACCAAATGAGTTGACAAGTCAAAACTCAGTGCCCAAAACACAACTTTTCGAACCAAGGATAAGGAAGTTCACTGGTAAATAATTATTTATTTTATTCATTTATAGTATTTATAGAGCGCTCTGCAACCCTACGGGCATCCTGGCGCTAAAGTACATACAGCTGAGAAACCTATGGAAGGAGAGGACAGTGGGCTGATCGGTTGGATTTTTGACTTTTTGGAATATTTAAAAAAAACTTGGAGAGTTTTTTAGGGAAGAGCCATGTTTTCACCTTTTTACGAAAGGCCATCAGTTCGTTAGTTTTCCTGATGTCAGTGGGGAGCTTATTCCATAAGTGCGCTGCGGCTATACTGAATGCTCTTCCCCCACAGGTAGCTTTCTTGATCCTAGGAATGCTGATAAAGTTTAAGAAGGAGGATCGGAGGGACCGGGTCGGCTCATACCAGTTGAACTTTTTTTGGAGTGGTCGGGGGCCTAGCCCATGGACTGCCTTGAAGACAATACATAAGGGTTTAAAACAGATCCTCTGGTGTATGGGCAACCAGTGGAGATCAGCCAGGGCAGAGGTGGTGGAAGATCCTCGTTCCCTAGAGAGTGCCAGTTTGGCTGTAGCCGCCTGGATACTTTGAAGTCTAGAGATGAGATAGGCAGGGGATTCTAACAAAAGGGCATTACAATAATCCAGGCGGCTGAGGATGGTACTCCTGACTATATTAGCTCTAGTCTGCAGGGGCAGGAGAGGTAGCAGTTTTCGCAGTCCTCGTAGCAAGGCAAGGCAGCAACTAACCTGCTTGTTGACGTTAGTCTCAAGACTCAGAGTGTCGTTAATAATGACTCCGAGATTCCTTGCTGAATTCACAGGGATAGGCGAATCTCCTAGCAACTGAGGCCAGAAGTCTATAGGTAGATTTGTAGGGATTCTTCCTACTGCTCAGTGCAGTATTTCAGTTTTTTCACTGTTAAATTGTAATGAGTTCTGGTTTAGCCAATGTGACATTTCCAACATGCAAGTGTGGAAAGTCTCCAGTGAGTTTGCATGGGCTCCATCAAGAGAGATCATTAGCTGAGTGTCATCTGCGTAATTTATCACGCTGATGCCGTGGCTTTTGATGATCCTCATCAGGGGTTGCATATAAATGTTAAAAAGTATGGGACTGATAGCAGACCCCTGTGGGACCCCATGCGGAACTCTAATGAACTCTGATTGATATGGCGGAATGGCTACTGCCTGCCATCTATCCGTCAAGTAAGATCTAAACCAGTCAAGCGCGACTCCTTCAACTCCGATGTTCTTTAGTCTTTCTATCAGGATGCCGTGGTTCACCGTATCGAAAGCGGCGGACAGATCCAGCAAGATGAGGATTGCTGGTTCTCCCCTGTCCGCCCTCATACGTAGGTCATCCATGACTGTCAGCAAGGCTGACTCAGTTCCATGAGCTGGTCTGAAACCAAATTGCTCCTCTTCCAAGATGTTATTGGTTTCTAGGAAGAGGGCTAGGGATCAGCTGACCCATCGCTCTATGATCTTTATCGGGTATGGTAAGAGGGAGATGGGTCGGTAGTTCTTTTGGCAGTTAGGGTCCAGATTTGGTTTCTTTAATAATGGAGTAACAACCGCCAATTTCCAGTTTCTTGGTACGGAGCCTGTATGGAGGGATTGGTTACAGAGCTGATGCAAAGCCGGGAAGATATCAGCCTCGAAGTTCTTGGCCATTCTATGGGGAAGAGGGTCTAAACGGGACCCTGATGACGTGTTAAAGGCTGTTATAAGAAATTCCTGTTTTGAAGGGACCACAAAATTATCCAAAGTAGCATTCGGAGAGGGGTTTCTAACAGATTCCACCAACTCATCTCTGTTTGCTTGGCTACTATTGTCCTGCATTGTGGGGATAGATTTACTATTCATTCCCTCAACTATTTTATTGATTTTTTCCTGAAAGAATACCGCTAGGCTGTCACAGAGTTCTTGTGAAGGCTGAGTTTGGCTGTCAGCACAAGCAGGGTGGGAGAGCTCTCTGATAATCTTGAAAGTGTCACGAGACTTATTGGAGCTTTTAAGAATAAGATCTGCGAAGTGGCTAGTTTTAGCTGTAATAATTTCCTTCTTATATTGTACAATAGTGAGCCTCCGTCGCCCTTTCTCCTGTTCTGAATAGTTTTTCCTCCAGAGCTTCTCCGCCTTTTTGCAAATGTTTTTCAGTTCTTTCAGTTTATCCGTGTACCAGGGCGCGGAGGGTTTACCTCTTCTCTTGATTGTTTTCAGCGGTATGATATCATCAAGTTTCTTAGTTATCTCATTACAGAATGAGAGATAGTTTGTAGTAACATCGTTCTCAGGATTGAACGAAGTCCCAACCTAACAGAAGTCAGATTTACCTTCCTCTTTCCTTTTCAGCAGATTCCTCCAGTCCCGACCAAGAAAAGTTCTGGTCTGTGCCCTTGCGGGTCCTGTGTGTGTCAAGATATGTATATTAAAAATAAGGAGGTGATGATCTGACCAACCTACTGGAAGAATTGTATCCATGGTCATTGAATCTTCTGCTGCGAATATTAAGTCCAATATGTTACCCTGTATATGTGTGGGGGTAGTTATCCACTGTCTCAGCCCTAGATTGTGACAGGATTGAGTGATGTTATACAAAGCTGTGCGTAATTGGTCATTGTCCCATATGTTGAAATCACCCAATATCAGCAACCTACTGTGGGAGATAGAAATATTGTTTATAACAGTGATCAATTCCTGCTGTTGTGAGGCATTAAAGTGCCCCGGTGTCCTATAGCAAATAAGGGCCGTAAGGCAATGTTCAGAATCGTGTTTTATCGAAATCCCAAGGATTTCAACACATGAGATAGTGTCAATGTCCAGAGTTGTAATGTTTAGCTCCTCCTTAAAGATGATCCCCAAACCTCCTCCTCGTCCCGTATTTCTAGGTTTATGAGTTATCTTATATCCTGCAGGACATGCTGGACCTAGCTCTGATTCTGATCCCGCAGCCATCCATGTCTCAGTTAAAAAAAGAATGTCCAAATTATTGGACTCAATTAAAAGCTGTATTTCAATGGCGTGTTTCGGGAGGGATCTAACGTTTAATAGTCCGCTAATTAGTTTTCCCTTAGTGCTAGGCTTCGGTCCCACATAGGTTGGTGGAAGATAGGTCTTGTCAGAACTTAGATTGGGTTTCAATAGAGATTTGGGGAGGAGAGGGTTAATGTTTGGTAGCCATCCTTGGCAGTTGGAGCATACATCGTTGTCCTTATGTATTATATTAGGCAGTAACCGTGGGCATTTGGCTCTGTCTGCCAGGGGGTTCAGCAACATAAGCATTTCCCTAATTAATACATTAATGCAAGAGGCAGATCAAGGCACTTGTGCAGGGGACATTAAATTGATTCAGCTACATTGTGCATGCATGGGATAAGATAGCCAGTGAAATCAAAGTTGCTCAAGCTGCCTTTTATGAACAGAAAATTAAGTCAGCTGCAAATTCTCCCAAAGAAATCTTTCAAATCGCAAAGACTCTCATTAAACTGCCTCAGAAACCACCTAATTTGGATTATGCACTTACACACTGTAATAACCTGGCAGAATTCTTTCAACAGAAGATCCAAAATATTTACATGTCTTTCTTGTCCTCTCAGACCACTTATTCCATGACCTCCTCCTCTGAGCTGATTTCAGAAACTCAAATTTTATTAGGACAATTTCCTCTCCTGGATCTTTTTTCGCAGGATTTAATTATGACAAAAATGAAATCTGTCTCCCCCATAGACCCTGCTTCTCCCCAGGCCCTTACTCTGGTCGCGAATACTATCCACCCTGCTATTCTTGACCTTGTGAACTCCTCTATTTCTATGGTGTAGCTCCATTGGTCTGGAAATGCGCAATGGTCAAAGCCCTCCTGAAAAAACCCAATCTTGATCAGGCTAATTTGGCTAACTACCGCACCATCTCCCTCCTGCCCTGGGTGAGTAAGTTTCTAGAAAGACACATAAACACTACTCTTGTAGCTTTCCTGGAATCTAATAATCTACTTCACCCCTCCCAGACTGGGTTCCGCCCCTAGCTTGGCACTGAGTCTGCCCTTCTTGCAGTGACAGAGGAAGCAATAAGGATAATAGATCAAGGGGGCACTGCGGCAATTATCCTTCTTGACCTCAGTGCTGCATTCGACACTGTTAACCAAAATACACTGATTCTCAGACTCAAGAATCTGGGAGTGTCCGGCTCTGCAGTAGCCTGGCTACAGTCCTTTCTCAGTGAACGCTCCTTTAAGGTTTTTGAGGGAGATGTTGTTTCCAACCAGCTGCCTCTCAGCTGTGGGGTTCCCCACGGCTCTGCCCTGAGCCCCATGCTGTTTAACGTTTACATAAGACCCTTGGCAGAGATTGTCCATCCCTTTGGCATAAAAATCATCACCTATGCAGATGACACGCAGCTCGTGGTGGCGCTTAACCACACCGAGGGGTGATCTAGCACCCTAGGCTGCTGCCTAGAGGAGGTGGCCAAGATGATGGAACTCTCATGCCTTAAACTTAACGGGGACAAGACGAGGCTTATGCTCCTGGTCAACTCCCCCTCCCTCAATCCTGCTTCACATTGGCCCAACTGCCTAGGACCGGTCCCAGCCCCGAAAGACCAGATCAAGAGCCTCGGTATCTGGCTTGACCGTTCCCTTACTTTTAATCATCAGGCAGCAAAGCTTTCGCTGACTTGCTTTGGCCTAGTACGGATGCTTCGGGAGGTCCTTCCTCTTCTCCCCTTCCAGGGCAGAAAGATCATGGTCCAAGCTCTTATTCTCTCCCGCTTGGATTATGGGAATGCCTTATATCGGGGAGCTCCATAGTACACCATCAATAAACTCCACATTCTTCAAAACTGTGCCGCTGGCAGACTCCTCCAGATTCCTCGCTGGTATTCCGTAAAACAAGCTCTAAGGAGCCTACACTGGCTGCCGATCAGGGAAAGGATTCAGTTTAAGGCCATGTGCCTGGCCCACAAAGCCTTCTGGAGGAATGGCCCGGCCATTCTCCAACCCCTGATCACTCCCTATCGACCTAGGAGAGACCTTCGTTCAACAGCCTCCTTCCTTTCCCTACAATCCAGAATAAGGAGAGCCAGATGTGGTGGACGCTCCTTTTCATATAATGCTGCCATCGGTTGGAATGCCCTTCCACTCCCTTTGCGGAAAGAGCCTAATCTGCTTACGTTCCGAAAGCGCTTAAAAACCTGGCTTTTTTAGATCTGAATTCATCTCTCATTGTTCTGTCTTCTGTACCTGTCCGCAGCGCTGGGAGGCCTCCGGGTAGCCATCGCGCTTTATCAATGTCATTGCATTTCATTTTAAGTATGTAAGGCCACGGGGCACGCTTAAGAAATTGATTGCTATGAGGTGTGAGAAAGCCCTCTAATCGGAGGCCTATAACACAGGGTAACTACTGAAAAACATGTCAATGTATAATTAACACCAAATCTGGAAGACATTGAAGAACACATATTGACGAGTTGATGATACTCTGTGACACAAACAATGATCCAAGAGATTAGTAACGGTAAAGACACATGTAACTGTCTACTGTACTCTCCTTATCTCTGTCTATATGTTTGTACAATGAATTGTCTTGTAGGGTAGAACAGAGCTCCTCCCTTCCATTAGAAAGGAGTACACTATGATGGATTTATTTAATGTTTCATGTATTTTAACTATTGTGATTTTGGTATTGCATTATTGGGTTCTTAACATATCATTTAATTATTGGCTCTCAGATGAGATTGGATATACGAATAAAGGATTAATGATTTTTTACATAAAAAACATATAGGTGTGGTGTTGAATCTTGATGTCATCTGAATGAATTTGAAGTATGGAATGAGAGTGAAACATAAGAGTGGGGTTTGCTCGAGTCTTGATACAGAAACCCAATGGGAATGTTGCACTTGACTAAGAGTCTAGAGCTGTGGCCTGTCCCTTTGGGCAAGTGGGGCCCCTCTCTGCTTTCTGTGTCCCAACATGCGTAGCCAAAGCCCCTCTTTAGTGGTGATCACATAATTGTCTGGTGACAGCGGCACTGTCAACCCAAGCCATAAAAAGTGCTGGCACTGACTATTTGGAGTTCCTGTTTGCTCTTGAGAAGTGTAGTACTCTCTTGTTAAATGTATTGCAGCAGTGCTGAGAAGTGCTGGGGTTCTGCTCTTCAGATTAAAGAGGTGTAATTACTCAGTACCTGACAGTACCTGCCCATCTAAAGCACTGTCTGCCAGGAATCCTCCGAGACCCTCAAGCCTTACATATCCCAGGATAGTAACTGTATACATAAATACTGCCCGGAACCCTCCTCAGGTGACCCATGAGGAGGGCACTAGGATCCAAAGTTCGTGGTTTGAAATGAGCAAGCCAATCCGTATTTTCAGTAAAGGAACATGGTTGACAGATGGGCTCTGTACTTAAACAATTAAGATGGACAACAAGAATTCATTTTGATATCACTGAGAAAATTCAATCACTATGCAGTCATCATGCTGCCAGAGTAACAGTAAATATGTTGGAAAGGATGACAGAGTGTTTGTGAGCCCAGAGGAATAGGGAGTACCCTACCTAACACGTTTCAAAAGTTTAGACAAACTACATTGTGATGAGCCATGAAGCGAAAGACTGAACTGCGCTAGATTGGAAAAAGCTGCATTAGCAACTGTAGTTATGGTTAAGCTTCAATTACTACTAAAGAAGCTTTTTTTGCTTTGCTAACAACATTTCTGGCATTTGATGAATATGCACACAATTTGACACACAATTAGTACATTCAGCAGAAAGCCAAGTTTGGTGCATAATTGTAAAGGGGGCGAAAATGTACAGGAGCATTTTACAATGTTTGTTTTCCGCTATACAAACGTGTCATAAACTAGGACTTTACTCAGCACAGACCCATCTCGTGCTCTGGGTTAAAGCCCTTCATTCGTTTTTGATATACTCCTGTACAAAAATGACTCATTTTTTAACCCGGATGTATCAAAAACTAATGATGGGATTTAGACCAGAGATGAACTACTAGACACATTAGCATTTTATCGTCGCAGCATCCTCTGCTCTAAAGATAAATCAAGGATAATACACTTGAAAAAAATAAGCAGATCTGATAAGATTAGGGAACATTTTTTTCCATGCTCCCAATGCAGCTTTTCCAGATCCTCAAATGAAGCAGAAGATTTGATTCCACAACTTTAAACTACCAGATAAGCGTCACTGAAGCATTTATACTTTAAACAAGCAGTGTCAAAAGCTAATAGGTCTCTCCTGTGTGAGAGCTACTGACTTTGCCTGTCTTTTAGCCATGTTGTAGAGAATTAGGGCTAATGTGCAAATTGGCCAAATGTTATTTTTTTTTAAAGTGCCATAAAAGGTTTACAAAATAAAAGCACAATGACACAGGAAGGTAAAAAAAAAAAAAAAAGCACTTATAGTGCTTTTTAAAATAACTTTTAGCCAACCTTCTCTACAACATGGCTAAAAGAAACAGGCAAAGCCAAAAGCTCTCACAGAGGTGAGAACGACTAGCTTTACAAATGCTTGGTAAAGATCCTGTGTCTCTCTGGCGCCGCCAGTCTTCTTGTTTTACTTCTCCACTCCTCTCGCTTCCATGCAGGAAAGAAGCACAGAATGAATGAGTTCCTTCCTCATGGTCCAGAGTCACCGGCAGAGCTGGCACGCATCGCACTCCCTCCCAAAGGCCTGTGCCCTCAGTGCAGGGGTCTGTCAGTTCCCCCACAAACAGCAGAATTGGAAACCAATTCCCAGTGGTCTTCAAGCGTTATGATTTTATATCTGTAAATTGAATATACATCATGATGAGTATAGGAGGATTCACTCCCAGAGGCCTAGAACTGTGGCACTGTGGACCAGCTAACACAAGTTTAGCGAATTTGGGATAAATCAAGAATCTTTGATGAATCACTTCGATTAAAGTTAATTGGCAAACAAGATGAGTTTGAGTACAGCGGAGGTAAGAGGCTTGGCGGTATGTACATCGATCTGTCATCAGGAAAACTAAAAACACATTTAAGACATGAGACATTTTCCAATGAGTGATTCACCACTGCATAGTGATCCTGCTTACAGAAGTCGAAACGAATTAATCACAGGAACCGGTGGTAGAATTTAGTGCACTATACTTTCATAGTGGCACTTCACCAATTTCATTATTGTCCTCAGCGCATTTAACTCTACAGATAGACCAAATATTCAGATTACCTAGGTTTTTTTACACCATAAACAAGAATTTGGCAGCACTTGCTCGAGTGGCATTAGCGCTGCCTGCTATGCACAGGTTTAAAGCTTTAGTGGAGGTAATCAACGCCCTTAAGTTGGCCGCAGGCGCTTTTTGTGATCTTCAGCTTCTTTCTACCACTTGGGAAGAGATGCCCTGTTTTCTCGACTTTTACAACAATGCCCATGAGATGTCTTGACTAAGCGACATCACCCTCGAATCACACAAATTGTCCCATTTGCAGATGTGGATTACTAGACTGATGCTTCTAAGGTATCTTGGGTACAAATCAATGCAGTGCATAAGAACCACCTTTACTGTTTCCAGTGTATCACATTCAGGCAGATAGGCTTTGATGTGGCTTTTCATTGTTATTCGCTAACCTTTAACTTAAGACTTCAGCGGCAAAAACTACATTTAGTTAGTAGAAGTGCAAGGGTTCGGGAAATATTTTCACTATAACGCAGCAGGCGCTAGCCGTGTCATATGGCTTTTTTTTGTTACACCGAGTTGGCTGGAGGGGCAACACAGACAATGGGAGGGTGGGGTGTGGGAAGAAAGTAGCCACACTGGTGGGCTAGTTGGGATGGAAGGGAAGAAGCAACACAGATAGAGAGGCAACACGAAGTACAATGGGAAGAAAATAAAAAAAGAAGATGCAACATAATGGAAAGAACAAAAAAAGAAAAATAGTATCTCAATCTCTGCGCTAGCTACAGGAGGACCCTAATCAAAATGAAGCAATCTGTACTTGGTCTATGCTAAATATCATCGCCGAGTTAAGTTATTCTGCGGACTAGACTTTTAGCACATAGTATGGTGACCATTGCCGCATGTATTGGGGTAAATCAATAATGGGTGTTTTGATCGAATTGGCTTTTCACAGAGTTGTAACTGGAATAGGTTGTGCTCCCCACTTACTCTCCCTCTTATGGGGTTAGATATAGGGTCAATCTGTAATTGTCAAATGAGTATAGTGAACTGGGTCAGGCCTACATATGACGTAACCAGGAGCAGAAGTCGAACTATTGGGAACAACTTTGCCAAATTGTCATAGAAACAATTCCTATACTTTTTATTCAAATACAGCTGTCCCTGGACAGCCAGCAGCTGATAGTGCCTGAGCCCTGCAGGCGGCTGAGGTGGACGAGGGGTGCCTTCCTTTGGTATTGCCTTAACCGAAGGGGCGATAAGAAATCAATGAATAAGTGTTGTGAACTAGCAGTGTGCCTCACGTCTACATTTCACTCAGGAATCAAGTTCAGTAGCTAGATTTCACAAAACCTCATGAGCTAACACGCAAACAACTTATTTGTGTTACTTTCGCCGCCTGCAAAACAATTTCAGCGGTTACTGCATAACCTGTATCGAAATCCAACATTTATTCCATATTTGGCCCATAAAACCTTTCCATAAAACCTTAGCGGTGGAAAGTAACCGCAGACCAACATTTCTCCCAGCTAGGATGTTTCTCAACTACATAATGAAAGCAGACAATATTACCATTTCCCTTTCTGCTGCCAAACAGCAATCCACAGAGTACGATGGATACAATTATTCAAAATGTTGCATCTAAACCACGCAGAGGAATGCTTATTCCCCCCCAAAAAAAATTACAGTTGCAATGTCCTGTTTTTGCTTTCTAATGTATCACAAAAGGAAGAAGCATGTTCGTATATTCGGAAACCATAGGCCTAAAGAGAGATCAAATGTTGTTAACAATGAGTGGTAAAGCCATGTTGGTCACGGTAGTGTCGTGTGATCATGTGCAGTAGGACCCTTGTGGTCCTAGGCGGACTCCTAACTAAGTTACATAATCAGTTAGATATTTGGGTGTGGTCAATAAAGTCTATGACGCAGTACGTTCAGTTCATGGTTGCATGCCAAATAATAAAGACGTGCACTACAGAGCTCCATGTGTGGCATGGTCATTTACGTGCTCCAGAGCTTGGGCGGACTCCACAGACACATTAGGTGCCAGGCATAACCTGGGATTAATGAGGCACTGGTGCGGTGCCAAATGGAATTTGTCTATAGGCCCATCAGCTTATGCCCGCTGTGGTCCCTCTTCTCTCCAACTCCGTTAGATTAATCGATATCAAGTTGTGATGTTAGTGGCTTAAGAGCTTCTTTGACAGTGGTGTAGCCATTCATCCTTGCCCATGTAGCAGACACGCAAACATTTTTGAAATGTCGATTTTAAAAGTAATTTTGATTTTTGGTGCCTTTTACATTTTTACAGAAATCTCTTGCTGTACTGTGGTGTTTTATTTTAGTCTCCTGTACCTTTTTAGGCATCCCGTTCTGCGTTCAGGAAATCTAATGGTGAAGGGAAATTCCTCTATGCCAGTCCAATGTGGGGATGTGTTGCGTTTGAGCAGTACAGCCTGGCTACACTATTTGATGGGGAAGGGGGTTTAAGGGTTAATACCTATTTTGCTTAATAGAATAGAAGCTGTAGTGCAAAATGTTGGCGGGGGTTATGGGGATTCAATGTTTCTGTAACCTGCTTGAGAACATTAGTAACTACACTGCTTATGGGCCATACCTCTACTGTCTGAGTGGGGCCGTTTTTACCTGTCTTTCCTGCACATAATCTTCTTTGTGTGCATTGGTGCTCATAAGTGGGTTCTGGCTGTCTGCAGGATGGCGGTATCTGTGATCACTGTACACATGACTGTAAGCAAGTGTGAGTAATACATTTAATTACAATTGTGACAATACAGCATCATTTGTGACGCAAAAAAAGTTCAAACATAAGGGTTAAAATTGCTTTATAGCAAGGAGTTTGATATTAAGAATTCGAGGGTATGTATTCAGTTCTATAAAGCTTACGCTTGGAAACTTCACCAAACGAGATAACTCGAGGATATCTACAGCATTTAAAGATCTGTAAATCGGTTTCACAAGCTTCGCTCTCTCGTCTTGGACTCCTGGGAAGCAACAAAGGAGGTGCAGAATTGTCTCCTGATGGTATGTGCAAAGTCTGATAGGATTTGTGATAGGATTTGTGAGAGTTTATGCGCCAGTGTCTTATGTATTCTTCAGGTGGGAAGAACTAGAAACAAATCCGCATTGTGATGGTCCGGTTTGCCCTCTTCATTGAGCTTTTCAAGTAATTTTGTCCAATGAGTTTCTCCTATGAATTGCTAGACTGTACAAAAGCACAGTAGTTCTTCGCTTGTAAGATTAAAGTGAGCTGAGTTTTTAGCAACGACTTTAAAGCAGGTGTAGAAACAACTTTCCACCATTCAGAGTTTTTTTTTTTTTTTTTTTTTTTGAAACCGTTTATTGCAATCTCAAATAGTTACAGGTATGGGCCTACAACCGTCTGGCCGGCCGCTAGAGTGGCAGAAGCATATGACGTATATACAGAAAAATCTCTTGGCGGTGCAAAAAGGTAAATCAGGAGATATCAGTAGTGCAGGCCACATAACTCCAAACCCACAATACGGTTTCCTTTTGTCGAAACACAACAACACAAAAAAAACCACACCCGCAAGGCAACCCGCAATCCCAAGTGACAGCACGCGCTCCTTAAGTGGGGGACCCCAACCAATCGCCAAACTCTGAAGAGGGGAATGAGAACAGATCAGGGACTGGGGAACCACGTGCCCGTGGCTGGGGGAGGGGGTCGGCTAGGGGGACGGAGCTGGTGAGGCAGCCGGCAGCAGTGGCGGCTCGCAAATACCCCCGCGATAGGCGTTCCAGGGGCCCCAGATTTTCACCCACGCCCCAGGCTTACCCCTCGCAACATACACCACCTTTTCACGAAACATACACCAATCCATGTGTTCTTTCCAGGCCGACACCGCCGGGGGCCTTTGGGATCCCCACAATTGAGCAATGTCACGCTTAGCTATCATGTATCCCAGAGTCACCCACCGCGTCTGCGGAACCGAGTAGTCAGTTGGCTCCCACACATTCAGCAAGCATCTCCTCGCTTCAGGCAACAGCGCGACACGCGTAACCACTCGCAGGACCTCGTGCACACCACGCCAGAATCGCTCCACCTTTGGGCATTCCCACAGAATATGCAAGAAAGTTGCCAAAGCACCACAGCCACGCTTACACACTCCATCCTCAGCAAAGCCCATACGTAGAAGCCTTGGCCCCGTCACGTAAACCCGGTGGAGGATCTTAAGCTGGACGAAGCGAAGGCGAGCCGGGATGGCCACCTCCTTCGGAGAGGCCACCGCGGAAATCCAGTCCTCGTCGTCCAATTCCAGCCCATCGGCAACCCAGGCCTCGCGGAGGCCAGTCAGCAGGCCCGATCGGTCGTTGATCAGTTTTTTATATATAAGGGAGATCGTGCTGTCTGGGACATGGCCATCCAGCACTCTGTCCTCCAGGGGGGAGGACTCCGGAATGGACGCGACATCCGGGAAGACGGAGCCCAGCACGTGGCGGACTTGTAAGTACCGAAAGTACTCACTGCCTTGCAACTGAAACTCCGTCTGCAGCGTCTCGAAAGTTTTGAATCCCCCCCTCGTCCAGAGATCTCCCACTGTGCTGATGCCGATCGTGTCCCACTTCTCGAAGCCCTTCGAGGTCCACAGGGAGCCCAACCTCGCAGACGCATATAGCGGTGACGCCCGGGTCAAACGGTCCTTCCACCCCATAGCTGCGTTAGCCGCGTGCCATACACGCACCATGACACGCGTCGGTCCCGTCAGGCGAGGGTCCGGCGCGCCAGAGTAGAGCGCTCGATTGTAGTCGCCACCGGGCAGGAGCATCTTGTCCATTTCAAATGCCGGGTTCAGGGCGGGCCCGTAAAGGCCATGATTAATCGCAGCTAGCTGGGAGGCCCAGTAATACCGTTTAATATCCGGGAGGGCAACCCCCCCATCGTACCACGGGAGCGTCAATTTAACCAAGGCAATACGTGGCCTCCCGTCCCAGAACAGGCGACGCTGCAAACTCTCCACCTCACGGAAGTAGCGCGCCGGGACCAAGTCCATAGTGTTCTGGAGAGCGTACAGAAAGCGCGGCAACGACATCATCTTAAACAAGGCCGCTCGGCCGAGCGGCGAAAGCGGCAGACGCCGCCAACGCACCACGTCCTCCTTCAAGCGCTGGAGGGGGGGCAGCAAATTCCGCTCGTAGCGGGCCTCCGGGTCCAGAGTAATATATATACCCAGGTACCGAAACCCCTGGGAGGCAATCTGGATCGGACAGTCCCGTGGTAGGACCGGAGCCTCCCCGGCAAGCACATATACACAGGATTTCGCCCAGTTGATGACGAGGCCTGAGTTGCGACCGAATGAGCGCAAAACATCAACTAGGACGATCAGTGATTTACGCGGGGAGGCAAGATATAGAAGGATATCATCAGCGTAGAGGGACACACGGTCCTCATGCTCGGGGGTCCAGCGGAGACCACGGATGGAAGGGTGCCACCGCAGCCACTCCGCCAGGGGCTCCAGGGCCAATGCAAACAGGAGAGGCGACAGGGGGCAACCCTGTCGCGTGCCCCGTCCCAGTGCGAATGGGGCCGAGACTCGTCCATTCACCACCACCTGCGCCAATGGGCCGGAATACAACAACTTGACCCAGCTGATGAAGCCCGGTCCGAAGCCAAACTTCGCCAGCATCGCCCAAATGTATGGCCACTCGAGCGTATCAAACGCCATGGTGGCGTCCAAGGACGCCAAGATGGCCGGTTCCCGCACGAACGGGACACGCGCGAGCACCCCGTGCAAGCGTCGCAGATTAAGGGCCGTGTTGCGATGGGGTATGAAGCCGGACTGGTCTTGGTGGACCAAATCGCCCACCACGCCGACCAGCCGGTTGGCCAGCACCTTGGCGAGGATTTTGGGCTCCGCGTTAAAGAGCGAGATAGGCCTATAGGATGTGACCCGCTCACGGGGTCTCCCCTCCTTGTGGATCACCACGATCGTGGCCAGACGCTGGTCCGGCGGAAGGGAACCCCGCGAGCGGGCCGCCAGGAACATCGCGCGCAGGTGGGGCGCCAGTACATCCGGTCGCAGCTTATACAGCTCGATAGGGATGCCATTGGGGCCCATGGCCTTGCCAGATGCGACCGAGCGGATAGCAAGGGCAATTTCGTCCGAGGTGGGAGGAGCGTCCAGCGAATCCCTGTCCTCTACCGAAAGGGAGGGCAGCGCGATGTCCCGAAGCAGGGCATGGGAATCCTCCTCCGAGCAGGGAGAAACCGGGGAATACACCTCGCGGAAATAATCCGCGAAGCAGGAGACAATGGCGTCCGGCTCGGTGACACACACACCATCCCTCCTCTCGATCAACGGAACCACACGACTCGCTCTCTCCTTTTTGTCCAACCACGCAATCAATTTACCAGCCTTATCACCCACATCATACAGTCGCCCCTGTTGCTCTCTACTGAGGCCCCTGGCCGCCTCCGTGACGAGGGCCCTATAGGCCGCCTGCTTGAGGTGTAGAACATGCAATGTGGCATCCGTCACCCCGCTCCCCAGGTCACCCTCTAGTTCAGTAATTTCGGCCTCCACCCGGGTTACCTCCTCCCGCTCGCGCCTCCGGGCATGGGAGATAAAGGAGAGGGCCTCTCCTCTGAGAACTACCTTAAAAGCCTCCCACAGGGAGATAGCCGAAGGGACAGACCCCACATTCTCCTCAAAGTACCGCTGCAAGGATTTGATCAATTCGGCTCGAATAGTGGGGTCGCGCAGGTACCAGGCATTGATTGGGGCTACCCTGCCCTCCCCCCTCGGGAAGACATCAAAGTGCAACAGTAGTGGGGAGTGATCTGAAATACCCCGCGCCAAATGGCGCACCTCTCCCACTCTCCCAGCATAGGCCGCAGGGACAAGGACATAATCAAGCCGCGAGAGGCTACCGTGGGCACCCGAGTGGAAGGTGTATTGCAGCTGCGCGGGATGCTTTAGTCGCCAGCAATCCACCAATCCTAGTGTATCTAAAAGGCCGGACAGCCACGCCTGTGCCCGGGGGAGGTCCCTGGGGGGATGACGATCCATAGACCCAGAAGCCACCGCATTGAAGTCCCCCCCAACTACCAGAAGCCCACCCGGGAGGTCAAGGAGGAGGCGCCCCAGGTCCGCAAACGTGGTAGATTGCAACCCCGGCGGAACGTACACTGATACAAAAACGACCACTCTGCCCTCCATTCTACCCACCAAGACAGTGTAACGTCCCCTCTCATCATGGCGCACCTCATCAATCTCCAATGGGAGCGAGTTCTTAATCATGATGCCCACCCCCCGCGAGCCCGAAGTGAAGCCCGAATGGGCCACCAAGCGATAGCCTCGCCGATTCATGGCATGAAAGGAATTGCCTATAAGGTGTGTCTCCTGCAGGAAGACCACATCTGGTGAAATTCGTTTCAGATACTGCAGGACCACACCACGCTTAATCCTATCCCCCAGTCCGTTAACGTTCCATGATAACACAGTCAAATCCCTACCCCCCATCATACATGGAAGCCATCAGTCGTCCCCCAAAGAGCATCTCGAAAACAACAATACAGTAAAGGGTTCGCCTTGCGGTGCAAACAAACAACACTCCACCCCCGCCCACCCATCCCAACAGAACTCCCCCCTCCCTGCACCCCTGCATGAGCCCAGACAGCCCCCCCAAAGTGCAGTGTGCCTGTCGCCCCATAGACAAAAAACTAACTAGTCCCCCAGAGGAGGAGGGAAAGCCCCCAATGGACCCCGTACGACCTCCATAGGAGGGGAACATACACGATCAGTGAATGGTAACCGGAATGTTGTCCAGAGCAAGGCCTACTATTCACCCCTCAGTTCTGATCCGGCGAGCCCTCCCCGCCAACCGCACCCCCCCCACCCCCCCGGCCCCGATACCCAGGCAGAGTATCCAACCAGTCCCCAGCCGCCTCGGGACGGTCAAAAAAGTGCGTGCGACCATCCACCTCCACCCTCAGCTTAGCTGGAAAAAGCATTGAGTACTTAAGGTTCAGGTCCCGTAGGCGACGTTTAACTCCGAGAAAACTCAGTCTCTGCTTTTGGACCGTCGGAGTAAAGTCAGGGTAGAAATTCACATCCATATTATCGAGCTTGACCGGTCCCTGTAGCCTGGAAGTCTGCAGGATAGCGTCTCTGTCCCGAAAGTTAAAAATCCGGGCAATGAGAGGCCGCGGCGGGGCTCCGGCCTTAGGTCTTCCGCCGGGGACCCTGTGAGCACGTTCCACCGCAAAAAGTTTACTCAGCCCCCGGGGCTGGAGACGGGTGAGGATCAGGTCTTCCACAAACAAATCTGCCGCCTCCTCCTCCCGTCCCTCCGGCACCCCGACAATGCGAACGTTGTTCCTCCGGGCCCGACCCTCGGAGTCCTCCAATCGACGGTCCATCAGGGCGCTCGCCTGGCCAAGCCGGTGCACCTCCTTTTGAAGGGCCGCCACGTCTGTAGTGAGACTCGAGGTAGTGTGGGCCAGGGAATCGACCCGGTCATTTGTTTTAGACAAGTCGGCTCTCACCAGGCCCACATCCACCAGGGCCGAGTCTATCTTCTGCGCCAGGGTATCAAAGCGCTGGTCCACCGAGGCCTTCATCTCGGCAATGGCGCCCATGACGTCCCGGAGGGTCAGATCCGCGGGCTGAGCAGACGCCTCAGTCGGGCCCGCGGGGGATGTACGCGGTGCCTCTGGAGATCCCTTCTGGAGGGTGTAGCGGTCCATGCTGTTAGACTGATGTGCCGGGCCACGGCGGGTCGATTTCACCTTTGCCCGGTCGCCATCTTGCTTTGTGGACATGTCGCACTCCCAAAGTCGTGCCAATCTCCTCGAAAGGGCCGATAAACCAGTTCACGGGTTCCGGGGGGGGGTGACCACTGGATCGCAGGACAACTCACAGCCGGCGGGTCAGCCGGGCACCGGGACAAGGCCACACCACCGCACCCCGCTCCGCAACCCTACCTCGCTTGAGGGCAAGGAGGGCGCAAAAGCGAAAGTGAAAGCGCGGGGTACGCGAGTCGCCCAGCCCTGCCCGCCGCTGTTGTTCGCTTTGTCCCCGGATCGCCCCACAACTCCAATCCGGGGGGCCGGCGCGGAGAAGGCCGCAATCTTCGATCGGTGCTCCCACCGGTGTCCGGGGTCCGATTCGAAAACGGAAAACGGGTGCCGCCTCAGCTCGGGTACTCAGACACAGTCCCCTCATCAAAGACAGGATATAATCAGGATTAATTCAGGAGGTCGCGGAGGTCCTCGGGAGCTTCGCACCTACGCGGCCATCTTGGTTGCGCGCTAGGCTCCTCCTCCCCAGAGTTATTTCCAAATCTCCTAGGTCTACGCAGGTGATTGTCCCACAGATGTGTACGGATGTTGTTATCTTCAATTGCTACTCTTAAGTGATGTTTCAAGATTTCAGTAGATGAGTGTCTAATGCTGTAACAGTACTTCAAGAAAGCAGCATTATTTGTGAATTTTCTTTCTATGAAGATGTTACACAATAGCAATACTGTGACTACCTGGGGTGGGTGTGGGTGTGTATGTTTACTTGTTAAAGTTCTGTGCATGTTTGGCACCTTAAGTAATGTTTACTGCACTGCCTACGAAAAGCTGTAAACCAATAAAGATATATATTTCAAAGAAAGCAGCATTATGCACCAGTTATTGGGTGTAGGCCAAATTCCAAGCATATCAGTGTGCTATTGGTGGAATCCGGGAGATGAAAGACTTTCCTGTAGATTTTACACTGAAGCTTATCTTGCAGTGAACCTACCGCAGCGGTAAAGATATGTTGTCCATAGGAGAGTGTTGATAGAAACTTGCCTTTCATTACTTGGAGGATGGCCTTCGCTGAGAGGCTTGCGAGTTTTGAGTTAATCCTACAAATGGCAAAGATGAGAGTAGAAGCCATTTTTAGGTCTCGCCTGACCCAGCGCATGCGCTGGTCTGGCGAGACTTATTGAGAGGGCTCCAAAAAGTGCTACAGGCCAGCCTAGAGCTACAGAGCATGTGCGCGGGCGCGCGCCGCGCTTTAAAACGATTACTTGCACTTTCACGGCCGCTTTGATGTTTGATCGCGATCACGATCACTTTCGCGGCCGCTTGGCATAGTCAATAGGTCTCGCTTTTGGGACCTTATAAATATTTAGTTATGCAACTGTTGCATGGCTAAACACATAAGGTTCCAAAGGCGAGACCTATTGGCTATGCCAATGCTTGGTTTTTTTTGCAAAAGAATTGACACCTCCTCGAGCAGTTGTCAGACATCCATATGCCTACATAGTGGTATAAAAAAATATTGTCTAACTTCCTCGACCCTAAAAAATTGTTCTCTGTTTTGTTCCTATATTTTCAAAAGATCATTATTTTGATTTTGGATTTGTTTGCTGTAAATTTATTCTGTTGATTGTATATATTGATTGTATATATTTTTTTTCTAGATAACCCGACTTTTTAAATTAGCACTGCTGCTCTTTATTCTTTTTAATCACTCTCTATTGCTCACCCTGTTAGGAGCTCTCCAGTCCACTACTTTTTATGTGGAGAGACCGTGCCAGTGTTGGCCACCATTTTTGGCTCTCACCCATGGCCTATTTAAAGCAAGCCATGCGTGCTTTATCCAGCATTTGGGGCATATGCCTATTTATGTCTGAATGTTTTCGTTTTTAATTAGGGGGCATGTGATATTGTAGTTGTGGATAGCGTGACCGCCTTTAAATGCACTTTTTATTAATATTACTTGACTTTTTAAATTAGCACTACTGCACCACATTCATTTTACTCTCTATCTCGCACCCTGTTGGGCACTCTCTGGTCCACTATTCTTTATGCGAAGAGAGCGTGCCTAGAGGTGCCATCTTAGGTGGGTGCGCTGTAGTTGTCCACTTGGGCTCTACCCCATGGCCCATTTAAAGCAAGCCACGGAGCGGACATCAAGCTTATGGTATAATTCGAGGGGCAACATGTTTTTTACGCCGTTTTGCACAAATGCCTCGTTATGTCTGAATTTTTGACTTTTTACTAAGGGGATGGATGATATTGTCGGTGTGAGTGGTAATATCCCAATTTCTTGCACTTTTCATTGAGGTTACCTGACTGTTTTAATTAGCACTGCTGCACTTTATTCTTTTTAAATACTCTCTATCTCTCACACTGTTGGGCGCTCACCAGTGCACTACTCATTATGTGGAGTGAGCGCATCGGTTTTTCCTCCTGCCAGGACACCCAGAGGTGCCATGTTAGGTGGCTGAGCGCTCTAGTTGTCCACTTAGGATCTCTCCTATGGCCCATTTAAAGCAATCTGCAGTGCGGACGGCCAACTAAGCTTAAGGTACAGTTCTGCGGCAACGTGTTTAAACAAAACAAGTACTCTATCCTGCTTTTTCCTCATGTGCTTATTTGTGTCTGAATTTTTTACTTTTAATATGGGAATGTGTGATGTTGTTGTGAGTGGTGTGAATGCTGTTTCAAGCACTTTTCTATGGGAATGCCCCTACTTTTTAAATTGGCACTGGTGCACTTTATTCTTTTTAAATACTCTCCATCCCTCACCCTGTTGGGTGCTCTCCAGTCCACTACACTTTAGGCAGAGAGAGAGCATGCTGGTGTTGGTGGTCATTTTTAGGTCTCGCCTGAGCCAGCGTGCATGCGCTGCTCTGCAAGGCATTAAGTAAGGGCTTTTGAGCTCTGAACACACACTTGTGCGTGTGCTTTTTTTTCTTAGCCCGCAATTGGCCTGTGCATGTGTCTTTTTTTAAAACACAGCACGCAATTGGTGCAAGGCGGGTGATTGTCCCACCTGGTTTGTTCGATGGCATAGGGTCCTTGAGCTCGAGCTTCAATCCCATCTGTCTCCAATTATTGCATTGGCGTTAATTGGAAACAGATTGCGCGACGGCGGTCAGCGCTAGTTGCGCTGGTTTTTCTGCTGTTTTAGCCTTGTGTGTGTATGCTGTGCAATGTTTTTGAGGCCTTTTTATGTTATTTTAGGCAGTGGAACAGATGAGGTCCAGAGATCGCCGCCTAGCCTTTCCTGCTCTGCCCAGTTATGCGCTGGCTGCGAACCAGGCGCTTGGAGTGGGGTGCAGGAGCCTGCGCAGTGGTATCTCTGTCATGGTCCCTTTTGCGGCTTAGGCCAGCTATATTCATAGCATAGAAAGAAGCACTTTTCTTCTACAGGACAGTTGTGCAGAGAACCCTTAGCCATGCACAGGTGCATTCTGGATGTGGTTGTCACGTGAGACAAGATGCTGACCGTGTTGCCTTCCTTGCAGGCATTCGTGAACCAGATGAGGAGCATACCTTGCTTGTGAGAGTGAATAATGTACTGTTGTTTGCATGAATATTCATTGCTCTCTTTATTTCGTTGTCCCTGCTTCAACCTTTTCTTTAGTTATTAACATATCAGATAAACCAGTCCAGACCAGTCTCACGGCGCGAGTTCCTCATTTGTGGAAGTTTACAGATATATCAGAGATCCATAGTCAAGTGTGAGCTCTTCTTTGGGACACACTGTCAGAGCACACAGGAAGAATTGTGGTTGGGGCACATGGAGTGACAAATCAAGAGGGTGGTCTCCCCTTAAGACTCCCCCCCATTTCTTCTCATGTCTCAGTCTCTCATCTCTCCCACTTTAATTTCCCGCTCATTGCACTACCTCTCTTCTCAACTTCTCTGCTCAACTTTTATCTTATTTTATCCTCTTTTCACTTTGCCTTTTTCTTCTTTCTCATTGGCTCGTAACCTTTACCTCCGCCTTCCCATATGCTACTGCCAGAATTCTCTCTTCGCATTCTACTCTCACCCTACCCTTCCATCTTTTCTTGGCTTCCATTCACTTATCTGACTCTTTCTGCCCTCTTGTCACTCATCAGCCTCACTTTTTCGAGGCTGATGACTCCCGAGCAGTTCCACGAGCACACTGGTTTCCCTTTCATTCTTGTGCATTTGTTCTGCTCTCCCTCCCCCTCCCAATGGGTCAGCAGGCTGAAGCCTGGCATGTCTCACAGCGGTGTCCCTGCCTCTCCTGCTGCTGTAATTAACTGTTAATTGTATCATCTGTGCTGAGTGGAATACTATCTTTACACTCTCGCACCTGGCTGAGAGACCACTTGTGTTTTCACGGACTTGCGCATGCCCATTAGGAGCCCCTCGGTCTCCTAATGGGCAGGCGGCAGGCGAAGAGTAAGCTGTGCCCTCAGCCAATCAGCGCCAGGATTGGCTGAGGGGTTGCCACTCCAGTGCTGTTGAACTCAAGAGGCGCCATTGCCAACGCGGAGCAGAGGCGGTAAGGTAAGTTTTTGTCTTAATTTTATTCTCCCTCGACCCCCCACCCCCACGCGACCCCCCCCCCGCGAGATGTGCTCTGTCGTAAGTCACTGCTTGAGTCCGTTCCCCTACTTTCTTAAACATGCCTTCCCAGCGACGGAATTTGCCAAGGGGCAAGGCCGATGGTTAAGGCTCGGCCTTTGGGGACGGGCAAAACGGGCAGAGAAGGAAAAGAACTCTGTCTTTTCCTTCATGCCCAAAGAAGACAAGGACAGTGTCCAGTTCTCCCGCTGCTGGCAGCTGGCCCCCCTTCCTTTATTCCCCCTCTTCCCTCTCTGACTCGCTCCTCCTCATGTAGTAAAAACTGGTTCGAGACTTCAAGAAACAGGTATTACCTTCTCTTTCCTCCTTTCGTTTATTTGCTTCCTTGTGAAATGGATCTAAAAAAGAAAAACACTTGCTGGAAACGTAGTCTTTTGCTGACATTTTTCAATTTCTAAGTGCAGCCTCAGGGTAGAGAGAAATAAAACATTAAAAATATGAAAAGTAACTAACTAACTAAAGCAAGGTGGCCATATTGATTTATCCACACCTAAACACATTAGCGCCACATTACAGTGTTTGCCAGTGAAGCCCTACTTTTGTCGCCTCCTCGCTCTTTGAACAACCATGTTTTCTCTGGGTGGGAAAGCACACTATTCCTGGAGGTACTGAAATACCTGCTTGTTGGGTGCATGCATTGGAAAACAAAAAGCATACTGTGGCTCTGTATTCACAAACGTGTTCTTTTGAAACCATTCTGCTTTTGTATTGTAATGATATAAGCAATGGGCATTAGGTCAGCTCCGTTACTCTCACACGTTCCTTTCTGCACCCTCGTTCCCCTATGTCACTGTTTCCTTCTCTTTCTATTCCCCGGTTAACTGACTTTTCTCTCTTGCTCTGGGGGTGAAGGCCGATGATGAGAAATACGCCCCGGACCGGACGCCGGACCCACCTGCAATCACCGGTACATATTAGGCGCTATAGTAGAGTCTAGAGATAGTTCATCCGATTCTTGTGTCAGATGTGCTCTGTCGTAACTACTTGTCATTTGCTATGATGGGGGAATGGAGGTGCGGAGACAGAGAAAGAGACGAGGGAGGAAGGGATACTGAGATGTAGGGAGGGATAGCAAGCAAGATGGATGTGACAGCAACAAGATAGGAAGAGATAGCAAGATAGGGAGAGGAGAGCATGGGGGTTGCAAGACAATGGAAGGGGCAGCAAGAGACAGTCACCGGGCAGTGTCAGCAGCACCCAGCCAGTGACAGAGGAGGGGAGATGCTGAGATAGTGAAAGAGATAAGGTAGGAAGGGATACTTAGATGATGGGAAAGTGAGAGTGTCACTGGAAGAGAGTGACGCCGATAGAGCAGCTCGCAGCCACTTACAGGTGAAGGTGGTGAATTCTGGGAGAGAGATAGGTAAAGAGAAAAGTGACAGTTCACAGAGGCACTTTCACAATTGCTTTATTAACCTTCCTGCTTTCTCAAATTTGCTTGAAAATGCACAATTCTTCTTCTCTTTTTTCAACATTTTTACGGGAAGAGAATCGCAACGAACCCCCCTCATGGTGGTTCGAGCTTGCTCCCTACACTCGCTCGTAGCGGTGCAGTATGCCAATCATTTTACGTCCCACCACTTTCAAATGTCACCAGCTGCCCCTGGAGCAGGAAACCCCCCACGACTGGGCCAGCAGTGCATTTGCACCCCGAAGAGACAAATTACCATCTCTCCGCCTCCCTCATCCCCAGACAAACATTTAAGGAGCAGCTAAAGCGCTAAACCTGGCCCAATCCACTCCCCCCCAGACTAGAGGCCATGGTACGAGGGGGGCAGGGTGTTCGTCTTTTCATGACCCTCACCCTTGAAATGGGAGCCGGGCTTCCCTCAGCCATCTCCCTAAAAATGTGCTGTTAATGGGGGGCCCAGCAGGGGGCGCGGCGCCAGGGGCATGCCTCCCCTGACCCAAGAGGGCACGCGTAACCACTTACAGCGTGTTTACAGACTTAGGAGGGCTTTTGTTGCTCAGGGACAAAACTGTAAAGCAGCTGAGTAGGTTGGGTGCCTCTGTCCACCGTAGATGTGTGTGCACCCTGCCTTTCCGCTTCCAGGGGGAGTAGCAGAAGAGATCTGGCGCATTACTAGCGATTTGCGGTTTGTAACAAAGTCTGTTTTTACCTTCAGCACAATACGGGCCATTCCAGGCTGCAGCTTTCTCGGATTTCGGAAATAGCTGCCATAGTAAGAATTTTTCTCAAAGAAGGCCTAGACCTGCCACCTGGCACTTTCCTGACACCTTCCTTTTAGGAAAGCTACGAAATGACACACTTTCACTTTAGCACACACTTAAGATCACAGGTGAAGTGGTGGGGGAGCTGGGACCTTTACCAGTAGAAATAGACACGTGTCTCTGTTCCTTGATTTACAGGTCTGACATTTGAAAAGAGCAGTTGTTAGAATACCTTATCACCTCTGCTTTCAGTCCAAGATACATACCCCCTTCCCATGAACTGTGAATCATCATTGGGGGCTCTCACTCCACCTTCCCCTCTCTCTCGCTCTACCGGCTTTTGCCTCTCTCTCTTTCATCTATTTTCCTCATTCTCGCTATTCACTCGCACCTCATCCTCCCTCGCGTTTATATCTCCCCCTTCACCCCTCCTCATGCGTCCTTCCACCCCTCACTCTTCCCTATCACTCGCCCCTCTCTATTGCATCCTTCCCTTTCTTTTTTCACTGCAGTTCTCCCTACTCCTCTACCAAACTCAGTTTGCCTCAGATCTTCTCCTCTTCTCACTTTCTGCATCATTCATTCCATACCTCTTCCCATCGGGTTTGCTCCCACTTCTCCCCTTTTCATACCACCCTCTCTACTTCATGGTACCAGCATCTCCACCACCTTGCAGACTTTCTTTCCATGGCCCCCTCCCACCTCCGTTGCACGTGCTATGTCAATGGTGTCGGTCCTCTTTCCATTAAATAGGTTGCTAGTTACAGGGTGTGGTTTAACGGCCAGAGCTGCCGACTTTAAAGCTGGGGAACCAGGTTCGAGTCTCAGGGGCACCGTCAGGATGGCTTCACGAGAAACCCAGGGACGGAGAGTAAAATATTGAGCAAGAGAGGAAGGGGTGAGGAGGGAGCCGAATTTCCGTGCATTAAGCGGGGCCTCAGAGACGTGCATGTAGTGTCCTAGCCACAGAGAACACAGACACAGGGTCAGGATTCTCTCAACTTTCTTTATTGCTACCTTCCTTAATCGATTCCTTCTCACTACTGCCCTTTCCCCAGGGCATGACTCCGCCTCCTCCCTTATCCCACCCTCAACCCACCTCCTCACCCGAGGAGGTCCTAGTGCCCAATGTTTGAATGCAATACTACATCTCCCCCTTTCTTAACAAAATGAGTTAGTTCAATCTTTTCAATAGATAACCAAAAAAAATGTCACATAGTTACAGTTCTTCAATCAGACGACTCGGTCTTTTAATGGTTCGGCGGGGACGGATACGGACGTCTGGACAGTCAGGTTCTCCTCCATCAGGGATCGCTCTCGATGGCTGGTCACTGGTTTCAGTTACACTAAGTCTCGTTTCTCCAGTGGCAGGACCATTGAGTAGTTCTTTAACTTTAGGACTGCACTTCTGAAAGTGCGCCACATTCCTGGTGATTCTCTTCTCATCCGATTCAGCAGTGATCATGGTTCCCTTTTGTTTAGTGACCACTAGTGGAGTTTCATGATAACGACAATCGGTTTTCTTTTGCTGTTCTTGTTTCACTAGTACCCAGTCACCTTCGTGAATCAAGGACGGTGCAGCTCTTCTACGACGATCTGCATACGTCTTCATTCTCTCCTTCTTGAGTCGGTCAGTGCCAGCTATGTCATCTGGGTCAGAGTCGTGGGATACTGCTCCATCATTCCAGTCAACCATGGGTATTTTGGTGCGCACCGGCCGGCCCAGCATTAGGGTTGCGGGGCACTTACCGGTAGTGGAATGAGGCGTGTTTCTATAAGCTCGCAGGACTTAATTTAGGACCATTTGAGTGTCTTGCCGCGACACTTCAGCCTGTTGAATGGCTTTCTTTAATGTAGACATAAATCTCTCAATCATTCCGTTGGCCTGTGGTGTAGTTTTGCGATGCTTGAAGTTGAGATGCTTGGCAAAGTCCTCGAAATCTTGACTGTTGAACGGAGGCACATCATCCGTTTTCACTATTTTGGGAATGCCCCAGGCAGCGAACACTTCATCCAAGACAGGTATTGTGCTGGACGCTTTTGTTGACGCAATGAGTTGTGCGATTTGAAAACGTGAGTACTCATCCATGATAACCAGGATATATTGTCCAGATTTAAATGGCCCAAAGAAGTCTACAGCAATATGCTGCCACACACCCTCCGGCAATCGGGACATTTGCAGTGGTGCGGGAGGATCAGGTCGACTGACCAGTTGACATTGGGGACAGTCCTTCAATGTGAGCTCTACCATTTGGTCTAGCACTGGAAACCATACCCGCTCCCTCAGTGCTCTCTTGGTGGCCACAATGCCTCTGTGGCCTTCATGTGCCAGATTAATAATGCCTTGCCGTAAATGTTTCGGGATGACTATTCGATTGTCTCATAAGAGCAGGCCATTTGTGGCTACTGACAGTTCCTCCTTCACCTGCTTGAAAGCGGCAAGTTCATGTCTGTCAACTACGCTGTTTGGAGTGTTGACATCTAAGTGTCTCCAGTCATTGTTTTGTATACGGCGCTTTACGTCTTGCAGAGTGGCATCTAAGATGGCTTCCAGCGGGACTGCTGGTGGTCAGGCCTGATCCACCACAAAGCATAGGTATTCCTCGGCCACCGACGATCTGCACTTGGTTGTCTCTTTGGGGTGCCTTGACATGTAGTCAGCAGGGTTTTCTGCTTTTCCGGGTTTGTGCACAATTGTGTAAGTGTATTCTTGGAGGCGAAGGCCCCAACGTTCTATTCTCGGTGGCATCTTAGCCCGAGGATTGCCAAAGATGGTGATGAGGGCCTGATGATCGGTGATTAATGTGAAATGTTTTCCGTATATGAAGATGTGAAAATGCTCACAGGCCCAAACGACAGCCAAGCTTTCTTTTTCGAGCTGTGAATATGCTTTCTCCGTCTCAGTCAGGATTCTGCTGGCATAAGCAATTATGAATCGTTGGTCACTTTCAGAGTCATATTGAGCTAGAATGGCTCCCAGCCCCACGGGACTGGCGTCTACAGTGATTTCTGTCTTTTATTTCGGATCAAAATAAGCCAGGTTGTCGGCTGACTCCACAGCCACTTTAATTTTGTTGAAGGCTTGTTCACATCCCACCGACCACTGGAACGGATGACCTTGTTTTGTGAGTTGTCTCAGGGGATAGCTGATGGTTGCATAGTCTTGGATATACCGGGCACAGTAGCTGGCCATCCCTAAGAAGGAGCGAACATCTCCTGCATCCCGAGGCTGGGGGTGTCATTCAACGCAGCCACTTTGTCTGGATCTGGTCTCATTCCCGCCTGGGAGAAGATATGGCCAAAGAACTTCAACGTGGACTTATGGAACTCACACTTGGCTTTATTTAACGTGATGTTGGCTTCCATTAGTGCATGACAGACTCGTTCTAGGGCGGTGTCGTGTTCTTGTGTTGTGGACCCATAAACCAGGATGTCATCACTGTAGTTTAGGGCATTGGGGATATGATGAATCGTTTTTCTAATGGCTTCTTGAAAGATTTCAGCAGCAGAAGACACTCCAAAACTGAGTCTCTTGTACCTGAAGAGACCAATGTGGGTTGAGAAAGTTGTGCTGTAACGCGACCGCTCGTGTAACTCCAGTTGGTGGTAACCTTTATGAGATCCAGTTTGGAGAATAACTTTGCTCCGTTGAGTGAAGCAATCATGTCACTGATATGTGGCCCGGGGTGTCTTTCTCTTTCAATGGCGGTGTTGGGCGCCCTCATATCAACACACAGATGGACTTTGTCAAGTTCACCTCTTTTCGGCACAACGACTACTGGAGAAACCCAGGGTGTAGGTCCATCTGTCCTTTCAATGATGTCAGCTTTGAGCAGATCCTGTAGCTCCTGTTTGACTGCTTTTTGGAGATGAAAGAGGATCCATCTATGGTGTTGAGCTACAGGAGTTATTTGTTCGTTAATGTGTAATCGAATTTGATAATGAGCCATCTTTCCCAGGCCAGCAAATAGCTTTGGAAATTTTTGAGCCACATCAAGTTCGTCATCAACATTGTACAAAATGTCCACTAGTCTTAGCCGCTCAGCAGTCGGAAGACTCACAAGGCAATAAGCCTCTGGCCCTTTAATGACATGGATGTAGGCAGGAATTGTGCGATCTTGATACGTGAGGTGCGTTGAGAACTTTCCCACGCAAGGGAGTGGCTTTTTGGACATCTAAGTGTAAACTCTCACATGAGCAGGGCTTAGTTGCGGTGGTGACTTCATCCTCTGATATTCCGCCACTGGTATATAATTGAGAGAAGCTCCGCTGTCCATCACAAATTTGGTCCAGTGCGTGCCGATTTGGATGCTGAGCCGAGGATATTTCTTCAATCGGTCGGGGTCAGCGACCATACACACGTATTCATCACTGTCCTGCGAGATGGGAGACAGTGACCTTGATTCTTGAGAAGACGCGCGTCGGGATCGATAACTTCGGCGAGACTGGCAGCTGGAGCGGGACGATCCTGTTGACGAGTCTCTGTGATCACGTACTGCTTTGGCCTGGTGACGCGTGCTCGAAGGTCGAGATGACCTTTCCTGATCTCTCTGATTGTCTTTTCTGTATGTTCCACATACGTTCTCGAAGTGGTTCTCCCCCCCCCACACTTCCTGCATTCCTGACCCATAGCGGGGCACCCGTCCGTGTGGGGAAAATCATAGCCACACCGATAACATTTGAGATGACGCTCCCGCCGTCTATTATTTCGACTGGAGCTACGACGTCGTCGGTTCACAGGTTGCTGCTGCATCTTGGACCGGGATGACCTAGGCTTCGCTGGAGAATATCTGCGTGTGTTGCGAGATTGAAGCCTGAAAGCTTGTTCACGCTTTTCATTTCTCCCTGCTCCATCTTTTTGGCATACTCTTCAGCCTGATCATGCACCCGTGTCATCTCCTCAATTTCGTCCAGCGAATAGCTTTTCTTTAACAGTTTCCGTCTTAGTGATTCAGACTGACAGCCTTCAATAACCCTCAGACGAAGGGCATCTTCGGTCGAGAAAGAGTCAAACTCGCAATAGCGTGCCAGACGTCTAAGGCGTGTGATGAAAGCGCACATGGGCTCTTCTTTTTCTTAAGCCGCCAGGTTAAACGTGTATCTCTCATAATCAATGTTCTTTTTGTGCAAGAATTTCCGGTTCAAGGCTTCACACACATCAGTGTAAGATGCCACATCGGCTGCAGGTAGTTCCTTTATGATTTGGCCGACGTCTTGTCCTATTAAATTACGTAGTGCTATCAGCTGTTGACCAGCGTCCGTCACGTGCAAACCCTTCATGAAGTCTTCAAAATCCTCAAGCCACTCCTTCCAACGAAGACCCATACCTTCTCCCGTTTCGAGGACCAAAGGTTCAGGTGGGCGCAGAAACGACACTCCAAGCACCCCCATATGTCCAACATTGGCTTGCGCCGGACCTGCTTGAGGAGGTGGTGTAGTAGACATGGTGATGAAGCAGCCTTTCAGTTGACTTTACCAATGCTTGATGATTTTTTTTGGGAGCTTCGCCTGACTTCAAAATGGCCGTGGGACTTCCTCGCAGGGGATTGGTGCAGGTGCCTGACTTAAAGATGGCCGCCACGAACTCTCGCACCACACGAGATCTGGCCTTTCACACACCGGCAGCAGCTCCTCAAGCAGCCGGACCTCCCCCAGCAGCCGAACACGAAGGAAGGCACTCACCCACAGGTACTGGGGCTCAGCAACACGCGACTGGGGTGGGCACCCAGATCGCATTTACATGCAGTAAACGTGGGACCTCCACGCTGCTCCAACGTCGGGGGGGGCTCACAGGTGTCCCTCACTCCTTCTACGCTACTCCAACATCAGGGGGGGGCTCTCAACTACCCCTCAGTCCGTCAGCGAGCCAGACACGACCGGGGTGGGCACCCGGATCGCGACGCGCCAAAACGAACGCGGTCGGTGTAGGCTCCCGAACCGCGCCACATAAATCCTGTAAAAGCGCTCCACGCGCTCGCACAGTCCCTCCTGGCAGCCGGACTCACAGGGCAAGCACCCACACCGCATGGGCCGTGGCCACCCTCGTAGCCAGTTGTAGTGTCCTAGCCACAGAGGACACAGACGCAGGGTCAGGATTCGCTGAACTTTCTTTATTGCTAACTTCCTTAATCGATTCCTTCTCACTACTGCCCTTTCCCCAGGGCATGACTCCGCCTCCTCCCTTATCCCACCCTCAACCCGCCTCCTCAGCCGAGGAGGTCCTAGTGCCCAATGTTTGAATGCAATACTACAAGCATCTCGGCAGGGTCCTGTTCACTGCTCGCGGTCCGCGCCGTAGCAAGCTCCGAGCCGCACCTCCCCCACGCATGCCACCCGCTCTCTGCAATTCGAGTGCCCCCCGCCGCACAGTAACTCAGTTTCAGGGCACCCAGCAGGCAACCTCCTCAGACCATGGCAGCCTCTGCTATTAGGTCAGGCGTCCGGCCCCACACTCCAAGGCGCTCTGCCTCCACCCAGTCTTCTCACGGGTTGCCGGCAGGGAAAGTTGCAGCTGGGAGAGGGAGCTTCCAGGCCAAGGGTCCCCAGGCCGCCCCCTGAGGGCCCGGGCACAGGTAAGTGTAGTGCCGCTTTCTCAGTTGGGCACGGCTAGGCCCCAGAGCTTGCAGCACAGTCCGCAATCTCTCAGGCTCTCACTGCGACACTCCCAGCTCCTTTGTGACACAAACCGCTGACACTTCTCAGGTGAGCTTCCTCAGTGCAGAGGCAGTCATAGCTGTAGGATTGCAGCCTCCAGGCAGTCCCTGGTGTGCTCCGCTGAGCGAATGCTGAGCCTCCATTTGAGGCCTATTCATGCAGTTCGCAATGTTGGGTCGATTTCTCTGGTCAGTGAGTTACAGGTGATTTTTTCAGGACAGATGGCCGCCCCCACTATTGCCAACTACAGCCCCCAGTTTTGGAGGTGTTCTACGGCCGAATGGCAGGATTCTGGTCGAAATATTCATCCCTGCCAGCTAGCACAGCTGCACTAAAGTGTGGCCATCTGGCCGCAAATTCTCTAGTGCCCTCCTCCCCCCCCCAGGAGATATCCTTTAGAGGATTGTGGGGGAATAGTGTCCTGCCTTAGCTGTAACTACGTTTTGCAGTTTGAAATATATTTAACTTTATCTGTATCCCCTGTTTTGTCCAGGAAAGTATCTTATTTAAGAACTTCCTCCAGCAGGTCCACCCTGGTGGCGGGGAGAGGTTGTCTATAATTAAGCATGTCACATTATGTGAGTGTGGTTTCCTCTTCTGAAAAGATTGATCTTTCTGCTTTGCCTGTGTCTACCCCTATCCATGCCAGAATCTTAATAATCTAAGTATCAGTGATTTTTACTTATAACACTGAAAACAATAGCACTGTATAGCCACCATACCTTTTTGTCAGGGATGGGTCATTCCTATAGCCCGACGCCAGGACATATTGTTTGGGGTCAAGGGCAACAAGTTTTCATGTTATTTTGTACTTGGGACAAGTAGGCCCAACCCCCTGCAGCACAATCCCTTTGGCTGCCAGTTTGCAGTACCACATTATGGATCAGGGAAGGGCACTGTCTGCAGTTAAGGTAATATTTTGCCTATATGTTAAATGCTGTTCAAACTTGTATTTATTGTTCAATAATAGAAAGCCTTTATTATTAGGGTGAGTGCTGTAAGTAAATATAAGCTCCGACTGCACTACTGACAGTTGTTCTAGTATAAAAATGTGTACACACGTTTTCAAAGTTTAGCAATATGATGCTATGTATAATGCTGCTAGAATACTCTCTGATTTGATGCAAATATTTGCAAAAGCTTAAAAGCAAGATTGATCATTCTTTGCTTTCTAAATAAAATGTTCATAAAACAAACAAAGCATGAAAAAAACATTTAGCTAAACTACTGTAAACTTTCAGGTGCCATTTCTTTGCAGCATCATTTAGTAACACATGTTGATGCGTGCTAGTATTGCCCAAAAATATTCATGATAGAAAATCAGTGTAACCAGTTTAAATAAGATTATGGGAAACACAAATAAACAAGCATTGGCAAAGCCAGTAGGCCGGCAGTTGGTGGTCAGTTTTTTAGTTTGGTCAATGTGTGACTTCTTTGGGCATGGTTTTTGTAAAACTTTATTGGTGTGGGAGCTGTCGGGCCCTCACCATTAAAACGAACATTGGCAAAAGCAAAAATTGTTTTTTGGTATCAAAAAGCACACACTGCCACAGTAGTAACTGGCACTGAACAAAACTACTTTGTGTGCCGATATGCTCCTTGTGAAAGAGCAGAATGCTGTCACTCACAGTGAAGCCAGCCGATACAGAGAGAGAGACAGGCAGAATTTTAATAAACACAAAAGGTCACGGTCAACGCCAGACCAAATTAGGGGCAAAATTAATAAAGAAAGTCTAAAGATTCCATGGTATATGTCCATGCATTAAGTGCAGTTATACGGCTTTAGTGAATTCCCAAGAATTTACAGAAGTCGGGCAAAAATAGCACTCCTAGAAAATATTTCTGAACTGCATTTTAGCATGAGCAAATCTGCATGGGTAGATTTGCTCATGTGAAAATCTGTGTGTTTTAAGTTCACTTTCCCTCCAACCACTTTTTTCCCAACTCTTGAAGAAGTTTACATCTACCATTGTCAGGAGTAAATTTCCAACACTTCTCAGTATGGGAAAAAATTGGAGAAGAGTCATTGAAAATGATTAAAACATGCAAGTTAGTAGGTTTGCACAGACTCAAAAAGGCATTCTAACCCTAGAAATATTTCTTACCAATACCTTCAGCCCTAGTATGTAGATCTGGGGAAACGTAGCAACATAAGGGGATTGCAAATATTCAAGCACTTCTATGGTATGAGCCCTGGCATAATCAGAGAGGCTATATCAGAGCTCTTATATAATGAGATTGCTGCCATAATGTGTCACTGTACTACATGGCACCAAAGGGGCAAATAGATTTTGTTACAGGACAAGTAGACTTATGAAGCAACCTGCCCCATGGACAAGTAGATATTCTTATTAAATTCCACATCCCTGCTTTTTGTGTTTTGGGTCCTATCCAAAATAAACATATTGACAGAAAGATGAACAACTGAACAACTGGTGGAACCGATTAGTAGCCAGTGCTCCCTGTTCCACATTCTAGCCAC
Source organism: Triturus cristatus (assembly GCF_964204655.1). Lineage (NCBI taxonomy): Eukaryota > Metazoa > Chordata > Amphibia > Caudata > Salamandridae > Triturus > Triturus cristatus. The sequence goes on from NC_140588.1 coordinate 794,040,008, forward strand.
CCTACATGTTTCAGCACTAGTCGCAGGCTATTAGTTACCAACATCTCTCTGTGCATTAACTGAGTCACCGTACACAGCACGTATACAGAGCACTCATGACCGAAAGAGTAAGTTTATACACACGGGACCCTGAGGAAAGGACGCAATCCAGGTTGAAGAATTTGAAGGTGAGGACACGGATGCTCGCTTTAAAACGCTGCAGTACATTGCTATAAAATCCTGTAAACCACAGGAGACGACTCTCTCACAAGTGGCTCTAATCATTACTATCACCAATATGGGTTTTTCTTTTGCTGGTCTGACACACACTACATGTGGAACTTCAACACGGCTGCAAAAAACAGGCAAACATCCAATTTGCTCTGTACAATATACTACTACTGAACTGCAAACCACCTACTATCACCTTGGTCTTCTCAGGATAATTTCCGTCCATTACACAGCAGAGCAAAGCAGTTGTGGTGAGTCCCGGGGTAAATGTACGTTTTCCCGTCTACCATGATCAAGATGCGTAATTCTTTTGGGGACTAGAAGGCGAGGAAAATTCTAACACGAACCATGTGAATGGTAGGCAGAATCCTATATGGGAAGTACCAAAGTTGCATCAGGAAGTGCAGTTGTGTATGTTTCAACATCTACCTTCAGGTCTGCTACCTCACACAAATTCTTTCTCCAGTAACAAGTGATTTTGCTTTTAATCACTTGCACTACGGAAGACAGCAATCTGAATTCTTTCCATATTCACAGGGGAAATTCCGACCTCCCCAGAAACTAAATAGTCTTGTGAAACAAACCTGTCTTTCTAGTCCTATCAACACCTTACTCAGTAACACTCTGTCCAATGATCATCAGTAAATACCCATGCGCCCTTATGTTTGAGCCATCGACAAACCTTAAACTACATTTAATATCACATATTTGGAATTACCAAAATGTAATTTTCAGAGGCTTCAGCAAGTCTACAGTTCTTAAGAATACCCCGTGCCACTGAACCAGTCTCTAGTGAATAACAGAACATGCACTACCTTTATGTGTGGTGTGACACTGGAATATATGTACATCATGCAGTCTGCAGGGCAGCTACTGAGACATTGCTTATGCTCTTGGTAGCAACACATATTCATGTTACAAGACATCAGCCGTAAACAGATACTGCATGAGGTTCTTTTTGCGCTCTGGCTTCCATTCTAGCTCAGATAGCACATACACACACTAGCTCTGCAGCATTCGTAAAACTGATCCCATCTAGTTCCATCCAGTGCATGCAGCTTTATGTGTCTGTGCAGTGGAACTTCTCTCCAGTGAGCTCCTTACACACCCAATCACAGAACGTGGCCCCTAGGTAAACGTTTCCTCTAGTGTGGAAGTAGACAACAAGAAACACATCACGGCACATTAACTTATTTTACGACTTCTTTATTGACACAACATATTAACAACAACATTTATGAAAGGGTCTTAGGTGTCATTCACAACACAGAATTACAAACAACTACATGGAGGAAAAAAGAAATGTAGCACAACCGGTCTTGTTCAAAATTAAACCCCTCAAACAGCCTCGAGGCACACATCACTGTATAGGTGCACAACCAATTAGTCAATCTCAGTGGTCATAAACAAAAAGAAAACAGAAAAAAATATGGAAACGTTTATAGACATTCCCTATAGCTTTCCCTGAAATGTATATAGAAGACGCCCGGTGCTCATTATATGCATCACACATTATTCATTCTATGTGTTGCACATCATTCATCATACTGCCTTAAACGCGTTTTCCACACATCCTTCACTATAGGGGATGGTATATCGGACCATTCACTAAAGCAGGCTGCAAAAAGTCAGTAATCTTCTCCAGAGGGAATACTCTGGCGTTTGGAGAAGATTTCTAACTTTTATGGAATTCTCAAGAATCCCATGGGAACTCCTAGAAATCTACATCATACATTTCAGGACTTCTCTAACTTTACAAATACGCTTATGCACATTTTCCAGTTAGTGGAAAATCTGAATTAGTTCATGATTGTCAAGATGTCGTCACAGAGAGAAACGCTGAAGTGTGTACGTGGTGTCTTCCTGATTTAGATTCAGAGCAAAGTGAGACGGGGCATCAACTTTCCCTGAAGAAATAACAATCACGCGATATTGACAGGGCTGGGACTGCAGATTATGGAAGATATGACAGGGACTTATAGCAATATCTAGTCTGCTAAGTACGGTGGGGTGGGACTTCCTAGTATGGCGATCGCTTCCGGGTTCACATCAGCAGAGTATGTGAGCCCACTGTAAACTCAACTCTGTCTGGCAACAGCTCGCAGTTGCACTGGCATTCTGCTCTCGTTAGTTCGTCCACTCAGCTTAGGGTCCTCGCTTTTGTTTTGTTTTCCCTTATCAGCTCCTCTATAGGTCCGTCCAGTTCTCATTGAGGTTGTGCTTTGACCTTGCTGTGTCTCCATTTGAGTTGGTCTGTCCTTGTGTTGCTACATGTGTGCAAGATGACCTGCTCTGTGTCATCCAGGGAATCAGAGCTGGTATCCTGTCTTTGTGCAGTCTTATCATTGTATCTTCCATCGTAGAGCAGGGTAAGCTGACCGCATACATGCTATTCACCTTTTTGGCACTATTTCCGCCTAAATGTAAATTTCAGTGCACACATCCTTGGTCATCTCCTGAAGTACACAACTTACTTTTCCGAAAGTGACACTAATCTTGACCGGCCTTTACCATCACCGTCCTGCTACTGTAAAAACTCTGGTGTTTCTAGTCCACTCTCCCGTTTTCCTTTTCTTTCTCTATTGAGGTGTGTGAAGTACCGACCCCTTTGGAAAGACTTAGGGGAGGCCAGGATTTGCAGTGAGTCCACGTTTCAACTCAAAGCTGACAATTATCTGGAAATACGAATTCAAACGTTGAACCTTTTTTCTCCACAGAAAAACCTTCTCTCCTACAGCTCATTGTTGTTTTTATAAGTTAATTAATGTATAATAAACCATATAAACTGAATAAACCCTATAAAAATACATCAATTAGTGAAATACACAGACCTTAGTTACTGCTGTTAAGGATTCATTAAAATGTACCAGATTTTGTTCATCAAGACCTTCTAAACTAATGGTTCCATCGCTTGGCAATTCTTCTATACCCCACAATAAAAGGTGATAGGAAACTCACAGTCACAGGTAGGGTGGCGTTATCTAAGATGGTGATCCTTCCGCGCCTCCTATATTACTTTGCCAACCTACCATTGTATGTCCCGGCGGGCTTTTTTAACAAACTCGCTACACTCCTTAGAGACTTCCTCTGGGGTAATGCGCGCCATAGGATAGTGTTAGCGAAGCTGTACTTGCCCGCGGACCAGGGGGGCCTAGCTGCACCCTGCTTTGAACACTACTATTTAGCTGCGCAACTGCAGTGGATAGCCCGATGGCTCGCGGACAGAGGTCGAGAGGATACGGTGACAACAGCACCCCCCCTCTCTTTGGACTGTATTACTGGGCTTTTTCACCCGGCTGCTAAGTTGCCAACACCGGCTCCCCTCCTCTTAGCGGTGGCTTACAAATGCTTCCACCGCTGCTTGTACATCACTAAAGACAGTGGCGGCTGGTGACATTTGAAAGTGGTAGGGCGTAAAATCAATGTCGTACTGCACTGCGGCGAGCGTATCGATCGAGCCCCAACAACCTATGGTGAAAGTGATACGATTTGTGAGTACAATAGTGGCTTGTGCAGCAGGTCAGATGCTTCACAAGAAAATAACTCATACATGGTGGTCCGTAATTGTGATGGAATCTTTGCAGTTTAGGCACTGTAATGTGTAAAAGATAGTTCTGTATTGTGATGTATTTTCAGTATCCTTGTCATGCTCACATGTTACAGAAAAACTATCCATAAAAAGAAGTTTTAAACGCTGGCAAAGAAATATCAGCTTAATTCACAGCATTAACATTTAAGGTAAAAAGGAGAGACAAATAGATAAGCATTTAGTAGTTAATTTGCCAAAGTGAAACAGAACACCTGGATTAATTGCAGCTTCACCGATTAACCAAAATTTGTGATCCTAGACAAATATTTGACTTCACCGATCATTCATTTTCCTCACTATCACATATGAAAGCACCTTAAAATCTGTTAATTTAACACTACCAGCGGTACAAAAACCTATTGCGGTTCATTTAATGGACTATACTATTGCTTTATCTATAAGAATCTTGCCGGCCGGCTTTAGAGTGAGAGTGTGGCAATCGTTTTGGAGCCCCTCCATCATGACCACCTTCAGCAAAGATTCCCTCACTCCCACCTTCCAACAGTTCCATTCATCTATGTACAGTCCCTCTCACACACATGCATTTCAGGTTTCATAGCTCTACTCATACTAACCCTAGGGTGTCAGAGCACTTCACATCACACACGTTACACAGAGGCAATCTTACGTGTGTTAATCAGTCTATAGGAAATGTTACACAAACCAGTGAGGATTACCATTCTGTGATGTGCATGTACACGTTCTTTGCAGCAGGTGTATTAGTCCTCTGTGCTTCTTTATGGTGAATCACAACTGCCACTAGACAAAACTTCCTTTTCTCTCCAGGAGAAACATTAATCACTTGCGTTATGAGGCGCTGAATAAAATTAAATTAAAAAAATAATCTTTCTGCTCTTACTTGAGGTCATCACCTGCCCCGGGGGGGGGGGGGGAGGGAGGGAGGGGGTCTCGCTCTCTCTACCTCAGCTAAAAGGAAAATGTGACAAATCATTTCCTTTAACCCCTTCAGTGCCCATGACGAGCTGGACTCGTCATGGGCCGCGGTGGCGCTGTGCCCATGACGAGTCCAGCTCGTCATAGACCCCGCCCGCTAATGCAACGGCCGGCACAGGGCGGGGAAAGGGGCGGGCACTGAAGGGGTTAAACAATGTGTTAGCATCATGTCATGATCCATCTAGAAAACACACTAATTAGAATCATTATAGTACAATCTCCATGGGGAATGATGTGACTCTCTCTATACCTCAGCTACATATAATTCAATTCTCTCTCAAAAAACACCTTTCTGTACCCTTTCTCTCTATACCACCCAGTGACTACCACTACCTCCCTACCTACCCGCTGCCTCTACTTCAAACACTCACTGCACCTCACCATTGGAAGGATCAAAACGAGCAAATAAGAGAGAGAAATGAGATAGATAGATACTTTCTGTTTCACCACTTTCTAGCTCATAACAGGATGCACCAAACAAGGGCCCTTTACATTGCGTGCCACAAAAAGAAGGCCCATCCCTAAAATAAAGAAATATAGTTTGGTAAAGTCGTAGTAATTGTGAGAGCAGCGATTTGTGAAAGAGCATAAGGTCTTCAAAATTTGTGCAAGATGAAGAGTCACATCATTGGTTAATGTAGTTTCAAAGTACACAAACTAAAATTCACTTAACACAGACCTTAGCAATGCCGCTGTGCGTCTGTCCCCCCTCCCCACCCCGACATCCATCCATGTGACGACAAGGCCCTAAACGGGCCTTAATAAGTTTAAAAAATGCCCGCCTGGGCATTACCTGGTGACTAAAATCAGGCAAGGATGCATTTTGGACTACAAAAAGCAAACAGCACAAGTGTTGCGAACAACAGCGTCTCTCTTATTTGTTCATGTTTACCTGTGGTAGGAAATTACATTATGTGGCATAATGATGTAATTTTCAGAAAATTAGTATAGCAAGTATAATGAGAAACACCAGAAATTTCCCAGGATTGCATCCGTGGCACAAACATTTCGCCCTGCCCTAGAGGAAGTCTAACATTTGCAATACGCATTTTGTGATAGATTTTAAAGCAATTTCTGAATAATAACCAACGTTAATCTTAATTACTTGTTCGTAGTCCAGAATTTCATCCATTTTCACCTGTGGCCCCTCTCGCCCTTTCATTGTCACGGCACCTTCTTCGAGGTGACATTTTCAGCCCTACAATACAGGAACAGACCATAAATGCCCCTTCTCCGTGTGCAGGCAACTTAAATGGCCGTAAGTGAGTGACTCTGCAGGTATGTCCTTGTACGCATCAGCATGCGCTGCTAGCCTGCTGACTGGAATCTGGGGAAGAGCCCTAACGCCACGGGCCTCAGCCGCAGCCAGCATGCTCGGGGAGGGGGAGGGGGGGGGGACGGGAACGCGGGCTGGGATTGAAATTAAAAGTTAGGTACCTTTACCGCCGGTACTGTGCCCCTATGGAGGAGCTGCCTTTGCCCAGCGTTAACTTGTGTAAAAACCCCAATTACGGATGTAATACTATCCCAGAATGGGCCACATTGCGCAACATAATTTGTCAACGCTTCAGCATGATTTAGCTCCCCCCTGCCGCCTAGTTCTAGTGAACCTGAATAATATGTGTACTAAAAGAAAAGCACACCCCCACGTCACTTACTGGTCTGTGTTGAATGTACATCAGAACACAGCGGCGGCCGGCATGCTCGAGGGAGGGGGGTCTCGGCCCGCGGGTGGGGAATAAAACAAATTACAATTAAAATAAAAGTAAGCATACCTGAGTGCCACCGGGATACCACACAGCCTCCGCTCCGTCCTGTACTGGTGGGTCCGCATGTTCCTGCTGCAGGAAGCAGCCAGCAGGCAGCTTACCTCCACTACGCAACGCAAGGGAAGCCAATCACAATGCTGGTAGGTGCAGCTGGCTAGCGCCCCACCCGGGACATTTTCTCTGCATAGAGAAAGACGGAGAGTGGGCGGTCCTACTTGAGGGCCGGGGGGAGTGGCTTACCCACTGTTGTGGGTACTGACTGTTTGGTCGGCCCTGAGCCCACCAAACAGTCAGTACCCACAACAGTGGATAAGCCACTCTCCCGGCCCTCAAGCAGGACCGCCCCCAACCAGGCACAGAGGCACTTCTGCTTTCTCGCAATGCGAAAAGGCAGAAACATAAATGGTAGTTTATACCGTTTATGTTTCTGCCTTCTCGCACTGCGAGAAAGTAGTGGGGGCAACGCCCCAATGGGGGAGCCGCCACTGACTAAAGACCTAGTCCCTTATGCGCCTGCCATACCGCTGGTGGGCTCCCCCAGCGGGCCTGGGGTGCTCACATCGCTGGAACTTCTGGAGAGGCACGAAGCCGACATACAGAGCCTGGGAGATCTGTACCGGGATGGCACACTCCTATCATTTGAATCCCTTACCGAAGAGCTGGGGCTCCCACAGGGACACTTTTTAAGACACCGCTCTTTGATCACTACCCTGACCTCTAGATGCGGGGACATGAAGGAAGAGCCGGGTCAACATCTCACCATACAGTATCTCCACGTAATGGGTCGAGGCCGACACTTAGTCCGGTGGTTTGCAGCATCCCACCGTACGCATGCGGCGATAAAATTAGACTCACTTCGACGCGGGTGGGAGGAAGACTTGGGGAGGCAGATGGAAAATAGGGCGTGGGAAAAGATATTGAAGAGTCCTAAGCATATTCCCAGAAACATGCGGTTGCGTCAAATTCAATTATTCATAGTTCACAGGGCATACCTCACTCCCGAAAAGATCAATAGGTACTTTTGCCGAGTGGATGCGGCCTGTCCCCGCTGTGCAGAGGTGGGGACTGGCCTAGTGCACATGCTGTGGGGCTGTCACACACTGCATACCTACTAGCGGGCTTTTAGTGAGACATTGTGCGCGTGCACGAGCCGCAGCATACCTTTTGAGTGGCCTACTTACTTATTACATCAATTTCGTAGGACCCCGGCCACAAAAGTCACTTCTCGCTTCCTCGACCTGGTGCTGGTAGTTGCCAAGTGCCTCTTAACAAAGAAATGGAAGGTGCAGTCCCCACCACACATGAGGGCATGGAGGTATTCCCTCATAGCATGGGCTAAAGCAGAAGGAATTTCCATCATACGGGAGGAAACACTGGGTCTGCGCAAGACACCGATGGCAGCGCAATGGGAGGGTCTGCTTCAGGGCCTTATGCGCATGGAGGGGACAGCCTAGAGCAGCAGCCGGATGCTGAGGGAGGCATTCCCGCAACCTGAGATGGGCAACATGTCAGGTGCACCCTCATCCCACCACGCAGACACATTTACACTGACCATTGATTAAAAAGAGATGCAACTATGTGTGTTGGATGGCGTTGCACCTTAGTGAAGAGTTGCAGGACGGGGGGTGAGAGACGGGGATGGGGAGACAGAAGTAGTTACAATAGGGGGGACGGTGGGGGGACTAAGTGAAGAGTGTGTAAGTAGAAGTCGGACTCACCTGCTGTGGTTGGGGTTTTTTCAGTTCCTGTTTGTTTACTTTATAACATCTGTGCATTCACACGAGATGTATGTTCTGTAACACTCTGCATAAGATATCCCCAGAATCACATCACAACTGCATTGTGGACTTTACCTCTGCTGACGCAACACATATGTTGTAGTTCAACCTGGAACTGTGGCTATAAGGTCACTAGGATACACGGTGGGCATTCCAAGCTCGTATGTGGGAACTGAGCGTCACTGTCAGAAGACTCTAATTGTGGTTGTAATGAAATGTTGGAGATTGTCTTGCATACACATGTAAACGCTGTGAAAATAATAAAACAGATTTAAACAAAAAACAAAAAAAAGGTGCTAGGAACCAGAGATTTGTACATAATGCCCAAAGGGGCTGGTCAAATGTCGCCTTGATAAGCACAGTGCATACTCACAGGACACAGACAGTAAACAGCAGTAAAAAGAGGGAAATAGAAACAACGCACATTTGAACATAGCAGGAGACGGGGGTATTGGCAGGGTGCAATTACAATTGTAGCAACAAGGCATGGTGCTGGGGCAGTATCGGGGCACACTGCACAGTCACGTGATACAGTGAAACGTGTTGTAACAGGGTAAACTGCAGAGGCTAGAGAACCAAGTGTAACAAAAGAAGCAGTATAACTGTGAACAGCAAAGGGGGCAGGTGTAGGCGAGTACGGTGGGAATGGAGAGGTGGGAAGAAGTTTTGGTATTTAGAGGCGATTTGGTGGACGGCTAGACAGTGAAAGGAACATGCACAAACATGGGTCATCCTGGATTGTTGCTCATTTTGTTCCATTTGGTCGAACCAGATTAAAGTTTAGCTTGCCTATTTCTATGGTACACTGGCACACAACTGAATTAATTAGCTTCACAGAAGTGTTACATAGTTTTTGCAAGGTGAAAGGTCAGCTATTTTCCTGCCTCTTGGCATTTAGAGCTGTCTTCTAGCCCCACTGACCTTGCCTTCCTGTACCACTCTCTAAGTCTATTAGCTGACTTGGTTGCTTCCCGTCCTACGTTGGGAGTCTCATAGGGAGTCAAATCTGGAACCATATTCCGGAGCCCTAGAGTCTATGATGCTCCAGAATCTGCACTTCCTTGAGTAACTGTGGCCTTCTGCCGCTCTCTTTCCAAGTGTCTGAATTCCCTTATCAGTGTATCTAATATCCCTGTCACTGAGGCCTTGTCTCCACATTCCAGTTTTTCTGTCTCCATGTACAAGTGTCTCTTTCCTCATGTCCGTGTCTCTTTATCTACATGACCAAGACCTGGCAGCACACCCTGATAACCTCTAGCGTGTCATGCCTGTCTGTGATTAAGTCTGGTTTCTTCTGATTCAGTACTGTTGCGTCCTTCTCTCCCTATCAGTGTATCCATGTGGTCGAATCTGTCTCTTTATTTTTATGTGTGAATGTATTCATATTTTACTGTCTGGTGTCCCATGCCCTAGTACTCATGTAACTGCAAACCTGGATCTAAACATTCCCGTCTTAGTCTGCATTCATCTATTCCTGAAAAAATGAGAAGTCACCCATCTCACACTTTGTTCCATAGTCCATGCCTTACCATCCTAACATCTGAGTATCATGCTTCAGTCTCCAAGGCATTAAGTCATAGAACTTAAGTCATCATGTCACAATATCCGAAACAGGCTTTCCCAAAATGTGTGTCACACTGTCTCGGAGTCAATGTTGGCTTGTCTCAGAGTTTGTGTCATCCTTTCCCACCGTCACTCTCTCAGTGCCCATTTGCCCTGTTTTTGTGTCTGTCACCCTGTTCCAGGGTCCATGTACCCTACAATTTGCTGAGTGGGCTTGTCCCACTGTATTTCCTTGAGCCAGGGATTGTGAGTCCTTATCTTTCTATCTCGGGGTCACTGTTCCCTATCCCATTCTGTTCTAGAGTCTGTGTTAAACTCTCCTTTGCTTCTGTGACCCTGGTCCAGAGTACGAGTCCCGAGTCAGTTTCTGAAGGTGGTGTAGCGCAACATGGCGCTGTTCATCAGCAGGCTTAGCTCTGTTGACTGGTTCATCCAAAGTAAACCCCTAATCCCAGTGATGGTGGCCACCGATCTCCTTTATGCCAAGCTCAGAGGTAACTGGCCAGTACCAATGTGGGGAACCAAACTACTATCACTCCCCTGTAAACTTCAGTCCAGTCCCCCACAGTTATGGGGGTCTTCATGTGTGGGTAGTGTCAGATGAGTGCATAGGAGGTTCACCAGAAATAATGGTGGAGTCAAGTAGAACAACATATGCATGTGTGCACACGATGGCGGTCTTCCTTCAGGTAAGGATTCAGTAACAGGGATACTAGACACACTGCTACAGGAATGCCTTTCTCACTGGTGGACATGACAGACAGAATATCAATGTGCTCAAGGCCACCTTCCCAAAACCTGTCCTAATTCTTCACTAGGAGAGGCTTCCCACACCCTTCTCTTGTTCAATGTAGGTTGGTGGAATTCTGTTGGGGCTCCGTCTGATTTGAATCAGCAAAACACTAATTCAAAATGATGAGACAAGGGCACCCCTGCTTCAGTGGCTCACCAAAATTAAAGACAAAGAAGGAAGGAGCACTTACCCCTGATTGGTAGAAGACCTTTCATTTAAAAAATGCAGACCTTTAGTTGACTCAGGCTTTCTGCTGTGGCACCCAAAGGAGGAAAAATACTGCCTCCGCTCTCCAAACCACAAACTCGTACAACACCTGCATATCGACTAGACTCTTAGCAACAGTTGTTGGTTCAAGCACCGCCAGGAAGTGAATTTTTGCTCTCTCAGGCTGGGTTAAGTCTGTTTTTTTTTTAGTACCCTTGTGTTGTGTGTGACCTGTTTTCAAAGCTCTCAACACAAGGGTCACAAAGAATACAAAATCTAGAAGGAGAATCACTGCCTTGTGTGAAGAGGAGTTGATTGACCACTGGAAGATTTACATAAGGTCAAGATGATTGAAGACTGTGCATAGAGGACACTTCGAGGAACCTGGACCACCCAGAAGCCATAGGAAGTACGCAGCACATATCACCTGGAAGAAGAAACAAAGACCACAGACAAGCATCATCTGGGTTGAGGAGCTGCAGAATTGCTCCCTATACCTTAATCGTGGGCCCGCACTACCCCCATCCCTCCATTCTCATAGGCTCCCCATATCTGCAACTCTGAGACCCCCAGAAGGTTCTGAGCCTTCACTCCCACTCTCAGCACCACCATCACTGGAAAATGCTGACAGCAACTGGTAGTTTCTGAGTTATGATCCCCTAATGTAAGGTAGCTATGAAGGAAGTCTTAGTGGGTGTGGACTCACTGCTATATCTGCCCGATTTAACACCTAGAGACAATCTGGGACTTCAACTAATATCTGAAAAACGTTCATTGTGTCTCACCTGGAAAGCAGTTAGCTGAACCTCGTTCACTGTTGACTTGGGTATCAAGACGATGGCACCCTGAAAACACTACTGCTAACTTTACTTAGGTGAGACCCTGTTTTGCTTGGGTGGTGCATTTTTTAGAGCAAGGACTTTGCTGTTTCTAGTCTAAGAACGCAGTAGCTTGTGCCTCAGTCCACAGACTGGTCAAGTTTTGAAGCTAAGCTTGGGACACCGAAGGAGAGGGACCAACATATCAGACCACGGTTGATGCACTGTCTTCTCTTTCTGCGACACATTTGTTCCATTGAATGAAACTTTGTTATTAAATATTGCAGTAAAATTGAGGGACCCAAAGTCCCCAGGGTGAAAAAGAGTGCGTCCCGATAAGAGTGCCCGTGTACGCCTCGCTCAGTGTCTAATCACCCTGTCCAAAGTCCGTGTCACCTTATGTTAGGGTGCCAAATGGTGTCATCCTGTACACTATTTGCAGTCCTTGGTTTCCATATCACAATAATGCATTTTAGCATAGTAGTCTTGTTCTGTTTCCGTTTAACTACTTAGACTATCACACCTGATAAAACTGATTTTATTATAAGACATGAGGCTCTATTATGCAATCTCTTTTCCTTCTTTATTTATACAGCACATTCCCACAAACCTACATTTCAAGCAGGAAGCGTTTCATCGAAGAAAGGCACCAACACTGTCATTCGGCGCGGTTCCGATCAAACGTCCTCATGTGTTGCTGCTTGCGAGTTACGTTTATGTCAAGTTTGCATGCTTTAGCATTTTGATTCTGCTGTTTTGTGCTTAGAGTGAGAGTGTTACTGTAGAGCCTAATTACATTTTTCACACTGTTTTTGATTGATTGGGAATATTTGTATCTGTTTGGCAGCGCAGGGTATAAAGTTTGCATTTGCCTGACAACAGTTACATGGCTGGTTCATTTGCTTCACTTCAGCTACATGATTTACTTGCTCACACAATTAATGGAGGAGGCGGGCGGATAAAGTAACCTTTTCCTTGAAGATTATGATTTGTGATTTCCCTGTGGTAGCGGGCTTTCACTTCCGTTTATATGTGGTTAAGATTTAGAGGGAATTGTCTCATTATTTCTCGGAGAAAGTAAGCTTGAAATGCAACTAAGGTGTGTGTCGCTCTGTATTTTTAAATATCCTTAAAAACACAAGTATATTAATTGTGTGGGGGGAGGTCCAACTCCCGGAGGATTTGACATATTATTTGTCAACAAGGAAACAGTAATCCTCCACAGCAAGCGGTGGGAGACAATCAAGGTGGCAAAAGGGTAATGAAAATAAAGCACATAATAATGGAATCCCTTCAGGAACATGGGAGTGAACAGCGAGGTGCCGGTTCAACTGCGCAGGGGGCGACTTGTGGTCTAATTGGCAAAACTCATTATTGGGTGCAACTGGGAATCAGGGTAAGAGACCATTTGATATCCTGGATGATAAAATTATTGATTATTTTTATTATAACAACTCATATTATGATGATGATGGTGCAACTAATGTTGAAAAAAGTTTAAGTCTGGGGATGAACCTATTGGGATTATAATTGCAGTGGGCTCCCGTATGTGTGATCTTGGCCTTATTTAATATCCAAATTCATCGGTGCAGCTCCCCCGCCATTTGGATAAATATGAAGAACTACATTAAGGGCTCTTTTGATAGGGCGACAAGAATGAAAATGAGGGCGAATGTCCCAAGCTGGTGATTTCAGATAAGGCGGCTTTGGCACCACTTTTAGATCCTAAAGTTGTTACCTTCGTTAGCAGGAGGTAAGGACCCCAGAAAAGGGGTGAAAAGGGCACGGGTTCTTTGGGCCCTACTGCCAAGATGCTCTGCTTGGATGAGCAAGCACAAACTTTGGATGAGGATCTTGGTCCTGTTGTGAAATCTGTTGGGCTCAGAGAGCAATTTGCTTTCTAGGAAACTCTACGGTGGGGTTATCCTTTGAGAGGCGTACCAGCTTGTTGTAATACATCGACTCAAAATTGGGGGGAAATTGCGAGTTCTGAGTTTGCAAGTATGTCTGGCTATGATCGTTTCTTGCTGACAAGGTTCCGTTTTGACCTGTTTCACCTCCTACTGGCAGTACCAAGAGGGACCCATCGTGGGCAAGTGCTGCCTCCTTGCGGCTGCGACGGAAAGTCTCCGCAAGATTTGGCGCACTTTTTATTTGTTTGTTCCTATTACTCAGTACCTCGAAGGTTATACCTAAAGCCCTGCCTAAAGAAACTAAAATTCACACAGATTAAACCAGCACTTTATTTCCTTAAACTTTTGAATTGTGAATGCACTTTATATATATGCAGTTTCCTAAAATTAGCTATTTCTTTTAGGAAAAGCATGGAGGGATAATTATGCTGCTATTTATTGTTGTACCCTTTAATGACTTTTTAATTCTGCACAAACTATTTATATTCTTAACTTGTTTATTCTGCCTGTTGCCCTTATATGCTTTTACTTACAATGTTTACATAATTTGCCTGTCTTATAAAAGAATTGGATAGCTCTTTTTTAACTATTTACGAAACTTTTTTATAAATGTATGTTTATGTATTGTGCTTTTATGATTGTTAAGATTACAATCGAATAAAGTTATCTGAACTGAACTGAACTGAGTTTGCAAGTAATATCTAGGGTTTCCTCTTTGGGAATGACCTCATAATAGAAATTGGAGTGTATGTTCAGACTTTCACATCTTTAGGCAAAGCCCATTCTTCTCCTGTAAGGCTTTTCGGGCTGGTCTCTCCCAGGGCAGGCAGATTTTGGGGGTGCTTTCCCACCTTTCGTCATGATCCCCATGTGTGTTTCTCAGGTACAAAGACACTCAGAGAGGGTGACAATTGTGACTCCTCTGTGGAGGACCCAGACATTGTTCCCATCTTACCTGGAGTTGTCAATGTACTGCCGAGTTCTGATCCAGTTGTTGTAAGGATTGCTGAGGAATCCTGTTGGCTAATACCACAGTTTGTTTGTGGAAGGCAAGGTACTGATGGTGGCTTGCGCCATCTCAGAATTGCAAGATCTTTCGGAGTTAGCTTCCAAATATATCAGGGCGTCTTGGGCAAAAGATGCAACTAGAGTTTGCTTACAAGTTAGCATGGGATATCTTGGGTAGCTGCTGTGTGGAAAGGGACAATGATCTTGATTGCTGAGGTGTTACAAGTGTTCTGAACTTCTTGGTAGCGGCTCTGAAACCTTACAGTCTGCTTAATACATAAAGGTCTGAAATTTCAGTAGGGTACAGACAGTTGAGGGTAAGCCAGTAGATGAACATACTATGATGTGTAGATTGTTGAAGAGGATTAGGTATGAGAAACCTCCTAATTCTAGATAGTATACACTGTGGGATGTTAACTTCGTTTTACAACTCTTTCAGTCCTTGGAAGTCAATGATAAATGATCATTCGAGTGTCTGCCAGCCTAACTGGTAGCTTTGTTATGTTTGGTTTCTTTAAGAAAGGTGACTGATATTAGGGCTTTGGATGTATCTGCTATGTGTTTTCACCAGTTGGGGTACACTTTACAATTACAAGGCGTCCCAAGAATTATTCTACACCACTGAGTTTCTTTTTTCCTTTACACCTTACACTGTGAGAGTTAAGCTGTCTTCAACAATATTTACTGGTAACTGAGGGGTTTAGGTTGGCAGCTGCGCAGTTATTTATAGCACTGCGGAAACCCGTTGCCCCAGTGTCATCGGCCATGCTGGGTAGATGGGTAAAAGAGGTAATGGCTTTGGCAGGTGCAGACACATCAGTTTGGTGCACACTTATTGAGGGGAGCAATGACTTCAAAAGCCTTCTGGGCTGGTTACAGGCTGGAAGATATTCTAAGACCAGCAGATTGGTCAAGGGTTTCTACAAGAAAACTTTTTATTGTAATCCCATTCAGCATGCTGCAATGGATGTGGTGGGGAAGCTTTGAACTTGCATAATAGAGCCTCCAGTCTTGTAACAGAATTGCAGATGTTCCTAATAATTAGTGAAGGAGAGTCCTGTTTTTTTTTAAAGACAATGAAGGCAAATATTATCCTAGCATACACAAGGAGATGATGGACGGAGCTCTGAAACTTTCAAGACACTCGGCCCCAGTCACTATTAGATCTGGGTTGACTCCATCATCGCTCTTTAGCTCACTTCGCCACCCCAGGTCAGACCCTGCCATATGCAAATCAAGCTTGACCCTGTTCAACATTGGAACAGTCCAGCCCGAGCTGCCACTATATGTATAAATATTTTATTTCCATAATAAATTAAGATATTGGCTTCTGGCATTTTATTACTAGCTCTTCTAATTATTTACAGTCCCAGTTTAAACTAATCATGCGTCAACTTAAAGGATAAAGACTGACTGAATGTTCTTTTGTTTTTGCTTATACTTAGATTTTTCCATAGTCTGTAATCCCAGCACATCATGAAAATAGGACGTTCGTGGGTGTCTTTGACGTTAATGCTGCCTGCTTGAGAATGCAGGATTATGGGAATTGTAGTGTTCTCTCTGGATGTGCGGTATAAACAAATCAAGAAAAGAGATAGCATAATATATGCCTCCATTGTCTTTAATAAAATTAGGACCCTCCTTCACTAACAGGTAGGAGAAGCTGCAAATTGCAATTTAAACACCCAGGCTGGAAAGTGTCCACGATGACAGAGTGAGACGACCATAATTTTTACAGTGCACATTTCATCCTTTACCAGTCATTGCTTAATTGGTAAGAAAATAAGCACTAGGACCCAAAGTTTTCTTAGGAAGTCGCCGCACACTGCAACCAATAGTGCTCTCCACTCATGTGCATTAGTAAGATGATAGAATGAGGCTCAGTGGGCTAAGCACTCTGCTGCAGTGAGACATTCCAACACGATACAGGGTTCCACCCTGGCAAGGTCAACCATTCTATTCATATTTCCATCGAGTCAATGACATGGGCTTCAGTCTCACTTGGGAATAATTAATTAGCATTCATAAATGTACTAGACAAAGTATTTTTTTTTATAAAAGTGTCATATATAGAACACATTATTATAAAACAATAAGTCATTTTCTCCAGAGTGAAAGTGTAATGCTTTCGTTTCACATCCCGTCAGTGGGGAGAATATCAGGATAGACTGTGCAGTACCACAGAACTACAATAACAAAAATACGGGAACTATTAAAATAGCTGCAAAATGAAATGTTAATTTGTAATGTTATGATTAGTTCATTTGATCACGCACGAATCACCCCAGGAGGGGCATCTCGGCGCAGAGCAGATCGCATGCAAATGGAAAACTACTGTATTAAAACAGCACGTCCTTGAGCAATTTTCTAAATGTAAGATGATCAGTGCACATTTGTATGTGAAGAGGAAACTCATTCCAGTAGAGAGGGGCTGGATATGACAAAGACCTGCCATTGGCTCGGGACCTTCGGACCCGCAGGACAGCGAGCAGAGCTTTATCACTGGATCTTAGAAGTTTGACTGGATGATAGTAATCGAGCTTTGAATATAGGTAGCTTGGACCTTTCCCCATCAATGAGTTATGTGTTAAACAGCAGATTTAAAAAAAAACAATTTTCCTGACAAGCAGCCAATTTAAAGAACAAAAAAAGAGGAGACGGGGCAGCCCCAGATGGAAGATTGCAAATGAGACAGGCCGCAGTGTTTTTTAAAAAACTTGTAGTTTCGATAATAACGTCACATTTGCAGAGCTAGTAGGGCATTGCCAAATCCAATCGACCGATAAGTACCTGAACCAGTACTTTCCTCGCTGAAAGTGGGAGGGATGGGAAGGCTTTCTTCAACGGGAGCATCATGTGGAAGCATTTGCCAATGATAGACAAAACCTGCTCTTTCATGGTGCGGGTTGATCCAATTGGACACCCAGGTTCTTAACTACCTGTTTGGGTGTCGGAGCTTTGCCTAGTTCTGAAGCCACCAGTCGGAAGCCTTCATTTCTGTTTTTCCTGCATTTAACTGAAGGCAGTTCTCCGCCATCAAGGCAGCAATTGCTTTCATCCCTGTTGAGAAGCGTTCATGGGCATGGAAATGGGCACGTTCAACAAGAAATGTGGAAGAGCAATGGGTCACAGGTATGATGCACTGAATGGAAGCAGAAAGGGAAGTTTACAAAGCAAGGGGGTGCCCAGAGAAACTTCTTAAAGTGTGGGATCCATGGAAAAAACATTACAGCCTGGCCTGAGGTTCCGGGCGTGACGAGCCTCAGAGACACGGCTGTAGGACTGCCACGAGCGGGAAGTGGGGAGGGGTTGGTGGACGGCAGGATTCCAATCAATTAAAGTAATCTTTATTTCGGTCATAGACCATAAAAGATAAACAGTCCACAGGAACATACATGTTTTGCAATAAAAAAAGAATTACAGTTCATAAAAAGGTATGTACAATAAAGATTACATAAATTCATGATTAATTCGTAAAAACAGTAGTTAAAAAAGATAAAAAGTTAAAAGTGTATATAGAACAGTGGTACACAGAATAGATAACTATTTGGTTAAAATTATGAATTAAGCAATAGAAGGGAACATCTCCTTCGCCACGCAGCATGCCAGAAACGTGATACCGAGAAGACTATAGGTAATGCTGTATCAGTCTTCAGGATTCTATAGGCAACTTTACAGTGTGTAGTCCCCAGATTCCTACATAATTGAAGGAGCCAACGTTTTCTAATCGATTTATATGTGGGGCAAAAAATAGAGAACGTGTAAGTCAGTTTCGCTTGTGGCACCGCAGAATGGGCAGTCAAAAGGATTGTCTACCGACCACTTTCCTGTGAACGCACTCAAGGGCAAAGTTCCATACCTGAATTGCATGTATAGTTTTCTGGAGATATTGGACTCAATTATATCCAAAACTGGCTCCATTTTGGGTTCCATCTTAGTGTTAAAAAAAGTCCACAGTCAGTGAGCCCAATTTATTATTGGTAAGCATCATATTTTTGCTATTAGACCAAAATGCGTTTACCAATTCAGCTCTAGAAATTTTTGTAGCATTTATTTCAGGATGGTGCCATAAAGCTGAAAACCCTAATCTAGTGAGCTCCCTTCTAATGTAAAGTAGCCACGGTGTGTTATCTATGCCGCGGGGGGTCAATAATGTTTTTAGGTCGTTTTGATAGTTCACTAGCTCCGGTGTTGCCCACAACCTACGTCAGTACAATAAAGGCCTTAAAGCAATTTCATCTTGGATGGAATTAACTCCCAGGTCCATTCTGAGTGGTATAAGGGGGGTGCTAGGTGGTAGGGACAGTAACGACCTTAGGAACAAATTCTCAGATCTGCCGATATCTCCAGTTGGAGAGTGCCCCCATAGTTCAACCCCATAGAGAGTTGCAGCCCGAGCTTGTGCTTTGTATATCTCAATGGTGGGTGCTATCGGTTTAGAGATGGATGCTCTGTGGATTTTTAGGATCCCACCGCAAGTCTGCGTGTGTCGTAATTTAGCTTTTGCTAACTGGGGACCCCAATCCATCCTATCCGAGAGTGTGATGCCTAGATATTCAAACACTAAAACCCTGTCCAAGGTAACACCATTAAGAGACGGATTAGGGGCACTTTTTTTGGGTGGGTTACATACCATAAATTTTGTTTTCGAGGAATTAACCTCAAGTCCTCTGTGAAAACAAAATTCAGAAAAACTATCGAGGGCACGCTGGATCCCCATAGGGGATTTTGACACCAGAAGGGTGTCGTCGGCAAACATTAGTGCGACCACCTGCTCTTTGTTAAGTTTGGGGGCATCAATGTCCTTGACTCCCCTCAGGTGGGACACTAGTGCATTGGTGTAGAGAGAGAATAAGGTAGGGGCCAGGACACATCCCTGTCTAACACCGCGGTTAACAGGGAACTTTGGAGTCAAGTTGCCCCGCTTGCCACACCTTACTTGGGCGAAATTGTCATTGTAGAGACGTTTTATAATCCCCAGTAGGCAGGCGGGCATCCCCATCTCAGCCAAAACCGCCCATAAGGTATGCCGGGGAACTAGGTCAAAAGCTGCTTTGAAATCAACGAAGATAAGGTAGAGGCTGCCACCCTCTACCCTCACGGTTTTCCAATAAAGAAGTTGTAAACGAAAGAGTTGGTCTACCGTGGATGTCTTCTCTCTAAAGCCGGCCTGGTAGGGAGTTAGTATTGATTTTTCATCCATCCAGGCTTGCACTCGATCTAGAATGATACGCGCAAAGAGCTTTTGACTGACAACAATTAGACTTATCGGGCGGTAATTGCTTGGCAAGAGGGGAGAGCCCTTCTTGAAAACCGGGACTATCTCGGCCCCTGCCCAGGTATTGGGAATAGAAGCACCATGGAGAATGGCATTATAAAGGGAGCAGAGAAAAGGGGTCCAAACCTCTGGTTTGTGCTTATATAAGTCCCCGGGAATTTTGTCAAGGCCTGGTGCCTTTCCTGCTGGGAGTCTGTTTACAGCCCTTTCCACCTCTTTTAGAGATATATTATCAATGGCTTCATCATTCAAATCAGGGAGGGATAAGGTCTCAATAACAGGAACCGAGGGGGCGTATAAGCTCTGAAAATGGTCGATCCATTGGCTCGAAGCAATATTAGGGTCGTCTGCTATTAGGCCTTCCTTAGATTCAGATCTGATGATTGCCCAAAATTCTCTCATGTCCTTTTTAATAAGAGCTCTTTTAATATCCTCCCATTTATCATATTCCCAATTCTGCTTGGCCACTTTTACAACCTGCTTGTATTCATCTCTACTCGCAGCAACCCTATTCCTATCACCAGATTGTAGTGAGGCCAGTAAAGCTGACTTAGCCTTTCTACATTCTGTGTTAAACCAGGAAAGGGCCTTCAGGGTTTTCTTCTTTCTAGATATCATTGGGTTTAAGAGGTTTCCCAATGTAGTGACTAACTCTGTATGGATTTGGGTCACGTAGTTTTCTCTAGAATCACTGGCTTGGTCCAAGGTGAAACACATTTGTGCGAGGGCATTGCATGTGGCCGAGTAGATGGAACTAATTTTATCGGGAGATTTGAGAATCATCGGCCACTTAAGGCGTCTACGGTCACCAGAAAGGAGTAAGGGTAGAGGCCTACAACTATTTTGTGTGGGAGTATTCTCCTGTACTATAGACAAATTGAGGGTCAGAGCATTGTGGTCACTATCGTGTCGGGGGAGAATTACAAAGTCCATAACCCTCGACCACGTTTTGACCTCAACCATAATATAGTCAATGCGCGAGGTCTGGCCAGGGCGATTAAAAGTATGATTACCCTCTAAGTCCGACAGAGAGCGCCCATTACATGCTCTGAGTGAGTTAGCTAGTACTAGGGAATTAATTTGCAGGGCTAAAGGTGTCCAAGCCTTGGCAGGTGGAGTTAGGAGAGCCGGTATAGACCATTGTTCATCTTCCTCCCTAGTGATAGGATCAATGAGCCCCGGTAGAGGCTCGAATTGACAATTAAAATCTCCAGCGACAATCAGGGTACCCTTGTTTTTTATTGATTGGATAAGGTTATCCAAAATGTCCAATGTAGGTGATTCACAACCTGATTTAGTAGGACGGGAATAGACATTAAGCAAGATAAGTGGAGAGCCTGAAGGAAACGTAAGCTGTAAACATTGGAGATCAGGTGTCTGCGTGATAATTTCTGAAGTTACACATCCCAGGTGTGACCCTATAAAAATGGACAACCCACCAAATGGCCTGCCCCTAGGACCCACAGAGGCTAACGTATTGGCTGTAAAAAAAACCTTTTTTATAAAGTCCTCTTTTGCCCAAGTCTCTTGAAGCATGCAAATATCGTACTGATTGATAAAAGAATCCCAGTCCGGGCAGAGAAGTTTGTTGACAATGCCCGCGACATTCCAAGATAGAACCTTTAATAGATTATTTAATTGGGGGTTCTTTATTTCGGAACATGGAATAGTAGGCGTGGGGAGAAAAGAGTAGTTGGACGCCTTGCTTGATATGGGTTTGATGTGGATGGGTTTAGTGGAGACAATAGTATTTTGAGGGGCAATATGTAAGGAAGAAGGGGTCAAACTATTGCTAGAGTTGATCGTAGTACTTGCATCGTTTAGGGGAGGATAGAACGAACCCCTATTGATTGGCCCAGTGTCAGTCGGATCTACCAGTCAATCGACGTCCTCTAACGGAGCAAATCGATTGTGTACAGGTATTCCATAATGTGGAGTATTCAGATTAGTTTTGAATTGCACATTTTGGGGTAGCCCATTATCTAAGAAAGTAGGACCAATTCGGTGAGGGACAGAAATCCAAGGAACCTGGGGATAGAAAAATTCAAGGGGGGATGCATTAATTGAGGTTTGTTGGCCTAAAAATAGTGTAGGATGGTCGAGGACCTTTTGGTTAGTCCGCGGGTGTCTAAAGTTGATAACCATGCAATCCCCCCTAAGATTTTTTCCTGTTGGACCTATCCATGCAACCCTTCTCACCATCAGAATCTCATTAGCCATCTCATAAGGGTACTGTTTGTATCTTGCCAGCCAAAAGAGGACTTTGTTACGGAGATCAAGATGGTTTTCATTGGTCCCTTCCCTAAGTTCGGGGACACCGGTCAATATAGTCACAAACGGGGATGCGGCTGGAGGAAGATTAATCGTTGGGAGGTTGGTAGCCATAGGCACCATATTGTTTCCCGAAGGTTTTTTACATGCTATTATGGGATTAACTAGAGGCTCGTTGGTGTTAGTAATCTGCATTGGAGAATTTGGATTGTTAGAGCTCAGATCTTGCACAGAGGGAGCATGGGAAGGTAATCTTGTAGTACCTCTATTTATAGGGGGTCCCTTAGTTAATAGAGAAGGCTGAGTTACCTTTGTTTGGTTAATCTTGCTTTGTAAAACCACTGGAGCTTTCAATAGGGTCTGAAGTGTAGGTATGCCAACATTTTGGGCGTTAGATGTACTAGGTTTAGAACTACATGGGGGATCAGTGCAAATTGTCGAAAGACTTTGGACTAGTTTTAAAATAGGTGCTAACTCCTCTTTAATGATAGACCTGCATTGGTCAACAATATTAGTCGCCACTAAGTGAACCCAACCAGGGTACGATGTATCATGGGAAAGTGTTGGTGCGGTGGTAGTGGCAGTGGATTGTGTACTAGAACGAGTAGTTTCCTTAGTAAGACTCCCCTTGGCCTTCCTGGTCTTACTTCCGACTCTTGTAGCTTTCCTTTTTCCCTTAGTTTTAGGGGGTATAGGTGAAGGGCTCTTGATAGTCATAGGCGCTGTTAATGAATCTTGGATGATTACAGCTGGTGGAGAGGAAGACTGACTGGTATGTGTTTCATTACAATCTGGCCCAGTAAGAGAGGCAGACAAGTCCAAAGGTGGAAAGTCAGGAATTAAGGAAAGGCGGCGCTCCGTTAGTTCAATTTCCGAAGTAACCACAACAATAGCTTTTTGAAGCATTAGGTCGATTGCAGTCGGAAGTTTGTCCTCAGAGGCTCGTGTTGTTGGTTGTCGTTTTGCAGCGCATGCACGGGCCCCTTGGGAACGCTTTGGGAGAGTGGGCTTAGGCATGATGTGAAATAGGTACCAGCAAGCAATACACAACCCCAAATCACTAAACCAGCACACTAATATGTCTCAACAGTACCTTTAGTCCTCCTTGGAAGTTGGTTGTGGTCAGGTGGCAATGGTGTGGCCCTGCCCTGCCGCCTCCTGCCCCGGACGGCCACAGACGGCCCGCCCTCTGCCCGGGCTCAGCCCGGCGCCGCCCACGCGCATCCCGCGACGCGGGAGAGAGGCTGCAATTTATGGCGCCTCCAGGCGCGATGATGTGGCTTCCGGGTTCCTTTCCCAGGACGCTAGGACCGCTGGGAAGTGTAGTTCCTCCGCTCTGCGGCCGCTTTAGATGTCGGTGCAGCGGCGGGAGGCAAGGCGACCCTCGGTTGATGTGCCCAGTGCAGCAGCACTCATGTGTCAGGTAGACAGTTCTGGGCTGATTTTTGCAAGGATTCCGATCTCAAGGAAGATGCTAGTTGGAATCATTTGGTCTTCCACTCGATTTGGTTGTGGGCCACGCAAGTAATTATGTTGATTTTATGTATACGGTGGAGCAATGTTGCTTTGTGTTGTGAAAAACCAATATATATATATATTTTTTAAGAAATGTGGAAATGGAACTCAGATCTATTCGTGCCCCCTCACAGCGACCTCTGCCTCTGGGACTGGAACTGCACACGACTCTAAACTCTCCAGTATTATAGTATACTGTCATGGAGTGCACGTCTAACGCTCTCTCTGAATAAGGTTACTAAAAAAGTCACCGGGGAAATCTGTATTTCAGTTCATTTTCTCGTTCGGCAAATCACTACTTCAGTCCAATTGAAGACAACCAGGACTTTAACATCCAGAATGTACCGGGTCTGTCAATGAAATTACAGGACCCTCGATAACTGAGTAGAACTCATCTAGCAACGCATATTTCAGATCGATCAGTTATTACAGGACTGCCTCATTCTGTCAGAAGAGCCTCAGGGGGGCGCCAGGGCTACACACACTACTACGTAGTGGCAGGGACACCAAAAAAGAAAAGTGTCACGTGTAAAACTTCAGACAATTCTACCACTTTACCCAACGTCGTTGCACTCTGGAACTTCTAGATTAACTTTCCTTATGGTAAGGTCTCATAATGCGTACGCAAAGCACTGTTGGCTCGTGACAGGCGATGCAGTGCAATGTTAGGAATGTGTCACGCAGATCGGTGACCGGGCGCAGGCACATGGTCACAGCGCACAGTGGGCGCCTTCCCCGGGTAATCGCAGGTCCGTGACGCTATTGCGAGGCACTGGCTCATTTTCCCCGGGACTTGACATTCCAAACTAGCAGTGACGCGCGCAGTACCTCCACGTGGCTAGTCACGTGCGCGGCTTGTTTACAGCCCAGTCGCTGGTGCAATGTGTGTCAGGTTGGCGGTGACGTAAGCAGCGACTCAGGGCCGGGGCCATGACTGCGGGAATCGGAAGCAGCTGCCGATTTCAATTCTAGCCAAACCACTGTTGATGCAGCGGGAACCAGGCCAGGAACGTCTGTCTAGCACCCACAGACAAACAGGGGCAAGTCCAATCACAGACAACAGGGGCAAGGGAGGGTATGTGCTGCATTCTAATATTGCCTTACGAGTTATGGTTAGTTGTGTGCATTACACAACAGCAGCAGCTTTGTGTCTACTTTCTATGTATGGGGTCTCGTGATTGACGGAAGGTTGGGGGTTTAATCTCCTCCTGGTTTTAGAGCGATGGGTTCTAAGGTAGACGGACAGCTCACTTTGATCGCCTCATCCAACACGGGTCAGATCTACGCTTCTCACCGCACAGGCTTACACGTGCCTGAACTGCGAGCCCAGCCGAACAGGGGCCACCGAGGCACCGCCCCATAGAAACTAGACAGCAGCACCACCCGCCATCATGAAAGACATACAGTCAGGACCGCCACCGGTGTGTATGACATGATTTACAGGGGATGGGGCAGAGTCCCCAGGAATTAGGGTATAGTGCGCTGTACTGTGGGTGTAAAAACAGCAGGGTGGAAGTCGAGGACACACGCGGATTCATGGCGTCAACCCCCTTTTTTCACAGGGTGGACGCCGTCTCCCCTGCCAAGACGTTGGGACCCACCAACATATCCTGAACTGGTTCCACTGTAACTTTCAGACCCTGGACACATTCAGCACTGCCTGTAGGTTGTCTGCTTTCATTCCATGCAGCAACCTGCAGGTGGGGAGGGAGCTTTCATAGTGCAGACTGCAGCTGGGCCCCTAACAAAGGCCAAAGTTAAGCGGGCAGCAGGCCTTCTTTTGATTGAGTATGCTGGCTACGAACTACCTGGAGCCTCACACCTACCTGCACATAGAATGGTGGGGAAAGAAAGGCCAACAGCTTGTTATTAATTCACAAGTACTTGAGAGGCATGCTTTTGACTTTGTTGAGGTAAAAGACATAATCATGCGCTATAAGAGTTTCAGATGTAACTCATTATGTACCATTTGTATGCCCTATCATTAACAACTGTATTTGTGTATCCAATTCTGCACTGCTCTCTTTCTGTAACTTGGAATGTCGATTCACAACAAAAAGAATTAATAAAAAAAAGAATTTCACATGTGATGGTCGCCCCCAGTATTGACATAAATAATTTAAATACCACTATTTTGTTATATTTCATTTAAAGTTGTACTCATTTCAATCCAGGGTGTCAGCGCGCTTTACATCACACATACATATATATATATATATATATATATATATATATATATATATATATATATACACATCAACAATAAATCATGTGTGTTTAAATCAATGTACAGGATGTGTTACATAAGACAGTGAGAGTTACAAGGTGTAGGAGTCACATGTCCTTAGCTCACTGTGCTATATTAGAAAGATTAACATTTATGAACTATAAGTAACAAAAGGATCTCTGTGTTAAAAGCAGTAGCCCGCTTACCCATCAACATTTAATACAAATCTGTCATCTGCACGTCACGTGATGTGCTTTGAAGGAGACAATATTAACCCTCTATGCTACTTTGTATAAAAACTGGGACTAGACTAAACACAGATCTCTCCAGCAAGTGCATTAACCTCCTGAGTTATCTTACAATTATTATTCACTGAGATTTCTGGGTACAAAACGATCTATGCAGCAGGTGCCTTAACCGCATAAGACATTTTCAAATGCAGACTTTACAAACAAGCAGAACAGATTTACAGTCACAGTTCTCCTTGCTGCCAATTTCTTTGAGGCACCGTTTTGTTTAAGTTGAGGCCCAGATTTTGTGTCTGGGTTTTTTTTGTTACAACCTCGTCGTAAAATCTAATTTGTTAAATAATGTAATCTGCTCAAATGTACTGTTAAGCATATGTGTGAGGTCTTAAGCTCTGATGTCACTTCTTATGATGTCACTTTCTGTGAGATCATGGGTTGTGATGACACTTTTTGTAATGACAAGGGCGATGTTAGGCGCCATGATGCTACTTGCCTATTACCTGACTTGGATAATCCACCCACTTCTCTCTTTTTAGGACGTGTGCCCGGGTAAACAATATATAAGAGATGCTGTACTCCAAGGTATTAGGCAACGAAAGGTGAAATGGGGGCATGCAGGAAGGGCAGAGTAACCAGGTCAGTGCTCTGCGAAAGGGAGTAGCTTGACCTGGGAAGTTACCTGGCTGTGCTGGGCACAGTGCCAGAAAGGTGAAGTGGTCACTTGCCTTGGCTGTGCTCCAACGCGAAGAGAATGCACCTTGAGAGAACTGTGATGTACGCCAAGGGGCTCTGCAGAACAGGAATAGATAGGCAGAGGAATCACGTCTCTGGCGTACTTGAGGGTCACGCTGACCAGGGCTGTTTGCGGGGTACAGAAGAAGGACAGAATGGTCAGGAAAGTGTTTTGGCCACTGCAAAAGCCTGGGAGAAGGGACACCGTGACTTGAGCTGTGGTGTATAGTTAGGGAGGGGCAAAGAGTCCCAAACGTGATGTACGGGAGACTGGCCTGTGCGATTCAAGAAGGAAGATTGTCTAGTGTCATGTACAAGTGGGCTGATGCTTTAGGGCTCTATTTGTACAGAAGGCGGCACAGTGTGCAGGGCTGTGCATGAGAGGCAGAGAGGTCTAAGCAGTGTTATAAAGGAGAGGCACAATGGCCATGTCTGCGGCATGCGCGAATAGAAGAGCCGACGCGGGCTGTAGTGTTAAGTGAGAGGCCATGTCTGTGCTGTACTGCAGGGGCAATAGTGAACACGCAGTGCTGCGGAAAGGGCGAGGTGTCCAGCGCGGTTCTGTACAGCAGGACATTGGCCATGGGTGCACCTTTCAGCAGGGTTGTGTATCGAAGTGCCCAGGGGTGTGCTACAAGACACCAGGGCAAGTGACCGGATGTGTGTTGTACAGGAATGGCCAACGACTGTTCTGTACAGCAAGCAGTTAAGTGACAAAGGCTGTGTCCTACAAGGGGCGCAGTGGCCTGGAGTACATAAAGGGAACAGAGTGACCAAGGTCTTGCTATGCGTTAGGAAGAGAGAAGGATGAGCCCGGTTGCACGGAAGTGGTCAGCAGGGGCTCAGGTGACCAGGGCGGTGCTAACTTGAATGGTAGGGCAGTGGGGGTCAAGGGAGTCTGGGTGGAGCGTAAGGAACACGGTTTGGAATTAGTGTAAAGGTGGAGAGGCTTCCGTAGGCACACAATAAATAACAAAGCAAACGAAAGAGCCGGCGCACAGTGGAGGGAGGGAGGCGGGACAACGAAGCTGCTCGCGAGGCCGTGCCCGCGGCTCTTACCTCCTGGCCGCTGTGGGGCTGGGACTGATGCTGGGCACGAGCTCTTTGTCCTGCGCCGCTGACAGTCCGGCGCTGGGCTGCCGGGATACTGGAGGAGCAGGGAACTGGCAGGGAAGCGGCTCTGTGACGTCTGAAGCAAGCTGGCGGGGAGGAGGGGGCCGAGGATGGCGCTCCACTGTGCACAAATCAGTAGCGCCGGCCTCCTCAGAGCCAGCACTGCACCAACAGGATGTCAGGAGCCGTTCATAGCACACACTGGAACTGCACAATAAAGCTCCTCGCAATGCTGCCCCCGCTGGTCATTTCTACCAGGAGGATAGCTTTTTCATGTCAGTAGTGTCTTGTGCAATAGCAAGGTCTGTTTTCCTGGAACTCTGCCAAATCCTCCCCGATTCTTTTGTAACCTCGTTCTTGTTTTCCAGTAATTTTATGCTGTACTGTCAGGGTGAGGAATACTTTAAATAAGCGCACCATGTTTGGATCAGGCAAATCTAGGACACCGAAAGTGCCCGTATATGAGCACGAGCAAGCACACGCAGAAACGTTTACAAAGACATGGACAAAACTTCAGCCTCATGACAAAGTAGACAAATGCGCAAGGCTTCACGCTTTTAGGGCTCTGTTATGATTAGGGGCTCCTTGTGTACCCTTCGAGCTTGCCTTACCCGGCCTGTCAGATAACCCTTCAGATGCTAACTGTTTTAGTTCATTTATTTTTATAACACAGGCCACATCAATGTGGATGACAGCGATTTACAGTGAAAAGGCATAACGTTTAAGGCAGCATGCGTCATGCCCAGCAACGTATATTACTTAATTCAAATACGAGGGAAAGCAGAATGTTCCTATAGGACAGTTGTTTCTTTTTACCCAAACAGTTACAACATAAGAAAGGAGGTCGACCACATTACTTAATCTGTTTCCAAACTGTACCAGTCTTATCAACAGGCAACTGCTTGATGTTTAAAAAGGACCTTCAGCCACACAAAATGTATGTGGCACGCTTTTTTCACTGGGTCCAAACCCCGTAGGCCTAATGCTCCTGAATGGGCTTAACCCAACCCATAGCATTTTAGTTAGGGATCCTATAAAAAAAAATTAAAACAGCCTCTAATCCCCTCTGTGTTTCTTTGTTCCTATGGGTCTCAGGATTATAAAAAACAAACAAATGACATATTTGGAGATACTTATTACCCCTACGTCTATTTAGGTCGACATGTTTCAGCCATTTTTTCTCTGCCCTTCGGGTCACCCAGATTTCCACAGGTGGATCCCGTACTCCATCCAACCTTATCCATGTAGCTTTATTCATATAATTCACTTTCACTTTGTACACTGCACACTCATGCTTACTAACCAACTTTTTCGGTTGATGCTTGCCTCTGCTTGTCGCTCGGGAATTATTCGACGTGGCTACCTGAAAAAAATAAAGATTTTTAGATATTTAGTCAATTGTTGATGGTGCAATTTCAAGGAAACCAGATAACATGCGCCATGCACTTTACATGCCGTACCATCTCGGTACCTCATAGTAATGCTAGACAACTGCGTCTCCTTTTATTACCTACTCCAAAGCGATAGTTGTCTGTTTTCAAAAGTACATCTCAGTGCAATCATGTGAAAAACACACACATTTTATATATAAACATGCCTACTGGTGGTCACCATCTATGTTTCCATAGGAAAAGCATTTTTTGACTTGCCTATACCTTTGGCGCCATTTGACAAATCTTCACAAAAATTTTCAAAGTGCCCAAGTGATTCTAGTTTTGCATGGAAAGTTTCGGAGCGAGAAAGCAGGGGGAGTGAGTAAAAAGGGGGGGGGGGGGGTGGAGGGGGTACAAAAAAGTGCATTTCCCATGTTAATTCGCATAGGGGTTTCGAATATGACTACACATAACCAATGGGCGGAATTACACAGAATTTGCCCGAAAGGTAGCTTTTGGTTCGTGGATCACACTTTAGGTTATTTGGTGTAAATCCGTTCAGTAGTTTTTGAGAAATGAAGGGAAATAGTTTTTGAGAAATGAAAGGAAATCCAAATTTGTCAATCTATGACCGAGAAGCCTATGCAAATATTGATGAGCTTGTGCAGAGACATGCAGAACTCTGATTGGCTGTCAACACTTCAACCAGGAAGTGTTGGCAGCCAAAAATACACATTAAAAAGAAAAGGGGGCAGGGTATGAATACCCTAACACCGTAGCCTTGGTTCTGGGGTCCCAGAGGGACCTCGGCAGGGCAGAAAAGAAATCTGTGTTTTTTAATTCACAGCGAAAGTCGCGAATATCGTTGTGAATTAAAAAAAAAACAACCTCGGTCTCCCGCGCTTGTTTTTAATGTCACCCCCGGATGCGTCAGGTCCCGGGGGCATGCACTGTTTATTGAAAAATGGAGGGGGCGCATGGGGCCCCCTCCAAGAGCTTATTTATTCCCCGAAGACCAGCACCACCCCGGGGCTCATGTTTATATTCAGCTGGACCCCCCGTGCCCAAGGGACCACCACTACCCCAGAGCTGTAAATAAAAAAATATATGGAGGGGCCGTGCAGACCTCTCCCCCCCGCCGGGGACCACCACCTCCCCGGGGCTAACAAACATTAAAGAGGGGTTCCGCGCGGACCACCTACACCACAAGTTTCAGAGGGGGCGGCGTGACCCCCGTCCTGGTCCGTTGTTGGCCCAAGGACCAACACCTTCCCAGGGCAGGCCTGTCAAGAATTCCTGTCATGCGAGGGGAGGAAAACTGTAACCAGCGAAAACGGACTACATCTCCCAGGATGCTTAGCGGTTGAGAGGTTATGTAAACAGGAGAGCTGTTACATAACTCAAGGAAAACACGCCCTTATGTAAACAGGAGAGCTGTTACATAACTCAAGGAAAACACGCCCTTATGTAAACAGGAGAGCTGTTACATAACTCAAGAAAAACACGCCCTTATGTAAACAGGAGAGCTGTTACATAACTCAAGGAAAACACGCCCTTATGTAAACAGGAGAGCTGTTACATAACTCAAGGAAAACACGCCCTATAAAGGGAGGAACAGGGAGGTACAACGCTGTCGGATATTGTGTTTACACCGACGTACCTGCTTAGTGAAGAGCAGTGTTCCGGAGTGGTGCTCCAGTAAGGCAAGAACGGAGGTAGGTCGAGTCGTTACTCCCTGGGCCGTGTCTTGCCCCATCGTCACCTGTGAAGGACCCGGAAGCTCTACCGGATAACCATTGAGCTTCGCTTTTTGACTCGGCTGAGTCAAAGCGCAGTGGCGCTTTTGCTGGTTGGAGTCGTAACTCCCAGCCCGACCAGAGATACAGGGACTGCCAGCTGTAACGCACACCAGGAGGTGTTTGCCGCGTTACAGACTCGGAAGTCCACAGGATCGATCGAGCGGCTGCTCTCGGTTCAGTCTTCTTTGCTTGTGATTGGGGTATCGGTGACGCATCACCAGGAGGTGACTCCGCGTCCCGGTGCAGTCTGAGGAAGAGGTTGAGCGGCTGCTCCCTTCAGGTAGAGACCCCGGCTGGGTGTTTCCCTGACTCCTCGATTCTCCCCAACACTCTTCGTGCCCCTCACAGCCTACCGATTGGCATTGTCGGCCATTTCATTTCTGCCCTCTGTTGGCATACGCCGGGATCGGCGTATATGCAGAGGACGGTTAGGACCATCCGTGCTGTGGGCTGGTAACGTACTTAGCCTGGAGGATTCCAGTGACTATAACCTTTGTTTATTCCTTGTATTATTTTTGCCTTCATTAAAATAACTAAACCTTCACAAGTGGTTGCGTTCTCATTATCGTGTCTGTTAAACGATCCTGAGACGTTCAGGGCGTTACAAGGCCCTTGAAAATCAAAGGAGGAGGGCAGAGCAGCCCCCCTCCTGGAGCCACACATGGCCCTGGGGACCCTCACCACCCAGGGTGAGCTACTGCTATGTCTCGGGGTGCCCATCCCCAGGACATAGCCGTTCGCATTGCGGGAGCTTTGACAGCTCCCACAAAGCAAAAGCAAGCACTCTGCTTCCAGCGACAAGAGCTGTCAAACTGCTCCTGTTTGCTGGAAGCGGAGTTTTCTGCGGACAGGGAAAGGGATGAAACGATTGCTCTCGCATGCAGGGAGCTGCATTTCCAGAAGCTCCTTCCATGCAAGAGCAGTGCCTGCAGGGTCGTTCTGGCCCTGATGCTCATTTCACAGAAATTAAACCGCAACGGGAGGCACTTACAAATATAAATATAGCTGGTGCCCCTGTTGAAGCACCACGTCTGTGAAGGCCAAATTTTCCTAACTCCTAGGTTTGGGAAGGCAAAGTAAATGTATTTTCGCGGCAATTCAATATTGAAGAACAATCTGAAATCCTTTGTGAAGGTGAGTGTTTTGATCTGGAGTGCAATCTGTTGTGACTGTGATAAGTGGGTTTTTTGTTGTCCTGTCCCGGTGAGAGCAGAGTCCATGGTTCTCCCTTTAAACAGCTATAAGTATGCAAATGTGCAAATCACTTGGAAGCTTCCCCGTTTGGCCCACCCACCTTAGTAGTATCCAAAGATCTTTTGCCAGGATGATGGACAGCTTAAGAAGTAGCCACCAGCGTGTTTCCTGCCAATTTAAGTGAGGAGTTCTTGATGCTGAAGAATACGAGGACATCTCCACCTAACAAAGCACTTACTTAAGTTAAGAGGAAGGACCCGAGCTTGGTTGATATTTACCTATTTGTAGTCTTGTGGTCTTCTCTATTGGAGTATTCATGTTATCATATATTTTTGAATGAAGATGCACCACGAACCATCACATAGTTAAAACGCCTACAAGGTCACTGGTGACATGTCCTTGTGCTCCAGTACAAAGCTAGTTGCGAACAACAGGGGCCACCCTAGAACCTGAACCAGGGGCAAAATAATACTGGAATCCAAACAGTGGTTCAAGTACATCATTAGAATAGACCAACAATTTGAAATATAAATCAAAGACTGTCTAGTAAGACTTTGATTAGAAAGTGAGAAAAAAAGAGAAAGAAAAAAAAAAGGAGGTGCTAGACAACTAGTAAAACACCCTAAACCCTTGCACAGATAATCACCTTTGATTAGAAAAATGTATCATCAAAGAATCATACATAGAACAGTAATGGTGCTCACAAAGTTACACAAACAGTGTTACAAATATAACCAATGACATGTGTAAACAGACAAAACGTGGCTGAGGAGAACTACAAAAGCAGGGTACAAAACAAAACTGCAACACATAACACAAAAAATGTATCCTCTTCATTTAGAGCCACATATTAGCGTTGACGGCGTTTTGACCCGTGGTTAATTAAAGGGTCATCATCAGGACAGAACATCAAACATGAGAGCGTCCACTGGATTTCAATAAAATATCTGTAATAGAATATATATACACACATGGGTTTCAGAGAATTAATATTTTAAAATTACAAGGAAAAGGAGTAATTCCTATAGCCCAAGAGAAGTGAACAACTGAATACATCATGCACCCAAGGAATGAATGAGTGTCAGAAAATAAGGGAGATAGGTAAAGCATTAGACTATGAAAAAAGTGCGTGAAGTATAGATCAAACTGAACCCGGATAGTTGATGAGAGATGAACATTTTTAATTATAATAACCTGTGTCATCAAAGAGACTTCATCAGATTTAAAATGTGCATCAAACACACAGCCTCCCAAACAGCAAATGTAAGACCAAAAAAATATTTCTGTCAAGATATAAGAGGGAAGGGGGAGGAGAAAAAGGGGGGAACAAAACACTAAGTAAAAATCCCATACATAATAAGGAAGAACGAGAATAAATCCAACTATTTAAAAACATACCAATAATGGATAGATGGCAAGAAATTATGGTAATCAGTACTTGTAATCAGGGGCGTAACACAGGACCCCGCAGCCCCCAGGGTGTGGGGGGGCCCCATGCTCCAGGGGGCCCCCTCGGCACTGCACTCTGGCCAGATAGCTCCTGATTGAGCCTGGAGGGGGCCCCTCCTTGTACCGTGCAGGGAGCCACCTCAATTTTTCGTAACGCCAGTGCTTGTAATGAAGCCCATAATTTCTAGGGCTGCCAAGAGATAGTTGTGATCTAATAAAGAAAAATTAACAAGAAATAATAATAGTTAAGTGGAGAGCCTATTAGCAGATATATGCCTCCCATATACAGATTATATACTGTACCTAATCGCAAGTCCAAAAAGTGCAGCAGGTATGCTGGTACAGGCAAACCCGGTCTGTGTGCTTATTCAAAACCGTAAACATATAAAAAGGGGGCAAATAAGGCCATGTTCCTGAGTTACCACAAAACCATATATGCGGGACTACATAAACGATCACAAATGGAAGAGTAAAATGGAAAAGTAAAACTGACTGTTGGGCAGCGTGGTTTATTTAAATAGGCAACTGTGTGCAAACGCGCCAGTATATAGCCAAAAAAGTATTGTGGAGCATGATATATTGGATAAAGCACCTATGTACAAGCACATACACAAATGCTATTACGATGCCAAGGGTACAACAAATGCCAGGCTATACAGTATGCATAGGTTACAGAAGTGAAACAGAAGTAAAAATTGGCAACTCAGTGCAACCACGCCAGTGTCTAACCCAAAAGGGTATTTAAAGAGCGTTATATATTTATTAAAGCACCCGTGTGCAAACAGTAATGTTGCAATACCAATACCAATGGTACAAAGTACCAGGCTATGCAGTGTGCATATGCTAAGATAATGAAACCAAACATTATGGTTGGAGAATGAGGAAATTCGATTTTCGATCGTGATCGAATCGACCCGCCATTTTGTGCTCCGCCGCCATTTTGTGTTGCCCTCACTCAGGCATCACGGCGAACATAGTCTTTTCTGCTTTTCCTACAGCTTTGTGTCGAAATAAGCCTTCTGCCTCTATTTACAAAGCTGATGTTAGCACTGGCCGAGTACACTAATCCCTGTCTGGTTTTCTTAATCCCTGTCTCAACTATCTGTTGGTTCACACTATTCTCTTCTAAACTTTATCTTATCGTCTGGCCTTCGGTGTCTTCTGCTCGTATTCTCTCATTCCACAACTGTCCTCCAAAGCACACAAACGTATCTCGTCACCTGCGAGTCGACCACAGACCTGTTAATGAATTAGTTTGTGGGGAGGGGTGGCAAACACAGTTGGAGGAGAGGCTCTTCGAGTTACCCGATACTCTGTTTTCAAACCTTTCCTATTGGTTCTGATCTGTTTTCCAACTTTTCTTATTGGTTCTTTCTATCTGCTTTAGGTGTGTTCCTGGATATTTCACATATGACCTATATAAGATTGTGCGCCACGGAATGAAGTGGCAGTCTCCTGAGAACATACCGTGTGTAATTCTAGGACAACTGTACTAGCTGCAGCTAATAAAATCTGATCTTTTACGCCGACGGAGTGTCCCCGTGTCTCTGTGTAGCTGAGCAGGAGAACCCAGGAGATTAAGGCGTACCCTGCGCCGCCGGACCAAAAGGTTCTGGTTCTTCAACAGGCGCCCAACGTGGGGCGGCTTCAAAGGTAGTGGTTCTGCCTGAAGGTCATGAGGAACCCCGCAAGAAAATTCTGGAGGAATCGCGAGCCACATTAAGCGACCCCTGTATGTCGAAAGTGGTCCGAAGGTCTTTTGCAGCGCGGTTACTCCTTCCTGACGGCTACTGACGACTGCTGCCCTGACTGCCGCCCTGCCTTGGCCCTCTTTCGATGATGTATGGTAAGGCAAGACGATAGACGGGGCCTCTGTTGGCGTAACAAGACATCCTTAGTTAAGTATTTGGTGGGTCGCGCCCACAATTTTGGTTCTTTGTTTTCCTCCGGTCCTTAGATTTGACTATTGCAATAGCCAAAGCCAAGGGTAAGTGCATTTGTGCTGCGTAAACTGAGTTTGCCCCCTTGATGTTTGTGAACAGTCCGGTGAAATCACGAGATGCCTGGTCTGACTAAGTTTGGAAGAATTCGTTGCTTCGGTTGTAATAGGGATTCCCGGCTTGAGGACTCTTGCCCGATTCCTTCGTTTGGAACTCCCACTTATGAGCTCTATTCTAAACATGGTGTTGGTCCCATCGCCTTTATTGAGGTATGGATTCGATATACGAAGAATGATGGTGTTTTAAAATGGCCAGAAAATGGTAGCTTTGAGTCTGATATTCTAGATAATTTAGAAGCAGTTTTATTCAAAAGAAAAGCCCGGCCGGCAATGTTTGACTCTTTCCGCCTTTGGCGTAAGGAAGCCAAACAGAAGAAAATTAAGCAAGAAAAACGAGATAAGAAAGCACAGGGTATGACCATTATACAGGCTGCTCAGCAGTTTAAAGATGATGAAGTTGATAATGCGATGGAAATTTCAGAGAGACAACATCGTATGACAATAGATAAATGCTATGCGATGTTGCCAGCTTCCACCTCTGATAAAAGAAAGAATTTAGAAGAGGATTCCTTGATGTCTCACCTATTGAGATTGCCTCCGCCCTATGCACAAGGTACTAATGCACCCCAGTTGTTACAAGCTGTTCAGCCGCCAGTTGCACCTCCGCCTGCTCCGGCTCTTCCACATTTGCCTCCTCAAGTATTGCCGCCTTTGCCGGCTTTGCCTTCGACTCCTTTGCCTTCATCTTCATTGCCTTCTGCTCCTCCGGTAATTACCGATTCCTTCTCCGTTAATTCGCCTAATACTTTGTCCCCTATTCTTATGTCCAATTCTCCGTCTATGCGTAAACGGCTTACAGAAACAGTCTCTGGTCTTTTATCACCTTTCTTTGAGGCATTAAATGTGTCTCCGGCATTTTCTCGAAGACAGTCTCGTAGTCAGTTCCCAGATTCCGAAGAACGGGAAATGTTGGACTCTCTTGCTCGTAAATTGATTGAAAAGGGTCCACGGTATAGTGTACCTGATATTATGCCTACCTTCTCACAATGGAATGCGCCTACGCAGAGATATGTTTTCAATGTGATGTGCGATACTCTTATTAAAGGATGGGAGGATATGGACTTGGGTTCAGTTCCTCAGGGTCTGTTAGACATTCAGGCTGATTTTGATAAAGGTCTCATTGTGGGTTCTAAGGTTGATGACGCTGTAAAGACACTTGTTTCTTTTAGGACCTTATTTTCTTCACATACTTTTCTAGATTCCGATCCTTCATTTAGGTTGACACTGAAAAATTATCCAATGAGAGAGGTTCCTCCGGTATGGAGAGAAGAGGTTCCAGCAGCAAGTAACGTTCCACCTATTCCTGCTCACTTCCAGCGAATATGGGTACATGTCCCCTGGAAAAGGTCTGAAGTTTTAGCCCTTAAACAGTCTTTACGGGATCCTCGTAAGAATCCTGCAGGTTATTATAAAGAATTGTCACAAACTGTTGAAGCCTGAATCATGAATTTAGCATATATTGACATGTTGATGGGGAATGTAGTTCCGCAAGCATTATGGGCTAGGATTCGTAAAGAAAATCATGCCCAAGAATTAAGTGGAAATTGGGATGCTATCATTGCCGCAGATAGAAACCAAGTGGGTGGTGCGAAGCCTGATGCTTTGATTTCAGAACTCCCTGGTAGGATTATTACATTAATGAAAACGATGATGCCTGCCTTGAGAGTTAACTGGGATAAACTAGCCGCGTGTAAGCAGAAGAAAGATGAGAGTGTCTCCGATTTCTTTACTCGTTTCGAGGAGACATTCATCGATCACAGTGGTCAGGACATGACTACAGAGGGTGGACAGCGATTATTTGTGGATAAGTTCGTATTTAATTTGCTTCCCGAGCTGTCACATAAGTTGAAAGACTCCGAAAGTTCATGGGCTGTCTCTTCTTCAGCTCAGATATTGGCCGCTGCTCAATATTATGAGAATAGAGATAAAGAAGAAAGAGATAAGCAAGAGAAAAAGACTAAAGAATAAAAAACTAAGGTTCTCTTGCAACAGGCTTATCCACCTCGATATGCTCAGCCTCAGTTTCAACAGCCTCCGCAGTTTCAGAGGGTGTATCAAAAGCCCGAGCCATATATTCCGCGACCTTTGTTAGGACCTAATCAATGTGCCTATTGTAGAGAGGAAGGTCACTTCAAGAATAGTTGTCCGGTTTTATTGCAGCGTAATGGCACACCATCTGCTTCACAAGGTCGTGCTGGCCTCCAGTCAGCAAACAGAGGTAGAGGTCGGGGTATGTTGACCCAAGAACAGCGTTCTCCTCCTCCTCCTAATTCTGTGAATTACTTTGATCAGCAAAACGTTCGGTCTACACAGTACTACAATGAGGATTGTTACATTGAAGACAGGAATGAAAGTCTTCATGCTAACTAGGACAGCCATGGACAAAGTAAGGGAGTTGTGTCGATTCCAGTAGATCAAAATGGACCTTATGTTAAAGTCACTACAATGGGTGCTTCAGAGCCATTTCTTTTAGATACTGGTGCGTTGAGAAGTTCTATCATCTATTCAAAACTCCCTGGGGCACCTTTGTCTGGCTTAACGAATGTATCTGTAGGATTTTCTGGCGCCCCTGTTCGTAATCCGGTTTCTTGCCCTTTGCCCATTTCAATTGGTCCTTATGATTTGGAAGCTCCGCTTCTTTTGACGAATGGTTGTGGTGAGAATCTGTTGGGCTTGGACTTATTGAAAAGAATGCATGCTACGATATATTGTTCTCCTTCTGGTGTACATCTTACTTTAGGTCAGAATTTAATTTCTCCAATGTATCTGTCCAAAGATCAGTTTCCACCTGAATTGCTTTCTCTTCCGGCAACGCTTTGGGCCACGGGTCCGAACGATGTGGGCTGTCTTGAGATTCCACCTTATGTTGTCACGCTCAAGCCTAATGTTGAATTGCCTCGTATTCCACAGTATAGAATTTCCACTGAAGGTGAAAAAGCACTTTTGGAAATCATTCATGATTTGATTCAGAATGGTGTGGTTGAAGAAACGAGAGGAAACATATGCAATAGTCCTATTCTTCCTGTTCTTAAACGCACTGATCCTTCTCAGCCTCCTGTTTATCGTTTCGTAATTGATCTTCGGGAGGTAAACAAAATTGTTGTACCACAATTTCCTGTTGTCCCAGATATCACTGCTCTGTTGACAATGATACCTTCCACAGCGACTTGGTTCTCTGTTATCGATCTAAAGAATGCTTTCTTTAGTATTCCCATTGCAGAAGAGAGTAGAGATATTTTTGGCTTCTCTCTTGGAGGCCGAAGCTTCCGGTTCAAGCGCGCACCTCAGGGCTATTGTGAAAGTCCCTCTATTTACAGCCAAGCTTTAAAATGTCATCTTGATACTTTTCATTTGCCGTCTGGTGCTGCTCTTATCCAGTACATGGACGACTTGTTGATCGCTGCGGATTCAGAAGATATTTGTAAAAACGTGACTGTTGCATTGTTACGCCATTTGTTTAATCTGAATCATAAGGTTTCACCTTCCAAACTACAATATGTTCGTCGAGAGGTTACCTACTTGGGTCATCTCCTATCAAAGGAGGGACGACGATTAACCCCAGAACGAATTCAGGCGATTGCGCAAATGTCTGTGCCATCCACACAAAGGGAGGTCCGTGCCTTTCTGGGTATTACTTCCTATTGTAGACAGTGGATCCCTAACTTCTCTCTGTTGGCCAAACCTCTGTTGGCACTCACCTTGAAAGATACACCTCAGCGCCTTCCATGGACTGGCGAATGTCAGAAGAGTTTCAATGACTTAC
Source organism: Triturus cristatus (assembly GCF_964204655.1). Classification (NCBI taxonomy): domain Eukaryota; kingdom Metazoa; phylum Chordata; class Amphibia; order Caudata; family Salamandridae; genus Triturus; species Triturus cristatus. Next base: position 794,079,631 of record NC_140588.1, read on the forward strand.
GTACTGCGCTATGTTCTGCTCCTGTATTAGGTACTCCCGATTATAGTAAGCCATTCACATTATATGTTCATGAAAAAGAAGGTTGTGCGTTGTCAGTTTTAACGCAGCGTTTTGGAGACAAACAGCGACCATGTGCATATTTTTCAGCTACGTTAGATCCGGTAGCTAAAGCATTGCCTAGTTGTCTTAAAGCAACAGAAGCAGCAGCAAATTCTATTCGACAGTCTGCTGGAGTAGTGTTAGACAACACACTTATTGTTATGGTGCCGCATGCAGTGGATACCTTACTAAACCGAACGAAAACACAGCATCTTACTAGTGCGCGTTTATCTGGATATGAGTTGACACTTTTGGCTGGTCATGTGCACATCAAACGATGTAACACTTTAAATCCGGCCACTTTGTTGCCTCTTCCAGTAGATAAAAACGATGAAAAACAACATGATTGTTTCCTCCGTACTGAGGAAGAGACAAAAGGAAGGATTGACTTGAAAGATACGCCGCTAGAAAATCCAGATGGAATTCTATGGGTGGATGGTTCTTGCTTTAAACTTCCTAATGGAGATACAGTCTCAGCCTATGCTGTTACTACTTTACATACAGTTGTGGAAACAGCCCGTATCAGACACAATTCAGCTCAAGCAGCAGAACTGATAGCTTTAACAAGAGCATGTGTGTTGTCAAAAGGAAAGAGAGTGAATGTGTATACTGACAGTCAGTATGCCTTTGGTGTGGCGTTCAATTTTGGGCGTCTTTGGAAAGAGAGGGGATTTCTTACTTCACATGGCACTAAAATACAACATGGTCAGTTGGTGACTGATCTTCTTAAGTCGCTTTCTTTACCTGCCCAGATTGCAATTGTAAAGTGTAGTGCACACAAGAAGATTACAGATGATGTTGGTCGAGGAAATGCGTTTGCAGACGAAGTAGCGAAAAAGACAGCGAGAGATGCTACAAGTCGAATGTATGTTGCGGGTCCTGCGAACTGGGTTAGAGAGAGAGGAATGTATGAGAATACAGTAGAAAGTGTGAGGTCGATTCAGGAAGAGGCTACAGAGAAAGAATTAAGCAAGTGGAAAGAAAGTACAGGAATGTTAGATGAGATGGGATGTTGGGTGGAATTATCTGAGCACCAACGTTGGTTGTTACCAGACACCTATGTACTTCCAGTAGTTGCTATGGCGCATGGTCCAGCCCACATAAGTGCAAAAGTTATATGCAAGCTTCTGGCTCCAGTGTGGCAAAATGAAGGAATCCCAAAGTGTGCAGACAATGTAGTGAAACATTGTATTGTTTGTTTGATGTACAATCCAGGAAAGGGAACCCCAACTCCAGCGGGTCATTTTGCTCCTCCGACATATCCATTTGAAGTGTTGCAGAACGACTACATTCATATGGAACGATGCAACAACCTCAAATATGTTCTAGTGGTGGTATACGCTTTTTCTAGGTGGATTGAAGCATACCCTCTAAAAGACAATACAGCCATATCCTTTTATTTTTTTTTATTTTTTTTATTGAGCAGAGCAAGAGGTACATTGCGAAGTACAATTATCATTCATATCGTAGATAATATGGCTTTAAAAATGTAATAGTACAAAGAAATAGAAGTACTAGGAGAAAGTGCAACGTGCCTAGTGCAAGACAGCAGAAGTACATATACGCAATAACAACTAAAGTGCAAGTGCTAAACGTATATAGTTGCGATAGTATTGCAATGAAGAACATTCATTAGCATATAAAAATCGATTCAAAAACATACATTGAAACAATTCACCACTTCAATAGTATAAAATCTATAAAGTGCTGAATGCGTTCTTAATGAAAGCCAATCAAAACATGGATTCACTTCCAATCGAAAGTGCAATGTGCCATGTACAAACAGCAAAAATACAATACTCCAAACCACTAAAGTGCAAGTGCAAAACATTACTAATTACGGAAGTATTGCGATCAAAGGAATTTAATAGCATAAAAACTTCAATAGAAAACAAGTTTCAAAACGATTCATCACTTCCAGTATTTAAAATATAATTACTAAAAAGTGCTAATGCATTCTTGGCAGGCAATCAAAAAGGGAGATTCACTTTCATATAGAGATCGGATTTGGAGAAGACTTCTCCAATATTTCAAAAAACCTCCAATTTCGCTCATATTTTTTTGCAGCTCCTACCCTCCTAGCATAGGCCTCCTCAAATTTTTTAACCCTTTTCATTTTATTAATCCATTTCAGATGAGAGGGGGCTTCATTAGATCTCCAATTTTGCAAGATTAAGGAGCGTGCTACCGCACTAGCGATAAAGATAAAAACTCTTTCTGGGTTAGACAGTTGTGAGCCTCCCTTGCAATAGCCAAATAGTACAGTCTCTGCTGCGATCGGAATTTTATTTCTGGTTGCGCGCTCAATGTCTAGAAAAACAGCTTCCCAAAAAGACCTCAGACCGGGACATACATAAAAAATATGGTGCCAACCACCTTCCCCAGATTTGGAACACCGAAAGCACTTATCTTCTACATCTGGGAACCTTTTACTTAGAGTAGAAGGTGTTAGATAGGCCAGCCACCTTGAAAGAAAGGCCATCCTCTTATAGTTGGCAGCACGCAATGCTCTGCCACCTGAGTGGCTGATCCACTGCCACTCTCTTTCGGATAAACTGCAGTCGGTCTCCCGATTTATTTTTTCCAAATGGTTCTGGATCAAAGCAGGATGTTTTATTTTATGTAGCAACTTATACCAGTTGCCTATTCCTCGTAATTTGGCACCATAAAGGGCAGCTGTCAAATGATTGGGAGATTCGGTTATATCACCATTACTTCTCAACCAGGAGACTAGCCGCAGATATTCAAAAAATGCCGGTTTCAGAGGAGTGCCTATCCTGGCCAATATTTCCTGCCAGGAAATCAGCCTATTCTGTACTATAAAATGTCTCGGTTCGGTTAATCCAGAATTCTCCCAAGCATTAATATGACTAGCTTGTATCTGGAAACCGAGGCTGACACATTCTCTTATATTAAGATATTGAAAGCCCATCAGATTTATGTCCCTAAAGATAGCCTGAAGTTTAAAAAGGGAGTCCCTTAAAGTTTTATATCGAGTTTTCTTAGGAAGCTTAGCAGTTTTTAAAAACACTGGAGTGGATGAACCAATTTCTAGCAGCATTCTATCGATGAAAAAAGTATCTCTACAAGAGGAAGATCCTAACAGCCCAGATACAAGATCAAGAAGGGCAGCTTCATAATATGATCTTACGTGTGGAAGCGCAAGTCCCCCCTGATCTATTGGTAGTTGTAAGGTGTTCAATTTGACTCTGGGGGCTTTCTTCTCCCAGATAAATTGTCTAAAAAGCTAATCGATTTCCATAAAAAATACCTGATTGATTTTAATAGGAACATTGGTGAATAGGAAGATCAATAGAGGTAGTATAGACATTTTGATTAATGATACTCGCCCTACTATTGATAATGGAAGCAATGACCATTGATCCAATAATTTGGTTATTTTTGTCTTCATCCTTAAATAATTTAGATCAAATAATTGAGAAAACTGTGAGGAAACATAAATCCATAGGTATCTTATGGGGTCAGTTCTGGATGCCTGTAATTTTAAAGAACAAGGAAATGCGTCTATATCCGCGTTCATGGCGAGAACTTCTGTTTTATTTGTGTTGATTTTGTAGCCGCCTATTCTTTCAAACTGAGAAAATTCTCCCAAGACCTCCTCGAAATTAATCCTATTAGGGGCCAGGTATAAAATAATATCATCGGCGAATAGTTTAAGTTTAGGCATATCAAGAATTGGGGGATGGATAGCAGCATTATTTCGGATTCTTAGAACCAAGGGTTCTATAAAAAAAGTAAAAAGTAAAGGAGAGAGTGGACAGCCTTGTCTCGTTCCACGTTTAATTTGTATTGTTCCTGCGCAGGTAGCATTTATTACAAGCTTTGCTGTAGCGTCCTGATAAATATTATTTAGCATTCCTACCACAATTGGCGGAAAGCCAAATTGATCCAAAGTAATAAATAAGGTTTTCCAATTTACAAGGTCGAAAGCTTTTTCTGCATCGACCATTACAATACTTGCAGGAATACGATTAATATTAATATAGTCTAAAGCTTGTATTAAAAATTGGGTATTGGCAGCCATTGATCTGCCCGCTATAAATCCCGTTTGATCTCTATGAATGACTTCCTGAGCAGCTGGTAACAAATGCTCGGCCCAAACCTTCATTAATAATTTGTAATCAGAATTTAAAAGACTTATGGGCCGATCCGAATTCATATCGTTGGGATTTTTATCTTTTTTAACGAATGAAACAATAATCGCTTCTTTAAATTCGCTGGGGACCTGGCCTCCTTCTCTTATAAAATTAAACAGGTTTCTCAGAGGAACAAGTAATTCCTCTGAAAAAACTTTATAAAACTCAATTGGAAAACCGTCTTGCCCGCAGGCTTTAGATCCCGCAGTTGATTTAATAGCTGCTAAAATTTCACCTACCTCAACTTGACTTTCTAAATTAAGGATCCGCTCCGAGGATAGTTGAGGGAGGTCTAAAGTTGAGAAATACTCTTCAATCAAATTTTTCTGTATTTTATATTCAGTGGAGTATAACCGGGCATAATGATCCAAGAAGAGTTGGGCAATTCTGGAGCTGTCGACTACTTCCGAACCAGTAGAGGGATCCGATATTTTTATTATTGAAGCTGATTCCTGTTTCTTTCTAGTAGAATTTGCCAGGAGTTTGCCGATCAATTGTCTCTCCTCATAGACCCTCTGTTGAAATAATTGAGAGTTGCAAACCTCTTCAATGGTAAAGAAATCTTTCAATGCCATTTTTGCCTGGTCATATTTATTGGGAAGAGACTGCAATTGAAGGGCGTACTCCCGTTCAAGTTCTAGCTATAATTGAGCTATCTTATCCTTTCGATCCTTATATTGGGCAGTTGTAAAAGCTATTATTAGACCCCGAGCTGTCGTTTTAAAACCACCCCAAACAGAAAAGGGGGAAGCAGTATTTTCGTTGATCCGAAAGTATTCCCCAATCCAGACCCTGAAATCCCTTACCCATTCCTCGTTCTGCAGTAGGAAACCATCCAGCTACCACCTGGGTCGTTCCCTATTCTCTCCATTGATTTTAATCTCCAGAATAATATAAGCATGATCAGAAAAGGGGTTACATCCTATACCTGCTTCAACAATCTGGAGGGACCTGGAGCTAAGAAAGAAATCAATTCTGGATGCAGTTTGAAAGCGATGTGAGTAAAAAGTAAAAAATTCTCTCTCCGCATTCCTTTCCCTCCAGTCATCCACCAATTGGAAACCCTTAATAATAGCTTCCAAAACTTTTTTAGTGCTCGGTTTTAATTGTCTCCTCTGTTTGTTTGACGTATCTTTTCTTGGATCCAATATAAAATTAAAGTCTCCTCCAAGTATCATCTGTCCCGGGGCACCCGATAATAAAGTGTATATTTGGATCACTGGAGCCTCATCATCACCTATCGGGCCGTAGTAATTAATTAAATTAAGCCTCTTCCCATATAACTTTACTGCAACCCATATCCATCTGCCCTGCAGATCTCTATGAACTTCTACAACCTCCCAAGGAAGCTTATTTGAGAGATAAATTGCTATACCCCTCGCTGCTGAGCCTGAGGATGCAAAGAATACTTTCGAGAAAGTTCTAGGTATAAACAGCTTGGGGGAGTTGGACTTTAAATGGGTTTCTTGAAGGAAAAGGATTTGAGGACTTAATGAAGTTAGCCATCTAATTAGAGCGCCATACTTTTTTTTATTCAATATGCCATTTACGTTGGCTGATAGAATCTTGCATTTATTCAATTCCCTAGCCATCTATCCGTCTATTCATAGCCAATTTTCTACCTTGCCTTTCCATATATATTCTAATCGTAACCTTATTCCAAAAACCTCTTGCTCTATTTTTCCCCCCTTTGCCATAAGTGGACACTCGACGCCCCCAACCCCACCCACCCCTAGAAAAAGAAAACCCCTCCCTAGAATGTGGAAAGTCCCCTACCAACCCCGCTAGCCACATTATTACCCACCCTACTACACCCTTGGGTGTCTTGACCTTACACCCTTAGTGCCCTGGAACCCCCACCCCACCCCTTCCTTGTGAGTTTAGCTTAGAACCTTGAACATCAAAAATTATTTGTGGAAATCAAGCAGCTTTTTCATTTAAATTTAGTCTCCCTTTGAGATTTCCTTTAATAATGCCTGGGCTTCATCCGGGTCAGAAAACAAGAAGAACTTGCTCTTGACAAGAACTTTTAGTTTGGACTGTTGTGCAATTGAGGCTTGGGCACCATAAGTTTTGAAGAGTTGCAAGAGCTTAACAAATTCTTTTCTTTTACGAGCAGCTGAGGCGCTCATGTCAGAAAAAATACGACATTTGGTGGTGGCATTTAAAGAAAACTGCCTCTGCTGAATTGCTCTTGTTATTATTCTTTCTTTTATTCGGAAGTCCATAAAATTAACCAAAATTGTTCGTGGCATCGAAGAGTTTGGGAAAGGTTGTGCTGGTACATGGTGTGCCCTTGTAATTGTGAGGTCTCCTTCAAACTCCAGAAGGACAGTCTGTTTAATAAAGGATTCCACCCATTGCAGTGGCTGTGACTTTTCAATTCCCTCTGGAACTCCGACTATCCGTAGATTTGATCTTCGTGAATGATTTTCGAGATCCTCAATCTTACTTTCAAGATGTCTCTCTTTGATTGTGGCTGCTTTCATTTCTTTAGACACAGTAAACATCTGATCCTCAAGAAGCGAGACTCTAGCTTTTGCCTCCTGAAGTCTAATAGGGAACCCCTGCATCGCCTCTTCGATTTTTCCCAAGCGTTGATATAATATTGCTGTTTCGATTTTCTGTGCCCTCTTCATCTCACGAATTTCCTCTAGAATAAGATTGAGAAGGTCCTTGATGTCTAATTGCCTTACGTCGCTTTTCTCGCCTTTCTCCAAACTTATGATTGACTCAATCTGAGATATAGTAGACTCAGTAGACTTGGGAGACGTAATAAGAGTAGTAAGAGTTGTAATCTCCCCTTGTACTGACACTGGCACTGGCACTGGTACAGGCACTTCAAATGGGCTTTCAGACCCTATAGAATCGAGATGCGATGAGGCCAATGCTATAAATGAGCCTCCGTCCGATGTTTCAGCAGCTATCGGAATTTGAGTCTCACAGCCCCTGTGCATATTCATATTCTGATTTAAGTTTTGATCTCTTCCTTGCACATAATTTAAGTTTTGATCTCTTCCTTGCGATTGAGCGGACTCCAGATCTTTGCCCCCTTCAATTGAATGACTCTGAGGAGATAATTCCTGTCTTGGGGGTATACTGTCGAGTGGTTTAATTATCTGGTTCCTGTCCGCTAAATCGCCCTTGGTTGTAATCCTTATTGGTGGACTAGAGCTGGAGACCGGAGGTGGCAAAGTTGCTTTTTTGAAGAATAGCGGAAACTGCTTGGAAGGATTTATTTTATCATTGGGACCATCAGCATCAGCATCCACTCTATCGGACTCGCGAAGCTGCCCAGGTTCGTCTTCCGTATGAGGCTCCTTGGCTTTTAGGGGCGTTGATAAGGCCAGCTCCTCTTAGGAGCTCTCGAAGGTGCTATCTTGGACTGGAGTGGGCGTGGGCTCATCTCCCTTTTGGACCTGGCTAGCAGTTTGTCTTGTTTCCTTCACCTGAGCTGGGCGAGTTTTTTGTTTTTTTTGACGGGCTACGTTGTCATTTTTAGCCATCCCGCTGCAATATTTTAGGGGTTTACCCATATTTTTCTCCCCCTTTGGCCTTTCTTATTCTCTTCTTTCTTCTTACTTCTTAGGTAGAGAGGGAGAAAGGGAAGACTTTTTTAATTAAGGCTACACGCCTCAACTTTAGTAAAAACGGCAAGAATGTTATCTCTCCCACTGCCACTGCCACTGCCAACAGCTGCTAGTAGGCGATATTTAGAAACAAAGTCTTTCCCCCCCCAAAGCTTGAATGTGATGTGGCGTTTATATGACCGAGAAGGCAGAATCATATAGTTATAGTCCTAGTCCTTTTATCTCCCCCTTCGAGGCCATAGCGATTCAGTGCGAGAAGGCAACGGATCCTGGGTCTTGATCTATGGAAGCGTTTTTTTTTTTTTTTTACAGAGAGCTCAAGTTACCGTTCAGGGACCGTTTTTCAAAGATTAATTCAAGTCGAGTCTTAAGGTGCACCGGACCGCACTTTAAAAATGAAGCTCCAGTTACAGCATTACTCACTCACTCGCTCGCTTGGTGTCGAAACTGATACAGCTCCGGACTCCTGGCTTCTGGCTCCTCCGAACACTTGTCTCGTTGTTTTAACTCTTTGCCTCTCACCCCACACTCCGCGGGTCTGCATCAAAGGCGCCGCACAGGGAAACGGGGAAACGAGTCGCCGAGCAGGAGAAAGACGCCGTTAACGTTGGCGTTCAAAGTACACCATTACGGGATGGGCGTGGAAGCTTCGGGCACCTGACTAGCCGGAGGCGGGGCACTCCGCAGTCATCTCCAGAAAGGGGGAAAGCCTTATCCACAGCTAAAGTTCTATTAAAAGAATTATTTCCCAGGTTTGGTTTGCCGCGCATTTTCTGGAGTGACAATGGAAGCGAATTTGTGGGCCAAGTCATGCAAAAAGTTTGTGCGGGACTTGGTATCAAGCAAAAGTTTCCTGCGGCAAACCATCCACAATCAGCGGGTTTAGTGAAATGCTACAATGGAACTTTGAAGTTAAAGCTAGCTAAAGTGCAAGCTAGTACAGGACTTAATTGGCCCGATGCTTTACCATTGGCTCTTCTATCCACCAGAACTGCTGTACACTCTCGTTTGGGACTTAGCCCTTATGAAGTGGTGTTTGGACGCCCAGCTAATATATGGGGAGTCCCTCGCCCCAAGAAATACTCAGACTTGCCATATTCAATGTTGATCGAACTGTTGATCGTTGCATGAACTTACAACTAAATTGCGTGTTCTCCATCAACAGGTTCAGAGTGCTTTGCCGGAGGCCTCCACAGACCCAGGTCATTCCATCCGACCAGGTGACTGGGTCTGCACAAAGAATTTCCAAAGGACGAAAAATTTGGAGCCCAGGTGGAAGGAGCCTCGGTTGGTTCTCCTCACCACGAGAACAGCAGTAAAGGTCAAAGGAAAGAAAAATTGGATTCACGGCGTGCATTGTAAGAAAGTGCCTTTGCCCCTACCCTTTGATCAATGGATGCGTAAAGGCATTGGTGACTCTAAGAGCGAGAAGGTTCCACGATTTGTACCTTTCAGTGATGCACGCCTGAACGGAACATTGTCTGAGAAAGAGGACGACGACATTCTTCAGCAAGCTGTACCGCCACATCGTCACCTAAATACGACAAATCCGAGAACATTATTCCAAGACCAAACTGTACCTGACAAAGAACACTATAACCTAAGACCCAGACTGAAGAACACTTAAGATTTCTTTTTCTCACTTATGTAGTATTCTATCCCGGTTGCAGGGTCACGGTAGGAGTCTTAGTTGTGACCTGAGTAGTGGCAATAGGCCTGCAGGACTTGCAGTGTCGTAGGACGGCAGATAATCATAATTAAGTGATTGAGGAAGATTGCTGTGATTATCCATTAGAAAGATGGAAACTACATTAGGGAAAAGAGAGAGAAAGGATAAAATGAAGAAAGAATTATGTAAATTAATGTACAATCATTTTAGTATAACCTTGTGTATCATTATATTATTATGTATTCTTTTGGCGTGTATAAGTTGGATTGTTTACTCTCTGCAGCGAAAAGTTGTCTCTCCTTCTACCTCTTTGTCTTCTTCTACTGTCTCTCCACATCTATTTCATACCCTTCCTCAACATGAACTCATTAGAAGAACCGAGTATTACAACAATTCATTTGTCCAGTTATTACATCAACACCAATTAGTAATCAATACAACTGACTGTTGGGTGTGTGGTCTTATACCACATACCACAGAGAAAGGAATGCCGTATTTAGTTATTCCTTTTTCTTCTGAGGGTTCCGCTTGGGCTTATTTTGTCATCTTCTCCACTGCCTACCAAAGTAAATTCAGACGACCCGTTAGTTCATATATTGGTGGTCCGGATTTCAGTCATAGTTCACTAATAAAGGGAATGGTAGCTATGGCTAAAATCATGGAGCATAGTAAGATTTCCATTGACGAAAGGAAAGCGTACACCAACTGGAACGTCACCCATTATGTCACTAGCCTTAGTGATAAAGTTAAACAAGGAAAATCAACACCAATTTGGACTATTCCTCATCAGGGAAATTTCTGTCTACAAATTAATAATCCGTCTACTGATACCATACAAAGAAACAACTGTACCCACATATATGTCTACTCCTCTCAGAACTCGCCTCCTCTAGTACCATCCCAAGGCACGTATTTTATCTGCCACGATAAGGCTTACACGTGGTTGCCAACTGGTTTTTCTGGTACCTGTTATATAGCTTTCCTTCTTCCCCCTACATACACCGCTTCTGCAAATCATCATCGAAACAGATATGGCAGAGGGATTATTGATTCAAAAGACACAGCAGGACAAGAGGGAGGAGATTTCCTCAAAGGAATTCTTCCTTTTTGGGGTCCGATGGCCAACAGCAGAAATATAAGGCAACTGGTTCGTGTCGTAGAAACCACTATAGACATCACTGTAGGAGCCTTAAGTAATATCACGGCAGAACTACAGGCAGATCGTCTTATGACGTTACAAAACCGAGTTGCCTTAGACTTTGTTCTTGCGGATCGTGGTGGAGTGTGCAAATTGATCGGGTCAAGTTGCTGTATTTTCATACCTGATGACGCTCCGACAGTATACCAAGCTATCTCTAAATTACATATAATCTCTGAGTCGATTCACCAAGACGAAGGAGATTGGTCATTATTGGAGTGATTTTGGGGACTACTGTCCAAATGGGGTTGGAAGGTATTGACATTCCTTGGAGTAGTTTTGACCATCATTTTCTCTTGTTGCCTTTGTATACACTGTGGTCCCGCCGTCTGCGACCTGTGTGCTACTATGTGCATCCCTAAACCCAAACCACAAGTAACAGAGAATATTAGAATGATGTTACAGCAACAGCTCGATGACCTTATAGCCATCAACATTGACTCAGGCTAACGTGAGTCTATGTATCTTGCCTGAGTTCTGGCAAAAGGAGGGTCTGAGGAAATTCGATTTTCAATCGTGATCGAATCGACCCGCCATTTTGTGCTCCGCCGCCAGTTTGTGTTGCCCTCACTCAGGCATCCCGGCGAACATAGTCTTTTCTGCAGCTTTGTGTCAAAATAAGCCTTCTGCCTCTATTTACAAAGCTAATGTTAGCACTGGCCGAGTAACTAATCCCTGTCTGGTTTTCTTAATCCCTGTCTCAACTATCTGTTGGTTCACACTATTCTCTTCTAAACTTTATCTTATCGTCTGGCCTTCGCTGTCTTCTGCTCGTATTCTCTCGTTTCACAACTGTCCTCCAAAGCACACAAACGTATCTCGTCACCTGCGAGTCGACCACAGACCTGTTAATGAATTAGTTTGTGGGCAGGGGTGGCAAACACAGTTGGAGGAGAGGCTCTTCGTGTTACCCGATACTCTGTTTTCAAACCTTTCCTATTGGTTCTGATCTGTTTTCCAACTTTTCTTATTGGTTCTTTCTATCTGCTTTAGGTGTGTTCCTGGTTAATATATATTTCACATATGACCTATATAAGATTGTGCGCCACGGAGTGAAGTGGCAGTCTCCTGAGAACATACAGTGTGTACTTCTAGGACAACTGTACTAGCTGCAGCTAATAAAATCTGATCTTTTACGCCGACGGAGTGTCCCCGTGTCTCTGTGTAGCTGAGCAGGAGAACCCAGGAGATTAAGGCGTACCCTGCACCGCCGGACCCAAAAGGTTCTGGTTCTTCAAGAAGAAGTAGAATCGGACTGACTAGCTCAGCAGGATGATAGGGGTATGCATACATTAAAAAAGGGGCACGCCGAGCGTTATAGTCTACTGATGGAAAAATTGAACTAACTGAATCAAGAGGGATAGCGACTTACTGCTCATTAGGCACCACCTCGTTCAACCAGCATCCCGGCTCTGATGAATCCCCGCTCTAAAGTCGGGGAGTGAAAATCAGGACGCGCACAATGTAGTTATAGCGTCCAGCGCATGAAAATAAAAAGAGGACTTCTACGGGACGGATTCCCTCGGTAAAGGCCAATTGTCAGCCACTTAACAACGTGACAATCATGGGCATTTAGCAAAAAAATACAACTGAAAAGGGGTTTTTTTATCAATATATGCGAGCCACAGTTGTTGAAAACATTTTTTTAATTATTTAAACCGAATCAAGAAAACGGCAGCCATCTTAAAGTAATTAGTGTGATAAAGGACTAATAATTTAGGAACCAAAGTAACGGCAGCCATATTGAAATGGCATAAGTAACTTCAAGAAAACTATTACAACGACCATCCTAGATATAGGCAAAGTTATTAAGGGGGACCGTCCCAGCTTGTCTCGCAATAGGATCAACAATAAGGTATCCATCGCCATTCCGGCCCGTCTCCGGTTGGTACAGCTCAAGATTCTTCACCGGGTGTATGTGACGGGTCCTCGCTTGGTCTCGATGGGATTTTCCGACGACGGGCTCTGTAAGCGGGGTTGTGGGCTCAGCGCCACCTTTCTCCATATCCTGTGGGAGTGCCGCGAGGTGGCGGACTACTGGCGCCGGGTCCATACGATTATGGGACAGGTCACTGGGGTTGTGCTGCTGCTGGAGGTGCGTCGCTGTGTCCTGAATGTGTGGGAGCCCAATGATTACAGCGCGGCTCAGACTCGGTGGGCGGCCCTGGGGAACATGATTGCCAAGAGAGATATAGCGCAGCTTTGGGGCGCCCAACGGCCACCCACCGTGTCAGTATGGAAGGAGAATATGGACTGGTGTATGTTCAGGGAGAAGACTGTGTATGTGGCCCGTGGTAAGCCCGGGGCATGGGGTAGAATCTGGTGGACACCGATATCGCCATGTCCCCCTGACCCTTGATGGTTCCTGGCACCTTTTGTAATAACTACATATGGACGTTCATCTCCCTTGACCCCCCCCCCCCCGTCCCCAGCCTCCCGGTACTCCTTCCTTTTGCCGGCTGCTTAATGGTCTGCACTGGAGTTCCCCGGAGGAAGCCTGACCCGCACTGTTTGCCCTTATGCCTCGCCTTTTGTTTTTCTTTTAGTTTTTGTGTCTGTTGGACTTAAGTCTCCTGTTCCTTTAGAACTATCCGGAGCCACTACGGGGCTGCGCCCCGGGACTTGACTGCAGCCTTGATAAATGTATATTTCATTCTGTACCTAGCGGCCGGCCCTGGTGGTTGTAGGCCCGTGCTTGTAACCGAATTATTGTTCAATAAAAATTAAAAAAAAAAAAAAAAAACAATAAGGTATCCAGAAATTAACAAGAAATTAATTAGTGCAAAATGAAAAAGAAGAGAGAATATCTCAATCAGGAATAGAATCGATATAGTTTAAAAGAGAAGGTAAAAACACCACTACAGTGATTCCTTTGGAGTGAAGAACATAACAGCAGTTATAAATGGAGCCAATTCATAAACATATATCATAATTCTTAACAACTATTTTGATGATAGAAATTACATATACAAATCATATTTGATGTATATAATTCACAAGTTAGGGGTGCCCCTTGTCCCCACTCCGTTTTGCTCTCGCGCTGGAGTCGTTGGCGCACTGGATCAGGAGGGATCCCATGATCTGGGGTATAGCTGCACAAGGGGGGTGGGAGGAGCATATGTCCCTCTACGCCGACGAAATTGTTCTATATCAGGCACAACATTATTAGTCAATAGCGCGGGTATTACATATTTTTGAGCTCTTCAGATGCTATTCCGGCTACAATATTGATTGGTCAAAGTCGGGGATTTTTTCATTTTTGGGTCCCCCCCCTAGGGCTTCGTCGCTGTGTTCGGCTCCAATGGTGTCTGAGGGCTTTAAGTACTTGGGCATCTATGTCAAGCGAGACCAGAAGGTGTTCCTAGACAGGAATCTTGAACCCCAAATGAGTCATTTAGGTGCAGATGTAAGTCACTGGCACACCCTCCCGCTCTCCCTCATTGGTAGGGCAGCCCTTTTTAAAATGATGACGTTACCACGGCTTCTCTACATCCTGCAAAACACCCATTACCCGTTCCCTCCGACTATTTTCAAACGCATACTGCAGGCTGTTCGGACACTGCTGTGGGAGGGTGGCTCCCCGAGAATCGCGCTTCACAAGTTGCAAAAGGGAGTGTACGATGGTGGCCTGGCCATCCCAGACATCAGGCTGCATTATTGGGCCTCGCAACTTCAGGTCTTTATTGACTGGGTATATGTAGGCGAGGAGGAGCCAGCCTACAGGGTTGACAAAGCCGTCATGCCAAGAGAGAATTGTGAGCCCCTCTTATATTCTCGTAGATCACGACCGGAGTGGCCTGAACACACTAAAGTGGTTCTACACTGTTGGAGAGAGGCTAATAGACTCCTTGGTTGGGTGGGAAAACTGACCGGTAGGACCCCCTATGGATGGGAGATCCGCTGCGTGAGGTGGCCGTGCTGACCGGTTTTAAAGGATGGAAACTAATTGGTAACAAATACCTGGGGGACATTTGAAAAGGGGATTCCCCCCTCACGTTTGAGGATCTCCAGAAGCAATACAGTCTACATCAGTCCCAGAAATACCATTATATGAGACTCACACATGCTCTGCGCGCCCACATACACAGCGGGGCCGTGATACCGGATTATTCCCTGTTAGAGAATAGACTGTTACTTTACCCCATCTCTGAGAAGCCGACCTCTACGCTATATCTCAAACTGCTAAATAATTTACCAGACCCCCTGATTACCCTCCAAGAGGCCTGGGTCAAAGATCTGGGTGCTGTCTAGGACAGGGGGAAGGGGGGGAAGGGGAAGCACAGGTGTTTCTTCGAAATGCCCTCACACACCCCAAGGGATGTCATGCTTCATCATATGGGCATTTGCCCCTCGTCTGGCCGGCGCTGCAATGCCTGATGGGCTCCCGAAACCGGGGCTCTTTATCAGGGATCTTTTGAAGAAGCCGTATGGGACTTTCATTCCTCCTACTAGCTATTACTAGTCGCCTCACATCCGCCATGGACAACATCCAAGGCCTGTCTTTTGGCGAGGATTACGTCTCAGAAATCCTGAGTGGACCTTCCATACTGGATCCAGATGGAGGGGCATCAACCAGCAACTCAGCTGGAGATTGGACTACTATCTTAAACATGAAAAGGCAACTCATGAAAATTATCATGCATGGTGCCATCATGACGGAATATCTGCGTGCAAATATAGCACCGAACGGTTTGATCGTCACTAACACCCCAAGGATTTTCCTAGAGGACAAGCTCTTTAAGGTGGAATGGTCCCAGGTGTCATGGAAATGCACCAGGGATCTTCTGGTACTTATTATAAAAACCGCTAAAAGGTTAGCTGACGATCTCATCCAAAAGATTACCATAGCAGAAGGTACTATGAAGGCCAACATAACCATCACTGCCTTCAAGGCAAAACTGGCAGAAATAACAAAAGAGATCAATGACAACAAAGATTACTTGATGCAACAAAAAGTAACCAAGCTCCAGAAGGACATCACACGGTTCAGCAAGGAAAAGGTGTATCCCTACCTTAAAGATGATTTTGTACCCTCTGGAGATGACTACTTATCCGACGACAGTACTAATCCTCGCCGACGCACCAATTCCTCAAGCAGCAACTCGAGTACTGAGTCGCAAGGGACTTATTACCACAACCAGCAGTCTCGTAGACCCACCAACACCATGTACGGAAATGGCAATTCACCATACCAAGGACCGGGACCTTTCCAAGGGCCGCCTCCTTTTCAAGGCTCTTATCCATTCCATGGACCACCCATGTGGCAATATCCACAAGGACCACCACCCCTCTTCCCACCCTTCCAACCACAACCTTTTTTAGGCAGAGGCTGGGGCAAGGGGCGAGGCAGAAGAAGAAGAGGCGCACAGAACCAACAAAAACAAGTACAATGGCAGGATCAGGCACCGCAACCACCACTACATATGGAACTACGGAGCCACCAGGAGAAGAGAAACTAATCGTAAACCTGTCAGATCGCCTTCTTACCAACACAGAAACAAATGTCCTTAAAAGAGGCCTAGGATTTGTACCTACACCTAAAGTAGATGCCTTTCGCACTAACTTGGAAATCCATAATCTCTTTAGAAAAATCCGCCTCAAGGCCTACTTTGGCGAACAATCGAATTCACAGCCTTCGGACACCGGTCTACGAAAACCTTCTACTTTCACTCCTACCACCAGCATGGTCCCATCAGAAGTCCTCACCTTTGAGAAAGCAGTACTTAAAGAAATTTCCAACAAACGCCATACTTCGAATTTTTCGAACATGACCAATGAGGAGGCCCTGGCTATAAAAACACTAGCCGACGACGCTGCCATAACTATCAAGGAAGCAGACAAAGGTGGCGCTATAGTGATTATGGCGAGCACAGACTACCGAATGGAATGTCTACGCCAATTACAAAATACCCACTACTATACACCACTCACTACTGACCCCACGCCCCGCCTGTCTACCAAAATAAACTCCATGGTCACAGCGGCAATGAACCAAGGATGGATTTCTAAAAATGAAGCCGAATTTCTAGTGAACACTAAACCAAGAATACCCTACTTTTATACACTGCCAAAAATCCACAAAGGGGTATCTCCCCCCCCTGGAAGACCAATTGTGTCTGGCATAGGGTCCCTCTTGGAACCACTTTCTAAATTTTGCGATAATTTTTTACGACCATTAGTACGTACCACCCCTACATTCTTACAAGACACCAGAGACGTCCTGAAATTGATTGAACTTACCAACTTGGAGGGCCCACATCCAGATGTACTTCTTAAGCTGGATGTTGAGGCCCTCTACACCAACATCCCTCAGCTTAATACTCTTGAGGTGGTTGAGACAATCTTGCTCAATACGAACTGGGACTCACCTACCCCCGTGAGTTTCGTCATGGAGTGTGCAAGTATCGCTCTCACCGAAAACTTTTTTCAATTTGAGGAACTGATGTTCCACCAAACCCAAGGTACTTCGATGGGCAGTACCTTTGCCCCTAGTCTGGCATGTCTCTATATGTCGGACTTTGAGGCAAGGTATGTGCTCACGGATACCAACCCTTTTTCGAGTAACGTTCTCCTATGGAAGCGTTACATCGATGACATTTTAATTTTTTGGAAGGGTAATATGGAAGATATTCCAAATTTCATGTCATGGATCAATGACCTCAACCCCTTTTTAACATTCACCGCTAATTGTTCCACAAGGGAACTACCATTCCTTGACCTTACCGTTATCAACCGGATGGGCTATTTGGAAACAATCACATACAAAAAGCCCACTGACAGCCACTGTCCCCTACTATACAATAGTTTCCACCCAAAAGCACTTAAGGATAATCTTCCTTACGGGCAGTTCCTGCGCATCCGCAGGAACTGCAGCCAAATGGAAAACTATAAAAGACAAGCTTCTGAACTCAGTATGAATCTAGCTCAGAGACAATACCCTACCCGTATCATTGATAATGCACAGAAATGAGCACGCAACACTCACAGATCTACCCTCTTGGAATCAAAAACCAAACCTGAATCAGATCTGATTACATGTGTGACTACTTTTACCACAGAATCCAACATGTTAAAAAGGGTCATTAATAAACATTGGCGTATCCTGGACTCAGGTGATTTGTCGATACCAAAACCGAGATTTGCCTTCAGACGCACGTCAAACCTCAAGGATCTCCTTATTAACACCAGACCAAAAAAGACAGACCCTGCAGTTCCCACCACCTTATGGAACCTACCTCTGGCTAGTGGTCATTACCCTTGCGGTCAATGTGTGGCATGTCCTTTAACTCGAGCTTCCAAAACAGTTCAACTTACTAGCAACTGGAGTTGGACCCAGAAAAGACACACCAATTGCAACACTCGTAATTGTATCTATTTGATCACGTGTCCATGCCCCCTACAATACATTGGGATGACCACTCGCCAAGTCAAAACCAGATTAATTGAACACAGAAGCAACGTACGTTGCAAAAAAATAAATACTAAAATGTGTTCACATTTTGTAGAAAACAATCATACGCCCAATGATTTAAACCGGACTATTCTAGAGGCCTTTCCCAACATCACAAAAGAACCCCTGTTTAGGAAAGAACAATGCTGGGTGTTTAAGTTGGGTTCTCATCTCAGGGGTTTAAATGACGACATACCCTGGGCAGAACTAAACAATAATTAGAGACATCAAGGCTGAACTGGTCTCACGTCATTTCTAATCAATCTATGGCACAACTCCATTTAACTGGTATGATACCACCCCTCTGGTTTTGAATTACCACACATTTTAACGCTGCACTGATAAGAATTACATGCCCATGATGGATGGTCTAATCTTGAGAAACATACTCCAAGGTGGTTGCTTTAGGCACTCTATACCACATTAGCACCTTATGAAACTCTGCCTCCTTCATGCTTTTTAACTTTTCCTTTATTACATTATGCACTATATCATATTAAGTCTGGGTATGATTTACGAACATAAAGGTATACGAATAAGGGTCAGCGTTCGATCAGATAGATTACACCTTTTAACTTGTATAACACCTATTCCACTCCAATATGGCTGCTGCGAGATTACGGCGAAAAACCAGAACTTCCGGAAAGTGTTCCTCGTTGGAATTGCTCTGTGAGCCCATTCCAAGATGGCCGCTACGTTCAGGTACGCTCATCACAAAGCGCTACTTAAGCACGCCTACGAAAGAGTCTCTCCACGGGGCCCAGAGCGAGGGTAGGACACCGGCAAAGTTGCTTGTCTACCGCTGTGAGTACTATTCATGGTTTTGATCGAATACGGTAAGCCTTCCTTGCACGCCGATTTGCCAATAGTTTTCTGTAACAGGACCTGTCATGTTTTTCTTTTCTTTTTGCTTTCCTCTTAGACTCCGGAGCAACTATAGTGCTCTGTACCTCCCCGTCAGCCCGAATTAGGCCATTGGGGGTGAGTCATCAACATATGCCCGTTACCCGTTTTACAGCAGCTTTTCTTTCTTGCATGGTCTTTAGTTAGTCCACTACTATTGTTATTGTATTACAGTCGGGTTTTTGTCATATGTGCTTTAGCCACCGGATCAAAAAACTTGTTAACCTCTTTACCATACAGGTCCTGGTCAATTGTAGTGGTCTGTTTAGACGTTCTATCTTGTTGCCTAATTAGACGCTCATTATTGATGCACGTCATGATTAGTCGAGTTTGTCTCTCTCACTGAACCACATTCGATCGTTACCTGTTGGTTTTTTTACCACCTCGGACTACCGAACACTGGTTCCCTCACGACTCATCTACCTAGTCTACCATCACTCCGTAGCTGGGTTGGAGTTTTTTAGCCACTTGAAGTTCATTAAAAAATCACAAATGTGTTCCTCACCACAGCACCTGTACTTAATGTTTTCTTGGCAGGTTTAACCGCTGGTCTTATCCCCCCCCTTTTTCACCTTGTCCCTTTTTCCACAGGTTTTGGTACATCCCAAGTACCAGTTATCCATCAACTTCCTCCTGCCGTAATCAGCAACTAGTGCGATATGGCGGTGCACTCATTTCTTATTTAATCGGTCCTGACGAAGTGCCATTGACCCCTTCTGGGGCAGATGGGGCACGAAACATGTTGACCACACTCACTTAAGATTAGCCCTTAGGGAACATTATTTCCTATACAGGGCTTCTTCACAATTTTAATAAGGTTGGTGCTACCTCATGAATTAAAACTGTAATTGGTAGGACTGCTCTTATAACCTTTTTTATCCATCTCACCCCTAGTGCACCAACCCGCCCTCACACCCACACGCACCCATACGGCTTCTTCAAAAGATCCCCGATAAAGAGCCCCGGTTTCGGGAGCCCGTCAGGCATTGCAGCGCCGGCCAGACGAGGGGCAAATGCCCATATGATGAAGCATGACATCCCTTGGGGTGTGTGAGGGCATTTCGAAGAAACACCTGTGCTTCCCCTTCCCCCCCTTCCCCCTGTCCTAGACAGCACCCCTAGGAACTGCTCATTCCTTATCTACTATTCCATTGGGGCCTACGAGCAGGACCTAATAAACTTGGCTCCGCGTCCCTCCTTTTGATCATATCAAAGATCTGGGTAGCATAGATAATGAGGAGTGGCAGGAGGCAATTTAGAGCCCTTGAGAGGTCGCAATGCGCTCCAGATTTTGACTAGTGCAGCTCATGATTCTACACCGTACTTATTATCCTTGGTCCTGCCTATACACATGGGGTAGGGTTCTGACAGCACTCTGTGTAAGGGGATGTCAGCAAGAGTGTACTTTCCTGCATATTTTATGGGACTGTCCCAAGATAGCTCGGTCTTGGCAGAAAGTCACGGACACTATGACCAGAGTGGTGGGAGAGACTGTCCCCTTGGAGCCGAAGTGGCTTTTACTAATGATCAAAGGCGACTTTGACTGGTCCAGATATGCGGGAATATGGTTGGCCCTGGCAGCGGGCATAGCAAAGCGAAACATTGCCAGGGGGTGGAGGGCACCCGAACCCCCGCAGCTGGAGGAATGAAAACGTGACCTAGACTGGTGCCAACGTGCCGAGGAAACAGAGTACTAAAGTAGGGGATGTGCTAAAAAGTGGGGGAAAGTGTAGGCACCCTGGCGAAAGTATAGAGGGTTGGGTGTGGACGAATAGATGCTTGTTGGATGTGTAATAGCTTCTGTATTCCCTCATGACCAATCTGTTATCGATTTTATGTGATCACTTCATGATGTACTAATGGAAATGTTTTTACACTGTATGATCTTGCGAGCTCTATTAATAAAAAGTTTAAAAAAAAATAATAATTCACAAGTTGTAAGACATGAAACAACCATATTCATATGATAACTGATCTGACATAGTAAAATTCAAAGGTGCATATCATACTAGTAATCTATATACTAAATATTTAACATAGATACTTTGAATGAGTAACGTAACTTATCTAATCAGGCGTTATTATTTTGCCAGATGAATATAATAAGGCACCAATCGCACATTTCAGATTAACGAATCAATTGGTTTATGTATCTGCATTGTCATTATTCAGAGAGAATATGGAGAGACACATATTAAAATTCAAAGTCATGGGGGGCGTGGCTAGCTGCCGAGCGAGATGGCCGCAGCCTGAAGGAGCTCCGGGGGTGAGACCGTCCTCCCCGCCATCCGCACATTGATCCGTGTCCTGTGGCGAGTTCCCAGCCTACGCCTGCAGCGCTGCAACGAAGCGGCGTCCATCTGTGTCACCCGGGAGTCTCTCCGCGCCCGGGAGACCTGCCGCGGCCGTGTTGCGCAATTGGGCCTGTACCTTCGGCGGAGGCCGGGACCTCGAGTGCGGCAACGTGCCCAGGTGCAGTGCGCGAGCCCCGGGGTCGCTGAGTGGCGGCCCCCCACCTCTGCCTCGCAATTGACCGGACAGTGTAGCGGACGGCACGGAACAGCAGCCTGGAGCCTGACTGCCCTGGAGGATGCCCACTGGCCACGCAGACCCCTGGTACATCCGGGGCATCGTCGAGTGAGGAGCGGGGTGGCGTTGCGGGGCAGTGGCGGCTCGGCGCCACCGGAGCTTCCCCTGCGGGACAACATCCCCGGATCAGCACCGTCGGCGACGCTGGAAGTGCGGGGGCGGCCTAAAGGTGCTACCAGCGGCGCAAAGCAGCAGAAGCAGTGACCGGGGGCAGGGGGAGAGGAGGGGTGCGGCCCCTGGGCAGCTGAGACTGCGACGGCCTTGGCGCGCTGGCGTTGGCTCGCTGGGGCGCCTTCCGTCGATCGCCCTGCCCCCCCTGGAGATACCTGAAGGGTGGCAATACTGCTCTGGGTCCAGTGTGGAGTAAAGCAGCTTCTGGTTCTCTATCCCCCCCCCCTGGAGACGTGGGGACGACGGCCCGTCACGGAGTTTGGTCCCCGGCCTCACCATGAGCGGTAAGGGGAGTTGGGCGCATCACCAAGGGAAACTGGACAAATATGCGTTCACTAAAGGCTCACCCCCGCCGACGGATCACGACAAGCGCGCGGGCGCGGCCTCTGACCCGGCCGGCCCACCGAAAGTAACGCTGGAGGACATCATGGCCGCCCTGACCACTGTACAAGCGACGGTGGGGTCGATCTCCACGGACGTGACGCTCCTCCGGGCGGATTTCCAAAAAATGTCCGCCAGAGTCACAGAGGTTGAACAGGTGACTACCACTCTGCAGAGAGACACTGGCACGCTGCTTCAGAAGGTGTCGCGACTGGAGGCCGAGAATAAACGCATGGTCGAGAGGCTTGAGGATCAGGAGGGGCGCTCCCGCCGCAACAATGTCCGCATCACGGGCATTCCAGAGAGTGAGGGGAGCCCAGCCATGGACCTCTATGTGGAGAACCTTATAAAAACTGAACTGCAGCCCAGGGGGCTCTCTGCCTTCTTCTCAGTGGAGCGGGCGCACAGGGTGCCCGGGGGGAGGCCGAGGGTCGGGGCTCCCCCCCGGCCGGTCCTGGCTCGCATTTTTAATTTCCGCGATCGCGATGCCATTTTGCAGACGGCCCGCGTGGCCCCACCCTTGCGTATCCAGAACTCCCAAATATCCTTCTTTCCGGACTACACGGCGGCGGTGTCGGCGCGGCGGCGGAGCTTCCTGGAAGTCAAAAAGAGCCTGAGGGCCCGCGAACTTTCCTACTCTATGCTATTTCCGGCCAGACTGAGAGTGGTGGCAGAGGGAAAGACTTTGTTCTTCGAATCGCCGGAGGAAGCTCATGACTGGCTGGAGGGGTGGCAGAAGGTGAAGCAGTCAGGCCGTTCCGACAGGCGAAAACGACCGGCGGGAGAGGCGCCGGACCCCACTGGCCGAGATGAAGCTCTGATGGCTGCGGCGCGGCTGCAGCACGAGGCTTAACCCGACGGTGTTGGACACTGCTTACTTATATGGACGGTGCAGGGTAAGGGGGACGACCATGGGGTGAGGAGATGGCTGTACTTCCTAAAGTAGCCCGGGACATATGGACACTCGAAATGGGGAAGGTACTGGTCTTCCTCGGACCTTCCGCTCCTTGCGCGCAAGTTAGGTGTTGGGATATGGGGTCAAAGCGCTCTGCTGAGTTGGGGTGGCGGGCGGTTTAGAGTCCGCATGGCAGGGAGGGGGTTGGGGGGTACGAGGGTAATTTGTTGGGGTTTTTTAGCAGTTAAGGTTTACATTGGCAGTAATGTTTGTTGTGCGGCACATGCAACCACTACAGAGCACACACTGCGCGCCGGTTGCTGCGCGCCGCTGGTTTCCCTGGTGCACAAGCGTTCTGATGGCTACTGGCTGGGAGGAGGCGCCTGAGCTGGGCCCCTCCGCTCCGATACCACCACTCTCCCTGCTCACATGGAATGTGCGTGGCCTGGGGGACAAAATCAAGCGAGGCCTCGTTCTACACAGTCTTAAGAGATGCGCCCCAGCGATTGTCCTGTTGCAGGAAACCCATTTGATCGACACCACTAGTAAAGCGATGGACAGGTGGGGGTACAAAATGGTAGTACATTCGGAGTTTACTTCCGGGTCTAGAGGGGTGGGTATTTTAGTACGGAAAAGCTACCCACTTATTATACACAAACATAAAACGGACAGAGCGGGGCGGTTTGCGGCTATAGCCATCCAGTGGGAGGGACGGCCCCTTAACGTAGTCTCCGTTTACATCCCCCCTGCCATGCACGCCACCGCGTTGCCGGCGCTCAGCGAATTCCTCCTCGACCTACCGGTTGGAGAACTGCTCATCGGCGGTGATTTTAATGCAGTAGTGCACGAAGCACTTGATAGGCACCCTCAGCGAGCGGGTGGGGCGGGACTGTCTCGGTTCGGAGGTTTTCTGGAGGCCATGGGCCTGCTGGATTTGTGGCGGTTGCACCATCCAACGACAAAGCAATACACGTACCACTCGGGGGTGCATAACAGTCTCACTAGGATTGACTACTTCCTGGGGTCCACTGACTGTCCTCGCAATATCGATAGTGTTGAGATTCGACCTAGAGGTATCTCCGATCACTCCCCTATACTTCTGAAATATGATTGTTACGGCCTCGCACGTCGCCGTATTCCGGTGATACGCCCAGGTTGTCTCCAGGTCCCGGCGATACATAAAGCGCTGTCGAAGGCGACGACCCTCTTCTTTACGGAGAATGCCCCTTCTGCCGCTTCGCCGACGATATTATGGGAGGCGTACAAAACAGTCCTCTGTGATCAGGCGCTCACTACCATGGCAGCGCACAGGCGTGCGACGCTGGCGGAGCTACAGTTGCTTGAACGGGAATTGCGCTTGGCGGAGGCTCGACAGGCTCGGGACCCGACTCTGGAGTCAGCCGCAGCCCTGAGGGCTGCGCAGACCAAGTATCGGGCGCACCTTACGGAGCATACGAAGCAGCAACTGCTGGCCACACGGCACAGGATATATGACCTGGGGGATAAGACAGGGAAGCTCCTGGCATGGCTTGACAGGAGGGAGGGTGGAACCAGGTGGATAGCGCAGCTCACCTCTGAGGCAGGTCAGGTGCTAACAAAACCTGGCGAGATAGCGGACACTCTCGCGCGTCACTTTCGGCGGGTCTACTCCTTCAGCTCATCTATGACAGAGGAGGAGGCAGGGACGTATGTGCAGGATCTGGCAATGCCCCGGCTCGCCCCTGAGGCGGCGGACGCCTTGGAGGCTGACAGTACCGCGGAGGAGGTGCAAATGGCAGTCCTTGCGCTGCAGTCGGGTAAGGCGGCGGGACCTAATGGAATACCGGTCGAGCTATACAGGCGAATGGCCGGGACGGTCGCCCCTCATTTGCTCAACATGTTTACGGATAGTCTCCGAGCGGGTGTACTCCCGCAGGATCAGCGGACAGCTACTATTGTGGCTATCCCACAACCTGGCAAGCCGGCGTCAGAATGCACATCCTATCGCCCTATCTCTCTGCTGAACGCAGAGGCGAAGATCCTCGCGAAACTCTTGGCATCCAGGCTCACGCCGCATTTGCCGGACATTGTACACCCAGACCAGTCGGGCTTCATGCCTGGCAGGAGCACGGCCCTTAATCTGCGGCGATTACACGGAGTATTGGCCCGTGTGGGGCAAGTGCGGGAACCAGCGGTGCTGCTCTCCCTGGACGCGCGAATGGCATTTGACATGGTCGAATGGCCCTTCCTCTTTGCCGTCTTGTCGCACTTGGGCTTTGGGCCCAAATTTAGGGCCTGGATCCGGCTCCTCTATGCCCACCCACTGGCCCATGTGGCCGTGAACGGACACATATCGAACGACTTTCCCCTGACGCGTGGCACCCGACAGGGATGCCCCCTGTCGCCCCTGCTCTTCGCCCTGGTGCTGGAGCCCTTGGCGGCTTGGATCCGCTGGGAACCCCAGATACGGGGACTTAAATGGACAAATGACTGGGAGGATCGTATCTCCCTCTACGCGGACGACGTGCTACTCTATCTCTCCTCCCCGAGACGCTCCATCCTCGCCCTACTCAACATTTGTGATATTTTCGGGAGAGCGTCCGGTTATACTATCAACTGGTCGAAATCGGTGCTCTATGTGCTGCGCGGCACCGCTCCCCGGCTCCCCATAGGCTGCCCATTGCAGACGGTGACGGAGTCGTTTAAGTATCTAGGTATCCACATCACGGCCAACCCCACGGACTTCATACAACTAAATCTGCACCCCCCATTGGACCGTCTCCGGCGCGATGTGCGCCACTGGGGTACGCTACCGCTTGCGTTGCTGGGGAAGGCGGCCCACTTTAAAATGATGGCTCTTCCCCGGTTCGTCTACGTGCTGGAGAACACACCGTATCGCGTCCCGCCAGACTACTTCCGCGCGATAGCAGAGCAGGTGACTACCCTTCTTTGGGGTGGCAGACCGCCGCGCATAGCGCAGTCAAAATTGACTCGCGGCTGGTACGACGGGGGGATAGCGCTTCCCGACATTCAGCTCTACTACTGGGCGGCGCAGCTCAAAGTAATTAACCAATGGCTTCATGTCCCGCATACGGACCCGGAATTCAGAGCAGATAGGGACATAATGGGGGAGCGAGGTGTGTTG
Organism: Triturus cristatus; assembly: GCF_964204655.1. Classification (NCBI taxonomy): domain Eukaryota; kingdom Metazoa; phylum Chordata; class Amphibia; order Caudata; family Salamandridae; genus Triturus; species Triturus cristatus. The sequence goes on from NC_140588.1 coordinate 794,105,857, forward strand.
GCGACCCTGTATGGTGGTGGGCTGACTCCGGCTTTCTTCGGTCCTCTCAGGCAAACGGTGGCCATATGGCATGCAGCGCAGGCCAGATTAGGGTGGCGCGGGGTGCTGCTAAGCTCACACCGCTGTGGGACACCAGGCAGCTTGGGAGGCTCCGGCACGCAGGGGATTTGACAAGTGGGACGCTATAGGGATCTCTACGATTGGCGACATGTGGCATGGGAATGACGTTATCACATTCGACCGTCTCCAACAGCAATATGAACTGGCGCCCTCCGAATGGTTCCGCTACACGCAAATTAAACACGCCTTGCTGGCACGGCTAACACCGGGTGTGGCGGTACCAGAGGCATCGCCCTTGGAGGACCGGTTATTAACGGATTTTATGCCGAAAAGGGCCACATCGTTTACATACCGTAAGCTGATTAACAACCTGCCGGACCCAATGGGCCCTCTCCGTGAGAAATGGTCCCGTGATCTGGGGGAATTTGACGAACCGGAGTGGCGAGAGGCGCTGGCCTCGCCACGGGAGGCGGGTATACCGTCGAGGCTCAGGCTGGTGCAGCTCCGCATCTTCCACCGCTCCTATTACACCAGGCGCACATTGCATAAAATCGGCAGCGCGACACATCCTTTCTGTCAAGAATTCCTGTCATACAAGGGAAACACGCCCTTATGTAAACAGGAGAGCTGTTACATAACTCAAGGGAAACACGCCCTTATGTAAACAGGAGAGCTGTTACATAACTCAAGGGAAACACGCCCTTATGTAAACAGGAGAGCTGTTACATAACTCAAGGGAAACACGCCCTTATGTAAACAGGAGAGCTGTTACATAACTCAAGGAAAACACGCCCTATAAAGGGAGGAACCGGGAGGTACAAGGCTGTCGGATATTGTGTTTACACCGACGTATCTGCTTCGTGAAGAGCAGTGTTCCGGAGTGGTGCTCCAGTAAGGCAAGAACGGAGGTAGGTCGAGTCGTTACTCCCTGGGCCGTGTCTTGCCCCATCGTCACCTGTGAAGGACCCGGAAGCTCTACCGGTCAACCATTGAGCTTCGCTTTTTGACTCGGCTGAGTCCAAGCGCAGTGGCGCTTTTGCTGGTTGGAGTCGTAACTCCCAGCCCGACCAGAGACACAGGGACTGCCAGCTGTAACGCACACCAGGAGGTGTTTGCCGCGTTACAGACTCGGAAGTCCACAGGATCGATCGAGCGGCTGCTCTCGGTTCAGTCTTCTTGCTTGTGATTGGGGTATCGGTGACGCATCACCAGGAGGTGACTCCGCGTCCCGGTGCAGTCTGAGGAAGAGGTTGAGCGGCTGCTCCCTTCAGGTAGAGACCCCGGCTGGGTGTTTCCCTGACTCCTCGATTCTCCCCAACACTCTTCGTGCCCCTCACAGCCTACCGATTGGCATTGTCGGCCATTTCATTTCTGCCCTCTGTTGGCATACGCCGGGATCGGCGTATATGCAGAGGACGGTTAGGACCATCCGTGCTGTGGTCTGGTAACGTACTTAGCCTGGAGGATTCCAGTGACTATAACTTTTGTTTGTTCTTTGTATTTTATTTGCCTTCATTAAAAGAACTAACCCTTCACAAGTGGTTGCGTCCTCATTGTCGTGTCTGTTAAACGATCCTGAGACGTTCAGGGCGTTACAAAATATCCGACCTTAATAACACTAACTGTCTCCCGGTCGATAACAGACATGGCAACACTTGATGATGTGCTGGCTGCTTTAGCGGCCATGCAAGTTGAAGTGGCTGCCTCTAGGCAAGAAACAGCCGATGTAAAAGCCAGACTGGATGCTATCCAATTAGACCCGCTCACGCCCAGCACCTCCCTCACGAACCAGACCCCTGCGGTAGTAGTGGAAATGCCGGTAGCCATCCCCTTGGCAACACCAGAGAGGTACAGTGGGGATCCTAACACAGTGCAGGTATTCCTCACACAAGTGGCGCTACATTTATCGTGCAAACCAAAGGCGTTCCCCACGAGTCAGGCTCGTGTGGCTTTCCTTATATCCTATTTGGCTGGAAACGCGGCACAATGGGCCGTACCTCTGGTGAGCAGGGACGACCCCCTCTTATGTGATTGGGGTGCTTTTCGCGAGGAATTCCTGAAGGTATTCGACAGAAGGGCTGACTCGTACACGGCGGACCGTGAAATGCTTGAGTTGAGACAGGGATCCAACGACCTGGTGCAGTATCTCAACGCGTTCCGAAGGCTGGTTGCGGAAACCAAGTGGCCTGTTGCTAAACAGACGGCGCTCTTCCATCAAGGGCTGTGCGATGAGCTCAAGGACGCCGTGGCTCATATTGACCCTCAACCCAAGACATGTGAGGGCCTTATCAACCTGGTATTACGGCTGGAACATAGGCTAAGTGAAAGAAAGGGGGATCATGGGAGAAAAGGAAAATCCCTTCCATCCTATGTGACGGTGGGAAGTCCTGAAACTTCCACCGCATCCAAGGGAGAACCCATGGACATCAGCGCAATACGAGCGAGCCTCACAGCCACGGAGAAAGAGTCACGCCGTAAACAAGGATTGTGCCTATATTGTGGCAAAAAAGGCCACTACGTACGTGACTGCCCTGCCAAACCGAAGACGTCACGTTATCGGGCCAACCGGTCGGTAACAGCCGTGGTGGACATACCGGCGGAAAACTAGAGGACTCCAAGACCAGAGAAGGGGCTTCTCGGAGTCACTCATCCATCCCTTCACTTTCCAACTCGGTCACTAAGGGACAACGACACCTGTTTATCACGGTGCACGTGGGAGTGCATGACCAGTGGATACCCGTTGTGGCCATGGTGGATTCAGGGGCCACAGGCATGTTTATGGACCACAACGAGGCATGCAGGCTAGGGCTAGTGCTTCTTCCCAAAGCAGTACCCGAAGACGTCTATGCGGTAGACGGAAGGCGATTGGTGACGGGGCCCATCGGACAGCACACGGGGGTCCTTCCGATGAGATATGGGAGGAACCATTTGGAACAAATCGATTTTAACATCATCCGAGCGCCCCAATATGGCGTCATATTGGGATTGCCGTGGCTACAGAAACACAACCCCTTTGTGGATTGGCCAACACATCGCATCGAAATGACGTCACCGTATTGCATCCTGCATTGTGGAATAAGAACGGAATCCCTTGACGCAGATGAGAGCGGGAGTCAGACGGTGGCTACAGCGGCAGAAAAAGATGTGGCTCTCCCCCAGGCTTATCACAGTTTTGAGGATGTATTTGATGAGGTGAAGGCGGAAGTGCTACCACCACATAGACAGTTTGACTGCCAGATCGACCTGGTGCCAGGGGCCAGCGTTCCCAGCGGCAGGCTGTATGCCCTGACGGAGCCTGAAAACGTGCATCTGCGGGGGTACCTGGATAAACTCCTCAAGCTAGGATTCATCCGCCCGTCCAAGTCTCCGGCCGCCTCGCCACTCTTCTTCATCCCGAAGGCTAATGGGGAGCTGAGAGCCTGTGTGGACTTTAGGGCATTGAATGCGATAACCATAAAAAATCGGTACCCCTTGCCTCTCATCAGTGTACTTCTGGAACAGGTCAAGAAAGCTCGTATCTACACCAAGTTGGATTTGAAAGGGGCATACCATCTGGTGCGCATGAGGGACGGAGACGAGTGGAAGACCGCCTTTAAGACCAGGTTCGGCCTTTTTGAGTACCTCGTCATGCCGTTCGGTCTGTGCAACGCCCCGGCAGCCTTTCAGTACTTTTTGAATGAGGTATTCAGAGAGGAGTTGGATATCTACGTGGTCGTATATATCGACGACATCCTCATCTATTCGTCCAGTGTGGAGGAGCACGTACACCACGTCAAAGCTGTGCTCCAAAAGCTGAGGGAAAACATGCTGTTTTGTAAACTCAGCAAGTGTGACTTCCACGTCACATCCGTGGAATTCCTCGGAGTGATGCTGAGTCCAGAGGGACAGGAGATGGCAGAACGAAAGATCAAGGCGGTGAAAGAATGGCCGGTGCCCCAAAGCGTGAAGGACGTCCGAAGTTTCATTGGCTTCGCCAACTTTTACAGGCGGTTTATAGATGGATTTTCAGGAGTGGTGGCCCCAATCACACAGCTACTGAGGAAGTCCAAGGAGTTTGTCTGGTCCCCTGAAGCGAACAAAGCCTTTGAGGCCCTGAAAAGCGCCTTTGGTAAGGCGCCGGTGTTGGCTCACCCCGATCCGGATCTCCCCTACGTGGTGGAAGCGGACGCGTCGGATGTGGCGCTGGGGGCTATCTTGTCCCAACGCAACCACGACACAGGGGTGCTTCATCCCGTTGCGTACATGTCCCGCAAACTCAACGACGCCGAACGCAACTACCATATTGCGGAGAAGGAGCTTCTCGCAATCAAGGACGCCTTCACCGAATGGAGGCATTGGTTGATGGGGGCAAGACATGTGGTATCGGTGTACACGAACCATCGGAACCTACAGTTCATGACGGCCACTAGACACCTTTCTCCCAGGCAGCTGCGGTGGATGATCTTCTTTGCGGGGTTCAACTTCCGCATCACATATCGGCCGGGGACGGAAAACCGGAAGGCGGACGCCCTGTCCCGTCAATCTGCAGTTAAGGAACCATTGCCTGCAACCAAGCGTTCCATCATTTCCCCGAGGATGGTATTGGGGGTTATCCAACCGGATACTTTCCTGAGGGGAATAAAGAGAGGGATCAGGTCATTCGCATGGCGGAGGTGGCTCCTCAGTCACAGAGAATGGCAGCTGAAGGACGGGATACCCCTGAAGGGCAGGTGCCTATTGATACCCACGCCTAGGCTAAGGAAACAAGCATTCATCTGGTGCCATGACTCTCCATGCGCAGGTCATTTGGGCTTTGAAAAAACGGTGGCTAGCATGGGACGGCATTTCTGGTGGCCAACCATGAGAGTGGATGTCAGGAGGTGGGGACAGGAGTGTCCTACGTGTGCTACCATGAAGGCCGACCATGGCCGAACCCAAGGGCTCTTACATCCACTTCCGACCCCGGATAGACCATGGGATAGCATATCACTGGACTTCGTGGTGGGCCTACCGGTAGACCAGGGGATGACGGCAATACTGGTGGTGGTGGATTACTTGACGAAAATGGGGCACTTCATCCCCTGCAAGAGAGTCCCTACGGCCGGGGAATTGGCGTCACTACTCCTAAAGAATGTGGTACGACTGCATGGATTACCTGGGGTGATCGTGTCGGACCGGGGGTCGCAGTTTACTGCGCAATTCTGGAAGACTTGGTGCACTGCGCTGCATGTTAAGACCGCCCTGTCCACCAGCTACCACCCTCAAACGGACGGCCAAACCGAGCGCCTGAACCAAACGCTTAAACAGTATCGGCGATGTTTTGTGGACCAGGGCAGGGAAGAATGGGTCGACTTGCTATGGGTTGCAGAGATAGCCTATAACAACGCCACTCACAGCTCCACACAGTCATCTCCGTTCTATAGCAACTATGGCCAACATCCCAGGTTCTTGCCATTTCTACATCCGTTCAGAGAGGACAGGATTCCCGCCACAGCGGACAGGGTGGCACACATAAAAGACACGTTGATGCGCTCAAGGGCTGTCCTAATAGAGGCCAAGAGAAGATACAAGGCTGCGGCAGATAGGAAGAGAAGGCCCGGGCCACTGTACCGCACTGGAGACTACGTCTGGATATCCAGAAGAAACATGAGGTTTCGAAAGAACAGTGTGTTCCATCCCAAGTACATTGGCCCCTATCGAATTACCAAGTGTATGGGTCCCGTGAACGTGAAGGTGTGCTTGCCCCAGTCATTGCGGATACACCCTGTCTTTCATGTATCATTGCTCAAACCAGCACCCTCCAAGCCGTCTGGGACACCTAGGCCGGTATGCGTGGAGTCGGAGGTGGAGTATGAAGTGTCGGGCATACGGGCGTCCAAATGGCGCAGGGGGAAGCTGTGGTACGTGGTTGCGTGGAAAGGCTATGGCCCGGAGGCGCATTCATGGGAACCGGCTGAAGGGGTTCATGCTCCGCGCTTGGTCTCCTTGTTCCATCGGCGTTTTCCTGCCAGCGCTGGACCCGTGGGGAGCCGCTGAGAGGGAGGATGTACTGTCAAGAATTCCTGTCATACAAGGGAAACACGCCCTTATGTAAACAGGAGAGCTGTTACATAACTCAAGGGAAACACGCCCTTATGTAAACAGGAGAGCTGTTACATAACTCAAGGGAAACACGCCCTTATGTAAACAGGAGAGCTGTTACATAACTCAAGGGAAACACGCCCTTATGTAAACAGGAGAGCTGTTACATAACTCAAGGAAAACACGCCCTATAAAGGGAGGAACCGGGAGGTACAAGGCTGTCGGATATTGTGTTTACACCGACGTACCTGCTTCGTGAAGAGCAGTGTTCCGGAGTGGTGCTCCAGTAAGGCAAGAACGGAGGTAGGTCGAGTCGTTACTCCCTGGGCCGTGTCTTGCCCCATCGTCACCTGTGAAGGACCCGGAAGCTCTACCGGTCAACCATTGAGCTTCGCTTTTTGACTCGGCTGAGTCCAAGCGCAGTGGCGCTTTTGCTGGTTGGAGTCGTAACTCCCAGCCCGACCAGAGACACAGGGACTGCCAGCTGTAACGCACACCAGGAGGTGTTTGCCGCGTTACAGACTCGGAAGTCCACAGGATCGATCGAGCGGCTGCTCTCGGTTCAGTCTTCTTGCTTGTGATTGGGGTATCGGTGACGCATCACCAGGAGGTGACTCCGCGTCCCGGTGCAGTCTGAGGAAGAGGTTGAGCGGCTGCTCCCTTCAGGTAGAGACCCCGGCTGGGTGTTTCCCTGACTCCTCGATTCTCCCCAACACTCTTCGTGCCCCTCACAGCCTACCGATTGGCATTGTCGGCCATTTCATTTCTGCCCTCTGTTGGCATACGCCGGGATCGGCGTATATGCAGAGGACGGTTAGGACCATCCGTGCTGTGGGCTGGTAACGTACTTAGCCTGGAGGATTCCAGTGACTATAACTTTTGTTTGTTCTTTGTATTTTATTTGCCTTCATTAAAAGAACTAACCCTTCACAAGTGGTTGCGTCCTCATTGTCGTGTCTGTTAAACGATCCTGAGACGTTCAGGGCGTTACACTTTCTGCCTGCGTGGTTGCGGGGAGGTGGGAGGCTTCTTCCATACCATATGGGACTGCCCCGTGCTTCAGGAGTATTGGCGGGGGGTGATGAACATGCTGTCACAGTCGGGGGGAGTCACGCTGGTGCCAGAACCCAGACGCTGCCTGCTGAATATCTGGGAGCCTAACGACCTCTCGCGCCTGGCGCAGGGCTGGGCCACGTTAGGATTTATGATAGCTAAACGCAACATAGCTCAAAAATGGGGGACAGGGGAGCTGCCGCGCCTCACTGCTTGGGGCACGGACATGGACGAAGCCATGTTTGCAGAGAAGTCGGCCTTTATTAGACGGGCTGTCCTGGCAAATGGAGTAAAGTATGGGGAGCGTGGAACTCCTATAGGGGTGACATCTGTGACCCGCCCTCAGACACTGAAGATGATGCCTCAGACACAGACTAGGATGGGGGGGCCCGGGGGTGGGGGAGTGGGATGGTGGATGTTGAGGAAATGTACCGTTGTTGAATTGTTTTCTGCCATTTTGCCGCATTCAGGGGCTACTGCATTGCTCTACATTGTGGAAAATTATGTGCCTGATTACTGTATTGTGCTGCTGCTAATAAAAACAATAAAAACAAGTTTAAAAAAAAAAATTCAAAGTCATGAAGCAAAGCATGGTTATAATAGGCAAAAGTGCATGACAAACAGTGTAACAACCGTCCAAATAACTATGTCACAATCAGGTTACAGACACGTGACAGGAGAAGTTAGAAGGCAGATTTTAACTGGACTCTATAGCAGTGCACTCTTCCAAAGTGTTCAGACCATTATTAATACTGTCACACAAGAAAATCCATTGTGTTCTATTCAATATCAGTGCAATATCGCCACCCCTGGGTGGCTTCTTGATCATTTTGATCACCTGCCAATGTAGTTCAGATGGTGTATGGTTATATTCAATAAAGTGGGCTACCAAAGGTGCATGTTCATTTTTACACCTAATACGACCTTTATGTTGCGAAAGGCGAGTTTTTGTGCGTCGTGTTGTTTGTTCCACATAAATGAGTTGGCAAGAACACCTAATTGCGTACACCACAGTTTGCGAATTGCAATTTGTATGGTTGCGTTTATTGTATGTTATGGTACCATGTGTGAACTGCTTAGTATTAAAAGTAGAGTTGCACATAAGACAATTGCCACAACGGTAGTGGCCAACAATCTTGTTGAGACCCCACATTGTGGTCAAGTCGGGAGGGTCCATAATAGGCAATGCAGCTCGGACCAAATGATCACCAATGTTTTTTCCTTTTTTGGAGGCAAAAGGAGGTAATTCTTTTGTAATGCCAGTAGGTTGAATAAGTGGCCAATGCTTTTTAACAATCTTAGTGATTTGGTTACTCTTTGTACTAAAGGTAGTAACACACGGTATACGATCAAGTGTTTTGGGGGTCCGGGGTGTAAGTAAAAACTCTTGAAGATTGTACCATGCCCTCTTCAGTGAACGTTTAATCTATTTCTTCGGATACCCACGCTGTTCAAGTTTTTTCCAAGAATATCCACTTCCCGGAAGTAGTCTGCCCAAAGGGGAGACCATCCTTCAGGCCTTTGGGATGGTGGCTAGTATATTCTAAGAGATTGTTTCGTGCAGTTGGCTTGGTGTAACGTTTGGTTGCCAATTCTCCATCGTGAGGAATGACTGTCAAGTCAAAGAAGTCAGCACTCTCATTACTAGCATGTGAAGTGAAATTGAGATCTGGGGAACTGAGTTCAACCACAACAAAAAGATATTAAAAGAAGATTTGTCACCAGTCCAAATAAAGAAAACATTATCGATGTAACGCTGCCAGTTGCAGATATTTTGAAAGTATGGATTAGCGGCTTGATTGTAAATGTAGGCCTGCTCAAAATTATCCACAAACATTATTGCAAAATTTGGGGCATAAGAATGTGCGATTGGTGCCTTTTTATATTTCATCTGGCAAAATAATAATGCCTGATTAGATAAGTTAAGTTTCTCATTCAAACTATCTATGTTAAATATTTAGTATATGGATTACCAGTATGATATGCACCTTTGAATTTTACTATGTCATATCAGTTATCACATGAATATGGTTGTATCATATCTTACAACTTGTGAATTATAAACATCAAATATGATTCGTATATGTAATTTCTATCATCAAAATGGTTGTTAAGAATTATTATATATGTTTATGAATTGGCTCAATTTATAACTGTGGGACTATGAATTGTTTATAACCCAATGTTGTTCACTCCAAAGGAATCACTCTAGTGGTGTTTTTTGCTTCACTTTTAAATTATATAGATTATTTTCCTGATTGAGTTTTTCTCTCTACTTTTTCATTTTGCACTAATTAATTTCTTGTTAATTTCTGGATACCTTAATGTTGATCCAATTGCGAGACAAGCTGGGACGGTCCCCTTAATAACTTTGCCTATATCGAACATGGTCGTTGTAATAGTTTCCTTAAAGTTAGTTGTGCCATTTCAATATGGCTGCCGCCGTTACTTTGGTTCCTAAACTATTAGTCCTTTATCACACTGATTACTTTAAGATGGCTGCCGTTTTCTTGATTCGATTTCATAAGTGATGTAATATGTGAGGTCATAAGCAATGCATTGTGGGGGGTGTAGGTTATAGTTAGCTGAGGTAACTATAACTGCTGAATTTCTATGGTTTTATATGAGTGAAATCTGAGCCTAATTATAACATCCCTGTAACTATTGTTTTTTTCAGTGGAAAAAAATAAATAATATATATATATATATATATATTGCTCCCAAGTTTGCACCAAAAGCCAAGTCACTCACGGGCGGGTGCTGTCTCGGGGTGGTGCCCCACGTGTCAATACTCAAGCTTCCCAACTTCGTCTTTTCTTACAAAGTCAAGCACTTACGGGGGGGGTTTTGTATCGGCTCTTATTTAATTAGCAGATGAACCAAAACAGAAAGACAGACGCGTTTCGGAGATTCCTCCGTCAGTGTCTGGTTACAGACGCCGCGCGCCGACATTTAAATTAATTTACGCCATTCACGTTGCAACAAAATCGATGACGGTGATACAAGCCTCGCTATTGCATTTTAACAAGGCGGCCATCTTAAAACAGTGTATTCATCATGCAAAATTCATCATTATTGCTATGGTGCATTCCATTTCCTAGTATATTAACAGTATGTGTTACCATAAGTGATTGAATATCAGACATCTTAACATATGAGCTATAATATATAGCATCTCATTTCGCCAGTTAACAAACCGGTATAATACCGCATGTGTTCTGATAAACAGAATCAGTCCCGTCAATTCAAGGACAGTTTTATCAACAAATTAAGCCGTATATCGGCATTTCATTAAGCCACTGTAACGTAATAATGCCATGTATTGGCTCCAATTCTCAGTATGACGATGTTCTAAACATATGTTATTAGAAAGCTTATCGCCCTCAGTCAACTAAGCTCATGTTATGAGCAACACTCCTGTTATTGATACTAGTACATCAAAAGGTGAAAATGAAGGGGGGAAAAAAGAAGAAGGGTGAAGGGGGGAGGGGGGGGGAAAGAAGAAGAGAGAGAGGAAGGAGGAAAAAGAAAGGAAACACAACAGGAACCAGGTCTCGACAAGGCTTAAAGTCTGGCAATATTATGCATGTCAGATGGTAAAATATCAAGAAACATATTTTCAAAGTACAGATTTTAGTAATCAAAATCAGAATCATCTTCCCAGGTGTACAACTAATTCTTCTCCGCTATTCAGACCATAAGGGACCTTAGTGTGTAAATCAATTATATAGCGGGATTCCAGTCGCCTCAGTCTTTGTACTCTATCTCCACCCCTAGGATTTATGGGCACATGATCCAGACCAAAATATTGCAACAGCTCCCTGTTGCTCTGATGTTTAAGGGCGAAGTGTCTGGCTACTGGGTAGTTGGCATCTTTATTCATTATGGCGCGCTGATGTTCGAGGATGCGCATTTTAACATTATGGATTGTGCTAACTATATATCTCAGCCCACAAGGGCATGTCAGACAATAGACAACATGTGTGGTGGAACATGTAATGAATTTATCTATAACTCTATGTCTTTTTACTCCTTGAATGTTATATCTCAGGGTCTTTTTGCTGTTACTACAGGCCCTGCATTTCCCGCAGGGAAAGAAGCCTTGCATTTCTTTCAGTGTGCCTTTTGTCTGCGCAATCGGTGATAAATGACTGTGAACAAGTTTATCTTTTAGTGACCGTGATTTCCGAAATGTGATTAATGGTACTGATGGAATATCCTTGCCTATCACTGAGTCAGTCTGGAGAATATGCCAGCTTCTTTTTAGCATTTTCCTTAGGGTATTGGCATCATCCGAAAAGGTTGTAATCATACGGAATTTGCCAGCCTCATTATCTTTCCTTCTACCTACTAGGTTTGCATCTTTCTGAATTAGAAGCTCTTTCCTTGGAATTCTTCTGACTTTATTGAGTGTCGATGTCAAGACCTCATGATTGTAACCCCTGGCCTGAAATCTTATCATACAGTGGGCAGCTGCTGTCTCAAAGTCGGCCTCTCTTGAACAGTTGCGTTTAAGGCGAAGGAACTCGCCATACGGTATACTATTGATGAGTTTGGGAGGATGGTTAGGGCCGGCATGCAAGATAGAGTTGCCGGCAGTAGGTTTTCTATACAGTTCTGTCTCGAGAACTCCATCTCTCACGTATACCTTGAGCTCTAGATAGCTCACTCCTGCTGGACTAATTTCATACGTGAACTTAAGGTTAAGGTCGTTGTTATTCAGATCACGTATGAAATCCTTCGCCTGTTCTACCGACCCTCTCCAAACTAGGAGAAGGTCGTCGATGTACCTATGCCATACAACTACAAATTCGGCCCATTTTTTCTTCTCATTGCTAAGGGCCACCTGCTCCTCCCACCAGCCAACGAATAAATTCGCATAGCTGGGAGCGAAGCAGGTCCCCATAGCAGTCTCTGAGAGCTGTCTGTATAGTTGGCCCTGGAACAAAAAGATGTTATTCGATAAACAGAATTGGATAAATTCAATCAGCATATTGTTATGTTCCATAAATTTCAGGGGTCTTTTGTTTAGGAAATATCTCATTGCCTCTATGCCTTGATTGTGATCAATACATGTATACAGGCTGGTAATGTCTAAGGCAATTAATAAATAGTTTGATTCCCATTTGATGTCATTCATCTGTATGATAAAGTCTTTGGTGTCTTTGACATATGATGCCAATTGAAGCACCAATTGGAAAAGGAAAGAGTCTATGTAGGTGGACATATTTTCAGTGAGGCCTCCTTTTGAGGAGACAATCGGCCTTCAAGGTGGGTCAGTTCTGTCCTTATGGATTTTCGGAAGTTGGTAAAAGGTCGGTGTTACTGGATCAGTATTGCGCAGAAAGAAAAATTCATTGGTGTCCAACATTCCTTTATTACGCCATTTATCAATGAGATTGTGGTACAAAGAGATACTGATATGATATTGTTCCTTGTTTGTTTCCTCGTAGTATCTTTTATCATTCAATTGACGGAAGGTTTCACGACAGTATTGTTCTCTGGTGAGTAGTACAATGTTTCCTCCTTTATCAGAAGGTTTGCAGATTATCTGGTCATCCGAGGTCAGATCTCTGAGGATCATTACTTGTTCTTCTGTTAAATTCCTTTCTTTGAATTTATTTGGAATGGCCTTAGTTCTAAATTTTAGGAGGTCCTGTAATACAGCATCAGAGAACGCATCAATCGCATCATATGGCATTTGCGGGTTGAAAAGTGATGGAGGCTTAAAAGTGGTAGCTGGTGTTTCCTGTTCAATGCCCGCCCGGCATGCTCTCATTGCTGTATCACCACTCTGATTGTCCTCACATTCTTCTTCTGTTCGTAATTCCTCAAGCATCTCAAGCATGCTGAGATCCTATGCTGTTAAAATATCTGTCTCTTTCCGTTGTAATTTTTGCTTGTGTCGTCTTGCTTCCGTTACTGATGGCTTCAGTTTAAAGAATTTGTGTAGTTTGATTTTGCGTGTGAACTTGAACAGATCGATTCTCGTCTGTGTGTACTCCATACGATCATTGGGACAGAATGACAGTCCTAGTTTCAGGGCAGATTCTTCTGCTGCTGTCAAAACTCGTGGTGTGAGGTTGATGATAGTAAGATCATCCGCATCAACTACCATCTCTTGCCCCTGTTGCTCCGTGTTCCTCGTGATGCTATTTTGCCCCTTCCTCTTCCTCTTCCCCTTCCAGCCGCCTCTTCTTGTCTGGCTTCGCTTTCGGGTGGCTTGCTCTTGCCACCTCTGAGCCAGGTTTGGCGGATAAGATTGAACTCCTGGTGAAAAGGGGTTTTCATTTGATCACTAGGAGGGGCAGTTGTTTCATCTCCTGATAGCTCACTCTCTGTAATCTCCGATTCGGAGGTTTCAATTCTTGCTGTGGATCCAGGAGGTTTCTTTCTGTTCAGTTCTTTGCGGGGTTCATCAAATTTCTTAGCGAAAGTTAAAATCCTTCCCTGCATATAGTCTCGTTCATCACGCTCAAATCTTTCTTGTTTTCTTTGCCTTATCTTTAGTTCATATTTATGTAGCCGTTTCCTCATTTCCTCTCTTAAATCTTCTTGTTTACTCTTCTCGGCATCGTTGGCTAGGTCCTTTTCCAGGGTGGCTATCTCTGCCAGTGCTTTCTCTCTGTCGCTCCAAGCGAATTTCACCAGGATAGCCAGCATCCCTTTGCACGATATATATATTTATATATTGGCTCCTCCTGTTAGGAAACCCTGTGATAGGACACTTACTACCTAAACAAGCGTCCATCACATTCAGCAGGGCACCTTCAATGAAGGACTCTCTGGTGCACAATGATGTAGGCACACCAGCAATTGGCTCATGGTTATCTCAGAGGAAGGGATTCCATAAACGTAAAGTGTGTAGAGCATGCCAATTTGGGACAAGCAAAACTAGTTACCAGACGCCCTTCAATGAAGAGAGCAAATTCATCACCAAAGCCTTAACTTGTAAAAGTGAGTTTGTTGTCTATGTATTGGAGTGCCCATGTGGCCTACAATATGTGGGAAGTACTATCCTGCAGGGCCACAAAAGGGTACTCCAACACATAAGAGCCATCAAAAACCACGATCAATCATACCCAGTGGCGAGAGAGAGGGGGGGGGGGGTGGGTGGCGGGCAAGGTGGGTGTGTTGACCGGTGCTGACCTGTTTGTTTGGTTGTTTTTATTTTGTGTCCAGAAGGAAACCAAAAATGCCAATAAAAATGTTTAAAAAAAAAAAAATCATACCCAGTGGCGAGACACTTTGAGGAAAAACACAATGGAAACCCGATTGGTCTTAAGTATTTCCTCATTGATGCCATCGCACCTAACAAGAGAGGAGGTAACAGAGAAAAGGCACTAAGACGCTTAGAGACCCGATATATCTTGGATCTAGTTACAAAGGCCGCACGGGGCCTGAACGCTACCGAGGAGCTCTATACTTGCCTTTAGGGAATCATTTGCACAAAATTTAGCAGAAACTGTCAGCTTTTTAACAAGAGTCACAAGGTCACTTGACCAGATATGAAATCCACCTAACTCCAAATTAAATTTATTTTAAAACACAATTATTCACGATTTAAGATGGGGTATCAATTATGATAATAGCACTTGAGCACTTTACACTTTTATCAAATCAATATTTTTAGCACTACGTGTAATGGATACGATCACGTGAGGGGTTTGACACCTTAGAGCCCGCAACAGAACAATCAAGGCAGATACAAGGGCCTTGAGGGCTATACAAGATAACAATGAAAGTTTCAACAAGGTTGGCCTAAAACCAGGTATTGAGACCTGAATGCCACATTTAACCCCCGAAGGATAATCTAGCAAAATTAACGGTATTACAGCGTGACAGGACAAAAACAAAGACAAGGCAATACACTTCAAAACCAAGCAGGGACAATTATAGATATTAAATAAAAAAGTAAAAATGGGGACACCCATTAAAAAAGGTACCCCATATATTAACTTAGAACTAGACACAGCCAGACCCAAGCACTATTGCCGAAGTCCATTCAAGCTGCTAGGTACAAGTTATTCACAGTAAGGGTTTTTATAGTTATATATGTAAACTGTTTTTAACAGATGACCAATTGGGAATGTGTATTTATTTATTTACCTGTTTATTAATTTATTTATTTATTCAGGTAATCATCTAGTAATTGCTGCTATGTTTAAAATACCTGCCTATAAGTTCACAAGGTCGCAAGTCTGTCTGCTATGTCTATTATGTACCTTACCCATTGCACTGTCACTTTAAAAAAGAAAAAAATGGTGAAAAAAATGTAAAAAAACGTATTTAAACTTACCTGTCACCTGAGAGCGCGTCATGTGATCAAGGGCCGTGGGGCTCGAAACGCGTCATGATGGCTGGTGTTGGAGGAGGAGTCTGAATAAACACCTTTGTGCACTAATAACGTGGTCCGTGCTCAGTCACTCAGATCGGTGGCAGTAAAATGCAAGCACACACACACACACACACACAAACACACACACACACACCCCCACACACACACACACACACACACACACACACACACACACGCGCGCACACACACACACACACACACACACACACACAACCACACACACACACACACACACACACCTGTATAGTTAGGACCAAAGTTTCCATAGGAAAATCTTTTTTGTTTTGCTAATAACTTTGGCGCTGCTTGACAAATCTCCAGGACATCATTAAAGAAAAGGGGACAGGGTAGGAATACCCTGACCCCCCAGAGATGGGAGGGGGGGGTCCCTGAGGGACACCACCGGGGGTAATAAGCATTTTTTATAATAAATTTGCAGAGGATCCCCCGCTAAAGTTTTTAAAAAAGCAAGCGTGGACAGGTCTGAGGGATGAGGTCCCCGGGGCCAAAAATGGCCCAGTAGCCGGGCCGCTCGGCCACCCTCCCTTTGAGGTATTAAAAAATGAAATAAAGGTTGTGCCACAGGGGATGGGGTCCCTGGGGCGGAAATTGGCCCAAGATGGGGGCCACGTGGGTCCTCCCATCTTTTTATTAAAAAACATGAAAAAAGGGGAAGGGCCCGGGGGATGGGGTCCCCGGTGTGCAAAATGGTCCAGGGAAGGGGGGCCACACAGCCCCCTTCCCAAAAAAAAAAAAAAAAGCCAGCAACTCGCTGGTGGCACCGCCCCCTTTCTCCACTACTCTGAAAACCCACCTTCTGGCATGCTCCTGTGTGGGGGATGAAGTCCCCTTTGCTGCTGAGGTTCCTTAGAGGCCAACAAGATCTCCTGGTACCTCCAGTAAGCCCCGCACAGTGGGATTGCTGAGAGGTGGTCAGAGGCCAGGCCCCATTTCTCCACTACTCTGCAAACATGCCTCTAAGCACTGGTGGGGGGACTGGTGGGCTTCAGGACTAAAGTGTATTTCTTACCCCAACAAGTAATGCACCAGGAGGCGCGTTGGCAGAGTGCTGGAGAAAGGGAGCATGGCCTCTGACGATGTCTCAGCAATCTACCTGGATGGGTCTTACTGGAGGTAACAGGAGGGCTAGTTGGCCCCCAAGAGCCAAGGTGACTCCATTCCCCAACTAGTAGTGTACCTGGAGGCGTGTTTGCAGAGTGGTGGAGAAAGGGGACGTGGCCACCGAAAACTCTTGCAAACCCACTGTGTGGGACTTGCTGGAGGTAACAGGAGGGGTAGCAGGCCCCTACAGACCCTCAATAGCCATGGGGACTTCATCCCCCTACTAGCAGTACGCCCGGAGATGCGTTTGCAGAGTGGTGAAGAAGGGGGGTATGGCTTACTATCAGGTCTCAGCAATCCTGCTGGATGGGACTTTCTGGAGGCCAACTACCCCTCCTGCTTTCCTCAATAAGTCTCACACAGATTGATTACTAAGTGGTCTTCGGAGCCGACATCCTCTTTCTCCGCCACTCTGCAAACGCAGCTCGTGGTGCACTACTGGTTGGGGGATAAACTACACTTTACTCCTGAGGGACCTTTGGGGCCAAGAAGCCCTCCTGGTACCTCTTGTAAGTCCTACTCAGTGGGATTCCTGAGAACTGGTCAGATGCCCTGCCCCCTTTCTCCACCACTCTGCCAATGTGGCTACCTGTTAAAAAAAGTAGGAATTCACTGAAACAAAACAAAGGTTACAGAGACGCTATAGTTAGGAATGAGCATTTAATAAAACCTTAGAAATTCACTGAAAAAACAATTGTTACAGAGATGTTCTTGTAAGGCTCAGGTTTCACTTGTACATAACCAGAGAAATTCAGCCCCCGCAATGCACTGCTAATGACCTCACAAAATTACATCACTCATGACATGGTCAGTGACATCACTCATGACATCTCAAATGGTGTCACTGATGACATCATCCACAGAATCTCTGATGCACCCACTCACACGCCAATATAACCTTTCATACACCCACTCCAACTTCTACATTACTATTCTCAAAACCATTGACACACCCATACCACTACTTACACACCCACTCACTGATTCATAGGTCTACACACACATCCACCACCCATACACCCACTCATACACCAACTCACTCACTAATACAGCCACTGATATATCTACTCATACACCCATATAGCCACTCAGACACTGTCAGTCACCCATAGAGCTACTCACACACCTACTCACTCACCCATAGGGTGAATCACACAGCCACTTACTCACCTACAGTTGTACATGCACTCACTCATTTATTCATACAGATACTAACACATACTCATTCACCTGTATAGTCACTAACACAAGTACACATTCACCCATACAGCCATTCTCACAATCACTCACACACACAGCCAATCATATACTCCAACACTCACCTATACTGCCTTTCACATATGTAGTTACTCACCCATATACCACTGACACATCCATTCACTCACTGACACAGACATACACACACTCAGTCACCCATACAGCCCCTCACATATGCGCTCACTTACCCATACAGCCACTGATTCACTCACTCACTCATCCATGCAGGCAGTCACACCCCCCCGCACCCACCCACACAGACACTCATACACCCATACAGGTACTCAGACAACCAATCAATCACCCATAAGGCCACTCATGTACCCACTTAACAACCCATATAACCACTTAGACATCAACTGACAGATTGATACACACATTCACACAACCTAGTCACTCTGTCATGTAGTTCCTACAAATCTATATAGGATGTGCACGTTAAGACAACATAAACTAATGGATTGGCGTCCAGACTGATTCCAGACACCCCCAAAGGATATGTTAGTCTGTTAGTCCTGCTAGGTCACAGTGCCACTACAAGTCCCTCTTACCAAGGAGCAAATAGCTTCGGGCAACTATCGAACATGACAACCCTGACCCCTCAGGGATTGAAGAAACAGCACAGTACTTTTCGCTCAGGCACTCGTGCTCACTTTGTCTCAGAGAGATACAAAGAATAAACAGTGGGGGCGTTTTTCAATAAGCATTTATTGAACTAGTGTCATTCTAGTGTAAAATACGTGTGCTACAACAACCATGAGACAGAAACAAATATATACGGTAATAAGCACCAACAGAGTAAAGAACAGGTACAATTCTACCATAGTGCTAAAATAATGAATATATGCAGGCATATAGATACATGACAGTAATAATGCGTACTCCTATGATACAACCCTAACTAGATGTACCTAAGTGTACCTAGCATGTATGTAGGTGTATAGATAAGAATCCCCTTAGGATAAAGCCAACCATTACCTGATGTGGGAGAATGAAGGACAGCTGAGTAGTGTCTTGCAGAGATCTGCAAGTACATCCCCTGGGTAGGCACTCCAATGGGTAATCAAACTAAGTTGATTCATGCAAAAGTGAATCCTTTTAAGATGCGTGTTTTTAAATGCTTTTATTCAGCAAATTAGTTCAAAGATCATGCCAAAATGTACGTCAGATATATAGATGACCTGTTTTTCATGTGGTCCAACACCAAAGAGTCTCTTCAGGATCTGTTAACAGAAATCAACAGCAAAGATCCAAGAATAAAACTAACATGGCACATAAGTGACACAGATATCTCCTTCCTTGACGTCAATATTAAGATCACACCAGAGGGATTCATTACCGACTTACACAGAAAAAACACAGACAGAAACAATACCTTACATTTTTCCAGCTTCCACCAAGGGTCCCTGAAGCAACACCTGCCATATTCGCAAATGTTGCGTGTTAAACGCATCGTTTCAGACGAACAGACATACATCATGCGCATTAATGAGATGCGTGAACGATTCCGTGCTAGAGGATATCCTGAACATACTCTGAATGAAGCACAATCTAGAGTTGCTCTCATCACCAGAGAAGATAGCCTTTTGAAAAGTAATAGAGTGCAAGAACAACGTATGGTGATAGTATCCAAATACTCCACAGCCAGCCCTACATACAAGAAGATTATACGGAAGCACTGGCCCATCTTACAAAGTGAACCCGACTTCAAGGGCATTTTTGAGAAACCACCAATTTTTGCACACACAAGAAGCAGAAATTTCAAGGAAATTTTGTCTAAACCCACTGAAACCCACACACAACACCGTGGCACCATACCTTGCTTCAATTGCAATCACTGCAATAGTGTCATCAAAGGCAACAGTATCCAGCACCCAATGAAAGGTCACAACATTAAACTTCAAGTTGATGCTACCTGTGACTCGATGAATTTGATATATGCTTTGAAATGTCCCTGTGGAAAGCTGTACATCGGTAAAACCGAACGGAAAATTAAAACTCGTCTCAACGAGCATAAATCTAACATCAGGCTGAAAGTTGAGAAATCCAACATCGCCATGCATTTTGCTGAGGCTCGGCATTTCATCGCCCAATTAAAATTCATAGTACTTGAAACCCTCACCAAACGAGAAGGGATTGACAATCATAAACTCTTGTTAAAAAGAGAACTTGAATGGATTTATCTGTTACAGACTCTGAAGCCGCATGGTCTTAATGACCGTATTGAGTATAGTTGTTACCTGTAATACTAATATGATGCATTGCTTATTATATTACTGTTTATTCATGTAATACTACTTCTGTTTTTTGACATTGTCTCTCTGCATTCTCCCCAGTTTGCATCACCTGTACTCTATCTCCCCACATTCTAAGATGGTCGCCACCGTGCATACTTCCGAGTAGTCCTTTGTTTATGTTTACGTTTCTTCACGTCACATCACCGAGTGTTTAAACATAACGAGCACCCGCCCGCACCACACGCAGACCCCTCGACTAAGCGATGGACGGCACGCTTTGCCACCGGTATCTATGAAGTAAGTGTTCTTCGCCCACAGCGCTACAGAACCCAGCATGTCATTGCGCAGCGCGCATTCAACCAACACACGCAGTAATTTCCATTGCACTACCCAGTACCTTCACTCAGTCACTAAAACGTTAGCAAACACACCCGTTTTAGTTATTGTTGCACTTAGTCACATTAAGCACGTGTAAATCCAGGCGGTATACCCTCACTGACTCATCCCTCCCTCCCTTCCTCAACAGTGCTCCGTGACCAAGGGCGTCCCAGCCCGAAATGCATAGGAGATCAAGATTCATAGATCTGCTAGTATGGATTACAAATGAACATTTGATATGCCAAACAATATCGAATTGAACTAATTTGCTGAATAAAAGCATTTAAAAACACGCATCTTAAAAGGATTCACTTTTGCATGAATCAACTTAGTTTGATTACCCATTGGAGTGCCTACCCAGGGGATGTACTTGCAGATCTCTGCAAGACACTACTCAGCTGTCCATTGATGGTGTTAGGACGGATAACACCACCCTGATTGCGCACCCAGACCTTATTGAACGAAAATACCTTTCACCTAGCTTATGCAGTGCACCACCCACGCCTCTTTCTGGAGAATGAAGGACCCCATCTTGGTCTCAAGAAGGACCCCCCACGAGGGATGTCAAATGACCGCGTGCTGGAGTATCTGCGTGCAGGAACCTCAGCGCCTCACGTCCGCGTGTCAGCATGGAAGTCTTTTTCTCCTCTATCCTGCCCAGTGAAGATGTAGTGCTTATATACCCAAAAGGTACCCTCAGGGGTTCTACCTAGAAGTGTACTATGGGCATGTCGGGCAAGAATGATGATAGAGGTGACCCTTATACAGAGTTATTATGCAAAAGATGGTAATCCTGCTGTGATACTGAGAATGCTCATGCTTATAAATGAGGATAGTTTTCTGAGAAAGCCACACAACAGTCATGTAGCACCTAACTAGGTAAAAGGTCAGCACCAGAACCGTTATGTAGAACAATGGTAGGAAAGATGTTGGTAAAAGGTCGTGTAGCTACCTAGGCCTATATTGGGATACATTGGAGTTCATAACACCCACTCCTCATCCGACTGGACGACATGATAATAAATGCTAATATATGCCAGTTTAAAACATTAAATATTGCTAAAATATGAGTATAAAAGCATTAAAAAAAAACTGTATATGCTAAAAAGTAAATGATGTAGTTGTAACAAAGCCCTATGAGTCCTCTAAAAGGTCAATATACTGTGAGACCAACTGAGCATGCCGAAAAGCCATAGTGCTCAGTGAGAGCAGAAGAGGAAAAATAAAACAAAAATGATGTTTTTGAATTCCAGTTTTAGTTGTTTTCGGAAAAGGGCCAGATTGTTCCCAGCACACGGAGAGCCAAATGTTTATGTGTCCTGTGCGGGACACACAACATGACTGTTGCCTGCCTTCGCAGACGACGGTCCCTGTAGCACCTCTTGGATCAGGTCAATGGAGCAAAGGTGATCTTCTCCCGTTCTCATAGCCGTTGCTGAGGAAACACGTAATCCCTATAAGCCTACAGAGCCGGTGTCCATTTCAACAGGAGCTGAAGTATCCCTTGGTGGCTCTAAGAATGCCAACATCAGGATTGGAATACGCTGAGGACACTGGACTGCAGGGGCCTTTAGCGGGTCCAGCAGTACATCCACGTCCGGAGTCGCAACCAATGGAAGTGTTAGATGTCCAACATGCATTTGTGTCCGCAGAATAAGCAGCGGAGTACAGGCAAGACGTAGTCTACCCAGACTGATCTGATTGCTAGAAACCAATGCTCGCTTAGCTCCCGAAGCCGAGGTGTGCCCAGATAGAGTACCATGTGTTCACAGCAACATTTCTCCATGAGCACCTTTTCCATCTCCTTGGAATTGGAGATGTCCATTGCGTAGTAGAAAAATTAAAATCAGGTTACCGACTACCAGTAGCAGGATCAGCGGAACCAGGGCCAGACTGGCCGTAGCGGGCACCGGGCAATCATGTTAAAGATACGATGTACTATTTCTCTGAAATGGAGCGGGAAGTTAGTTCGGACAAGAGCCTGTATCTCAGCTGAATACCTTGCCACTTGGAGATCAAAAGTCTCTTGAGCAGAGGTTAAGGCCACCTCCTTCTACAAAAATAATGGCTTTCAGCCTTCTCAGAGGATCAAACCATATAAAGGAAACCTTCAATGAGGGCCTAAGTGGCACTTCCCTGATTGTGTGGTTCAGAGGAAACAATACTTGCATACAACAAGTAACCCTGGAACTTACTGTAACCACATATGCGATGACCGGTAGCATCCCACAACAACATTGATCATTCAGCATTAAGTAACTCCCATTCAAGAGCAGTTTAAACACTGGATGAACAACTGCAGCTGGGGATCCTTTCAAGTGGCAAGATAGGTTTGCAACCGAAGTGTTGCAAGCTCCATGAAGCATAATATCCTGACAAATTAGAGACCCAATTGATGAAATCTCGCAGTCTGAACTGCTGAGAAAAAAGTCAGTGTCCCCATTCCTGCATCTAAATATGTAAGGTAACTCCCAAGATTCATGGATGTATTACTTCCCCAACGCTTCATACCTGCCCACTTGATGGTACTTTAGGCAGTATTGAAATTGTAATGTTGTCACTGGCAATGTTATATGGCCGTGGATTAACCATTCTGTAGACGGTGACTCAGCCACGGTGAAAGGTAATTGGTCCAATCTTTCAATGTGCAGCATTGTATACTCCGCATCTCTTTGTGCCATTGTTGTCTGCCTGGTAGTTAAATTTTAGGCCGAGAACAGAGACATACTGTTAATATATCGTCAGGGCACGTGAACAAAACGCAAGGATTGTAGCTTCCAGCTCAAAAAAAGAATGGATTGCAACTGTGATTGACCATGTTGTAGGATGGACAGATCCTGTTCCATTATATCTATAGCAGAAGATACAATGTTGCCCAGTGAATAAATCCTGGATGATAGTGTGATCATGACATTGTCAACCACTGCCAAAGTCTTTTGTAAGTTAACCCTGTCACAAAACCTCTATGCAGCTTCCTGTTGAGATATTTTCTAAACTTCATTGTAGATGGCGTATAAAAAGCGTTTACGACGTGGTTTCCGGGGACCTAGCAAAAAATCTCTTAACTCCATGTTATCTGATAGCAAGGATAAGTGTTGTTCTGGAACAGTGTTGAGGTTCTTAGCCAATCAAGGCATAACTTCCCAACACTGTAGGATGTCACCGCCCTCGGATGTTCTCGTTTTATATAGCATTGGTCAGGCCTATGGATACTAAACCCTTCTGTGGTATCCTTTAATCTTGATTGACCCCTTTGTGTCAATAGGCCAAACTAACCATCCCTTCCAATTGGGGTCTGAAGAATTATATGAACCCTCATGTATAACGTCATTCAGTGTATTCTCACTACGTGATGTATAATTCTGCCACCCCTCAAAGCATGTAGGTGAGGGAATCTGAGGTGTGTTCAAAGTGAGCATATTTGTCTTTGCAGGTGTAGGTGCAACCTTATAATAATATGAAGTTGGGTCTGAAGTGTTTAACCCAGAATAATAAGCAAACTTTTGGGCAAATGTTTGTGAACTACCTTTCGGTGGTGTTGGGCAAGTTCCCATTGATGGTAAGTAAAAACATTACGTGAAATACTTGTCTCGTGCAAGAAATGATGACCATAGTATTGGTAATAATACATGATGTTAAAATCTGATGTTTCATCATACAATTCATTTTTTGAAAAAGCAGCACTTTGTTCTAAATCAGACATCATGCTATTTACCGTTTCAAAATTCCAAGCATCAGAGAATGTACTGGAGGTGATGATATCATTTAAAGAAACTTTAAATACATGTGGTATTTCTAAAAGTTCAGTGGGACTAAATACATCATAGGAAACCATGTCCCAAACTATTCCTTCAGGAACTGGAACTGCAGTAATGTTCACAAAGGACACGTCTCTTTTTTCATGATGAGATGGCGTATGAGGTTTCAGGACCAAGTTCACATGTTGTACTGTGGTGAAGCGTTCTGGGAGATAATGTCCATTCAGAAGCAGTAAAAAGACAATCACTACTACTATCCAAAGGACTAGGCACAGTAGACCAATTGCAATCCAGAGCTGTAGCCAGGGAGAAACAAAGTAAGTCTTTTTCAGCCAAAGGTAGATGTTGTATACTTATTCTTTTCGGGAAACAGAAGCTGGTGGTGACTCAGGTTTACTTGGATCCAGAAAGAAGGTATAAAAACCGATGAAGTAGCCAGATGCTGTGCGATCTATCTTTGGTAGCTCATCATGTCTTGTTGAACTGGTATTTGATTCATTTTTAGACATATTCGCATAGATGTCAGTATTAGGCCGAATTGAGATCTGCATTTCATTTGCGTTTTGTTGTTGTTCAGTTTCGACTGGTATGAGTTCTATTCCATTGTTGGCAACTCCGTTACTTCGTAGAGTAGAATCTTCAAACGTTATTAGTCTTTCTGTCTGAACTTCCTGTATGGTAGTGAGAGGAGATCAGCGGTTACCCAGGAGCCCACTCGGCCTGCTATTCAGTATCAGCCACATAGTGTGGTTTGATCAGATCAATAGAGACAAACCTATTTTGACGGCAAGAGGTGGAAGAAGTACTGTCCTTGTTCCTTTAACAGCCAGGACAGGTACAGGCGCTCTGTAAAATGACCCAAATCTCTTCTGTGACCAGGTCCCCAATCTTTGGGATCCAGGCAGGTCTTGCCGGGACTGCTTTAACTTTCCCAGTGGCGGTGCGTTTTACTTAGATGTTGCTTTGTAGTGCCTGAAATTCACTGAGTTCCTGTAAAACAGCCAAACGAACATTGATGTCAAATGACTTTTCATCCGCCACTGTGCTGCCACCATCGAGGTCAGGTAACCACATCCTTGTCCCAAACAGGACCTCGTAAGGAGTACAGCCTCCCAGGGAGCTTCTTGGCATGTTATTAAGTGCCCTCTGGACCCCATATATGTGATTGACCCAACTGCCACTCGAGTCTAGTACCCTCGCTGTTAAGGATTGCTTCAAGTCCTGGTTTTTCCTTTCCACGATCGAATGTTCCTCGGGATGATATGGAGAGGAGTGCCGCAATGCCACACCCAAACTTCCGCAATGCCACACCCAAACTTCCCATGGCTTCCTTGTAAGCCCGAGAGCTAAACGCTGGGCCACAGTCAGAATGTAATATGCAAATTGCATATGTCCCTATGAAGACTCGCAAATCCTTTATAACAGTTTGGACATCAGCCGAGCGCTGGGGCCAAACCCACAGGAATCTAGAGCATGAATCCATTGCTACCAAGATGTACTTGCAAAGCCCGTCAGATTGTAAGGGGCCGCGGTGGTACAAATAGACATATGCAAGAGGTCTGTCTGGAATCAGTAGTGGTGTTTGTAGTAGACGCGCTACAGTGGAACCCTTCATCTGCTGACAGATGTCGCACTTAAGGACAAATGCTTTTGTCTGTTTGGTTAGACCTGACCACCAATATCGTTGTTTCAACAATGAAACTGTTGCAGTGATACCTGCATGTGCTGAGCCCAGACCCTCTTGTGCAGCTAGTATTAAATCTAATCTGCGATACATGTTTGGTAATACTCTATCCTCCACTCCTGGAATTTGAGCATACAGAATATTTTGTGCATCTAGCTTGTATTTGAATGGAAAACCTTTTGGCAAGGATGTGCTGTTTTTGCGTGAAGCGATGACAGCTACCATTATCTGTCCATCTACTCTTGTGTAAGAACGAGTGATAGCACCTATGGCAGCAGTTCTCACTGTCGCCTTGGTGGCTTCATCAGCCAATGAATTCCCTTTGATGTGTACGCCAACACGTTGATGACTCAGCGTATGAATCACTTGAGCCCACGGCAAGCCTTTTTTTAGCTCTGCCACTTGTTCCCAAAGCATTTCATGTTTTATTGTGCAACCTTTTGAATCTTTAAATCCATTCTGGCGCCAGTAGCAAAGATATTCCTTGTATGACTGGACACAGTAGTACCAGGGCTTTTAGTTCTGCCAGCTGAGCCGTGCAATCTCCTAGAGACTGCATCTGCGTATGGCTAGCACAGAACTTGCCGCCCTGCATACAACCCTTTACAATTGCACATGCTGCGCTGTATTACTTTTTACTTCCTACGGTTGGCTGAGCTGAACCATCTGTGTAAATTATATAATCATACTGATCTAGAGGCATTATTTCATTCAGGAAAGGATATTCTTGTTCGTACTGCAGAAATGCTTGTGTTTTTATTGTAGAGTCAAATTTATAGTCTACATCTCTTGCAGTGAGAGAATTAGCTCATTATATCCATTGTGGATGTAGTGATTTAGCGTTATGAACACTTGCTTTAGTAACAGCCTGTAAGGTTGGTACTGGGGCACAACAATTATTTGTTTCCCCTGAGCCAGTGCTCTCTCTCTCTCACTACATCATTAGGATTTTTGCAGTGGATGCAAAGCGCATTTCAGTGTTTGTGTACAAATGAGATTTTTATGCAATGGTTACTGTTTCACCTTCATTGAAGGTGATGTGAGTGTACCCGGATTGACTCGCGATTACACGGACCAACAAATTCATAGTGATTACACGCGTGTGTAATTGTTTAGAAGCGAGCATGTCAGCATGTAGGGAACTAAGTATATCGGTGTGTTCCTGTTCCAATGTCGAATTGAAAAATCAGGTCTAATTAAGTTTCACTCTTTCTGCGTAATCCAAAATGTGTGTTCTGCCAAAATTTAGGTTGGAGCTGTGCACTTTCTAAAACGTTTGCTGCAAGGCTTTTCCCTTCACTTGTGAGCTCACATCCCAAAAATAGGACATTGAGATGGGAAGTTTTTGATTTCTTAAAGTTAAATTTGTAGCCCCCTGAGGCGAACCCCAAAATTATGTTGTTCACGCTGGCCAAATGATCCAATAATTAATCGTCGGTCAAATAAATATCATCTACATAGGACAATGCCTCCTCATCAAAATTTTGAAGTAACTCTGATATTCTTACTGACAACAACCCAGGGCTATTCTTATACCCCTGGTGCAATCTACAAAATTGACACTGAGAGCCTAGGGCTGAGAATGCTGTCAAATATCTGCTCTCAGGTTCTATATTCTGGCAGAAGAATCCATTTGAGATATCTAGTGTTGTTTTGTATTTTTTCCGCACAATGTTATTCATTAATGCGTCACTATGTGCATTTTGTACTGCTAATGTTTTCGTGCATGTGTTCAAATGTCTGTAGTCTAAAACTAGACAATATGAATTATCAGGCTTTAATATGGGAAACAAAGGATTAGTCCTGGGAGAGGTGTAATTCTTTATAACACATTGGTATTCAAGTTGATCTAAGATCTCTCTTACTTGTTTTTTGGCGTCATGTTTTATTGGGTATTGTCTCTGTGGAGATGGCATATTTTTTACTAGGATTACATGATGAGGTGACTCAGCATCCCACCCTACATGATTGCGGTATAATGTAGGAGCCATTGCTACCGCCCCACTCCTGCGCGTATGAATGTTTAGTGATTCTGGAATGAGGTCGGAGAAGGCTTGTAAAATTAGAGTTTCTCCCTTTGCGCAATCCATAACAAACTGCTAAAAGGATATCATATCCAAAGGACAGGTTCTCCCAAAAGAGACCTTTAACTTTCCGGGGTATGCCCCCTTCCATATGGATTGTTATTTCATATATATCTGATGTGGGACACTTGCCGTGGTATCTGGTGTCTCCACTGTGATATATTCCTTCAACACCGCTGTCACCAGAAATTCCATCAGGTTCTGGCATGCTATTGTTACTTCTGCTGCGCTGTCTATTATCGTCAGAGCCCATTCCCTGTTCAGAAGTTGTTTCCTCAGCAGCCTGGGCATTTCTTATTTTAAGGCCTGCTACTTTCGTTTTACAAGTCGATGCACAGTTAAGCAGCTTGATTTGTTTGCAGATATTCAACGAGGTATTTCCAAAAGTCTCTTGGTTTGGATCCAATGGGCAGCTCCTCCTCATATGTTTGTAGGGTATCTTTACAATAGGCCATGTCTTTAAGCCAGCTTGGTCTTTGGGGCTTCTCTACTGCCCCAGCATAGTGAGACTCTGCGTTTGGCTAGAAGTAAGGCTATTGTGCAAAATTTACGCTTAGTAGCTCGCACCTCACGTATGAGTCCCAGCAGACATGTACGTATCGTGCACTCAATAGTAACACCCACAATTTCACCCAGCGTCTTGACCACTTGTACCCAATATACATTTATTGCATCACAATACCAGGCAAGATGTATGATATTGGCCTCTTCTGCACCACACCGCTGACACCGAGCCTCTGAATGGAGCCCATATTTACAAAGTCTGTCTGGAGTGTAATATGTTTGATGTAGGTATTTATAATGCAAAATGCGCAGATTACCATTCGGTGTGAGCATGCCAGTGAGGGTGCAGCAAGTTTTCCATTCAGCCTCTGTGAGATGGTTGTCAAGTATAGTATTCCATCGCATTAAAGCTTTGTGCGTAGTGCCATCTATGTCCTCCTGTAGTGTAGAGTATAGTTTTGATACCAAACGTGTGTTACGAGGTTCAGTGATAATCCGCTGTAGTGTGGTTAATTGCGGCGGCTCAGCAGGATAAGAGGGATATAATTTCTTGATGGCTCCCTGTAGTCTATAATATGTGAATTTAAAGAGTAATGTCTGATTACTAATTTATGTTAGTTCTTTAGGTTCTATAAAGGAGCCATTTTTGAACAGATCCCCCATTGTATCTATACCTACTTGTTTTAGTAGACCTATTCCTACATCTTCGCAAGTTACTGATAGTTCCGGATGATGATGTAGGGGCATCGCAGGTGCATAAAGCGGCGGTTTACGAGCCAATCTACCCATCTTGCACCATGCTGCATTAGTGGCGTCAATGGTATTGATGTCTTGGGAGTGTAGCGGGGGTCGGTTGTGAGTTATAATAGCATTCAGCGGAGTTGGATGTGCATCTCCTTCTTCTATTGCCACATGCGTTAGATATGGGACACGGTGATACCAGCAATGCGCATATTGCGCTTGCGCGCATAGATAATAGAGGAGAAAATCTGGGACCTTGAAACTGCCTCTGGAGTAGGGCAGTACAAGGGAGCGCATCTCAATTCGGGCTTGCTTACTCGCCCAAATCAGACGTGTTACCATAGCATTCAGACTCTTAAACACAGCTGCTGGAGGTGTGATAGGGATGTTATTGAAGAGGTATAGAAATTTAGGAAGAATGACCATTTTAACAATGGCCAGTCGATCCACCAATGTTAATGGAAGTTGTATTCAGCGCTCTATTTTACCCTCCATGGCACTTATCACTCTCCCACAGTTTGTAAGAATCACTATTTCTGGATCTCTGTGGTACCAGATGCCTAGGTATTTGACGGGGTCCGTCTGCCATTCAAGGGGGAACTCTGTAGGATGTGGCTTTGTAGTGTCTGTTAAGGGTAAAATGAGAGATTTAGACCAGTTAATTTGGAGCCCAGAATGACGGCCAAACTTAATATATTCTCTCAGCAATGGGGCCAGGTGCGTATCAGGGTCCCGTACATATAGTACCATATCATCCGCGTATATGGAGATATGTAATGGGCTTTGGGGGAACTGAAGCGCAGAGAAATGATGTCTTTGCCGTATTTTGCACGCCAATGGTTCAAGGGCTATTGCAAAGAGTAAAGGGGATAATGGGCATCCCTGCCTTGTGCCTCTTGCAATTGGTATGGTATCGGATACATACTTATTGACTTTGACTCTTGCTGTAGGCGCTGTGTAAAGTATTTGGACCCATTGTAAGAAAATTGGCGGAAACCCCATTCTTTGTAATACCGTGTGGAGATAGGGCCATTCAATTGAATCAAAAGCTTTTGCTGCGTCCAGTAGGACTGCAGCAGCCTTCGTATTCGGGGTCAGATAGTGTGACAGTGCGAATAGCGTTCTTGTGTTGTGGGTTGTTGATCTACCAGGTATAAATCCCGATTGATCCGGGAGTATGAGATTGGTCATGAGTGGCTGTAGACGTTTTTCAAGAAGTTTGGCCAATATCTTAGTATCTGCATTAATTAAGGACAGAGGCCTATAAGAGTCACATTGTTCTGGGTCTTTATTTGGTTTTAAGAGAGCGATAAGCATGGCTTCTCTCAATCTGGGAGGTAAGATCTGTTTGTCATGGGCATCCCCGTACATTTCTACAAGGTGAGGCGCCAGTTGGTCAACAAATGTCTTATAAAATTCACAGGTGAAGCCATCTGGCCTGGCGCTTTCCCATTTGGAAGTGATTTAATAACTTCAGTTACCTCCTCCACCGTTGCCGGCGGGGAAAGATTTCTCTTTGCGTGTCCGAAAGCCACGCTATCGCCACATCCTCAAGATAATTAATGATTTCAGAGGGTGGAGCAGTGTTTTGTGATGCATATAGTTCACCATAGGTACCCATGAACGCGTTTAGTATAGACTGTGCATAATATTGAAGCACACCTTTATTACCTTTACTGCCAGGACTATTTGTGGCATATAGCCAGAACAGATTTTGTTCGCTAAGACATGCCCTGGTCTGTCCCCTTCGCCGTAGGAGCGTGCAGTTTGGCTTTTCACTAGGTATTTTAGTTCATCGTCTGCAAATGTCTGATATTCCGACATGACGTTTCTAATCTCGCCTAGTGTCTTTGTGCTGTGTGTGCGTTCGTATTCACGCTCCAGTGCACCCAGTGTAGCCTCCCGCTTACTAAGTTGGCTGCGTATATCTTTTATTATACCCACGTTTGTGCTAATACATATACCCCTTATAGTGGCTTTAAAGGCTTCCCATAGTAAGCTAGGATCCTCAGTGGATGGCTTGTTTAATGTGAAATAGTCAGTAATGGCCTGGCTGATAGTTTCAGTGTAGACAGAATCTAGTAGTGCCTTTACATTGAACCTCCAAGCATACAGTGGGGGTGTGTAATGTGGAAGGTCTATTGACAATAGCACCGGGTTATGGTCAGAGAGGATTTGGGGCAGGTGGCGTATACCTCGGGTCCATGCTGCTATTTCCTCCGTTCCTAGCCAATAGTCAATACGAGACCAACTATTATGGATCACAGAGGTATGAGTGGCCTCCATAATCCCAGGGTGTCGGGCTCTCCAGAGGTCGATCAAGTGAGTTTCAGACATAATATCCCATAGTACTCCCACCGCTCGTCTATGTGGCTCCCGTGATATGCCCGATCTGTCCAGGTCATCATTTAAAGCGAGGTTCAGGTCCCCTCCCCAGAGCAGAGCCGTTTCAGGTAACTCATTAATTTTACTCCATACTAATTTATGAAAATCAGGATCATCCACAATCGGACCATACGTATTTATCAAAGCCAGTCTTTGCCCCCTGATGTGTCCCGTTACAATGACATATCGACCCAAGTCATCTGAGGTGGTACTATCTACATTAAACTGCGTCCCTTTTTGTACCAAGATCAATACGCCCCTCGAGTATGTAGAGTATGAAGAACTGTGTACCATCTCTGCCCATTTGTTTCCAATGTTACTTTTATGCATAGGGGCTAAATGAGTTTCTTGAAGGAGGGCGATATCAATATGGAGCCGGTCAAAATAAGCAAATATTTGTCGTATCTTTTTCGGGTTGTTTAGCCCTCTAACATTCCATGTCACCAGATTAAGTTGCGTTGGTTGTAGTCTATCTATAGTTGAGGGCATAAGTTATCTCACAATGTATTGCTGATCACTGCTCAAAGTATGTGCATCTGATGTTGCTATTAGAAATATGGCGACAATAAGTAAATTAGTATTAATCTGCATATCCGCAATGTATCTCAAGCACCGCAATCTGCATAACATTCCCCAAACCCATCCCACCCAACCCCCTCCCACTTTGACATCCCAACCATGCCAAAGACATACACTTAACAGAATTGTCAACATAACGAAACCTTTGATGGGGAACACCCGCCTGGGGGGATCCGCCAACAGCACACAACTCCATCCGTCACAGTGGATGTGGTCGGGTGTGACGTTAATAGTGCAGATGTAAAGACTACCCTATTACACGTTATCCATTGTAGGATGTACAGTTACCATTTAGTTTTCGGACAAAGTAATACACTATTCTGGGTTGTCCTTCTGTGCGAATCTGCTTATTTGGTTACATGCATTAGTGAACCAAGAAATGTGGCATAGCAATCCACAGCCTACAGTTCCAGCTACAGCAACCACGTCACACAGCTGAGGTTGCACATAGGCATTTCTTTACATATCTATCCCTGTCCAGTTCTTCATTAGATACAGTTTTACGTTCTAGCATAGCGTCGACCAATACAGCCACACAGCAGCAGTCGTATTGAACAGACAAGACTGGTTACAAGCCTAGCGTCCACGTCTGCTTCCCAGAATAGGTCAATATATGCCCAGTCCATACATTACCACCAGTAGAGATTAGCGCAGTTCGTTTTCTCAACAGCTAGGCCGCATTACCCATACCCTCCATCAGCAGGATGTAGTATATAGGAGAAACACCTATATCCCTGAGACAGCAACACCGTCACAGAATCCTCAGAATGTTGCAGCAGATATGTTACACATAGTACGTGAGAACAGTCTGCCCACGTCATAGTACAGCTCTTTAGGCTTACTCCGGTCTCTTCAGCCATCCACGGTGAATTT
This sequence comes from Triturus cristatus, assembly GCF_964204655.1. Taxonomy (NCBI): domain Eukaryota; kingdom Metazoa; phylum Chordata; class Amphibia; order Caudata; family Salamandridae; genus Triturus; species Triturus cristatus. The sequence goes on from NC_140588.1 coordinate 794,138,991, forward strand.
AGTCCGAGTAAAATATCAAAACTGTTCGTGGGTCATTCAGACTCCTGAGCCTGTTCATTGCGTTTCAGCTCCTTACGCTTATTGAGTACTGTTTTCATAAAGTCCTGCACCGCTTTTGGTGTCTGAAGAACCATGGCACGTCCATCATGCGTCACCCTTAGCCTAGCAGGGTATAACATTGCATATTCGATTCCCAGTTCTCGAAGTTTCTTTTTTGCAGGATAAAGTCCTTACGTGCTTCCTGTACCGTCAACGTAAAGTCTGGGTAAAAGGCTAGGGTGTTACCCTGGTCGGTGATATGTTGCTTTTCCCTTGCCATCCGCAGTATTGCGTCCCGGTAGTTGAGGACCCGGGCAATGATGGGCCGTGGTGGGGATACCAGGCGGCGGCTTCGGGGCTAATGATCTGTGCGCACGCTCAATAATTAGTACCGTCGACAGGTTGTTGGCATCAAAGATGTCGCGCCGCATGTCTTCCACATATGTTTCCAGCTTCCCTGTGTTCGTAGTTTCAGGGACACCCGCAATTCTAATGTTATTGCGGCGCGATCTTGCTTCTAAATCCTCAGCCTTGTTCTTTATGACCTCCAGGATCTTCTCCATATCTGCGCATTTGCGGGTTGTAGTGTGGGCTTCATCTTCGACTGCAGTTATGCGATCTTCGGCCGCGTCTAGCCGTTCCCCTTGTTTATCCAGTTTCGCAGATATGTTATCTACCCGTTGGGTGAGCGAGTCTAATTTACCGTTTATGTCTTGCAGGCTATGCTGTATGACCTGTAACATGTTTTCCATGGCCTTGCTCGTCGTGCACTCCGCTTCCAATTCTGTATCGGAGTGTGCAGTTGCGCCTTTAGTGCTGTGCTTAGTTTCAAATGTTAATTTCGGCTGCTGTTTATCTGGCTTACCCTTTGCGGCAACGGAACAAAACAGCAAATGATTGCAGTAGATGACGTATATTTAGCTCCTCAGCTGTGGCCGTGGGTTGTCTTTGTGCAGCCGTGCAGCAGTGAACGATAATTGTAGGAGTCGTAACCAGGTTTTATATCAGCATCTAGCCATGAGGAGACAGCACACCAGGACGACCCACAAAACACCACGGTCGGTGCAATCATAGGTCCCCCAGAGGGACGCCACCCCTGGGCATTGGCAACTCCGCTGCTAGATCAGAGAGTGTGTAGTTCACTTTGGTGTGGCAGCATTGTGGGCACCAGTTACAGAGGGACCTCAACAATGTCAACGGTGTGATCATAGAGTTTACTGCTACGCATGTCCGGTAACGAGATGCAGCATGTATTATGCGCACTAATCACCAGTAATGCCTTACGTTGGTGTTGGCATCAACTGCAAACAGTATACATCCCATGGTACGCAGATATAAGTGTCAGTCTCGCTTCGCCGCAATGCATCACAGGGATAGTCAGCCACAGCATCGACATGCGAGGGAACTGCCTTTAACTTTACTCCATGGGCAAGCAGCTCATCAGGAGCATAGCAGCCCTATGTGTTGTTATATGGGCAGCTGTTACATCAAGTCTCATGCAATATGTGCAGCAACAGGGAAGCAGATCAGCATAACATAAGGTACTATGTGGGGAGCGGTGCCAGTATGTGCATTCCTTCGTCTCTTATCAACATTGTACATGACTTCAGCTCGTTGATGTTATGCAAGTAGATCTCCGATTACAGCACCGCTGCGGCAGTCCACCATTTTGCACCGCCTCGCTGCATGTCGCCGTTTGCGTGAATAGTGAAGCCTACACAGTTTATGGCTTCCAAAGTGCCCCAGCAATACTCTCAGCGAATATTACACAGCTCCAGCCCTGAAACGGTAGTATAGTTTTCGGTGTCAGCCGCCCCAGTAGGTCTCACCGCAAGTTCCAGCCGCTCCGATCAGCCACCGCATAGGGCGCCGCCATTTTGGTATCGCGGGGCCGTCCCCTCGCGCCAATATTTCGCTCATGGTTTTCTGGAGTGCAGGGCGTCTCACGGTGCCTACAATTCGCTCCTACCGCTGCCGGGAGGTTCTGACGCCTGGAGGAGCGTTCTGCTATCAATTTGACATCTGCAGCTCGTTCTTTTTGTCGGATTAATATCCCACCCGGCGGAGCTGTTTTAGGAGGCAGCCTTTCCGCAGTGCGCCCTCTAGCGCCCCTTACTTTCTTCTTCTTAAATTGAGCTTTTGATTTATCTTCTTTTCTGATATTATAGTCTGAAGTGCGATGAGTGTCTCTTGGCTTTGCTCGCTCTTCTGATCTGTGTTCTGACCATCTTTCCCTCTCAGAGCTTTTTGTTGAACTTTGGAAGGAACGAGAGGAACGTGTATCAGTATCCTGATACCTGTCAGGTTTTCTAATGTTATCACGGTTCCTAAGGTTGTACTTCCTTTCAGAGGGCTCCTGTTGAGGAGACTCACCCCGTGATTGTGATGTATTCTGCTTATTTTTTTGTGGTTTATTATCCCATTTCTTTTTAGAAGAATCCGGTGCTTGCTTCACGTTATCCTTTTCAGGATTACCCATTACTTGTGGCTTCATAGGTCTAGCTCCCAAATTATCTCTACTTAATTTGGCGTATGTATCTTCAATAATGTTTGGTAAATCCAGATCCTGTTGTGCAGGAGTGCATTCCCTTAGGCGTTGGCATATGGCCACCGCTGCTGCCTCCCCTTTTATGTTTGCTAACGTAATTGTAGATACCTGGAAAAAAAATCCTATTAATGTCATCCCTAAGTTTAGAGCAGGTTCTGATCCATACTCATTCTGTATCTACCTTAATACATCTGGTATCACTGCTATTGAAGGTGTACCATGAGTCCTGGTATAGATTGCAGCGAAGCCTGTACCCCAAGTGGTACAATCCTCTATCGGAGGAGCTATCCCCATCGGCTAGCACATTGTCAGTATTCTGTGTTTTTCTTGTGGACTGTGTGTGGAAATACTGCCTCTAACTGTGCTATTTTCTGAGCTAGCCAGAATGGCATTTGCTCACATTTAGTGGGCATTCTTCCCATAACTGCGTTCAGTGTTTGTGGGGTAATTTTAGTTGCGGTCCTTTGTAGTTGACCTGCTGGAGTAACCCTTGTGGGTTGTAGTGTGAGTGTTCTCATAACGAACTGTGTCAGATTTCTGTAAAGTTTTCTTATTTCTTTGTGAAGTGGATGTAAGTCTGCAATTGGCAATCTGTCAACTTCTGGATGCGGTGTGAAAGCAGCCAGGACCGGCCAAGTTGCTCCGTCTCTGCTGATCGGACCGAGTCTTACTTTGTTTGTGGTGTGTGGGAGGGCACCTTTAAACCAGTTTATATGTTCCTGGTACATTAACAGAATCTCAATGTCCTCGTATTAATTGTATTCTTCTGGTATTTCATCTGGAATGTAAGAATGAAATGTATGTGTGCGTGCATCTGCAGGTGGGAATTTAATTCATGAGTACAACACCTCCATCCTGTATGCTTCGTGCCAGTAAGGGAACAGTCCCACCTAATTCTGGGACTCCAAAATCTGCTAATTTTAAAGAAAGTGCATTTCTAACATTTTCTGAAATGTTTATAACACCTACCTGCTCTGCGTCTCCTGTTGCATTTGCATGTAATGCCACTCCTTTGTTATCTTTGCCAGAAATTGTTCAAAAATAGTTTCAAGGAGAATAAGATAAGGTTTTATGCACAATGTAGGAAACTGTAATCCTTCAAGCTTGAATAAGCCTACAGCTAATACATAGGATACACCTACTCAGCTGCGGCGGATTTTTACCTTCCCGCTCCAGACGTCACTGGATATCTGTGATTAGAGGTTTCTGTGAAAGCATGACTGAACTACTCAGATTTGACCGTTAAATAAGAACCAAACCAGCATTGGCAGTATCATGTAGTGTAGTTCTTACAAATCTATATAGGATCTGCGCGTTTAGACAACATAAACTAAGGGATCGGTGTCAAGACTAATTCCAGACACCCCAAAAGGATATGTTAGTCTGTTAGTCCTGCTAGCTCATAGTGCAACTACGAGCCCCTCTTACCAAGGAGCAAATAGCTTCTGGCAACTATCGAACATGACAACCCTTACCCCTCAGGGATCGTGGAAACAGTACAGTACTTTTCGCTCAGTCTCTCGTGCTCACTTTGTCTCAGAGAGATACACAGAATAAATGGTGGGGATGTTTTTCAAAAAGAATTTGTTGAGCCAATGTCATTCTAGCATTAAATACGTGTGCTGCAACAACCATGAGACAGAAACAAATATATACCGTTATAAGCACCAACCGAGTTAAGAACAGGTAGAATTCTACCACAGTCCTAAAACAATAAATATATGCAGGCATATAGATAGGTGACAGTAATAATGCATACTCCTACGATGCAACTCTAACTAGATGTCCCTAAGTGTACCTAGCATTTATGTAGGTGTATAGCCAAGAATCCCCTTACGATAAAGCCAACCCCATTATCTGATGTGGGAGAATGAAGGATCCCGTCTTGGTCTCAAGAAGGACACACTGCGCAGGATGTCAGACCACTGTGTGCTGGAGTGTCTGCGTGCAGGAACCTCAGTGTCTTGCGTGGAAGTCTTTTTCTCCTCTACCTTGCCCAGTGAAGATGTAGTGCTTATATACCTAAAAGGTACCCTTAGGGGTTCTACCTAAAAGTGTACTATGGGCATGTTGGGCAAGGATGACAATAGAGGTGACCATTATGCAGAGTTATTATGCAGAAGATGGTAATCCTGCTGTGATACTGAGAATCCTCATGCATAATACATGAGGCTAGTTTTCAGAGACAGCCACATGACAGTCATGTAGCACATAATTATGTAAAAGGTCAGCGCCAGACTCGTTATGTAGATCAATGGTAGGACAGAGGTAGGTAAAAGGTTGTGTAGCTACCTAGCCTATACTGGAGTACATTGGGGTTCATAACAACTCACCCTTACATTCACTGAGACACCCATTCACTCACCTATACAGTCACGCACCCACTGAATCATCCATACAGGCACTCATACACCCACTAATTCATCAATACACCTTGGTATATATATTTAACACTCAAACTTTTTTGAGATCTCATCAGTGATGTCACTGACCAGGTCATGAGTGATGTAATATGTGAGGTCATAAGCAGTGCATTGCAGTGGGTGCGAATTATAGTTAGCTCGGCTAACTATAACTGCTGGTTTTCTCGGGTTTTGCATGAGTGAAATCTGAGACAAACCTATTCACTCATCTATACAGGCAGTTACACACACCCTCACCCACCCACACATACATTGAGGCACCCACAGATGTACTCAGACAACCAGTCACTCACCCATACAGAAACTCACGTACTCACTCACACACCTATACAACCACTTAGACAACAACCAACAGACAGATACAGACTTTCACACAAGTCACTCACCCATACATTCACTGAGACACTTAATTATTCACTTATACAGTTACTCATGCACCCACTGAATCATCCAGTCACTGAATGATGTCATCAGTGATCTCATCATTGATGCTACTGACCATTGGCAATGGTTTGCACCTTTGTCCAAGTAGGGACCCTTGCTTCGAGTCAGGGTAAGGGAGTTACGCTCTTAGACAACCCCTGCTCACCCCCTTGGCAGCTGGCACGAGCAGACAGGCTTATCTCAGATGCAATGTGTAAAGCATTTATGCACACATACAGTAACACAATGAAAACACTACAAATGGACACCGCATCAGTTTAGAAAAATAAGGAAATCTTTATCTAAACAAAACAAGACCAAATTGACAAAAACCACCATACATATATCAACATATCATCAAAAATAGGTTATTCACAAAAATAAGTATTGTAGCAACAATGAGCTCCACCCGGGGCTATTACAACATCATGACAGGTGAAAAATCCCACAGTATGGCGCCAACCACGAGGTGCGGGGTGTCGGGCCCGGAGTCACACAGATCCCAAAGAACAGTACCTTGGCAAATTATGAAAACAAAGACAGTACAGGGCGTTCAAGGAGGTGATGCTTCGTTGGTGCCGGGTGGCGCAGGTTCCTTTCTACCACAGTGGAGGTGAAGCGTCAGTTCCTTACAACCGTAGGGGAGGTGAGGCGTCGGTTCCGTACTGCGATGCCGGGGAGGGGAGGCGTCGGTTCCTTACTGTTTTCGGGAAGGTGACATCAAGGTGGCAGAGAGGCATTGGCGAGGTGTCGATGGGTTCGGGAGGTCGCACACGTCGGGTATCGCCTCCGCAATGTTGAAGCACTGGTGTCAGTGAGGTCGGGGCTGCCGTGCGAATCAGGGCAGTGCATTGTGAGTCACGGTGCCCTCGGTTCCGATGCAGGCAGCGGCCTCGGTGACGGCATCTGAGTCTATAGAGTGTGGGGTTGCCAGGCGTCGAGGCCGCGGTGCAAGTCGGGCGGCGCATTGTGCACCTCACAAGTGGTGCCTGCGACTTTGTTGCAGGTCATGGCGTTGCTCTTGCTTTTTCCCTTTGTGGCAGCTGCAGTTCCAGGAGCAGGAGGACAGAGGGCGTGAAGTCTTTGTGTCCCTGAGACATCAGAACAGGAGGTAAGCTCTACACCAAGCTCTTGGAGATCTTCAAGCAGGATACACAGCACAGTTCAGTCTTTGTCCTCTCCTTGGCAGAAGCAGCCACTGCAGGCCAACCCAGCAAAACATCCACACAGCAATGGGGCAGTACTTCTCCTTCAGTTTTCCCATCTCTTCTCCTTGGCAGAGGTTCCTCTTAAGTCCAAAAGTAATCTAAAGTTCTGGGGTCTGGGCTCCAATATTTATACCACATTGTCCTTTGTTCTCTTGTGGCAAAACGTCTCTCCGCTCAGTCCAAATCAGTTCTGTCCTCTGTGGTCCAGCTTCTTGGCAGGAGGTGGAGACAACATTGTGCACAGGAGACCTGGCCTATTCAGGTGCAAGGAAAACTCCTCCCACTACTCGGAATGCAGCCCAGGTCTATTCAGCTCAGCTCTGAGTCATCCATGAAAAGCAGGACTCACCTCAACCCCCCGACGGCTGTCTACGGATAATGCTCATCCCCAGCTCCTGTCACCCCAAAACCAAACAGTCAATACACAATCCAGCAAAGGCACATAGGATGGCTGAGCAAGGAAAGGACCACTTTCGAAAAGTGGCATTTTCGAACATACAATTTAAAAACCATCTTTTAGTAAAGAAGGTTTTTAAATTGTATGTTCGAAAATGAGCCTAAAGTCCATTTCTTTATCGTTTTCCAAAGGAAAGTTATACTTGTAATTTGTTACAAAAAAATTCCCATGTTACCCTATGGGACAGATAGCCTTTCAATAGTGAAAATAGAAATTGGCAGCATTCCACTATCAGGACATGTAAAACACACCAGCACATGTCGTACCTTTTACCTACACTGTACCCTGTGCATGGTGGTACCTTGGGCTTACCTTAGGGGCACCTTACATGAAAGGGAAGATTTGGGTATCTGAAGTGGTTGCACTTGCCAGGTCGACATATCAGTTTAAATCTGCATGCAAACACTGCAGTGGCAGGTCTGAGATATCTTTTTCAGGGCTACTCATGTGGGTGGCACAATCAGTGCTGCAGGCCCACTAGTAACATTTGATTTACAGGCCCTGGCACACTCAGTGCACTGTACTAGGGACTTACCTAGTAAATCAAATATGCCAATCATGGATAACCAATTATGTTCACAATTTACACATAGAGCATATGCACTTTAGCACTGATTAGCAGTGGTAAAGTGCCCAGGGTCATAAAGCCAAAAAAACAGGTCTGGAAAAATAGGGAAAGAAGCAAAATGTTTGTGGATATTCCTGCAAAAAGGGCTATTTCCAACACACCCATATAAAGTCTGCAGTTCCCCGAGCCACTTAAAACATGGGCGTTCAATTCTGTCTTGACAGTTCTGTTGTTTGTAAGCGAAGGCTACTAGAGTCTTTCATGGCAACTTGACACGTCTTGGGTTAGCAACAAGGGTTTTGGTCTTTAAGAGTCAAAAAGGCAGTGCACTAACCTTTATTTTAAGTCTGTTTGTTTTCTCCGTTCTTTTGCCTTTGTTCGAAGTTGCTCTGAGCCAAAAGGGAGCTTGCATGGGATCAAAACTTGCCAGGAAACAGGAGCAGAGCTTTTGTGCTGTTCAAAAACCTTGCTGAAGAAAAGATTAGATAAATCAGCTGATTGGGCTGAGAGAAATCTCCAGCAAGTGAAGAGATAAGGGGTTACCTCCCGCACATCCAAAGCCAATTGCCAGCTTAAGTTTTGAGTACTGTTTTAAACCTCCTGAGGCACGTGCAGCCCTCAACAGCTGCAGGGCGTGTCACGGCATGCAGTGAAGTGGCTGAGTGTAAAAAAGGCTGGGCCTCTGGGATACACATGCAAACACACATTCAGGGAAATCAGCATGAAGTTTTAAAAACAAGAGGAGCCGGCCTTGGGGAATAACATGCTTATAATAAAGAGCACGGAATAACATATCTGGTGCATCATGAGGAGCAGGCCATAGGGAAATACAAGCAACCATATACTGCTTGCATAGAAAAGGAGCCGGCCCTGGAGAGCACATACAAAACATTGTCATAGCTCAATACCGATGTGCCATCGCAACTAGGCTCCAGGGTGCAGCAATGTGGACCCATGCAGTACACTCTAAGGCACACATCACACAAGGAAGGAATCCTTAACACTTGATGTACATTTCTGTCCCACATCTAAGACCAATTCAAGTCAATTCTCCCAAACTGGCCTTTTTGCTTTTTCCAAATTCATTTTACTCTAACTGGCTGTTGTGTCTGTGACCCCTACCTGCAAAGAGGGCATTTGAGCTGGCCAACCTGGACAGCTACACTGTGGCCCAGCACAAGGGGTTTTGTCAGGAGATGGGTTTGCCTGTTAAGAGGAGCCTTGAAAAGACAGAGCTCCAGAAAGCCTTGAGAGCACAGCGGGAGGCCCACCAGACTCCAGCAGATGAGGAGGAAGAGTTGGATGATGAAGGGGAGCTGGAGTATGAGGACAAATTGGACCAGGTCTGGATATCCTTCCCAGGGCTGGGGGCAGTGTGTCTTCCAGGGCCTGTCTCCAGAGGAGCTGGAGGACAGGTGGGAAGAGAGGAAGCTCAAGTTTGAACTGGCCAAGTTAAAATTGGAGAAGGAAAACGCCTTAAAGGAGAAAAGGCTGGATGGAAATAGACCAGAAGAAGTTGGCTATTAAAGAAAGGAAACTAACATTGGCTCATGAACTGAGTCTGAAGGAGCTGGACCTTAAGGGCCAAGCAGGCTTAGTCCAGCATTGATGGTGGCAGCGTTACCTCAGTGTCCTCTGCAGATAGGAGGGTCTACACACGTCTGGTGCCTGACTTTGTGGTGGGAGATGACTTAGATAGATGATTTGAGGCTTATGATGTTGCCTAACAGATGTACAAGATCCCTGAGATGGGTTGGGGGCTGGTCTGTGGAGGCACTTCCCAAGTAAGTGGAAGGACACCCTACTGGCCCAAGAGCGGGAGGACAGGATTAGGTATCCACCCACGAAAGAAGCCCTGATTAGAAAATATGGTTTGACCCCAGAGACGTATAGGCAGAAGTTCAGGGACATTAATAAGCCAGCCCACCAGACGTGAGTGGATTGTGTTGATTCCTTTTGTAAGGCACTGGGTGATTGGATGAGGGACAGTAAAGTTAAGGATTATCAGGGGCTGTATAACTTGATTGCAAAAGAGCACATGTTCAGTTTTTGTTTTCCAGATCTGCGCCAACACATTGTTGACAGTAAGCCATCTGATTCCAGGGAGCTTGCAAAGGAGGTGTCAGCACCAGGGTCCACAAGAAGGTATCTGGTGGGGATCATCACAAGGGTAGGCAGGGTCCTCATCAGAAGAAGGAAGGAAGGAGAGGGACAAAAAACAAAAAGCAAAATGTTCTCTAAAGGGCCCCAAAATAGTTCTTTGGCACAGGATTTCCATACCCCTACGAGAGAAGAAAAAGAGATGGTTCCCTGACAGTAGGTCTGTAGTGAAAGCACCCCCTAAATGCTATGTGTGCCAACAGGAAGGGCAATTTACGGAAGATGCCAAGTGTCCCAAGCGAGCACAGTCCCCTACTTGTGGGCAGTCACAGGGGATGGCCAGTGTAGCGATTGTGAAGGAGATTGTCCCAGATAGTGTGGGGGCATAGTAGAGGTTACCCTAGTGTCCCTGGGTGATGAAGAAATGGTACAGAGAACCCACATGCCTAGTAATATTAGGAAGTACAAGCAGTGAGTCACAGAGTGGAGGCTCTGAGAGACACTTGAGCCAGCATGACAACTATCAGGTGTCATCTGATGTCCTCAGAGCAGGTAGTCACTAATGTGTTCCAACAAGTTGTTACAGCTGACAACTGTGAGAGTCACTACCCAGGGGCTCTGTTTCCCTTTGAATGGGGGGGGGGCAGAGTCTCAGGTTCCTCAAGGGTAGGTGTGAGTCCATCCATACCTGTGGATTGTGTACTTGGCAATGACCTGGAGCATACCGCCTGGAAGGAGCAGGAGAACAGGTCCTACTCGGAGATGTTAGTGTTCCCTGAGTGTATGTGCCTGACCACACGGTCCCTGGAAGCCTGAGAGTGTAGTCAAGAGAGAAGTCCTGGAAAAATGGCCCAGGTACCTGCCAAGAAAATGAAGGGCAAGGGACACCGGAATCCCACTCCTGAAACTCCCACGGTCCGTGAGGAGGTTTTCATTAAGGGGGACACCCCGAAACCTACGGGGAGGAAGTGGCCGAGCTGGGGAACCTGCCTGAGCTGGCCAACTGGCAGCAAGAAGGGGGTCCCACCACCGAAAAGTTATGCAAGTCGCAGAGGGAATGCCCTATTCTTGTGGGTCTTTGGCAGCAGGCTGAGACCCAGGCAAAAGGTGATGCCTTTGGCAAACACCTGATATACTGGGAGAATGGTCTCTAGTATATTGAGCCTAATGCTCCTGAGCCTGGTGTAACCCGTGTGTTGGTGATCCCACAGTGGTACAGAGCCTTAGTACCCGTCAGATCACCTGGGGCAAGACAAGACTTTTGACAAGCTTGTCACCCACTTTTATTGGCCACAAATGAGGAAGGCCCCCCTGCAAACTTTCCCTGTCGTTGGCACCCCCTTTGAAAGGGTCGGCATCAACATCATTGGGCCTCTGGACTGCAAGACAGCCATGGGCATCAGATTTACTCTGGTCTTGGTGGGCCATGCCTCCCTGTGCCCGGAGGCTATCCCTCTCAGGACGGTGGCCAGGGCACTGATGGGGATTGTACATGTGGGTTCCCCAAAGAAGTGGTATCTGACCAGGGAACCAACTTCATCTCAGGGTACATGAAGGCCATGTGGAAGGAGTGTGGGGTAACCTACAAGTTCTTCACTCCTTACTACCCACAAACCAATGGGCTTGTTGAAAGGTTCAACAGGACCCTAAAGGGCATGATTATGGCCCACAAGGGACCATGAGGCAGAAGTGGTACGTCCTCCTGCCATGCCTTTTGTTTGCCTACCGGGAGTTACATCACAAGGGGCTTGCCTTTAGCCCCTTTGAGCTTCTGTATGGGCACCCTGTGAGAGGGCCTTTCAATTTGAGCTGGGAGGCAGATCCTCGGAGAGCCCCCCAGGATGTGGTCAGCTACATGCTGGCACTCTTCAACCAGACAGCGCGCTTCCGGAAGCTTGCCAGGATAATCTGGAAGCCAGGCAGGAGGCCATGGAACGCTGGTATGACCAGAATGCCACTCTGGTGCAGTTTCAACCTGCCAAAAAAGTGTGGGTGATGGAGACCGTGGAACCTAGGGCTCTGCAAGACGGCTGGTCTCGGCCTTATGAGGTGAAGGAGTGCAAGAGTGATGTCACCTACCTGGTGGACCTCAAAGCTCCTAGGAACCCTTTAAGGGTCCTTCATTTCAATCGCATCAAGCCGCACTTCAAGAGTTCTGAGCTTACCAAGCTCCTGCTTACTGAAGATGGGTTGGAAGAGGACAGTGAACCTCTTCTCGACCTCCTATCTTCCATAAAGTAGGATGAGTTAGTGGAGGGTGTTTGCTACTCCCCTATAATGACCCTAGGCCAACAGAGAGACTGCCGCCAGTTTCTGGGGCAGTTTGCCCCTTTGTTCTTACTTACCCTAAGACTCACTGCATGGTATACCCATGATATTGATACTGGGGAAAGCACACCTGTGAAGAACAAAATGTACAGGTTGTCTGACAAGGTGAGAGGCGGCATTAAGCAGGAGGTGTCTAAATGCTGGTGTTAGGGGTTATTGAGCCTGAAAATAGCCCTTGGTCCAGTCCAGTGGTGTTGGTCCCCAAGGCTGCTCCTCCTGGCGTCACACCTGAACTCACGTTCTGTGTGGACTACCATGGTCTCAATGCTGTCACCAAGACTAACAGGCACCCATCCCCAGTGCTGATGAGCTCATAGATCAGCTTGGAACTGCCAAGTTCCTCAGTATGTTTGACTTAACATCTGGGTTCTGGCAGAATAAACTGACTGAGGGGGCTAAGGAGAGGTCTGCATTCTTGGCCCCAGAAGGGGGGTCTGTTCTGGTACAGTTCTGGGTCATGCCCTTCAGGCTGCAGAACACCCCTGCCACCTCCCAGAGGTTAATCTACCAGGTCCTGGCTGGGTTGGAGAACTCCAATGCTGCCTACCTAGATGACATTCCAGTCTTCAGTTCTATCTGGGAGGACCACCTGTGCGCCTCCAGGAAGTGCTTCGGGCCCTGCAGAGTGCAGGCCTGACTATCAAGGCCAGTAAGTCATGGGGCAGGGTTCAGTGGTCTACTTGGGTCACCAAGTGGGAGGTGGCAGGGTGCAGCCCCTCCAGACCAAAATTGAAACCATTCTGGCTTGGGAACCCTCAAAGACCCAGACAGAGGTGAAAGCCCTCTTTTGCCTCATTGGCTACTACAGGAGATTTGTCAAGGGTTATAACACCATTGTTGCCCCCTTGACAGAGCTGATTTCCCGGATGTAGCCACTTCAGGTGATCTGGACAGAGGCGTGCCAGAAAGCAGTTGACACCCTGAAGGAAACCATGTGAACAGCACCCATGCTCAAGGCCCCTGACCTCTCCCAATAATTCATTGTGCAGACAGACGCCTCAGAGCATGGTGTAGGGGCCGTGCTCTCACAGCTAAATAAAGAGGGCTAGATCAGCCTGTAGCCCATATCAGTAGGAAGCCACTTCCCAGGGAACAAAGCTGGAGTGCAATAGAGAGGAAAGCCTTTGCTGTGGTTTATGCGCTGATAAAGCTAAGGCCATACCTGTTTTGTACTCACTTCTGGGTTCAGATAGACCACAGACCCCTCAGGTGGTTATTGCAGGTGAGGGGTGAGAATCCCAAACTCCTGAGGTGCTCCACATCCCTAGGGGGAATGACTTTACGGTGGAACACCATCCTGAACCAGATCATGCCAATGCTAATAGTCTCTCCAAGTTCTACTGTCTTAGGCAGAGATCTTCAATCTGTGGGGCGCGCCCCCCTGGGTATCGCGACGCCATCTAAGGCGAGGCGCGCACTCCTCTCTAATCTTTCCTTACGATCCCATGATTTTGTTTTGCTAACTCTGGGGGGGGGGGTAGTTTAATTCATAGAGCTGAAACGCTTCAGCTGCAGTGGGAGGCAGGATGTCTCCTCTGCTAAAACCGAAAGCAAACGAACAGACAGTCCTGTTCCTTGCGTTCGATATCACAGCAGAGGAGACCCCTTGCCTCCCACTGCAGCTGAAGCATTTCATGTCTATGAATTAACCCCCTCCTGGGAGAGATAGCTCTTCCAAGAAAGGAGACAAAGTTTCCAGAGATGTTTTAAGGCATGGGCAAGGTGGGCTCTGGCCCAGGGCCCCAGCCTTTTAAAGCGGGTGGGGGGAGGGGGTGCTGAAAGAGCCAGCTCTGTTCTACAGAGTCTTGCCCTCATGACCTTGACTTTTTTTTTAAACACAATGTTGTAAATAACGTTTTTCTACCATTCATTTTTAATGTGTAAGAGTCTAATACAGACATTTTGCAGCCAAAAAGTTGTTTATGCGTCATGTAACATCCATATAAAAAGTTATTTTAGATCAATACAGGACCTCGCATATGAGAAATGGGAGGGTGTGACAGAAATTATTTGCAGTAATATTAGTGAAGTGCTGTTGTGTTACATACTGAAAACACACATCACTATCCCTGAATATCATATGTACACACATTTAGTATTTGACCAAAGAAGGCATGAAAGAGCTGAGACTGGATCATAAAATCAAAGCTGGTCCGAACAGGGGCCCCCAAAATACATTTGGCCCAGGGCCCTCAAAATCCTTAAAACATCCCTGAAAGTTTCTTTTAAAATTACACAGGCAGGCGCACAAAAATGCCAGCCAGCCATGTGTTGTTTAAACAAAATGCAAATTGCTTGTCTTGACACTAAATATGGTTATAAATAAAGTAGTATGTATTCATTTGTAATGTGACTTTTCTGTTTTTGTTCCCTTTAATTTTCAGTCATGGATCATTCAGGCAGCTCTAGAAAACAATTAAAAGTTATTTCTATGTATATTTGCTGTTCAAAGTATGCACAGACAAGTGCTGAAAATACGGCTTTAGGTGACTGCTTATTTTTATACCATCTGTGACATCAAAATAATGAGCTGGCTACCCTAATCATAAGAGTGGAAGTTTGTTGAGGGATCAGCACACTATTTCTTTCCTCCACCCTGATCCCTGGTTACTGCCATAATAGCAATAGTTTAACACATTTGAAACCCTACGCTGCGGTCAATAACATGCTGAGTTACTTCAAGTGTCTGGGATTGCACCTTGCATTCAGACAACTCGCTCCTCATTCTCGCCCTTCACTTTCACCCTCACCCTGCACTCACACTGATCCGATACACTCACACCATTCACCCACTTACCCTCCACTCACACTGATCACCATGCACTCACACCATTCACCCGCTCACCCTGCACTCACACTGATCACCATGCACTCACACCATTCACCCACTTACCCTCCACTCACAGTGATCACTCTGCACTCACACTGATCACCATGCACTCACACTGATCACCATGCACTCACACCATTGGCCCATTTACCCTCCACTCACAGTGATCACTCTGCACTCACAATGCACTTGCGCTGTTCACCCTGTATCTCACCCTGCAGCCACACAAGCCCACGACTCAACCTGCACTCGTGACACTTCACTCAACTGTCCCCCTCACTGTTCAATCTGCAATCCCACTCAAATAATCCCCCACTAACCATACATTCATTCGTCCCACTCTGCACCAACATGCGCACCCAAATTCATATGGTCACCTCACTCACCCCTGTACACAAGTATGGGCATGTCCTGTCCCATCAAGGTTTTCGTCCTAAATTACAAAAGGAGACATCTAAATGCACTGCAGTCCAGCCTTCCAGGGGCTCCTTGATAGAGACAGTTCTGTTTTTGCCTTGATGGTCTGGAATAATTCCTAAACAGATTCTTGCAAATACCGTTTTGTTTAATCTCTTTTTAATGTGATTGATGTGAGGGAGTCTATTACTATTTGCAGAGAAATGTGTTTGTTTCATGCAACAACCATAAAAACGTTAACCATAAAAAAGTTAGCTCCAAGCGAGTCCTCACATATGAGAAATTGGAGGATATCACAGATATTATTCACTGTAAAATTAGTGGGCTGCTGCTTTGTTACAACAGTGAAAACACATCACTATCTCGGAATATTAGATGTAAACGCTTTTAGAATTTCGACTACAGTGCCTGTGCACCGTTAGTAGCCTGGCTAAATAGGGTATGGCAGAGCTGAAAGTAAATCATTTAAACTCAAAGCTGTACTGAATAGGGGCCCCCAAAATAGTTTTGGCCCAGGGCACCCAAAATTACTAACATGTCCATGCCATCACAAAGTCTGTCAGACAACATTACCCTGAAGTAAAATAGACAACATCATTAATTTATTATTAGTTCTATTTTTTTTAAACATAAGCCCGACGTGTCCTAAACTCCCACTGCTTCAGGCAAGCAACTTATCGTACTACTTAGGATTTCTCAATTAGGTGTTCGTTCAATGCCCTCTCTGTGGACTTTCAACTGTCTTCGGATCCATAACTGGTTGGTGGGCAATTATCCCATTATAATGCTGCCTAAAATGTTTGTTAATGATTTCTAGAGAAGAATTGTTTCTCGTGTATGAGCTCTGAGCTAGGGAGTGCTCGAAAAATCTAACACTGTCTCCCTTACAGTCCCTGTCTTGGCTGAAAATGTCTGCAGAATATTCAGCTTTGGGAGAAACTGCTATCAAAACTCTCTTGCCTTTCAGCTCGTCCTATTTGAGATTGGGTTTTCAGCACTTGCGGTGTTAAATACTAAGTACTGTTCAAGGTTGGATGTGGAGCACAATCTGAGGATGGCAGTAGCAAAAATCCATCCACAGATTGATCGTCTCTGAAAAACAGGCACACCTTGTCACATTTATGTTGAGGGTGTTAATATCAATCTATGTCATGTGTAAAACAAAGCATCCTAGTAAAAACAATCTGCGCACATTTTATCTTGAAAAGTGGTGTTTTGAGCTGTGTAATAAGCCTCTGTCATTTCACCACACCCACTCACAAACCTGCAGTTTACTAAACACTCTTATTGTATTGAACATTATTTGCTGGATATGCCCGGAATATGCGCGTGGTGGTTGATTCCAGAAATTCTTTCAGGTGGTGGGGGGGGGCCCAACATCTAAAAAGATTCGGCTGGGGGGGCTCAACGTACAAAAGTTTGAAGACCTCTGGTCTTAGGGAAGATAACGCTTGGGTAGCTCTCCCCACTTTCACCTAGGGGGGGACACATTTTATATCTGGCATCCTTAGCGTGGTTTCCCTGGACATTTTGCCTTCAGACCTCCTGTTTTTGCTGACTTCGTTCTTGCTGGCCCTAGGACTATGGGCACTTTACCACTGATAACCAGTGCTAAAGTGCATGTGCTCTTTGCTTAAAACATAGTCACAGTGGCTTATCCACAATTGGCATATTTAATTTACTTGTAAGTCCCTAGTAAAGTGCACTACATTAGCCCAGGGCCTGTAAATTAATGATGTTACTAGTGGGCTTGCAATACTGATTGTGCCCCTCTTTAAACATGTATCAGGCCTGCCACTGCAGAGTCTGTGTGGGTAGTTTTAAACTGCCTTGTCGACCTGGCAAGTTAGCCCTCTTGCCAGACCCAAATGTTCATTTTTAATACATATGAGTCACCCCTAAGGTAGGCCCTGGACAGCCTAGGGTAGGGTACAGCGTATTTAAAAAAAATAGGACATGTACTTGTAAAGTTCTACATGTCCTTGTAGTAAACCATCTCTCCCATAGGATAATATTGCAATTACCTTATTACATTGTATAGCTGTAATTTCCAATGGGAAGAGATTAGACCCCCATGTTTGGTTGTCTCTGGAATCACAATTTGAAATCACAACTTATGGTGAAGAAAGATTTAAAATTGTAATTCTGAAAATTACTCTTTTAGAAAGCTGGCATTTTCTTACTTTAGCCATTGGGTGCCCTCTTCCTGTCTCTGAATACACGTTTGGGTGGGTGATAGCTGTACTCTGTGAATTCCCTCTAGACAGCCATCCACAAAAGGAGCTTAGGTGTGACTGGTGTGCTATCCACATCCTAATGGGACCTTCTTGGCAGGATAGGAGAGTGGATCTAACTCATACACCTGAATAGGCTGTGTCCTTTCCCCACACAAAAGGCCGCATACCCCTTCATAGTGAGTCTGAATGCCCTGTTTCCTTGTGGGGCCGCACTGAGACCCGAGTTTGCTGCTGGGGTGGGACTCGTGCACCAGCAAACACCACTGCTTCATGGAGGGAGGAGGACTCTCCCAGACGCCTCAATGGCACCATCAGACTCCCGCAGCACAGGATATGCTGTTTCCTTGTAGGGCCGCACTGAGTCCCGAGTTTGCTGCTTAGCCGTGCTGGGGTGGGACTCAGGACCCCAGAAAACACCACTGCTTCCCAGAGGGAAGAGCTGCCTCCCAGATGCCTCAGGGGCGCCAGCAGACTCCTGCAGCGTGGGACGCACGTGGGTGTGCCCGGCCGAGCCCGGGCAAAGCTCAGGCCAAGGGCGGGCCATCTGCACCCGTCCGCTGCAGGACAAGGCTAGGCTGCCACCCCTTAGTTTTTCTATCGTTTTGGGTACACCATGGACCCTGTACTTGGTCAAGATAGAAGACAGAGGACCAGTTAGGATTCTGTTTTTCTTTTTGTATTTTCAGTGTTTAGTAAGCACATTTCAGACCATGGGCAAGCACAAACTAGTCCAGGCAATTGTGAAGAGGGCCCCAAAGCCAGTAGCCCACACCAATGCAATCACCAACTATTTAACTAATGCTATGGGCCTACTAAACAGCGAGATTACTAACGCAGAGGAGAGAGTGGCTGCAACTAAATCTGCCCTACATAGTGCAATAGATAATGCTGTTGTGGAAGACACCCTATCATCCCCCGTGATCCTACCCAAAAAGAAAAAGGTTGTGACACCATGTGTGTCGAATGATCCCCTCTCAATCAGCGAAGATTTACCTATAAGTTAGTCATCCTCCCACTAGCAAAGAAATGTTGCCAGCCAGCGGACTTATTAGCCTCAAATTTACAAAAAGGAAGAACACCTACAGGGGTGCATTGAAATTCCTCTGTCCCAAGGCACCTAGGTTTACCTAAAAAAGAAAAGATGTTACATTCTACTAAACCAACAGACCTGACATTAAAAAAGCTACATAGCAGACTGGTAACACTGGAGGACTCACTAAGGAAGGAACTGGGGGACATTAAGCTTGGAATTTTTAAACTGGAGACATCTGTAAAAGAAGTGCTTGCTCTAATTAAAACGCAAAATGGGGACACTGATCCAAAGAAAGTAGCACAAACTAACCTACCGGTAACCAAAACATTTTGTGCGGATCTCATACATCCACTCCCAAACCCCACTGAAAGTAATCCCCCCACAAATTCAGAGTCACATGTAAACACGATTCTGCACCTTCCACCGGAAGCAACGCCTTATGTAATCATACTAAGAAATGTCCCAAAATGAATGCCATGTGTAACAGAAACATGGATCAAAGTAAAAAACAAGGAGATACACAGGCTGGCCAAACAGTTTTGGTGCACAAACTGTCTTTTCCAAGGAGTAATAATGGTCAGAAGAGTCGATTGGTTAGGCCCTTTTAGGAAAATTGGTCAAGGCGACTGTATTGTTGAGAATTTTCGATCCCCTAAGATGGTAAAAACCTTACTCTTTGGTCTCAGTTGTAGGCTTCGTCCAGAGAATGCTCAAGAGAACATTTTAGTAACCCTGGGCGGTGAACTCCTCTCTGCTTGCAGAGTTTGCAGAGTTTTCCATACTTTGCGTTACGCGGAGATCGTGGAGTTCCCAAAAACTCTTTTTTCCTTTTTTCCTCGCTCGCGTTCGTCAACGTCATGTTGGTGAGCGCGAGTGAGGAAAATCCACCTTCCGCAAGATTTTCCTTGTTCGCGATCGTCAACATCAAGTTGGCAAGCGCGAGCATGGAAAATCAACCTCCCGGCGAGATTTCTCGATGCTGGGGGGTCAGATTTCTCATTGCGAGTGGTCGCGTATGTTCGCGACCACTTGCGTTGAGAATCTGTCCATTCGCGTTGAGAAAGCTGCATCTCGAGTAAAAATCTACTCGAGTGGCAGAAAGGAAAGCAGCGCCCGCTTGCGCTGTGCATGGTGCTGTTCGTGATGAGTGCACAGTGCGGACAAGCATTAGGGCACCGCAAATCACCGCAAACTGCATTTGTCTATTTCTGCTTGCGTTGCTCTGCGGAGCGTGGCAGAGTTTTTTTTCCCACTTCGCAGAGTTCCGCGTAGTGGAACTCCGCGAACTCCACCCAGGGTTACCTTTTAGTTGAACCCCTTGGCTTTTTCTACAGACCTGATATGTTCCT
The DNA here is from genome assembly GCF_964204655.1 of Triturus cristatus. Lineage (NCBI taxonomy): Eukaryota > Metazoa > Chordata > Amphibia > Caudata > Salamandridae > Triturus > Triturus cristatus. The sequence goes on from NC_140588.1 coordinate 794,158,951, forward strand.
TGACATGGGTAGTGCCTCCGCCCAAACAGAGATATCAGCGAACCAGAATACTATCCAACATCATATAAAACCGAATTATAGAACATTAATAACAGTTCCAACTACAAATAGGTTCTGCCCCCTCTCCAATTACGATGAACAAGATTGACAACTGGGTGGAACGTAGACTGTAAACTACAGAAGATAGATAGGGGCATACTGACCGATACAGAAAATGTAAGCACTAATCTTGTAATTAGGACTTGGACTGTTGCAGGAGTGAAAAACTAAACTAGGGAACCCAGAGTGGCTGGAGACAATCAATCAAACACATCTAGCCTGCCTACAAGAGACATGGGCAATAGATGATTTTCACATAGAGGGTTTTACTTCGCTTTTAACCCCGGCAACCCCCTCAGAGACAGGGCAGGCTAAGGTGGGGTCTGGCCTTATTCATATCTCTAACCGTATCTCTAAAATTGATAAGATCCTATACGTGCTACCTCTATGTTCAACTCTTCCATCTGCAAACAGAGGAAAAGCTATATCTAGTTTCATTCAATTTCTATAATAATGTCTTTGACAAAACTAGAGCTAAAGTCATTGTGAGCTTAAGTAGGAAGATTGAATCATTTATAAATTGCAATAAGGATGATTATATATTAATATGGTTAGGGGACTTTAATATAAGGCAATGCAACAGGATGGGATCTAAAAGCTGTGGCTATATAAAAACTAATGGGGAGGGAATGCTACACTTTTTGCACAATCCATATGGAGAGGCAATAAACGAAATTATTTTTAAATACAATATGAAATTATTAGAACATCCTAAAGGGCCAGGACAAGAAGTACCCACGTACCATGGGAATTGCCGAAGTTCCACTATCGACCATATTCTGGTTACCAAAAATGGGTATTGACTAATGGACTCCTTTGACATTACCCCAAGCTCTTTTGGTGATCACTCCCATCTGACAGTGGTTTTTTACATAAATATTTCATGGCCAAATGGCCTACAAACTACAAATCAAATCGAAACGCAGGGCAGAAACGGCATCAGCCTTAAATGGGCGAATATAAATGGTACCGCTATTACAGGGAAAACCATGGCCGAAAACCTCAGTGATTTTAATATATGCACGGATCTGAGGTCTCCACCGTCGTGTATCATGGTAGCCTTCTGCAAAATAATGGCAGAAATATAAGAGAAGCTAAGATACACCACTAGGAGCAAGGGAAAAAAGAGGCGGGATGGTTCAACAGGATTGTTCCCAGGCCATTAGAAAACTGAGAAAAGTCCTACGAGATATCCCGAGAGATAAGGACAAAATTAGCAGGCTAAGAACTACATATATATATTCCCTGGATAAAAGGAAAAGAGAGATGAAAGACAGGATCTGGGATGATTTATTACAGGCTCCTGAATTGAACGATAATATTTTTTTCTGGAAGACAATGAACCAGCCCTTCTTGAAAGATATAGAGGATCCTAGGGTAGAAGTATTCGTACAACAGGAGGACTGGATAGAACATTTTGCCACTATTTGTAATCCTGATAACTGCGCTATAGAGCTGCCAATCTCAACTGTATATATCCCTCATGTTGTAGATATCCCACCAATAAGTCTAGAAGAGGTCATTAATGCTCTAAATAAAGCAGCTAACGGAAAGGCTCCAGGACCTGATGGGGTCCCAATAGATACTTTTAAGACACATGCCACTTTATGGGCCCCTTTCCTAACAAAAGTGTGCAATGCAACAGCTAAAGTTTTCCTCCCTGCTACTTGGACAGAATGTACAATTGTGCTGATATTAAAAAAAGGAGACAGAGGGGACCCAAGATGTGTTCGCCCAATATCCCTCCTGGATTCTAGTGCCTAGTTAATAGGTAGAATTCTCCTGGACAGGCTATAACAGTGGGTAGATGAGAAACATATCCTTACCGATACCCAGTATAGGTTCAGGAGGGATGTCGGCACGATAGAACAATGTGTTAACTTACATCTGCTTATTATAGTCATAAAAGAAGGGCATATTCGTCGGTGCTTTGCAGACTTATGCAGTGCGTTCGATTTGGTAAACCATGATAAGCTATGGAAAACTCTCATGGACATGGGTGCCCGATGGGTATTATTAATTATCTTGCACTATTGTATTCCCATTTGACTGCACAGGTACGTTGTGGACTGAAAGGGGAACATACCCAACAATTTAAGGTTGCCTGAGGGATTCGTCAGGGGTGTGTCCTCGCCCGCTGCTTTTTTCACTCTATATAAATAGGGTGGATGAAATGTTATAGAAAGTGAAGCCCGAAGTCCATATGGTTGGATCTCGCCCAGTTCCAATCCTATTATATGCATACGACGCTGTTCTATTATCTAGAACAGCAAACGGGTTGCAGTTCCTGATTGTTACCTTTATGGAAGATAAAGACATGAAAATAAACCTAGAGAAAACAGTTATCATGGTGAGTGAACAAGGGAGTGCAAAAAAGAGGGCACACCATGTTAAGGGAGCTAGACTAGCCGAGACCCAATTGTTTTAATATTTAGGAGTCTAAATCACTGCAGCAGGGCATTGGGAAACCAAATTGAACACATGCTAAATGACATTTCTGAGAGCCATAGAAATCCATTTTTTAGATCTGCGGGTAAAGTAGGCCACAAACCGATCAGAGAAATATTAACGGTATATAAAAATAAATGCCTCCCAAGTGTTAGCGGGGCCGTACTGTGGGCGTGGGTAAACAGTGCCCCTTTCTAAACCTTAGAGAACCTGTCTCTAGCCTGATTGCTGGCTGCGCCAAAACTAGTTCATCCTACATTATTCACAAGGAAGTGGAAGTTCCTTTTCTAGAGGATGATCTACATGCAGTCCCATTCTTTTGAGGTATAACATATGGAGCAAAGCCAGGACAAAGCTTACCAAGGACATTATATCAGATTGCTTAACTTTAGACGCATGGAGAAAGATAAGATGGCTGACTTAAATAGACAGTCACCTAAGAAAAGTGGATAATAGCATTGGAGTTAAGGGCACAGTTAAAACTTACGATATAGCAAAATTGAGGTTAAATCTATACTTAGGGGAGAGAGAGAGAGATAGAAAGAGATACCCATGAGTGTAAAATGTCTACGGTGTGTAGATACCTGTCAGGCCCAGTACAACCCGACCTGCAAAACTACCTGTTAATGGTCAAGAACATTCAACATAGGTTCTACCTCACTAGATTACGCCTAGTAACATTGCACCTGAGGGTTGTTTTTCCAAAAATGAGGGCTCGGGCTGATATATTACCAAAATGCCCATGTGATGGCAGAACCAGTCAAACCACAATGCACTTTATTTTGTTCTGTAGGTTCTATAAGGATCTCAGAAAATAATTCTTAGCACCAATTTGTAAAACTGGTAAATATATTTATTATCAGAATGTTTTTAATTATTTATGTTCACTAGAAAATGTGGATTTTTTTCTGTTATTTCATTTATTATATCTGCTCTTGGTAGAAGGAAAAATCTTCCACATCTTGAAGTTATGTCCTATGAGGCCGCATTATAAATCTTTTGAAGACGCTTATAGCTATATTCATTATGTGCCTCTTAATAGACTTATTTGGTAGAGCCTTTCTAATTTTATTATAAAGTGTATAGTCTTAAAAAACAATGTATCATCTCTTTTTATTAACATGGATGCCCGTTTTCAGACAAAGAAATGGGCACCATATGTTGCTCTCAACACAACTATAGGGTGCCTACATACAGCTCATTGGATTTTAATGAATGAAATGAGAAAGAGAGCAAAATGTTTTTTAAATGATACAAATGTACCACTTTTTAAGATTATTTTATAGACATTTGTTATTTTTGACTAGAGTGATATTGATTGATTGAACAAATTGATTTGAACATGCAAGGGTAGCTCCAGGCTATCCTAACCACTAACATGACGGACCGCTAAGTAGGTTTTTGGTTTTTTTAGGTTTAAAGAGCCTGTGCTACTACATATAAAAGTTACATGTTTCACCATTGAGAGCAGGTATTGAGACATGAGCCTCTGCTTTCAATTTTAATTTATTAATTGTATTGTTTTTATTGTGTACTTTTATGGTTTTCCATGTGTAAACCAAATAAAGAAATGAAATGAAAATGAGTCTTGAGCCAGGGCAGGAAGGGCAGAGACTCTCTGCACTTCAAAGGCCTCTCTTTGAAATCTCCCCCACTTTAAAGGCACACCCGGGTTTAAATACTGGACTGCCAACATCACCACTTCAGTAGACTTCTGGACATGTGGATATTCTGCCAGGAAGAAGGACTGTTGTAAGGACTGCCACTCTGCTGGACTGCTAATTTGCTGAACTCCTGCTCTGTTGTGCTTACCTGCTACCCTCTTGCCTAGGTGTGGGAAGGACTGGCCCTGCATCTCTCCAAGCCAGAATCAAAGTGACTCCAAGGGCTTGCTGGCTTGCCTACTGATTGAAGTCTCAGGGACATAAAAGACTTCCAACTCACCTTGCTACAGCACCAAGACTCTGCCATCCAACAGTCTTGCTTGACCTGCCAGGTTGTGCCAATCCAGTACTTGACCCTCGGAGGTGGGCATAAAGTGCTGCTCCAGCTAAAAAACAATCATCTACGCCATTGTGCCACTCAGAACCTGCACATCTCTATCGACGTATCGCTGCTGCTGCAAGGATTGAGTGCATTGCATCTCCAGTGACACTGATGCATGGCTGCTGCTGCAAGGATCGAGTGCATCGCATCTCCAGTTACGCCAATGCATCACCGCTGCTGCAAGGATCGAGTGAATCCCATCTCTATCGATGCCAATGCATCGCCGCTGCTGCAAGGATCGAGGGCATTGCATCAGCACAGCACATCTCCTCCATTCCTGCTTCATTTTTAATTTTGCGCTGTTGGGGGATTTAAATTACCCTCTGTGTGAGGGGTGTGTCCGTCACACAAGTGCTGAAAGCATGAGAGCCGGCCCTGAAAACAAGTGGTAAAATTAAATGGGGAAAAATCTAGGGTCCAGCCACCCCGCAAACCCCTCCCAGGCTCCCCTATGGAGGAATGATACTATAAACTAAATACAAATTAAGGAACGAGTGTGAAATTTAAAATAATAAATGAATAAAAGCTAAGAACGAGCCCTTCAAAGATGCTGCCCGTTACAATCACGAATGGACAGAAAGCAATGGACATTTGTTGCGGTGTCTGCTACAGTGGTTTATGTTAGGTTGGCTGATGTTTAGTATTGTTTTCAACACAAAACATGCTTCATGTGTGGACAATAACATTGATAATGCCTTGTTTTGTCCACAGTACCGGAAATTCTGTGGATTGGTCCCTAGTGCGGATTGTTTGAAGACAGAGATCCCATTAGAGGTCTGGATTCTAAGACTATGAGTTTTAGAACTGGTTGAAAAGTCATTAGCACATCTACTGAGGGTGAATATAGGCAGGATTGGCAAGACCTTTTGTCTGGAGGAGCGAAGCAAGAGGTCAATCAGTGGTTGAATTGTTTTGGATGACAGATACTAAAAATGATTAATAGAGGCCTGTCAGAAGTGGCTATTGCAAGCAAGTTGTCTGAAATGCCTTTTATGGCAAGATGTTTAGCGCTATGATCCTTCAGCGATGGAATTGGGTAGGTGGGTGAGAGAGGTGTGAGAGGTTGAGGGTGAATGAGCATATATCAGCTGATTTACTGGGGAGGGTTGTATGTAAAAAGGTATGTACATTGAGTTATAAGTAGTTGTTGTTTAGACTTTGTACATTCTGGTGATTTTTTCTGGTGCTTTTAGAGTTTCCAAATTGTTGGTTAATGCTAACTTTAATGCCATTGAACTTACTTAGTGGATCTGCGGGTAAAGAGGATGTTGTGGCTAAGGCAGTCAAAAATATATCAAAAAGGTAAAGGCAGATAGGTGGCATTGAAGAAGAGTGATGGTGATTTGTGCCTGGTGGAGGCATGGTTTGGATTCAGAAGAGTAGCTAGGAGATCAAGGGGTTGGGATTTTTGCCATGAGAATGGCAAACGTCTGAAAGGTTTCCAATTGTTAGCAGAGTTGTGAATGGTATTGGCATGACTGTAGAGGTTTTGGAACACATTCCTTTTGCATTGGTGCAGTATCTTAAGCACACAGATTGGGGTTGTTCTGCAAGAGATAAGATGGTTGTGGAGATGGAGGTCAAGCTCCTGCAGGCTTTACATACGTCAGTTGGGAGACAGCTATACATGTGTTTTTGGGCTGAACTGTTAAGTTACAGTTTTTTCAATTTTATACTTTTACAGGCTGCATGGTCAGACGTGTCTGTCCTTGTTCATGATATGGATCATCTGGCATTTATTTGTTAGGTGAGTGGAAAAGCAAGCTGTAAAATGTCTTTGTTGTTAACTGGTGGGGGCAACTACTACCTTGGTTGTCTCAGTTCGAGTTGACGTGGGTGTGTCCAGATAGCCTGTTGGTCCATTTAGAAGAAAATGACCTAGAGCAATTGACAAGCGTGGGTGTTTTGAAGTTGCTGAAACAGATTTTAGACAGAGTTTTATGGGCATGGTCTGGTATGTATGCAATTTCGACAGAGTTGGTGCCAAGAAGGGATGGTATGCAGCAGTGAAGCACATGGCAAACGAGAAGCCTTTGAGGAAATTTAACAGGGAGATGAGGCGTCCGTGTGCAAATGTGGGTATATGTGCTTTGAAGAGTTAGAATATTGTTGTAGAGGATTTTTTGCTATTTCATCAAGATAGAGTACATGTATTTTTTCTAGATAGTGAATATTATTTGTTAGCAATAAGAGAATTGTTAGCAAAGAAGTTAGCAGTTGATTTGTGGACTTAATATGTATTTTTCGAAGATAACTGTTGGACTTTCTATCATTTGATAACATTACACTCTGAACATGTCAGCTGCTTGAAAGACAGTCCTAGAGCAACAAACACAAATCTTGAGAGGGAGAACCAGAAAAACACCTGGTTAGGGTTCTATTTGGTGGCACGAGGACAGTTATTTACCGTCATGTGCGGCACGATTGTTCTACAGTCTGTAGTGTTTTGCACTGTTCAATTATTATTCCTTTGCAGGATTTACCCTTCAGTGGCGGGAATGCTCTAGTGCTCCTTATGCAGTGGTGCGGTATCAGGAGACCAGGGGCCGCGGATGCGGTGCGCCCCCCCCCCCACCCGCTAGGTGGCGCTGCAGCTGACACAGAGCAGCCCCTTCACCTTCACGGTGCACGTCTCTTATTCTCCTAGGGAACTGAGAGACACGTGTGCTGCGGCAGCCTCATGGAGCATAACCTGTGGAGACTGACACCCCCGGCGGTGTCCGTAATTAGCCCAATCCGACGCCAGCCTCATCGGCAAAACTCCAACGCCTCGAGTCTCCTGGAAGTCTCACAGGTTCCTACAAGTTGGCTCTGTTACTATGCTTGGTTGGTGTCATGTAGTCGGGTCTCAGACGTTTGCGCCCTCGATGTTACAGGTAGAGTTTTCTCCCCGAAAGGGGTTTCTCTTATGGTCCACAGACGTACTAAATCTAACACTCGCATCATTTGATGCCGAGCGTTTACCAATCAACCGAAGTTATGTGTAGTGCGGTGCTTAAAAGCAAATGAAGAAATTACTGAGGAACTCTGTCCTCTGGGTGAGAGGCAACTTCTCTTTGCTCGAAGGAAACCGCATAGAGCGGTCTCTTACCCACGACTGCCCGATGGGTACGTTGGGTTATGCAAGAACCAGGTATTAACGTGGGGATGTTTGGAGCACAGTCTACGAGAGGGGCGATGGCTTCCAAAGAATTCCATTTCAGTGCCCATTTGGAGGATATCGTGACTGCAGCGGACTGGCCCTCCGACTCCGCCTTTAAGAGGTTTTACTTCAAGCCGGTGATGGGTGTTTGACAGCTGGTGATCAGCAAGCTATGAACAAGCATAATCCTTGCCTCCGGTCCTGACATAGAATAAAAGTTTTCCTAGCAGACATAAAGGATAGTTTAAATTCTATTAAGGACTCAGACGCTATGAGTATCCCACCCTGTGAGAAGTTCTCGAGCTGGTCCATCCCCGTTATTAGTAAGTAACTGAATATCTTGAAGTGCCTTCTAATTGACCATCCTTGTTACTATTCAGAAGTAATGAACTACTCAGAAATGTTTTTGACCGATTGTGTTGTTATTACCCAGAACAGTTGTGTTCTTTTCCACAAGTGTGTTGTCTAGTTGATTTCAATCACACATACCTTTGGTTCTTGCTGTCGGAAGACATGATGGTTCTAAACAGGATTTATGAACAATTGATGGCAGCATGATTCGCACGAAGAAAAGAGACAGCATGTAAATTGAAGATGGACTTTATTGGGATTGCCTTGATATGATTGACTGTCATGTTGTGATATCCCAAAGACTTTTGGGGGCGTGGTCAAGCCAGCCTGCCTGAAGCCCTGTGTGCAGACCTGACCATCAGCATCCATCCGCAACGGTGAGGCAGCTCAGGAGGGCAGATTAGTGGTAGGAAGTTTACCGATCCAGGCAGTGCCCCGACTGCAGGCCAGAATCGGCGCCATATGCGGAAAAAACGGAGTTACGGGAGGGAGCCCATGCTCAATATGGCGGCACCCGGCGAATTGTGACAACCCCGGCAGGAGAGGTGTCAGTCTGAGACACCCCGACCCATCGGATACAACCCAGGGGCTGGCACGGACTCTCCCCGGAGCAGTGAGCACAACGTTGAAACCGACCAGCAGTGGTGTAGCTAGACCTGTGGGCGCCCCGGCGTTTTGCCGCCTGCCTCAGCGTATAAGAGCGGGGGGCTGGAGATTCTCACTTGTCTCGTCTCTCGCCCCACATTGGCCGCAGGTATGGCCACCACCCAAACCCGTTTTGCCCGGGGCGGTCCTCCCCCCTGCCCAACCTGCTATGCCACTGCTGACCGGGAAACCCAGCTAGGCACGAGAGAGTTGACATCTGGAGCGGGGCAAACGGGCCATGCCTGGCGGTACCAGGGACGAAGAGGACACAGCCACCGCAACCCAGCAGCTGCGATCGTGAGAGGCCGGGGACCTGGAGGGATGAGAGGCAGCACAGCAGGAGACAGCGGAGGAACCGGAGGGGTCCGGCAGCCATCCCCGCCTCCTCTGCGGTTCCTGAAGCCGCTTACCTGCATGACCTGGGTGCAACCAGACTTACTGGGGAGGCTGCAGCTAAGGCGAGCAACGCCTGAATCCAGGGGGTCACACCAGGAGGTGACGACAATCGAGCCCACGGCAGAAAAAGGCACACATCAGCCAACGGAGGTGAGCCCAGGGATTCTGCGCTAGGGCTCAGTGCCAGGCCTAAAGGCGCAGCAGAGGGGTTGGACCCCGGGGACAAGTAAGGAGAAGTGAGACCAGGCCGGAGGGGGGTGCCGTACACTGAAAGCGACACTGGACTGAGTTGTGCACAACTGAACTAATGACCCCCTGGGACCATAACTCGGCACCGCGGTCAAGGCACATGGCGGGCGGAGTGGGCTCCTGCACAGAGTGATACAGGCCCTGGGCACCACGGACCCCACAACCCGACCTGGGGTCTGGCCCCCAAAGGCACATCCATACAGAGTGGAAACTTCCCCAGGAGGGACATGGCCACCGGCAGGGAGATAAATACCCAGTATCTCAAACACCCTCACCCAGGCATCACCTCTGTGAAGGAGCCTGGGCACACAGGCAGCCCCATCTCAAGCTTTATATGCCCCAGAAGCCGTGTTACAGAGGCATTGGCCCCACCATCTTCAAATACCAAAAGGCCCGCCCATGGGCCCCTAACCCCCCACCCCCATGGGCACAGCAAGCCACAAGAAACCCAGGAGAGGACCACTCAACACCGGGCCCCCCACCCGAGCTGAGATATTGTGGTTGATGTGTGCCTGGGGCTCCTTCTTGGGGTCTCCTCCGAGCAGTGACGGTCCCTCATAACCCTGATCAAAGGTGCAACAAAAGGGGGAAACTAGCTCATTTCACCAACAACAACCGGTGGACGGACCCGCTCTCTTAGGATGCAGACAACTAGGGGGGAGACCCAGCCTGGTGAAAGGGATCGCACACTTTGTCACCGTCAGGCACGGGTACACACAACCCCTCTGCACCCCCTGTAAACCATGGGGAGACTGTATTCAAATACGGGGCCACAGACCACATCCTCATCGTGACACCCTCCTGCCGCCAACGTTCAACCAGCAGATTTGGAGGCCTCAACCGCCCTCTCCATGTCGTACAAAATGGACATGGTGCTGGCTGCTATTGAACATTCTAGGGTCACCATGGAAGACAGATTTGGTGCTCTGTCCACAGATCTTAATCTCGTGAGAGACAACCACAGAAAGCTGGCAGACAAGGTTTCAGATGGGGAGAAAATTCTCTTCACCCTGCAACCCCTAGCAAAGACACAGCAAGAGGCCTTGCGCGGAGCTCCAGGGTCACACAGTTGGAGGGGACAGTAAATGATTTGAAGGGGTGCTCATGGAGGACTAACATTCGGGTTCTGAGCTTGCCGGAGGGGTTGAGGAGCTGGACCTTAAACTAGGTGGAAACTTGGCTTAAATCCTTCACACCAGCTACAGAACTAACACCCTTCTTTTCCATGGAGAGGACGAAACGGGTGCAAGCATGACGTGCACCCCTGGGGTCACCTTCTCGCCACTACTGGTAAAGCTACTTAATTTCTGGGACAGAGGCGCAGTATTGCATGCTGCAAGACAACACGGTCCCATCCGAGTGGAGGACAAACATGTCATGCTTTTTCCTAACTATTCCTAGGCGGTACAACGTCAGCAAGCATCCTTCCTGAAGGTAAAGCGCCACCTCAGCCAGGAAGGATACAGTACTCTCTGCTTTTCCCGGCGCACCTCAAGATAATACACAAGGGGGTCATCACCTTCTTCACAGACCCGACTGAGGCCTCCAACTGGATTGAACTGCATAGGCAGTACTACCCATGTACAGAACCGGAGCAAAAGGCAAGAGCACAAGAAGCCTGGAGCAGGCATCACTGCTGGAAGAAAACCCAGCAACCCCCAAAATCTCAGCCCGATGCTCCATCACAGGATCCCTCAATCTAGAAAAACAAATTCAGAACGTAGGAGAGCCCTGCAGTCGGCAGCAGACCTCGGTCCTGTCTCCCTCACCTCAGACGGCAAGAGGGGTCCCCACATTTTCACATCTGAAAAAGACCCTAGCGACACCAGCACCTCCCAGGCGCGTTCAGTAACCCCACCACTGGTGACCCCTTAAACTGTGGACACACTCATCTGGACAATTGCAGAGACGCTGGCTCTCCTTCCGTGTCCTCCTCTCACCTGTAGTTAGCCACCGTAGCTATAGCCCAGAATCAGAAAGAATGAAATACAGCCCCTCTGGGCACCAGGCCCCACCAACCTTCCTAGCCCCCCATAGGCCTTCTACAACACTGGCTCGAGGTACACATACAGGCAGCCCCCACAATACACTAGTGCGATTGCACCTTGTTAGGTTTGGACATACTGCCTGTTGTGGCATGTCCCCAGTATTGGGACTACATCCCACCACAATTCTTATCCCTTCCCCTGTTCCTTCCTGACATCCTGACCCTTTTCACGCAGTGGGCTGGCATCACTGATCATAACAACAGGCTACTCATGGTGTATAGGCGAAATCCATGTGGCACCCCCTCCAGCGCCCACATCGCCGCATCACCACTAAGACCTCCTCATGATTCCCACAGCAGATACTAATTTCCTTATCCTGAATGTTCAAGGAATGCACACTACATGAAAACGCTATGCCGTTTATTCCTACATTATGCGTCAACAAGCGCAGGTGGCACTACTCCAAGAAACACACCTAACCACAGGTGAATTAGATAGACTGCGCAGGCACTAGATGCGTACCCTTCATGCCACCACCATTTCCGCGTATGCGCGAGGAGCACTGATTTGGCTCTGACTCGGAGTCCCATTAAAGGAAATCCGTAGGGAAATAGACACAGAGGGGCGGTATGTACTCCTAGAGGAACTCTCAGATGGCCAACCGATATTAATAGGCAGCATTTACGCACCGAGCACTGAGCAAGGGAAATTCTGGGATTCCCTGTTGAGCGTCTTAGCCCAGTACACTGCATCACCATGGATTCTGGGAGGGGATTTCAATTGCGTGCTGGACATATCCACGGATGGATCCCCCCACTCCTTGGCCAGCTTGCAGGCAAAGCGCTTCGGTACCGGGGTAAACCACTGGTCATTACTAGATGCCTGGAGAAGTTGTAATCCAGCAGTCAAACTCTGTTCGTTCTACTCCTCCCTACATAATCTGCAGGTATGTCTCAACCGATTCTTATGCTCACCAGCAGTTGTCCCCCTGATCCAACAGGCGCACTTTCTGGGCCGGGTCCTATCCGACCATGACGCAGATCTCATGGCCCTCAAGTGGAGGCCTCCCTTGCCCTTGGTCCCCACCTGGCGGCCACCACACGATTACCTCAAGGACCGAGTGTTCCACCATAAGCAGGAAAACTGTATTCAAGGTTATTTCGCCCTTACGGCATCCTTCACGATAATAGAATGGGACGCCTTCAAAGTCATCGCTAGAGGGGCCTGCATTTGACAGATAGCAGGAGTCCGCGTAACTAGAACAAAACATACAAGCGACAGAGCATAAACTGGCAGCTCTGACTAAGGCTGCGGACACCTCTTCCATGTCGCCGACACAGGTTGCAAAGGTGAAGACCACGTATGTGGAAGCACTTGCGGATCTGCAAAGGTATAACTATAAAGCGTATGCAGCCAGGGCACGTCGGTAGAGGGACAAATCCGCAGCACTGATGGTCTGGCTGATCCGTCAGGACGCAGACATGCGACCAATCAGGGAAATAGCTGATCCTTCAGGAACAGTGCCCTGCTCACAAGCAGACATTCTACAAATCTTCTGAGGCTACTATGCTGGGGTATATAGAGCTCTAGACGGGGACTGTTCAGAACTCACAAACCAACTCCTTACTTGCCTGACCTTGCCCCAAATCACCCCAGCTGACAGAGCTTCCCTGGATAAGGAGATCACATCAAACAATGTGAAACACGTGATCCAAGCTCTAGCACGCAACAAAGCCCTAGGCTGGCCTACCACTGGAATACGACAGTACGTTCTGCACCCTACTGACACCTCGGTTAGTGGACATGTACAGAGCGGCGCTTAAAGACGGAGAACTCCCCAGCTCATTGCGTGAATCTCTCCTGGTGTCGTTCTTGAAAACAGAAAGGGACCCTAAACTACCAGCCTCTTATCTGTCAATTGCCTTACTATCGGCAGATTCAAAATCCTAGGTAAGATTCTGGCGGATCGATATGCTCAGGTCCTCCCAGCTTTGGTTGTCCCAGGTAGAAATACCTCCCAAAATATCAGTTGAATTTTCCATGTTAAGAACCATGTATAGGGCCGATTTCTCCGTGCTGCCAGCCTGATGATTAAGGAATTTATAAAGTGCTGGAATCGCCCCCAAAGGGGTATTTCCGCGCTGGAGGAGCAGAGTATGCCTGGTCAGAGCAATCAGTTACCGAAAAGTTTTGTCTTTAGGAGTTTTCTAAAGTGGAGGAGATTAGTGCGGCTGATTACCAAGGCTTGAATCAAGGTCCTGCAGACTGCTAGAGGAAGCATATGGAACATTCTACGGAGAAGAATCAGCGTGTGAAAACAAGTACTCGAGGTGGCCATGACTTGATCTCTCATAATTTGAGAGTGGTCAAGTCGGACACCAACATTTTTTGCCACACCTTTAGGGGTGGGGGCTAAGCCCAACTCTGCGGGCCACCAGTCAGGGGACCACTGAGTTTGAGTGCTGCCAAACAGCAGAATTTCGTTTTAGCTGCATTGAGCTAGGAAGTTTTACGTCATCCACCCGGAGATTGCTCGCATGCCCTCAGTGAAAAGAGATTTGAACGAGAACTTGTCGTTATCGAAAGACAGGAGGAGTTGGGTATCATCCGCATAGGAGTAGGGAGTGAACCCATGTTCTCTGATGATCTTAGCAAGGGGGGCCACATACACATTGAACAGGGTGGGGCTAAGGCAGGAGCCCTGCGGTACCCCCTTAGTGAGCTTCAAGGTGCGAGACCGTAAAGGACCCAAGTTGACAGTTTGAGTATGCTGGTTTAGAAAGCTTGCGAACCACTTTCGTGCCTGTCACTGTATACCAATCTCATTCAATCTATGGATTAGCTTCTGGTGAGAGACAGTATCAAAAGCCGTGGCAGGTCCAGCAGCACTAGCAGCACCTCCTTGTTGTTATCCAGAGCCAGTTTTATGTAGTCTGTGACACCTATGAGCGTGGTTTCAGTAAAGTAGTTATATTCTTCTAGGTGCTCTGGACCCTAAGATCAAAAATGTGAATGACCGATGCTTATTAGAACTCATGCTTTCTTTAGCCTTTAAAATTGTTTTGAATAAGTGGAAAAATTCAAAAGAAGCCTCCTTTAGGATGTGGCAAGAATGGTTATCCTTCCTCAGAGGAGCTGACAACGTTGCACTTCACGCCTCTCCCTGGCTCAAGTCACACAGGAAGCTTTGGAAATCCCTTGACGCCTTTTCCTTCTCATACGACCCAGCATGAAAATTGACTCACACTTTCCACTAGGTAATGCTTACCGGACGCAATATCAAATGTATTCTATTGTTACTACGGTGTAATTGTACTTACACGTCACCCCTGTACAGTATCGTATTTTACACTACTGTTCGGCTGGAACTGTGCTTGTTTGACCACCTGTATGTCATTACAGCTTCACTGCAACTCCCATGGTAAGGCACTTGAGTAATCTGATGTTTTGTTTGTTCCTTTTTCTATTTCTACTTACTTTGCATTTCTTATTGTTTTTATCATTATCATTGTGTTTTATTATTGTCTATATTATTATCATTGTGTTTATTTACTTATTTGTTAATTTTTTGAAAAACTCAAAAAAAATGACTTGAAATAATAAAAGTAGTTAGGTCTGAAACCGGACTGAGAGGGATCAAGGTTGCCTTGAGATTCTATGTATCCCTTAAGCTTAGTATTAATATGCCCTTCCAGGAGTTTACTCATGAGTATGGAGGAGCGAGATAGGGAGGTAGTTTGCCAACATTGCTGCAGGTACATGTGCCTTTTTTTCGGATCGGAAGCACTTGTGCCGCCTTCCATTCAAGTGGAAGTATCCGTTCGCTCAAAGAGGCATTTAATATAGTACAGATGGAGGGGGCTAGTTGCGTAGCAAGTGAGGCAAACAGATTGGCTGGCCTAATGTCAAGGGGTGGACCAGATTTGACTGTTCTCAACATCACTTCTATTTGAGTTACCTGCAGAGCTGGAAAACTCTCTAAGCAGGCATCCTTCACTCTCAGCGATGTAGACGGTAGAACAGAGTTAGCCAGGAATTTAGAGTCACTGGGAAATTGATCATATATTATATTGATTTTTTCCTCAAAATATTTGGATATATTATCACATAGGGCCTGAGAGATAGGGGTCTGATTGGAACAGGCTGTGGGATTGGTAAAGGAGTTGAGAACTTTGTAAAGTTCTTTATTAGAGTTGCCAACTTGAATTAGCCTTGAGGTAATATGGACTTTCTGTACCTTTTTAATATTCTTGTGGTAGAGTGCGCGGCCCGTTTTATAAATATTTTTCTCCTTCACAGTTTAAGTTTCACGCCATATTTGCTCCAATTTTTTACAGTTAAAATTTTCTCTTCGATGTTTGGAGGTGTACCAGGCAGCATGTTTCCTTTGAGGATTTACTTGCTGCTGTTTTAATGGCGCCAAAGTATCTGTGACTGTTTTTATGGCCTCATGGAATACCCTTAGTCTAGTGTCGATATCCATAGGTTCTTCAAATGAAGGGGGTACGAAACCTTTCCCAAAGGAATCGTGTGTAATCTTATGCCATTGTCTTCTAAAATTGCGAAGGGGTAGGTAGAGGTGCTGCTAGGTTGAAAGCCTCTAATCTGAAAGTAGATAAGAGAGTGATCTGACCAGATCACTGGGCAAGGGGGTTCTGCAAATATGCAGGGAGAGTTGGTGAGGATGATGTCCAGGGTGTGGCCTGCCGAATGAGTAGAGCCTGCATTAATTTTCACTAATCCTAGGTAGGCCATATCTGTAAGAAAGTTAACAGTCTCAGTGTTCACACTGTCTTTACTGTGAATGATAAAGTCCCCTAGCATCAAAAAGTGTTTGGAGGAGATAGTGTGAGGGGCAATTTTTTCCATCATTTTAAGAGTAAAATCCTTAAGAGGGCCGGGGGGCCGGTAGATGAGTGTGCCCTTCAAACAATCCTGGGGCTTGAGGTCAATCTGAAAAATATAGATTTCTATGTCATTGTCAGAGGCGGAGTCAATGATGGAGACTTTCAATGCTTCTTTATATACAATGGCAATACCTCCACCAACTTTACTCTCCCTGTCCAATCTGAGTATACAGTAATTTCCAGGAAGGGCTAAGGTAATGGCTGGAGTCGAGGAGGGTTTAAGCCAGGTCTCCGTGAGGAAACCTAGCTCGGGAGAATCAGAGTTCATTAAATCCCATAATTCAGTGGCGTGCTTAGGCAGGGATCTGACATTAGCTAAAACAACTCTCCAATTAGGAGTAGAGCTAAAGGTTGCTGGACTGACTATGGGCTGGGGAGTGATGGCTACTGAATTCAAATTGTCAGGGCTATTGTGACAGACCCACTGCTCTAGAGGGACCTGATTCTCAGTAAAGCTCTGGTAGTGGCAAAATTTGCAAGTAAACAGTCCCTCGAGATTGATAAAGGGAATGGTTGTATGACATGAGTCATGAAGAATAATGGCAAGCCGTCTGACCTGTTTAAGTTGTGTTGCAGAGTATATAAGCCTGGAAGGGGTGGATGGAGCCCAAGAGGCAGGGGTCCTGGCAACAGCTGGGCGCAGATGGGCACAGACGGGCTTGCCTTTGGCGCGCCAGCGGTGCGCCAGCTGCGCGTCCGCGGAGTCATCTTTCTTAAATAATGGAGACTCCGGGATGACTAGCCCATCAACCCTGCAGGTTTCCGGGGCAACCGGAAGCAGTAGAGACTTTCGTTGACACGCTCGCTCTCTCCACTCAATCGGGAGGAAAAACCCACGGTGGACCGAAGAGCGAACAGGTGGGGGTTTTAAAATAAGCCTTGACCAGGTGGGTCTGTGCAAGAGAACAACTGTGCAAATGTGCTAATGAATTTAACAAGAAAGGCAAGTAAGGTACAATACCGGCTAGAGTCTAAAATAGTAAAAGTGAAAAGGTCCTGTAAGTGACGAGTAATTTTTTTTTTTTTTTATTGATAACTTTTATTAACATTTCTTAAGTACAGCATACAATGTACACATGGCGAGAACAGATCTCAGGATTATCAATGTTAGTGACATGCAAAAAGCAGCCATGACATTTTTCCCTGTTGCATACATTAATTACCCAGTACATTATCCGTCCCATAGATCGGGATTGGTAAAGTATGTTAGTCATACAATAGACAATCATTGCAGTTTCCGTATACACGATTCCCCGAAGCCCAACTGCAAGCTCTATAGAAATGCTCCAAACTCAGAAAGGAGGTTGTGCGTGTCTGAAGGTAGGAGTCCGAGCCGTAAGTCCAGCCAGTTCAGTTCATCTAGTCAGTGGGGGTTAGAGGGTCACCTCCGGATGTGCAAGTAGATACACGTGCAATGGGTCCCAAATGTCCCTCGGCCTAGAGGTAATGGGCAGCAGTTCTGCGTATGTTAATGTCTGTTCCTGCCATATGAGGAGATCCTTAAACCAATTTTTAAATTTAGGGGCTCGCCCTCTACCCCAACTGCACGCCACCCGTCTCTTAGTCAGCAGGAGCCCTAATGCAATGAGTCTACGGTATGTTGGGAGTACATCTGCTGTGTAGCCTAGAAGGGCCACCAGTGGTGATTGTACAATCGTTGTCGCGGCCATTTGCCCCAGTGCTCCCAATACCTCATCCCAGAACATTCATATCACACCACATTCCCAAGCCAGGTGTAGGAATCCCGCCTTCCCCTGCCCAAACCTTTCACAAGCATCGCTATCACGCAACTTAAATTAAAAAAGTTTGATAGGGGTGTAGTAGAGTTGCTGAAGATATTTTTAGTAAATGATTCGTAACCGGCTAGTCGCTGATATCTTGCCTGTCTGCTCGCAGGAGTAGCCCCATTTCCTTTCATCCAGTGGTTCTCCTATCTCTTGCTCCCATTGCGCCCTGGCTGTCACCGTATGTATGTGTATCTCGCTCTATGTGCTGTGGTATATAAGGGAAACGACGTCGGTAGGACTGATAAACTGGAGTAAGCTGTGAAGCGGTTTCAACATAGGGGGTTCGGTAGGGTAGTTAGGGGTCGCAGCCTTAACATTATGCCTTAATCGAACATATAGAAATAAATCCACTGGGCCGGGCTCTTTATCGAGGAAACACTGGTCTTTGGTGTGAAAGGCGATGTCTAGATACAGATCACCCCAGGTCACTATGCTCAGCCTATTAAGGAGTTCGCAACACCATGGCTCCCGGGTGACCTCCAGGGCAGGATGTCCAATTACTGGGAGCAGCGGGGAGTATGGCGTGTTCATATTCAGTCGTTTCACGATTTTTCTCCACGCCTCCACCGTGCACTTCACGGTGGTGGAGTACACATCACTCCTACGTGGTTGTGTGGCGATGAATCCGGATAGCAGGGTGGGCTGTGTGTAGTATTGTTCCACCGCTAAGTGTAGCATGAAAGGCGGCGGATGAAACCAATATGTTGCGTAGTGTGCCTGTGCACTTAAATAATATAGTTCAAAGTCAGGGGCCTAAATGTCTCCTTGCGTATATGGCAGCCTCAGTGTTTCCCATTTCAGTCTGGGCTGCTTTCCACCCCATAGGCATATCATCTGAGTTTTGAGGGTCTTAAAAAAGGCCGGTCCCGGTGCATAGGGGAGATTGATAAAAAGGTACAGAAGTTTGGGTAGGATCACCATCTTTATAAAAGAGATCCTTCCTGCCATCGACAGGGGCAATGCTATCCATCTTCCCACCGACTCCGTGATGTGGTCAATCACCTTACCATAGTTAGCTCGCAAGAGCTCCGAGCTGTCTCTGGTGACAGTTATGCCCAGATATTTAACTTCACTAGGGCACCATTCAATAGGATAATCGAGGGGGTAAGGGCGCACAGCGTCCGTAAGCAGAAACATTTGAGATTACCCCCAATTCATTTTAATACCAGACAATTCTCCAAATACGACAATCTCTCTCAGAATGGGATTGAGGCTGATCTGGGTTTCCGAAAGTACAGCGTGATATCATCTGCATATAACGAGATTAATACATGCCGTGTAGGATACTCTAGGGCTCATTCTCTGTGCAACTGCCTAAGTCTGGCAGCCAGAGGCTCTACCGCTAGAGCAAACAAGAGGGGTGACAGCGGGCACCCCTGACGGGCGCCCCTTGTGATGTCGAACCAGGGTGAGCTGGCTCCATTCGCTATTCCCTTTGCTCACGGGTGCGTGTAAAGATATGGTTATATCCATGCTGAAAAATCATTCGGCAGCCACATCCGCTGCAAGATGCCAAACAGATAGTCCCACTCCACCGAGTCGAACACCTTGGTGGCATCTAGAAACACGGCAGCTGCCTCAAGGTCTGGGTCTGTATCTGACATAGCCGCGAACAGGGTCCGTAGGTTGTGGGAAGTGGCACGACCCAGTACAAATCCCGCCTGATACGGCAGTACCAGCGCCGTCATGAGCAGACTTAGTCGGTTTGTTATAATCGATGCCAGTATTTTCGCGTCGCAGTTGATCATAGAGAGAGGCCTATAGGAGTCGCACCTGTCTGCTGGCTTACCAGGTTTAAGTAGTGAAATAATGGTGGCCTCTCTCATTGTAGGTGGCAGCTCTCCTAGTTCAAAGGCCTCCTCATATACTCTTATGAGTATAGGGGCAAGGTGCTCTATATATGTCTTATAGAAATCGGAGGGTAGACCATCAGGTCCAGGGGCCTTCCCAGAATGGAGCTGCATTATGGCGGCCTTAATTTCATCCAGTTCGAACTCGGCTGACAGGAATTCCTGCGAGTCCCCCAGCCACCGCAGGTCTACTGGTTCTAAATATTGTAATAGGGACATTGACTGCTGTCGCGTCGAGGTGTACAGAGTAGTGAAAAAGGATTGAAATGTGCTAAGTATCTCTGCGGTGTTTCTAACTTTCTCACCATCCAGAGTTTTTAGCTCCAGTACATAGTTCGAGAATCTAGGGGTTTGGATTTGCTCAGCCAGTGCCTTATCCGGCCTATCGCCTTCACCTTATCGCCGAGCTTTAAAGTATTTCCCTCGAAATTGGCATTCTCTGTCTGCCTCTTCCTGATATTCGGATATCTTGTCCCTAAGTTTGACGTATGCCTGAGGGGTTGGCAAGCGAGCTATATCGGCCTCAATGTGTTTAAGTTATTTTTCTAAGCGAGTGAGTGCTTGTCGCAAGGCTTTGAGCACTCACCCTCCTTTAGCGATGCAGAGTCCACTGACAGTAACCTTGAATGCCTCCCACACCATCCCCACCGTGTCCACCGAGCCCAGATTGCGTTGGAAAAGTCTTGTATTTCTTGGTCCATTTCAGCTCGGATTGCTGTATCTAGCAGTATAGCGGGATTGAGGCGCCAGTTTATGTAGGGAGTATGTGTCAGTGGTGGCGATATGTTTAAGAACACTGGGGAGTGATCAGAGTGTGTGCCAGATGGGTTCGCCCCAGTTAACCACATGCTGAGTCCCCTGGAGACCACCCAATAATCCAAACGTAACCAAGACTCATGGGCCACGGTGTGGCATGTGCCCACTGTGCGCTCCGGGTGTAGGTGTCTCCAGACATCCAAAAGTCCAGAGTTTTTAATAATGTCACCCATTTGGCGCTGGGACCGAGTGTAGTGATATGGCTGTGGTGTTAATCTATCTATCAAGTGTCGGGTTCAAGGTGATATTGAGACCCCCCCATATCACGTGAGTGGATCCGATGTCTGCAATTTTACCCCATAGTGTGGCAAAGAATAAAGGGTCGTCTATGTTAGGGCCATAGCAACTAACCAGAGTTACCGAATGTGAGGCGAGTGCACCCTACATCAGACAGTATCGACCCTGCGGGTATGAAAGACTCCCAGCTGGGACGTACGGAGCAGTTTTGTGAACTAATATGGCCGTGCCTCGGGAGTAAGTGGAGTAGGATGCGAAATAACTATGTCCCGCCCGTCTAGCAGCGAATCTCTGCGGTCGTTGGGGGTCAAGGTGGGTTTCCTGGAGTATTGCAACTTGGATCTTTTGCCAGTCGAGATATGTCAGGATTTAATAAATAGAATGGATGATTAATCCCTGGTCGGTATTGGCGCTCACCACTTCCAATATGTACTGTGTTCAATTATTAAGGGTGCTCAAAGGAAGAAGGGTCATCCACCCTTCTGACTGGTGACCCCTAGAGATCACAAACAATATAACACAACCTGAGCACGCCAAACAAGTATACACCAATATATTCAAAATAATATGATGCAGTTTCTTGGGATGTGAAATCAAGTCTTCATTTATTGATTCTTGCGCCAGCCAACACGTGTTTCGTCGCCTGGGAGTACCCGCGACTTCCTCAGGGCTGGAAAATGAATAGATATACATAATATACTTTATCTGTATAGTAGACATTGTCTAAATATCTCTCAATCCATATTCACTCATATAGTGAGAGAAAGGTGGAGCCCAAGGTGCGGAGCACATCAATTGAGTGATATATCTTACAAGTGGTCTGAGAGTTACCACATATATACATAGGTTTGAGACACCCATGATGCTAAAATAAAGTGACATCAAGAGATATGTCCCTTAATGGACAAGATAATGTAGCGTGTTGTTCACCCAGAAAAGTGTATTAACTATATCAATGGTGAGAACAGGGACCCAGAACCACGACACACTGACTTTACGAGTGTATCTACCTTACGTTCGGCAATTATCTCCTTTGCGTTACATGGATGGACTCAAAATTATCCGTTCTGAAAAGTATATGAATATGTATAAATAAATACCACGAAATGTATACATATGAGTACCACAGTGCATCATAAGCATGGTGACTCAAGGACTCATGAACTTGATATGCTATCCTGTAATTTGCAATTGTTAATCGAATACTAGCAGTACTAGGGTGCAAAATCTGCATAGACGACCGTGTGTCAAAATTAATAAACTGAACAACTATTATGCCAAAACGTCATCTTTACTTAATCCCCAAAACCATAATTTGCAATCATTTAGAACTCAATCGTTAAAAATTACGTGAGTATAATCGATTCACCATCAAGAAATATAGGTAAACCCGACTCACGTGGTCAAATATTAGGTGGAAACCTTATCAGGAACAAAAATTCTTCTCGTTTATCGGCAAATCGCCATAGATAGCAGACGCTCTAAAACCGTATGAAAAATAGCAAACAGTCAAACCTTGGTCTATGCCGTACTTTGAAATTCAACCAATTATAAATGCGAATCGAGTAATTATATAATAACTTACCAAATAGTGCGGTCACGTAATATCGACATGACTCCTCATTTACAGTATTGTGCGGAGTAACGTGACCCGGAAGTCTAGGTGTTTAAAACCGGTGCAGCGTCAAAGACGTCAAGTCAAACATGGGTACATATCCGCATAAACCTAATGCAGCGGCCATGATGTAGTTATCACAATAACGTGGCTCAAATACAAAAACAATCTTAAAATGTGCCGTGAACTAAATATATGGAGAATTACAAATATTAAATATACCAAGTCACAAAATATTCGCATGACTCTTGATTTGGAAAATTCCGCGAGTAGTAAGACACGAATATAAGTGTAGAAACCAGTACTATATCTACGTCATCGGAATGACTCTGTGTATTAAACCCCACCTCATAAGGCGGCCATGATGCAGTTCGCAAAAATACAAAACTCTATAGTGTAAGCGGTGTGCCATGAGTAAATTGCGGAGAATAAATTGAAAATTGTATATGTGCAAAAGGCCAAATTTGACCCCTATGCAATGTAATGTAACTAACAAAATCACATTAAATCGACTGGAATATTTACATAATAAAATGTGTCACCCTGTGTTAGCATCGTGGAAACAAAAATCTTTGAGATTTGAAAGGGATAAAGGTTGATCACACAACAGGTATAAGGCATATTTCTTCTCCATTTGTGTAACATGATTATCTGAATGCCTCACTAATACAATTCATTTGTGAATATCTTACTTTGTCAAACAACTGGTTCAACCATCTAAGAGCCATATTAAAACAGTCAATCACTGGTACAGTTCATTGGTAGGGCATGTAAAACATCTACAACATCCAGTGAACGATAACTATGTGAAATGTAATGCGATCAATGATTACTTCTTGACCATTGCATTATGTATTCATTTTTTGTGATATTATATACAAAGTCAACAATTATACCATTGCTCACAGCTGGTAATTGTATCTATATTTCTTGTTGCACAAATGGGATTACTGTAATTAGAGTATTCTATTCTCCCAAAAAATAATGTAGCTCATGAGCTAAATTGAGCCCATACTCAACAGCTCTCATTTTCATGATCCATATAGCTTCTTGACGTCGTAATTTTAGCTCTGTGTTGCCTCCTCTGGGATCATACTCGATGTTATCAATCCCACAGAAAGTAAATGGTTTCTGTCTATCCTGCATCGAGCAATCATTGATATGTACTGCGGTGGAATATCTTGTATCTTTATATCTAATCGCTCTTAAATGTTCACTGATGCGTACCTTTAAAGGTCGGATGGTGCTTCCTATGTAAAATTTGTTACATTTACATTGTAACATGTAAATAACAAATTTGCTATTACAATTAATCATTTGACTGATCGCAAATCGCTTGCCTCTAGGATTTTTAAATTCTTTTGTCTTGTCCATCGCTAGGTCACATACTTTGCAGCTTCCACATTTGTGGAAACCCTTACAACTTAATGATAACCAGTTTTCTGATGATCTGCTTATTGGATAACTTGGACTAAGAAGGGATCTGATGGTACGACCTATTCTATATGAGATTAGTGGAACTTCACCTAATTGGTGCTCAAAGTGTTTATCTGATTTGAGTATGTGCCAGTGTCGTTTCATACTTTTCGTAAGCCGTACGGAGAGATCATTATAATCTGTAATTAATCTGATCGCCTCTGATTTGTTGATACATGCCTGTTTGTCCGTTAATGTGTCAGCTCTATTAATTTTCCGAATTCTCTTTAATGCTTTATCCACTGTATGGCTATCATACCCTCTCTCAACAAATCGATTTTTCATGTCATCCACACATTGATTAAAATCAGCCTCATCACTACAGTTCCTTCTCGCTCTGATTAATTCCCCATAAGGCATTGAGTCTTTTCTATTTCTATATTTATATTTTCTATTTCTTTGGTACTGCTGTTGTGTGTAAAACGAATTCCCATATGGGAATTCGTTTTACACACAACAGCAGTACCAAAGAAATAGAATTTCTTGATGTGATCTTATTTATTGAGAACAATCATATTCACAGTAAACTGCATCGTAAATCCACCTCGTGTAATTCACTGTTGCACGCACAGAGTGCTCATCCCAAACAGCAAAAAGACTGTGCTGCTAGTATTCGATTAACAATTGCAAATTACAGGATAGCATATCAAGTTCATGAGTCCTTGAGTCACCATGCTTATGATGCACTGTGGTACTCATATGTATACATTTCGTGATATTTATTTATACATATTCATATACTTTTCAGAACGGATAATTTTGAGTCCATCCATGTAACGCAAAGGAGATAATTGCAGAACGTAAGGTAGATACACTCGTAAAGTCAGTGTGTCGTGGTTCTGGGTCCCTGTTCTCACCATTGATATAGTTAATACACTTTTCTGGGTGAACAACACGCTACATTATCTTGTCCATTAAGGGACATATCTCTTGATGTCACTTTATTTTAGCATCGTGGGTGTCTCAAACCTATGTATATATGTGGTAACTCTCAGACCACTTGTAAGATATATCACTCAATTGATGTGCTCCGCACCTTGGGCTCCACCTTTCTCTCACTATATGAGTGAATATGGATTGAGAGATATATAGACAATGTCTACTATACAGATAAAGTATATTATGTATATCTATTCATTTTCCAGCCCTGAGGAAGTCGCGGGTACTCCCAGGCGACGAAACACGTGTTGGCTGGCGCAAGAATCAATAAATGAAGACTTGATTTCACATCCCAAGAAACTGCATCATATTATTTTGAATATATTGGTGTATACTTGTTTGGTGTGCTCAGGTTGTGTTATATGTCAGGATTTGTCTGCACTTGCGTGGATCCCTCAACCCTCAAACATTCCAGGTCAGTAAACATATCGCAGAGGCAACATCAGGGCCAGTCATCTGTCCAGGGTGTCAGGGCATGTGGGTACGATCTGTTAGAGCTACACATGGTGTCATCATGAGTACAGTGGACTGGGGTAAAAGAATCTAGTAGTGTGCCATTGTATTCGCACACCTCGCGGCATGGGTGCCTTGCAACATGCAGTGTGTTATGCTGTAGTACATTCAACAAGTAACATTTCCCATCCCCACCCAGTAGGGTCGGCATGTCTCTTATTCTCTGGCCAGCGAGAATGAGTCCTCCCCTGTCAGTTACGTAACAGGCAGGTGTGTGAGTGTCATGCATTGTGTCTGTGAATGTGTCATGTATGCTGCTGTGGAGCTCTGTCACAGCTGTGCTGCTAGATAATCAAACAAGCCCATTCCCCATCACCACCACCCCACATCGACATCCCTAACCTGTCATGAAAGAATGGCCCCCCACCCCACCCGGCAAAACATTTGTGAGATTAGTGTACATTAACAGTTGTAACGTAAATTTGGGGCTCACCCTGTGGAATAACGCTAGAGGGCACATCCCCCTGCTGTCCCTCCTCTGTGGCGTGAAATTCAGAGGGGGCAGAATGCCCGGGATTCGGCATAACTTGCTCACCCATTGTTCATAGTGATGTAGTTCTATCAGATACAGTCAGGTACACCATTCTATGTTTTATAGATCACATTGAGTCTTTGGTCAGTTCGGTGAGCACTACATCTCAGTTCCTTGTCTCCAGGATTCGCTGCTCATAGTACATAGTATAATACATTCCGCATTAGACGCAGTCATTCATTATCCGACATCTGGGAGGACAGGCCTGTTGTTTCTTCAGTTTCCGCAGGTAGTCCTCCACCTGCTGGGGTTTGGTATAAAAGTACTGCTTCCCTTGATGAGTGATCCGCAAACGTGCAGGATATAGCATAGTCTATCTGTGCTTGCATAAGCTTCCGCTTTACCAGCGCAAACTTCTTTCTGGCCTCCTGGACAGCAATAGTAAAGTCCAGATGGAAGGCTACCGTGTAACCATCATAGGTCAAGGGTGATTTCGCTCTTGTTAGCCTCAGAGGCACCTCTTGGTCTCTGTAATTCAAAAGTTTTGCAATAATGCTTGGGGGGGGGTCTGGGACCCACAGAGCGGTGTGCCCTCTCGTCCACCAGTAGGCTCGAGAAGACATCTGGGCCAAAAAGGTCACGCAGCATTTTCTCCAATAATTCTTCCATTTTGCCCATGTTGGCACTCTCTGGAACTCCCAAAACGCGGATGTTGTTGCGTTGGGAGCGTGCCTCAAGGTCTTCGTTCTTCGCCGCTATGACCCTTAGTAGTTTGTCCATTTGCGCTATCTGCTTCATCGTTGCATCCTCTAGGTCTGAGATTCTGTGCTCTGTTTCTTCTATCCGCGTGTCATGTTTTTCGTGTTTTTGTGCCATCAGGTCTAGTCTGTTGCACATAGTGTCCATTTTGGCTTCTATAGAGACCAAGCTGTGCTTCATAGTGACAAGTAGTGCTTTCTTATCGTCCGCCGCTGGTGGCATGTCGTCGCTAAGTTGTCCCGAGAGTGATTGTTTGGGATCACTCTGGTGTCTCGGCGTTCTGCAGGCCTCGAAGGTTAATTTCTGCTGCTTTGGGTCCGTTTTCCCCATCGCATGCGATTGCAGCCCGCTCGCTTCCTTCCGTAGGAGTCTCGGTATATATTAGAGGGGTACTTGCAGTCTGGTCGTGAGGTGACTCTGGTCGCGGGATGTCCTGGGGGGATCCAGAGATTGGAGCTGTTCTCTTCACCCCGAGTCGTCTGCCAGTGGGTAGGGGATCTGCAGGTTTTCCGGTGCGAGGTGTTTCTATGTCGGGAGGTTGTGAGCACTTAGCGCGGCAGGCCAGTCTACAACGTCAAGTCCATCAATTGTTCTTTTTTCATTTATCACCCCGAGTGGGACGGGTATGCCCAGACGTGGGTCCTGTGCTCTCCATGCCACTGGAGTCAAGCTATGCTGGCTGATGAGGGCTGAAAGCCTGAAACTGGTCCTAGGATGCTTGTTTCCAGTCCAGGGAGGACCTGGCCTGGCAGTTTGGGCTGGACTGTTCCCATTGGGCGCAGGGTCAAGACTGATTTGCATTTGGCTAGGTCCAAACTGGAATGGCATGGTGAGCAAAAAAACAATGGATTTAGGCCTAGATCTCTGTACTGGGGTGAATGTATGACGTTCTGCATTCTGCCCATCAATTGTTCTTTTTGCACTGTTCACAGGTGCAGCGGCCAGCGGGCAGAGGTAGCGTACTAGAAATGAGAGAACTCCAATCCATTGCGGGGCCTGCCAAGGCCCAGAATGTGCAGCGACGCTCACGTGCTTTCCTGACTGGAATATGGGGCCAGCGCTAGTATCTGGACATCCGTCCGTATACTCCCTCAGCAAGCCCCAGTATGGCGGTGAGTCGCGGGTGAGGCCCCTCCATCTCCGCTTGCCTCCCGCATCCTCGCGTTGTGAGAGAGAGCACTTTACAATCCTTTGATGTGGCTGATTGTCCCAAGCGCCTGCCGAACAGCTTTACAAATGTTCTGCTGTCTGCGGCGGTGCGTATAGGTCCACCGCACTGCGGGTCTTCTCCTACCTCCCCAGCTAGGCCTCAGCTAGGCGCGTCTTCTCCTGGCGATATGCTGTGCTTCTTCACCACAGGGATATTGCTGGCTCGCCGTTCACCTCGCTCCTGGTGCTGTGTCCCCCTAAATTAGCACAGTGTGGTTATCCCACAGCTCCTCCACCGCCTGAGCCTGCAGGCTGAGCAGGCCGGGCCGTCTCTGAGTCTCAGTAGCGCGCCCGTTGTATTTGTAGCGTCCAGTTCTCCGGGGGGGGCGGCACTCACCTCCTCCTCAGCCACGGTCTTCACCAGGTCCAGGGTCCGGAATACCGCAGCCAATCACTCTGTCTCCGCAGGCTCCCAATGATGGCATGTCAGGCCGGACCCTCCTCATGCCGCGAGGGCTGCCTTCAATGCCCGTGTGTCCTCCAACCACTGAGCGGGAGGGCGGATATCCACCGCTCTCCCAGCCCAGTCTCTGCTGTCTCCCGGGGCGGAGTATAGGTCAGTCAGTCACACGCCTTCCGCAGAGTCTCAGGGAGAGAGGAAGCTCACCACGGCGTCCCAGCGGCTCGCTCCGGGGTTCCTGCAGGCCACCTGTGCTCAAGCCGCGCAGCCGCGTCTTCGCAGCGGCTGTGGAAGATGCTTAGTTTCTCAGCAATCAGCGGAGCTCCGCAGCTTCCGACTGCAGTTAACTTTTCCTGGAACATTTTGATTTGTTATCTTGGGTGCTTAGCCGATCGTCTTCCGTCGGGAGCAGGATAATGTCATATAATTATTCCTGGGCTGCCAGAGCCTCACACGGGTGCGGCCATCTTGGTTGCGCGCCCTCTAGCGCCCCCAAGTGATGAGTAATTACGCTATGATCCCGGAGAAAGCTTGTGATACCCTGACATGGCCTTATCTCTTTGCAGTGCTTCGGCACTTGGTAGTAGGCCCCACACTCCTGGCTTACACAAGACTACTTTATATGCAAAACTCTCATCCGTAATTCGCCTCTGCCGCCATTCCTGGTGGCATGGATTCCCACTTTCCCCCCTACTCTTTGCCTAGCAATGGAGCCCCTGGTGGTTCGTTCCTGAGGAGATAGTAAGGACTGGTGAATCCCATTGCCAGGCGTTACTCATAGTGTGTCCCTGTACACAGATGACCTGTTACTTTATGTTCGGGAAATTACATAATGAACCTTGATCCTCTCTGGGCCACACTGGCGGATTTTGCTGCTGCGGCCGGGTTGAGAGTCAACTGGGCGTAATCCACTATTTACCCACTCAGTCGTGACTTATCCTCGCACGAGGTACACGTCGGAGACGTCAGGCTCTCATGGAGTGCACAGGCCCCCCAATATCTGGGAGTCAGGCTTTACCACTCTCCTGAGGACCTCTACAAGGGTAATGACCGCAAGGCCCTAGCAGGCATACGAGCCCAAGTTGGCATCTGGAAGACCCTTCCTTTGGCCCCTGTCGGGAGAATAGCCTTGGCGAAGATGGTCCTAGACCCCACTTCTTCTATAATTTCACGAACCTCTCAGTCATTCCCCCTGCCCCTTTTTCCAGGAAATCGACACTGTGCTCTGCTCCCTTAATCAACGGGCGGCGTAGATTTGCCCTGGCCAAGATGCAACTGCCGATCGACATGGGAGGATTAGGAGCCCCGTCATTCAAAGCATATTTTCTTGCAGCACAGCTTCAATGGCTATCACGATGGATGGCAGGGAGCCATCTTGGGGAGACTAGCTTGGCAACTGGGCCCTTATCACTACCGGCACTTCGCTGCTTCCTCCTTCCGGGAACCCGACCGGCCTCGACAAACCCAATCCTAGTAGCAGTGGTCAGATCCTGCATGATACGCGTCCATCGATTGTCCTGTGACTCTCACCTGTACACCCCACTGCTCCCACTGGCAAGCCTACCCCGGGGCAGAAGCCATTATACTGCCCAAGCTCTGCAGACCTGGACGAACTACTCGATTTCCAAGGTAGAATCCCTTTTCACTGACGGTCAACTCCTCTCATTCAACAAAACTGGCAGAGGAGAGTGGTCTCCCATATGGGCAGTTTCTGCTCCACCGACAGACCATCTCAGACTGTCGCCGGCTCTGGGATCTATCTGAAGGGGAACCCACGACACACCTGGTACTCCATACAATATTGCACATAGGCCCTGGATGCCATTCGATCACCTGGATATATAAAGCCATACGAGAGCTCACAGCTGTACCACTTACCCGGCTGACGCATAAATGAGAGTAGGAATTCGAAAGGCCACTACACGATAGGGAATGGTAACAAGCCCTGGAGTATCCAAAGCAAGTATCCCGAAACTCAGTTTAAAAATACACAATTTGACATCTTACACCGTGCATATTTAATACCGGTGCTTCTACCCAGTGTCACAGTTCTCCTGCCCCCACTGTCAGACCCCTAGCGCAACATTCCAACATATGTTTTGGAGTTGCGCCATCTTACAACACTATTGGGACACGGTCCACAGTACACTGCAGGAGGTTACGGGGCTCACCGGAATCACCACATGGAAAACCTGTGCGCTGGGAGTATTCCGTCGCCGGAAACAGTGTAAAGTCCAAACACGGTTTGCGTCCTTGGCCCTCCTTCTGGCAAAACGGGG
Organism: Triturus cristatus; assembly: GCF_964204655.1. NCBI lineage: Eukaryota > Metazoa > Chordata > Amphibia > Caudata > Salamandridae > Triturus > Triturus cristatus. The sequence goes on from NC_140588.1 coordinate 794,189,574, forward strand.
AATCGCAATGCACTGGCGAGTAACAGCGTGGCCCCTCGGGCGGCCTGGTCAGGAAGTGGAATTCAGTAGAGGAGGTCGTGATTCTGTATGAAGAGGTGCGGGGAGTATGACGTTGTCGTATCTCCACAGATTGGGCCACACTCCTCCAGAGCTTCAGACAAAAGTTAGAAGAGGCTCAACTGGCCTGACTGCATCGGACCCAGCCCTGAGCCTTCTCTCGAGGCTCCAAGAGGGCTCCCGCCTTCTTGAAGACCCTCTCATGATGCGCATGCACAAGCATACATGACAACCCCCCCGAGGCTGGACTGAGCCACATCTCGCCTAAGCCCGCGACCCCAATAACATACCCACAAGCGACAAATACATGCCTACAAAGCCACACCCAAACCTTAATTACCTTCCCCTAGTTCATCCCCGAGTTTACAGATAGTTAGTAGGTTTTAATTTTTATTTTTCCAACTACGAGACATAACAAGGGGAAGACAATCAACTCAAGTTTGATGTGATCTCATCTTGTCATCAGTTTTTACTCCTACCCACTTGTAACAAAGACTCTAGACCTTTGTAATATCTCCCAGTAAAGCACATGTAATCTGTGTAAACAATTATGTATATTGATCCTGCAATGTGGAAAACCTAATAAAATGGTTTTAAAAAAAGGACTTTTGAGTGATGTCATTTGAATTGTCATGAGTGATGTCATCATTGATGTCATTAGTGATGTAATACGTGAGGTCATAAGCAGTGCTTTGCGGGGACATAAGTTATAGTTATCTCAGGTAACTATGACTTCTGAATTTCACTGGTTTTGTACAAGTGAAATGTGACCCTAACTATTACGTCTCGGTAACCTTTGGGTTTTTCAGTGAATTTCTAACGATTTTTTTTCTCTTTCCTAACTATAACGTCCCTGTAACCTTTGTTTTTTTCAGTCAATTACTAAGGTTTTTTAAATTCAATTTCCTAACTATAATGTCCATGTAACCTTTGATTTTGTTCAGTGAATTTCTAACGGCCCGATTCACAGCACTAACTTAAGACTTTCTCAGTTTAGGAGTAGTATAGTTAGGAGTCCTAACTTTACTGCTCCTAAACTGAGAAAAATCCTAACTTTAAGACTTTCGGTATTCACAGAAGGCATTTAGGAGTCCTAAAGTTAGGACTCCTAACTTCTGTGAATACCGAAATGAGTAAGTGCCTTCTGTGAATACCGAAATGTGTAAGTGCCTTCTGTGAACACCAAAATGGTAGTAAGTTTAGGATTTTGTCTTAAGTTAGTTCTGTGAATCAGGCCCTAAGGGTTTTAAAATTCTATTTCCTAACTGTAACCTGTAACCTGTAACCTTTGAAAATGAGTGTGTGAGTGAGTATAAGAGTATCTCAGTCGGGGTGTAACTGAGAGCGTAAGTGTCTCAATGGCTCTGTGAGTGGGTCTGTGTGTGGGTCTGTGAGTGTGGGTGTGAGTGGCCAGGCCACATTTGAATGGCAGAGGGGAGCCGTGCGGCCCTCTCCCCAAGACGATTTCACCCCGGGGACCCCATCCCCCCGGGCCCAGCCATAATTCAATGGTAAAGGGTGGCCGCGCGGCCCTCCTTCCGGGCCGATTTCAGCCCCAGAGACCCCCATTCACGGGGCCCGGCCTTTTAAATAATTAATTTTAAATTTGGGTAAAGTGGATGCGTGGACCCCACCCCGGGCTGGTTTCGGTCCCAGGGTCCCCATCCCCGGGCCCGGCCTATTCTTTTTTTATTAGGGGGCTCATAACACACTGGGGGTGTACCCAGTGTGTTATGGGTCTTGAGGTTAACCCCCACGGTCCTTGCCAGCTCCCCGCCTCCTGGGGGAGCCGGCATTGCTTTCACACACAGGGATTTGCTAAACATGCAGTCCCCTGTGTATGAAAGCAATCCTTTTCTCTGTTTCCCAGCTCACTTGACAGTGGGCAGGGAAACAGACAAAAGCTCCGCTTCCAGCAAGCAAGAGCATTTCTCCACTCTTGCTTGCTGGAAGCGGAGTGTTTGCTAGGACTTGGAGGGAGCTGTCAAAGCTCCCGCCAAGCCACAGCAAACAGCTATGACACCCCCGGACATAGCAGGAGCCGGGCCTAGGGCATCGCAGTCCCCAGGGTCCTTATTGGCCCCCCTCCCTTTGATTTTGTAGGGAAGTCCCCGGGGAGGTAGCGGTCCCCAGGCTGCGAATGGTCCGGGAGTGAGGGCCACATGGCCCCCCTCCCATTTTAAAAATAGCATTTGGCCCCGGGGAGGTGGTGGTCCCTGGGGCCCAGGGGGTCTGCGAGGCCCTCTCATTACAAAGATAATAGCCCCGGAAGGTGGCGGTCTCAGGGGCACGGTGGGTCCGTGAGGCCCCCCGATTTATTTACCATCAGCAATGAGGAGGTAGTGGTCCCCAGGGCCCGGGGGGGGGGGGTCAGTGCAGCCCACCGTTAAACAACATAAGCCCTGGGGAGGTGATGGTCCCAGGGGCATACCAATGGACTTTAATTTTGTGTTAGCCCTGGGGGCTAATTAGTAGAGAAGCGTGGGATCCCGCAACTTTTTTTTGATTGTTCGGCTGGAGCTTTTTGCCTCAGGCAGGGTACCTTTGGGACCCCCTCCAAAGGCCATGGGGATAAGGGTATGCCCTATGGGGAATTTTCTTGCCCCCGCTTGACGGATTGCCTCCAAACGTTCAAGACAGCAGTTGAAGTGAGTGGCAAACAAGTTTTGAAATTTCGTGAGGATTCGTCAAACGGCGCCAAATTTATTGGGTAACCAAAAATGCTTTTCCTACTTAAACTGGTGTAGGAAGCTGGCTCTGTATATACTGTACCAAAGTAAGATATAGTGTGCACAGAGTCCACTGGATCTCCATAGGTAGGCAGATGTAAAAATAGATAATACCTTACTCTCTATTTGTGGTAGTGTGGGCGAGCAGCAAGGCCTTATCAGAGGGTATTGATAAGCATCTATTCTACACACTCAGGCAAGAAATGACATCACACACTCAAAGACTGAACTCAGACCAATTTGTTTTGTATAAAAATATTATTTAGTTGTATTTTATTTCTAGAACCAAGCAAGGCCTGGCACAGGTAAGTGTAACAGTACTTTGCAAGAATAATGCAGTTGAATGCAATTGGTTTGGTTACATGTAAGTCAAATGTTCATAAACAGTTGAATCTACCGAGCAAATATTTTGTAATTACTTTCTAGATAATTTTTTACATAAATGTTTCTACTCAGTGTGATATGCCTAGATATCACACTGGGACATTTCCTGGATAAAGGTAAGTGAAACAGTTTTTCTTAAAACACAGTTTCTTAGATTTCCATACAAAACACCCTCAACACTTTCAGAGGAAAACAGTCAATGCCATCCTATGGAGAAAATTGGGTTATCGTTTTGCAGGTAAGTAAATGGTCTTGAGGGTTGAGTCTTGGGGTTAGAACAAGGGTTCCCCCAGGGTCAAGGATGCACTCAAAAAAGCACCCTCAGTGGCACTAGGGCGGCCGGGTGCAGCGTGCATAGGCCTTATGTAATCCAATGGGGGACAGGGGGCCTCTGGTTGGTGGCTGCTCACGAGCAGGCCACAGGGTTGAGGGAGCAAAGCTCCTGGGGTTAAGCTCAGGGCCAAAGGGGGTTCAGGTGAGCACACAAGGTGCACCCACAGCGGCGGCAGGGTGCAGGGTTCTGTTTTAGCGTTGGGTGCCCTGTTGTTTTCAATGGGAGTTGCCAGTTTTGGAGTTTTGCTGCAGGTTCGGTCCAGGAAGTCTTTCAGGAGGAACCAACAACTGGGCAGGTAAGTCGGAGGGACGTAGGTGCACCTCAGGTCCTCTTCTACAGGGCACAGGGCAGCTGGATGCAGGGGTGCCTTTTGAGGTCGGATTTCACTGTACCGGGTCACTCAGGGTTGTGGGGGTCTCCGTGCAGAGGCTGCAGGCGAAGTCGGGGAGTCCTGGAGTGGTCAACCCACGGTGGACTCGGACTCTGGAGCGCTGGGGGAACAGTGGGCCACTCAGACTCGGGCCGTAGGTGTCGGGTGCAGTGGTGGTTCCAGGCATCGGGTTTCTTTGTCATCAGAAGGCTCGGAGTCTTGCTTTGGAGATTATTTTGAACAGTGCTGCTGTTCACAGGAGATCTGGTCTTTGTTGAAGGTATTCAATCCTCTCTGGGGTTCGCTGGCTGCAGGACAAGGTGACTTTTGGCACAGAATCTCTGTAAACTGTAGACGGGCCGGTACGGCTGGGGCCAAGTCAGTGCTTCTCTGCTGGGCGTCTTCTTTCGTCCTTCTTCTTCATAGGTTTTCGGGAATCTGCCTTCTGGGTTCCGGGCTGCCACCTAACTACTGTGGAGAAGTGTGGCTCAATGGTTAGAGCGGCAGACCCTGATGCAGAAGTCTGACCCGGGACCAGGGTTCAATTCCCGCCTCGGCTGGTCTTGGGCTTAATTTCCTCAGACCTGATAATTCTCACCTCGGTGCCTATCCTAATCATGGGTCCCACTCTGCAACTCTGGGCAATAGCTTGCTTAATCTCCACAACGGCCCCAACAACGCTGGCCTCACCTTGGGGGTGCCCAGGAGTGGACACTTCACAGGGAACGGCCAGGAAGGGTTCCTCAGCGGTATTCGTACAAGCGCCGAGATGCCTCCGGGTAGTCGTGCGCTATACAAGTACATTTACTGTATTTAGGGGGCGTTTTAGGGGTCTCAAGGTCAGTAGCCAGTGGGCAACAAATATTGGCACCACTCTTCAAATGCGCGTTTTATTGCTAGCAATTCCCTATCTCCCACTGAATAGTTTTGTTCCGCTGGGTTTAGTTTATGCGAATAGAAAGCCACAGGATGTAAATGCCTAGTTTCTAAACTCTGAATTCCTTTTACAGAAGTGGGGAAAGGTTAATGCATGATGGCAGTTATCTTTTGTTGGTCCATTGTTACCCCCTCAGAAGATAGCAACAAATCCCAAAAAGGTCACTTTTGATGTGTGGAACTCACACTTGTCCAGCTTCACATAAAAGTAGTTCTCTCTCAAGCATTCCAACACAGCCCTCACATGTCTTACATGATCAGTGGTAGTAGAGCAGTATATTAGGATGTCATCTAAAGAAGCTATACCACATACATCTAACATATCTCTCAAGGCTTCATTAATAAAAAAAACTGAAAGGTGACAGGGGCATTACAAAGGCCAAAAGGCATCACGATCTATTCATAGAGCCCGAATTTTGTGCAAAATGCAGTTTTCCATTCATCGCCTTCTTTTACTCTCACTAAATGGTATGCTCCCTTTAAGTCCAATTTGGGAAATATTTTGGCCTCTGTAACCTGATCAAGTAATGATTGGATAAGAGGAAGAGGGTACCGTTTTTCTATGGTTCCATCATTTCGGGCGCGGTAGTCAAAACAATATTGAAGACCTCTCTCCCGGTTCATTGGAATTGGTAAGTATAGCTATATCTTTTTGTGTTACAAGTTCTTGATTGCACTGGAGCATACAAAATTCGGAAGAAAAAGACAAAGAATGGGCCCTCCAATCAATGGTCGCATTATGTTGCGTGTACCTGGGGATCCCCAAAATTGCTTGGAATTTGGGTGCGTAAATAAGATCAAACTGAACTGTTTCTCTATGTTGATCTAACATACGGAGTTCCAGTTCAGCAGTCGCATGAGTGACAGGGCCGGATAGTACTCTCGACAATAGTTTTTACTTCATCCACTACGGACTTAGGGACCAAAGGTACTTCCATGCATTTGATTCATTGCATATCAATAAAATTTCCAGTTGCGCCATAGTCAATCTTAATCTTAACATCTATTGACTGATCTCCTTACAGTCGTTTCACTGCTATCTGAACATTGGTATAGCATATACAGAGCCACCTACCTACATCAAGAGTCTAGACTAAACTCCACATCAGCTGCTCAACCCGACCCCATAATACATCAATCCTTATCACAAGAGGAACCAGACACAACGCTAGGAGCACCTGGGTTAGGATCAGGCGCAAACTCTGACGAACACAGGGGAGAAATGGAGCTCGATACTGAAGTCACAAAAGAACCATTCAGACCACCATGAAAGGGCCACTGATCACTTCTAGACATCAGCAGAGTGAGTCTCAATTAATTCAGTCACGGCGGAAAGAACATCAACCTCCAAAAAAGGGGAACAAGCATTACTCTGTTTCATCCAGCATACTACGCAATTGGAAACAATGACGTCCCTAACAGAGGCAATGTCCTTAACCTGTTAAATCAGATCCCAACAATAACTAGGGTCTACTCGGTGGACATTGACTCCATCCAATTTATTGGCCCTACTTCTGGGCACCAAAGCAAATCAACTAGGGCCACTTGTAGCTCTACCGACATGGCCCAGAAAGTACTTCGCGAGAGCAAGCATTTCATTGTGGAAACCTACCAGGGTGCCCACATCTGTTGATGAGAGCTATAGGCGAGGACAAAGAGAACGTGGGCAATGCAGAAATCTCCAAACAGTGCAACCCTCATAGAAGATTTGAAGAGCTCAAAATAGGACCTAAAACTGGTGATATGGAGAGTAAAGAAACAAAACACAAAAGGCTTTTGGGCCAATTTATTTGGGAGATTAAGCACCACCACTCCAATGCATTTTGGAGAAAGGTGAATGTTTTAAGCAACCCACTAAAGCACTGCTTGGACTCAAACCTCTCAGAGGAATCCTGGGCTACCTTCCTCAATGCTCATTTTAACTCTCACACAAATGCAGCTGCAAGACCGGTAGCTGCAGGGGCCGCCTTACTTGAAGGACATGGCATTCTAAATGTCTTTTTTAAAGAAGCTGCTAGCGCGCTATGAATCGACGCCAACACTATACAGCGGCAGATAACAATGGGTTGAATCACCGGAACTCCAGGCCCAAACGGAACCCTGCAAGCCATCTTTAAAACCGACATGATTAAATGAGCTGAGAATATGGCCACTTGTTTAATCATGGCCTAACAGGTGCCATATTAGCAGCGTCCTGGAGAGGGTCCATTTTATTGCCCATATTCAAAGGAGGCAACAGAGCAGCCGCCGAGAATTACAGACTTATAGCCCTCATAGACAATGAGGCAAAATATTACACCGGCATATTACTGGAGCACCTTCTGAACTGGGCCACCAGAAAATTCAATGATACCAATCAATCAAACTGGGTTCTCAAAAAAACAGGTACAACAACTAACATCGTAGCCCTGTCTCTATTGATCAACTCCTCAAATGCCGCCAAAAGTACACTTTATCTCTGCTACATTATCTACAAAAGCGCTTTCGACTCTGTAAATCGAAGCAGGCTCTGGAAGAAACGTAACAACTGGCTTATCCCATTGGTGCTCTTAAGAGCAACAGGGAACCTGTACACAAATACATGGTTAAGAATAAAATTGGGTAACAGAACAAACTTATCCAGGGCAATAGCCACTGCTCGGGGTCTCAAACAGGGGTGCATTCTGGCCCCTACACTTTTGAATCTGTTCTTGGCTGATCTACTGGCTCTAACCCTCAGCAATTCCCATGCTCGGAAGCCTGGCTAATTACTCTTATCTAACCTCCTTTATGCTGATGATTTGGTACTTATCAGTCAGACGGAGGTTGGCGTGCAGTGCCCTCTGAATGCTACCTAAGATACTCAAGCACGAACGGCCTGAAAATCAACACGAAGAAGTAAAAAATCAAGACTTGCAGGAGAAGAGTTACAGGAAATGCTAATTGATTTCTTGACTCTGCCAAGATTGACAAAACATGTGAATACAAATACCTCGGCCTGCTGTCTGACTGCAACGGCTCTTTCCAACCCCAGAAGGAGGAAATTAAAAGAAAAGGGATCGCTCTGGAAATGGGGCTGAGGACCCTATTCAGAAATGTAAATGGTCCATCGTACAGTCCTGTCTTAGAAATTGGCAGGGCCAAGATTGTGCTTACCCTGGTATATACCAGCGAAGCCCTACGTGGCAGAGACTCAAACATTCTGGACACAACTATAGCAACAATATATAAACAAATCTGCCGACTCCCTAGTTCCACATCACCAGCACAGATCAGGCTGGGGTTTGGCCTTCTAAAGCGGACAGTTGCGAGGTGTGTGGCCTTTATCAATCCATGCTGCAGATGCAAATCCTCTGAGAAGAACACCATTAGCCACAATGTATGGCTGGAAATAACTAAATAGAGGTTGCGCACTGGCAAGGGATTATTTACTTACAACAATTGACAGGTTTGGCCTAGCAGAATTAAGCTCTGCAGTAGCAAGCTACAAACTATTTAAAAGAGCTGCAAATAAAACGTCTAAAATGTTATCTTTAGAGGACAAAGCAACCTTAGTAAAATGATCACACGTCTGGATGGTCCTAAAGGGCTGTAAGTCTCTGAAATCGCAGAAATATTTGGGAGTAATCTTTAACAGCAGGATATAGGCCAATACCTCAAACACCGACTGAAGATTTTGCCTTCAACAACATGCTACTCCTTGGCTAAGCGTGGAAGCTAAAGTGGACTGTAGGCTGTGTGGCCACCCAAAGGAAGACATAATTCCATGTCATGTGCCTCTGCAAAACGACCCTTTTATCCTTTGTTGCTGTTGCCTTCACCCTTTCTGAAACCAGCTCGGGCTATGCTCCTGCAGAGAAGCGTGTTTGGTCTGCTTGAATTCAGCTGAGCCGCAACGTATCTCTCAGACTGTGAAATATCTCCAGGGGTTTGAAGGGGTCTTAAAGAAGGCACTCAATCAGAATGACCTGAAGACTCGATAATAACAGACCCACTAAAAACTCCTCTGCAGGTACGACCGGCACCAAGTAATCGATAATACGCTTTTGCTGCTGCTTGAGATTCAATGGACTGATGGTCATAACTTGTTACCTGAATGCAATTAAGCTGCATTTTCCACAACAGTAAGTGGTTGAGTTATATAGTCATAATTAGATGCCAATAACTTTTACTTTTTTAAACTTGTACGGAATTTTGAGTCCCTGCATTGCACAAACTCTTTTGTACAAGAGATTACTTGCTAAACTGATCACAAGGACAATAATTTCCACTTAAACTGCTGGTTATCATTTTAGTCTCTAACTTTTGCAATTGTTACAGGATCACTGCTCGGGGAAAGTGCACTACAAACCCCACCATGACCGGGAGGACACACTAGTGCCCAGATCAAGATCACCATCTTAGCTTACCAACTTGCTCTCCAGGGATCATATTCTTGAACTTTAATTTGCTCTCTCGCACTTTCTCCCCTCCAACTGCCCAGCTGACCTGCTGCAACTGGACCTTTCTGGACCTGATTTTGTAATGCTGGCCTCTGCTACACTGAGTCACTGATCCCTAAGTGGTGCCTCCCCAGGTCTTGGACCCTTGGCAGGCATCAGAGTGCACTCCTCTGAAAAGAAAAGGAGAAATCCTGAGGTTTTTGGCTTTTCGCGACCATAAATGGGCCTGTCCGCGTCAACTCTGCTGCCCTCGACGATCGGCAGCACAAAACTCTGGTGAACCCAACTGTTCATTCTACTACGACCGCCTGCAAAAACATGAGATCTGTACTTCGTGCTACAGCAACGACCATCCGCGGCGCTCTACCCATGGCCTTGTCCACTAGGAACTGGACCTTTCACGCTGGACTCTAAGAAGGTAACCTTTTCAGCAAGACTAAACTGTACCCTGTATCTGGCCCATGCCCCATCACAGTCAGCCTGAACTTCCAAGACCAGATGACCATGGGTGATGGTTTATTTTTTTTAGGGACTATACTTACCTAAAACTTTGAAATTCAATATATTTTGGTTCTACTGATTGGATTTTTGTCAATTTTATGTCATTTCCTTTATTAAATTTTACTCTATTTTTTTTAATTAGAGTGGCATTTTTCTTGTTCGTATTTTCACTTTATTACTGTTTGTGTGCTGCACAAATACTTTACAGATTGCCACTAAGTTAAGTCTGACTGCTTTTGAGGCAAGCTACCAGATGGTTAAGCACAGGTTAATTTTGTGACGTTTGTGGTTCACCCTGACAAGGAATGTGGCTGTTGCTTGAGAAGGGTTTACATCCCCCTCAACCAATAACCCAATTTCTTACTTCCTCAAACTACCATGCCTGTATATTTTAGACAGGGTTTCCCCACTCCCGATATGGCTACCGTGCCCCACATGTATTTTAATACTTATAATCTGTGCCATTTGTGACTATAGTCAAGCACACTCCCTACTATGAGAGGGGCATGCTCCCAGTCTGTTAGTAGTTGTAGTGTGTCCTGCAAGAAGGCTTCCTGGCACCTATTGAAGGATAAGTACAGGGTTTGGCCCTGTATCACAACCTTCTCCATATGTATTTTGCTAGCTGAGCCAGTAAAATTTAAGTTTCCACATATCAGGATTTCTACCGCTTTCTTTTGTTCCAAAGAGAAGTACTATGTTGAGTAATTTCTAGACCTGAGCCGCCTCTGATCGTCTAACAAGCAAATATCAAATCCCAGCACTATAAGCTCATGCAGGATCCCAAACCATTTAGATGCGATATTAACCCCTTTGCTTTTTATGTTGCAATTGTGAGCCCCATTCGGTTGTAAGATGGACAAGCTGTTTTCCTCTTCATTGCCTTTACATCCGAACCCCACAACACAGCCTATGAAGCATTGGGTACGTTGGCTTCTCTCTATCCCCTTTCCAAGGCCTAAACCCTACCTGGATGCATTATTCAATTCAAACTCCACCTTAAACTTAAACATTTCTCTATTTAACATCTCAATCCAAAAATTGTCAGTGTAGTAGTAGAAAACAAAAGTACCTATGTAAGCAGATTCCTTCCACTCATTCAAAACTAACAGCAGAATTTAGTAAGGTTACACTGATATAAGATGCCACTGTAGTCCTCAAACCAATTCAGGGATTGTCAGCTCAGATCCCTAATCCAAACAGGTGTCCACTAACCCGACCTGACTCTGAAGGGGTCGTCAGATCAGTAGCACTGACGTTCTGCCGTTTTTCACGTACTTATTTTTTGCTTGCCTTAACTTCGTCCTCCTTAGGGACATTGCTACGTTGTTCACACATTAACTTTCTGATGCTCAGGCCCCTGCATCTCAGAGCCAGGGCGGGATTAAATTTGGCAGTTAGTCACATTTTTCTTTTTGAGACCATGGAGCTTGCACACATTTGTGAACAACTTCATGGATCAGTGCCAATCTTGCCATTTGAACATGATGGGGAACGAGTGGCCCTGGCTATACTTTAACACCTGCTTCTTTGGGATCTGTCACTAATCAAAAGGCTCTTCATTTCTGCAGAGTCATTTAAGACAAGTTTGTAGAGAGATGGTGTTGGAGGAAAACGTACCATTATTGGGCACGCCCACCATGATAAGTTATTTTCTTAAAAGTTGTGGCTGCATGATAGTGTTTGCGCTTTTTCTAATGAGTAATTCTATTGTTCAAATTTCTCATTCACATATGCCAAGGAGGCTAACAGGTAAACTCCGGCATACGGCCAAACCGAGGTAAGTACATAAATAAAGAAATAAAACAAATTACATTGCGCACGCTGCATCGCCATTTGGAGGGCAGGTCCAGCCAAGCGTTCTCTGCAAAGCTTCGAGGCGGGCAGGCACCAAAGTGATGGCCACGCTGCCGCACCACATGGGCGTCCTGAGCGCAGTGTGGAGGCCTCGTCCCGGCAGACCCCTCCACCAGGCCACGCTCCGCAGTCGCCAGCCGCAGCGTCTCCCAGCGCCGGGCGGGAACACACCGCTTGAAAATGAAAAATTTCCTAGCTAACGTAACGGAAAGTTTCAAGTCTATTAAGGACTCAGAGGCGAGGATTATGCCTTCTTCCTTCACTTTCCCATAGCAGCATGAAGGTAAACAAGGACTACGTTTCCCATGAACCATAGGGAAAAAGGTAGTCAAAAAAGGACAACATGGTAACAACCAATCAACAAACAGCATCAATGTCCAATCCAATGTGAGAGCGTCCCACATAGTCCTTTGCTAGTGTCCTCTCTTCCTCTTTTGGAGCGCGACGACAGCTGGTCCGCACTCTTCAAATATCTTGTTTTTGAGCGTCCGAACCTGCAAACAATAGAGACGCATTACTCCAGAAAACACAATTGAACCCTGTTACAGAGCAAGACAGGTTACACACATCAGTAAAGTGTCAATCAGCACTGGAAAACGTCTACTTACTGTCATACGGGGAGGGATCTCCTAAAGGAGCGAAGGGCGGGATAATCCTCGCCTCCGAGTCCTTAATAGAATTGAAACTTTCCGCTACGTTAGCTAGGACATTTTTCATTCTATGTCAGGACTGGAGGCGAGGATTATGCTTGTTCAAAGCTTGCCCACAACCAGCTGAGCCATATTCAGGACTGGCTTGAAATAGAACCTCTTAAAAGTAGAATCCGAAGACCAATCGGCAGCATTGAGGATATCCTCAAGACGCGCGCCTAGGCCAAACGCCTTAGATGCCATTGCTCCACGAGCAGAATGTGCTCCAAAGTCTCAAAGGCTTATACCAGCCTCTTGCATCACCCACCGAACCCATCTGGCGATGGTTTAAAGGGTTTTATCGGAGCGCAATGAGCAACTGGCGTTCTCCTGGGGGACGGAACTCTTCCGTCATTTTCTCGTAAGCCTTTAGACATTTAACCACACATAACTTCGGTGAGTCCGGGAACGCCGGGTACGAGATTACCCTAGTATGGCATTTAGTACGCCGTAGAAGAGTGAAGGTGACCCCGTCAGGGGTGAACATCCTTCCAGAAATATCCAAGGCCTGCACATCCGAGACTCTCCTGAAAGAGATCAAACAAAGGAGCATCGCCAGTTTCGCTGAAAGCTCCTTCCGAGAAAGAAACCGGTTAGGCTGCCATGAGAGATTAAGAACCAGATTCACGTCCCACAAGGCGGAGTAACGAGGTTCCGGAGGTAACGAAAGCCTCACTCCCCGAAGCAGTTTGCAAACCAAGGGGTGCTCCCCTATAGGTGCGCCATTAACCGGGGTGTGGCCCAAAGAAATAGCCGACCTAAAGGTATTAACGGACCGATAGGCCAAACCTTCAGAAGCTAGCTGGGCCAAAAAATTCACTACCTGAACCACGTCTGCGACCAAGTGATCGTAACCCCGTCGCATACACCAACTGGCCCATCGGTTCCACGCGGACTTGTATCTTTTAACTGTGCTGTCCGCCCAAGCCTTTGAGATGAGGCTCTCAGCCGCTCGTGAAAGTCCTGGGGTTTCCCATCTACCCCGGAAATCCGCCACACCATGAGAAACAGTGATCCCGCTGACACTAGTGGGTGAGGACCCCCGTCGGGATTCGTGAGAAGAGTGGGAGACTGGGGGAGTAGGATTGGAAAAATCCCAGGAAAGTTCCAGTAGAACTGGAAACCAAACTTGCGACCTCCGTAGGGGAGTGATTATCACCAGGTCCGCCCTCTGCCTGCGAACCTGCGCTGAAGAGCGCGTGATCATTGCAAACGGGGGAAACGCGTACCCCTGCTCCGAGCTCCAATCCTAGAGGGGCGCGTCCGTGGCCGCCGCCAACGGGTCCGGTCTCCAACTGAAAAACCGAGGCGTCTGGTGGTCCAGTCTGGACGCAAACAGATCCGCTGAAAACGGGCCCCAAAGCTCGTTCAGAGCCACAAAAATTACCCTGTCCAACATCCACATGCTGGAGTCTCTGAAATGGCGGGATTGGAAGTCCGCCTCCAAATTGTCCCGACCGGGGAGATACTCTGCCGTGACTGATATCTGGCTGTCCAGGCAATACTGCCAGAAACTTGCCGCTAGATTCGAGAGGGCTTTTGACCTGGTGCCCCCAGATGGTTTACATATCTGACTGCGGAAATGTTGTCCATTTTCAGCAGAACACACGACCGCACGAAGTCTTTCGTCCAGCAACGTACGGCAAACAAGCCTGCCAAAAGTCCCAGACAATTTATGTGTAACTTCTGTTCGTCTGGAAACCACAAACCTCCTGTGGACAACTCCCCGCAGCGTGCACCCCAGCCCATTCGGCTGGCGTCTGATTCGATTACCAGATCCGGGGCTGACCCGAAAAATTGCTCGGCCGTTCCAGGCCTCCATATGGTCCAGCCACCATTGGATCTCGGCATTCACCTCTGGAGTGAGTGACACCGTGTGAGAATATGGGAAGCTTTTCCTGAGAAAGTAAGCTTTTAGGCGCTGTAAAGCCCGGTAATGAAGCGGGCCTGGAAATATGGCCTGAATGGAGGCTGACAGGAGTCCAACCACTCGGGCGAGCTGACGGAGGGAGATCTTCTGCCTGGCCAGGACACGACGCAATTCGTGTCTGATCTTGGATCACAAATCCCAAAAAGGTAAGCGACTGGGTTGGATGTAAGAGAGATTTGCTCTGGTTGATGACAAACCCGAGATCCTGAAGGAGACCCACCGCCATCTGGAGTTGGACTTCCAGTTGGCGCGGGCAAGAGGCCATCAAGAGGAGGTCGTCCAAGTACACGATCATCCTGACCCCTCTTGCTCTCAAAAATTCCACCACCGGTTTGAGAACCTTGGTGAAACACCACGGAGCCGTCGAGAGACCGAACGGGTGGGAAGCAAACTCGTAAACACGGTTGCACCAGGTGAATTGAAGAAACCGCCTGTGTGGAGGGAAAATCGGAATCACCAAGTAGGCGTCTTTGAGATCCAGGCGAACCATCCAATCGTGGGGTCGCAAGACATCCCGGAGGAGGTGAATCCCCTCCATTTTGAAATGGCGGTAAACAAGCCATTCGTTGAATTTGCTTAAATTGATGACGGGTCTCTTGCCGCAGTCTGTTTTGTCTACTAAGAAAATATTGCTCAAAAATCCCCTTGAATGGCGGAAGGCGGAGATAATGGCGCCCTTCTGCAGGAGGGATGCGACCTCCTCGTCCACCAGGGCTGCATCTGGAGCTGAAAACTGAATGGGACGGGGACTTGCCCGCTGGACTGGGAACCCCATGAAGTCTATATGGAACCCCTGCACCGTTTGGAGAACCTAAGCATCGTGCGTGAGAGACAACCAAGCCTGGAAGCAACTTGCCAACCGCCCCCCTATTTTTGACGGGGAAAAAATGTGAAGACTCACCGGAGTTTGAGGCGGTGGATCCTCCTCGGAATCCTCTTCCTTTGCCTCTGCGGCCTCTTGTAGGGTAGAAATTCCCGAATCGGGACTGGTCCTGCGACTGACCGGAGCCTCTCTGGTTACCCTGCTGGTGACCTCGACCGGCCGAGCGGCCCCTGCCTCGGCCGGCACCGCGAAAAACACGGGGAAAGACTTTCTTGATGGTGGACTGTGCCCTGTCGAGGGATGTGAAGGTATTCACGAACATGCCCAGTTCCTTCACAAAAGGCTCGCCAAACAAGCCCCCTTGAGCCACAGCGCCAGCCTCGGAATCCGCCAGGTCTCCCAACTTGGGATCTATCTTTATAAGGAGAGACCTACGGCGCTCAGTAGAAAGGGCGCAATTTGCATTGCCCAGAAATATAACCACCCTTTGAGCCCAGTTGGAGAGAGTTTCCGGGGAAATAATGGAGCCTGACTCCTTGGCCTCTTCAGCCATATCTAAAATCTTGGTAGCGGTCCCAGGGCGTCCAGGAGTTTGTCCTGGCAAGCCCCCCAGGACCTATCAATCCCTTTTTTGGGGTCCCGTATGAACTTTTGTAAGAAAGTGGACATCCTGGGGTCAATTTCGGGGATGAGAGCTACTTTACCCTCCAATGAGGGGCGAGGGCACTCCGCCCGCAGGCAGTTACGGGCCTCTTTTTCTAAGGGCCGACGGATGTGTTCTGCGACATAAGCCGCCACCTTCTCCCCGGGTACCCACTCCGAAGAGCGGGGATGAACAATATTATTCGGATCCAACATATCCGAGGTAACCGAAGGGGGGACAGTAGGGCGAGGAGGAAGCCACGGCCTCGAAGGGCCGGGATCCGAGTCTGGATCGCCTGATGCGTCCTGGTCAGCATCTCTAGGGGCAGGAGGGTGGAGGGGGGACACGACACTCGGCTGTACCGCCTGATTGTCCAGGAAAGCCTGCCGTAAACGCTCAAAAGCGTCAGAATCCACTCCAGGCACCCGAGGGCGCTTGTTCGGCGGGGAACCCGTGGGAAGGGGAACAGAGGGAGTAGGCAGAGCGGCCAGGGAACCCATGCGCTGTTCCAGACGAGAAAACGCCTCATTTATCTGGCGCGAAAGCCTGTCCTCAAGGGGGGATATAGCCTGACCCACGGCTTGGTAAATTGAGGAATCAACCGCCTCATAAAAGGCATCCCCCCAGGGCATCTCTGCTAGAGGATCTTCCTCCTCCGGGAATTGGTCGTAATACTCCATGATATCACCAGAGACAATGGAGTGGCAACTTAAACAGCCCTTATACAGGCCTTCAACAATAGGCTGGGTGTCAGCCAACTCACTTGCGCAACTGAAGTGCCGCAATTGCAGGGGATCAAGCCCCCAGGGACCACTGCTGGCAGAAAGTAATACACGTAGCCAACACACCCCCAATGCCAGGAGGGGGGTGCTCACCGGTCTGGGCTGGGTCCCTTTAAGAATCCCTGGACAGGGAAAGTACAAGACCTCTAGCGAGGCGTTCAATAAATGAATACAGGACTCTTTTTTAAAATGCTCTTAACTATTATAGGCGAAAAACAGAGCGTAATGTGCAAGTACGGCCGATCGCGGGTTAACTTTACCGTTGATCACCGTTATAGCCCCCTAAGCGGGCGTTTTCCTCAGACCGGGCTCTTTAGGAATGACGCGCGTGGTGTTTAAATTCCCTGAAGAGAATCAAACCCCGCGACGCGCCGTCAACGACCTCCTGCGCCCTCTAGTGGCGGGAGGTCTGAAGAGCGAAGCCAGCAACGCGCCGGGGAGGGACGAGGAGATCCTCGACCCCGCAGCGCCCTTGAACAAGCAAACGCGCCGAAGCGCGGAAACGACAACGCATGATGCACAACCACAATACCAGCAAATGTTAAGCCTATAAAAGGAGGTAGCAGCGCCGAGAAGCACGACACCAATGCACATCGGTAAAACCCCCCACGAGAAATATCAAATTAGCATACATGAAAAATACAGTCATAGCCTAAACGCTAGAACGTCTAAATAGCACAATAACCTCCATTAAGCACTACACAGTATAAGAAACTGAAGAGTACTCATCTTGCTGCGGAGCAGCGAAGAAAGAGGAAGAGAGGACACTAGCAAAGGACTATGTGGGACGCTCTCGCTTTGGATTGGACATTGATGCTGTTTGTTGATTGGTTGTTACCATGTTGTCCTTTTTTGACTACCTTTTTCCCTATAGTTCATGGGAAACGTAGTCCTTGTTTACCTTCATGCTGCTATGGGAATAAAGTGAAGGAAGAAGGCATAATCCTTGCCTCCAGTCCTGACATAGAATCCAGACTCCGGCGGTGCAGGGGCGGCTCTGACAGGGCAGTTGTGCTGTGTGTGGTGGCCGAGATCGGAGGCGGAGCCAGAGAGACAAAAAGGAGCATCTCACTCGGAGGCCATCTTGGCCACTCCCACTAATGACTAATTTTAAAGCACTTCTGATTGAGCAGTGTTGATCCTCTAAGGATTTTGTTGCTTCTCAACTTGACCTGTACAACAAATTTGATTTGATATTCAATACCAATTCAAAAATTAATGTAACGCCCATTAGGCTTTACAATGAAGATTTACAAGAATTGAAAATAAAACCATGAACGTTTATTAAAAGGATTCTAGGCCCTACAAAAAGTAAAATAAATGATTAGAGTCAGTCAATTAGTCATTTAAATCAGTATGATGGTCAGAGTAAAATGCAGGAAATGAACAAGCAGAACCAAATGCAGTTCATCTCTAAAAAATAAATCAGTGTTTTAAATCATAGGTCAGACCGGGGTAGAGTCGCCGCCTGAAAGTCAAGGGAAAGTGGACACCCACCCTCAAGAATGGGCTTCTTTTATAATGCAAAATACAATAAAATCCATACATTAATAAATCACACGGATTGAACCAATCAAGTTTAAGAGAGAACAACACAGCTTCTGAAATCAAGTCTGTCATCACTATCCAGGCCTCGAAAAATCCCCTCGCCCACTCGCTATGGCAAGTTATTTCTTATCAGGTCGAGCTATTTTTAGCACTTACTCGTTCGTGCTGGCGAGTGAACTTAGGCTGGAAGTAAAAGGTGTTCTGTTCATTTAGAAAGTGAATGAGGAATAAAGATGGCTTTAAATCTCCTTTTTAGCTTGACACATTTGCTGTCTGTTCAAGGACAGTATCAAATGTCAGTTTGTCTTTTTAATAATTGTTGCTTATCTGTTCCTGGAAAATGGTGTTTATTCTTCTTTTTCTTATTAAAGTTAGATTTTTTGTCAAGTGAGCTGTCTGACAATCATTGTGAAACAAAAGGCTGTAAAATGTCAGTTTTTCTTTCTAACACAACATTTAAACAGCTTGTAAATGAATAGTATAAGTATTTAAAAATATATCAGGAATTACGTAAATAACTTTTTTTGTAATTCAGCAGTGTGATGCAAACAAAGATTTAAATAGGAACAAAACAATCACAACACGTTACTTGGTGATGTGCAAATGACAAATATATTGATTTCCAAACATTGTTCACTACATAGTTTAATCAGTAAAACCACGTAAGTGACAAATGTTGTGCCCATTTCAATGCGAAATCTGCTGATTGCGAATAAGTGTGTTATGCTTCAGGTATATATTTATTAAAAGTGATCGTTTTTAAACATGATTTGTGAAGCATTCCTGTACCTGCCCTGATGACAATGCGATTAATGAACTAAGAGGCCAGTTAGCAGTCATGTGTATCCTAAATGTGGCTAGATTTGTATTGTATATAGAGCAAAAATTTAGTCTATTACATCAAACAAAAGTGCTTTTTGTACAGTATTCATGCTGAACTTGCATATTTGAAGGCTGGTGATGGCCAGGTACAGAGAACTCATACTTTATAATGTTCATATGGTAGGTGCTCCTGCTTTGAAACCGACCAAAGACCACCTGCTGTGAGAAGCATCACTTTACACAAAGGCTGTGTCTGTAGAGCGCCTTAGAAGGACACTTCGAAGTAGAACCAACCCAAACCTGAGCTAAAGTTTGAGACAGTAGATCCACAACCCGTGCGGGAACATGTACAAAGGTGGGACCAAACCACCCCGCTTTTTTCCACTCCCAGGTCATCTATGATCAAGAAAGGGAGTGCCACAGAGTGCTCGAAGAGCTACTGTGTAACCAGGGCTGGTGGCTGCCTGACAGCCATTCTCCCAGAAGAGAATCGCTTGAAGTCTGTACTTTCTGCTCAAGAACTAGAATGTCTGCTTGGTGCAAAGCAGCCCGCCTGCTGGTTGAGATAGGGAAGGATTATGCTTGACCCTGCAGGAGAGAATGTCAAGGAGAAAAATTCCAGTGTGTCCCTGGTGTGTGGAGCACCCAGAAAGCGAAGCCAGGAGCGACCAGTATACTAAGCAGGTACCCCAGACTTTCTACGTGGTTGCTACCTAAGAACTGCCCCAGAGATTGTAGCGCACCAAGTGTGGTTGTCAGCCACTGCAGGTCCTGCAACAGTGTTGTTGGTACCAATGCCAGAAGATCAAGAAGGCACCTTGTTGCTGTGAGCCCAATCAGCCTGAGAGGCCATAATTGCACCTCACCACTGTAAGCCTGATTGGTTTAGCAGGCTACTACTGCACCTTGCTGTTATGAGCCTGTTAAACCTGGAAGGCCATAACTGTATGTTGCTGCTGTGAGGCTGATTGGCAAGGGAGGCCGCCAACTGCTGGAGGACCTGTGCCATAGTCCTGGACCAGCAATGTAGCTGTCACTGAATGATGTTGGCAGGAAAGAGAGACTTCAGTAAAGACAGAAGGTATGAAATACTTCTACTCGCCACTGATCTGCAATAACCAGTGAACAGTCATTTTGAGGCTTCAACACCACTGGAACAAGAGGACTGAGACACAATCTAATGGAGCTCAGCATGAAGACTTGAGACTTTCTGCTCAAGATAAACCATAGGTAAGAACAACTGACTTTTGCACTTTGAACCCTGAGAGGGGTAATAACGATAACAGTGATAATCTGCATCTGTGCCTATGTCAAGTCTGCCACCATATATGGGGGACTGTGGTTTCTAGAGCTACCTGATAGGGGAGAAGATACTGGAGTGGGAATTCATAGCACCTTCTGTAGAATGCAATCAGGGATACAACCCTGTGTTTGCTTATCATGAACTGAATTGTATAGTATTTAGTTCTGTTGTGTGATTTTCTAAAAGACAAACATTAGACTGAACACTAAGTTATTGTGTATGTAGGTTGATTATTGAGATCTGAGCTCATACACCCACTCTGCCTCCCTGAGAAGCCTGTGACTGCTCACCCTTGCTACACTGAGAGTAACATACAGAAAGTACCTAGCTTCCAGAGCCATAGAAGGGTGTACTTCAGGACATACATTGCAAATGAAAGTAAACCACCCCTGTCTGCCTTGCGCCCTCCAGCAAGACCTGAGACAGCATGAAATACTTTATGCTGTTCATCAGTCAAATTTCACGTAGACGTAGCTTTGTAAGTTCTCCTGAAGTAAAAAACGTTATGTTCGTGATGAACCTCCAACAGTTTGTAACCATTACAAGGAAACTCCTGACCTTTGACATGGATGTGGGTAAAGGTGCAGATTTAATAGTCTTCACTTTTGCTGGGTCTGGATCCCCACATTCGTCTGAGAAACGATATCCAAAGAAACTGGTGCAGGGCTTCAGAAACAGACTTTCAGCCACAACAGAATGGCACGAAGCCTGGTGTTGTGTTCATCACGTGGCTTGGCATGCCCTAGAATATCCTCACTGATGTTTATCCAAGTAAAAAGAGGAAGTAGTCTCATCCCAAAAGATACTAGGATTTAAAATATCAAACAAAGTACGCTCCCCTTTTAAAGACCCACTTTTATTTGTTTAATTTAGAGTACTTATATCATTATACAATCAGCAAATGGTACAATGCTGTGTTTCCCAGGTATACAATCCAATTCTTACTCGAACCTTTAATGATTCCTATAGCTTAAACAATTAAAACAATTTCCACAAAATCCCAAATTAATGGTGACAAAACCTACATACATTACATAAAACTGTTCACAAGACTCACACTATCACATGTCAGGGATACAGCTGAAGGCATCAGCCAGCGCCACATCTCCAGAAGAATTATGTGGCACAGGATGAGGGTGGGCAAGCACTCCGGAGCAATGGGATGTTGGCAGCTGGAATGCACTGCTAGGGCACAGGTTGCAACTGTGCTTTGGCACCAATAAAGTGTTGCGAGCCCTCTGCCCACTGCAGTATTGACACAGATCCAGTGAGTGTGATTAGCGGGGAGCAGAAAGTGACAAAGTACAGACTTCTTTTTTTTGATAATCAAATTTTTATTTTCTTGTGGAAGAACAAACTTAAAAAGCACATACAACAGTCTAATTGAACTGGACTCAAAATGACATATCATGGAATCAATGACAAGCAGTAGCAAAATCCTCCATCCCCTCCTTTGGCCTCCCGCACCCCTCACCCATGCTCCCCCCCTAGAATAAGCCCCCTAACCATTTCCCCCATACTTTGCAAAACCTTTTGGGGCATCCCCGTGCAGCATACAATGTCCGTTCTTGTGCGGCACACCAGTCCACGCCCCTTCTCCATTTAGCACATTTGGGTGGATCGATCTGCTTCCAGGCTGCTGCGATATCTCTTTTAGCCACTACCAGAGCAGTAGTTAGGAAATATTTTTAATTGCGGGATCCATCCAATCCATCCGTTATCCCCAGCAAAGCCATTTTGGGGGTCATGGGGGACCTCCCACCCCAGGACCTCCGTTAATTCAAGTTCAATCTCACCCCAGTAGCTCCCCAAGCGCGGGCAATTCCAAACCATATGGAAGAAGTCCGCCGGGCCTACCCCACAGCGGGCGCATGAAGCATCCGGGGAAAGGCCTGCACGATAGAGGCGCTCCGGGGTCAGATATGCGGCATGCAGATAATAAAACTGGATGAGCCTCAATCTAGCCGAAGTGGTAATCGTCCTGGGGGCCATAAGGGCGTCTCTCCAATCAGCTTTATCCAATGGACCCACCCAGGTCTCCCAGCACTGCTTCAGCCCATCGCAGTCTACCGGGGTGTTATTAACCAGGGAACGATAAATACGGGAAATTCCTCCCCTCCCAAGGCACCCCAGCATCACCTGGGCCTCAGGCGGGCTGTGGTTGGGAATCCGTGATTCCAGAGGGACGTGAGTTTGGACCGCATGGCGCAGCTGGAGGTATTTATAGAATTGCGAAGGGTGCAATGAAAATCGGACCTGAAACTCCTGAAAGGAACACATGCGGCCCCCCCGCCACAGGTCACCCAAGCGAGAGATCCCCAGAAGGTCCCATGCTCGAAACCCCTCTAACCCCGCTACCTCCCGCAGCCAAGTCCCATGCCAAAGTCGTGTGACTAGGGTCAGTGTCCTTGACCAGCGGGTATGCCGTAGAGCAGCACGCCATGCCAAGAAGGGGGCCCGCGTAACGTCCGAGAGCGACAGGGGGATCACCGCCCCGTAGAGCATGTTTTGAATGGAGGAGAACCCCACGAGCTGTACCTCTAGCCTATAGGCCGGATCGTCCCACCCGCCCGAGAACCAATCATGAACCACCAGAAGCCGAGTTGCAAGATAGTACAAATAGAGGTTAGTCATGCTCAGGCCTCCATCTTATGAAGGAATCCGACAACGGTCCAGGGCCAGACGGGGCCTACCGCCACCCCAGAGGAACTTAGTCGCAATCTTGTCCATCTCCCGGAACCAGGAGCGGGAGAAGGAGCAGGGCGTGTTCTGTAGCATGTATAGGAACTTAGGGAGGATCATCATCTTGTAGAGTGTGATCCTCCCCAATGGGTTCAGTGGGAGCGACTGCCACTTCACCATGTCAGATCTGGTCTTGTTAACCACAGGGGCCACGTTGAGGGCCCAGCAGAGCTCCGGAAGAAGGGTGATCCAGATCCCCAAATATTTAAAGGAGAGTCTCCAGAGGGGAATATCCGACTGCCAATCGAAACACTCCCTAGACGGGTGCAACGGGACCAGGACAGATTTTTTGGGGTTTAGGCGGAGACCCGATGCCTGACGAAACGGCAAAGAATCTGGCGAACACGAGGGCCCGAAACAGCCGGGTCTGAGAGATAGAGAAGGACGTCGTCCGTGTACAGGGCAATCTTATCAGGGACCATACCCGGCCAGTCCCACCCGCGGAGAACCGGGTCCGATCGGACCAGAGCGGCCAGGGGCTCTATCGCCAGGGCGAAGAGGAGGGGCGAGAGCGGGCAGCCCTGTCGCGTTCCCCGCCCTATGGAAAACGTGTGAGAGAGAGCTCCGTTCACCAGCACTCGGGCTCGTGGAGCCACGTACAGGACCCGGACCATGGCACGAAACTGGGGGCCAAAACCATGCGCTCCAAGACCTCTCCGAGGTAGACCCACCCCACCGAGTCAAAGGCCTTTTCAAAGTCAACCAGTAGTAGAGCCAGATAAGGAGATAGGCGCTCCCGGTGGGCCAGGGCCAGATGTAGGCGCCGCAAGCAGTGCCTAGTCCCTAGTCGAGCCGGCATAAATCCACACTGGTCCGGATGGACCAGTGAGACAAGATGCGGGCGAAGCCGTTACGCCAGGTTGGTAGCGTATATCTTAAGCTCGGTGTTAATGAGAGATATAGGCCTATAGTCCGAACAAGACTGTGATGGGGGTTGTGTTTTTGGAAGGACTACTATCGTGGCCGTGTCCGTCTCGGGTGGGAACGAGCCCTTCTCCACCACTTCAGCATAGAGATCCAGAAGCCTCGGGGCAAGGGTTTCACGGTAGTGGGCATAATATTCCTGCGGGAAGCCGTCCGGCCCTGGGGTCTTCCCGGAAGCCAAGTGACTGATTGCTTCATCGATTTCCTGCAACGTGATGGGCAGATCTAAAGTCTCACCAGCCTCCCCTCTCATTTGCCCAAGATCCGCCCCGCTCGTCCCCATCACCTCCGCAAGAGAGATCCCCGGCGCCCGAGCCCGGTATAGTTGGGAGTAATAATCTGCAAAGGTCTGTGCCACTACGACAGAGATTGTGTGAGTCACGCCAGTGGAGTCCACAATGGCAGGAATAATCCGGTTTGCGCGAGGGTAAGTGGCCAGCCGATGGAGGAGCGTACCGTTCTTATCCCCCCATCTGTACACCCGGGCCACCGAGGAGTGCCAAACAGTCTTAGCCGCCTCCATAGAGTGCATACGTATCTCTTCCCGCAGAAAGGCCAGCCGCCGCGCCCGCGCGGCATCACTCAACGCCTCCTGGTCCCGTTCAAGTTCCAAGGCCTGTGCTTCGCAGGCCGTGAGTCGCTGGAGCTGTGTCCGGCATTGCTGCTGCATGTGCCCCCGGGCAGCCCCCATAATAGTCGCCTTGCCGGCCTCTCAAAGGATGGCCGAGGAAGAGACAGAGCCAACATTATGACGATAATAATTGGTAAGCTCGTCTCCCACTGTTTTCCGAAAATCTTTGTCCTGAAGGAACCAGGCATTCAGGCGCCACATCGGGCGGGCGGAAAAGGGAGGCGGGCCGAGAACGAGAAGCAGTGGCGAGTGGTCCGAAAGGCCCCTTGGAAGAATGCGGGCGTCCTGCACACCCGTACATTCCGTAGACGGGACAAAAATTAAGTCAATCCGGGCGTGTGAATGGTGTGCCGCCGAGGTGTGAGTGTATTGACGAGCGTGTGGGTGCCAAACCCTCCAGACATCGCACAGGCCCTGGGCTTCAGCCCAACTCGACAACTGCCTCGCGCGAGCGGCTCTGGCGAGGGAGATCGGGCCCGTCGAGTCCATACGGGGCGTGTAGACAGCATTGAAGTCCCCCACTAAAACGAGCGAGCCCGCCGGAAGCGCTGGCAGCAAATCTGCGGTGTTGGAAAGGGCAGCCTGCAACAGGGATGGCGCCGCGTACAGGGACATCAAGGTGAGTGGTCGCCCCTCGAGAGTGCCACAAACTGCAACCGCCATACCCTGGGGGTCTAAATGCACCTGGGCCAGTACAAAGGGAAAGGACCGTCTGATCAGGATAGCCACCCCCCGGGAGCCCCTAGCAAAGCCGGAGTGCCAAACCCTGTCATACCCGTAGTGGGCGAGAAAGGGACATTTATTGCCGAGAAGGTGGGTCTCCTGAAGGAGGAGCACGTTGATCTCCATACGCTGTGCATATTTGAGGACAGCCATGCGTTTGAAACGGTCCAAAAGACCATTTACGTTCCAGGACAGTATGCGCATGGCGGCCCTAGGAATGGGTGTGTCAGCCATAAGTATAATCGGGGGCATGCCTAACAAGAGTTCTCGTCTTCCGGAGTAGAGGGAGCGCATCCCTCAGACCATGGGGAACTCCATAAGCTAAGGGGAGCGAGCCTGGAGCAGGGAGCAGAATACGACGCCACCCCTGCGTGTGGTGGGAACGGGTGCCATTGTAAGAAGCACGTCCCCAGTGGGGAACGGATGACCCCGGAGTCGATTGCAAGGAGGGCCAGGGAGCGCGCAGAAAGGGGCCACCCGTAGGGCACGGCACCCACAACAAAACTGAAGGGGGCGCAGGCGGAGGGAGAGACATCGGGAGAGCGGACAGGAGACCAGGTCAACAGTGTCTTGATGCCATAGAACAACAACAGTGAGGAATTCACCCCACACCAACGAAATCCCTCCCTAGGAGGAAGAAACAACCCCAAACCAACCCCAACCCCCCACTCCCACCCTATACTTCGAAAACAGAAGCTTCTGTCGCCCTAACGATATGTAACAACAACCAAGCTAAAACGCTCGGGCTTGAGCACCTAGTGGATCCCTCTGTAGATCAGAACAAGACAAAATCTCCTGCCCTGGCCGAGAGCTGCGATTGTAGTGAAACACTGAAGCCCAGTCCCTCGCATCACCAGCCTGGAAAAGCAAATCCCCCCCACAAATCCACATACATTAAAGGGAAAATCAAATGACCGGACTGCGGGAAAGATCCGTAAGGTCCATTTGTGCGTCTGGCTGGGCTGCAGAGCCCACCCGCAGGGGGGACTCAGTGTGTCGTCCAGTAGCAGCGGGACTTGTTGGTGCAGCCGAAGAGGCAGAAGAGGCCCCAGACGCCCGGCGTGGCCGGCCCATGGAGCGCGTGATGACCGCCTCTCCTTCTGTGAGCCTCCGGGGCAGTGTGCGTCGCCGTCGACGGGTTCTTGACGGCCGGGCACTTCCTGTCCCCGACGCCCAACCGCCGGTGATCCCTGTCCAGATCGATGCAAAGGACGCTCCTCCGTCAGCTAGGTCCAGGCTGCTCGCGGCGTGTCAAAAAATATTGCTTTGTGTTGAAAAATGACCCGGAGGCGGGCCGGGAACTGAAGCTGGTACTGAAGGCCCATGGCCCGCATCTTCTGCTTCACCTCCTTGTAGGATCGCCTTAGCTCCTGGACCTCCCGGGTGTAGTCCGGGAAGATCATTATAGTGTGATTTTGGTATGTGAGAGTCTCTTTGCGCCTGGCCTCACGTAGAATCGCGTCGCTGTCTCTGAAATTGAGGATCTTTAAGATGAAAAGGCAGGGGGCGCTCCCGGAGGCCTGGGAGCCAGCGAGCGGTGGGCCCTCTCCACTACAAACCAGGTTGACAGGCTGTCCGCCGGCATCCAGGACTTAAACCAGCGTTCCATGAAATCATCTGCACGGCCCGATTTTGCCCCCTCCGGAAATCCCACCAGGCGGAGGTTACTACGCCGGGCTCGTTTTTCTGCATCCTCAGCCCGGCGGTGCAGTTCCTTAGAGTGGGTGGTCAGTTCTCGCACTTGGTCCTGTAACTGATGGATGTCGTCCTCGGCTGTCGATATTCTTGATTCGGTTTCGGAGATGCGGGCGGTGGCATTACGCAGGTCCTGCCGGTGGAGTGCAACGTCGACCTTGATCTCCCCGACCATACCCTCCAGGGAGGAGCGGGAGGTGTTGATGGCCTGCAAAATGGCTGCTAGGTCCGTGTTGGGGGCCGACGTCGCCTCCTCGGTCGAGCCCGCTCCCCTCTCAGAGGTCGTGTACTGATTCATCCTGGTTTGGGTGGCTGCAGGTGGCGGCCTGGGAGCCCTGTCCTTACCCATGATGGCCGCCCCACGGTCAACGTGGGACGTCAAGGCCGGACAGTGAGCAACACGGGTACCTTCCGGAGACCCCACAGGGACCAGGGCGGCGGATGGCAGGGGGGTATGATGCACGGCCGGGGCACCCCACCCGTCCTGAAGGCCGATTGCCACAAGCAATGCCGATCAAGTCCTTGCGCGCCGCCCGAGAAGGCAGCCGAATATCCCTCAAGGCCCGCCACCGACTAGAAACTCCAGACTCGTGGCCCGCCGGTACCCAGGGCGGTGAGCCGCCTCCTACCGGACAACACAGCCAAGGCCAAATCCACGCCACCCCCAGCGAAGTCACAGGACCCAAGCAGTCCGTACAGACGTCCAAGCACTTCAAGGTGGTCCCCGGTGCACAGGCGGGAAGGACCGCCCCCGTTCCAAGCACCTCGCGGTGGGTCCCCAGCCACCGATGCCAGCACTCAGCCCAAGGCCGCGGGCGCCAGATTCAGTTCAGGTCACCCCCCCCCCCGGATCTTGATGCCATTCACAGCTGACAGCGTAAAACCTGCAGCCAAGGGGGGGGGGGAAGATGCCACACACACCGACCGCCGGCCTGCGGCCCGATCAGCAAAGGCGCCACTCAACAGCCCCCCGCAGACCGCGAGGGACCAGGTCCAAATGCAGCGGCGGATGCAGGGGGGGAAGGGGGAGCCGGTCCCCGACCGTCGACACCCGGCCCGAAGGGGGGGCCCACCCACAACTCCCCGGCCACCTCGACAGCCAAGGCAGCCCCAATTACACGCCCTCCTCAGCGCTGCACTCACCGGCCGCCGTCCACCATGGTACGGCCCCCCGGGGCCCGCTCCGCACCCCCACACTCACCGCCGGCAGTCCTTAGGCGGGAACACCTCTCTTCTCGCAGGGGGGGAGGGGCCAGCAGCGGCAGTTGAAGTGTCTCCGCGAGGCCGCCGATGTCTCAGGAAGGCCGGGCCTAGACACCATGCGGGAGCCGCGGGCTCGATTAGCAGCCCGCCCGGGTCCCAGCACCAGGATCGTCACCTCCAGCCGCCGGCCCGCCTCCAGACCGCCAATCTTTGCTTGGGCCGGACCGAATCCCGTCAACTTCTGACCCTGGGCCGCGGGACAGGTCCGCGCTCCGATGCGCCCCAAATGAGTCGGCCAGGGCAGCTCGCCACGGATTAGGGAAGGATTTGCGATGTCAGGCGTCCGGAGCCTCACCGCCGAGCAGCCATGCTGGACCGGCGCCACCTAGCGCCTCCAAAGTACAGACTTTTTACACCATTTATTATTACCTTTTACACATTAGCAGGGCTATGCCTAAAGGATATGGGGGATTGAGAGGGGCAAACTATTCATAACATAGCATGTTATGTGCAAAACTACAACAATCATGCCAAGGCGACCTTGGAGTAGGCTCTGCAGCACTTTAGGCACAGTAGCTATTATCTAATTAACTGGTACTCATTCTATCAATCACTGCAAGATAAAAGTGAAAGTAGACCTGCCTCAGGGAATATTTCTACCATTCTAGCCCTTCCACATTACCTCACCCACAGCCACTGCCATGGTTCCACTACTACTTTTACGTTTTGACCACTAGTGATTGTAATGCTATAATATTATGTTTCACTATGAGTCGCGTGTCACCACGTGACTCATGGTCATTGCTTTTGTTGTTTATGTTCTTTTGTACATTCTCGAGCGTTGCCGCTCAGTTGCGAAGAATCCCTGCAACACTAGATTGGACGTTGGATTCTTTGTGGCTGAATGGCTACAGTCATGGGTGCTTTACTCCAGAAATAAATCTTCAAAAGAAAACCAGAATTTCTCCTGTTTTCCCTACAATAACTTGGTGACGAATGGGAACTTTCGCACCCACCGCCGAGACACCACCTCTCCTCCCTAATTCCTTGGGAGCAACTTTACTCTCCACATCACCTATACTGCGTGAATCGCACTCCACCGAGTTGGACTCTTCACAAACCATCTGGACTTACGGTTGGACACATTTTCATTACCTTTCTATTCTTCGCTTTTACTCTTCACGCAGTTTATCTAAAGCGGCAGTTTGCTTCGCTTGAGCTCCTCCGCTTCAGCGCGTCTTTCAAATTCGCATGCACGCGCGCCTCCTTCGTTGCTCTGGAACGTAGTGACGCAGCAAGTCTGAAGCAACTCAGGCCCATCAGTCTTAGAAACCAATGCACAACTGTCTCCCTGGTTATGGCGTCAGGCGACCATCTTTCCTTTTCACAGCGATAGGCACGCTTTCGAACATGTATTGCCTATTGTGTTTTCAGCGATAGGCACGCTTTCACTTATACTTCACCCGTCATTGTTCACAGCGATAGGCATGCTTTCAGATTTGCTCCTCCTGTCATTCTTCACGGGATAGGCACGCTCCTTATTTCAACTCCGAAAGCCTATTGCATGTTTGCATGTATATTTTCCAGCACTAGGCACGCTTTAACTATTTCTCACACAAAGCCTGTTGCACATTCATTCCTCAGTTATAAGCACGCTTTATTAAAAGCGTATATACTTATTGTTCAAACCTCATTCCGAAGTGACATTATATATAGTTATGGCTTCTTCCCAACAGTTTCAAACTCCACTTCCGTTTTTACAGACTCCTGATAAGCCAGCTCTCAAATGGCGCCAGTGGTTAAAAGGTTTTGAGAATTATCTTGTTGCTATCGATGCATTTAAATACTCCCCCCCGTGAAGTAGCTATTTTATATGAATGCTTAGGGGTAGCAGCTCAACAAGTTTTTGAAAATCTTCCAGTGATTCCTGCCCCCACTGTTTCAGGTGACAATTGGGACACTTACCAAGAACCCCTTGCACGTTTAAACAAACAGTATTCTGACGAGCCCAGCATTGTTTTAGAACATCACAATTTCTTTAAACGTAAGCAATGCTTAGAGGAAAGTGTTTAAGATTACATTGCTGAACTCAGTATATTAGCGTCTACATGTGAATTTGGTGTAAGCACAGATATGTGTATAAGAGACCAATTTGTTTTTTCCTGCTTTTCAAAAAAGATTCAGGAACGTTTGCTGAGTTTAAAAAATCCCACGTTGGCTGAAACTGTAGACATTGCCAAAAGCATAGAACGTTGCACCATTTCTTCAAAAATTTTACAAGAAAGTCAGTCACAATCAAGTGTTGATTTGGTTGATGAACGCTCTTCTTCCACTTGCCCCGTAAATCTTGTTAACAAGTCATCTAATCAGCTCTCCAGAAAAACGATAATTTGTTACAGATTTGGCTCAAGGAACCATCTCGGGAATTTTCCCAATTGTCCTGCTTCTGCTAAAAGATGCTCATCTTGCAAGAAAATTGGTCATTTTCAAGCCGTATGCAGGGGTGGTAAGAGATTCACCAGGGTCAACAATATTGAATTCAACGAGAATCTTGAGTCGTGTTCAGAAAAACTTGACAATGTAATGCTATCCATTGAATGGGACTCTGTTGACCTTTCTAAAGTTAATGGCCCATGGTGTGAGCTTTTGGTTGGAACAATTCCTTTACAAGTGAAAGCGGACTCAGGTTCTCCTATCACCATTTTGTCAGACTCTACGTTTTATGTAAACTGGGGTAGTCACGTTTCTCTTACCAAATCCGATGTCAACCCTAAAGTTTATGGTGAAAAAGAAATAGATATGCTGGGTTACTTTCATTCTAGGATTGAATGTCTTGGCAGACGCACCTTCATCAAAGTTAATGTTGCTCTTAAGGGAAGAAACATTCTGGGTGGGTTAGATTTAGGAAAGATGGGTTTGTATCTCAAACCTGATACAGATCAACCTGTCACTTTGGGATATATTCCATCTGATTACTATAGCTACCATGAATTTGAGGATATTAATGTTTCCAATCTGTCTGTCTCAGATTACAATGTTAATACTTTACTCGGTCAATTTCCTTCAGTTTTTGAAAATAAGGTTGGCAGTGTCCTAGGTTTTGAGCATGAAATTTGCCTCAAATCTAAGGCACAACCCATTGTTCACATAGTTTGACCTCTTCACTTGAGTGCAAGAGATGAATTTAAAAAAACTCTTAAGGACTTATGTGATGAGGGAATTATCACACCATGCAATTCCTCCGAGTGGGTTTTTCCCATAGTTTTAGTCCGCAAAAAATCAGGCGAAGTCAGATTATGTGCTGACTTGCGCTCCCTTAATAACAATATCATTGTGGATTGTCACCCACTACCTAAGATTCACGATTTACTATCCAATTTGGGTGAGGCCAAGTACTTCTCCTTATTAGATCTTAAGTACGCTTATCACCAGATTCCTCTGTCAGAAAAATTTCAAGAACTGACCACATTTGTAACCCCATTTGGGGCTTACAAACATCGCAGATTACCCTTTGGTCTAGCTTCCGCGGCTAGCGTTTTTCAAAAGTTAATTGACACTTTATTGAAAGATATTCCTGGGGTACAGGCTTACCAGGACAACAGTCTTGTTTTTCCTAGTAATCTCACAGAGCATGATGAAACTCTTTTCAAGGTTTTGAATACACTGAAAAATGTTGGAATGACAGTCAGACACGACAAGTGCAAATTTGCAGTACAATAATTAGATTATTTAGGTCAAACACTTTCACCCGATGGCATAAAACCAACATTTTCTCTTATAAAAGCTATTAGAGATGCCACACCTCCCAATAATAGAGATTTCTTGAGCTCATTCCTAGGTCTAGCAGAATATTACGCTAGATTTGTGCAGGGCTATGCTCAAATTGTGGAACCTCTGAGAGCTCTTCTAAGAAAGGGTGTAAAGGTTTCATGATCAGATTATCTACAGGAAGTCTTTGACCAGGTTAAAAAACTTATTGAAGATTCCCCAGCTTTGCATCCACTTTTCAGATTGTTTTAAGTGTTTCCTTACTGTTGATGCCAGCCTTACTGGTTTAGGAGGGCTGTTAGGACAATGGGTATCAGGTAAAGAACATACCATTGCTTTTGCCTCCAGAGCTCTCCAGTCAGCCGAGACCAGGTACAGCACCATCAAGAGGGAAGCCCTGGCATGTGTTTGGGCTATTCCCAAGTTCAAGTCATATATTTGGGGTTGTGAGTTTGAAATTTATACTGGCCATAAGCCACTCATGCATATGCTTTCGAATAGCTCTTCAAATAAAGGGTCAGCCAGATTAGTCCAGCTACTTTCTAAACTTCAGGAATTTCACTTCTTCATTAAACATATTCCTGGAGGAAAAAACTTCAGGGCGGACTGTTTATCAAGGATGTCCTTGAGTGAAACTCCTGAGACAGCTGATGATGTTGATGTTGAGTGTGTGGTTGCAGTCATCGATGCTGTTTCTGAATGTTTACCTATCTCCGAAGGTGAATGGAATGTAGTATATGATAATGACAATACACTTACCAAAATCAAAACTTTAATTTCTAATAAATGGCCTGAGCGTAGAGTTTTATCTTCTGAGTTTAAATCCTTTGCAAATGTTCTGATGAGTTATATGTAGTTGGAAATGTTGTCATGCGACACGACTTGTTTATTCCATCTGAAGCCTTACGCCATATTATCATTCAAAATGCCCATCAAGGACACCTAGGGGTCACAAAAACTTGTCAAAGGATCAAACAATTGTATTGGTGGCCCTCCATGGATGTTCAGGTCAGGAAATTAATTGACAATTGCGCTAAATGCCTCTTATCGGACAAACATTGGAAGACCCTCTGTACTCCTCTGCATCCCGTTCCATTTCTTGAGAATCCTTGGGATAAAGTGGGATTAGACTTTTCTGGCACCTATGAGAATTTGTCCAGTGAAAACAAGAATTTAATTGTATTCGTTGATTACCACTCCAAATGGCTATATTATCGCTTTTGTAATGGAGCTACAACTGAGAATGCTATTAAATTTTTGCAAACTGTTTTTGATGTTGAAGGTTTTCCCAAAAGTATCGTGACAGACAACGGTACGCATTTTGTTTCACAGAAAATGTGTTATTTTCTCAAAAAACATGACATTTCCCATTTTAAGGTTGCTTTGTACTCACCCTCCTCTAATGGTTTGGTTGAAAGAGGAAACCAGATTATTAAGAAGAGTATACAAACTGCGATCTCTTCTAGGCAAGACCCTTTGACTTTTGTACATGACAAAGTGTGGGCATATAATTCTACTCCACGCACGACTACAGGCGTTGCACCTATCACTCTTTTAAGAAAAAGAAAGGTTCACACTCATTTAAATCCTAGTTGGTTGTATGAGAAAAACAAGCAGAGTTCTTTTTCCACACATGATTCTACATCTTTTAAAGAACAGGTGAAGACCAAACGGAATTCCATGAAAGCACATTTTGATGCTGGTAAACACTATGTTGACCAACCTTTAAAAAAAGGTGATTGGGTCCTCATTAAAAACCCCAGAAAGGTGGCTAAAGGTTGTTCCAAGTTCTCCTCCCCAATATTGGTTATACAAGTGAGTAGAGGTTCTGCTCTTCTTGATAACAAGGGAACAAAAGGGCTTTAGTAAAAGTTACCCCCTCCCAGGCTGATGTTATTAGTAAACATACCATTTCAGAAACTGATCATTGTGATTGGTTTGATTTGAGTCAGGTAAAAGAGGTGAGTTCTGATGTTCGTTTAGATCCAGTTACCGTTCAAACTGCTCAACCTCATGTCACAGTCATTAGAGATTCGCCAGAGGCAATTTGTAAGAGGACCTCACGCCTTAGACAAATTTCTTGTAAATTAAGGGATTATGTTTTAGAATAACAATGCTTGCTTGTTTCCACCATTATTGCATCTTTATTTTCATATCCCAGTACAGTTGTTTCCATGCTTCATTTTGTAACTTTCGTTCTTTTATTTGCATCTCTAAGGGGGAAGATGTTGTAATGCTATAATATTATGTTTCACTATGAGTTGTGTGCCACCACGCGACTCATGGTCATTGCTATTGTTGCTTAGGTTCTTTTGTACATTCTCGAGCGTTGCCACTCGGTTGCGAAGAATCCCTGCAACGCCAGATTGGGCGTTGGATTCTCCATGTCTGGATGGCTCAGTTTGTGGGTGCTTTACTCCAGAAATACATCTTCAAAAGAAAACCAGAATTTCTCCTGTATTCTCTACAATAGTGATATGACTTAGAGGGGAAGGTGCGAGTTAGAACTCTCTCCCAGGGTCTTTCTTTAGGCTGTTCGGTTTGAGTACATTTTTTGCAGTAAGTTTGGTACGGTGGTATCCTCTTTCCAGGAAGGTAGACATGAGGGTTACCTGCAAGAGAGGGTGCTCGCAGTATGACTCATTCTCCCGACAGTCAGATAGACGGATTGGCTAAATGATTACCCCAGAGGCAGGGCTAGGCCTAGATGGCGGACTCTGAGCTACCTTCCTGCTCTCGTTGTGGAGTGATCTTCTGGGCGCCGGCGTGCTCTAAATGATGTCAACATCGGGCTCCTGGAGTCTGCTGAGCCACGGCGGTGAGAGTGCAGTGCCAGCCCTGGTGGAGCAAAGGGTACATCGATTTTGAGGGGCACCCACAACAAGATGGCAGCTCGGAGCTGAGGAACAGGTCCAACCTGGGTGGTACGCGATGGCCCCGGGTGATGGGGTGAAGATCTGCTGGGTGTGCAGATTGACCAAGTGGCCCGACCGGACAGCTCTGCCCCGGATACACGAGGCAGGAGGTCGGCACCCGTATAGCGCCTGGACCACGATGACAGAGGTGGAAGGTGTAGGAATGAACTAGAAACAGCAGGTAGGTGAAAGTAGAGTACTTTTCTGGAGCAAGCAGGCACAATGTCTCTGCTTTAGTCATTGCCTCCAACTGCCACCCACACCATTCTCGAACCCCACACTAGAACCTGTGGCATCCTGTTACTAGGGAACTGGTAACCAGGATACCACATCTCCCGTCTTTACATATGGAAATCTAATGACTGTTGTGAAACCACAAACAAGCAAGCATCTAAATTCTAGGTACAACAAGAAATGAGATACACAACCCATCTGGTTTACCATTCCTCATCTGGAACATAAACTGAAAGCTAATACATTTTAACTAAAACCAAAATACAACAAGGTATTCAGATGGGGAGTTATACACAAAATCATGGAAAATTTCATAGCATAAATTACATAGCATAAGCCATAGCATAAATTTCATGCCATAACTCAATAACCCTTCCTCCTCATTATAAACAATCACATGACGAAACTTCTAAACTTTTTAGGAAGGACTACTTGTCTGCCCTTGCGTGTAATTGTCGCCTTTCTAGATTTTAGATTGACCAGGAGATTGGTACACACGCTCCGACTGGTCATAGGAATGTGGCAAACATTCACCGATGCCACCTTCCTTTGAAGCAGAAAATGGTGGACATTCACTGGTAACACCACCTCTTGCAGCAGGTATAGAAGCATTGCTTAGATTAGTATCAGTCACCTCCTTCCACATCCACTTCATGTAACTCGAAGCATTAACTTTTTTTTCATTTTCCCAATCCAGAATTTTATTACACCTTACCATTTTGCTGTGGTGCCATACCTTATTATCACTTAATTTAGCAGATTTGGAGAATGTTTCAATTACTTGTAATAACACAGAAAATTTACTTTCTCCCTTTTTTGTCTTGTACCCTAATTTTACTCTCAACTTTTCTCCTGGCTCCAAATATACCTCCTTCATACCATGTTTCTTATCAAAATAAGATTTGTATGTTTCATGCATTTTCCTCAAATTGGATCTCACCACAGCAGGTGACCATTTCCCACCCACTCTCATTTTGTTCCACGCAATTTTGCCCTTGGTGAATGGTTCCCTATCTCTCAAAATCCTAAATGGATTGAAGCCAGTACCTGTGGGAGTATTTCTATAAGCCCAAACAGTGCTTTGAAGTTCCTTTATCCTTACCCGCGCTTATAGATGCTTGAACGCTCCCCATTATAACTTTGTTAATGCGTTTCACAAATCCGTTACCAGCTGGATGATGAATAGTATCCTTCTCCCACAAATACCATTCCTACTTAGGAACCTCTCACATTTTTCAGAAATGAATTCAGGACCATTATCACTAAGAATTCCTTCCCGCAAGAACACATTTTCTAAAAAGTAATCCACATGCTTGCTATCACAATTATCAGTTACTTCTATTTTGGGCCACCTGGAATAACTGTCTATGGCAACATGTTTATAATCTCTTTTGTCATTCAAAATAGGACCCAACAAATCTATGCTTAATTCTTCCCAAGGCTGTTCAGGAATTTGTTTTGATCCTAAGGTTGGTCTTAGCACATGTTGCACTTCATGAAAATTGGTACGCGTAGTACAGTTTTACAAACTTCTAGATATCATTGTCCATGCCGTGCCAGTAGTATGATAGTTTGACCCTTTTCTTTAATTTGATAAGGCCTAAATGTCCTTCATGATTTGTCTCCAGTACCTTTGCTCTCAACTTTGTAGGAACCACTAATCTGTCACCTCTGATAACATAATTAGAATTGTCGATGGATAATTCTTCTTTTATCTCCCACCACGTTCTTAGCTCTTCCTGTAGAGCTATTTTCCCAGGCCATCCTCAAACAATAAAATTTGACACCTTGCTCAGCGTGTTGTCTCCACTGTATTTCAAATCCCATTCTTCCTTGAGGATTGCGTCATTTCCCTCTCTAATGATTGCTACACTTAAGTAATCTCAATCTTCTTCACTTACATTGCTGTACGGTAAGGGAGATCTACTTAGGTAATCAGCTACTGATTCCTTTTTCCTGGGTCCGCAAGCAATGAGCACCACAGCCAGGGCCTAGCCGGGCCGCTCAAGGAACATAATCTGGATTGGAGGAACGTCTATCAGAGCCGGACTGATGATGCCGTTTCGACTTGGTCTTGCGGGACCTGTTGCGCTGCAAGCTCTGGGAGGAGTCCGGTTCTCGTGGTGGTGGCGTGTGAGGTTTGTGGGATGAGTGTTCATCCTTGCAAAGACCTCTGGGGAGTCAAAGAAGAAGGATTTAGAGTTGAATATGACTCGCATCCTAGCAGGATACAGGAGCATGTACTGCAGGCCTAGGTCTCTTAGCCGTCGCTTTGCTGCCACAAAGGATTGGCGTTGCTGCCGACCAAGCATGAATAGTCTGGGAAGACCATCAGCATAGTTCAAAAGCTTAGCAATCACCGGTCGAGGGCTCTCGCCTGGCGGTGGTTTCATTGTAAGTGCCCGGTACGCCTGTTCGACGACAAAGCAAAGGGATAATGATTCAGTCAGCATAAGGTCCGTGAGCCATTTAGTAATGAAGCGAGTCATGGAGGAGCCCTCACATCCCTCCAGAAGACCAACAAAGCACAGTTTGTTCCGCCTTTCACGGCCCTCTGCGTCCTCCGCCCTGGAGGCCAACTCCTGAGAGACCACAGTCAGCTTATTGACTTTTTTTCTGGAGGGTAGACATCGTATCTTTCACTGTGGACACCCTTGCCTCGGCTTCAGTAATACGGTCGACGGCCTTCCAGAGGTCTTGGCGTAAGAAGAAGACCTCTGCCCCCACTGTCCGTATCTTGGCATCGAATTTGTCTCTGGCATCATTAATTGCCACCAATAGGGCTGCGTTATCCGGAACTGTGCTTCCTCCATCTTCCCTGGTGGCACCTCCGGCGTGGGCGGTAAACTGGTCCAGTGTGCCCTGTTTGGGTCCCGGGCCGCCTGGTTTGTCTCGGCCCATGATGGCTATCTAGATGGGCAGACGCCGCCCTCCTCCACAGGATGAGATCACTTCAGTTATCCAGGTGGGGTGTTCGGGCTCAATGGGGTGATATGGTAGGCCCTGGGGTCTGTGCGGTATGGATCCGCTGGCGGGCTCTCACGGATTCAGGCCTCTGCAGGCTGTGGTCTCCAGCCAAGGAGGCCCCGCGAGGGAGCCAGCCCGCCAGACCAGCGGCTCCGCGGAGCGGGCATAGCCAAGGTCCTCATTGCAG
The DNA here is from genome assembly GCF_964204655.1 of Triturus cristatus. NCBI lineage: Eukaryota > Metazoa > Chordata > Amphibia > Caudata > Salamandridae > Triturus > Triturus cristatus. Next base: position 794,227,692 of record NC_140588.1, read on the forward strand.
TACTCAACGTCTTGATCTCGGAGGGAGCAAGCGCTGTGTGGAGTCCCCTCCAGAGGTTGTGGAAATGTGCCTAAAAGTGGGCACACTGGTGCAGGGTCACCCTCTTGTCCACGGGTCCAGAGACCAACAAAATAGAGATCAGCACTGGAGTTGGAATAAATAACAAGTTTATTAATCACTCATGAGTGGGACCACATCCACACAACACTCTCAAGTACTGCATGAGGTAGTACACTGAATTCACAAACCGTGTCCCTTTTATACCGGTTTTCTGCAATGTAAGCATGTGAAGAGAAATAGGAAAAACAAGTTTTAGGAATAGTTATCAGCAAATAAGAGCAGATGAATAACTACGTGGTCAGCAAAGTGGGAGGGGGAGCAGAAATGCTTATAGCAGCAGTTAAATGGACGACAGTTAACATCTATGACCAGGTGCACTGGCAGCTACAAACCCTCAGCACGTACATTGCTTTTAGCTGAGTCAGGAAGTCAACTAAAATAGATAACAAGAGCAGAGTGAAAAGACGAGCAGCAGAAGACAAAAGGGTTACGAAGGAAACTAAATGGACACCACAGCCAAAATGGCAGTAGCTTATGCTAAGTAAAATATTACACGTTTTCCACAGACAGCCCTTTTAGCATAAACTAAGACATTTTCTTATGCTTTTAAAGGGGTACGAAAAATATCATGTATATCAATTAGCATCATATCGCTGACTTCTTGATCTATTGCTAAACAGGCATTTACATTTTGGACATTCGTTTTAGATGGTAGACAAGTAGTACAAGTGGAAATACAGAGGGAACAAAGCATTGGCCCGCATTGGATACATAAACAAGAGAAGAGAATTGCAAAGATTATGAACAAGGCCGATAATATTTTTAAACCCCATACAGAAAATACTCTCTAGAACCATCCAGCCCAAGTCCATGTTCCTGAATCTTGATGTATCTCAGTGGCTATTTTATGCATTTTGGAAATGGCATCATAAACAGAAGGGGCGTGGTCAGGGATAAATACACAACAACTACTACCAATAATGCGACATGCTCCACCACGATCAGCTAGAATGACATCTAGCACCATTCTATTTTGTAATGTTACAATTCTCGTAATTTGGAGTTCTTCCGTAATATTTCCAAGCGCCATTGCTGTCTGAATAGTCACAGCCTCTACTACACGGGTTAAGCGTCTGATTTTCCTGCTATTCAAAGCCGCACCAACAAAGAAAAAGAGTCCCAAATTAAAGTCAACATATTGCTGTAATGCAGTGTCAGTTTGATCCACTTCATCATTATTTATAGTTCTCTTGAATCGATTCAAGGAAATGTCATTAAACAGTTTTTGATCTTTATGATAAGATGCAGGTGCTAGGAACACAGGAGGAAGCAAGAAGGACACATAACATGTTCCAGACCATCCGATTGGTAGATGATAGTAGCCTTTACTCCCACAAATGAAATAAGTGTTGTGTGAAGATAGAAAACTGCTATTGTTCGCTCCAGTAATGTTCAATACAGTAGTACAGTCACTTTTTCCCACTGGGATACTACCAAAACTGCTCACACAAAGATTTGCTCGGGCTCTAGTAACAGCAATAGCAAAAGGCCCGTTACCCTTGGCCGTTCGGGTGTTGGGGAAAACATAACGTGTGGAGGAATTTTCTTTGCGATACTCCTCCATTTTCCATACAGTTCCTTTGGCTTGTGGGTCCCCTTCCTCATCGGGGTAACAAACTGTATTAAGTTTTGAATTAAGTCCTCCTACATCAGCTAGAGTAATATTAGCAATTTCAGAGGCCCACAACAGTGCGAACCAGGCTCTACAGGAGCCATTATGCGAGAATGGCAAGGGAATGAAAGGCGTTCCTCCCTTCTTCTGATGAGCTGGCATCATACCACATACCCAGCAGTTGGTAATGTGCGTAGCATTATGAGTATGATGCAACATTTGTATGAAAGTGTTATTGAGATATGACATTCGGTGCTTCTTTTCATGATAGGGAAGAGTAAAATAATAGTGTTCGGTGGGGACAGGAGTAGTAACAGTCAATAATCTTCGAGCCGGAGCTACTTCCTCTACAACCCACATTATTACAGCAATGATGACAACAGTCAAAGTAAGTCCAATAGCGAACATCATATTTTTACTACAGACTTTTGCAGCGTTTGATTTCTTCTCCTCAGCAATGTTCATTTCATCAGTAAACAACAAAAGAGATGGTGCCCTAAGGTCCTGGGCAGGCGTTGGTTTCTTCACTAACATTGAGACGAGTAGTCACTAATAGGCTCCCCCCCCTTTGTAGTCAGTCTTTAACCACCCAGGACAGTGGCTCAAACAGTCTCTTTCTGCGATGAAATGTCTTTCTTCCTGTATCGAAGCAGATATCTAGATGTACAAGGGATCGTGCGGTGACACAGCTTGTCCTTTCTGGGTGACCAGGATGTCGTGGTGATCTGTCAACGCAGCTGGGCTCACGAGGGCATGCAGAACTTTAGCACAGTGGGTGGCATGCACCCAATTCTTCCAGTTGGTCACTCGTACCGCAGTTCTGGTAGCCAGGAGAACTTGTTCCAGTCCACGCCAACGAGGTGCCACAGTACTGGTCCGCTGGAAGGACTTTGTCAAGACAAAGTCACCAGGCCGTAGATCATGGCCCTCACCCTGCGACCTATCTGGAAGGGCTTCCCGAACTTGCTGATAAATAGAAGACAAGCTGTCAGTTAACTAGGACAAATAATCAATCATCAACACATAGGGTACATCATGTATAGGGCGAGGCTTAGGGATTCCCCAAATATTCATAGGCCTGCCAAACACAACCTCATATGGCGTAAGGCCAGATCGTGTATGTGGTATGGATTTAATAGGAAGCAGTGCTAGGGGCAGGGCATCAGCGATTTCAAAGACGGGAAAGCCTGTATTTTAGCTAATTTCAATTTCAGGGTGGAGTCGTAACGCTCCACCAAGCCTGCTGATTGTGGGTGAAAAGCGGCATGAAATTTCTGCTTAATACCTAACCCCTTCATGACATATTCGACAACTTGCCCAATGAAATGAGATCGGTTGTCACTCCATATGACCCGACAAATCCCGAATCAAGGAAAGAATTCCTTTAGGAGTACTTTCGCTGTCATGAGTGCTGTATTATCCTTCGTAGCATACGCCTCCACTCATTTACTGAAGGCACAAACCACCACCAGGACATATTTCAAGTTATTACAGCGCTCAAACTGAATGTAGTCCATTTGCAGGACCTCAAAAGGTGAAGTCGGTATCGTAAACCCTCCTGTTGGAGTTCGCGTTCCCTTTCCAGGATTATACTGAGGACAGATCAAACAAGACTGGACCATCTTTTTAGCAGTGCCGGCAATATCAGGATGATCCCAAACTTGCATAAGTTGCTTTGCCATTGAGGATGCACCAACATGTGCCGGCCCATGTGCCATATGAATCATGGGGTATAAGTAAGCTGTGGGTAACGTCCATTTGGTCATATCTTTATTCCTCCAGCAGCCCTCATCATCTAGTGTTCCCTCCTTAGACCATTGGTCTAGTTCGTCAGTGGAGGCAGATTGTTGCATGTCCAGTACCTCTTGCCTGGCATCATGCCAACGTTCAGCTTGTGACTTCACTATATACATAAATGTGGCCCAGAGACAAACAAAATAGAGATCAGCACTGGAGTTGGAATAAATAACAAGTTTATTGATCACTCATGAGTGGGACCACATCCACACAACACTCTCGAGTGCTGCATAAGGCAGTACACTGAATTCACAAACCGTGTCCCTTTTATACTGGTTTTCTACAATGTAAGCATGTGAACAGAAATAGGAAGAACAAGTTTTAGAAATAGTTATCAGCAAACAAGGGCAGATGAATAACTACGTGGTCAGCAAAGTGGGAGGGGGAGCAGGAATGCTTATGGCAGCAGTTAAATGGTCGACAGTTAACATCTATGACCAGGTACACTGGCAGCTACAAACCCTCAGCACGTACATTGCTTTTAGCTGAGTCAGGAAGTCAACTAAAATAGATAACACAAGCAGAGTGAAAAGACGAGCAGCAGAAGACGAATTACGAAGGAAACTAAATGGACACCACAGCCAAAATGGCAGTAGCTTATGCTAAGTAAAATATTACTCGTTTTCCACAAGTTAAGCGCCACGTGGTTTGCCTGCCGAGGGCCGGAACCCCCAGCCCCCGGCTGCGCACCGTGCTGGAGATCCACAAGAGGTTTATGGGCGACCACTCACCCAGGCGACAATCCCCGCGGGTCCCATACAGCTCAGCGGAGCGGCAGCCGAGAATCAAGCGCTCCGGAGGAGGGGCCGCCTGCTGTGGAAAGTTCCCCTCAAGGCCGTGGATCAATGGCCTGGGACACTGTGGTCCTGGGGCGCCCCTCTCCGACCGAGCCATAGTCTCCGGGGGGATCTAGAAGAGCGGTCCCGCCTCCAGGCGCCGGCCTCAGCAGCGGCCCGACAGAGCAGCATCAAGGGGCACTCGCACCGGGAGGGGGGAGGCCATCACCCCGCAAGAGCTCCGCCCACGGCTGTGGATCGATGGCCATGCAGTCGAGTGTTCCAGGGCGCCCCCACTCACGCCGGATCTTTTCGGTAGACCTCGACCAGGCCCCAGCCTGCAGTGTCGCCAATCTCCCAGGGCCCGCCTCCCGACACGGGGTGCGATCCCAGGCTCCATTCTGCAGCGGCGGCGCAGCTCACCGGCGGCAAAGCAGACTTTTCTCAGCACCGCAGCAGCTGGGATCCGGCTATAGAGTGCCCAGCTCGTTCAGCAGCAAGATCAACACAGTATGGAATCATCTGGTGAGGATATTTGTCGGATAAGTGCTAAAATTTGGCTTGGACGCACGGAGCTCAATCAGGTAGCGTCCGCCATGCTGGCTTGCCAAGCCACGCCCCCCAGCCTTTTGGTTTTGTCAATACATGACTTGTTTTGGCATGATTTTTGCAAAATCTTATTGGTGTGGGAGCTGCCAGACCCTCACAATTATAACAAACATTGGGGAGCCCGCAACTTGCAGTCTTTGCCCCACTGACCTGTCCACAGCAACAGGGGGACTTCAGCCCCCAGGAGGCATCGCACCAGAGAGACGTCGAACGTCAGCCTGCAAGCGCCCGAAGGCGCTTATTACCACCATGGGCTTCCTGCTGCGTGGGAGCCCGCCACTTTCCGTCTTTGCCCCAATGACCTGCCCGCAGCAACAGGGGGACTTCAGCCCCCAGGAGGCATCACGCCAGGGAGGCACCGAACGTCTGCCTGCAAGCACCCAGAGGTGCTTATTACCAGCACGGGCTTCCCGCTGTGTGGGACGCGCCAAGGGCGGGCCCGTCCTTGGCAGGAAGAGGCAGGGCAGGGCCACCTCTCTTTCGCCTGCTGCCTGGTAGCTGGATTGTCCCAGAGACCCTTCCCGGACTTGAGGTGCTGACTATTTGATCATCTTTTAACTATGATCCTTGGCGGAATAGCTGTGCTGGACTTTTGACTTCAAGCCTCTTGTACTGTCCCACTCAGTTGAATGTATACACGTTAAGTTTTATTTTGACTATAACCTTGGATCTGGCTTAGTTTTGAAAGCATTTGCAGCTATTTTTGTTTGTTTGTACAAATAATAAGTATGAGGAAAAGAAAGGCTATGGAAGGAAGCGGGGATGGGGGCGGGGGTGGTGTAACTGGATAGGGTAGCAAAAGGAAAAAGGCCAGATAGAGTACACAAGCATGCAGGTAGTAACTGTGTTTAGACGGTATTGGTATTAGCGAGTGTGAGGATATATTAGAGGCAGCGCCTAATGCACAAGCTACCTGTCCCCCCCCCCTAGATCTACCCAATCCATTAATAGAAGCCCTAGTTGTCATCCTGCTATCCCAGCTATGTTTCGCAAACCACGCAAAAAAGGTCCGGTTTGTTCTAATGTTGAGGGAAAGTGTGACACAACGAGAGCAGAACACTCTACTACTAGCTCATCTGGGTCTAACCCTCAACAAGTAGACCCCACAATTATATGTACAAACAGATTTTTCCCCTTGTTGGATTTGACTAACACAGATAGGGAAGAAAGGTCCCAGACTGCCCAGTCACCACAGTCACTCTCAGCCAACAGTAAAGAGGCAGTGCTAGGGACTAACCCAGAGCCTCAGGACATGATCCAACTAGTCAATATGCTCTGGCTCGAAGTAGGGTCCATGAAAGCTATGATTGAGGACTTAACCTCTATGGTTAAGCTTCTATCGCAACAGGATTTCTCTTGTATAGAAAGGGTTAACACTACGATAAGTCTTCCCCTCTCACGCTGCCAGGCCATTAATTCTGGAAGCCCACCAGTTCCCTCCGCCGCGGGCACTACTACTATCTCTAATGGCCTTCCCTCTCTTTCTGGTATGGCCAAGATACAAAAGCAAATGACACCATCATCTATGACTACGCGTCCATCGCATCCTGTTGTAAGCAATCTCAATGGTTTTCATAGGGTAGCATCATCGAGGGACCAGATTTTGCACAGCAGAAACACTTCCCCTCATACTCAACATCCTCAGTGTAGTTCTCAAACCAGAACACCTCCAACCTGCCCTGTGGCCACAGAATCTATATGGTGAATGTGCCCAAGTCTGACACCAATAAAGGCACAGAGAATGCGGATTTCTTGACTAATAAAGTCATTCATTGGATACGGCATGTCAGGGGATGTTGTTTAGTGATAAGGGAAGACATTGCCAAGACACGTAGGCTCACTTCTCTAGTCTATCAGTCAGACTGTATTGAGCTTACCCAGGGCAGATCTAGCTGAAATCTTTTTGCCCTGGAGTTTCGAACTAGTTCTCCAGGATCGTCATCCATCCAGTTTAGACGATCTCCTCCGAGTAGCCAGATTACATTCCCCCCAGGCAGTCGCTCACCAGTCAGCCGGGAAGCTCCACATTGGACAATAATGACTGACTCAGGAGAGTGCCTCCCCAAAAGCAACAAGGGTCCCCTATAGTCAATACAAACATTAGGAGTAATCTTCCCAGTACCAAGTTTTTTAATACAGGTCCGGTTTGGTCTTTGAAGACCACATCTGTATCTCCACCCTTGATAGAGGGCCTGAGGGAGGCCAGCTGCACATCTCCCATTAGATCTAGTGGGCCATTGGCACCTTGTCCTACTCCTCTAAGGGAATGCCTGTTGTCTTGGAACATTGTAGGGTTGAGCACGAAGAGTTCTTCCCCCGAATGGCATGCCTTTATCGAGTGCTATGACATATGCCTCTTTCAAGAAACCTGGTCAGAGGTCCCCCTCTTCTGCCCAGGCTACTTAAATTACTACATTCCAGCCATTAGAGGAGCAAAAGGGCGCCCATCAGGGGGGTTGACAATTTGGGTGGGGCAAGAATTAGGTTTTAACATCCAGGTGCTACCGACCCAGAGTTATGACATCCAGGTGATTAGATTGACTATGGGTTCACAAGGGAACGTAGACATTTATAATGTTTACGTGAGAGGAACTATAGGGAAGAAGTCGGAGGTTTTAGCAGCTCTTGACGATCTTCTTGACCTGTATTCAGAAGAATCCAATGTCCTAATCTCGGGCGACTTTAACTCGTCGTTTGAGCCCCTTGCCAATGAGGAGTGCTATCTTGCAGAAGAGGAAGACGCCAAGTGGGGCCTCCCAAAGCTGAAGCTTGCACCAATGAAAAAGTAGACGGATATGGCCATTCAAATTAATTTGATCTGTCTCGAAAAGGGTTTGCCGGCGGCAAACAGAAGATCGCCATCAGATAGATTCAGGGCTAACACATTTAACAACGGGCACAGTGCTAGTCGAATAGATTATTTACTAATTCGCTTGAAACTATGGCACGCCCTTGGAGACATGATTGTTAGGGACCGGCTAGAGAGCGATCATAACCCCCCATGTGCGACCCTGGGACTAATAAGATATAAGGCATCTGCTCAAACAGGTAGATGATGATCTTAGTATCCTATACCCTCTGCAGGACGGCTTTCGGGCTTATACTAGCACCATTGACCAGGTGTTCCGGTTTGTCTTATTATACTGGAAGACGGTGGTTCTGGACAAGGGTAGCTTGTAAGCTGCCTTCGTTGATCTTAAGTCAGCGTTCGACCTCGTTCCCCATGCCAAACTATTGGCGACTCTGCAAGAAATGGGGATGCCATCCAAATTGCTAACCCTCATCATTAGATTACATGAGGATAATTACGCCGAAATCCAATGGGGCTCACAGGGCAATTTACTAGTCCCTTTCCAATCGAGAGAGGCATGCGCCAAGGCTGCGTTATGGCACCTACGCTATTCTCCTTGTTCATCAACGGAAAAGTGAACTGCATGGGATCTACCGCTACTGATGCCCCAACATTAGCAGGTGTGAAAATCCCTATATTAATGTTCACTGACGACACACTGATTATCTCAAAGACTCCTGTCAATTTTTGAAGAGTTTTGCTTCAACCGGGGCCTGGAAGTTAATGTGTCGAAAATTAAACTTATGTCTTTTAACCCATATAGAGCCTTTAAAGGGGGTATTCAAATGAATGATCGTCCATTAGAGCTAGTTAATGAGTTTACATACCTGGGGGTCAATATTCAGGATGACTTCAAATGGAATCATCAAATTGATCTGGTAACTTTAAAGCACCGGCAACTGTCGGGAGTGCTATATTCTGAATATAACACCTCAGTCACAAAATCAATCGGTCCGGTACTCCAGATATATAACATGAAAGTCGTCAGCTCAGACACCGCAAAATTACACCCTCTATTATACTGGTGTAGAATTTGGACCACACCAGAATTGGCACCTTATGCTGCAGATTTCAAAGATGTAATAAAGGCAGACAATTTCCAATGGCTACGGGAGGTTAGAGACACCTTATCAAGTATTGGCATGATAGCATTGTGGAATATCCCAACAAGTTTCCCCTTTTCCCCGAAAAAGATTTCAAAAGGAAAATACTGGGAAATGGTAATGCAAATTACATTGAGAAACAGTGAGTCATCTTCACTAACCAGAATTTTCCTGGAAACTAAACTAACCCCCAGTTTAGAGCCATATTGGGATTTAATTACAAAACAGTACGACCGGAAGTTATTCTTCCAGTTTAGGGTGGGCTTATTGCCGTTAAGAGCTTTTACTGCCAAATGGGCCAAATCTGGTGATAATTTCTGCCCTGTATGCCAGGCTAGCAAAGAGTCGCTGGCACACCTATTGTTCGGCCTGTGCAGGATATGTTGACCCACATCGTGCTTGGCTGGTGCCAATCTGTAAACTACTAGGCACCAGACGGTGTAACGAAGCAGAAAGAATATTACATATTGACATGTCTACTCCTATTGTTATAGCACTGGCAAAATTCTTGGGGTGGTCGTGGGCCATAAGATCACTTTCCCTTCGTTCCAAACAAGGCTGAACCAGATTTTGTGCATCTGCATATGAACGAGGAAAGATATAATCTATCTAGTAAACGTAGTAGATACTATGTAGAAACAAGTGTCTGTATTAACAAATGTGGCCTGATATTCGTTCCCCTTTCATAGTGTAATCTAAAAAATAAAAAAAAGAATGATTATTACTATTAACAGTTTTTATTGTGATTTAATTTAATTTCCCCATTCAGGCTTTGTATTATATTTAATACAGTGTTTTATTAAATATTTTCGTATTGTGCTTTTATGACTAATTTTTCGAATAAAGCTTGATTGGATTGGATAACAAACATTGGCAAAAGCTAAAATAGTTGTTAGGTCTCAAAAAGCACACATTGCCGCAGTAGTTCCTAACAATGAACAAAACGACTGTGTCGATATGCTCCTTGTGAAAGAACATAATGCTGTCACTCACAGTGAAGCTTGCCGATAGAAAGAGGGAGACAGAATTTTAATAAACACAAAAGGTCATGGTTAACGCCAGACCTAATTAGGGATCCAAATATTAAATAAAGTCTCAAAAGCGCACCCATGTCCTTGCATTAAGTGCAGATATACTGCTTTCATGAATTCACAAGACTTTACAGAAGTACTCCTGGAAAATATTTGTGAACTGCATTTTAGCAGGAGCAAATATGCAGGTGTGGATTTGCTCATGCGAAAATCTGAGTGTTTGCAAATTCCCTTTCCCTCCAACCACTTTTTTCCCAACCCTGGAAAATGTTTTATGTCTGCCATTGTCAGCGGTAAATTTCCAACCTTTCTCAGTATGGGAAAAGATTAGAAAAGAGTTGGTGAAAACCCTTAAAACATGCAAGTTAGTAGGTTTGCACAGACTCAAAGGGGCATTCTAACCCTGTAACTATTGCTTACCAGTAGCTTCAGCCCCCGCATGTAGATCTGCAGAAATGTAGCAATATAAGGGAATTGCTAGTATTCAAACCCTACTATGGAAGGAGCCCTGGCATAATCATAGGCTATTTCAGAGCTCGTATATAATGAGATTGCTGCCATAATTTGTCGCTGCATTACATGGCACAAAAGGGACAAGTGGATTTTGTTACAGGACAAGTCGATTTTTGAAGCAACGTGCCCCATGGACAAGTAAATATTTAATTAAATTCCACACCCCTGTAGACCTAGGAATGCTGGTTGTCCTGCTAAATCCAGACCGCCCACAGGACCAATGTGCCTCACACCACCCAATTTCGCTTATCAACACGGAGGTCAAGCTCTTTGCTAAACTATTAGCTAACTGCCTCCTAAGGGTATTACCCCATTTGGTCCATACGGACTAGTGCGGTTCATCTTGCACCGTAGCATAAGACACTGTATCAGAGGGGTCCACATGGCGCTAGCTTGCATTGGGCCTCTAGGCGGCCCAGTAGCATTTATGCTTATTGTTTTCGAGAAAGCATTCGATGCCCTGCGATGGTCATTCTTGAAAGAAACCCTTAGCAAGATGGGCTTCCGTACGCGGTGCCAGGCCTACATCAGGGTCCTGTAAGCTGCCCCACATACGCAAGTGAGAATAAATGGAGCTGTATCCCCTCGATTGCCCATCAGGCAGGGCATTAGACAGGGATGTTCCCTGTCCCCCCTTCTGTTTCCACTAGCCACACAAGCCCCTAGTGGACTGGGTGCGTTGCAACGTGCAGGTATGGGGCTTTGACTGGTGGCTGGCGACGGAAGACACGGTCGCCCTATATGCGGCAATGCCCTCCTGTTCCTCTCTCAGCCTGCAGTGATGGATCCTCGTCTGAGAAACATCCTGAAAACCTTTGGCTGGGCCTCTAGTTTGCGGGTTAACTAGTGTAAGAAAGTGGATTATTAGTAGTGGTAAATATACATCAACCAATGGCAATAAGGCCACTAACACAGTCTAGAGCTCAGAATAGGTCTCAGAAAATTATTCCCATGCTCAACCCTTGGTAGCATGTCTGCGAGCAGGCATGCTTAACTTCAGAGACAGGTATGCTAAAGGATTTGAAAATAACAATTCAGTAACTAATTAAGACACAACACAATAAAAATCCAACACCAATTTATAAAAATAGGAAATATTTCTATGTATGAAATGACACTAAAACGAAAAAAAAAATACAATGTAGGGAGCCGGAGATATGAATTCTCACAGATTTAGCTCTATAGTGCTAAATCTTTAAAAACTCATATCTCTGGTTCCCTATATTGTATTTTTTTTAATGTCATTTCATAGATAAAAATATTTCCTATTTTTATAAATTGGTGTTGGCTTTTTATTGTGTGTTGTGTCTTAACTGGTGGGCTTATTGGTGGCGCTATAACGGGACAAAGTCAAAGTTTCAAGCCAACCGCGATAAAGCCCTGCACTGCTACTCCTGCGGTAGCCTCGGTCAAAGTTTTTACCTTACGACTTAGAAACTTTCCTGGAGCTCTTTCTGCCAGGGTCCCTCAATGTTCTCTACCAGTCCAGATTTGGTGAGGGTTCGCCGACTTGGCTTTCAACCAGCTCCAGGTCAAACTCTGGAAGTTGGACCTCCGGGGCTTTTCAGCAGGATAAACCTGGAGGGCAGGCCGGCTTGATGTTGAGGGTCACCAGCTTGGCTGGCCAGGTCGAGTCAGTCCACTTATGGAGCTTTTTTCCAAAGTTGTTCCAAACATCTCCAAACTTTTGGAACTTCTTCCTGAAATTCTTCTGAGTGTCCCAACGTGTCCAAAACTTACTCCAAGAATTTGGAAGCTCCAAGATGGTCCTAAAGTTTGGGTCTTCAGTTACCATATCCACTTGAACAAAACCCTTACAAATCCACTGGAAACACTCCAGGCTAGGGATTCTTGGTGTTGATTGTCCAGGTGAGTTCTGTTAAACTGTAGCTTGCAGGGAATCCACTCTTTATTCCTCTTGAAGCCAGTTAGGTCCACAGGGCTGTACTTCCAGATTGTGCAGCAGGTGCAGTCAGTTAGAGTGCAGGGCCTGGTTGGTTCAAATCAAACTTCCAACATGGACCCTTCTTTTTCCATCGTTTCAAGCAGCAGATCTGAGAGCCTCTGTCTCTCTCAGATACTTATTCAGTGTACTCTGAGATCAATCAGGAGGGCATTCCTGTCCAATGAGTTGCAGAGCAACCCAGCAGAGCATGACCATTCCCTCCAAAGTGTGGCACAATAGTCTCCCAGAAAGCCTTATTCCTCCAAAATTTAATATGGCTACAGTCTCAGAGAGGCAAGAGCTAGCTAAACCAACCTCTAGGATGGGTCATCTCCATAGTCTCCCTCTACCTGGCATCTGTACATCTCTTCCTTAAGCCTGCCATCTGGCTGGGTACAGAGGGGATGGGTGTTGATGGACCTGGCTTCTTCTGCCTGTCCCCATCTTCCTTTGAAGCTCCTGGTCTGGCATTCCTGTGTAGCAGAACCCTCTCCTCCCAAATGGCTCCTCACTGGGTGCCACTTATCACTTCATCAAAGCAGTCTGACTAATCCACTTAACTCTGACCAATCAGGGTAGACCTCTGGAAGGCTAAATTCAGGCTTGCAGACAAGAAAGTCTTATAACTTCTCTTCAGTTAAATTTAGGATAAACCAACAACAGCACATAGTTGGAGTTATCAATACCATTCTCCTAAATTCTTGAATTATATTCTTTGGTTGTCCCTTGCCGTAATTATGGATTTATAAACGATTGCAATGTTAACCTATGTGGCTGGGATCTACAATGGGGAAAATTAAATGTCCAATTTCTCCAGCACCAGGGCCTATAAAACTACTTTTATAAAGATCCTGCTTATAACCTTCACCCATGGGACACCTAGTCGAGACCCCGGGGGTACCAAATATGCCAAAATATTGTAGTTTATCAATTTTACAGTGCCCTTAACACCAAAGTCAAGTTTGGGCACAATTTACATTTAAAAGCCGTTCTGCAATATAGGGCTGCTTACAAAATTATCTTATGCTCTCAGCAGTGCACACATGCAAGTGCAGAAACCTCTCAGGTATGTCAATTCTTGAGCCTCTTAGTATAATACCTTCTTGCGTGGCAGAAAGTTCTTCCTATTTTTTTTTTAATTTTTTGAAATTTTACGTTATCTGTGAGAGGTCGAGTATGTTTACTCTAGGATTGCACTCCAATGAGTATGAGCATGTTCCTGTCTGTGTTAGTAGCAGCAATGAATTGCTCAATGGATAGAACTGCAAGGGTGCTGGACTTTACTATGAAACTGCTTTACGCTTCAGCCACTTTAGACGTTGCACTGTGATGCTGTAGCAGTACTCATGAGAAGTAAAATGCAGGGTTTTAATAGTGTAATCATACTCTTGCAATCACAGCCCCCACCTCATGACGCAATGGGGAATCTTGGCCTTCAGATTTCTGAAAATGGTGCGCAACGCCTGGTGGTCAGTGACAAGGATGAAATGCTTTCCGTACAGAAACACTTAGAAATGTTCACAAGCCCACACTACAGCCAGGCTATCTTTTTCTGGCTTAGAATAGACATGTTCAGTCTGAGATAAATTTCTGCTAGCATATACCACAATGTGTCACTATGTCCATTGTTCTGAGCGAGTATTGTGCCCAACCCCAACAGGCCAGGCATGCATCTACTATGACCTAATTATATTGGATCAAAACAGGCCGTTCCAGTTGTATTTTCAATTGCATGTTTTCATTTTCTTGAAACTCTAGTGACATTCAGAGGATGACTGGAAAGGAATATTCTTCTTTGTCAACTCTCGTAACGGGGCATTCACAGTGCCAAAGACACAAATGTATCAGGGACAATAGCTGGCCATATCTAAAAAGGTTTGCAACATGGGTAAATCCTGAGGGGGACAAGTTGATGACAATGTTTGTACCTTTTTCCCTATGGAGAAAATATGCCCAAAGAATTTGAGTTTGGTTTGTGAAACACACTTTTCTGCATTTAAAGTGGGGCCTGCATCAGCGAGCAGACAGCATACTTTTGTACAAGCTTTGTCATGCTCCTATTGTGTGGCCCCAAACACTAGTATATCATCACTGTAGTTAAAAGCATGTGTGATAGGTTGCATTACTCGGCTAATAACATCCTGAAAGATTTCTGCAGCCGACGACACACCAAAGCTGTCTTTTGTATCTGAACAAGCCAACATGAGTTGAAAAAGTAGTAATGTACCCACAGTTCTCTTCCAGCTCGAGTTGATGGTATTCTTTGTTCAAATCAGGATGGGAGAAGACTTTGGCACCATTCAGCTGTTTAATCATGTCCGCTATGTGTGGACATGGATGCCTTTCTCTCTCGTTTGCTTTGTTGGCCTGACGTGTATCAACACAAATGCGCACTCCACCTCCACTGTCCTTTTTTGGCACGATCACAATGTATTAAACCCATGGCGTCAAACCAGTAGTGTTCCATGATGTCATGCTTTATCAATGTCTCTAGTTCTCTCTCAACTGCCTCCTGTAAATGAAAAGCAATCCGACAGTGTCGTTGAGCAACAGGATGAATATTCTCAATGGGAAGTTGCACCTTCATGGTCTTAATGTGTCCCCAGTCCATGAAACAACAACGGGAATTGACTTACTATTTCAGAATGTGCATTGAGGTCTTAATTGATTTATATCAGTCCCATGTCAGCAGCAGATCTGAAACTGCGTAAACATGCACTTGAAGTACCTTGGAGAACACAAATTGGTGCGTTTACTGTTATTTTCTTGTGTCTCAGGGTTGCTACAAATGACCCTTTACTTTGTAGTGGAAGCCTATGTGTACACCTTTTTTTCAATGGCGTTAGATGTGGTACCAGAGACAGTTCTTTTTATTTTTCTGCCTGCATGATAATGATTGATGCACCACTGTCTATGATAAAAGATATAGGACAGCTATTCACCTTTAGTGTGATCTTGGTGCACTGTTAAAATATTTTAATGTCCTATTGGGGTGAATTTGAACTAGGATATTCCTGGCACTCGTAAATTTACATCTGGCTATTATGCCACAAGCTATACTCACTTGCGGTGCTCTAGGGGAGGGGAATCACCCTACACCCTCCAAACTTTGACCCCTAGGTTCGTTGCCAAAGATACCTCACAATCCTTAGCACATGCATATATAAAAAAAATTAACATTTCAGTAGTTGCACAAGAAAGCGTGAATCGTAGTTTTCCGTTCTTTGTCTTTTAATTTTCTACGCCCAGAAAAGGATTGTGAGCTACCACTGTTCAAATATGTTGGTCGCTTCACGTGGCGATCTCTCTTTGACTTGTGTTCTTCTTTGCAAGCAGCCACTCCTACATGTGCACATCTTTCTGCAGTCGATTTCAACATTGCACATCCATCTTCTTCACCGTCGCTCGATGATGTAGTTGAAGATCCTTTGGAAGATGAAAATTATGATGATCGACTTTGTTTAGTCTCTACTTGCCTCAATTGATGTTGCAATTTAGCATGCTGAGCATGGCTCGAATGCTTCTGGAACTTTCCAGCATCCATTTTCTCTTCTCGGTGTGACGCACTTAGTTTGTATTTCACTCTGCAGACAGTTATTAAATGGTTTCTTTCCCACAGCCTTTGCATATCTGTCCAATGACAAGACATTTACTTTTGTGTGAAAACAAAAATCTGTCAATTTCTTTTTCTTCAGAGACATCGTCCTATGAACCTCCACTTTGTTTTTTTGCTTACTTTTCAGGCTCAACGCTGATTAATTCTGGGTTGTTCCAGCTTCCATATCAGCAGCCAGTCGATCTGCATGGTCCTCAGCTCTTGAAGCCACGAGTACTTTTTATAGACTGAGTGTCTCTCTCAGCATGCAATGTCTGAATGAATTGAAGGCACCCATTGAGGACTTTGAGATTCATGGCTTCTTCGTCACTGAATTTTCTGAACTTGCAGGGCTTGATTAGAGCATCAAGTCTTTCTACAAACTCATCCATCGTTTCACCAGCTTGCTGTCTTGGCTGGTTGAAAATGTATCTTTCATAGACGACATTCGGCATTGAACTGAACTTGGCCTCCAATGTTTCCTTAATTTGTTGGTATGATACTTCCTCCGCTTGGAGTATTTTTCTTTATCACTTCTTTCATTCTATCACCTGCAAGGTTATTTAAGTTTTTGATGATCTTTTTGTCATCTACTTCTTCGAGAGCATCTATGAAGTCACCAAACGTATCGATCCATGCAGTCCATCTGGTGCCAAAATTCTGCTTTCTGGCGGTGTCGAATGGCGGTTTCAGGAACACGTCTGCACTGTATTTGGCGCTCCTTACTGAAGCCACTGACAAATTTCACTATTCCGAGTAGCTTTTCATAAGATTAGATGTCACCAGCTACTTTGGCTGCATCGGCCTCGGACCAGGCCCGATCGGAGACCAGGTGGTACTTCCTTCGTGCACTTGTACTTTCTCTACTTTGTTGTCACTGCCTTCGCGTTTCTTTGCATCTGGTCGTCTCTGCCTTTAGCGCTTTCTCGCACCTGATTGTCGCTGCCATTAGAGCTTCATCGTACCTGCCTGTTGCTACCATTAGTGTTTCTGCTTTGTATAGTCAATAACTGTGTTAAGCTGTGGCACAGTATGTCTACTTTCAGCCTTACCAGTGGGCTTCTGGTAGGCTGGCGGCATATTGACTCCACATACGCCAACCATAGACTGCTTCTTGGGGCATGCATGAGCAGTTTGCTGGACCTCGGCTAACTCTCAGGTAGAGCAGTCTTGTTTCTTCTGGGTACAAATCCCCTACTTTTCACCAGTTGTCGTGTCCACCCCAGCTCTGGAGCTCACAAATGATCATGTCACACAAGGAGCTCTGTAGTACATTTCTTTTTTCTTTGGCATGCAACCGTTAATTGAACACTATACATCATAGACTTTAGTGGTCACTCCCAGGCACACCCAAATACCTCCTAACTGATTTCATAACTTTGTAAGGAGTCTGTCGAGGACCACAAGGTTCCTGCTGGACACGATCACACAACACTACACCCTCTTGTACTTCTCTTCGTCTCTTACCCATCTCTTTCTTCCCCACAGCCCTCAGTGTTGTGCTTGTCATTGTGTGCTTCTCCCCCTACTTTGCTTTCTCACTTGCGTGTTTCTCCCCCATTCCCCATTGCACTCTCTTGGCTTGGTGCCTCAGTTCCCCCACACTATATGTTGCTCTCTCTTGCCTGCGTTATGTACTTCTCCTGCCACCCCCAGTGTTGCTTTAAACCCTGCTCTCAATGATTCTTCTCCCCACCAACACCCTCCGAGTTGCTTCCCCACCTACTTTTTTTTATGCTTCTGCACTACTTTTTTTTTAGATTGCCTAATCAAAGTTGGATTAGAAAAATAATCTGTTTTTAAAAAGAGTACCTGTGCATTTTGTAGGCGCTTGCATGCATGGTGCACGCACCTACAAAGTGACACAGCCCTATTGCATAGCCATTGTCACAGCCCTAAAGCGAAGCCATTGTGTCAGTGGCTCTAGTGCAAAGAAGGAAATGGGCCCCCTGGATATTGTTTGAATTTTAAAATGCAGCAATAATCAGGGTTCAGTGGGCGCCGGAGCAACAGCACCTGCTGCACCAATGGAAGCTATGCCCGACACAGCTACAGCGGGCATATCATAGCACCTTTTTTTATTTTTTGAGATTCTTCTTTAGCCATGCTGTACCGCATCAGTAAAAACCACTGACAGAGTTGATAGGTCCCAAAAGTGAGACCTTTTTGTTTTGCCAATGCTTGTTAAACACAGGGAAAGTAGGAGCTAAAGTGCTGTTAAACCAGGGCTGGGAACCTGATTCCCCAGTTCCAAGGTCAGCAGCTCTAGAAACTGGACCCCATCTCTTCCCCTAAGATTCAAACTCTTAACACCAAGCACTTCAGAGATCCTCACAGGGGTGGCAAAGCACTCTAGAAATGTTATAAAACAATACTCTGAGGCAGAGGTACAAGTGGGCAGGGGAATTGGGGAACAACGTACCCAAACTTTATTAATGTGACCAAAACAGTTTCCATACTGTTTATTTTAAAACAACCATCCTTAATCTGCGGGAAGAACACTTCCATGTGGGACCACAGCTGGTGGCCAGCAGAACTCGAACCACCTCCCACTCCAACAGACCATGTACACAACCTTGGCATCATCCTCAACAGCCAACTGACCATGAAAAGATAAGTCAACCCAGTCACCTCATCCTGCTTCCACACCCTTCGCATGCTCCGCAGAATCTTCAGATAGATCCCAATCAATACCAGAAAGACCAAGCAGGCCCTCGTCACCAGCTGTCTCAACTACAGCAATGCTCTCTACGCAGGAATTTCCACCCAGGTCTTCGGAAGACTCCAGACCATACAGAGAACTGCAGCCAGACTCATCTTGGACCTCCCCAAACGTACCCACATCAACCACACCTCACAAACCTCCACTGGCTTCCCATTCAGAAAATATGCCAGTTCAAGATCCTCATGCATGCCTACAAAGCTCTACACGATCAAGGACCATCCTACATGGAGCATCAACTGAACTTCTTCATAACCACAGGACTTTCTCCCACAGGTTTGGACCCTATAGCACTATAAACACGTCATTTCCCCAGTGCACGGGCCAGGATTAAAATCAGTGACCATCCAGTTACACCCACAGTCATCTGAAGTTATCACACTTACCAACTGAGCTATTCAACCAGAAAAATGTTTTTCCCCACAAATTTAAGTTGCATTTAGTTTTCTTTTAAGGCCAATGGATCATATTATATATGCAATTACCTGTAAGTGAAAGCAGGTGCCCAGCGCCCATTAGGCTAAAAAGGGCTTTAACCTCCAAGCCTCCCCTGTCAGGGTCGGGCTGAAGATGAGGCCCTCTAGGCCTGACACCTCCACAACAATTGCTCTCATCCTCGTAAGAAAGTTTACAAACTTTATAAACCTCTGTTCGTTTTTCATTCTGTGAACACCCCTGCTCAACCCTGTAAACCTAACCTTTTATGCTCAGAGTTAACGAGCAGTGAAGTGCAGGGTTTAAACTGAGTGGGGGACAGGTGTGAAATCACAGCAGGGTTGAATCTGCAGTTATCACATGCTTCCTCATTTACAAATAAACAATTCCATGAAAACAAAGAATCAAATGGCAATTAAATAAAGAGTTGGGGATCCGACATAAAGATTTACAGTGACGCCCTTGAACATACATTTGAATATTGGTTTTATTTTGTTGACCTGTAGGAGCAATGATAGTGTGCAGCGCTATTTAAACAAGCATTAGCATAGCCAATAGGTCTCGCCTTTGGGACCTTATAAGTGTTTAGCCATGCAACAGTTGATGTTGTTGCACCAAGGATATTGTGCTGCATAACTAAATACTTATAAGGTCCCAAAGGCGAGACCTATTGGCTATGCCAATGCTTGTTTAATTAGTTTCAGTTCTAAAACAAACTCTCCCCTCCGCCCCTACACTCTTGACTAGAAGTTAAATGGACACTCGCAAAGCATTTTGGGCCAATAGGGATCCACGTATCAAAGTGATTTTGTGGGCGTTTGTAAGTAAACTGATCGTTTAGCATTCCTAAGACAGCTGAAAATGAACCGGGTGTTTCTGCAGACCCTCAAACGCTAAAATAGTTGTGGAATGGTGAATTTGTGGTCACTAACTACAGGGAACAACCTGACTGGAGTTTAACACACAGGGCAAATTATATCTACTTGTGTTGACATCTCAGTTTCAAGGGTGCGTCTCTCATAGTGAACTGAACACACGTACAGCGTGCATCATCTGGTGTGCCGTCGTGAGCAACACAGCTCAGAATAAATATCTGAATCCGTGCAAGGCAGGAGACTCGTGCACCCTGACTACATGTCAAGAAAAGTGCCTATGGCTGACGGAATCAGACTAAGGCACTGTAAAGCACTAAACATTCTCCTTCAATAGGTAATGAGAGGTAAGATGTTTGTTTTCAAAAACTGATAGAGCATACCTCCTGCACCTGAGAGAGCATGAAACAAACCCCCGGTCAGTCCAATTTCTTATTAAAAGAAAATGGTATGTCATTATTAGCAAAATAATCGAAACAGAAATGGAGAGTCCACAGTATTTTGCTCGAGTCTCATTAAGGGCATAACGACAATAATACTGTCTTCTCAGTCTACCCCTCTTCCCAACCACAGGCCTTTCCCCTAGCCAGCAGCTCCCCATCAGGTTTGGAATAACATTTTGCCAAATCAAAAAATATCAAGGTAAAAAGAAAATAATCCAATGTAACCTGCAGCAGAAAGAACATGCCATCATTTACGTCGCCCCTTCTGCAGCCCTCCATGAGCCTACAAAGAGGGTATTCTCCTCTTCGAGAAGCTGTCTACCACCCGCCCCCCACAAGCGCACTGGAATAAAATTAGCCATTACAAAAGAGAGCAGAGTGGCGTTCTTATAATCACAGGCAACGTGATTTTGTTGCACCTCATTAAGCTGTGAATCACACCACACAAAAGGAACAAACGCAAGGGAACTAACTGTTTAAACAAAACTCGCCACATGACCATTACTCAGCGGTTTTGAAGCACAACTGCTGGGACGTTGGTTCAGACTCTAAACAGGACGATTATGCAACGGTTCACTAAGAAATGCCCTCCTTGCGACTCCAAAGCCTCCTTCGTGCCAGTCGGTTTAACGCAGCACCAGTTTAGGCATGCACACTTCAGAGTCGCCCCTAGCTCTCCCATTTCCAGCATGCTGCATCCTGTTAGAGGACGGGTGGTGTGACCTTAAAAATACCATAAAACACGAATACGTCAAAACCTTTCCCGGAGACAGACATCGGACCAAGAGAGTATATTGCTGGGGGGTTGGGTGGAAGGGGGCTAGTTAGAGGTAATTCGTTATAGCTCCAACGGTCCTGGATTAATACTTCCTGATCCTGGACGCGCACAAGCACCTGTTGTAGTAATTTTAGCAGCACCTAAGCCTGAGGCTTATCTGCTTGTCTGTGGCCTGACATCAAGGCAGAGCAGCAGCCGATCCAAGGTCCTAGTGTTGCCTTCCCGGCAGCGAGGAGCCGATGACCATATTGGCTGAGCAGCCTCTCACTGGAGATTCGGAATACGGGCCATTCCGGAGGCTGCAGCGGCATCTGCTTGACTTTGTCAGCCTTGCTGGTGCACGCAGTGGGGACTGTGGCAAGAGCGCCAGGCTCTGAGCGAGGCCCGTTGCGGTCTGAAACACGGCCTGGAGAGACTGCAGATGGCTGCAATGGTGACGACTGGGCTTCCTGCCTGCCGCACCCGCCCTGCGCAGGGAGAGAGCTTCTGCCACGGGACAGGGCTGGGTGGTGCCCCTCGGTATGGTGATTCCCAGAGACAGACATCAGACCACGAGAGTAGGAGACATGATGCTGGCCCTGAGAGGAGGGGGGTGGAAGGGAGTTTTTTGTGGCCTCTGACTGGACTGCGGCTGGCGAAACGAAAACAAGAAGAAAACAAGCAAATGCCAGGCGGGAGTGCAAAAGCATGCAATGCGCACGAGCCATATACGGCGCCGGATGCAGAACATCAACAAGCGGTCTTCACTTTTCAAGCACTCAGGCTTGCGGCGGCATCCACCTTGTGGGAGCGAGCAGCAGCGAGGCCACGTTAATTACAAACATTTTGCCCATGCGCGCCGCTGCTCGCTCACGCAAGGTGGATGCCGCCACAAGCATGAGTGCTTGAAAAGTGAAGACAGATTGTTAAGGGCCCTCTCCTAGAGCAGCGCATGCGCGCTGCCTAGGCGAGACCTAAAAAAACTATGGACTGGAATGCAGCCCAGAGTAATTAACTGTGGATGAGTGCAATTCAAGCATCCCACCAATCACCTTTTTGTTTTCCCCTGAGTGACAGAAGCCAACACCCTTCCTGCTTAACAGACTGGGAAGAAAGCAGGTCTACAGAGCACACTTAAAGAATGCAGGCAAATGGTCATGCTGCAGAGGCAAGCAAGAGTGCAGCACTTCTGAAGACACAAAGGGCTGCAGGGAAGCATGCAGCACATACCCACGCACTATAAATGCGTATACACATTGTACTAGTATATGATCTAACGTCTACTGACCTAGATTCCTGCTGCACAGGCACAACCACAGAGTAGTGAATAATAATGTTACTGTCCATGCTTAGTAAACACGTGGTGCTTTCTTGTCCTAGTAGTTAGTGTTTGCAGGATGAGATTCCTAATGTAACTTGCAGAACAAGATGAAAGATATCAAAGTAGAATTTCAGAAACTGGTTCTGCCACCCAGCACCGGGAACCTGCATGGCACCCACACAGCCCAGGCTGAAGTGTCCTTTTTAAATAGAAAGTTCACATGGTACCAAATATGCTGGGTATGTACGCACTGCAGTGGAAAGATAGAACACTTTATTTCAAAGATGATTTGCATAAGTGCAAATGGACAAAGATGTTATATAATATCCGTAGTTAGACTTAGACTGAAGTATACGTGCACTTAATGATGCTGCTACGCTTGACTGAAGCAACTAACTCTCCACTAACCAATGGCTTGGTCCCGCCATTTTGAAACAGGCTTTGGACTGAAAACCCCCAAGCAGATCTGGAGGATTTAACAAATTATAGTAGACCATGTCAAACTAAGCTGCCATTGGTTTGCTGCACAATTTTTCTGAGGAGCACAAACTGCTAGATGTGGTTAGGGACTGCTTCAGACAAGGGGGAAGCTGAAGGTTAGTTACTTGTGAGTATTGTTACTCTTAACTAGAGGCGAGCCACATTTCTCTCAGTATCCTATTCCTCTTAAGAGCTCAAAAACCAAAGATTCATCAGGGGCAAAAATGTACCTTAATGGAACTTTCAAATTTAAGAAGAAATATTACTAAGGTTTCCGGTGTTTCACTGGTATCTGCCAGCTTTCTCAATAGGAAACAAAATTAACAATTTTAGATGCACCTCCTCAAATCACATGACCAAGTAAAACCCTCATTGAAAGCAACAATAGCTGCTAATCAACATGTTGAAGACTGGTTGCCTAAAATGGTAATATTAACAACAGTTCTAATAGTCGATTCATTTGTGACAACACACAGAGCTATGTTGCTGAAAAGAAATAGGATCTCAAATATGTCCAGATTGTTACCAATTTAAAACACATAATAAACATTAGCAAAGCCAACAAGTCAGGGTTTACCAAGCAAACACATACAGCGTAAGCATATTAAAGCCAAAGAAGAAATGAAAAGCAGATTTTATTGTAGTCTCCTGATTTGTCAACTATTCCTTAATGCAGTTGAATTCTAACACAGGAGAGAAGTCTGGCAGTACTATCTGGTCAGGGTGGGATGAGACAGTCTATGATGAAGCATGCCACTATAATGTGGGTGAGGCTTTCTCTTCCATTCTAAATAGGACTGGTTCCCCCTTTTAACCTTTATGATATTGCATCAGTTGTGTATTTGTGGGGAAGGATGCACCCAAACAACAAATGGCATTAGGTGAAAGATTAATACTATGTTGGGTCCAGCCAAGAGGTGGAGTGACAACCTAAAGGCAATGACCTAAAGTGGCTGGTTGAAGAAAGCCAAAGGTTGAAAGGGGCAGATTGTAATGCTGCTAATTTATAAGCAACAGGTATGCAGATGCACTTTCAAAACTCAGACCTAGAAAGAGCCCAAGTCAGCTAGAAAAACTATAGCTTGTAAAGAGCCAGAAGACAAAAGGCAAATCCGACACACGTCACAATCCAGAGTGGTAGAAGGTATTAGAAATGGTGAAAGGCGAGTCTAAATACTTCCTTGCTAAAGCAGAGACATGAAGGCTAGGGAAACGATTAAAGGGTCCACCCCTGCAACAAGGAAGGCTCTTCTACCTTCAAGAGGCTTTTGAGCACTGTGTGAAGAACATTAGGGAGTAAGTGTCGCATGAAACTGTGGTCAGAATGCAATTCAATAATGTATCCTTTGGAAGATGTGGATTGTGGAGTACAAATACGACGTACTAGACACGCTTCTTCTAGAATAATTTGATGTTATTTCTGGTTGTACAAATATCCAGTTCCGTAAGAGAGAGGGAAGTCTACATAAATATAATTTAGACAAAAATCAGTAATACAATGTTGTGTAAAAGGGAGTACTCAATGAAAGTACTATGTTTAGCAAAGTAAACATTCATCAACTGTGTGCCTATCATGAAGGAACTGGAAGCCCACCACTCATATCCTTAACCAACCTTTTTATGCAAGAGTCATTCCCGGCATATAGAAGGCGTGAGATTTATGTGCAAGTTTTGCGAGAGAAACAGATTACGCAAAACAAAAAGTATAAAATTAATAACTTTTATTCATCAGGTTTAATTAAGGAATAAGTGTAAAATTAACTCCACATCAAGTACCACATCACTTAGTTCTGGGAGTGAAAAATCAGCTTCAAGGTAGAAGGAGACAGGCACATGCACTGGTCTGTTTCACTCTCTTTAAATAGGAAAATATTTTAGACAGGAAGAGAGAGAGAACCAGGATTTTGCCAAGCCCTTTCCATGCACTGTTCTAAAGATTTGTCCATTTCGTGGACTTGTCAAAGAATACTCTATTTTTGTTACTGCCTCATGTGAAGAGGAAAGTTAAGATAAAAATGCTTTATTTACATATATTTTCAATTACACAGAAAACAGACAAAATCAAAAACATGGTTTAAGATTCAAAACATTCATTTTATTTTCTGCATGTTCAAAATCGCGCCCTTGAGAAATAAAAAGGCTTTTTAGACACTAAACAATCCATTTTTAGTCCCAACTTCAACAAGTCGGGAGGGGTGGGTTCAACACATGTAAACCTTAAATGGAACCCTGAGGCACAGTGCCGTTTTTTTAATTTGGGAAACCTGGCTACATAGCTGCCCACTTTCATTTATTGTATGTTAAAATGGAAGGGCAGGGGATATTCACATGCTGGTACAGCTAAACAATAATGTAGGTTTTAGTTGGCTACTTCCTAAACACTATTTGATAAGAACATTATTAAAAACAAAAACACGTTTTTCTTATAAAGTGGTCTGGGATTCACTATACAGATGGTACTATTTAGGGTTTATTAATATCAGTAAAGAGGTGCATGACAAAAAAGCAGTACGCAAGAGAGAGATAAGAGAAAGAAAGACAGTCAGACGGAGAGAGACAGTTACCCTGTTGAAAATTAGTAACATGCCCAACAGTGTGACAAGAAAGTTTGATAGTGGAGAAAAGACGTTAGCGAACCCTTAAAACGAGTTGTTCTTACTACAAGCCAGCAGGCTTTAAATGATTTAACGACAAACATCCACTATCAATGGCCACGAAAGTCATCGCGATCACGATCGCTGTGAAAGCGAAAGTGATCGCGATGACGCGCTAAAACACGCAAGGGATGCGCGTGCAAGCGCGCCTGCTTGTTGCGCGTTCTAGTAAGCTGGCTAAAAAGCTGGGGGGGAAAATGCTACCGCCGGCCACAGCTTGCGCACGACCACGCACATGCACTGCAAGTTGTAGCCTGCGGTACCATTTTTTGAAGCCCTCACTTACTAAAGTCTCTCCGAGCAACGCATGCGCGCTGACTCAGCGAGACCTAATTAAAATGAGCAAAAGAAAGACTGCATTCTTACATCTGGTAAAAAGTAGCCTGTCAATCATTCTATTCATGCATGAAATATTCAGTTTGAAGTAGGTGGGCATATGTGCCAGGACAGACACCCTTGCAGACATTTATGTAACACTTCAGCAGTTTCGAATCGTCTCATTTTATCAGTCTCAGAAGGATGAAAGTCTATCACTGAGTTGATGTCATTACACCTACCATTTACAGTCATAAAAAACACTGTAATCTTTTTTACAAGTGCTTCTTGGGTGTAAAATTATATAGTCATTAAATAAAACCAGAAATCTTTCTTTAAAGGTAAGGCTCCAATGGCCATTTACTAAAACACCTAAAAAAAAAGTCTCTAAAGTACCAACAACACACCAGTTACAGTGCTTTCATTTAAACACAAAATGCATAGCACTAGAAAAGAATAATGATCAATAGGGTTGTCAAGTAATGGTAGGCAGTCAGAATTAATTAATGATTTATAACTGGTGTTTTTTCATAAAAGAGCACTTCAACTGAAGTATTTTAGTATGCTTGCAATATATTTTTTGAGTGTTGAAGTCTATACCCATTGAGTTCTTTGACGCCTCATGAAAAGATTGTGTTTCCTGTGTAGGAGAGTAGGATCTGCTTCTTATAGTTACCCCCACTTTTTGCTGATGTTTCACTGTTTTCGACTTAGACTGACTGGGATCCTGCCATCCAGGACCCCAGTCTAGCTGATTTCTCCTCTAAATTGATTGCATGTACTTGAGGTACACTCCAGACTGGATTCTGGGGTACCCTTATAAGTCCCTAGTATATGGTATACTATGTACCCAGGGCATAGGTACCCCAGAGGCCTCCCAGGGGCTGCAGCATGTATTGTGCCACCCCTGAGAGACCATTCAAAATGACACCACAGGTCTGCTACAGCAGCCTGTGTAAGGTGGTGTATGCACCCCTTACTTAGATATAGGTTCACTATATCTATCCATATCACTGCACATATAAACCTATCAGTCACCCCTATGGCAGGCCTTATCAATCCTGAAGGCAGGGTGCTGGGTTTTATGTGAGAGGGTGCACCTGCATGAGCAGAGCCCCTCTGCAGCCTACAGAACCTAGTTTCCGGGGTTGTTTGTGATACAGGCTCTACCGGACGTATTTGAGACTCTTTCAAACGTCCATAAAGTTTGTGGCAATAAAACTATACTAATCTCTATCACATGTCCACCCCATCCCACGAGTGCTCTCATGTTGGAAGTAAAGTGTTTTGGGAATTTGACTCAAGTCCGGGTTCCAAAAAGAAATAAGTATTTAACACTGTCCTTTTGTTTGGTGGGACTACCAATGTAGCTCGCATTTGTAGGCAGAGTACAGAGGAAAGTATATGTTAAGAATACAAAAGAAAAACCTCCATTCTATCACTTGATAAAATGGCATTATATTTAGCCTTGGGCAATTGACTCAAAGATTAAATTCAATGTTATCAACATCGGAAGTTAAATGAAACCCTTTGTGATCAATAAGTCATATTAAAGACTTGATATATACCTCAGTGGTGGCTGGTAGGGAATAGTGGAAGGGGGTGTAATAAAAAAAGAAATGTACCTGCTAGTCGCGCCGGTCGCAAGCCGCCGCCTCTCCTCCACACAGGAACCAGGAAGCAAGCACATAGGCTCCCAGCTAATCGCAACGCTGAAATGCAGTGTTGTGATTGGTCGGGGTGCTGTGGTTCGGCGCTCAGATAGGAATGGGAGCATGGGCATGTTCTCCGGAGAACATACAAAGTGTGGATGAAGATTTTTCCGGCCCGGACAAACCCTCATGCGCACTCAAGGTGCAGCAGGGAGCCAGCTCCACCAGCCGCTTCAACTGCAAGCTCAATGCAAAAAATAAAATGATAACAACAGAGCGTTATTATCATTTTATTTTTTGTACTGAGCTTGCAGTTGAAGCAGTGGGGCGACGCTCCTCCACCTCAGCGGAGGAGCCGCTGCTGCCATACATTAAAGAAAAGAAGCGACATACTGAATCTTGCTGAATGCCGCATCTGGTGAACAAGAAACAAAGTTTGACTCAATGTGTTCTGCCTGTCAACAGGAGTGAAAGTGACATCACACCATTTGACCGGAAGTGACATCACACACCATTTAACCATCAATTTAATCATGCGAGTGACTGCATGATCCACCCATAACCAATTAAGAACCTCCTTTTCACTACCCAAAGGCTAGCTGGAGACAACAAAGTGTATATAAAAAAATAAATCTGGCTTTAGAGCTGTGCTTACTTTCCTATCCTGCCAATTCCTGCATGAACCCTGAAACCAGTAGTAGTAATGTCAATGCTAGGGATATCAAATGACAAGCCAATTGTAGCAGCTTCTACTACTGGTTGCCCCTGATCAAGGTCAATGTGTACTGTAAGGGCGCCATAGATATTTACATCTGGCTGTTTTCTGATTCTTGTGTCACTTGTAGAAAAGTATTTCCAAATGTCCATTACAGTTCAGGCTGTGGTAGTGACCAAGTAAAATCAAAACCACAAATATTTGATGGGCGATTGACATGAGGGTTTTCATGTAGAACCATAGAGCATATATTCAGCAGTCTGTGGTACAGAACATGGACATGAAAGACCCTTCCTCGTGACAGCAAGAGAGTTTTTCTCCTGTATTGACATCCAATCCTGCAAACAATTTAAAGGTATTCTCTGCTGCCAAATGCAGTAAGATCATAAAAATATTTATGGTTTAAATGTTTTTATTGCATTTTCAGTATAAGTATAGGCATGTAACAGCTCTCATACAGGCTAAAGAACAAGCCCCTCCCGGGCCGGTCAACCACAGTTCTCATGTGAGCATCATGTACAGGAGCTGCTCAATACTTTGCTGTGACCCCGCTTCTTACTTAATTCCCGCACAACAAAAACAAAAACATATCCCCCCAAAAAAGTCAACCCACACCCTTCCCCCCCCCCTCGTGCTCCGCGTCAGGTCCAACCCCTCGTTGCGCCGCTAGGGCCCTCCTTCTTCCGGGGGATCCGCAATGCGCAGCAATCTCAGATATCTGGGGCAAGTGACTTCCCTAAATTCAGCGGCCAGAATTGAGAGGAAAGGCCGCCACAACTCTCCAACTTTCTCTCCTTCCCCCTTCATGGTCAGCGCTAGTTTTTCCATACCCAAGACGTACCATAGACGATACAACCACCCCGTAAAAGTCGGCCCCTGAGGGGTACCCCAGTGACTGAGAATGTTTTGGATAGCGGACCCTAGTGCAATGGCCATCAGCCGGCCCCTTCGGGACCGCAACGGGTACGTCAGGGGGTTGGGCAGGCCAAGAAGCACATATGCCGGGAAGCGTGGTATCTCTGTCTCAAAATGCCTGTCGATTTCATCTAACACTTGCTGCCAGTAAGATCCGAGCTGGGTACATTCCCACAAAACATGGGTGAGACTGCCTACCACTCCACAGCCCCTCCAGCATCGAGCCTCCCGAGCCCGGTCCATCTGATGCAAGCGCTCCGGGGTGTAATACCAGTACGTCACTATCTTAGTGAGAGTCTCCGTGAGCCCCATGTGGTATGCAGAGTGTCTCGCCCTGTAATAGATATCCTCCCACTCCTTATGGCTCAATGTTCTCCCCAATTCTCGGTCCCATCTATTCCGAGTAGAGTTATAGGAGTGCTTATATAAGATCTGCAGTTGCTTATAGAGATCAGAAATGAGGTGTTTATCAGTTGTGCGTGTAATGAGCCACCGCTCATAGGAGGAGAGGCGCCGCTCCGCCCCAGAGCGAACTTGTGGCTGAAGTGCCCAGTGTCTCACCTGCATATAGCGCAATCTCTCCGTCTCCTGCAACCCAAAGTCCTCCTTCAGCTGAGAAAACGGGTGCACCCCCCTCCCTCCCATAAACATGGCAAAGGGACCGGCAACCTGCCCTCTTCCATCCCACAAAGGCGGCTTCCTCCATGCCAGGGGTGAAGTCGGGATTGCCCGTCAGCGGGGTAAGCGGAGACGGGAAGGTGGTCAACTCGTGTAAAAGATTGGTGGCATCCCAAACCTCCAGGGGAACCCGTGTGATGTAAGAAGCATATAAGTTCGGGGGTCTATGGTGTTTGCTTAAGAAGGGGATCTCCTGCAAAGGGCGCGCCGCAATAGCCTGGTCTTGAAATAGCCAATGTTTCTCCGATTCCCATTTACTCCATTCTACCAAATACCGCAATTGAGCAGCTTGGAAATAAAGTCATAAATCCGGAACCCCAGGCCCCCCGCCTCCGGGCTCAGCATCGTCAGCGCCCGCCGCATACGCGGCCTCCGCCCCTTCCAGATAAAGCGGGACAACTCCGATTGCTTCGCTTTGAGCCATCCCGTCGGCGGACGGAGAGGTATCGTGCGAAAGAGATAAAGAATCTGCGGAAGGACGGTCATCTTTATAGCTGCGATCCTGCCCAACCAGGAAAGGGGGCAGTGCCGCCACCTATCAAGCTGACGACGGATTCCGTCTCGCAGTAGCGTATAATTTAGGTCGACCACCGCGGGCAGCGATGGGGCCAATTGGATCCCCAGATACGGGACTGCAGTAACCGCCCAGCTAACGGGAAGGCAGGTCTGTAAGCTCGCACGAGTAGAGCTCGATAGCAATACATCCAAAGCCATGGACTTCTCTGCGTTCACCTTAAACCCGGCCGCTCGAGCAAACCCCTCCAGCTCCTCCCAGGCTGCCAGGAGAGCACAGGGGATCAGACAACGACAACAGGACATCATCCGCGTATAAGCTTATCGTGTGAACAAAACCCCCGAACCGAATCCCTGTGACCCCCGGGTTCTGTCGCAGCCTCTGTGCCAAGGGTTCCATATAGAGGGCAAAAAGGAGGGGGGACAGAGGACACCCCTGCCTCGTGCCTCTCTCAATGCGGAATCTAGAAGACGTGAAGCCATTCACCCGGACGACCGCGGTGGGAGACCGGTAACAATTAAGAATGTGCGTGCGAAACCATGCACCCAAACCCTCCCTCTCCAACACCTGTTCCAGGAATGGCCAGTGGACGCGGTCAAACGCTTTTTCAGCGTCCATGGCCAACATCATAAATTCCCCCGGGACCTGATTAGCCTTTTCAATGAGATGCAGAATCCGTTTTGTGTTGTCTGCCGTTTGGCATTCGGGTATAAAGCCCGCCTGGTCCGGGTCCACCAGGAGTGGCATCTGGGGGCCAAGGCGGGCAGCCAGAATCCCGGTGTATATTTCAAGATCCATGTTAAGGAGGGATATTGGGCGATAAGATCCGCAGCGCGAACAGTCTTTGCCAGGTTTTGGGATGACGGCAATCGAGGCCTCTAGGAGGTCGCCGGGAATAGCTCCCTGAGCGGCAAAAGAGTTAAACAGCCGAATGAGGATCGGGGCCAACTGGGGGCAAAACTTCTTGTAGAAGATGGCCGAGTAGCCGTCGGGCCCCGGGGCTTTACCAACTTTGAGAGGGGAAATGGCGGAGATGACCTCCTCCAGCTGGATATTTCTATCCAAATGATCTGCTTGCGCTTTAGTGAGAGCCGGCAGTGTAACCGAGTCTAAAAAGGCTGTTCCGTCCCGACGGGCTAGGGGGGCCTCCGCATATAGAGTCTCATAGAACTCCCGAAACGCTTCTGCAATATCCCCGTCCTCTGTCGCCTCCACCCCGTCCGCCCGAGCGATCTGCTTGACTCCCTGTCATTGACGGGTCTCGCGGAGCTTGTGGGCCAACAGGCGGCCGCATTTGTCCCCCCCCGCATAATAAGCATGTCGTAACCGTAGCGCTGCGAACTCCGCCCTATCTTGATCAAGTGCCGTGAGCTGTTGGCGGGCGGCCTTAAGCTGCCTCCAAACTCTCGGGGCTCCCGTCCGCTGATGTATCCGCTCCAATTCCCGAACTTGCCCCGTAAGCGCGCTCCGTTTGCTCTCCCGCTCCTTATTGTCCGCCGCCGAGATGGAGATGAACTCCCCCCGTAGTACCGCCTTCAGCGCCGACCACTGCGTGGCAGGCGTGGTGTCTGAGTTATCATTGTGCTGGAGGAAATCCCGAATCTGACGCTGTATTTTTTGGATCACTGCCTCCCGGTGTAGAAGGGCATCCCATAGACGCCAAACCCTAGATGGCCGTGACATGGGTGGGACGGTGAAAACTGCGGTTACTGGAGCGTGATCCGACAGAGATGCTGTGCCGATCTCCACTGCCGTGGAGATCGCCCTCGCTGCCGGGGATACTAGAAAATGGTCTAGTCTGGCGTATGTCTTATGCGCGTTAGAATAAAAAGTAAATTCTCTATCCCGCGGATGCATACTACGCCATAAATCGCAGAACCCCAGCTCCTGCAGGTAGAGGAGCCCCTCTATAGAGATTGCCCCGGTCTGATGAGAACGCTGGCTAGATCGGTCCTGAGCATTGTCAAAAACCAGATTAAGGTCCCCTCCGATGACGACATTGCGATCGGGTGTGGCCGTGGCCTCCAAAAGCGCCGCCCTTAAAAAACGCTCAGCCCCCTCGTTCGGAGCATACAAAGAACCAACTGTGAACAACGCACCCCCAAGAGCAAAGCGGTAGATCAGCAACCTTCCCCTGATCTCCGCTACCTTGTGCAGTACTTCCCCCCGAAACCGCTGTGCAACCAGGATCGCCACCCCTGCTGTTTTGGCTGGTCCCGAGGAGAAGAATTGAGTGGGGAACGTCCAGGACCGAAGCCGGTGACAGTCCCGCCCCAGTAGATGGGTTTCCTGCAACAAACAAAGATCCGCGTGTGAGTTTTCTAAGCAAGATAAAACGGCCCTTCGTTTAACAGGATTGTTAAGACCCCGAACATTCAGGGTCATTATCTTAAGTGTGGTGGGTGGCATATTGTGTAACCCCTAGACTACTCTGGTCCTGTGTGGTGTCTCGTGCTGCAGCGCTGGAGCCCCCACCATGTGAGCCTGTCAGGCACCTAAGGACACTAAGGAGCACTCCCACCGTGAAGGAATGGTAGACGCGGAGCACCGTCCCTCCCCCCTCCCCCACCCCAAAAACCCCAAACCCAAAAAACACAACCTCATGATAACTGAGAACAAAAGGTCCATCATTCGTCCATGATCGGCAATAAGACATTGGGGAATATCCACTAAAAAGTGGAAAGAAGCCCTCCCTCCCGCCGAGGCCTGGATTCACGAAGCAGAGTCACTCAGATACCTTGCATAGTCAGTTCAGCCATTGGTAGTACCAGAAAGGTCCGAGGAGACAGCCTTCAGTGATGACTGGCGGCCCCTTGATATCTCCGCCGCCGGCGGCTTCTTGGACCGACGCTTACACCCCTGTTGACGCCACCGAGGCCCAGTGGTCTCTCCCCCCACTGTGGGGGATTCCTCAGTGCTCGCCTCCTCTGGGGGGTCCACCCCCAACACCTTGCAGGCTTCCGACAGTGAGCGCAACTGGTAGAGTTTGTCCTCCTTCCGGAACACCAGTCGAAAGGGGTGCCCCAGCTGTAGGGGATGTCGTTCTGTTGTAGGTGTGCCGTAACGGGCCGAAAGAGACGCCGCTTCTGCAACGTGAGGGCGGACAAGTCCTGATATAACACCGGGTTGTGGCCACGAAACTGCAAGGGGTGCATCTTTCTCGCTCTCTGCATTATCAGCTCCTTAGTGCGGTAATCCTGTACACACACCAGAATGTCCGACAGGGGGGAAGACGGTGCTCTGGGGGGTCCCGCCCTGTGGGCCCGATCTATCACCAACGCCGTGTCTAGTGGGCGCTCCAGGATGTGATTAAAGAGCTCCCTCACGTAAGTAAATAGATCCTTTGAGGCTTCATCCATCTTCACCCCCTGAACCCGGATGTTGTGACGACGGGAACGGTTTTCGAGGTCCTCAAGGTGGCCCTGCAGGTCCACTTGCTGGTCGTGCAGTCGAATGATCTCCTGCTGCAGCGTCGCGACTTCCTCATCCCTCTCATCACTCTTGCCCTCCAGTTCCGCGACCCTCTCACCGATGCCGTCCACATCTCAGCGGACCTCCTTAAGTTCGGACTTGAATTCTTGCTTGAAGGATTGTATGTCCGCCCGCAGCGCGGCGAACATCGATTCCATAAAAGCCTTAGTAATGGGCTCAGACCCCCCAGCCTCCGGGGCCTCTCCTCCCGGGCCCCCGTCATCCGAGGCCGCGGGCATCTTCCCGTCCGAACCCTTGGAGAACAGGTCTTTAATGGTTTTGTCCTGCCTTTTCCTCTGGTTGGACATCCCTCCGTGTTCCGAGCCCCGGGCGGTCCCGTGAGAGACCCCGGCCCGTTCCGCCACTCCTCCGCTGGGAAGCCGCCCTCCAACGAGCCTTCGTGCTCCAAGACTCACCGCCGCCTCCACCAGAGGGTCCCACTCCTCCAGCGGCCAATAATGACCTCAAGGACCCCTGGGCTCACCAAGCGCTCTTCCTCATCCACACGGCCTGCCAGCGCTTTCCGGCCGTCGCTGGCCTCACCTCCCATGTGCGGTGCCCTTCTTCTCTGGCCGGCGCGGGCCCGACTCTTCCCACCTGCACCCAGGCGCAGCAGCAGCGGCCCCCACTGCATGGCTAAACACCGGCTCTGGGCCACCGAGCCGGAGGTCCCCGCCTGCTCACGGGACCAGCACCCCACTGCACCGCTCTGATCACTCTCTCCGGGGGGGGGGGAACCAGAGGTGGGACCCCCACTGCTCTCCCCTCGGGGCTGGCTTCCAACCACCCAGCCGTCTCCCCACGCTCCAGATGCTGCTCCGCCAGGTCCTCCGGCACTGCTCTCGGCGGTCCCGGACAGCCCTCCAGTAACGCAGCTCCCCTGCAGCCCGGGCCAGGCCCCGAACTTCAGGCCTCACATTCAATAACCTCCGACCGCAGGCAGCCAGCCCCCGTCACCGCCGACCTCGGCCTGACCTGCCGGCATGCCCCCCCAGGCCGCTCCTCCGCTCGCAGCTCCTCACCTCTAGTGTCGCTGCAATGCTATGTTCGCCGGGGGGGGGGGGAAAACAAGGGGCGCCCCAACAACAGGTCCAGATCCGGGTTGTGATGCACGCCGCAAGCCACCGCTCTCCTTGTCCCGGCTTCTGCGCCACTCCCGGCCGTCCAAGATGGCGGGCGGGGTCTCCCTCTGCCGCGGCGCCACTCCACCGGTCTCGGCGGCCCTCTATAAGTGCGGGTGTGCACCACTCCGGAGGCCAGGGATCCCCTCGCCGCTACTTCACCTTCCGGTCTCTCCACTGGGACAGCCTCCGCCGCGCTGCCGCAGCGCTTCCCCGCACTGCCTCTCTCGTCTCGCCCCCTCGGCCACTCCGGCTCGCCAAACTTCGCTCTGCCGCCTCGGACCCCACTCCTGAGGGTCCGGGAGTGCCACTCGAGGAACTAAAGGTGCTGTAATCAGCCTAACGGCCGGTGCTTGATCCGACCTCGGCAGGAGCTCCGGAGCAGGACGACTGCTCACTCCGCCATCTTGGCTCCGCCCCCTCATAAAAATATTTAAAGTAATATTCGTGTGCTGCATTATTTTCTATCAATTTTCCAAAATATTATTTTGAGGTAGATGCCAAAGTATCTTATAAAAGTTGTTTTCGTAGGTTGAAACCAATGCAACTTACTCAGTGTATTTAAGAATTTACTAATTCGTCCCGGACCCAAGAACCTCAAATTTCACATACTGCTCATTCTGCTGGCCCCATGTGTATAAAAATACAAAATTTTCCATCCATTCCTTCAGAGAAACCATTAACCTCTGTAATGAATGTAAAACTCACACCAACGCTAGTGATCCTTGGTGACACATTGACCAAATATTGCCAAGAAACGTCCACCCTTATTAAGCAGTGTGCCATAAGAGTGAAATGGGCTCCTACAAGTCATTTTCACTCTAGTTCTGAAGATGGCTTTGCTCCCACAGCTCGAAGTATTAGAGCCCCCCCTGAAGTTTGGATCTAGTTGCGGCCTTGTGCAAAATAGTTACTGGATATTTTCAGTTTGGCCACGCCTGACCCTGTCACACACACGCTTCCCACAGTTCCCATACTTTTCTTAATTCATGTCGACAGCTGCGTTGAGGAACCAAAATATAATACACGGTTCCATCACTACATGGTTCTAACACTGAAGTAGTAACAGAAAAAGCACCATTTCCGAAATCCTCTTTTAATGAAACCACCCTAGCGGGCGTATTCGAATTTCCGACTCTTCGGGTTCAGATGCTTTAAGATCTGAGTTGGCATTTGCGCATTCATCATCAAGCCACATGAATATGGAAATACAAGCTCTGGTCACGAGCCAATAGCGCTGCAGCGAGTCACGCGGCCCGTCCCAGCGCGGGCGGGGAGCTAGGCTGAGAGAAAACGAACTTCTCTGTTAGGTTATATCGTGCACACTTTACGGGAAGACTCCGTGCTTGGACAGAGTCGACGACGCTGAGGCGGAGAAGGGAGGGGACCACCAAGGGGAGGGAGTATCGCGCAATACTTTCAAGGCAGCTTCCTAGAAATTGGAAGAAACGCATTAAATACCCTTTATTTTCATAGCATGGTATTGAAATGCCTATTATACTTTTCCTCATAGACACGTCCGCCTCTATGAACCAGCGGACTTATTTAGGAACGTCTTACTTGGACATTGCCAAAGGCGCGGTAGAAATTTTTATGAAGGTAAACCGTTTTTCAAAATAATATTTGAGCGAATGACCTCTCCTGGATACACGCATCAAACTAACCGCGTTTACGTTTTTTCCGCCAGCTGCGTGCCCGGGACCCATCTAGTCGGGGAGACAGGTACATGCTAGTTACGTTTGACGACTCGCCATACGGCATTAAGGTAAATAAAATACTACTTGTTTTTATTTCACTTCATGTTTTTCGCTTACGGGAGAGGTCAGATGACGCGTTCCTCCGCCCTGTTTTGTTGTCTGTCGGCGGAGCAAACCTTATACTCTACCACCTTCCGACGTTGCTCATCCTGTTTTACAATATGGCGGATTTCTTTACTTTTGTACGTCTGAAACAGAGGCGGAGATAACAGTAAGATGGGCGGGGTGTGTTTTAATATACTGTTGGCGACGTCAGCGCATTCCACTGTGTGCGGATTGGCCATCTCCTGCAGGCGGTGGTGCGTCTGTTTTTTTTTTTCTTTCCATGGTGGCGGTCTTGTTTCGGGGTCTTAAAGGCTTTCGCTTCTGGTGGTTTGGGGTTACTTTTGGACGAGGGCGAGCTCCCGAAACTTGGTTACGGAAGGCGACATCCAGGCACCCTCCTGACCTACAGCCCTTGAAACAAGACTCTTTCTATATAGCTGCCAAAATTTCATTAGGAATATGTGTGCCATTACAATGTAGTAGGTCTGTGTGAGACATTGGCCTACCTTATGAGTCACACTTTGAGTGTCATTCTAGCGCAAGGTATTGAACAACAAGCATTGAAAATGCAATAGGTCTCGCCCTCGTTTATGTTAAAGTAATTCTGTTTGTAATTAGGTGGCTTTTTAGCTTTGCTTTTATTAGTGCTTTTCAAAATTTCATGTACATAACATGCATATGTATGCATTTATTTATATTTGTATAGATATGCAGATGTGTGTGTGTGTGTATATATATGTTTTTTTGTGTGCGTATATATATATATATATATACACACACACACATATATATGCATATGTGTGCGCGTAGAGAGAGAGGTAGAGGGTGAGTTGTAGAGAGTGAGTAGTAGAGTAGAGTGGTAGACGGTGAGTAGGAGTGAGTTGTAGAGAGTAGTAGAGTTAGTAGAGAGTGAGTAGTGTAGAGAGTGAGTAGTAGAGAGTTGTAGAGTGAGTAGTAGTAGAGTATTAGAGAGTGAGTAGTAGAGTGAGTAGTAGTGTGTGAATAGTACAGAGAGAGTAGTAGAGAGTGAGTAGTAGAGAGAGGTAGATAGAGAGAGACAGGCTCTAAAGATGAAACCACGCCTCTGTCTCTGAGGGACATTTGTGTTCCTGCCCTAGGGCAGCAGCTCTAAAAGAAAATAGCGGAAGTGAAAGCACAGATTGTCCAAAAAAGGATGGCAG
Source organism: Triturus cristatus (assembly GCF_964204655.1). NCBI lineage: Eukaryota > Metazoa > Chordata > Amphibia > Caudata > Salamandridae > Triturus > Triturus cristatus. The sequence continues at coordinate 794,265,692 of NC_140588.1, forward strand.
GTTTGCTTAATGGATGGGGGAGGGGGGGGGGGGTGGCTATTCTTTCACTGAGCACAACTGTGCCTTGGTTGGGGTTTACGTCGAATGACGCGGCTCGGGAGTAAACACAAACAAGCCCCACAATGGTACCTTTATGTGCACTAGCGCAATGTACATTTGTAGCCACATAATTGACACGGTAACCAACTCTCAGTCTGGTCATTAACAGGAAATGCCTCAGAGAGCACGGAACGTTAAATAAAAAATAATGCATACCACACGACATCACAGCGTGAAAGGAACTGAACGGAAAAGAGGCGAAATCGCAAGAAGGGGGAAACGGGGTGATTGATTGGTATTCTGGTAGACGGTAACATTTAAGCAACGTGTCTCTGAGATAGACAGACGGGAGGGGAAACAAATAGTGCTTCCCCAGTAATTAAAGGCAATAGTGTAACGCCACAGGTAAAAATCCAATCCCAGTGGGCGTGCCTAAAAGGAGACAGGGTGGCAACAAGGAAGGATTGACATGCCTTCAGTCCAATCATTGCTCTGCCTTTGGCATAATTTGTGACGCCAAAAGACACGCTTGAATGAAAGCTGAAGGCGGAGCTGGGACGAGGCTTCTGGAATCGTATTGATTCCAAGAAGCCTCGTATGACGAGACAGCGCATGCGCTTCTTACGTCAGGCCGAGACCTAAAATACTGTGCAGATCCATAGTTTTAAATTGAGGTATTGGTAGTTCTGCAGTCACAATGGTGGTAGTTAAATGAAAAATACCAGTATCCAGTGGGAAAATATAACCTGATGAACTAGCTGTAGTTGTCCAAGATGACGTCCCAGCCTACTTGCACTTCAGATACTCAAAGCACACTTTTTCAGACTCGTACAAAGAAAATTATCTAGCAGGTCAAGATTTATTCCTTTCCTGACGTCCAAACATTTATAAAGCAACTTGTCAAACCGATTAATAACTTCATAACATAAACCACACACTTCTGTGTGGTTGCCTTTCTCCACTTTGAAAGCGAGCTCCGACCAGGAAACATCTTGCATTATTTCCTTTCACGTTCTCTTGCAAGATCTCAACAGTGATTTCTTCGCAGCAGTAGTTCCCACATGTCTGAGGACCCTCTAACGATTTTGTACTCTCCTTCACAATAACGTGGTCATTTCTTTTCTTACCCAATGGTGTGCAGATGAACCCCTCTTACCTATAATACCTAATACCTGCATAGATATTTTCAGGCTGCCTGGACTAGAGATTCGAGCCACACATCTTGGCGGAGGTGCCACCCAGGAGTCTACTTAATGAACCTTACTTGACCTGCCAACTCACGGTATCAGCTCCCATCACACAGTCACCCGGATAGGAGCCGATATCACACGGTGGCAGGGTAAATAAGCTGAAAACAACTGTAAATAGAGGATTTCCAGCTCGTTTTCCGAGGCTTTGAATTGCAGACGTCCTTTAAGGGATGTGAAAACACCGCAGGGCATCGGCACCAGCCTCAGCAAGCGTTTTCTTTTGGGGGGGAGGAGGGGGTTGTGGGGGCAAAAGTGCCTTGCAGGTACTTCTTGCCATGAGGCCCTGCCTCCTATGCCCTGCCCTCTCCTCACACACTGAGATTTTTGTTCAAGTTGGTAGGTATACTCTATGAATGAGATGGGGGAGGGTGGAGGAGCGAAACCCTCGACGAGGTTACACACAGGCTATGCCAGCTCTTCAGCCAGTGGTCTACTGAAATGCCCTGTTGTGCGGGCTCTGCAGCAGGGCGTGCAGGGGCCCTGCAGGCAAGGGGGTGATGTTGGCAGAGCCCTGCGAGAGGAAGGAAACCAGACTATGACAACTGAAACGAGGTCAATGGGTCTTCTATCAAAATAAATATACCCTGATGCATGAATAGCAGTGGTAGCTCAAGTGTACAGACAGACTACCTTTATTGAGAATGTAACAGAAGTTAAGGAACTTTACTTCAGTGACTGGATGCCTTCACGGGTGACAAGCAGCGCTTTAAAAATCCACCTTACATTACATCTCTGCGGCAGCTACACTAACACAGTTGTCTTACAGCCATTGCAGAGTTCTCTCAGATAATTAGTTCAAGTGTGGCTATTAGGCACAAATAAACAGGTCCACGACTACGTAGTGCACCCACAAACTCTAAAGTGTAGTCTAATGCAGAATTAGTGCCAGATCTTTATCACTGCATGACATTAATAATCTGTGTGCCGATGGGTTGTGCTGACATTAATAATCTGTGTGCCGATGGGTTGTGCATGCCATGTCAGTACGGAGCTGTGCGGGTGCCTGGTCAATTAGTGCTGCTGGAAATTCACATTGACTGGTCTCTGGTGCCCAGTGGGTAGCTACGCCTGAGTGTTCAACTGTGCTATTTGTCACGGAGAGGTTAGGATGTTTTTTGACTTAAGAACATGCTGAAAGTCCTATGGCAGCTGGACAGCTCATTTTATAGTCCTGAAACTAACTTTCAGAATTGTTTTGATGGGTTACTTCATCCATCCAGTAGGGGCACTCCGAATCATCTCCAGTCCTGTCCGGTTTGAGAAGCACATCCTCACACTACAGCTGTGTCACACTCTTATGGTGGGAATGGTAAGTACCCTCTGAGTTACTCCAATCAGAGGGAGGCACTGGGGAATACAGATGCAGCCCTCCTCTCTGTGAAAACAGAAAACGTTGCAAAGCACGAAGCAGTGCAGTAAATAATCATGACACCACCTGTAAGGCCGGCGATGACTCTTGTGTGTCACTGCCTGGGGAAATAAAGGCAGAGCTCGAGCAAGCTGACACTGAACATGCGCTTAAGTTTAATTGTGTGACAATATAGGTTACATGTGCAAAAATCTTAGAAATATGTTAGGTTAGCCCTTGATGCGGGGCACTTGGCAGAGCTACTGCTAAACATCAGTGTGATCTTTTTCTTTTGACTTCAGGTGGCTCATAGCAGGCCACAAGTTTGAGAATACAGATTGCAACAGTGTCCTTTGCTTGGACACTATGGTGACCACCTGACATGGAGGCAATTTCTGGACAGGACTGTACATGTACAAAAGTCAGGACAAAGAGTCAAAATTCAGGACAAACGGTCAATTTTATGGACACATCCAAGGGGAGGCCATACCCCACTACTTTATCATTGCATTAATATTCTACATAGCACTATTTATTCACTGTGCTCTTTATGATTGCCTCTAGGTATGCTGCGTTCAGGGGGTACATTATGTTCTTGTTCAATAGTAAATGAATGATCTTGAGCACAGTGTCAAGGGCATCACCCCTACCCAAATTTACCCGATCTTCTAGGAGAGAAAGCAACAGCAAAAGTTTACATAAAACAAAAGGAAAAACAACGGCTGACCAAGGTTAAGCACTTAAATTCCACTTGTTCCTTATATTGCAATTAGGTGCAGCTATTCCCAGCATCCACCGTCGATGGATGCCAATATTGCCAAAAGGTTCATAGATAAGGAAGGTGCACTCTGATATAAGTCAATCAAAAATGAAAAGTATAGTCCATCAATCTTCTTTTTATTTGAAGTTGTTTTTTAAAAACAAACTGGCACACAGCCAACGCGTTTCATTCCCTGATGCCAAAGGAACTTTAAAAAAAATAAATAAAAAAAAAGCAGATTGATGGACTATACTGGTTTCATTTTTGATTGACTTCTATCAGAGTGCACCTTCCTTATCTAAGAACAACAGCAACGTTTTGATTATGTTTCTAAACATTTCTGTAATGGGCTGCATGACCCCAGTGAAGATGGTAGTGTTACCCCGCCATTGTATTATTTTGCAAACCTTCCCCTGCTCATCCCCAGATCCTTCAGACACTGCAACACATCGCTTATTTCTCTGATTTGGGGGTTGGGGCACTGCTGGGTAGCTCTTTCCTCTCTAAAACTACCAGTGGCTACTGGTGGATTAGCCCTTCCGGGCTTTGAACATTGTTATTTAGCTGCGCAGCTCCAGTGGGGGGCTTGCTGGCTGGATGCTGCCTGCATGTGACGGAGTTTACCCGTAAAGACTTTAAGGAAGACTTATTGCACTATTCATTGTTTCCTACAAACCATTCTACCCAACACTACCCGGGGGTATTCTGCAGGGGGCCCTCTTGCCTCACTAGAACCTGTAAACTCACTAATAAGAAGAAACCCTACGCTCCCACAATTACTTTGCAAAACATCTCCACTCGCACAGGAGAGCTTTGCACAAGCCAACTCTGTCAATTGCATGCTGCAGCCCATTCAAAAATGGGGGATTTGTTTGTTGACTGCAAGATACTAGATTTCCAAACACTTATAGTGGACTACAATTTTCACTGGGTCAATTCCTTACTTAAGAACACCTTAAATACTCATTAGATATCCTATCTCATGTCTGCCACCTAGCATCAACCCCAGACGAGGCACACCAGTTGCTGTACACCATACGGACTGGTGGTAAACCGATAAAAGGTAAGTGTACAGAGCATTCCTGCAACATGAGGACCAATCCAGGGCTTCTCCCCATACTAACTGGGAGAATGAAATGGCAAACCCTCTACACTATGCAGACTGGGCTAAATATTGGAATATCCTCAAAGAATCCAGCTGCTACCATTTTAAGAATGTTCAATTTAATATTCTGAACTGAGCCTATTTTACACCTGCCGAATTAACAAAATATACCGGGAGCTGCATGTCCTCGCTTTATGCAGTTAGTTGCTGATATGCTTCATATGCTTTGGTTTTGCCCCACACTCCTTTCATACTGGCAGAGTGTTCTTGAGGAGCTGTCGAACATGAAGGGCTGTGCACCAACAAATTCCCAAACAGTGGTCCAATTGGGTGTGTGTCCCGCCCCCCCCCAAAGTTGAGAAACCCTCCACCAAGTTCCTCGACCTGGCTCTTCCTCTAGCAAAACACAATATTACACTGCACTGGAAGGATTCACTTCCTTCTATAGTAAGTTGGACCAAAGTCTCCTCTCTTGTTTTTGATTGAGAGCCGCCTTTTACCCAGGGAGGAGCGAGCCGGTCTGAAAAAATATTTTCAGTCAGTTTGTTGCACAGGAAAAAAAAGTTGTGTCCTTACTTTTCATGATTGTATGTAGCCTAGCACTGTTCTTCTGTAATTGTACAATGGAATCTGTTGCTACATACCTGGCTGCTATCATGCGATGTAACCTCTTTTGGCATACAACAATACAATCATAAAAAAAAAATGGTAGTGTTTCAATTTAGTACATTAGATCACAACATTCCATTGATATTCATTGGAAGTGAATATGAACTTTAAAACATTCATTAACCCTCCCTCTTGACAACACTAGGAGTGAACAAATTATCTGGGGTCCCTTACATCATTGCCAATATTGTTGTTATAGGTGGTGGAATATTACAGGCTAGTAAAACATAAAGGTGAGTTTTTTTCTTACACAATCCACCTTTGAAATTGAATTACTTGAAAGTGTTCTCAAATGTCAAGTAAATTAGACACATGAAGTGAATTGATTTGGCTTAAATTACACAATTTAGTAAAGAAGGAACTCTGGCTTCCTGGTCATAGTGCAACTAAGCCACTGAATATATTCACTTTTTTTCTCAATCCCTTTTAAACCCAGAAGATATACCGTGTTAAATAAATACAGATCACAGGTTATTATGACACGCTAGCTTTAATTAAAAAAAAAAACAATCATTGGCAAAGCCAGTAGGTTTTGTCTCTGCAAAAGGTATGGGCTATGCCAGTGTCTTTTAGCCAAGTTGCATAGCAGAGTGTAGTGGCATGGCATATAGTGGTGTGGAGTGGCAAAGAGTGGAGTATAGTGACTTGGATGGGTGTAGAGTGGCTTTAAGTGGTGTACAGTGAAGTGGAGTATAGTGGATTGGCATAGAGTAGATAGCATAGAGTGAAGTGGGGTAGACTAGAGTGGTGTGGCATGGCGTAGAGTGGTAAGGGGTGGCATAAAGTGACGTGTTTTGGAGTGGAGTTGAGTGGCGTACAGTAGAGTGGGGTAGAGTTGAGTGGCTTAGGGTAAAATGACGTGTGAAGTGGCGTAGAGTGGCGTGGCATAGAGTAGGGTGCTATAGAATGGAGTAGCGCATGGTGGTGCGGAGAGTCATAGAGTAGAGTAAAGTGGCGTAGAGTATAAATGAATGAATGAATGAACAAACTTGTAAAGTGCACAGCTACCCGGAGAGTGTCCCAGCGCTGAAATGAGAGGCAGAAATCCTTAATGTCCATTCTCAATGAATCCTAAACAAGTGTTTTTTTTTTTAACATTTTACAAAAATAGATTCTATTGCCAGTATCCCTGAGCTTAAAAGGGAGTTGATTCCATGCCTGAGCTGCCAAGAGTGTGAATGAAGGTCCTTCTCTCTTCACCCATTTAAAACAGACAGCAATCAAACAGGCATCAGTAGGGCGAAGGGTTCTTGTCGGGCCGTAAGGACACAATCTTTGAAAGATACCTAGGGCCTGTTTCATAGTAAGCCCAGTGGACCAATACCAGGGACTTGGGCAAGATTCTCTTTCTCATGGGTAATCAATGTAACTACGTCAGACAAAAGGTAATAGGAACACACCTAGGAATTTAAATAAAAGGTAGTTGTCATATTCTGCACAGCTTGAATGTGCTTGAGTTAGTCAGATAGGCCAAGGTTAAATACATTGGAATATTTCAACAGTGAAGTGATCAAGGAATGAACAACCATTCTCTGGGATTCTTGAGGGAGAAGATGTATACTTTTTTTCCACAGCTGTCATAATTCCAAAACAAGATCTGACCACAAAGCATTTCTGCCCCTTAGTGGAAAGATGACAATCAAATTGTATGCCCAGATTTCTGGCTGCTGTAGAGCAGGGGGCAAAGGAAACTCTTGGCCAAAAACTCTCCTAGCCATGGACAGAAGCAGGCCAAATAATACTTCAGTTTTATCTGGATTGCATTCCAGGTAATTGATTCTCATCCAATTCATAACTGCTCTTATACACAGGACACAATCCTAATGCCACTACGGACATCAAGGGGGATAGCTAAACATTAGACAATGTTGGACTCGGTGAAAACTCTTGAGGTACACCCTGTTTAAGAACCTTAGAGTCCGAAACACAGGGGTCCATTCAAACAGCCTGTTCATGTTGATCTAGAAAAGAACTGATCACTTCCACGCCATACGTCCCACCCCTAAGTCAGATAAACACCTTAAAAGAATGGAATGGGAGATGGTATATCAAAAGCATTGGAAAGATCCAGTAAAATCAAGGCAGCGTTATGACCCTGGTCAAGGATCATTTTATTGAAGTACGCAACTTCCAACATCTCAGTTTCTGTGCTATGATGTGATCAGACACCAGATTGTGAAGGATGCGGCAGCTTGCACTATAGAGTAGAGTGGACTGGTGCAGACCGCAGTGGTGTAGAGGAGAGTGGTGCAGAGTAGAATGGAGTACAGTAGAGTGGCATATAGCGCGGTGGAGTAGAGTGGTATACAGGGCAATGGCATAGAGTAGAGTGGTACAAGGTAGACTGGCACAGAGCAGTGGTGCACAGTAGAGTGCAGTTCTCCAGAGGAGAGTGGCGTAGATTGCAATGATGCAGAATCGCATGCAGTGGCGTAGAGCAGACTGATGCAGAGGAGAGTGCAGTGGCATAGAGTAAAATGGTGCAGGGTAGAGTAGAGTGCAGTGTTGTAAAATGCAGTGGTATATAGTGCAATGGTGCAGAGTAGAGTTCAGTGATGCAGAATAGAGTAGTGGCCTAGAGTAGAGTGGTGCAGAGTAGAGTGCATTGGCGTGCAGTATAGTGCAGTGGGGTAGAATAGTGTAGAGTAGAGTGCAGTGGTGCAGAGTAGAGTGACGTAGAGCACTGGTGCAAAGTAGAGTGATGCAGAATAGAGTGCAGTGGTGTAGAGTGGTGAAGAGTAGACTGCAGTGGCGTAGAATAGAGTGGTGCAGAGTAGATTAGAGTGGTGTAGAGTGCAGTGGTGTAGAGTGCAGTGGGATAGAGTGGTATACAGGGCAATGGCATAGAGTAGAGTGGTACAAGGTAGACTGGCACAGAGCAGTGGTGCACAGTAGAGTGCAGTTCTCCGGAGGAGAGTGGCGTAGATTGCAATGATGCAGAATCGCATGCAGTGGCGTAGAGCAGACTGATGCAGAGGAGAGTGCAGTGGCATAGAGTAAAATGGTGCAGGGTAGAGTAGAGTGCAGTGTTGTAAAATGCAGTGGTATATAGTGCAATGGTGCAGAGTAGAGTTCAGTGATGCAGAGTAGAGTGACGTAGAGCACTGGTGCAAAGTAGAGTGATGCAGAATAGAGTGCAGTGGTGTAGAGTGGTGAAGAGTAGACTGCAGTGGCGTAGAATAGAGTGGTGCAGAGTAGATTAGAGTGGTGTAGAGTACAGTGGTGTAGAGTGCAGTGGGGTAGGCTAGAGTGTGCATATTAAAGTAGGGTGGGCTGCCACAAAATGTGCATATAAATTTAGGTTAAATATAAAAAGGTCTTCCAAAGTATAGAGGTTTGGTAATATGCAGATTATACCCAGTGCACAGATTTTTTTTAACTGCCCCTTAAAAGCATACACTCCACAGCACAGCTTGGAACACCCTAATAGTAACTCTCAAAAAGAAAATATCTTTGTCATCATAAAGCTTCAAGTGACTCTATCAATTAATGCCTATATCGGCTCCCAAGCAACCTTTACATTTGCAAACTAACCATTTGTGTACATCGGCATTTCTTTCAGGCAGCGGGCACCTTGACTTGTTTATCTATTTGCCCCTCCCTTGAGAACAATGCATGGAGACTCTGTCCCTTCACTTTAGCTGGGAAATCGCAGTTGTCGGAATTTGCATTTGTCATTTAGCTGAAAGTCTAATATTACGGTCAAATGCCGTCATTGAAAGACCAATCACAGACATTTTGGCTAATTTAGGGACAGGTTGTGTAAATTCCGGATAGGTGGTCATCCTACTGGACATGTGTAAGTTTAGAAAAAAATTAATTGTTTTGTTGTCTATACAGTTTAAAGGAAACCTCACACTGGGGGAAGAAAAAAATGTTGTGAGGAAACGTTGTCTGTAAAAGGGCTTGGCCCAGGTAATTTACTAGGCAGTCTTTAAAAGAGGCTTTGCTTACGTAGTTAATAGCGTGGTCTAATGCGTGTGAACTAGAATCCGTGCTTGACACATACTCCCACTGCAACCTGGCCAGTATCTGGGTATTTCTTCTTGCTCTATTCTGGTAGATGATCACACAACGATGAACGTATACATCCAAACTAAGTAAGATTGATCATCGTAAACAGTGTTTGTTTACACTCTTTTTGTATTCAGCAACAGATAAGTAACCACTCCCGGTCTTCCATTCACATCAGTTTCTTCTGTGATCTCCATCTCTGCATTACACGCTTCCATTTTTTCTCTCCACACATTATTGTAAAGTACCTTCTTCTTCCTGTCTCGCGCTTCATGTCCTTCCTATGTTTCACTGTTCTGCTTGTACTTTTTTTAGTCTGATGTACGTCACCCCCTCTCACAAACACATGCACTCAACTCCTACATTTTCTTTAGGTCGAGCCAAGACAGTGCTTGTGCTGTCTCTTCGAGACACGTATATACTTTGTGGGCTTACAGCCCATTGCTTTTCATTTGTTTTTTTCAGTGTCCTTTAAAAATACCTGCTTCCAAGTGGTTAATCTTTCCTATTTGTGCCTCCTTTTCGTCGGTTGTTCACTCCCACTTAGCACTTCCACTCCCTTCCACTTGTCTTATTTTAGTTTCTTCCGTCAAGAACTTTTTTTTAATTCAGAAAGAGCACTTTACACAAGCCTTCGTGTTTTGAGTAGCTACGAGCTTTTTTGTTAACAGTACTGTTAATCTTGGTCTTATCTCGTCACATTTGCTGTTCCTTTAAAGACCAAGATCAAATGTCAGAGGCTGTTTACACGAATGTTCCTGTTTCCTTTTGACAATCTTTTGACCATCTGCCCCAGTGTAATTACAGCGTGTGATGCCAGGGGTTTTCATTGCCACAAACTTTTTAAATATAACGTAAGTTGTTTAAAAAGGTTTTGCATCATCTCTCATATGGTGTTGTAGTGCATTGTGATTGGCAATTTTTCCCTTGTTCCTGTTCCTTTTTTTAATGTGAAAGATGTTACATGTTTTAAAAAGTGCACCAACTGTTCACATGTGCGGTTGCCTAAATGCACTTCTGTGCATACTGTTAACAGGTTATAAGTTGTGAAAATGATTTTAACATCCTAGCAGTGTCTTGCTGCTTTGCTTGTTAATTAATGGCAAATCCATCTCCTATTTTTTAAAATCAAAGATATGGTATCCTTGAGCTTTTTTGTTTGTTAGTAGTTATGATACTTTATTTCGAGCAATGTCTATATAAAGACCTGCATCCAAATCAGCATCACACAGCACCAGTCAAAGGTATGTGAAAACACTGGCGCACCCTCAAAAACTGACACACAGGCTCACTAGCAACCATCAGGTGTGTGCATGCGTGCGCACTTTCACACACTGCTTCCTGCTTTTAAAGAAGGGAGAGTGGACAGTACGATTCAAATGATGCTAACACGTGCATGCAAGGTTTGCTTCCATAACTTTTAATAGATTGATGCTCTGCTTAGCCTATGATTAACTTTTTTTCAAAGAGTTCAACACAGTTTCATTTGAGCAGTTGACACGAGTGATCTGTGTTTTCACTTGCGGTGAGCTTTTCTGTAAACAGGGCTGTAACTATTGCTTTGCTGTTCATTCAAAGACTGAAATAAAATAAATGACGCTGTTTCCCCAAGGGTGCCTGTTTCCTTTTGACCATCTGCCCGGTGTAATTACAGCATGTGATTGCAGGGGTTTTCATCACACCAAACTTTTTAAATATAACATCAATTGTTAAAACAGGTTTTGCATCATCTCTCATATGGTATTTTACTGCATTCGCATGTTTTCCCTTGCTCATGTTCCTTTTTTTTAATGTTAAAGATGTTCCATGTTTTGAAAGTGTACCAACTGGTCATGTGTGCTTGCCTAAAAGCACGCCTGTGCATACTATTAGCAGGTCAATAGGTTGTATCCGTCGCTTCTAAAAATTATTTTAACATCCTAGCACTGGAATGAAAACATATTATTTTGGGGATGTTCCATTAAGTGTGCGCACACTTATCATTAATTAATTTGCCCTCCCGTTCACCACCCCCACCCTCCCTCCCTCCCTTCACTATCCCCACCCGCCCTCCTGTTCACTACACCCACCCGCCTCCTGTTCACCACGCCCACCTGCCTCCTGTTCACCACCCCCACCCGCCTCCCATTCACCACCCCTACCCGCCCTCCCGTTCACCATACCCACCCATCCTCCCGTTCAATACCCATACCAGCCCTCCCGTTCACCACCCCTATCCACCTTCCTGTTCACCACCCCCATCCTCCCTCCTGTTCACCACCCCCACCCACCCTCCTGTTCACCACCCCCACCTGGTCACCACACCCTCCCGCCCACCTCCACCACTCTATTGCCAAAGACAATAGCTCACCCATAGTTGAGACCTATTGGCTTTGCCAATGCTTGTTTTTTTTTGCGTTAAGGTACCTATTTAAGCAGCTATGTAGCTCCATCACAAACATATCCACAGAATCATGATTACAATTGGCACATATGTTAACCTCTCGCTGCATAAAGCCATGCCTTGCATAACCATGTAGTCACATTTTTATGACATAGTGGCAGGCACTGTTGGAAACTCTCTGACTTCAGCCTCAACTCCAGAGCTCTATATCGTACCCCATCTGAGGCACCAAACCACACACAGAGCTCAAACCAGACTTAAAGGCAAGTCAGCAGTAGATTCTTGCCCCATGAAATACAAAAATGGAGAAAGACACCTCGAACAAGAAAATGAGTATGCACTCACCATGTAACATGAAGAAAAACTTGTGAAATGTAATTTGGACTACATTGGTAACTTAGATTATGTAAAAGCTTTGTGCAAACAGTGTTGAGAAAGAAGATAGTGTTTTTGCTTGTAAAGATAAGGCCCTGTTTCTATATCTGTTTTTGATCCCTACTGACGCTGAGCCCTGGAAAGACTCTCCCCTTTTGAAGCCCTGCTCTGTATTATTTCACAAACTGCTCGACCTTGAACAGAAACGTTCATGTATGGTCCTGCAACTGGACACACTTAGCCCTGAAGGGAGAGGTGTGGTCATGAAGAGCGAAGACTGACAGTTATCCTACAGTGTGACTGATGTGAGGAAAATAACGATGACACCGGACTGGTGGGTCTCCTCAGTAAGTTTATTGGAATGAACAACCTGACGAACGTCCGGCACCATAACTCCTCTCACCTCAACCGCCTTGGAATCCTCTCGATGTCATCCTCGAGCAGTATGGCCTCAACAGGATTCCACGCGCACAAGATCCCAGTGCAACATAGCTCCTTCTCTTCCACCCAAAAACCACACAAGTACACTACTCACAGGACAGCAATACCCAACGGGACAAAAACCCCTGCTGATAAAGACACAACTTACAACATGTACACAAGAACACACGCAACACAATGACAACAAGGCCATAGAAAGGGATGGCCATGGACTAAAACTGTCCATGGGGCCCCAGGACAACTCAGAACCGATAAAGAAAACTATATTCGTCCCACCAGACTGGAGGCCTGCTCATTCGAACATAACGCAGACCAGAGTCCTTACTCTTACATCTGCAACCTCCTTTACACCAAGGTCTCGAGACGTAACAAACTCATTGTCAACCATTAACAACCAACCAGACGATGGGATAACCGGACCTGGCCCCCTTTTAAAAAATTTTTTTTTTAACAAAGCTACTCTACTAAGGTTCCAAGTCTGTCTATTCTCCAATCTGACCCAATTGCCACCAACCTCCTTTACCCTGTATGGACTATGAAATTTGGATAAAACACCACTAACCCCACCCGGTTTGACTTTTACTCAATCATCAACGTTAATCAGACCCTGTGCTTTACCAGAGATCATAAGATTCTCCAAAACCTTGGCATCACACCCAAGTGATGGAACTAACTTGGTGCCAGGTCTCTTATGTGCTTAAAAGACATCTTCACTGTCCCAGAAATTACTGTGGTGCGGTATGCCCACAACATGTCTTTAATCGCTTTCTGCAAAACAATCCCAGCTCTAAGAGCTAATTCCATGGTGCCTTTGACCAACCGGTTGAGTCTCTCGACCTGACCATTGCTTTGTGGGTTGTATAGTGAAGTGCGTAAGTGATGAATACCCAAACCACTTAAAAAACATTGCATTTCCCTAGAGGTCAACTGTGTGCCATTATCCGCGATTATATTAGAGGGTATGCCTTCCCTTCTGAATAAAGCCCCCAACACAGAAATTGGAGCTCTGGTGTTTATGGACTTTATAAAAACAACCTCAACCACTGAGACTTGACATCTTCTATGACCGCCGCACAACTTTCATGCTCCGGATGGGTGACAAATGGGACAATGAAATCCAAACACAGTTTTTCCCACACTTGCTCCGCCTCAACCACATGCTGATTGCACTTAGTCACTCCTAGTCCAACTATCAACCTTTTCTCTGAATTCTTGCATGTCACACATTTCTCTGCACACGCCTTAGTTTGGACATCCATCCCAGGCCACCAAAATTGCTTTTTAAGTCTCTTAATCGTTAGAGTTTGGCCCAAATGTCCTTCATGGGCCAAACCTATAAGTCTTTCCCTCACAGCTGTGGGTGGCACAAATCTTTCATTATTCGTGATTAACCCATTCCTCACTAGAGATAATTCCCCCAGTATCTTATGAAAAGGTCTGACTGCCTGTGGAAGCGGGCTTTCCCTCCTCAGTTGACCTTTGAGCAACTCCTTCACTGCTTTAAAGACTTTGTCACACTACATGGCTACCCCTCACTCACTTATTGGCACACATCCCTGTAGGCCTTCATTCGCATCCTCTACATCAGCCCGTACATCTTACGTTTCGAAAGTGCACTTGTCTGCTGCCTTGTCGGGAAACCCAGACAAACAGTCTGCTACGCTGTTCTTCCAACCCGGTAGATATTCAATTTCACAATCATACTCCTGTAACTTCACAGCCAACCCTACCAGATGACCTGAACACCTGGTTGAACCATTAGGTCCTAACACTTGTAATAACGGTTTGTGATCAGTCCTTAGAATAAACCTTTCTGCCCCATACAAGCACCTGAAAATGGTTAGCAGCCCTTGCTGCCGCTAATGCTTCACGCTCGATGACCGCGTAGTTCTTTTCTGCCTGTCACTAAGCGCAACACGAAAGCTACTGTTCTTTCAGATCGCTCATGCATTTGGGACAACACAGCTCCAATACCATTTGCGCTTACATCAACAGTTAAGATAGTTCTTAACCCAAATTGAAATGTAACTAACAAATCAGCTTCCACGATGTCCATTTTGAGTCATTCGAACATCATGTGCTGGGTCTTCCCCAACTCAAATTTCTTTCATATTTTAAGTAAGTCCCTCCATGGAATAGACCTTTCAGCAAGTTTCTCACAAACTTTGAATAGTACTCAAGGAGACCTATGAAGGATCTTAACATATCTTTGTCACTGGCAACTTGTGCATTGACAATTGCGCTGACCAAATTCAATTTCTGTTTTAAACCTTCCCCAGTAATCAAATGGCCTAAGTAATCCACCTCCCTGACTAGAAATTTGCACTTGTCTTTCTTTCCGAAGAGTCATGCCTGTGTCTGCTATACGATTTAACACTTGTTGCAAGATGTTTTTGTGCTCAGGGACATCTTCACCAAATATATGTGTGTCATACTGGAAGAAAACTACGTTTGTGATCCCAGCCAACAAGCATGTCATGAGCCTTTGAAACACATTTGCAGCTGAGGAGAGTACAAAAGATACTCTGTTGAACTGAAATAAACCTTCAGTGATGATGAATGCTTTGAGGCTTGGTGCAAATTACCCTGATGATAGGCACTCCTGAGGTCTAACTTGGAAAAGTACCTACAGTCTGATACGGAAGAGATGAATTCATTGATATTAGGAAGGGGAAAGAACTTCATCACTGCCACTTGGTTCAGACTGTGCAAGTCTACACAGAATCTAAGAAAAGAATCCGCCTTCTTAGTGATAACCACCGGAGACCGCCACTGCGATGCCTCAGCTGGTGTGACTCCAGCACAGCAGTAAATGTTTTAAGTGTGATGACTGTGAGAGATTAAGTCACCCATTTCTGATGCAGGCATTGTGTGGGATGACTGAAAGGTTAAGTCACCCATTTCTGATGCAGGTGTTTTGTGTGGGATGACTGTCAGAGGTTAAGTCACCCATTTTCGATGCATTGTTGCAATCAAAGAATGTTCCTCTGTAGGCAGGTAGTATAGGTTTTATGAAGAAATGTATTAGAAGAAAAAAGTCTCTGGTCTAGGTTACAGATGTGATGTAGATGTAACATGAATGCCCCACCAGGAGCAGCCTACTGCTGCTCAGCCTGCTCACTCTAGCTAATATCTCAAGCATACATAAACATTTTAACTCTATGACATCACGCGCACACAAACTCTAGCCGAGCAGCACGTAGCAGAGAACTAAGGAGAGAATGCATTATGCCTAATTCAAGATATAATACATATCCCCCTTCGAAATAATAAACAATCATAAAGGGAATATTATAACCATAGTCCAAAAAGTAAACAACATGTATCTTTCAACCTCTACTCATCCCAAATAGGGCATCTTGTGAGAATACAAAAGGTCTCTTTAAACTACACACACAAATACAGTAGGCATAGGGTATCTCACAACCCGAGCTCATCCTTGCAACAGGACACTCCAAAAACTCAGATGAAAGGTCTCTTTCAAACCACACTCATCCCACCGTAGGGCATCTTGTGACCAAAGAAAAGCAAAGGAAGGGGTGTTTCTCAAACATGTAGCACCGAAGGAGTATGCAGTTCCTGCATACTCCTTCGGTGCTACATTGTATTTATTGGGGCCTGTATGTTGGACCTATATGCACCCCTTCTCCCTCATTTGTATTGAGTGTTTCTCAACCACACACACTATACAGTGGGCCTGGGGGATTTCAAACCCGCGCTCATCCTTGCCACAGGACTCTACATAATCTATCACAGATACACATTGGGTATCTTACAACCCTCGTTCACACACTACAAAAGTAGGTATAGTGTTTCACACAACCCTTGGTCATCCTTACATAGGACACTACAACTTCTCTGAAGATTGGTCTCTCAACCTACACTCATCCCACCCTAGGGAATCTTGTAAACACAATGGTAGGCAAAGTAAAGGGTATCTCTAAACCCACACTCACCCCAACCGAGGGCACCTTGTGACCCAAGAAAAGCAATGTAAAGTGTGTCTCTCAACCCACACTCACGCATCACAACAGTAGGCAAACAATAATGACTCATAACAAAATGCTCACTACAGGAGTAGGCAGAGGGAATCTCTCACCCACGCTCATCCTAACGGGATACTACATAAAATTGAACTCAACGTAAGGAACTCTCTGTCAGGATCCCACAAGTCTTACCTGGTTCACTCGTGGAGCTATCTTGCAGGGACGACGTGAACAACCTCCACCGTTTCCCTCCCTACCTGATCAAGGTGAAAAGACAGACCCAGGCAAGGATGGGACCAGGGGAAGGTGCCTAATGGTGTCAGGAAAGACGTCGTCTGTGAAGACCAGATGAGGAAGCTCACTAGACTGGGGGTGCTCTCCTGGGTATCGCCAGCTAAACAGAGAAACGATAAGTAATTAGTGCGTCTGCCCTCCCTTCTTACTGGAGCACACATAGATACGCAACAACCATACAGTACGGAGAGCTGATATCAAGATCCAATAGTCATCTGGCATGTGAAGGTTGAGCTCCGATAGGAGGTTTCTCAGGTGGAGGGCTGTATCAGGACTCTCAACGTCTTGTGTGAAGAAGGTGGAGGAATGTTACGCATACTTGCATGACGGCAATAGGCAGTGAAGCAAGACAAGGGCGCTCCTGCGCGGTGATACCCAAGCAAGGAAAAACGTGAACACGCTTCCCTGTGCGTGTCTCGAAAACAAGATGTACAGGCGCTCCTGCGCCGAAGAAAGAAATGGGAATGAATCGTGACCATGCTTTCCTGTGCGTGTCACGTAAAACAATGTGTGTAGGCGCTCCTGCGCCGGGAAAGAACAAGAAATGTCCGTAACCACGCTTCCTGTGCTTGTTACGGGAAAATCAGGCTTTTAGGCGATTCTGCGCCGGGAAAGAACAAGAAGTAAGTCGCGACCACGCTTCCCTAAGCGTGTCATGAATAGTAAGTATCGGCGCTCCAGCGCCGTAAAAAGCAGGCTAAAGCCGCGATCACGCTTTCCAAAGCGTGTTGCGGTACGAACCTGCAATAGTGCTCCTATAGTGCTTGTCTGTCCAACAGGTTGGCGCTTCCGTGTGTCTCTACTGGGCAAGATGCAGGGGGAGCCTGTGGCGAAGATCCGAGGTGCGGTGAACGCGGCAGGCAGCAGTAAGGGTTCAGTACTGGAAGCACTGACGAGAATGAGCGCCGCGGCTAAATGCTGTCTCACCCGGAAGTGCTTCTTCAAGTTTTCAAGCACTAGACCGCTGACCTGTCAGCGGTGTGTGCTCCGGAAGCCAACATACATACGTCAGAGCACCCCCGGCTGGGACCATGACACTCTCCCTCTTCCACAACCCTTACAGGACCAAGGACAATTATATACTCAATGCTACTCTTACAAAACTTCATTTTCGCAACAAAACAATTTCTGGATTTCGAACATGGAATCAATATAACGTGGCTTCTTTCGGATAACTTTGCACAATATTCTACAAGCACATATACCATGTAATTACCATATAACTACCATCCTACATCACATCTCATGCAACCCTATTAAATATTACTGACAACTTTACTCAAACCCAACATGAGAAACATAACATAGCAGGTAACACTATGTTCAGTACGCTGGTGAGCAATACCTCACCTGTTCCTCCCAGGAGCAGGCATGCACAGAATGTTAGTCCCAGTTGCATTAATGCAGAATGTTCACTGTAAAACTGTAAATAAACACTGATTCTGGTCAGTTCTCCCCATGTTTGCAGGTATCAACACGTGTTGTACACACTTCTTGCTCCCCCTAGACCCAGATTTTGCTTCCAGAATTAAGTTTGCACCTTAACTGCATTTAGCAATCCAGAACGCTGAAAAATGTTCCAAACTGCCTTTCAATCCATCAACGCAGCACCTAAATCTCATAATCCTCAGCTTCAACACCATGTTGTAGCATTAAGTTCTGCACTCTTTGTTCACTTGCGCTGCCGGTTGCATTGGTAAAACGAATGAGCCCACTTCTGTTGTCACGAAGCTGTATGATACCATGTAATCCAAACTCCAGAATCACGATAAGTAGATGGCATACAACTGAAAGACCAAAAAGTCCCCTCACAATTAAGTAGACTGCAGGCTGTCAGTTGGAGTTGACGCTGGTGGGCCTTAACGTTTTAACGGCGTTTTTCTTTCTTGTAGGCATTAAACTCTTTTCTCTTTTTCTTTTAGAATTTGCCTTAACTTAATCTCTTTTGTCTTAGTTTCTTGTAGACTTAATCTTGCTCTCCCATATCCTTTCACTTGTTCCTGGTAAACTTGATCTTCCTCTTCAAACGTATTCCCGTGTAGGTTAGTTTCCACTCGTTGCCATTGTTGCAATCAAATAATCATAGTTTTACATCTTAGCAGACGATGTTGTGTACAGAACAATCTGCATATGCTATTCTATGACTACTGACTACCCAGTTCAGTGAGAAATGGAAAAGTCCCTCGGCATACATCAGTGCATATAAAGCACTAAAAAGATTAGTAGCAGGATCAACGTATGTTACTTTCGCAATAATCTATAAAAACCATTCGATAACAACATTCTTACTAAATCGTTTAACTTGACACAGGAAACAACCATACCCAGCTGAAGGGAGAAAATTCCATTCCAAAAAGTGCGCTCAGATTTAAAAAAAAATGCCACACAGTTGGTAGAATGCGCTACGCAGTTGATAGTAGACAAAACGTTATCACATTCCTACTTGCTAGCTATCTCCCATGAGACAGCACCACATAGCCAGGAACGGCCTGCTCCTAATCTCGTTGAACGCAGTAACGAGTCTCTTCATTTTTGGACAAGGGGTGTGTATACCGGCATAAGAGATATGTAAACAGCCTGCCAGATTCCTCTAACACTAACTAACTTCGTTCACCCGTAGTTTAATGAATAGCACTTTCCCACCCAACATAGACCCATCCTGGGACTCCTTAAATCTTCATGAAAATTAGAATCAGGCTCCGGTTTGTGATGGCAACCTCTGAACTCTGTGCAAAGTTACCTGCTGACTAACGAAACGTAATACATGGTCACAATTGCAGCAAACAAAGCAGTGTACAGATGGCCATAAGATAACAGACTTTTAAAAATCCATTTGTATTCTGTCACTTCACTTACATGTCAAAGTTTGGGGAAACAGATTCAGTTCTTTCGAAATTTTAAATCTATATTCTTTAGACTTTGGGCTTGTTGAAATAAAAACATTTAATTGGTTGGAGCCTTTGCAGATATGGTTACAACGTTTTAGATTAGCATGAGAAGACCAGCCACTGATTTACATGGTGGCTGAATTTGACATCAGTATAGCATATCTTGTGTGGCATGTCGAACTAGTAGAACATAACCCAGTCTTGCTTTTGTATGCCTTGATGTGAATAAAACAATGTCCTTGTTCTTCCTGCTCCTGGTGAGATGTATGCCAGTGACTCACACAGACTACTTATCCCTACTATTTGGCTAAGTCCACGCCCTGTTTCTGGGAGTTGCCAGCTCTCTGATTACTGATGCTCAAGACATGTCGATGCATTCTGTCAAGGGTTTTGCATTCCAGTATTCAAATTCAAATCCCCAAATTGCCTAATTTTCATATTTTGTTTTTTGGAATGCATTTTTCAAAGTCATTTGTGCTGGAAATTGAACAGCACATTGTTCCAAAGCAAAGAAAATGACATTTTAGTTTCAGTGATTAGACATGATATTCCAGTCCAGTCAGGAACTACATGCATGGTCACGTTGCCAAGTATTGTTTTTGGCTCCCAAGGCAAGAAACTCTTTGGCCAGATTGAATTATTTAGGGCGAGAGCATTGCATGGAAAAAGTTATTCTTCTGTGTGTAGATGCACGGAATGCAAAGCAGAGGAATGCATGAATGTTCTTGTGACTTCAGACAGATACAGACATCTTGCTTAGTGCTCCTGTTCGAACTAATTGCTAGTTGAATCTAAACATGCAACCTGCCCTCAACAATTGGCAGCTTGGAAATGGAGTGCGCCCATCAGAAGCCAAAATATAACATCATATGCATGAAACTGCAGAGGCAGTCTGCAACCCCTTTTAGGGTACAAGTTGCCAAGGAAGGAAGACACTGTCAGCCCTCACAATGTATGCTTCCTAGTTCAGTAGCACCTGTTCCTTGAGAAACTTGGTATTGTGTGGTTTTGCAGTGCTTTGCCAGCAAAACCTGGTTTCAAATAACTGCCAATAGTTGTGCGAGTAAGAACTACCCATGTCACTGAATACATATTGGGTGTGAGGGATGGCACTGCAGCATGCGTTCTGGCTAGACCTAGCAGTGTCAGAAGTGCAATGGTGTGTACACCAGGAATAATCCCAGTGCCGTATAGAGCTGACTGCGTGCTAATGTGGAAAGAGACCATAGAAGTCAACATCACAATGTGGGTTGATTACGCAGTCCTTTGCATATGGCAGTGCTTTTGGACACAGGTGTGATAGGGCAGTGCATTTTGTTGTGCATGCTTGTAAATTGCTCTAATAGACAGGGAGCATAAGTTGATTTTATGACTCCATTATTGTGTAACTGAATAAAAGCTCAATGGAGTATATATTTACTATAGGGCAGTTGGCCAGACCACGAGTTGCAAGCAGAGCAGAATTACATTCAACCTCTGCTGTGGTTCTGATGAGATTAGAGCAACTGCAGAAGCCAGACTGATTTGGGTAACGTTCAGCAGTATCCTATGCTTGCGTATAAGAATTAATTGTCGTGGAATATATTGAAACGTGCAGCTTCTTTTAGCTGCTGTCTTGGAGGTGGTGTGGTAGATTTCTGTGTTAATCCTAAAGACAAGGGTGGTCGCTCCAGACAACTGGGGAGTTGTCAATCAGTGCAGATATAACATCGAGCGTATAACTGGCAGAGTGGGATGGGTCTGCTACAATTTGTTGTTCTTTTTTTTTTTTTTTTAAGTTTTTTATTAAAACAACAATGATCTGCATGTACAATTTTACAATCTTGATGTTATTTTTGTACAGTCACTTAATATACAGTCCTACATCGGTACACATATGACTTCAACAACCTCACAGGTCCTCGTCCGAGTCGCTGTCTTCTTCTGGGGGCATGCAGATGTTTCCCCTATATATGTTCCACTTTCCCCACACCCTTCCCCATTTTTGGGGACATTTCCTATTTATAAATGTGGCCTTCTCCGCTACCATAACCATATCCATATCTCTACACCAATTCAATAATGTCGGTACGGTCCCCACTCCCCACTTGTGCGCTATGTTCCGCTTAGCTATTATCATGCCTGTCGTTGCCCACTGGCGTTCAGCGTGATTAAAGTCTGTTGGACCCCATACGTTAAGGAGGCAGCATTTAGGCTCATGCGGGACATGTTTCTCGGTGACTTCTGCGATAGTCCTTATCACTGCCTCCCAGTAGGGTGCAAGTTTCAGGCAGTCCCATAAGGTGTGATAATATGTACCTACGTCCCCACAGAGGCGTAAACAACATGGGTCAGGGGTCCGTCCTATCTTGTGCAGTATTGTCCGTGTGTAATAGGTCCTATGTAATATTTTAAATTGCACCAAGCGCAGTCTGGAGGCGATTGCTAGCTCCTTCGGTGAAGCCAACGCCTCGCGTCAGTCGGGATCATCCATGTCTCCCACCACCGATTGCCAAAATTCCCTGAGCCGGTCAAGCAGATCGGCCCGGTTGTTTATGAGTTTTTTATATGTTAGTGAGGTCGCTCGTTTGTGTTAGTCGGTCAATAATCGGTCCTCTATGGGGGATGATTCCGGGAGCGTCTCAGCTGTAGAGAGTGCAGCATCTATCGCATGTTTAATTTGCAGGTATCTGAACTGTTCGCTCGGAGCCATTTTGTAATGTTCTTGTAGATGGGTGAAGCTGACGACTTTCCCCTTATGCCAGAGGTCCCCAAGCCGGGAGATGCTGATCAGATCCCATTTTTGAAATTTCTTGCTGTTGCCCAGGGTACCAAGTTTACTTGTGTCCCATAAAGGTGTGTGTTGTGTGAGTCTGCCTGACCAACCCAGGTGTCTATTGACCGTGTGCCAGATGTGAACAGTGTGCGACGCTAGGGCTATAAGGTCACAGGCTTTCTGATTGTTGTAGAGCGCTCTATTAACACCGCCTTTCCCTAATGACATTCTGTCGAGGTGGTAGGCTGGGTCTGGCACGTGAAGCCATTGATTTATGACTATGAGTTGTGAAGCCCAGTAGTACGCTTTGACGTCGGGCAGGGCTATCCTGCCGTCATACCAACTCCGCACCAGTTTATTCGCTGCCACTCTTGCCGGTTTGCTATCCCAAAGGAGAGCCGCAACCTCCGAATTCACTGCTCTAAAATATGAATCAGGGACTAAGTATGGCGTATTGTGTAGGGCGTATAAGAATCTGGGCAGGGCCATCGTTTTAAAGAGAGCCGCTCTACCTAATAGGGTGAGTGGTAGTGCTTTCCAGTGCTTGATGTCGCGTTTTCAATTTTTGCAGAGGGGCATGTAAATTAAGTGTTAAAAATGCGTCACGATCTGATGTTACATGTATGGCAAGGTACTTAAAACTGTTTGTGACTATTTGGACCTTGCAGCCCCGTGGGAGGCGCGGGGCAGACCATGTAATATATACAGCACAGACTTATCCCAATTAATAGCGTATCCGGAGAAGGAACCAAACACTGCGCAGATATTGAGTAATCATGGAGGGATTGCGTGGGTGAGGCAATATACAGTAGTATATCATCCTCATAGAGGGAGATACGATGTTCCCATTCCTCCCTCCATTTTAGGCCTCGGACCATGGATCCCATCTTATCCATGCCGCCAGTGGATCGAGGACTAATGCAAACAATAAGGGCAACAATGGGCAGCCCTGTCTCATCCCTTGCCCAGGGTAAATTCCCGCGATATGTGACCATTAGCGACTACACGTGCTACAGGATCTGCATAAAGTAAATGTATCCATGAGCAGAATTTCGGCCCGAACCCCAGATGTTGAAGGACTTCAAACCAAAAGGCCCATTCCACCGAATCAAAGGCCATGTTTGCGTCCAAAGAGAGGACTGCTGCGTCTTCCTGTATAGTGTGTTTTCGCCCCAATACACCATGAAGGCGTCTAAGATTCAGGACTGTGTTTCTGCCAGGCATAAAGCCCGACTGATCCGGGTGGACCAATGTGGGGTGATAGGGGGTAAGTCGAAGTGCCAGCGTTTTGGCTAAGATTTTCGCTTCCGCATTAATTAAGGAGATCGGGCGATATGATGCGCATTCCTCTATCGGTTTGCCAGGCTTATGGATAGCCATGATAGTTGCCAGTTGTTGATCTCTAGGGAGTGTCCCTATGTCTCGACTCGCTTCGAATATATGTAACAAGTATGGGGCTATCTTGTCCGCTGTGTGCTTATATAATTCCATTTGGACTAGTGGCTTTGCCCGATTGTATTTTTGAAATGGCTATCTTGAGTTCGTCTACCGTGATGTTTACTTCTAGACTTTCGGCTTCTAGAGGCGT
This sequence comes from Triturus cristatus, assembly GCF_964204655.1. Classification (NCBI taxonomy): domain Eukaryota; kingdom Metazoa; phylum Chordata; class Amphibia; order Caudata; family Salamandridae; genus Triturus; species Triturus cristatus. Next base: position 794,289,587 of record NC_140588.1, read on the forward strand.
GAGCCGTGGCATATGGATATCTTTGAGGAATGCGAGCGCTGCCTGTACGGTGGTAGTGTTTGTGGACGTATATACTTGTTCATAGTGTTGCGCTAGTGCTCCGACTATGCATTGTGGGTCCGATGTGATTTCTCCATCGTCAGTCCTAATCTATGCTATCCATCTGTGTGCCCATTCTCTCATGTCGAATAGCGTGGACCTATTGCAATAGTGACTGTAAGGCGATAGTTGCAGATCAAAAACCAATGAAACTTCAACAATTACAACATTCCCATATTGTAAATGAGCATCACTCGTAACCGGAATCTGTATTCTGCTACCCAGTCGAGATATCATTATATACAGAACATTACGCTTCATCATCCTGACAATATAAGACGACAATCGGACCCTTCCCACCCATCCCAAACAGAACAAACCCCCCTCCCTGCATCCCTGCCTAGTAGGTCTAAAACTACCCACATCCCCAAAAGCAGAGCGCCTATGATCCCGAAAACCATGAACATTTAAATCTAGGGTCGTATGCTAATGGCGCCAAATAGCCCCTCCCTCACGGGCCAGCAGCCATGCCCATCGCTGCCGAGGGTGAATAGCAGTTTCGGCTTTTAGTCCCTTCAGCCTTTGGCAGTCCAGTAGGGAAGAAGCAATGGGGAGTGCAACAAGTCAAGAGGAAGAGATCCCCTCCACACCCGTCCCACGCGCCACAACAAAGAGAAATAAATACAGACCGGTAGAGTTCCTGCATACAGTCACTTTCCCACATGCCCTGTGTCACTGCCAGGGTTTCCAGAACGGGAACTTCTGGATCTGGAGGGTGACCGCTTCTTATCTTCACACCAGGTTAAGGAATCCTTGTGACGGTGGCCTGGGAGCATCCCGCCCGACTCTTCTTGTCGACGATGTGTCTGGGGGGGGCCTTCGTCAAGCCAACGTTGAGCCTCCTTCGGCGTCATGAAGAACCTGGATTCATCGCCGTCTATTACTTTCAATTTGGCGGGAAAGTACATCATGTATTTGAGTCCCTTATCCCTAAGAGCCCGCTTTATCCCTTCAAAGGAGCGCCTTTCACGCTGTACCTTCAGTGTGAAGTCCGGGAAGAAGCGAATCGTCGCATTATCATAGGAGAGATCGTCCTTGACTCTGGCTGCAGGATCGCATCTCGGTCGCGGTACTCAGCCTTTTATCCTCCTAAGACCGTTAATTGGGGTACCATATGATTAGATAATATTAAACATCTGCCTTGCGAGCCCATAATTCCACGGATAAAGGTGTTTGTCCCAAATACACAAGTGATGTAGCACCTAGAGTCAGTGGCTGAGATCCCGTGCTGGCTGAAAGTCTCTCTCATGCCATGAAAGGACAGCCCCCACTAGCCGAGCTCAGCAGAAACCACTAATGCATCCCGTTACAATGAAAGCGGTATCCCGCAGCCAAGCCGGCGCTTCCTAAACCAATCACCACAGAATGAGTACCTGGATCTGAGTCTACTCACCGGTGTGTCGTGGGGCAGGCCTCTGGCCTGGGCGCTCACTTGTTCGTACGGCCAGACTCGCTGGGCCACGGGCCGCTGGTTCCTCCCAGACAACCCGTCACACAGTTCAGAGTCGGTATCCCTGCACTTCGATGCAGGCGGCCGCCCACCCTGGGGAGGTGGGGCGTGCAGCAGCTAAGCGCTAGGCTTGAAGGAAAAAAATACAATAAACAGAGCACGGTGTCCCTGAAGCGGGCACTGCGCTTTGAATTAAAGTAAAACAAGCTTCAGAAAAAAAGACCTCAGAATCATGGACAAACAATCAGAAACTCCGTACCCGACACTTGTGTTCGGCAAGGTTAGTTTCAACTCGTTAACGACTGCGGTTCACACTCATTTTGGGATTAAGCAAAACGTCTACTTATTAGAGGGTGTATTAAACAAGCACGGAATCGAAACCAGTGGTGTGCGCTCACCACAGAGGAGCTGGGGCGGGAAACGAAACCAGTGGTGCGTGCGCACCACAGAGGGCCGAGGGAGCGCGGCAGCAAAGCGAACGTGCGCTAATTATAAACACATGTTTATAATTAAAACCAGATGCCGCTGCTGCGCGTAACAGACACCAATAGGCTATGGGCGGTTACATTTCTAAAGGAAGCTGGGACATGCACCCGCCTTTCACCAATTACGTGCTGTCTTTTTTAAAAAGACGCACGCAAAAGCCAATTGCAGCTGACAAAACCAAAAGCACACGCACGAGCGTGTGGTCAGCTTTCAGAAGCCCCTACATGAAGTCTCCCTGCGTTAGCGGTGCTACGCACTGCAATGCTAGGTCGAGACCTAACAAGCATTGGAAGTAGGTTTCGCCTATGCGAGATGTATTCTATTTGTCAATTTTTTTTAAAGTTATGTCCTATGATCTGGTATGTTATTGTATAGTATGCGCTGGCATGGTAGGGTATCGCCTGTCATTGTATGGTATGGTGTGGTGTGTCATTGTATGGTATGGCTCGTCATTGTTTCATAAACAACAGAAAGCAGAGGGGGATAGTTAGTTACTCAGAATTCCCTCAATGTTACCAAAGTGAAGTGTACAACATCCAGCATATGTGAGGACCTGGACATGAACTGAGATTCAACATCTGTGGGAGTCACAGCAGGAACAGGTGAAAAGGTATTGAGAAGCATAAGCAACACTTGCCCTGTTCGGTATACGTTACGTAAGTCGAAGTATGGACATTATCTGGAGAGAAGGAAAGAAAAGTAAACTCCATGCAAGGAGGTCTACTATTGGAAATGTATATTCGGAAATAGGACACCACAGTTACCAAAACCATAGTAATGACAAGGCTTCAGTGCCATTGTCACCTGTGAAGTTGTTAAAGAAAGACACAGCTAATTGTTTTCGCAGGGCAGGTAAATTGTATGCACACTTCTGTTGAAATATTTAGTACTGAAGAACAAAAGCCTTACTTAATTTATTCAAAATGTATCTGTTCATTCATTCGATGAGGCTACAGAGATAAGCCGGACTCACTGCATTTATATAGGATTAAAATAGGGGTTAACATTGACATTGTAATGTGTCTATTTTATACGTCACAAATGATACATCAGTTAAATAGATACTCTGCTGTAAGAATTCAAGCCGTAACAAATTAGATCGACTTAGCCTAGTGAGCTGACAAGAGAATGGCACCCCTCTTCTGGGGTAATTGCGGATGTGCCATTTGTTTCCTGAGTGAGGAAAGGTGAGAGTTGCCTGTTATAGGTTGTACCTGGCAGTCTGGACACAGGTTATCTTTACCAAGCTGAATTTTAATTACAGTTCGCGCTACTTTTTGTTTCCGTCTTGTGACATTGTAAATATATTACCATTGCTACCTATCATCTTTTGATTTTCCTGTCTATTTCATAAAGACTCATGGTTATATCTCCTCCCACCAGAGCCCAGGTTTGAGCAGTATTACTTAAATCAATCAATCAATTAGGTGACTTGTAGAGCATGACTACTCACCCGTAAGGGTCTCAAGGCGCTGGAGGTGGGGTGGGGGGGATGGGGGCGGGTGCACTGTGGTTCAGTCGAAGAGCCAGGTCTTGAGGTCCTTCCTGAAGCGAGGTAGTGACGGTGATTGCCTGAGGTGGAGAGGCAGGGTGTTCCAGGTCTTTGCCGAGGTAGCACAGAAGGACCTTCCTCTAGTCGTAGTCATGTAGATACTTGGGACGGTGGCTAAGGCCAGGTGGGCGGAGATTCTCCAATAAACACACACATGTAAAGGTAATGTTTCTGCTCTGCGCTTCCAACTTTGGAAAACGAGCAAGTGAAACTAAAAAAATCTACGCCAGTAGGTAGCAGCAGATTTGTGCGCTAACTGCATCCTGGTAGCATGGACTTGTTGGTTTTGTGGTTAATAGCAGGGGCGGCTCTAGGCTCATGGTGGCCCTGTGCAGGGAGCGCAGGTAGGGGGCCCAAGAAGAGGGGGTCCGGGCGGGGCGGAGCTCAGGAAGGTGTTTTAATAAAACGTCCAGAAAAGGCATGGTAACAGAAAAACGACGTTTACTTTTTGAGTGCTCATCACTTGGATACTTTGTTTTAGAATCTGGGTCTCTGGAGGGACCCCTTTCAACAAGAAAAACACGTTGCGCGTCCGTAAGAGAGTTCGGCCACAAAGTAGGATCCCTCCAATCACATAAATCATATTCAGAACACGGGTCTGTAACATGGTCTTGCTCTTTGGCTTCCTCTTCAATACCAGCATCATCCGTCTATAAACTCTGAACCTCCTTCAGAATGCCAGATGTTGATGGACCGATGAATGATGTTTCAGTTTCTCTGTCTGAGGGTCTTTTGTAATAATCCTCATCCTGAGTTGGTAATTGCTACATGTTTGTATCAATTTCAGAGTCACCTTGTTCATTTTCATTGGTCTGCTCATGAGTATCATTCTGCTCATGGATATCATCATTTTTTTGTTCTTTATGGTCGTCAGCGCCTGTTTTACCTAGTGCATCAGCAGTACTCTGGCCAGAGGATTCTCCATCTTTAGGTTTCCCTTGGGTGATAAAGTTCAGGATTGCTCCTTCCTGTGACACTACGAAAGCCTGCTGAGCCACCTTTCTCTTTCGTTTCGAATAACCAGATTTGTGTACTCGAATTCTCTTCATTTTGCTTGCAATGCAGCGGGCGAGGCTAGCAGTGGGTAGGGAAAAAAAGAAGACAATCAGCAGTGGCGGCTGCTGAAAGATTTTGATGTGTCATTTTTATTTTCTTGCAAAAACAACAGTTGATGGACAGAATGCAGAACAATGTCATACATTCACCCCAGTACAGAGATCTGGGCCTAAATCCATCGTTTTTTTGCTCACCACACCACCCCAGTTCAGACATGGCCATATGCAAATCAGCCTTGACCCTGTGCCTCATGGGAACAGTCCAGCCCGAACTGCCAAGCCATGTCTTCCCTGGACTACACAATGAAGGACCAGCATACCTTAATGAACGAGTCAATTTCCACCAACCTACCAGGAAAATATGTTCCAGAACCATCTCCCTAGCAGCCACCCAATGCAGCCGCTGATAAAACAGTGGAGGCCGCTACTTCTCCCACCTGGCAGTGAAGACCTGAAAACCCTCCCCCTGCACCTCAGAGCCTCACCATCGCTCCAGCAGTTCAGGAAGGACCACAAGACCTCGCTGTTCAACCAACAAGCAGCATGATCCAGCAGCATGAATCCCACACCGCCTCAAGACCCTTATGTGTGAAGCAGCTGAGCTTTACAAACCCTGACTGATTGATAGTAATTACCCTTCCCACTACATGTATGACACATTATGAGGACTAGCCACATATGGAAGGTTTATTTGAAGAGTGTTATAAAACTATAGGGTAGATCATGTGACTTGGCATACAAGGTCTGTTTTCTCAGTCCACTGAGAACAGTAGAGCCTGGAGAATAGTTCATGATCTATTTGGGATGTGACCTTAGCAGGAAGAGAGTAAGCTACCTTGAAATCATGGCACACAGAGACCTGTCTCAGTACGTCACTAACTGATCCTGAAGACAGCCTACAGGTAACCAAAGACTCGTCCACTTTACCACATTGTCAAAAGACAAAATACAATATATTTAATTAAGGTTTCTTGTATAGTGCCATATTCCAGCAACCAGTTCTGCTCGCTTTACAGAGCACCTATTAAACAAGGATTAATTACAGTGAGTCCTAAGGCTATGAAAAGGCACTAGAGGTTCACTGAAGCAAAATTAATGTGCAAGGAACATCCAGTCAGGAGACAACTTTCAAGCAGACGTACGAATCACTAGCACAGCGTACCAACGACCCCATGGGCCGTGGCATAAGCAAGGAAAATGGCCTCTTTGGCTGCTGCTCAGGAAGTAAAATATAGCAATTATCAGGGTTCAATGGGCCCCTGAGGGTTTTGGGTCTCAGTACCACTGTACTTGCTGAACCAATGGTAACTATGCCCCTAGTATGGACAGAGAAGGCTGCTTCACCAATTGCAAACTGAGGACTAGTTAAACTAGTTTTCTCTGCTAGTCACATGACAAGCACTGGAATGTAATTAAAGAAATGATCAAGAAGCCAGTCTCCTACCAAGGTCTCTGCAAAAGGGCATTAGATTGAGTTAACATGGGTAGGCACTGCCATCCTATTCCAGGCGTCCATCCATAGGTGCTTGCATTTCATGTCTGCCTCAACACCATATAAACAGACATAACCAAATGCCAAGTACATTCGAACACTCGATGTTTTAAAAGATTTGTGCAGGCAGAATCACTCATTAGATCACAAGTATCAGCTTCATACTCTGTTTTCATGATTGTTGATAAGTAATTGTAATCATTTTAATGAATCCTTAACATTACGTCTAACACCTCGTACCCTGCTCTCCTCTTCCCCCCAATACGACCGTGCCTCCCAACTTACACCTCCAAAAGTCACCATGCCTCCCCTTAGCCACAAGTAAACACCGCCCCTGCACTCCTGACTCACATTTCCCTCAACATACAGCGCCGATCTGTACCACTCCCTACCCCTGGCGCACGGTGACCACCTCTCCGACCCGCGCCCTCTCCGAGATGAATCGTGAGAGAGAGGCTCTCTCTCACGATTCATCATGCCCTCCCTTCCCATGACCACCAGAATACCTCCAGCTCGCCACCTCACATGGCTTACCTCCACCCAGACCCAAAGCACACACCATCTACAATAACATCCTCACCCAACCTTCCCCACGCCCCCGGCTCCTCACCCCCACGGGCTGGGATACATTCCTATGCCTGATCTGCCCTCCTCCCCAGGGCTCCCCACACCCTCGTCCAATGGCTCACCTTCCCTCGGGTTCACTCTGCAGTGGCACACGCTGACCTCCTCACTCCCCCTCCCCATGCCCTGACCCTCGGGCTGCTCACCTTGCAGCTGGCACCAAAGGTTGCACACTGGCATGCTATCCTCTGCAAGGCGGCCTTTCTTGCCCAGGGTCTCTAGGCGCGCCGGTGCATGGCCTCGGCCGGTCTCGGTGCTGCACGCCGGGCACGGGTGCTGCCACCCCTCCTGCCGCCAGTGATGCATGGTGCTTCTGTAACCCCTTCGCTGCAGGACTCGCGGGCACTGCGCATGCGCGCGCATGCGAGCCTCCGGAGGTGCCAGATCTGGACTATTAAAACAAGCTCGATTCTCCTGGAAAAAAAGTTCTAAACAAGCACAAGACCTACCAGAAGAGCCCGAAACAAGGCCGACCCCACACAAAGACGAGACTGGGTTAGAAAGGAAAAGAGTATAAGAACAACCATTCAGCGTGCATCACATTAGATTTAGCACGCCTCAGTCGTTCATGCGCCAAATCCCTGCCAGGGGCCGTCACGAATATGTATTGTATCCGATTCCTCGTGGTGGCCCCTGGGGTTTGGTGGCCCTGTGCAGGTGCACAGCTTGCACATGCCTAAGGCCGCCCCTGTTAATAGCACTGTTGCTTACAGATATTCTCAAACGGCGAACACATGTTATATAAAAGCAAATTGTGATTACTTAAAATTCTTCTGATTGGTATACAAAAATTACAAGTTGAATCCGGGAAGCACGTGTTTCCCGCTTGCTTTTTAAAATACCACAAAACAATGCCCGGAGGCAGCATGTAGGACAGGCCCTGCACCTATCAGAGGCCACAGTAACTGCCTGGGCTTACACATCGCATGTAAACGGCTGTTCGAAAATCTACCTACACAGTCGAGCCTGTATGTTCCACCTCGGAAAACACACAACACTAGAGGTCGATGTCAAGGTAGGAAGGCAGGCAAACGCTGCTTATGTCTACCAAAACTCAATGAAATAAAGGAGCAAACAATCCAGCTAAGACATGGTGGGGTGATAATAACAAAGGCCCTATGTAAAAAAAATAGACATATCACAAATCAGTTTTCGGAACCACAAGGAACTGTTTTCTCTGTAAAGCTCCAGAGGTTGTAATATACAAATCCGTTGTAAAATAACATACCGATCATCAAAGTCTACCTGAGTATTATCACGAAGACAGCACGCAGGTATTGATTGTTAATAGCTGTGATTCATATGCCATGCAGCCTAAGCGCCTCCTATAAAACACAAGCTTATGCGTCGCATTTGACAGCCGCCGCCCTCTCCAACTTAGCTTTCCTTTCTTCTGGGGCATGTTGCAAGTTGTGTGCAAATTCAGCATAGTCGAACAAGCACTGCCGACACTAATAGGTCCCAAAAGTAAGACCTGTGGGCTTTGGCAATGCTTTATTTTTCATTTTGCTTGTACACCTTAGACATGGCCATACTCAGCGTGCATAATTCAAAACCCACATTCTCAGCTTAGTGCTAGCAGTAAAGTAATGTGCCACACAATGGTTTTATGTAATTGAGTGTCTTGCATAAAAGGAAAGCGTGCTAAGTCAGAAAGTGCTGGAGCTATCCACGATAATTGCACTCCACGCCCGTTGCCGTAAGGAAAAACATAATTCAAAACCTATTACATCGGACTGCCTCAACGGCTTTTTATTAAGAACAGCATCTAGCTTTAAAGAGTTAAAACCATTTAAAATATTTAAAGAGAGCTCTTTCTGCAAGCAAATCTGTTTTAAGAGACATTCAGTGGCGGCTCCTCCGCTCTGCTTTGCAGCAGTGAAATAAAGGAAACAAAATTATATTAACTTAATTTTTTTATCATTTTATGTTTTCATGCTGCAGCAGCTTTGCGGACAGAGCCGGGCTGCTCACACAGGAGCAGGGGGAGGAGGAGTGGTTTGCCCACTCCAAGTGCGCATGAATGTTTCACAAGGCGTCTCGGGCTGGCCAAACATGAATGTGCACTTTACATGTCCTCCACCAAGGCAGCATTACAACCTGGGTGGAGAACATGCACAGGCCCCCACTGCCTGTCTGAGCACCGGACCACAGAGCTCAGACCAATGTTGTTATTGGCTATGGGGAATCTGTTCTACCCGGGAGAGACGACGGAGGACGGAGGGGCAACGGAGGAGAGATGTGACTATCAGGTGAGTTTATTTTTTCTTTTACACCCCCTCACCTTTGCCCCCCCTACCTTTTTTTTTTTTTAACACCCCACCCACGGCTCTCCGCACTCGATCGATGCCAGCCACCACTGGAGACATTGAATGGCTAGTGACTGTTTTAGTGCTTCAGAAAGCGTTATGATGCTACCAGCGCTTGATTATAGAGCTTTTTTCATGTGGGATGGTCAAGCAAGGACGGGGGAAGATGGTTGTAGTATGGGCAAGCAACGAAGATGGGTAGGGTTGGGGGACGGGGCAGCAACATGGATAAGGTGCATATTGGATGGAGAAAGGGTGAAAAAGCAACAGGAAAATGGGAGGGTGGGAGGAGGACGAAGAAAAAATAGTACCGCAATCCCAGTGTGAGCAGCGGTATGTCACTAATCACAATAGATCAATCTGTGCTTGGTCCATGCGTCACAAAAGAAACAGAAAGTGATGTCCAGCAGTCGCTGGCCAATTAGGAGGCAGCAAAGAAAAGCTATGACAAAGCCAATGAATGGTAAAGAATGGGCGGACTCCAAGCTCTTTATTGTAAACAATAGTGTCTTGCAAGCGAGACGCATGCGCTCGCACATTCACTCGCAGGCTCGACCCTAAAACGTTAGACTTAAGATAACAAAAAAGGCTACAAAACAAAATGTCTTAGCATCGCTTGGGCTAATAAGTGAGCAAATGTGGGTCAATCTATTTCTTTTTAACAATGTTCTTGGAGCACGCAAACACTTCTACACTCAGATTACAGAATATAGATTACAAAACAAAACAATAATCAGTTGGGCTTAACTGATTATTGTTTTGTTTTGTAATCTATATTCTGTAATCTGAGTGTAGAAGTGTTTGTGTGCTCCAAGAACATTGTTAAAGAGTTGTTCAATCCCTTGATTGAGTTTGGGAAGTAGGGTGTTCTCTTCCCCTATCCTTTGGATGCACCAAATGTATTATTCTTTGAAGGAAAATCTAGTGCAATTTCTGTATGAGCGTCACCATATCCTTTATACCCAAGAATAGCAATCTATTTCTTTGCCCTGCATATAACTTGCATCATCTCCAGTGTCACAAAGTTCAACAGCAAGTCTGCTTTCCTTGGCCTGCACAGGTTTTGCAGTATTACCAAGCTAAACACAACCTAAATGCGTAAAATGACATGCAATGAAGGGAGAATTCAATTTATTTGAATCTTACACAACATATGCAGTGGAATCAAATGTTTAATCCTCCTTCAAAGCCTTTCTCCCATAACTATGTTTACGTAGATATTGGAGAGAATAATTAAACATAATTATTTATTTTCATAATTTATTCAAAGTATTAGCTATTGACTCTGTCTTCATAAATGTTAGTTTCGACTTGAAAGCATTGCTCCTACATCTGTAGGTAGTATGACAACATATAAAAGTAGCTCTTTTGAAGCCCTTCTCTCAGCACCACATAGCCATGCCTTTTCAAATGGAAAAAAGTAAGTGGCTATTGGACTAACATACTTTTGAATGTACTGTACACTTTTTACAATGGGCAGCATTATAAAATAAACGTGTACCTGAAAGCCAAAACCAGAGAATTATTGATACCATCTTTTGGGGATGTGTGTTTGTACTCTGCATGCAACAGGATACTGACTTACACTTGCTTTGGGTAACACATGAAGAAATAAAAATGGCTTAATTTCCCTGAAGAAATCGTGCAGCATGGATATATAATAGTTGAAGCTGTGCAAAGAACTTTGTGTGCTGTTCTTCATAAAAGATAGCCAGCACACGTGTCAGTCATTTACCAGCTGCTAATGGAACTATAGAATCTGCATTCATTGTGGAGAAGAACTCAGTTCACCTGAAACTCTCCTTAGATCAAGTTATAGAAGTACTAGAGAAAGTAAGCTGCTGTAAGTTGGCAAAACTACACAACTCATTGACTGACCCTATTACCATCAAATGGCTCTCTTGTGGGATGCTCCTAAATATCACTGACAGTCATAACATTTAAAGCTGAAGAGGACCTATCCGAAGCCCCTCTCTGTACATATTCCAGACCTGCCAAAACAGAAAGCCTTTTCAGTGTGAGAGAAGAGTTTGGGCTTGCTTTGGGAGATGACAGAGCTTTCACGGTGTAGCTACCTAAACAGCTCAAAAAGACAATATGAGGGGTGGGGGCAATAAGAGAGGAGACAGAGCTTCTCCCAGTAACTTAAGCCTCTCTTACCCACTTTGACATCCAAAATCACATGCTTCTGAACATCCCTCTTCTATGTTCCTGGGAGGATTCAAAATTATAATGGACTTCTAATGGTGAACACCTCCAACTGACGAGCTGGGAATGTGCTCTGTAGGATTGTCACTTCATCCTGTGCTTACAGGGTAATATCTGCTCTTCACCAGTGTCCTTAAGAAGAGTACTGATCGCATGTGACACAAGATGCCAAAATGTGAGTTGGCAGGCTTGATATTTTTTATTCTTGTTTTTATTTATTAACTATAAGGACCATGGGTGCCAGCTAATGCAATTTATACCCAAACCTAAATATTTAATTTGAAAAATATGGCACTTGTAAAAGCTTCATTAGAGAGTTTGGGTTATGGCTTTGTCTGTTCAAAATGTAATTGTGCACTTGAGGATACATGCTTGCTGTCTGTGTCTCATATGCTGGAATCCTTGTGGTTCTTTTCAGCCTTTTAATGTGGAAAAAGGTTCTTGCTTAATGAGTCCAACACTGATTATCAACTCATTTCATTTTGGTTTGTGATGCACAAACATCCATTACTTTTGAAGGCTATTTTGTAGTTATTACTTGTTCAAAAATGTCGTCAATTAAGCTCTGCTGCAGCTTTTAGGAGCAGTACATTTCTAAATCAAAAACGCATTTGTTATAAAGTTCTAGACTATGCTTCCACCATCACTTTTGGCAGATGTGCAATTTTTAAAATGATGGCTCTGCCGCACTTACGGTATCAACTACATAATTCTCCCGTTGAGAACTCACATTTTTTACAGAAAGTAACTCAATCTTAGGGGTCTTTCTGTGGAATCAGGAGCTTTCCCAGATAGCTCTAGCAAAATGCTTTAAGCCTACTTTTGAGTATTGAGTGACTGCGGCTGATATCTCTTACTAGAGAGTGTGCTAGTTATTGATCATCAATGAATGGTGGCAAGACAAACAAGGGTACCCAGAATCAGTATTTGGCCCCTCGGTGATGCTGGGAGACCAAATGGGGCAATAGATCTCATGCACCCTTCGGATACCTGATTGATATTTAAGATCTCAAAAAACACAAATAATTAGAATGTGACAGAGACGTATTAAGGAAAATCCTCTATAGGTTGGGGAAAGACTAACAGGTGGCAGCATTAAAGGGATTTAAATAATGGGTCATGCTGGGGATCTCCTTTTGGAAAGATGGGATATCAAGAGTTGTGTTGAAATAATTTGAACACCTACCAGAAGAATATGATCTCCATCGGAGTAACTTTTTCTGCTACCTTCAGCTCCATCATGCAATCACTCCCTATGTGTTGAAACCTTGGCAGCTTCCTGAATGTAGTCATGTGGAAGCAAACTTATTGGCAGGTGAGTTTAAAGACCACAGGATAACTCAAATCTATCGCTCTCTAATGATTAACACTCCAGACCACTGATTTTTCGTGGATCTTGAAAATCCAAGCAGTAAATAAAGATGTCTTTTAATTTTGCATTTATCTTGTCACATTTGCTGCAGTTCAAAGACAGATGTCAAATATCAGGCTATGTCTTCTGACAAATTGCTGCTTCTTTTATTTAAAAAAAATATTTTTATCGAAAACATTTTCACAAGTCAACACAGCGGTTCAAGCATATGCCTATTCATGCATAATAATATCCAACCCGTTGTAGCCCGGGAAACAGTAGAGAATTGAACAATATAATAAGCAGAGAAGACGTATAGCGATAAGTTTCCCGTTAACAACAGAAAGACAGCATGAAGGACAAACAGGTCTGTAACCGTTGCATGAACCTGCAATTATTATAAAATAATAAAACGTAGAAAACACAGTACAAAAGGTCGAGAAGGCGGCATGTATTAGAGCCTATCATCAGGGAGGCCTCTGATCCTCATGGAAGGGTAAGTGTTTGTGAAAGATGGTTAGTAGTTGGGGGGCCTGGGCAGGGAGAAAAGATGTGTGTGGGGCATGTCTTTGGCACCAGGACCATGCCTCTCCCACCTAGGTGTATCTCAGTTGAAAAGCTGGAGCACTTTAAGTTTGGGAGGATTAAAACAGGTATATTCCAAACGTGTGAAATACTCAATTAAAGGTTGCCAGATACAAGTAAATTCAGTTTCGGAATGTGAAATTCTATGTGACCAAAGCTCCATGACCATAATATGCCAGAGGCGTGTAAACCATAAGGCCACAGGAAGAGTAGAGGGTCATTTCCAGTGGAGAGCTAAGAGTTGCCTGGCAGCACCCAGCATGTGGTCCACCAGAAGAGTATCATGGCCTCTAATTCCATGGGGCATATGCCCAAAGCAGTGTGAGATAGAAGGCAGGGAGGAGAAAGCCCAGCACACCCTTAATGTGGCTTAGGATTTCTTTCCAGTAAGTGGAAATGACTGTGCACGACCGCCATATGTGTTGAAAATCAGCAGGAGTCGAATTACAGCACCAGCAAAGATCAGATGTGTTGCGATGAATGGTGCAAAGGCGCAAATGGTGTGCAATACCATTGTGTCATCAGTTTGTACGCTGACTCGCGTTGTGGTATACTGCGTTAAATCCTGGGGATATCTTGCTAGAGCGTCTCCCACTGCTTTTGGGTGATACCCTCAGTGGAATCAGCATGCCATTGTGATTGATACGTGTGGAGACACACTTAACCAGAGTGTTGAAGGACATGGTAGGTACGGGATATTAAACCTCTCTTGCGATCATAAGTCCTGACCAATGTTTCAAAAGGAGTACATTTGTCTTGTCGCCCTTTGAATATTCGTGGGGTTTAGTGCCCGGTGGTGCATCTGACAATATTGCAGTCTCGCTGTTTAAGGTATTTGGAATTCCTGTTGGCATTGTTCATATGTTTTAATGGAGGTTCCTGTAAACTGATCACTCAGGGTGTGGCAATCTCCCTTCTCTCAGCTAGGAAATGAGTGATGTTCCAGGGCCGGGGTGAAGTCCAGGTTTCAGGTGAGTGTTTGGGAAGGGAAACAGTGAGTCCGTGTTAAAGCCCAATCATATCCCAAATCTCAAGGACAGTCTTGGTGGAGGTTGTTATATAAGCATTCACGGTCCCAAAGGGGTCTGCAAGCAACAGCCCCATCCATGTTGAACCAGTACTTCTCTCTCTCCCATGCCACCCATTCAGATATAAAATGCAGGTGTGATGCCCAATAGTATTCAAGAAGATTGGGGCAAGTGAGTCCCCCTCGGCCTCTATGGAGAATCAAGACAGAGTTCGAGAATCTGTGTCATCCACCCCTCTCCCCCCAGATGAAGATGTGAATATCTCGCTGAAGATGCTTGATGTTCTTCTGTGGGATAGAAGTTGGCAGTGTTTCAAATAGGTAGAGGATCTTAAGGAGAAAAGAGATCTTGACAACGTTAAGTAGCCCCAGCCAGGAGACATGCAGGGACCACCAGCGCCCAAGATCTTCTAAGATAAATTTGCGGTAGAATGCCCAATTAGTCTTTGTCCAGGTCGATAAGGTAGACGTCAAATTGAGATTCAGATAGCGGATGGTATACGTAGCCCATTAAAATGGTGCAAGAGTCTGTAAAGCTTGAGGGTACAATTTGGGGATCATGAGATTTAAGGTTTGTGACTTTTACATAATAATCTTAAAGCTAGAAACCTGTTTAAAGTCAGTCAGAGCATGAACTACTGCAGGGAGAGACGTCCCTGGGCCGGTGAGCTTGAGCTACTGGTAGTCTGCGAACATACTCCATTTATGAGCATACCCACCAAAAGGAATGCCGATGATTGACTCTGCCTGCCCCATAGTAATTGCTTGGGGCTCAACCGCTAGAGCAAACAGCAGGTGCAATAGTGTGCACCCCTGTCGAGTTCCTCCCCTTAAGTGCATTGGCTGTGTGTGTTGAACATTGACCTGAGTGGTAGCAATAGGAGCTGCATAGGAGGCCGTGATTCAGGATATCATACTTAGGCCGAGGCATTTCTTCTCAACCACCGCTCTGAGCAAAGGCCAGCTAACCCTATCAAAAGCCTTCTCCGCTTAAAGTGAGAGAAGGCAGGTGGGTATATTACGGCAGTGGGTCTTTTCCACCAGAAGAGCAACCCAATAAATGTTATCCACCCCCTGTCTGTCACGGATAAAGCCAACCTGGTCAGGTTCAATTAGATCAGGGAGATAGGGTTCCTGGCGATTCACCAAGAGCTTATTGTGGATCTTGGTATCTGTGTTTAAAAGTACAACCGGGGGATAGGAGGCGCAAAGAGAAAGATCCTTGCCAGGTTTAGTAATGAGGGAAATCTCTGCTGCCGCCATCGTTGAGGTGAGGCCTGATTCAAAGGAGAATGAATTGAAGAGCCCTAGCAGGCGGTCTTGTAAGGAGGGAAGAAAGGCTCGGTAGAAGGCCACCGGCAAACCATCGGGCCGGGTGTCTTACCAATGGGTAAGCCCCGTAGAGCCCACTGCAACTCAGCATGAGTAATAGGGGCCTCCAGCAGTTCAGTATGGGCCGAGTCAATAGGGTCCCACAGACAGGAGCAGAGGTAGTACTCTATGAGTGCTTGTGAGGCGTTTTCCTCTGACTAGAGGGCTTAATAAAAGGTGTGGAATGCCTGTTGTTTCGCCTGTTTGGCCGTGGGCCAACAATCAGTGTCAGTCATAATCTTAGCTATGTGTGTACAAGCATGTTGCTGGTGTAGTCTACGGGCCAAAAGCTCTCCCACCTTATCTCCCCCTTTGTAATAACGCTGTTTTAAACAAGTAGGGACCGCTCTGCTTTATTTGTTCGGTGGGTGCGCAATTGGCCTCACAACAAGGCCAGCTGTCTCCTATTGCGTCGAGAGGGGGCAGACTGATCAAGTGCTCAAGAGCCTTAATTTCTGATATTAAATTAGTCTCAACCAGTCTGGATTACCTCTCGCAGGCTATTGCAATAGAGGAAATGGCACCGCTGATGGTGGCCTTAAACCATCCCAGAGGATGTGGCCCGTAGTTCTCCGGAAGGTCGTTGAGCTCATAATAATCTGTGATCCCTTTTTGAATTTCAGCAACATATACCGGGTCCCTAAGAAGGTGTGGAGGAAATAGCCAGTGCGGCTGTCCCTGTCTCGAGTTCCCACCCCAGACCCACACAGCCTCAACATGAGCATTATCAGATATGGAAATGGCCGAGATGGAGACAGATTCCAGCTCTCAAAGCAGAGAGTGGGTGGTGAAGAGGTGATCTATTCTGGAATAGTATGTGTGTGTACATGTGAATAGAACGAATAATCATGAGTGTCAGGGTGTCTATACCCTCAAGCATCTATCAAGCCCAGGTCTATAAGTTCTCTTATGAGTGCTGCCGACATTGCCTCAGTGCCCTGGAAAGAGGTGGCAGTGCGGTCAAGCTGGGGGTCCCACACTAGATTTAAGTCCCCATCCATAATTATGTCACCAATCACAGCCGCTAGCTGTTCCCACAATAAGTCACAAAAGAAGAGTATACATTTAAAAGTTGGAGCAGGTGGGAACCATGGTGCTTAGTAACTTTCACATAGTGATCATTTATATTGCGTACTGTCTTCAATAACTGAGTGCAGAAACCAGCCTTTCACATGATGGTCACTACCGCTGTCTTAGTAGGGGTGTGTGAGCTGAAGCAATGCAGGTATTGTGGGTGAAATGTACGAAGAGGGTCTTCCCTCAGGAGGTGAGTCTCCTGGAGGAATACGACATCAGGATCCTGTAAAAGGAGATATCGCCATATTTGCCTTCTCTTATTAGGAGAGTTCAGTCCCTTCACATTAAGTGAGATTAATCTGGTATGTCATGTGGGAGTAATTGTAAGAAGGAGTAAATAGAATAGTGGAGCTATCAGGGATATATGTAAAAATATACCGGAAAGGAGTACATAAATAACCCATCAAAGTAAGATTATTATTATCCTGTGTGTGGGTCCTAGACCAGGGCACAGTTGGGGAAGAAGCCATGTCGACAGCTCGAGTACCTGAAAGGGCCCGGAGTGTGGCATAAGTATCTGTAGAAATTACACAATTGTAGGGTAAGCTCAGGGACAATGAGAGAGGCCCCCCCAGCAGTGTAGTCAACCTGAAATAAAATAAGGTTAGAGAAAAAACACAAACATTATGAGGCCAACAGGTCCTAACAACTCCATTCAAGTCCTGTCATGGCCAGCAAGGTAATATGCTGGGAACAACGGAGAAGTCACTCTCCAAGGGTGTGTATCGAGGGGGGCGGCCATCTATGGCATGGGATCATTAAACAGTAGTGGGCACATTCTGTTGTCAAGCAGGTAAGACAGCGTAGCAGGGATGTCCTCTGCAGGCCCCAGATCTCTGCAGCCACAGGAATCATAATACAAGTTAAAGAGGAAATTTATGGGCGTCAAATGATGTCCCTGGACCTTCAAGGTCCATTGTAATATAGTGGCTCAATGCCTTAGCCACTTCGTGAGAACCCAGCTGCACGTCATGTGGCCACACAGCTCCGGAAGATCCAGAGCCCGCTCACAAGACTGGGGTACTCCAGAAAGGCAGGTACTGTGAGATATTACTTAAGTTAAGTCATGAGGTTACTGAGGCAAGTCACAGAGCTAGAGAGGATTGTCTATCCATATCGCGATGGTGTTGAACAATGTCCTTTTATGTTTCCTGGGAGGCCATGGCTTTATTAGTTTTATTGATGCAGCGGCACTACGGACCAGATGGGACGCAAGAATTCTCTGGAAGGTGTCTGTGGGGGTGACTCAACGCTGCCAGATGGATCCGTTTTAAGTTTAAGAAGTTGTTTAGCTTCCATTAAAGAGCACATAGCTCGTCTTTTGCCCTCCCAAGTGAACATGATAGTGAATGGGTGGCCCCACTGGTAGCAAACATGAAGCTCCTGCAGTTTGTTCATGATGGGCCAGAAGTCTCTGCGACAATGGAGGGTAACAGGGGAGAGGTCCTGAAATAGTTTAATCTTACGGCTCGTCCTATTCTTCACAGCCTTCAAGATAGCCTCATTTTCAACAAAGAATTGGACCCATGTCAGGATATCTGGGGCAAATTCTGACTGTTCCTGGGAAGGAGCCACGCAGTGGGCTCTATCTAGTGCTGGTGGTGAAGCATCATCATCCCTACAAATTGCATGGAGGAGTTCATCAGTGTAGGCCATTATGTCACTCCCCTCAGCACTCCCCTTATTCGGATGTTATTTTGACGGCTTCGATTTTCAAGGTCCTCCTGCTTCATGTGGAGCTTGATATGCTGTTCTTCCAGTGTTGCCACTCTTCGCCATGCAATTTCCTGGTCCTCGGCATGGACATCCACCATGCCTTCCAGATGTTCCACCCTGTCTCCTATGTCTGTGACCTCACCATGGAGATCTTTTAAGCAGGATTTAAAATCCGTTTTGAGGAAGCCAATTTTAGTGCGGATTTATTGTAGGAAATGGTTCATGTGGGCCTGCGAGATAGGTATTGATGGTGTGTCTTTAGCTGCAAAGTAAAAAAAGGTTTCCATTTAGTCAAGACCTATATTGTACCATTCATGCCTCACAGATACTCAACCAACCAACACATGTCAATCTTCTCTCAGAACGCATTAAAGCACTTATAAAAACCAAATTATGCAAAATACATGTATATTTTAATCAATAAAAACCTGTCAAATCATACAATTTATAGCATAGCAAAAATGTTAAAAGCACTTTAAAAACACATACATACATTAAATGACACAGTTCTCAATACATACAATGTTCCTAAAGGAGAGTAAACGTAGACAATAAACTCTGTCATGTACGTGTTAATTTGGATCCATTATACACAGCAGAGGGCACGGGTCTTGATTCCCTGTCACTGTTTGACTGCTGAATTGTCCAAATTTAACAACAAAGTTGCGTGTTGGCTGTGAAGGGTGGGGAGACTGCCGATCCACGGCCCGATTCTCCCCCTCCCCTCAGGTCAACGGCGATTGCACCGGGGTCTACTGGATAGCCCTCAGGGATTCACCAGCAGGCAGCAAAAAGAGACCAGTGACTAGCTCGCCCCTGCTGAAGAGTTACTCACCAGAAGGACACAGGAGATGAGGCTGCAGCGTTCCCGGGTGAGTTCACAAGCCGGCTGTTGGCCTTCCCGATGATGTTGGCCTGTAGATTGGGAAGAATCCCTCAGGGAGCACAAGGCTTGCAGGTAAAGTGAAGCATGGGCTAAGAGGCCTCTCGGGCAGTGGCAGGGTCTGGCACCACCGATGGCGCTAGGTGGTTCCTCCAATCTCGGGGAAGGTAGGTGAAGGGACTTAGGCGCAGCCGTGGGTTCCACCTGCCGCAAGACAGTGGTCTCCGGCAGGCCGTCCCCAGAGGGGAAAGGTGTCACAAGGTGGCCCAGACGTGCGGGGTTTCAAGACGCCACCACAAGCGATTTCCCCCTGTAGCTGCAGTCCCACGCAGTCCAGCCAAGATAGAGGCACTCGGTCTGGCGAGTCACATTCCAGGAAAAACTAAATGGAGCTGCCGCTTGCCCAGCGATGGGTGCCACGGATCCAGGACCTCATGCCCAGGCCCCACACTCCGTGTTCAGCAGCTCCTATTCACCAGCAGGACATGGAGCTAAGGTGCTCCCACCAGTACAATGCTGTGTAGAAGGAGCTTTAAGTGCCTTTAGGAGCTTTAGAAGGCCGCAGGGATCCGGAGCCACCACGGCGCACATCTAATCCACGAGCACCTAAGCTATGCCCCGCTGCTTGTTTTTAGGTCTCGTCTAGCGTTGGAGCTCGCATACGCTCCTCGCTCTGCGAGGCGTCTTGTAATCAATAAGATTTCTGAAGTGGAGTTGAAGCCCAGTCCATCATCTTGATTGGCTGGCATCATCATTTATGCTAAATGCTGGCCTCCGATTGAAAATGAGGCTTCTTTGTTACCGCCCTGTCTCGTTCTGCGACGGCCCATCCGGACTCGATCTTTTACTTGCGGCGTGAAACGGTCTCCTTCATTAGTCATGTCAGCACTATGTTTTTCCAGTCGCCTTTAGCGTGCTTATTTTTGCATCGCGCTTTCAGTTAAAGTGAAAGCGTGATTTAAACAAGCGGCTGCCTTTGCGCAATGGCGAGAGCTTGTTTCCTTTTCTTATCGTTTCTCCCCAACGTTTCCAGCCTCCTCCCTGCTTCCTCTGCCAGTTTCCCCTCTTGCCGCATGTCTCTCTTACTTTACCTCAGGTCTCCCTCGTCCCCCCCGCACCCTGCCATATAGTTTACACACACGTTCCTCACCGGTTTAGGATGTGCTCTCTCCTAATCACACCCTCACTTCGCACAGTCTCTTCAGTTCAACCCCCCCCCCTCAGTGCTGTCGTTTACCCCCCCACCACACGTTCCTTTCCTCGCAAAGTCACCATACCCCCTTCCCCTCGCCAGTTCTCCTCCCCCCCCCCCCCAAGTCCCACATCCATATAGGTGTGTATCCCCTGGGCACTGGTGCTGCCGAATGACTCACTCACAGGTAGAGGAGCCCAGCTGTGATTTTACCAAAAATGGATGTTTGACAGACCTGGATTGTGTTCTACGTCCCCCTCCCCGGTAGAGCGCCTCTGCCCGGACCTGTGCGCGGCTCACGTCAGATGTCTGTGGTGGGGGGTGGCTGGGTGAGGGTGAGGCAGGAGGGTTACAGGTCCCAAGGACAGCCACTCCCACCTCGGCCTTTCCCCTGCAGAGTACGCGCGTGATTGTGCCACTGAGCTGTTCTCATGAATGTTTGTGTGTCTGTGTGTACCACTGCGCAGGTTCCCCCATGACTTCACATTTCTGCGGAATGTTAATACACGTGCATAACGGCCTCTGTCGCCAACTGTCTGCCCATCACTTCCCCTCCACAATGTCAGTCTCCCGCTCACCCGCGGTTCTGTCTCTCCCTGGTATTCCACTCTCTCCTCGGGTGCTTTCTGTTGTCTTCACAATGTGTTGTTGGTACGTGTCTTTTCATCAAGTGTCACGTCTCAAGCCATCCTCACACCCAAGTTTAGTATCTCCCCCCTGTGCCCTGCCTCTCTTCTCTCTGTGCTCGTGCCTCTTTCTTCTTTGCGACATCTCACTCTGTGCCCTTCTTCGCCCTGTCTCTTCTTTGCCCCCTATCTACGCCAGTCTTTCTTTGGTGTCATGTTTTCTGTCTTTGTAGTCTTTTTTTTTTTTTTTTTACCCCCGTGGCTTTGTCACTTCCACTGTAATCTCACTCCCCCGGTCCCTCTCCCTCGGACTTGCCTATCCACCCTCTCTTTCCCCTGTACCATGTGTATCTCTCAGTCTACACTTTTACACAGGAGGGGGGTCGGGGGTCCCTTCTTTTTAGCAGTTTTACATATCTCAAGCTCGAGCCGAAGGTATTGGAGCGCTTTCCATTCGCACGAGTTACAATACACGTTAATTTTAGTTTTTTAGACATGGAGAGATTACATGATTTGCCCAGAAACACAGGATGTTGAGCTGACACCGAGACTGAATGGAGCCGCCCTCTGAGTTAAAGATGCACCCTTCCCGCCCTGGGGGTTTCACCAGGACTCAGCTTCTCTGCCTCCCTCCCTTCCCCTACACCCAGGACTATAAATCCCAGATTAGTAACCTTCCTCTGCTCGTGCTGAGATTCAATTACTATTTTTCTTTGGTCCCTGTTGGTTCTTCCATTTTACTTCTTCCCTCCTACCCCCCCTTGACCCTGTTGCTTCTTTGCTACTATCCCCTCCCATTGTCCCTGTTGCTTCTTCGCTATTGTCCCTTTTGCCTTTTCCCTCCCACCCTCCCATTGTCCCTGTAGCCTCGTCCCTCCCACCCGCCCATTGCCGTGTTGCCTCTTCCCTCCCACCTGCCCATTGTCCCTGTTGTTTCCTTCCTCCCACTTCCCACTAGTTGTCTGTGTTGCTTCTTCGCTCCCAACTTCCCTTTGTCATGTTTTTGCCTCTTCTTTCCTACCCTACTTTTGTCTGTGTTGCTTCCCGCCCACCGGCATAACAATAAATAAGCATTTGCAATGTAATAGGTCTTGCATTTACTCAAGTTTAAGCTATTGGCATTGTAAATGACACTGACTTTTATTGATGTTTTAATGAACATGTTAGTCTGTTATTTTGATTGAAAAAGAAAGTGGAGGGATTGAAGAGTGAAGGATTTTTTTTTTGGGTCAAAGCAGTAGGAGGAGGCTTTTGGATAAGTAAAAAGGGTTTTTGGAGGGGAAGAGTCAGAGGGAAGAGTTTAGAGAGGTTTGTTTTGGGGGATCGGTATAGTAAAAGAGGTGTCAGATGATGCAAGGAGGGGTAGAGTAGGAGAGAGTCTAGAAAGGGTTATTTTGGGGATCATAGTAGTGGTATGGGATTTGGGATATATGAGAGAGTGGATGTAGAGGCTATATTGATAGAAGTATAGGGTGAGAAGTAGGGTACTGCATTGGAAAGAGTAGTAGAAAGTAGTTTGAGAAGAGTCAGAATGTTGGGCTAGAAGATATATTGAGAGAAGTATAGGCTGAGAAATAGGGTAGTGCATTGAAAATGTCAAATTAGAAGAAAGTGATAAATATATAGATCCATAAGTATATTGAAAGTATATAGATGCATAAAGGAGGTAAGTATATGTAGATTAAAGATATTGACAGAGGTACAGGATGAGAAATAGGGTAGTGCACTGGATATGCTTTTTCAGGAGAAAAGTAACAGACACACAGATCCAAGTACATGGAGGTACATAGATGCACAATGGAAGCAAGTACATGTAGACCAAAGATGTGTTTTTTTTATTAAACAACATAATTATTCTACTTGTTTATACAAAGCAATACACAAAGATAGGTACATATCTATAGTGAAAATAAATTTTGGTGGGTATTACTGAATGGGAACATGGGCAGCATTTCTGGCCCTGGTCCCGACCAGGCTTGAACAGGCTCAAACAGGCAACTGTCCTTGTATTCTCCGCCCTTAGCTGAGACCCCCTAAGCCTTGGCCATTTATAGCCCTAGTAATCAGGTGACCCCCATTAGCCAATGGGAACCCTAACACTATCCAATCGCAACACTAGCCCTAAAATCTAGAGCCAATATGAGACCAGGACCTTACAGCCAATCGTTGCCCCAGTCCAAGCAACCAATCAGTTTTGAAAAAACCTGATCTCTACTTCCAATAGAGGCCCTAGCCCTACCAGTAGTCCCAACCCAAGTCCAAGCAACCAATGGCACAGGAAGCCCTAGTCCCTACTTCCAATAGAAAGCCTACCCTACTCTTAATCCCACACCTAGTCCAGCAACCAATCACACCAGAAGCCCTAATCGGTACTTCCAATTAAAGGCCTAACCCTAGCCCTTATCCCACCCTAGTCCCAACAACCAATAACATAGGAAGCCCTAGTCCCTACTTCAAATAGAAATCCTAACCCTAGCCCTCGTTCCAACCCTACATTGATTGAAACACAGACCCAGAAACCAATCAGAACCCTCAAATACCCAACCAATGAGGACACTAACCCTAATCCAAAAGAAACACTAGATACAACCACCAATCAATGTATACATATACTAAACAATAGAAGACTATATAAGGTCCCAGCTACCTCAGACAAGGTTTGCTGGCCAGGGAGATGGAAGCTGCTGCTCTATTTAGAAATCTCCTAGGAGACAGACAGGCTCAATCCACACTTTGGACTGCTGCAGGTAAGGGCCTAACAAACTTGTCCTTTAACAATACTGTTTGAATAAAACTTTACTCCTTCTCCTGGCCAAAAAAATGAAGTGCACAGTCCCTATTAAATACAGTTTAAACAGCACACAGCAGATTACTGCTGTCTCAGAGCACCCTCTGATGTAGAATATCCCTGTTGCTGGGGTGGGTGCAAGGGGGGCTGGGGTCACTGACTTGGTAACACAAAATGGTGGCTGGGGGTGCACTGCTTAACATACAGGTCTTAGCACAGAGCAAAGGAGAAATTTGGAGGGAAAAACTGGTATTCACGGCGAATGAGAAAAACTACAGAGTTTGTACTGCAAATCCCACAATTCAACAGGTTAAATGGAAGCAGTCCCAGGCAGGAAAAACCACAAGTTTAAACACAAAACACTTGATAAATTATGCAATCATGGGCAGGTTAAAACTAAACTACAATTTTAAACTGTAACAACCATAGGCAAAGACAGTTAAAGAAATGTAAAAAAAAAGATGATGCAATTACAGGTAGGGAAAATCGTTTTTTAGGGAAGAGACAGCACTAGTCTGCCTCCGTACCACTTCCTGGACTCTGCTCACTGCAATCTGGGGTACAGGTAGGTTACAGCTCACTAGATGGAGGAGAATTATTTGGGGTGCACCCAGCAAAGCCTTAAGGGGCCTGGGCAGGTGTGAGAGGAGGGCTCAGATTTGCTTGGAGCTGAGAAAAACCTAGGTCCTAGGTCTGCTGGCCTGGGGGTGGGGCTGTGACTGGGTAGCTGCTCTATTCAGAAATCTCCTAGGAGACAGACCGGATCAATCCACACTTTGGACTTCTGCAGGTAAGGGCCTAACAAACTTGTCCTTTAACAATACATTGTGGCAAGGAGGGACTGTGGACCAGAGAGGAAACACTCCATATCCATGGTTCATTTCTGAGTTATCTGCTTGTGTGGGCTATAGTGTGTTTTATATTTTTTTAAGACTACTGTTGTCAGAAATTGTAAAGTGATGTTTATTGCATTTGCCTTCTGGGTGAGTTCAAAACAGTTAGAATTGAACCTACATGAAACTGCTTGCTTTAGTAGTTGCGGTCACATGAAAATGGGAGGAAAAGTGGCTTATTAGGTGTTCAAACAGCCAGTTTGATATGAGGGGCAACATGTGTGCATGGGATTCCTTTCATATGATCAGTACTATAACAAGCATTGGCATAGCCAATAGGTCTCGCCTTTGGGACCTTATAAGTGTTTAGTTATCCAGCACAATATCCTTGGTGCAACAATATCAAGTGTTGCATGGCTAAACACTTATAAGGTCCCAAAGGCGAGACCTATTGGCTATGCCAGTGCTTGTTAATTTAGAACATTCTGCCCCTGTGGGTGGAATGTTCTAGTAGCTTTATAGGCCTTCTGCCTTAGGCTATACCTATTGTTTAAGGCCCTCACCCTCATTATATGCCATCGCCTGCAGCTTGTGCCTATAACTCAAGTTCAGGGCTTTTAACCGATGTAGTCCTCTGCAGCGGGCTATGAGGCTACAGTGTGGACGCCACTGACCTACTATTATACAATGCTCTTCTGCTAGCCACAAAACATCCACTTAGCTACCTAGTGTATCTTCCAACCAGACAACCATAACAGTTGAACCACTCTACAGCTTTCCCCAGAATACACTTGGAGCCTGTTTAGAGAAGAGCCCGATCTGAGATTGTGAGATGCTGCTGTTGCATCCATGCCCCGTCCTTAGCATTACGTACATACCTCGCCTCCTGTTGGCACAGAGTTACAAAGCGTACCAGTAAACAGGAATATGAAGTATGCTGAGCATGCTGACAGCATGTCCCTGAGTCAGTATAATCACACTTTCTCTATCAAAGAAGTGCAAAGCAATTTGAAAACTTGGGTGACGGGTCCAATAAAGAGAAAACGATGACTCTACATAATTGCTGAACATGTAAACAATGTTGGATTTATAAATGTTTAACTCGAATCTAGTTAAAAGAGTTGTCTACTCTGAAGAGCTCATCATAATTACAAATTAATCATTGGAAGATTGCCCCGCGTATTATGTTCATGTGCCGATGTTATGTAGTTTTTATGTAGCACTTCCATGGCCAGTTAGAGCTCTCAGGCAGCATTTGGGTCTGTGGTTGTGGTTTTTCACGGTGGTCCTTCTACAGGATATGGGGCGATGGGTGCGAACAGCCTTGGCCCAAGTGAATGCAGGCACGTGGTGTGTAGTGTGAGGTTTCGACCCCAAGACTGCAGCTTGTGAAAGAGAGAGGCTCAATACATTTATGAATTAAGACACTCTAAACATTGCCTTATTTCATGCCCGGCAAAAGCGTGAGGAAATCAGTGTCATAATGTCATTATTGTTTGCTCGAGACACGCACAAGTGTGTCTTAAGCCAGAGAAAAGCTTTAATAAAGAAGGCTGCGAGTGCAAGATGGAGTACACATGCTGTATGTAGTACACGGCTGAGGGGTGAAGGTAATTCTGGAATCGAGGAAGGGGCGACGCTAATTCTAGTAGCGGGAAGGGTCGGTGTGAATTCTGAAAGCCGGGAGGGTAAATGTGAATTCTGGGAGCGGGGAGGGGCGATGTGGAAGCGTGGAAGGGAGATGTGAATTCTGGAAGCCGGGAGGGGCATTTTATTTGAATATGGGATTAAAAAGTTTTTAGGTTATCTACGCAAGCCTGAATAATTTCATTCTAACCTTACTACAAAGAACTCAACCTTACACAACTTATATATAGGCCCTCACTCAGTGTGCTACATGACGATAAGCTCTCTTTTAAAAAAATATATATATTCTCCACTGAGTTTTTAGACACACTTGAACTAGCAGTAAGGGTATCTAACCACTCCCTTGTTTGTGTATAAACTCGAAAGTGACCAGAGAACGAATCGAAGCGCTCTTGAAAGCTACTCAATGAATAAATAACAAGCACTGAAATACAAGCGCGGCCCCGAAAGTTAATTGTGAGAGGGGGAGCAGGTGGTGAGCCCGCGAGTGGTGCGCGCGCTGGGGAGAGCAGTCTGCTCTTTTTCAAAGCACATACTCGTGCTTATGGCACGGTGCTGCGCACTCCCGCAAGGTGTATGACGTCACAGGCAGTATGTGCTTCGAAAAACAGCAGAATGACGGCTAAAGGTCCTCCTATGCAGCGCATGCGCGCTGCGTAGGCGAGACCTATAAAGGGGGTACTTGATGCTACAGGACATTATATTGCATGCTACCAGAGGGAAAAAAAGAAAAAGAACCTCACATGTTTGATCTTACATTAATCGTAATTTGACTGCCAAAAGAAACAACTTAAACTCAATCACATTATTTATCTCATTAATGCATTGTTTAAAGGAATACATTTTACAAATTCACTTATCTTTAGTTCACATTGAGATGGACAAACAAAATTCTTCATATCTGTTTAGCAAATAACTTCTGAATGTGCACTGTAGGAAATCTACCCTCTCTGCATGGTTCCCCAGATTCTTCTCCTTTTTCTGGCCTCTATTTATGTTGACTCAAGAACTCTGTGCACTTTTGGCCAAGCAGGAGTTAAGGGCCTCTGCTTCCCTTTTAAGCATGGTTAAATTTACTTATTCCTGATTGTCACATTTAACTTACCTGTAAGTCCCTAGAATATGGTGTAAAAAATGCGCGAGGGCCTGGAATTAAGTCCCACTTGTGGTTTGCTGCACCCATTATGCCAGCCACTATAGTGGCAATGCAAACATGGCTACATGCCTACCCCCTGTAGCCTTACTGCTGCAGTGTACAGCCTGTGGTGCGACCTGTCAAAAACCCATTTTGACAGGTAAAGATTGCCCTTTTAAATATTAGGAAGTCGCCCCTATGTAGGCTTTGTAACCCACAAGGCAGGGAGCATGGTATTCAAAAGTGGGATATGTAGAAAATTAATATTGCCATGCCCACACAGTAATAAGGCCCAAAAGCTATTTTCACTGTGCAGGCCTCGAAAAATCTACTAGCCCACTTGCAATGGCCAGTCAGATTTTATCAGGTCAAGCTATTTTTAGCACCTACTAGTTCGTTTTGGAGAGTGAACTTTAGCTGTAAAGGAACAGGTGTTCTGCATTCAGAAAGTAAATGAGCAATAAAGATGCCATTAGATCTTGTTTTTATCTTGACAGATTTGTCAGTTTGTCTTTTTATTACTAGATGCTGCTTGGAAAATTGAGTTTATTTTTCTTTCTCTTACTACAGTTAGAGGTTTTTCTCAAGTGAGCTGTCTGACAGTCGTGAAACAAAAACACAACATTTGAATAGCTTGTAAATTAATAGTACAAACATTTCAAAATATATCAGGAATTACGAAAGCACATTTTTTTGTAATTAAGAAATGTGATGCAAACAAAGATTTACATAGTAGCAAAACAAATCAGAACACTTTACTTGGTATTGTGCAATTGGCATATATTTGAAGAAACTCTATTTCCAAACACTATTGTTTGTACACTATATAGTTTTTATCAGTAAAACCACATCAATGGGAAATATTGTGCCATTTCAATTTAAAATCTGCTGATTGAAAATGACAGTGTTCTAGATTTTCATGCTTTAGTTATGTATTTATTAAGTGATAGTTTTTTTTTTTTTTGTGAAAATTTTATTGTGCAGAAAGAAGGTTTCAATCACGGGCCTACAACCACCAGGGCCGGCCGCTAGTAGGTAAAAGATCACACAGTGCAATAAAGATGACTGGCCCACCGGGGCTCCGCACGATACAGAAGAGCAGACTGCACATAGAGGAAATCAGGATACACCCTTTTAACATAAATAACAACTTAAAACAAAGGCGAGGCAAGAAAACATAAGATGGGCGTCGGGCCACAGCAGGGGCACGTCCATATCCGACCACCCGATGGCGGTCAAAAACAGGGAAACAAAGAGGTAGGGTGGGGGGGAGAGACGGGAATACAAATCTATACTCAGATGTGCCGAATAAGTAAGGAACCATCAAGGATCAGGGGGACATGGCGACATCAGACGTGTCCACCAGGGGGGGAGCACAAATACTTCCACGATACGCATTCCACTGCCCCCAAATTCTGTTCCAAGCCCCGGGCTTACCACGAGCCACATAAACAGTCTTTTCCCTGAACATGCACCAGTCCATGTTCTCCTTCCAGACAGACACGGTGGGGGCCCGCTGCGAACCCCAAAGCTGCGCTATGTCCCTCTTTGCTATCATGTTCCCCAGGGAACCCCACCGCGTCTGGGCAGCATTATAGTCATTGGGCTCCCACACATTCAGCACACAACGACGCACCTCCGGCAACAGCGTGACCCCGGTGACTCGCCCCATAACCTCATGCACCTGACGCCAGTATTCCACCACCTCGCGGCACTCCCACAGGATGTGGAGAAAGGTGGCACTGTGCCCACAGCCACGCTTGCAGAGCCCGTCCTCAGAAAACCCCATCGAGACCAAACGGGGGCCCGTCACGTAAACGCGATGGAGGATCTTAAGCTGGACCAAACGGAGACGGGCCGGGATGGCCACCTCCTTAGGAGATGACAGCGCGGACTGCCAGTCCTCGTCGTCCAACTCAACTCCATCCCCCGTCCATACCTCCCGTAGACGCACCAAGAGGTCAGCCCGATTATTTATCAACTTTTTATATATCAAGGAGATAGTACTATCGGGAACGTGACCGTCGAGTATGCGGTCCTCGAGGGGCGAAGAAACAGGGACCGTGGACCCTTCCCCAAAGACCGAGAGCAGGGCATGCCGAACCTGGGCGTAGCGAAAAAACTCCCTCTCACTAAGCTCATACTCGCTCCGGAGCGCCGCGAAGGTCTTGACCGCGCCTTTAACCCACAGATCCCCCACTCTGCTAATACCGATCGTGTCCCAGTGCTCAAAGCCTTTCGTCGTCCAAAGGCTCCCCAGGCGGTCTGAGGCAAACAGGGGAGTAGCACACGTTAAACGCTCACCCCACCCCATCGCAACATTCGCCGCCTTCCACACCCTCACCGCAATCTTGGTAGGGCCCGTGAGGGTACCACCGGCAGATCGGGAATAAAGCGCTCTGTTATAATTACCGCCGGGAAGCAGGAATTTATCCATCTCATACGCCGGGTTCAGACCAGGAGCATACGTGGCATGGTTAATTGCCGACAGTTGGGAGGCCCAGTAGTACCGTCTAATGTCAGGAAGCGCGATGCCCCCGTCGTACCAGGGGAGGGTAAGCTTTGCCAAAGCGATACGCGCCCGCCCATCCCAGACCAGTCTCCTCTGCTGGCTCTCCACCTCCCGAAAGTAGGCCACCGGGATGACATCAAATGAGTTCTGTAGTGCGTAGAGAAATCTGGGAAGGGACATCATTTTAAACAGGGCCGCGCGACCAAGCGGAGACAGGGGCAACCTACACCAACGCGCCGTATCCACCCTCAAACGTCGGAGTGGAGACAGGAGGTTCTGCTCATAGCGGACCGCCGGGTCCAACGAAACATACACCCCCAGGTACTTAAAGCCGGATGAGGACGTTTGGATAGGAAGTAGAGGCGGCAAGACGGGAGGGCCACCGGAGAGAGGGTACACACAAGATTTGGACCAGTTAATTATCAAACCCGAGTTTTTCCCAAAGGAGGTGAGGACATCAAAGAGAACATTGAGTGACTGTCGCGGCGAGGTGAGGTACAGAAGTATATCATCCGCGTACAGCGAGACCCGATCCTCGAAGCCCGGAGCCCACCGGATCCCCCTGATAGAGGGCTCCCAGCGGAGCCAGGCGGCGAGCGGTTCTAAGGCCAGAGCAAAAAGCAGAGGGGACAACGGGCACCCCTGCCTAGTGCCCCTCCCGAGAGCAAAGGGCCTGGAAGCCCGCCCATTGACAACCACCTGAGCCATTGGTCCGGCATAAAGAAGCTTCACCCAGCTAAGAAATCCCTCCCCAAAGCCAAACTTCTCCAAGACCGCCCAGAGGAATGGCCACTCGATGGTATCAAAGGCCATGGTGGCGTCCAATGAAACCAATACGGCTGGTTCAGAAAAGTATTTCGCCCTAGCTAGGACACCGTGCAGACGCCGCAGATTAAGAGCGGTATTACGGTGGGGGATGAAGCCGCATTGATCCGGATGAATCAGATCACAGATAACGCTCAGCAAGCGGTTGGCGAGGACTTTAGCCAGGATTTTGGGTTCTGCGTTTAAGAGGGAGATAGGCCTATATGAAGCACAGCGGTCACGTGGTTTACCCTCCTTAGGAATCACGACTATAGTCGCCAGACGCTGGTCGGCGGGAAGGGAACCCCTCTCGTTCGACTCCTGAAACATACGACGAAGGAAGGGCGCGATTTTATCCGGGCGTAGTTTGTATAGTGTTGGCAGGCCATTAGGGCCCATGGCTTTGCCCGAGCGAAGGGAGCCAATCGCGGCAGCAATCTCATCGACGGCCAAGGGGGCATCCAACCGCTCACGGTCCTCGACGGATAAGCCGGGCAGGACAATATCCCGTAGTAGAAGACGAGAGTCGTCTTCATCTCTGTCAGACACCGGGGAATACACCGTCCGGAGGTGGTCAGCAAAGCACTCCACAATCTCGCCAGGCTCAGTCACACACACTCCATCCGCAACCCGGAGCTCTGGGACCACACGATTCACTCTCTCCTTCCTATCCAGCCAAGCAATCAATTTACCAGCCTTGTCTCCAGCATCATACAACCTACCCTGCTGCTCCCTATACATGGTCCGGGCAGCGTCAGTAACAAGGGACTTATACTCGAACTGTT
This sequence comes from Triturus cristatus, assembly GCF_964204655.1. Classification (NCBI taxonomy): domain Eukaryota; kingdom Metazoa; phylum Chordata; class Amphibia; order Caudata; family Salamandridae; genus Triturus; species Triturus cristatus. The sequence goes on from NC_140588.1 coordinate 794,321,194, forward strand.
TCAGGCTGAGGGCATGTAGCCCATCCGGAGAGACACCCGTCTCCAAGGCCGCCTCCAACCCCAAGATGTCGGTCTCCAGCTTCTCCACCTCCTCCGTCTTAACCTTCTTAGCCGCCACAATCTGGGATAGGGCATGCCCACGGAGTACTGCCTTAAAGGCTTCCCACAGGGACACTGCGGACATCACCGACCCATCATTCTCAAGGAAGTATTGGTCAATCGACTTGACCAGACTATAGCGGATCGTGGGGTTCCGCAGGTACCAAGGGTTAATAGGAGCGATCCGCCCAGCAGACCGCGTCCCAGCGTCAAAAAGCAACCACAGTGGGGAATGATCAGAGATACCCCAGGCCAAATGCTTAACCTCTCGAATCCGGGCAGTCTGGGCCGCGGGCATAAGAAAGTAATCCAATCTGGAGAGACTCCCATGCGCCCCCGAATGAAAGGTGTACTGACACTGTGTAGGATGCATTAACCTCCAGCAATCGACCAGACCGAAGGTCTCCATGAATCTGCCAAGCCACGCCTGCGCAGCAGGGAGGGCCCTGGGCGGGTGGCGATCCCGGTCGCCCGAGACCACCGAATTGAAATCCCCACCCATAAGCAGAAGACTGTCAGGAAGCTCAAGCAGCATTCGACCCAAATCTGAAAAGGTGGAGTTCTGGAGGCCCGGGGGGACATAGACAGAGACCAGGGAAAGGGACTGCCCCTCCCACCGCCCAGTCAAAGCCACATAGCGCCCTCTGTCGTCCGGGACTACCCTGGTGATTTCCAGCGGAAGTGAAGATCGCAGGAGAATGCCAACCCCTCTAGAGCCAGTGGTGAAACCAGAATGGGCAACGAGTCGGTACCCCCCCCTGTTCATGGCATGACAAACGTTACCCACCAGATGCGTCTCCTGTAAAAACACCACATCAGGAGACATACGTCGCAGATACTGCAGCACAACACCCCGTTTGATACGGTCCCCCAATCCATTGACGTTCCATGACATCAACCTCAACCCGTCTCCCCCCATCCCCTCCAATCGATCAAGGGTCCCCCAGCAGATAGCGCAACGCCCAAGACTAGAACAGAACAAATACCTCGCATGAAAAACAAAACACACAAATCAAAACCCCCCAACCCCCCCCAACTACCAACTCCCCCCACCCTGCACCCCTGCGACCCAAAAAACCACCCCAACTTGCAGTGTGCCTGTCGCCCCATAAACCCCATTCTACGGAAAGACCCCGGAGGAGGAGAGGGACCCGTCCCCAGCCGCCCCCCACATAGATCATAATGAAACAAAATGCAAAAGAGAAGGTGAACCCAGCCGAACAGTACAGAATGGCAAAATCAAGGACCAAAGTCACTCCGAGGGAGACCCGCCACCCTCGGTACCAGGAGAGGGCCCAGGCCGGTCCCCGCGGCCTGGCAACGAGTCAAGCCAGTCACTCACAGTCGCGGGAGAGTCAAAAAAGATTGTCCGATCTTCGTGCTCCACTCTGAGCCTAGCAGGAAAAAGCATGGAGTACTTGAGACCCAGGTCGCGGAGGCGACGCTTTACCCCCTGGAAGCCCATCCTTTGCTTCTGGACAAGTTGGGTGAAGTCCGGAAAAAAGTTAATAGACGCATTCTCATGGCGGACCGGGCCATGGGCCCGCGAGGCCTGCAAAATCACATCTCGGTCTCTGTAGTAGAAAAGTTTGGCAACAATGGGCCTCGGGGGGGGCCGCGGCCGACCGCCCGGAACTCGATGGGCCCGCTCCACGGCAAAGAACTTACTCAGGCCGACGGGGGCAAGATGCTTGAGGATGAGCTCTTCCACCAAGAGATCCACCGGGTGGTTGTCGGAGGACTCCGGGACGCCCACGACTCGGACGTTATTGCGGCGGGCCCGTCCCTCAAAGTCCTCCAGCCGCCGGGCCATCAGATCGCTGGGCGACTTGAGGTCGCCGAGAGTGGCCCGCTGGTCCCACACATCCGTAACCAGGGTGGACGTCCGCACCTCAAGCGATTGAACCCTCTCGTTGGTCTTGGAGAGATCCGCCCGAATCAGTGCGACATCAATAGCCACCGTGTCGATTTTACGGGCCAAGGCCTCGTATTGCGTAGCAATAGTCTCCTTGATGCCGTTAATGGCGCCCATAATGTCCTGCAGGGACGGATCCGAGGGCATGGACGAGCCACCACCAGCCTCGTCCGAGGGGGCTCCAGCCGCTCCAGGGGACCCTCTTCCTTGAGTATAGCGGTCCATGTTGTTCGTCTGGACCGGACCCCCACGGAGGGATGTCTTAGTCTTACGCCCCTCGGGGCCCCCCCTGCCACCCATGAGAACCACGCTCACCAATGGGGACCGCCGGCCCAGCGTCAAGGGGGTGCCGGCCACTCAGTCAGACGCCGCACCAGATACCGTGGTGCGGCCGGGCGATGAAACAAAAATCAACGGACACACTGGTGGCAAGCGGAGACGAGGGCATCCAGCGGAGATAAACACCCAGCCGCTCCAATCAGTGACGATCTCCAGCCCCTCAGGGATCCAAAAGTGAAACCGAAAGTAATGGAGCGGCCCCTGGCACAGATCCGCTGCCGCTGTTGTTCAATTACACCCCGGCTCCACAGGTCACCCTCGCACCGGGCACAGCCATCGATTGGGCCTCGAAAGTTCCAACCACCGTAGATCAGGATTCCCAGGTCCGATTTGGTTTCTGAAAGAAGGTCCACGCTCAGCCAGAATTCGCCTTCCAGATTCCGTCAGCCAAGTCAGGATAAATTCAGGATAAATTCCGAGGAGCGGCAAGGGTCCGGGGAGCCCTGTGCTCACGCGACCATCTTGGATGCGCGCTAGGCTCCTCCCCCTAAGTGATAGTTTTTAAACATGTTTTCGGAAACATTCTTGTCCTCACCCTAATGACAATGCTGTTAATGAACTAAGAGGCAAGTCAGGGGTCATGTGTATCCTATATGTGGCTAGCTTTTTATTATATATGGAGTAAAAGTTTAGTTTATTAAATTGAACAAAATTATTTTTTTGTGCAGCAGACATGCTGAACTCGCATATTTGAAGGTGTACTCATATATGATAATGGAGAAAATGACAGCTCAGTGAATTAAAATATTTGCCCATGATCACATCATTTGAAACCAGTTTATGGGTCAAGAACATTACAATTAGGTCGAGTAGAATACTTAAGTCACTAGACCTGCGGTAACATTCTAATGATTTTCTGAGGCCTGCTGTGGCAGACCTTAACTGTACAAAACCAGAGTACAGATTTAAATAAACATACTTCATCTCGGTAATGGGACCAGCTAGATATATAATTAAGCTTCTATTTTTAATAGTTACTAAAAATCAGATTCAGTGGTGTAGTTGGATTTGTAGTAGATATTAAAAGAAAGTAACTTTTACCCTTACTAAAGCTCCTGAAGGCTAATTTGCATGAACTCTCCAGCAACTCAGCCTGTGCATGGCCTGAATGAGGTGAGCAGTTCCTCTAAGGAGCTACACAATAGGTCAGCTTGATAGACAGATTTACCTCAATAGACATGCATGACTCTTCTGAGCACAGCCGAATATTCAGGGTGGGGCCTGTAGACATCCTGTTGACACAACAGTATCAATGCAGTGCACCCCAAGGCACCCTCCTCATAACACTTTTTGAACCTGCGGAAGAATAGAAGAGCACTGGACCTTTTGTCTGTGATCTCAAAAGAGGCCCTTGAGGACTGGACTTGCTTCCCCTCATACCCAGGACAAAGAAGTGGACTCCAAGGCTCAGTTGGCTGACCTCCTGTCTGGCTAGACACAACATGCGTCAGGAGGCTTTTTCCTAAAGTGCCCAGCTGACTAGTGGCAACTGGACTTGGACTGGACTTTGTTGTTGGCCTCTGCTTGAGAGTCTCTAAGTACCCTCCCCTGAGATCCTGGTGGTTTTCAACATGTACTCCTGGGTCAATTTCAATGTTTTTCTTTAGAAAAGTGAAGAGTCCCTTTCTGAGTTGGGGCATAACACAGTTTTGGAACTTTTTGACTTCCATACTCATCACCATTTCTTTTTATTGGAATTTTGTCATTTTGTTGTTGTATTGTCTATTAAATTTTGCTTTATTTTTCTTATTTTTGGGGAACTTTTATTACTTCATTATTGACTTTATTACTGTTTTGGTACTGCATGTATACTTTACTGCCATAAGCGAAGCCTGTCTGCTCTGTGCCATAGCTACCAGGCAGTTGATCTCAGGTTAATTTAGTGAGTTTGAGAGCTCACCCAGATAAGAGTTGTGATTATTGCTTGAGGTGGGCTGTCGCCCACCCCGTAAAATAATCCAATTTCTTACAAGCACCACCACCACCAGTGAATTGAAAGAGTGTTAAATGGAGGAAAATCTTCTGGAGCAACATTTCTGGAAAGTAGATTCTTTTTTTTTTTAAATCTCTTCATGAAAAATTTGTGATGTAGAGACAATAACACTTGCAACGATGCCTTGAACACAGTAAGGACATAATAACTCAGTACTTTAGGTAGAGAAGGACTGTAGGAAGGTGGAATCTGACTGCATGGTTACCCCCATTTTTTACCTGGTGTTTTGCTGGTTTTCAACTTAGTTTGACTGGGATCCTGCTAATCAGGACCCCAGTCTATCTGCTTTCTCCCTAAATTGGTTGTTCATGTACTTTAAGTACACTTCAGATTGGATTCTGGGGTACGCTTATAAGTCCCTAGTATATGGTATACCATATACCCAGGGCATAGGTACCCCATGGCCTCTCAGGGGCTGCAGCATGTATTATGCCACCCCTGGGAGACCATTCAAAATGACACAACAGTTCTGCTACAGCAGCCTGTGTAAGGTGGTGTATGCACCCCTTACTTAGATATAGGTTCACTATATCTATCCATATCACTGCACATAAAAACCTATCATTCACCCCTATGGAAGGCCTTATCAATCCTGAAGGCAGGGTGCTGGGTTTTATGTGATAGGGTGCACCTGCATGAGCAGAGCCCCTCTGCAGCCTTCGGAACCTCTATTCCGGGGTTGTTTGTAATGCAGCCATACCATATACTCTTAAGTGCATTATAACCTCGCAGTAAATGCTTACTTTAAAACAGCTGCATGGAAACATGTTGTGTTTGGTGTCAAACGCCTTGGAATCATACCTCCACACCAGTAACTGGTGTAGGAGGTATGATTCCACCCTACTAGAGGGAGAAACATGACAGCACCGGTACACCCGGTACCAGCTTCACAGACCCTGGCATCACAAAATGGATGCTGCCAGCCACAGACATGAGTCTGCCCTCCTGCTGCCGGACAAAACTCCAGCAGGGAGACGGCTGGACAATAGGTTTCCAGTCACAGGGACGTGTGATCACCTCCCAGACAGGCTTTAGTGTATTGGGTCTGGGTGGGTGCACTCCAAGAGTGCTTTGATGTCTGCACTGGGGGCACATTTGGTGTCTCTGTGCATAGTCCTGCTCAAACCGGTTGCAGGGGCTATCAGCCCCTGCTCTGGCACGAAACTGGACAAAGGACATGGGTGTGCCCCCCCCCCTCTGTCCTGACCCTCCCATAAGTGAGTCCCCAGAGTTTGTCCCACCCCTTCCTTGGATATAAAGTAGGAACCCCTGGCTACAGGACTTTAGATTTACCTGGACGAAACTCTGCTACAGAATCCCAGAACTTCAACTATCTACACGACGTTGGACGACCAAAGAATCTCCCTTGGAGTAAAGGAGTTACTCTCCTGCAAGGCAGGCACCAAAGACACATCTGTCCGGTTGGCAACTACGCAGCTCCTGAAGGACTCTGAAAATTTTGCAACACAGGAGGTGGGCTTCCAAGCTTCCCCGAGGCCAAACTGTGCTCTCAGCAAACATGAGATCCAAAGTCCTCGTGGGGACCGTGCAACCCAAACCCCTGGACACGTGCACATTTGCAGCATCATATGCTTTTTGGCGATCCCTGAGGCTGTGCTTTGGGTTACTTGTAGTCCAGACCCCAGGCAGTGATTCCACCGAAGATTACTGGCCTACACTCCATGAGTGTCTCGTGGGCTGGTATTTAGTGATTCCTCTCGAAGTCCCTTCGCGATCCCTTGTCCGTCGACTTGTGGGTCCCTGAGAAGGGTACTTTAACTTTCAGTGGGCTTACCTGGTTGCTCCAGACGTGCCCTGACTCTCCATCGCTTGGGGAATCCACAGGACCTTGCTGGTCCACACCAAAGCCTTTTTACTGTCACCGTGTGGGCTGCCGTTGCCAAGGCCTGTTGGTCTCCAATCTGGACACCGACCCCCCAGCACTGGACATCCTTCGTGGGACAGCTCGCCTGCAGACTTTGGTCGTTGTCGATGTCTCCTGGTCCCTGTGGCAGTGGAGTCAAGCTTCACCTCTTCATACCTGAAACACCCGACATTGGTGGGCATTGGTCTACCGTGCCCCTGGTCACCTTGAAGTGACCCAGACTCTGTCCCCTCTGCTTTCAGGTACTTCACATCTCCGATCCAGGCTTAGATCACACGGGACACTTTTCCTCTTAACGGCAGCAGCACTTTGCAGCATCTCACAATAGAAAACTATGACAATTCCCGACACCATTTGACACCTATGCACCCGGCTTCCCTGGGTTAGGTAACACGAGTACTCCGGTGCTCACATGGGTGCTGGCCTTAGAACCTTCTAAGTTTGAAAGGGTTTGCTCCAAGTCCTCTCCTAAGTGTCCTTAATCTTTAAAATTCCAACCGCGACTTTCCCATAGGATTGTACAGAGCTCGCGGCTGTGTTCTCACACTGCACGCATCCCCCGTGGGTCCTCTGTCTCTACCTTGGGTGGTTCCTTGGGGTCCCAGCGATTCTACGTGCTCTAGGCACTGTGTCTAGTCAAGTCGTTGTTCTTATACCACTTTCTTAATATATGGTTTGGTCTCCCCCTGGGGCCCATTGTATATTGTGCTATTTACTGTCGTTCTAGGGCTTTCATATTGTGTATCTTGTTCTCTATTCTCATAAAGAGGTTAGTAGAGAGTGTTTATTAATAAATACATATATTTCATATACATACCTTGTGTTGTCATTCAGGAGGTTATAATCTGGTAAACCAAGCTGCTTTACATTCCTTTGAGACTTAGCCTGAAGGCTGCTCTCCATAGCTACCACTAGGATAGCTTTCAATAAAGGTTATCTTTAACCAAATCATCAATCAGGGTTGTTTGGACTGGTACAAGGTGCCCACTTTAATTAGCGGACAGCATATACTAGGACAACTTCTCACAAGGACCACTATAGCTGATGAAAACAGCTGCATGCATCACTCAGAATGCGGTGGAAGGCAATGTGCTTAGAAATAGCGGTAGAGTACTAGTGCATTATCGTTGAAAGACCCTCTCTCAACAACATAACAAAGAGGGGAGAAATGAAGAACCAAGAAAACATGTGCATTTTGCATCTGTATTCAGAAGGGCTACAGGACGATCTAAGGCACAGAGTGAGCTATCCTTACCTGGTTTCGGGATCAAGGAGATCTCCGTCTCAGACATAGTGGGGGTAAAGCCCGAGGCAGCTGTGAAGGTGTTAAATCGGGCTAACAACCGGTCCTGAAATTGAAGAAGAAACCTACAATAGAATGCTTCTTCCAGACCATCTGGTCCTGGGGTTTAACTGAGCGGGTGGCATTTCTTATTTGGTTAATAAGCTGCCATGATAAGGTCTGGCCACTGTGATCCAGTGGGGCTTTCAGCTTAAGTATAGTAAAAACATTCTATAAGGGGCTTTATAAATCTTGCAATATTTTGGCTCAGGGTTAGAAAACTATACATTTTCCTTGGACTTAACCCATGCACTAAACCAACTTGAACTGCAGGTAGCTGCATTGACATCTATGTCTCCCACACATCTCAAAGGCTTTTTGAAGACTTCTTCTAGTTCTGCTAGTCAACGTTTGAACATAATGTACTGTTTGTCAAAGGAAAAAGTGGGAGGTGGTGATTTCTTCCTGTCGCCCCAAAGTAGCTCAGCAGTACCTGACCTGGAATCTGGACCATGGTCTTTGCCGTTTCTGGACATTATTCCTTATGAATCTGCACCCACTAAATGTTTTAATAGCAATCTGGTCAAATTTTGGAGAAAAAGGGAAAGTATGTAATCTGAGTAACATGGGTGTTCAGGAACCCACAGAGCCATGGTTAGGCAGCGAATGCTGAGCGAGGGCGTAGCTTTGAAGCAAGTGTGACTACAAGCGTCCCTCCCCTACCATGCATAGCTCATGGGGCAATGTTAGAATCTTTGAAAATTGAATTAAACCAATTTACCAAATAGGTAGTACTGAGTCAACATACCAATTGGGTATTGTATGAACACATGTAAACAAAACCTTGAATAGACAATGTAATTTTATCAGTTGTAATTCAGGAGTGGTAACAAGGGATCAATTTAGTTGGTCCTGACAAAAAGCCGCAGGGAAGGCTTGAAACATGTAGACCTGGAGCAAACACATACATTATATGGTGCACCTCCAATCACCCCCTTTTAGGTCTCGCCTAGCGAACGCAGCGCATGCGCTGCTTCGCCTTGGCGAGACTATTGTTGGTGGTTTTGCTAGCTAAGGGAGACAAACCATGTGCGCGCACGGACAGGCGATGTGCACGTGCATGGCGTCTTCTCTCTAGCGATATTAGCTTTCACACGCTCCCAGCGCTCTCACTTTCATGTGCTTCATTTAGCTTTCAGTTTCACTGCAACTATACAAGGCAGCTTCAGAGCGGTGCCCGGCGCCGGACAGCAGATGTGCACACGCACGGCGTCTTGCCCGGCTCGCGGGCTTCAGAGCTATGCCCGGCGCCGAACAGCAGATGGGCACACGCATGGCATCTCGTTTTGATAATGGGGCAGTCTGCGAGGGTGAACATGCTACGGAATGTGAGTATGTTGCTGTTGTTAGACAAGCACGTGCTGAGCATGTCTGTGAATTGCTGCTGATGTAATTTTGAGTGGGTGGACACTGACCTGCTTTTTGGGTGCTATTGAGTTCTGTTTTTTTGTCCCGTGAAAATCACCTCGAAAGTACCTTCCTTCGAGTGTCTGTCTTGGAAACTGGATTCTGAAGTCCGCGTTGCAGGAAACAAAAGCGACTCTTAAATGAAAACGAAACTTTCATAAATACTTACGGTTTCGATATGACTGCTCGCCCAACAAAGTTCAATGATGTTTTTAAAGCTCTAAAGACAGAATCAATCTCATAGCAAAGTTGGACTACTGTAACACGTACCACAAGCCAGTTGTTTTTTTATTGTTTTTTTTTAACTGGATTAATCTGGGACTTTCCATTGAAATGCTTTGAATTAAACATTGTTTTTCAGGGCCACATCATGGATTAGTACCGGTAATTAATGGTGGAGATAAATTGAAGCGCCAAATCTTCACTGCTCCAACAGTGAGACTCGCTCCCTTATCATTATAGCAATCACACCTCGACTGAACAAGTGTTTTGTGTAATCTGCCACTGCACCGTAGTGCTGCGTGGTAGTTTTTGAAAGTTTCCCTGCGTAGCTTTGGAGGACATGATCACGCTGACGATCGTTTCGAGTAACAAGCATTTGCAATGCAATCGGTCTCGCATTTACGCGAGTTTAAGCTATTGGCATTGTAAATGACAATGCCTTTTATTTAAGTTTTAAAAACGTAAACAAAAATAAAAGGCATTGTAATTTGTAATGTGAACAGCTCAAACTTGCGTAAATGCGCGACCTATTGCATTGCAAATGCTTGTTTAACAATACCAGCCACAGGTTTAAATAAAGTTTAGGCTCCTAGTGGCCAGGTATTTTTGAGACTTTTTTCACTATCTCACTGACCCTTCCACTCCTATTTTTAGTAATATATCCCACACCTTCCAAAAAGTGCTCCCACGTCCCGTCAGTCGCAGTTCGCCCGTCCCTCAGCAGGGCGGGAAGAACCCGATGATGAAGCATGCCACCAAGGGGCCTTTTAGTGGGTGAGGGTTATTTTTAGGGAATAACGGTACATCTGGGATGATATCAGTTTTTACTTTCTAGTGGATATCTCTTGATTGTTCTATATCGTACAGGAGGCAAGGTCCACTACGTACCTCTCTCACCCTCATTTGATTACCATAGTTCAGAAACTTAATCATGTGTTATTTGCTCGCCCCTAACTGACCCTTAATCGCCACCACTTTTTAAAGCAAATGTTTTTAAAGAATAATATTAAATCAGTTGCAGCTGCATGAGAATTCCTTTATCACCCAAGTAATGAAGTTATTTGTACAAAAGTCTTATTTATTTTATTTTTTTAAATATGTTTTTATTAACAACATGAGACATAGTGACCGCCAAGTTACAGTAGACATCGCAGTGTGGTAATTGCACATTCATAGAAGTATCCAGATACACAACATGTGGTTTATCAAACCTATTCTATATGCAAGGTATCTGATTGTGGGAATTGATCACTGTCATCTGGAGAGAATAGGAGGAGGGAGAGGCACAGGAAGGGGGAGTGGGGATAAGAGGAGGGAAAACAAAGGTATAACAGTGTGAGAGCTCTACGGTCTGTAGGGCTTGCACAGGATCCACATATGGATCTGTCCCATCAGCAGCAAGGGACTACACTGCGGCCAGTCCTGTGTAAGTGTAATTGTGCAAAAGTTTTTTATTTATTTTTTATTTTTTATAAAGGTTTCATGAATTCCTATTAATTTGGATTGAAGCTTGCTGCTATATTTTAGAGTTTATCTTGGTAATATGAATATCAAGGAATTTAATCATGTGTTATTTGTTTGCCCTGCACTACTCCATTTCGCCATCTCATCCTAAGTCCAATGTTTTTAATACTATATCAGCTGTGGGGGCAGGGGAACTTTTCAATTTACTCAAAAAATGAGGTTACGTGCACATAAAGTCAAACAATTATTTGTTATTATCTTTATGTGCTTGCTGTTATATCTCGTTTTTATGTGGCCCTCTTTTGAGTTCTAAAACATAAATATAGGATTGTGGATGTGGGAAAAAGGGAGCTCAGATTAGGAAACATAGAGTGTGATGAAAAACACCTATATCCATATAGTGCTTATGGAGTGCATACTGAAGAGTTGAAAGGGGAAACCATCCTCCAGGAAAAGGGGGAAAATCTGTAAGAAGAGCAAGTAAAATAAATGGATTTCTAAAGGAATGAGGTCAAGAAAGTGCACTTCCATACCTCGTCTTGTAAAAGTTTAAGGATATGTTGTGCATGTACCTTTATCTTTCAGGAAATGGTGATACCAACCTCTTGCCCATGTGGTTGATTCCACTTAGCTCATTGTGGGGTTCTCCTGTTTTTTGCTTCAAGTGAAGCTGATATATATGATACAGAAATGGCCATGTAAGTGAAGAGGCACCTACCCCCTTTAGGATGCTGGTACCGCACCGAACTTCACATCAGGAATTATTCTCCATTCTCTACAAATGTCACTGAGATACCTGCTAAATGGAATGATTAACATGTTGTGAAGATCAGGAAGAATTTGGGAAGACTCCTGAAAGAAAAAAACATTTTGATACCTCTCCCTCTACACAGCTGTCCCAATTGTTGTTGGATTGCACTGGCAAAGTTGATACATATTTAATTATTTTTACCAGTGCTCAAGTACTTTTGAGTAAATTCCTATGACACATAAAGGATATGCAAAAACAAACTAGCCAATGGGAGTAATGTTGTTCCTTTTTAGTTTGCTCATGATTGAAGTTTCGTTCATGTTACTGGCTACTGAGCATCATATTTTGCTGTTAGTGCTAGGCTATGACTGTTTCCTGACCTTAGATGAATGCCTGGGGGCGGTGGGGATGAGAAGTTAAATGTTATAGTTAATGTCTCAAAGATGCTCAAATGGACTGCTAAGGTTCTTTTTCTTGGAGACATGTTTGACTGCAATAAATTGAGAAGAACCACACGTATGTTCTAGGAGAGCAAGTGCAGGAAGCACTTGGAATTTAGCTCACATTTTTAACAGTTTTGTTGTATTTTGTAACTGGAGTACTCAGAAATTGCTTCCAATGCTCAGTTGCCAACAGAAGTCTTTAAAGATTAAGGCAAAGAATAGGTTTGCAGCTTGTATGTGTATTGTATGAAAAGCAGGAGGCTCCGCAGTTGGCCCCAAGGCAGCTTTAGGGAGAAGCAATCTGCACAGGAAGGAACAAGAGAAGGTGGGCACAATATCTGGTCTTCCAAGATGTCCAGCATCAGAGAATGGCCATATTTTAGCCAGGCATGCAAGCAGGACAAGGTGTTAGACCAGAGGAGATAATCAGATGCAGGCCCTTAAAGGAAACAGGACCAATCGGCAGTATCCATCTTAATTAGGTTATGATTGAGCCTCAACTCAAAACAGTAAACAGCGCTGTAAAAGGGAACAAACCTCTAAACATGAGCAAGCAAGAACGACAATGCAAAACTATATGGATATTAAGGACATCCAAGAACACCACCATTAGACAATAGTTCATTTAGTTGCACACTCCTGATGAATAAACATTTACTATAAAGAAGAGTTAGACTCTGGTGTGGGCCTTCGATTGATAACTTCTATATCTATAGGGTAAATTTTGTGGTTGTCAAAAAATGGAAATTCCACCAACAGAAGTACATGTATATCATTGTGCACATGCCAGACAAAGGACACAGTCCGGCAGTATGGATGTAACAAAACCCACTTGTCCTGGCCAATAAAGTCATGAAAATGCACTTCAGTTGTAATTGATGATAACACACAAAGTGATCCCAGCACTCACTCAGTGACATACTCACGACCAGGAGTGTTTTATATGTTGTCAGAAAGTTGTAAACTCTTAGACTTAACCACTTGCCATTTTTTTAAAGTCAGCTTTGTGAATCTTAGAAACATTGAAAGTAAAAACAAAAAAAAGAAAAACACAAAAGGGGCCCTTTGGTCAAGTGGGAACATGCATTTTGTTACTCACAGTGGGTCTGGATATGCACACATGAATGCAATGCTGGGCCAACCACCAGCGAATTGAGAGAAAGGCAGAGCGAGAATGAAGACAACTGCATTTTTGTAGATCACCCCGTAGTCTTCCTTTCCCATATGCCTGGTCGGCCATGTGAAGTGGGAAGGGGAAAACATGGTAATTTCAGGTCTATGTCTGCTTTAATTGCCCGTGCACCAGCGCTTATTGAGCGTGTTGCTTTATAGGCCGAGAAAGGGACATGTCTTTTTGGCCCAGGTGGGTTTGTTACATCCACCAGGATGGAGACTAGGTCCCACATACAAGGATCATTAAATGTAAGCATATGCAAGTATCAATGCGTCCTGCATGTTCCCCATCTGAATACTGTGTCTGCGTGATGTGTGGGACTGGTTGGCCATCTTAGATCTGCTCTTTGTGCTTCCGGGATGTGCCCCTGCCTTGTCGTGTAAGCTGTTTGGGTTTGGGTTTTAGTCAGATGATCGATGTAAACCTTTCTTTTGACAGGCTGGTTGGAAGGAAAACCATGCAACGTTCATGAACGAGCTGAAAAACCTTCAGGCTTCAGGACTGACGACGCTCGGGCAGGCACTAAGATCATCCTTTGATCTCTTAAATGTGAACAGATTAGTGTCTGGAATCGACAATTATGGACAGGTGAGCATCTGTTCTATACTGACACTTGATAAACGTCCGTTTTGTAAAACATATTTCAGTCCGGGGGTGGGTGATGAGCGATTGAGGATAAAATGTAAATTTAAAATGTTTATAACAGTAGGTTGCAGTAAGATACAACAAGCTTTGGCTCTTATTCTCCTGTTACCGACTGAAACTGGAATTCTGAGCAATGCAGTCGCAACCTGGGGTTGGGGACCCACTTGGGCGTTCAGACCTTGCATATGTTATTTGGGGGCGAGGGGGCGAAGTTGGAAATTTTGAAATTACCTATGAAACTCATTGAGCAAACACAGATTACACTGGCAATTTACCTGTTTCATAGGGGACAACTCTGCATTCCATGTCAGTTCTGAGTTATCCACTCTGTTGGTAATTTTGGATGCAAGGTTACTGCATAGGATTTAGGCATGCACTTGGAATTAAAGCCTAAGTGTGGTCCACTATAAGTGACTGTACCAGCTAGTACATCCGCTGACTCCCTCGTGAATGGGTAGACTTCATACTGTGCCATTGCCGCACTACTTCCTTGAGCTTCTGTTACAGTTGCGATCAGCCGGCAACACCACCAGGCAAGGTGAGGAGTTTTTTCGTTGCAGGTGCCTAACCTTACAATGGATAGCCCTTGAGTGCTCGGTGTGCAATACCTGGATGGACAGTCTGCACAGTCCTAGAGAAACGGACATCCTCACCACCCTCTGGCGGAGCAGAGACCGTGTGGTGGAGATGCATCGAGAAAGAGAGACCTAATGGGTCATAAGGCTAGAACACCAGCTAAAAGTGCCAAACTGCTGAATATTGGCTGACATAGAACTTTTAAAATGGAACAGAAGCTGATCTAATATCACCTTGTGGTAATGGCTACCTCTGTCCCCTCGCCCCTCTCCGCCACCACACCTACCTCTCTTGTGTCACAATGTTTCAAATAACCCAATAGTTTTTATCTTGTGTCTATTGTCACTTCATACTGATGAGGGTAGTGATATTTCAATCCAAAATGTCTTATTCGGTGTGCTAGTGTTACAACTAAAGTTAAAACAGTTTAACAATCTGATTGTTTTCTCTTTCTGTTCTTTAAGGGGAGAAATCCCTTTTTTTTAGAGCCTTCCGTTTTAATTACAATCACTGATGGAAACAAACTTACATCCTCTGCAAGTGTACAAGAAGAGGTAAGACAGATATTTACAGTGCAGTTCTTGGGTTCATAAGAACGGCAGAGTATGAAGATGTTACCAGCACGCGTTCCTTGAATTGTTGCAATGTGTCTGTTCTTGCTTTGGAAATATAGTATACCTGAATAAAAGGGATAAAACACTCCTAGGATTGGGAGCATCATTGGATTAGGAATACAGCCGTAGACTCAGAATCAGGTGGAGGGTTGTGAATCCCGATCCCCCATGTTAGAGACAACCCATCCAAAGGTTTTCAGACAACTGTCAGCTGCAGGAATTAATTAGAAAATGAGCAACCTGCTACACAAAAACAGTGTGAGATAACATAGCATCGTGATTAAGATTTATTCTCGGGGCAACCATGCGTTCTTTCTTCAGGCATCTTAAAATTATTAGAGTAAGGTACTAACTATTGGTTCTACAATTTTCATTTACAATCTAAAAGCCATAACCATGACATTTTGCATAGTGACTAACACCTAATGTGAAATCTACCCCAGGTGGGAATGAATGTTGTTGAGAAGCCCAAGAGACTGATCCATCTCACAGGAGCTCAGCACTGAAGGAATAAATCTGAAAACTGTCGGAGACCATGTTTGATCAAAATCAAATCAAATCAGGTGTTTGTTAAGCGCGACAACTCACCCGTAAAGGTCTCAAGGCGTTTGTCGGCGTGGGGGACGGGTTTTGCAGGTTCCAGTCCATCAAGGAGGGAGTCTGTCGAAGAGGCAGGTTTTGAGGTTTGTTGCGAAGATGGGGAGCGATGTTATCTGTCTGAGGTGGAGCGGAGGGTCATTCGAGGCTCTGGCCTCGCGGAAGGAGAAGGAGCGGCCTCCCGATCTGTTTTTTCTGGTGCGGGGGACCACGGCGTAGGAGAGCTGGGCTGATCGTAGGGTCCTTTGGGGTGCGTGGAATTTGAGTCGGCTATTCAGGTATGATCAAAGACAAGTGCCCTATTCTTCCTGAAGAAGGAGACTTGCCGAGATTCCAGCAACTCTTGTCCTCGAAGATTATAATAATGGAGATTAGTTACTATTCTTCT
Organism: Triturus cristatus; assembly: GCF_964204655.1. NCBI lineage: Eukaryota > Metazoa > Chordata > Amphibia > Caudata > Salamandridae > Triturus > Triturus cristatus. Next base: position 794,337,048 of record NC_140588.1, read on the forward strand.
CTTAATTTCAAATGCTTAGTCTTCCTATGAGCAAATATTAAGAGCAGAGACAGATACCTGCTTCACCAAATAAGTGTTGGGTTACTAATTGCAGCCTATTATCAAAATTCTAACAGTGAAGATCAACAAAAGGTCTATAGACTATGGTGAACACTTACTGGGAGGGTGTTGATGTACGCAAGAACTTGATGAAGGCCGGCCAGAGAGACCCCGGTGTATTCAATACCACAGGTCCTTCATTTCTTCTGAAAGGCTTTGAGTCCGAATGCTTGGCCTTCCACTCTTTGTATAATGTATTAGGCCATAGCTTACACTTACCTGTGGTCTTCGTACCCCTTTAGTCAACTGTCCTAAAAGAAACAAAAGAAAATTGGATGATCACTCCAGATATAGGGTATTAACTGTGTTATGCCCTCCCTCCAGAGTATATGCAAAGATGCTAGTCAAACTAAAGGGCAAAAATTATCTTGTTGTATTCCGGTATTTAAAAAGGTGATGTCAATAGTGCCTAAGGCACTGGCATTAATGTTGATGGCAAAGTGTTTATTGCTAATCTGCCGTGCTGCCGTGCTATGTGATTGTTGATTGCTTGACTGCCTTAAACAAAGTAGGTAGAGCCATATTGCCGATCAAATGTTTTGAAATGGTAAACACCAAAAAGCTTAGTAACATTAACTGTACAAGAAAACCAAGGTAATAGTGAGCAACAGAGGCCAGACTATGGCTTCCCCATGGGAGTAGAGTGAACAGTGTTGTGTGCTGGCACCACTTTTCATCTGTATCTCTGCCATTTAGAGTTGGAATTTGCCAAAGTTCAGTTGTTTCCACCTACGATTGAGCCAAAACATAAGACAGCACTATTTTGCAGACTGTGTCATCTGTGATCATACCTTCTAGGTACCTAGTCACTGACATGGCTAACACTCAGACTGTGAAGTTTTGAGGAAAACACAGTTTAGGGCTATGGATTTAGACAGTTTACTCGTACCAAAATATGTACATTTTTGCAAACTGTATGTAAGTAATGCAACTTAGTCCCTGGAGCAGGAAACAATAGAAAAGTCCACCAAGTTTAGTTGATTTTATGGGTCTTAGTCTCTCACGTTAGTTAAGGCATTTAATAATAAAATGTATCAATATAGCCCTATGGTACGCAGGTGTTTCAGATTAAAAAACTTTTTGTTGCTGCCACGCGTAGTCCAGTGTTTGAAGAAACTCTTTTTGGTACAGATATCAACACAAATGGAGATGCTAAAGCTGAAGTTGGGACTTTTTCCATTTTGACCCAGGGCACTGTCATTACTATTACATTTGGATTTTTGATTGTCACTAGCACCAACACATTTCTTTCGTTCTTTGATTTATTGTTAAAAAAACACACATGCCAAACGTGGTGTTTTATAATTAATTTAGTAAATTGTAGCTAAAGTTGATTCTATCATCCAAATGTTTAAAGAGTTCCATTAGAAGTGTTACAAAGGAAATGGCAAACGTTGTCATTCCGAATTGATTTATCATCTACAGAAAAAGCCATTTTGTGCACAATGTTATGGTGCATAGGTTGTGGTGATCTGCCATGGCATTGCAATTGTTAAAAACCTAGGTGTTAAAAAATGTTTTATGTTTTAGATTGAGTTAAGCTCAGTGCAGTGTTGTCTACCACAGAGTAATCTATAGTATGGAGAGTCTTTTGTCAAGAAAGAGACTGCAGTTCATGTTTACCATTACATGTCATTTTGTAGTAAAAACACAATCTTTCCAATGTTTCATACATTTTTGGTACATGTGGACGCAAATGTACCAATGTAATAATGAGCTTTTATGAACAGGATGTTCTGGTCACTGTTGTACACTTGTTAAAGGTTTTCCCTAGAGATATAAAATATTGTGAGTTTATTTTTGTGTTCATATTTTTCTATATGAATTGTTTAAACAGATTGTAGATTATAGGTAGAAAGTAGTTTGATATTAAGTCATTGATATCACAAATCCAGCGAATTTAAATTGGAGTGTAAAACACTGACTTTTTTAAATTCCACTCATATGCTGTCAAACTGAATATCCTCTTGTATGTGCTGCAATATTTTTTAAAGCCCGTCTGCCCCATCGTTAGCTGTGTTTGGATCCTAAAAGGCCACACTTTAGCATCCTAACTGCAATACATTTTCTAAGGTGCTTTACCTTGACCTCTTAAGTAATTTTTCTTGCAAAGATTGTTTTTAGACATTAAACATGGCCAACATTGCTGAATTGTGGTTCATGAAATTTCATGGAAATGTTGCATAGATCTGCCTGTGGCACAAAATGTGATTAGCTGGTGTCTTGCATAATGTTTCATGAGGAATACCAGCAGGACACTGGTTTGAGTAGATCATGTCTCTTTGAGAGACATTTTTTGCGTGAATCCAATCTCGCTAGGAGGAAATAACGCAATATCACCTAATGCAACTTTTTGAGGAATTGCATGTTATGCAAAAGGTTGGCATTTTACAAATTTCATCGCTAAAATGTACATTTCTTTCAGTCCTAGCATTAATGTTTTCTATGAAATGTTGCTTTACACAGCTTCACCTTCCCTTGAATTCTCCTTTACCTGGAAGTGAACTTACCAAGGAACCTTTCCGCTGGGACCAGAGGCTGTTTGCGCTGGTGCTGCGTCTGCCTGGAGCCTCGTCTGTCGAGTCAGAGCAGCTGGGGAGTGTGCCAATGGATGAGTCTCCAATAACACAGATGTGTGAAGTCACAGGAGGTATTCAGAAAGGAAGGTCTTGTGATCACATTCAAATGACCATTAATGGCCTGACATGTTATCTCAAGTGTTGCCATGAGGTCCTGTATGCTCAGACTCTTGTTTGTGACTTTGCACAGAAGTTCTGACTTTATTAACATCGTTATGGCTTTTAAGATGAAAAGTAACGCTAACCCAAATGTGTTTGCATTTCTGCTTCTTATTTGCATTAAGTAAAAACTTTTATTGATAAGGAAAAAGAAAAAGAAAAACATAAAGCAGCAATGTAATGAAGTTCGCAGCACATAAGTAAATTTTTCGATACTGTTGGAATCTGGGAAGCACCGTGCAAACCCACTGTTTAGTCATATCAATTTTAGCAGGTACACCCATCAAATAATTCACACATAGTAGCTTAAATTTGAGAAACAAATATCAGCGCCATTCCATGCTTGATACGGAAGTGATCCCCTCAGTCAATACCAGGTAAGGGCACATCATCAATACCCGAGATATCCAGCAGCTTCTGTCGTTCACGTTGCAGTTACACAGTAGGGGACAAGCAGATGCTACCTCTGTATCTATTTCAGTTCCCCCATTTATGGTCCCATTTCTTAGGGCATCCCCTGTTTTTAAAAACATCTTTCTCAGCGAACATTGCCCTGTCCATGTCAGCTGCCCAGTCGCACAGAGCTGGGACCACCCCCACTCCCCATTTCTGAGCAATATTGCGTTTTGCAATGGCCCACCCCAATGAGGCCCAAGTTTGCACCGTTAATGCTAGGTCAGTGGCCTCCCAAATATTCAGGAGACATAGCTGGGGGGAAGCCTTCAGCGTCTTGTCACCTGCTCTCGCCATCTGTTTTGTGACGTTACTCCAGTAGGACTGCACTAATCGGCAATCCCAAAGGATATGGAAAAAGGTTCTCGGTTGGTGGCACTACCGGAGGCAAAGGGGGTCATCCCTTTTACCTATCTTAACCAAGATCCCTGCGTCCAAGTATATTCGATGAAGGATCTTCAATTGGACCAGGCGCAATCTCATTGGAATAGCTACCTCTCTGGGGGAGGCCAGAGCATCACGCCAGTCATCATCGTCTAAATCCCCCAGGTCTGCCTCCCAACTTTGTCGTAGGCGCTTCAAAGGGTCCGGACGATTATTTATTAGCTTTTTATCTGTGAGGGATATGGTCTTCCATTGGAGAGGCCTCAGGTAGTGGGGCATCCTTAGGTAAGGCTGCTTTAATCGCGTGGCTGATTTGTAGATATCAGAATGCCTCTGTCTGTGCTAGTTGGTATTTAGTCTGTAGGTCCTCAAATGTGGCTGTGTCCCCCCACCCACATGTCGCCCACCATCGAGATGCTGATCATATCCCACTTGTCAAATCCAGGACAGTTGCTGAACTGCCCCAGCAGCTCTGGTTCCCAGAGTGGTGTGGCTTTTGTAAGCTTGTTATGCCAGCCCCATTTCCTATTCATCCCGTGCCTGACCTCTACTGTGCGAGTCGTGGGTCTCGTGAGATTAAGCTTGCGAGGGTGTGTGTAAAGTGCCCTACTGTAGCCCCCCTACCCAGATGTCAGCGGTCCGTCTGGAAGTTTGGGTCATCATATTCCCCATGCGCCCACCTGTTGACTGCCACCAAGTGGGATGCCTGATAGTAAAGCCTTATGTTGGGTAACAAAATACCACCATCATACCACCCCATCGTCAACTTTTTCATAGCAATATGCGGGCCCAACCATCCCACAGCAGCCCCCGCACAATGCTGTCAATACTGGCAAAGTAGGTGTCAGGGATCATGTTAGGGGTGCTTTGTAATGCGTAGAGAAAAACGTGGTAGTGCTAACATCATAAAGAGGGCTGCTCGTCCCAAGAAAGTAAGTGGGGGGACGTCAATATTTGACGTCGAACCGAAGATGTGCGAGGGGAGCAAGTAGGTTCAATTCATAGAACGAAGTCGGGTCTGGCGTTAAATAGACGCCGAGATACTTGAAGCCCTCTGATGCCACTGGTATGTCATATCCTCTATGGTTGTATGGCGGTGATCCCCACAGCATGTAAAGTTGGGACTTAGTCCAGTTTATAGTATACCGCGAGTGGGCACCAAAGATGTGGAATATATGGAGGACATGGCGGAGAGAGTGGGAAGGCGAGGCCATATACAGGAGGATATCATCCGCATATAGGGAAATACGGTCTTCATGGTCCTCGGTCCACTTCATACCCCGATCCACGGGTCTCCCCTGTCCCAAACTGCCAGCGGCTCTAGTACTAAGGCAAATAGCAAGGGAGACAGAAGACACCCCTGTCTAGTGCCCCTCCCCAGCGCGAATTGTCTAGAGACATGATTGTTGACCATCACATGTGCGGTTGGGCGGGCTTGTAAAGTTTGGACCAAATCTCATCCTATTCAGCACTGCAAATAGATAATCCCACTCTATGGCGTTGAATGCCATAGATGCATCCAACAACAATAATGCGGCATCTTCTCTGATCGTGTCACGCCTGCCTAGAACCCCATGCAACCGCCGTAGGTTGAGGGCTGTATTCCTCCCCGGCATAAACCCAGTTTGATCAGGGTGCACTAGTTCTGTAATACAGGGGATAAGCCTGTTGGCCAAGAATTTTGCCTATATTTTCGCCTCTACCGTGAGGAGCGAAATTAGCTGATACGACCTACAATCGTCAGGCGGCTCGCCTTGTTTGTGGATGACCACGATGGATGCCGTCCTAACATCAGCTGGTAGTTCCCCTTTATCAGGCTTTCAGTATACATCTGTAGCAAGTGTGGAGAAAGCTTAGAAGCCATTGGCTTCAAAAATTCGATTGGAGCCCATTGGGTCCCATGGCTTTACCCGAGCGGACATCTTGGATAGCTTTCTGAATTTCAACCTCTGTGATCGCGCCCTCTAGGGAATCTCGGTCATGTGTGGACAGACATGCAACTTTAATGGTCAAAAGAAGGTCCGCAGCCGCGGATGGCTGCACCGTCGCAGAGGGCGTATAAACCGACGAGAAATAAGAGTCAAACGTGTCGGCGATCTGCTGGGGATCAGTGATTGTAGTATCATTAGCCCCGCTCACTGAGTGAACCCATCTGGACAGTTGTTCTTTTTTCTCCAACCAGGCCAGGAGATTACCCGTCCGTTTACCATGCTCATATATCCTATGGGGGGTGGAGGCGTACGTGCCCTGGCCGCCTCCGTCAGAAGTCGTTGATAGTCGAGACGGACCATCGCAAGGGATTGTTGCATCTCCGTATCAGGGGTAAGTGCCAGGTCCTTTTCCCTAGCTAGAATATCGTCCTTGAGTTCTGTGATGCGTTTAGTGAGTTCCTTCTTATGTCCGACTATCAACGATAAGGCTCTACCTTTCATAACAGCGCTGAATGCTCCCCATACGGTGCAGGCTGAGGCAATGGACCCCACATTGTCTTTGAAATAAAAGTAAGCTTCCTTAAGCAGCGCTTCCTTAAAGTGAGGTACCTTAATCGCCCAAGGATTTATGGTGAGGGTAGTGCGTCGCTTGGGTAAGTCGAGTGCAAGGGTTGTGAGGGTGGGGAGTGGTCGGAGATCCTGCGTGCGAGGCACCTGGATTCAGTAAAGACCTGTATATCCTGAGCGTGAGTGAGCACATGGTCGATGCGTGATTGGCTATTGTGGGCTCCAAAAAAAAAAGTAAATTGCACGGTGGTTGGGTTAAGCCGTCTACAAATATAAACCAGGCCCATAGAGGACAAGAATTCTTCCAATTGAGAGCCCCCTGGGGGGATCCCTACGGGGCGGAAGGCGATCCCTGGCACGATCTGTGGCCAGATTGAAGTCCCCCCCCAGCACCAGCTGCCCCTGGGGTAAATCAAGCAAGAGCGTACCAAGCTCACAGAGCATGAGATGCTGCAGTCCAGGGGGAATGTACATGGATACTACATTGAGAGCCTGTCCATCCCAGGTGCCAGAGAGCGCTACGTACCTACCCGGTGCATCCGACCAGACCCTGTTTATCATGTATGGACATCCCTTACGTATGTATGAGCACCCCCGCTCCATGAGAACTCGACGTGTACCCTGAGTGAGCGGCCAGGCGATAACCCCATTTGTTCAGTGCGCCGCAGGAGTTACCAATTAAGTTTGTCTCCTGGAGAAGGACAATGTCCGGTGCCTGCCGCTTCAAATATTGGAGCGCAATTCCCTGCTTGATCTCATCCCCAAAGCCATTAACGTTCCATGTGAGGAACTTAAGTGTTAAGTGCGGTCTCATGTGTGAGCAGATAGGGGTACAATGTAGAGCCGATAATCAGAGGATACAACAATGCACACGGATCGAGAGTGGTAAATGTGTGGGGGTCTACATTATGATAATAGGGTGGACTATTTGCTCGGAAATGTGGGTAATCTGTTGAGCGTGACCCTACGGACTTCCCATGTGCCAATTGGTGATGCGTTGCGAACATGGCTGTGGACAAATGATGCGATAAAGAGAAGAATTGCTGCAAAAAATAACATGACTCAACAATAAAAAGAAAACCAAACATTATCATCATAAAAAGACAAAAGACAAAATAATTTAAACGAACCCTCCCGTCCCCCCAACTCCCCAAGAGTCCCTCGACAAAGAGATCCGCTGCCTGTCCCTCGACCCGTTCCGGTAACCCTAAAATGCATACATTATTCCGCCTCATGCGGCCTTCCTAGTCGTCGAGCTGGAGTGCCAGTGCCTCCTGGGTGGTTTGGAGATCAGTCACCTGTCGTTTGAGAAGGTCTGTATCAGTTGCCAGTTCCTTGGTGGTGACCTCAACTGTGCTAATGCGTTCAGACATTTTCCTAATGTCAGCTCTGATCAGAGATACCCCAGTGGTGACTGTGTCAATGCGTGCTTCCAGTGAGGTGCGCACCGTCGTGATGGCAGTCAAAATATCTTGCAGCGTGGGGTCCGGTTGACCCCCTTTGGATTTGGGGTTAGATTGCTGCTCATCTTGGTCTTTCTGTCATGCGAATTTATCAAGTTTTGCTTGTACCGTACCGCGACCGGTGGGGCCACTCGCCATGGTGTAGTTCGAGGGTACGTTAGAGTGGATAGAAGACCGGGCCGTACCAGCTACTCACCGCCTCCTGCTGTGAGATCAACCCACATCGGCCTGCCGGCTTCCACCAGCAAGATTCCGGCCTGAAGCTACCACTAATGAAGAGGAGTCCCACACCGATGGAGGAGGGGGAAGAGAAAGCAGGGACCTTGCAAAGAACACCAGCCACTGTTCGATGCACAGCACTATAGAAAGTCTCCCCTCCCTGTAGAGCAAGTTTCTATGGCCACTGCCCGCACGGCAACTGCGCTTGCAACCGGTGAATTTCAAGCGCGAGTCTCACCCCCCACCGCCTGAAATATTTAAAGATTAGGGCCTCTGGGGCCGCACCCCACTTCAAGGCCCTTGGATTATGTCAGGCTCCAGTCCGCACCGGTGTTCTCCCACACCGCTCCCATGCACTGCGTGTGCTCCAAATGGCATCTAAGTCCGCCCACCGGGCCCAGCCGCAAACAGAGGTGCTGATAGTGTGTCAAGCGGCACCGTCGGGTGCACCGCAGCCGCGATGCACAGCGTCGCACTGTGTAGGGCCCAGGGCGGTCATGGATGCAGTGTGTGTCGTCGTGGCACAGGACTTGTGGGCCCAGGATGTGCTCAGAAGAGAGAGCAAATCCGGAGCAACCTATAAAACCGGATTGACGTATACAGAGCTGCGATGTCAGTTCCGGTACTTCTGGGCCCGCCATGCGTATACCGGCAGTATGGTTGGGCCGCTGCTGGGCCGTGGGACACACCTGCAGGCGGCTCAGACGTGGTGGGGGAGCGACGCACTCACCGGCAGCACAGCTGATATTGGGGATCCGTGCGGCCCCTTTGGCACAGGCACAGGCAGAGACCCCTCTCTGCAGCCACGGTGTGGATTAAGAGCGTGCCGCCGGAGAGTGATGCAGCGCGTCTCACGCCCCTCGGCTCCACCGCTCGATCTCGGTCACTCTCGGCCGCCCAGGTGCCCCCGATCAGGGCAATACTCGGTCAGTCCAACGGGCACACTGTCAGGGCTAGACGAGCTCTGCTGCAGCCAATTTCGTTCGGGGCACACAATGTTACTCAGGATTTATTGGGAGTGGCGCGATGGAGCAGAGCTACCGTGCTGCCATTTCCCTCAGCTGTTCAAACTTTTTTGTTGTTTTTGAACATTGCTGACTTTAGTCGTCGTCCCCTTTATCACAAAGTCTGCTTTTTTCCCCTTTATCTGCCTTTAGTCGCAGCTCCGATCCTCTCCTTTGCCTGTCATAAATGACAACAAACTCTCCCATTGCCTTCCTTTATAGCAGTAGGGTCTCCCTAGCCCTTCCATTTCTGCTAATGAGAGCTGTCATGTGGTAATCTGCCTCGGTTCTTGGGCATGTAATCAGTCTAGTCCCACCAATAGAGCAGGTAGGAATGAGGTGGATAAAGAATGTAAGGAGGTTAACCAGCATCTTGAACATAGCTAACATCTGCGTTGGAACTGGGGCTCAGGAGTAAGAGGGTCCCACTGCACTGAATTACTACACAACCGACAGAAGGGGCCTATTTATCTTACTTGCTTTATGGCCTGGGTACCCTTGCTATGTCAGCGGCCTTCAAGCGCTGAATAGGAAAATAGGAATGCAGCATAGTAGCTCTCTGTTTCATTCTATCTCTCTTGCTTTCTTATTCTTTCCTAATTTCCCTTTTAAAAAAAAAAAATGCCACCCACAGGCTACACTGGTGTTTTAGGTCTGCCTCACGACGATAGTTCTGCAAGAATGCCTAGCTACAAAATGTAATATCTGATTTTTAGAAGTATACTTAAAGGGGCTTCATTTACGGGTCTTGTTCTGTGGGTGACATTAGTGATGTGCCTTTTGGAGTTATCTGTATATCCTCAGTTGGAAAGTTTCCAGTGCTGTGACATTGTGTTCCATGGGAATTCTACATTTCAACATATTTTTAATTCAGAGTACTCAAATTACTACCGCAAGATTTCTTCCAATAGTGCAAAGAAATACAGCCTTGCAATGTACTACATAAAGATCTATAAAGACCTGTGACGTGCTTAGTGAGTTATGTGGAGCTACAATAAGCTAGACTTACCTGCTCAAGCAATGGTGCACTAAACTACATCCAGGCACCCGTGGGTAGGGAAGCCAAACCTTAGAGACCTTGGCCAGAGACCCTGGATACGGGACACTCCCAATAGTTAAGGGAAATGTATTCTTGAAATGTATATACAAAGATCTAAGAAGACCAGAGATCTTCATATAGTCAGAGTTATCTGAGCACCTCGGAGTTCAGGTAATATCCAAACAAATATTTGTGTTTTCCGCTGCCTTTCTTTCCAGACAGAAAATATTTTGGGCAGATGCACTTAAGGTGAGTTCTACAACATGCAGTTAGGAGTTAATTCATTAACTCATAGAAGACATGTTTTTTCTGTCAGGGATCACAGACATCTACATTTTAGTAGAATTTACCTAATGAAGAATGCTACGTCTATGTTTGTTACGAAGAAACACTCTATAGATGTTTTTTATTAAAACATATGGAAAATCTCTCTGTCTTTCCTTATGTGCTGTATCACGGTGGAATAGAAATTCAAAATGTTGATAGTGAACATAATTGCCGCACAAATGTGTTTATAAAGCCTGTTTTCAGCTCTCTGCCTCCTCTCGTGTAACAGCCCATGTTTACCCAGATTTACTGGTTCGTCCTTGACTGGACAATCCTCTTTTCCAACCCAGAATTAATTATTATAGCTGCTGTATTATAAAACCTTTAAAAAAACTAAATGTTCGAGGCATATGGGCTGCAGATCACACACTAGTGCATAGATCGCCATCTGGTGGTGGGCCCGGATGATAATACTTTGTTGTTGTCCTGGAAGAGTCTTTGTATGGTAGATGACTCCTCCTCTGGAGCATAGTGCGCATGGGCATCGACTCCATCTTCAGATTATTTTTTTCCGCCATCGGGCTCGGATGTGTATGTCACTCCCGCTCGGTTTCGTTACCGATCCCTCTTCGACGCTCATTCCCTGATTCCTACCGTCGGTATGTTTTTGATCGAGACTTCCTTCTACACGTGTCTTGAATAACCTGCACTTCTCGATTCCGGTGCTAGTCGAGGGCCGTCTGGCCCAACTGCGCCATTGGGCCTTCGGCTCATGGAAAGAACACCATTCAAAAAGTGCTCTCGGTGTGGACACAAATTCCCCCATACTGATCTACATGAGGTGTGCAATCTGTGCTTGTCCCCAGAGCACGAGAGCCGAGATTTCCAGGCCTGTGCTTCGTTCCGGTCCACAAAGACAATAAGGGACCGTCGACCTAGGAGAGTCATGGCACAATCGTCTTCATCGGCACCAGACACACTCGTCCAGGAGACTCCAGTCCAACCGTAGTCCGAAGAAGAGCAGCAGCGGGAAGAAGTCATCATTTCCGAAGCAGAGGATTCAGCTTCCGGAGCCAACGAGCAGGCGGAAGATGACGACCCCCTTCCAGCCTGTCAGCCGGTCGCAAGTACAGACGACGACCCTATTCCTACCCCAACACCTCGTGAGGCTTCGGTTCCACCTCCACCTTCGGGCCCAGGTGCACACCGATCACAAACTTCCGATGCCCCGCCTTCGGGCCCGGTGACGAAGACTTCCAAAAAGCCTCTACGCGACTCGGGCTCGAGTCATCCTTCACTCAACCCCAATAAACAAAATGTTCTCAAACCGAAAGTGAAACCGATACCGACTTCGGCACTGAAGAAAGCTTCGGTACCTAAAATTGTCGAACAAAAGTCCAGTCCGACACCGAAACAAACTTCGGCACCTAAAACAATCGAACCGAAGCCAAGCTCGACACCGAAGCCAACTTCCACATCTAAGCACACTTCGGCACCTAAAACTGTCGACCCGAAACAAGCTTCGGAACCAACAACTCCGGATCCGAAAAAAATCTCCAATCCAAAGAACAAATTCGAGCCGAAAAAAACTTCCGACCGCAAGTCTTCGGAACCCAAACCTCTGTCCGCTCCTAAGACTGTACCGGACATCGGTAAATCAAGCAAACAGCTCTATTCCAAACAAGACAAATCGGCCCCGAAGAAGGATTCTTCCATAGAAGAGCTTTTCCGCCCAGACCCAAAACAAAAGACTCTTCATATCCATCCAAAGACTGGACATGTAATCACTGTACCTTACAAACGAAAACTGGAACCTCCTCCTACACCTTCAGTTTCACTCAAAAAACATGCTCAAACTTCTCCCATAAGGGTACCTTCACCAGAAGTGCCAGATCCTTATATTTCCTCTACACACTCGCCACTCAGCCCACATATCCCTGATGACGATGACATCTCTGAGGGAATAGAAGATGAGCAAGCCTTTGAGGACCCAGATGATATTCCTGGCCCATCAGGTGATCCTTGGGAAGACTACAATCCACCAGATGCCCCGGATCTTCCCCAAGATGATGTATACCCTTCTAGGCCATCCCCTCCAGATGACACCATAGGGTTTACACAACTTATTCATAGAGCAGCAGCCTTTCATGGGGTCGATCTCCATACTGATCCGGTGGAGGACGACTTCCTTATGGACATACTATTACCCTCTCATAAGACCACAACCACCTTACCAATGCTTAAAGGGGTTACAAAACACGCACCAGACGTATTCGAAGATCCCGTCAGGGCCAGGGTAATTAACCCCAGGTTGGAGAAAAAATACAAGGCCTCTCCCTCTGACCCAGCTTATATAAAGGGCCATCTACCATTAGACTCTTTAGTGGTCTCCAACGCACGAAAAAGAGCAAATTCTCAAACAACAGGGGACGCTCCACCCCCTGATAAAGAATCCAAACTCTTAGAGGCATCAGGGAAACGTATGACATCTCAAGCCGCCAACGTCTGGAGAATTGCCAACACCCAAGCTCTGTTGACAAGATACGATAGGGCTCACTACGATGAGCTTGAAACCCTTATACAGCATCTACCAGACAAATATAAGACCAGGGATACTGATCTAATACAGGAAGGGAAGGTCATTACTAATACTTCCATCCGTTGCGCTCTAGATGCTGCTGACACAGCCTCAAGGGCAATAAATACCGGCATACTCTTACGCAGGCATGCCTGGCTGCGTATTTCTGGTTTTAAACCAGAAGTACAAACAAGTATTCTTAACCAACCATTTGATCAACAACATCTGTTTGGCTCCTTAGTGGATACCTCTCTTGAAAAAATGAAAGGACACTGACACCGCAAAATCCATGGGAGCTTTACAAAATCAAACTCCCAGAGCGTCCTTTTGTCGCTCCTCGTACAGAGGCGCCTCAACAACTTTTCCTACCAACACTGCCTTCTCTTCTTACAAAACTCCCACCCAATCCTTGCCCAATAGAGGTTATTACAGAGGAGGATACAGAAGCAACAATACCAAAGGCCTCCGTCCCCAAGCAGTGACTTTCCTCCCTTCCCCCAGTCCATTCCACACCTGTCCGGGGGAGATTACAACAGTTTCTACCTGTCTGGAACTCCATTACAACAGACAGGTGGGTCAGACAAATAATTCAGTCAGGTTATTGCCTGGAGCTCACTTCCACTCCTCCAACAATACCACCCAAACAGCGTCCCATGGCACAGGAGCATCTTACACTCCTTAAACAGGAGGTCGTTGCTCTACTGCACAAACAAGCAATATAACCCGTTCCACTACACCAGAAAAACACAGGGATTTACTCGCTGTATTTCCTTATTCCCAAAAAAAACAGCTCTCTCAGACCTATACTGGACCTGAGACCCCTCAGCCCTTACATACAGTCAGACCACTTCCATATGGTCACATTACAGCAGGTCCTTCCTCTGCTAAAACAAGGCGATTTTCTTGCTCCCCTAGATCTCAACGACGCCTACTTTCACATTCTCATTCACCAAGCTCACAGGAAGTACCTTCGGTTTGTAGTAGACTGTCAGCATTACCAATTCAACGTCCTCCCCTTCGGAGTCACTACAGCACCCCGAGTCTTCCCAAAGTGTCTCGCGGTGGTAGCAGCGCACTTGAGAAGGAAAAACATCCATGTCTTCCCATATCTGGACGACTGGCTAATAAAGGCCAAGTCATTCACCTCTTACACAAACTCGGGTTCACTATAAACAAAACAAAGTCGCACCTGCAACCATCCCGGTCTGAACAGTATCTAGGTGCCACAATAGACACCTCTAAAGGGCTTGCATCCACCAATCCAATAAGAATACAGACCATGCAAACTCTTATACAAAAATTTCAACCGCAACACTCACTACCAGCTCGAGTGTTCATGCAACTAATTGGAATGATGGCATCTTGCATTTTCGTAGTACCACACGCACGACTTCAGATGCGCCCCCTGCAAGAGTGCCTAGCAAGCCAGTGGAACCAGGCCCAAAGTCAACTAACAGATCTGTTGGTGGTCGACGGCCGGACACATCGCTCTCTGAAGTGGTGGAACATCAAGAAACTTTCCAAAGGACGACCGTTCCTCGAGCCAGTTCCACAGATAGTGCTAACCACAGACGCATCCCTCATAGGCTGGGGAGCTCATTTGTCAGAACACACAGTACAAGGCAGGTGGACACCACGACAAAAGCTACTCCACATAATCCACATAAACCATCTGGAGTTGCTAGCCATTTTTCTAGCTCTAAAATCCTTTCAAAATTACCTATCAAACAAGACTGTCTTAGTCCGCACAGACAATATGACAGCCATGTATTACATCCAAAAACAGAGAGAAACACACTCCTTACAGCTCTCCCGGCTGGCACAGAGCATATGGAGGTGGGCCATTCCTCAAAACATCTACCTACTAGCAGAACATCTGCAAGGAGTTCAAAATCAAATTGCGGATCTGTTGAGTCGTCAGAGCCAACAGATTCATGAGTGGGAACTTCATCCGCAAGTTCTTCAACCTTTCTTTCAAGTATGGGGACAGCCACAAATAGATCTGTTCGCCACACACCTAAACTCCAAATGCCCAAGCTTCACCGCCAGGTATCCACACCCATTAGCCAAAGTCAAAGTCAAAGATAGCTTTATTCGATTTCAATTATTAAAACCATAAAAGCACATTGAAAATACATACATAAAAACACAATAATTAGAATCTAGATACATCAAAATCTGAGTACTACATAATAGGGAAAACCTAAAACTGGGAAGGCAATATTTAATTCATAGTGGATCTACATCGGATTGCAAATTTTAAAAATTTTGATACAGCACTAATGGTCAATTCATCTTCTAGAAGCAGCAGCTTTACATAAGCAAGTTTACACTGTCTTCGGCCCCAAGTCTTTAGAAGTGGAATCAAAAATCTCTTTCTTCCCCAGGCATAATATTTACAAAATAAAACACAATGTATTGTTGTTTGCGTGGAGAGGTTATCACAGGGGCATTTAATTAAACTTGATGACCAATCATTATTTTCCGGGAAGGTTAACATCCTAAAAAAAGAACCAGATCTGAGTCGAGCTAACAGCATCCTCGTATAACAAGAGACCTCAGGAGATAAGTAAAGCTGCATGCCAAAACCCTGGAATATTAGATGATGATGTGATACAGATGTCTTGTTCCTCTCCTCAAGCCACCGTTTGGACTCCAAAAATTCAAGACAACATTTTTTTAAGGCCTTTCTGGAGATCAAGGATAGCGAGGATGGTGTATTGAAATATTCTGCACAACCCATATTAGTCAGGAATTCCTTTATAAATGAAATCCATTTGATATCTTTCGATCTCTCTAATCTCATGCAGTCTAACAAGATGGCTCTATTGTAGATGGTTGCCTCAGAAGTCCATATCTTATGCCATAGCAATAAAGGGCTGATTTTTATTAAATCCGATATATAGACCAGATCAAGTTCTCTATGGCAAATGTATATGGAGGTCGAAATAGGTACCGCTAGGAGATAGCATAGGAAAGAATTTTCTTTAACTTGTATTTCCCGGCAGTCAGTCGTGCCCCAAATACCAGCCCCATAAATAGCAGTTAAGACACATTTAGACTTATAAATCTCCAAAAGGATACGTACAGGCCTACCCCCCAATTTATTTGCAAATTGTTTTAATGCGCCTAGCGCGCGAGCAAAAGCAAGATTCCTTGTATTGACCGCTGATTTCCAAGTTCCCATTTTATTAAAAACAATCCCTAAATATGAAAAAGTACTTGTTAGACCTATCTTAGACTTTTGAATAAAAATGTCACAAGAAAGCTTTTTCTTTGATGAGCAGCACATGGTAAAGGTTTTCCCAATATTAATTTTTAAACCCCTGGAACTCATATATGTTGAGAAACTAGTTTCTGCCTTTTGGAGGCCCAGTTGGGTTCTAGCCATGATAACCGCATCATCAGCATAAAGTAAAATGGGGACTGCCGCTCCATCGATTTGTGGATAATCTACATCTAAATCCAATAAAAAGTCCGGCACGCCATTTATATATAAATTAAAAAGAAAAGGTGCCAATATGCAACCCTGGCGAACGCCTTTCATTATTGGAAATTTGCTGGTACATTCTCCTCTTTTTCCATATCGTACCTTTGCCCCTGCCCCTCTATAAAGTTCTTTTAAAAAATTAAGGATTATTTGATCGATGCCAAACCCACTTAAAGTGTTCCATAAGACTTCGTGGCTTAGGCAGTCGAATGCTGAGCTAAGATCAACAAAAGTCATAAAAAGATTACCCTTTTTAGCCGCCATATATTTGCCAGTTATTAAGGCTAAATTGAGGCCTTGTTCAATAGTTCCCAAACCTGCCTTAAAACCGTACTGAAATTTTGATAAAATACCATTATCCTCTGCCCATAATTGCAACCTATTTAAAATGATTCTACCAGCCACCTTCATAAGTGAGTCAAGAAGCGAAATTGGCCTATAACATTTGGGATCATTACGGTCTCCCTTCTTAAAAATAGGCACTACGATCGCCTCCTGCCAGGTAAGTGGGAATCCTTTTTTAATAAAACTATTTAATACATTGGTAAGCAATGGGGCCCATAGAGAAATATTATCTTTGTAAATGTCTATAGGGATCCCATCAGGCCCTGAAGCTTTATTTTTTGAGCTTGCCAGCAATGCTTCTTCCACCTCAGTAGAAGAAAAGAAGATCCCTAAGGGGAACAAGGAAGGCAAAATAGGCTCACTATCAACCTTTTGGAGTTGGAAATTGCGATCCAAGGGAGGCAAGTCATCTTTTTTATAGAGCTCAGTAAAGTGGTCGATCCATACCGAATCTTCAATAGCAAGCTCTATCAAATCAGTTTTCCTTTAATTGAAAAAAGGAGCATTTATTGCTCTCCAGAAAGCAGTATTGTCTTTCAAAGCACTAGCCTGGACTAGAGCAGTCCAGGCATTCTCTTTCAGCTCCCTTTTCCGCTTTAGTAATAAGGATCTATAGGTTGCTCTGGCGATTCTAATTTCTTGTAAGTTTTTGGGAATTTTTTTTAAAACCTGTTTTAAACTAGTATGGGCTTTAAAACATTCTGAATTAAACCTGCCCTCTGCCTTGGGTTTCGCCCCATCCCGCGGAGTTCCTGTTAATTTGCTGCCAATGAGAGATGTAATCCTCATAAAGGCATCAATAACAGCATCTGGATCAGGCGTATCATCTAAACATATCATAAAATCGTTGAACTGATCTGCAATCAAAGTATGCATGAATTTTTTTGAATCAACCTTATTCCATTTTATCGCGTAGCCATTTGTTCTTGACAATGAAATAACATGACGATATAAATTGTCGGCTACGCTAGGCACGAGCCTAGAATTCAGATCAAAATCAAAATCAAAGATCGAACTAATTAGAAAATGATCACTGATCGCGATGTCCAATGTTTTAAACATCGTGACATTGCGATGGTGGCTAGAAGTAATTAGTGTAAAATCAATAACGGACAACATACCACGCCCGTTAAAAGTGGGTTCAAAGTCAACCTGAGGATTACAAAAGTCATTTACGAAACCCAGATTCCAGTCGGAAAGTAAGCTATTAAGCAAGTTTCCCGTCGTTGAATGCTCAAAGTGGGTACAAGGTTCGCCAATTAAATTTACCACTCCACATGTACCCAGATTGTTGTAAGGGCATAAGTGGCAATTAAAGTCACCTGTCCATATAATACACGGATCATTATATTCTTTTTCTATCTCGTTGAGTGAGCAATTCATTAGATCTTTTAAGACTTCTTTCTGATCCTCCTTGGGTATATTATTATATAAATTTACTAAAATGATGGAACAATTTCCTTTCCCTTTTAAAAAAAGTAGCTGAAAGGCATTATGACCCCCAATGGAATGAAGTTTTATATTCAAATTGACAGCGTTTGAGATATAAGTACAAAGCCCCCCAGAGCATCTACCCCTTCTAGACTGAGTGGCTGTAGTAAAGTAAGTACGATAGCCAGCAATATGAGTTTCGACCTGGTCCCAACATTCCTGAAAACAAATAATATCGTATCTTTCAACGAGGTCACAGAAATAGGATCATTTAGCTTATTAGATAACCCCGCTATGTTCCAGGACAAAAGGGACAACTTTCTTTTATAAACAGGTTCAGATCTTTCCAAAGCATGCGACTTTAAAACGGGAACCTCTAGTACTCTATTATCCCTCACGGTGAAATTGTGAGGTTGTAAGAGGACCGATTCACCGTCTTGTACAGCCTCAGGGTCATTAGAAGCTACAATTTCTGGAGTGACCAGTTCCTCAGGTATAAACCGAGGAACAGTTTGAATATTTATTAACTCTTTGCCCCCGGCAATATCGGTGTCCCTTGAATGGCCATAGTCAAGAGAGTTACATTCTTTCTTTGGTTTGTTAGGTTCACCGCGGGAATCATGCTTGGCCTCACCAATCGGACGGAGTCAATCAACCGTCTCCAGGCAACTGTATCTATTGGTGGTCGTTATTCCTCGCCAAAAATCCCCGGTTTCCATTTCCCTATTTAGTTGCCTTCTCCACCCTCTGGTATCTCCTCCTTTCTCTTGGTTGCCTACTTTCCCCTGCTACGGTCATAATCTGGATAGAGGGGGGACCTGGGGGGGTTAAAGAAAGAAAGTTTCTTAGTTCCAATAACCTCATTACTATTATGGGTATCCCAGGAGCAGATATAATCAACCGTAGCCGGGTCCTCAAAATTGACCAAAACACAATCACCCTGAATTGTTTTTCTACCAGAACCCACCCAAGGTGCCCTACGTACCATTAAAATCTTACTCATTCTGTTTGGAGGCAAAGGACGGTTTAAATTGAGCCAATATTGTACCTTATTTTTTAATGACCCAGTGGACTCCTCTATGTCCTCCTTCAGTTTAGGAACCCCGGTCAGAACCACCAAATAAGGGGTTACTTCCGGGGGTAAATTAATAGCTAATTTCCCTGATTGAGGTGCATTTTTATAATCCTGATTTTTATTTGCCTCCAGCAAGTTGTTTGTAACAGGATTAATAATATTCTCTATAGGGTTATTCTGAGAGAGAGTCAAATCCATTATGATTTCATTCTCATTAGTGACTAATGGATTTGTTGTTGTAGGGCCCATAGGATTATTTTGATAAGTTAAGTTCTTATTCGCCACCTTTATTACCTTGGAGCTAGTCAGGTCTTTAGAATAAACGGTTAATTCAGTTAGTTGTTTTTCGATCAGACTCAGTCTATTTTCTAGGGGGAAAATATATTTTTTAAAAAGCTCACTCATGTGATTAAAAATTATTTTATAATCAGCCTCAGTAACCTTAGAATTTACTGATGGGCTAGAAGCAACCTCTGCATTATCCAGTTCAGGAGTCATACTGTTCGCATGTGAACGTGCGGAAGTACGACTATTCTTTGACAGTCGGTCTAGTTGTTCCCCGTTACTCAGTGATACCACATTTGGCCCTTTTTCTTCAAGTACCGGATTTTTCAGCCTGTGGTTGGTCTTCTTAGCGTTTTTTGGTTTTCCTTTAATTCTTGGTTTTTTTTGAGTGGCGCCCTCTCTCATATCCCTCATTTGTCTAGATGTTACATCTTCTACAGTTTGGACTGAATCTGGGGCCAAAGACCTCTCCAGATGCGAGTCTAAGATACAATCAGAGGGAGATGGGGATAGGTCTACCACGTTTGGAATGCTATGAAAGTCCGCATGGACTAAGATAGGGACTAATTGCTTATTATGATGGTCTGGAGTTTTAGCTGTTGCGAGGTGTCCCAAAGACGAACGTTTTGCTAAAATAAGGTCTTGGGACACTCTCCGTTCCATGAGAGCAATTCCCTGATCGATAACTGAGTTCGCCCTCACAATAAAATTATCCAAGGGACCAGTTATATTGTGTACGTCCGTAGCCACTTTGTTCCTAGATCCTCGTGTAGCCGCCATTTACAGATCAAAATTAATCTACTGCAAATTGCTACTTGAATACAAAAATAGGTTATAAACAGGGACTTACACACATTGATAAATGTTAGAGGGTGGGCCCGGTCCGGTCCTGCTCGGTCTGTAACGGGCTGAAACGGGCCCGCCCTTGGCCCGGGCTTCGCCCGGCGCGCGTCCCGCGCAGCGGCACTAAAGACTGAACATATAGTGTAGAGAAACGAAATGGGGGAGTGTCCGGGAAGAGGCAGCAGCTGTTGACGATGTTCACGCTGCAAGCGCCTCGCAGTCCCTCACGTCCTGTTCCAAGATCCACAAGGTTGGCTGACAAACAAAGTTCCACAAGTTTTGAGCACGAGCGGCCCCTGCGAAGCGGGGGCCGCGAGTCGTGGTTTTAAAGGCAGAGAGGTAGGCAGGCAATCAGAAGGGGAGTGTCCGGGAAGAGGCAGCAGCTGTTGACGATGTTCACGCTGCAAGCGCCTCGCAGTCCCTCACGCCCTGTTCCAAGATCCACAAGGTTGGCTGACAAACAAAGTTCCACAAGTTTTGAGCACGAGCGGCTCCCGCGAAGCGGGGGCCGCGAGTCGTGGTTTTAAAGGCAGAGAGGTAGGCAGGCAATCAGAAGGGGAGTGTCCGGGAAGAGGCAGCAGCTGTTGACGATGTTCACGCTGCAAGCGCCTCGCAGTCCCTCACGCCCTGTTCCAAGATCCACAAGGTTGGCTGACAAACAAAGTTCCACAAGTTTTGAGCACGAGCGGCACCCCATTAGCCAAAGGCAATGCGATATGGATGAGATGGTCAGGCAGATTTGTGTACGCTTTTCCGCCTCTCCCACTCATTCCGTTAGTGGTGCGCAAGCTGCAGCAACACTCCCTCACACTGATCCTAATTGCACCAACATGGGCAAGGCAACCGTGGTACACCACACTACTGGAACTTTCAGTGGTAGCACATCAAAAACTGCAACTCTCACCACACCTGTTAACACATAACCATGGAGAGATAATGCATCCGGACCCCATGCAGCTCAACCTATCAATTTGGCTCCTGAGGTCTTAGAATTTAAATATCTCAACCTCCCACCTGATTGCATGAACGTTATCAAAGAAGCTAGATGTCCCACCACTAGAGCTTGCTATGCAGCTAAATCGAAAAGATTTGTTTTATATTGTACCAATAACAACATCAACCCACTGGATGTTTCCATTCAGAAATTCCTATGCTATTTGCTGCATCTCCACAAATGCAATTTAACATACTCCTCAATCAGGTTACATCTTGCTGCTATAGCAGCTTACCTTCAAAACAGGCAGCACCTATCATTATTCAAAGTTCCTGCCATCAAAGCCTTCATGGAAGGCCTCAAAAGAATAATTCCTCCCAGGGTACCACCCTCCCTTGTATGGAACCTCAACATTGTTCTCAACAGGCCCATGGGCCCTCCATTTGAGCCTTTGCATAAGTGTGAATTACAATTTCTCTTATGGAAAGTTGTTTTTTAGTAGCTATTCCATCACTCAGAAGGGTGAGTGAGATCCAGGCACTAACAATTCAAAAACCATTCTTGCAACTACATCACAACAAGGTGGGTCTAAGGACAAATCCCAAATTCCTTCCAAAAGTCATTTCACCATTCCATCTCAATCAGTCTGTTGAGTTGCCAGTAATCTTCTCCCAACCTCAAACAGTGGCTGAAAGAGCTCTCCATACATTAGATGTCAAACGCGCTCTCCTCTGTTGTATTGATAGGACAAAGCCATTTCGTAATACAAAACAGCTTTTCGTGTCCTTTTCACCCCCGCACAAAGGTAACCCCATTTCAAAAACTGGGATTGCAAGATGGATTGTTAGATGCATTCAAATTTGCTACCAAAAAGCAAAACATACTCTATCCATTCCCCCTAGGGCTCATTCCACCTGTAAACTAGGGACATCTATGGCATTTTTAGGGAACATTCCCTTAAATGATATCTGCAAAGCAGCTACATGGTCTACACTGCACACATCCACAAAACACTACTGTGTAGATGTGCAAGCAAAACAACAGGCTAGTGTGGGCCACTATTTCAAACCACTGCAACAGATACTGGTACTCGCTGCTAAGGGAGAGAACTGCTATGCAATCTACGCACTAGTGTGTGATCTGCAGCCCATATGCCTCGAACGGAAAATGCTACTTACCAGTATGCATCTGTTCATGGCATGTAGGGCTGCAGAGTCACACATGCCCACCCGCCTCCTCGGCTACCTCTATCTGTTCCAGTATTATCTTAATTAGATACATTATTCATGGGCATCTCTTTCGGTTCTCACACAACTCCATCATTTTCCGTAATGGAGAAAAACAATCCGAAGATGGAGTCGATGCCCATGCGCACTATGCCCTAGAGGAGGAGTCATCTGTCATACAAAGACTCTTCCAATACAACAACAAAGTGTAATCATCTGGGCCCACCACCAGATGGCGATCTATGCACTAGTGTGTGACTCTGCAGCCCTACATGCCAAGAACAGAGTCATACTGGTAAGTAGCATTTTCCTTTCACATTGTCATCGAGATTGTATAGATGCTAGAACATCGTTGACCTGTAAAGGTAGTGTTTGCTGGAGAAATTACTATATTTGCAATATGTTCTCATCCATTGTGCGCTACCAGTGGGGCAGTTTCTTTTAATCAATCTGCATTTGGTGAATGCAAGACATTGATACAAGACTTCAGGATCTGCTTTTTTAGCCTTCAATACCAAATCAATTTTTTTTCCTTTACAGTTTTAGTTCAACTTTATGTAATGAATACTATGGAGTGCTTGAACCTTTTTGTCGCGGAATGGAATCATCATTTCTTTTACCTTAGCTTAGAGTAAACAATCTTGCCACATTTTGCTTAATACTAAGTGGGGGTATGTTCTAGTGACTGAGTTCTTTGCCTTGGAAATTGGAGACATTTGTTCTAATTGTGATGTTGACACTTGTCCAAAATCGGTGGGATTCTGGCAAAATCACTTTGTCTTCATGTCCCTCAAATTGTAAATGTGTGTATGTGTGTAGTGTGAACAAGTGTAATGGAAATATATAAAAACCCACCTGATTAACATGAACTACTTTGCATAATCCTGCTTTGGTGATACTGTGAAGGGAGATCTGTGGCTGCAATCCCTAATTTGCACCTGATTTATTCATTCATTACAGCTCTGGTGCTACTTCTTTGCTTCTTGTCCCACGACTTCAGCTCGTCATGCTTCATGTTCCTTCATGGTCCTCCTGCCCCCCCTTAGCCTTTTCCCTATTGTTTTTTCCTTCTCCTTTCCCTTCCTTTTTGCAAGATCTGTCAGCTTCTTTCTTTTAATCCAGTTCTTTGGTTGTTATTCTCTTCAGTCATTGTTTTTCTCCTCTTCCAACACCAGTTTCTTCATCAGCATCTTCTGGCTCTTCTATTTTGCTGTTTCTAGATTCCTACTGCATTTACTTACAAAGTTGTGACGTATTTGACTGTACGTGCCTATACTTGTTCTGTACTGCATGGGAGTTCACATGTATGGGAAGGATTCATGCTGAAATTCTGATTTTCTATGCTTGCACTGTAGTTTCACCATAAATTTTAAATGGTTGACAGGTACCTTGTAACTCATTTCTGCTACATGCCTCTAACTCCTGCACTACATCCTCAACTTTTGAATCCACCTTGGGCCACCAATACAATTCCCACCCCTCTTCATTGTAGTTCTTCCACATGCCCATTGTGTGGCAACATTACTATCCTTGCACGTAGCTCTTCTTTAGGCACCAGCCTTTCGCTGCACATGAAACTTAAGGCCCAAATACTCAGTTCTGATGAATGCTTCTAACTGCAGATTCCTCATCTTTTGGATTCCCTCAGGTGCCAAACTGGATCCAGAAATGTTACAGAAGTTACTCCATCACTCCGTCAGGTGGTGCTTTGGACTCTGCGGTGGAATTGTCTGCTTCCGTAACTAACCGTAAAGAACCGGATATAGGCACCGCCTCAACGCGCTGACTTCAGTTCCCTTCTTTCCATACCCTTTCATATGGATCCAGTGCTCTTACAGACCAAGTGCTCTTACAGACCCCAAAATGTTATTTTTTGTCAGTGTGCTTGGCAAATGTGTTCCCCCAAAGACAAGAGGCGTCAAACCTTGTGGTAACTGTTGGAAACTGAGATTGTTCATGGACCCCCACAGCCCATGTCTGTGGTGTTTAGGGTCACAGCTTGACTTGAATTCCTGTAACAAAATGTTCTCTGATGTACCTTATGGCTATGAGGGAGCACTAAGCGAAGCTGTACATTGCTGAACACAAAAAGTGGGGTATTTCTTGGGCCTGCTCCTTACTAAATCATGGACCTGTTCCAGCTTTAGTACCTTACCTCATTTCAAGTCACCATCCTTGGGTAAGTAGAAGACTAAGCTGAAGGATAGCTCTGGCACACACAAACAAATGCTTGGAATCTAAACAGGATTTGTCTCCTTAATGTTAATCCCACAAGGATGAGAAATTGCACAGTTGGTACTCGAAGGGCCCTACTCTGCCCTCAATCATCCGATTCGGAACCCATGCCTAAACTGGTCCCAATACTTGAGTATCCCATGCCACAGTTGTCCCTTCAGCAAGTGGAGGCAAGCCTTTAAAGAGGGCATGCTGCATTTTTTCCAGATGATTTTAGGTGCACCTGATGCACCTTCAGATACATGGATCCAACGGGTCCTCTAGTTGGACTTCTACTGGTGGGGCCTGCTCCGGTGCCGACTGTCCCAGTTGGTCTATCGGCTGGCCCCCAGCTGACACCTCCTCAAACACCAATACCTGTGGCCAAAGGCCACTGCCATCCTGACCTCCAGAATCTGACTCTAACGCCAGTTTTGGTTCTGAAGCCATCTTCTGTCTGATATTAGCCAGTGTCTCATTATAAGATAACAAAGGCATAGCCTATCATTTGGGAGGATTCGCAGTCAGTGCCAATGGCAGGATGCAGAGGCTGAATGCCTTGTTTGAATGTGATTTTTGAATATTGTCCACGATCGCAAACAGTCATTTCAAGGAGGATGATGATGAGGAGGAGGTAGATACATTGCTCCCTCCTTATTTTACCGATGATGGTTTGTATGTTGATTTGCAGATTAATAGTTCTCTAGATACACCCCATGATACCTGGACTTCCCACTAGGGCCCTCTACAGAGGAGAGTGCCTATGCCTATGTCTATTTCACAATAGCAGTTTGCGGAATTTCAAAAGTGCTTAATCTTCAATTGCCCAAGACAAATCTTCTCACTAATAGTTTGCAGCCTTGGACTACACCTTCAGAGCCATTTGGTGTCTTTTAACGATGCTCTGACTAAAACATTGATGGTTACCTACTTTAAGTCGTGCTCAGCCCCGCTGATGACTTGCCCTGTAGTGAGGCATCAAAGGCCTGCTCCCGGGGACCTAGTCTTTTTGACTCAGCACCCGACCCCTGAAAGTGTGGTGATTCAGGCCTCCACAGCAAGGTCAGCCCTAGCATGTTCCCAGGGCCCTGCTGAACAGGCGGTAGAAGTGCATTGATGTGTTTGGTAAGAGGGTTCTCTCCTCTGCTATTTAGGCATTGAGGTCCCTAAACAATGTGTGTCTGCCAGGGCAGCAGGCCATTCTGTTTATGCACCCAGCATATGGAGCAACATCCCTGTATTGAACAGGACTGCCCCGACGCTGCTTCATTTTAGAAAAGAGTTGAAGACACACCTTTTTAAAGTACAATGAACAGAATGCATTAACAGTCCCCAAACCAGCCACTTCGTGTATCACTTGTTTACCATATGCTTACTTTTACACTAAACAGTGCTCCTCTGCCTTTGTCCTTGGTTCGTGCTATAGAATTACTACATTTGGCGAGACCTGCACCCTGAATAAATAATTTTAAGAAAAGGCACATTACTGTGGTCCGTTCCGTTCGTTTTCATTACGGGGTGGAGGAGTGACGGAGTTTAAGAACTACTACATATGTACATATATAGGGCACTATACGTAGGCCCCCTGGGATATGGCAAGCAAGAGCCCAGGGGCCAATACTGACGAATTTAGAACTGATTTCACATAGACAATCCATAATGTTCAGGATGTGGCTAAGAATGTTTTGAAAGCCGGACTTGAAACAACTGATTTTGTGCATTGTGCCATGGACACCAATGTGGGAATCCAACTTCACGCATGGATGCGTGCCAAATGATTTTCTGGGGACATGCAGGCATCCCTGATCATTATGCCTTTTAAAGGTGCCAGTCTTTTTGGAGAAAAGGAAGTTGCTGCAATAAAGTGTTTTAAGGAAAGCAGTGTCATGGCCTGCTTGTTGGACCTGTTGTCACTAGCAAGTCAGTCCCACCAGAAGTACCCCAAATCCAGAGGTACTCGCAAGCCTTGCTTATCAGCGAGAGCCCATGCTGCACTCCACACAGCCCTTTTGGGATCCAGCAGCAGAAACATCATTCATCTTCCTCCTCGTCCCCTGTCGCAACTGCATCTAAACTACTCTTAATTTTTCCCTCTTCGGGCGTTTGTAGTCAGTAGAAGGACAAGATTTTTTCTGTCCCACTGGCTGTCAGTTACCTCAGACTGGTGGGTTCTGCAAGTTATACCACATGCTTATGACCACCCATTAATATAGTCTGTTTCATGCCCTCCCATTCTCACTCAGACTTTATCTCGTCATGCCTTCATCTTCGCATAGGAAATTCAGTCACTATTGGCCAGTGGGCTGTTGAGAGTACCTGAGGAGAAGGTCATAGGTTGCAGTGGTTGTGGCCTACAATGGCAGACCGTGATACATATATTCTCATATCTCAACAATTTGCTGCTGAAAACGGGATTGCTAAAGTCCGTCGCAAACCACCTGCAGAGAACAGTCTCTCTCTAGTAATCCATGCAGTTCTCCATAAACAAGCTGAAATCGCATCTGCAACCAGGACAGAGGATTCCATTCAATGGAGCCATCAGGGACATAGTGGCTTTTAAGGTGAGTGTGGGGAATTCAGATTATGATCCTGATGTTTCCAGCTTAGCCCTGTGTTCTAACGTGGACTGTTCTGCAGTTTCCTGGTCCGATGGATGAGGTGAAAATCAGGGGACTTTGGTGGTAAGAGTCACATAACAATCTTCTGGCGCTGTGGGACATCTGACTGGCTCTGAAGGTTTTCCTCCCATACATCAAGTGTGACACAATTGCCATGTGGTACTGCAATAAGTAGGGCAGTGTGGGGTAGTGGGTGCTGTGCCAGGAAGCACTAAGACTCCGGCTTCAACTCTGATGGCCAATTCTTTGGCTAAATGCCAAGATAAATGTGCTCAGCGGGCACCAGTCATTTGGCGGGCTCTCTAACTGCCAGGGTGGGCTAGCTCGGCAGGTGTCATGTGGCAGACCATGGATGACATCTGCTCCTGGAAGTGGTACGGTGTCTCTTCTGCCAGTGGGCCATTCCTTAAATAGATATTTTTAAAACAGCAGAGAACTTGCAGTATCACAGCTACAGCGTGCTGTAGTTTACTCTTCAAGATAACCTACCTGTCCCACACCAGGGTCTCACCTCTGCATAGTGGCGGATTATCATGCCTTCTACAGATACACCTAACATAGCCTCTTGTATGCCTCTCCTCTGCTGCCACTCCTACTTAAGTTCTGAAGAAAATGAGAAAGGACCGGCCTCAGGTCATCCTGATACTCTCCGATTGAGCCAGTTAAGAGTGGTATTCCAGCCTACTTGAATATAAGCTTTGTCCGCCGCTCTGTCTAACTCTTTGGGACAACCTTCTGTCCCATCAGCGGGCGGGATTCTGCATCTGAACCTCCACCTCTATCCATGGAGATTGAGTGGAACCAACTGAGGGGTTCTGACCTGCCTGTGGATTTAATAGACATATTTCTAACAGCCTATCAAATGGAGTCACTGGATTTACAGGTCCTGTAGCAGAATCACTGGAGTTGCTGGGCAAATTGTGTTGCCCTAATGTGAGGACCCTCGTGTCGACCTGCTTCAGGTCAATTTATTTGATGTACTTCTTTTGTTTTGTCAATAGGCAAGGTATTTTTTTGGCACTGTTAAAAGTTATTTGTTGGCTTTTTCAGCCTATTTGCCTTTGTTGTTTAAGACACATATGTTAATGCTTTTACTTAAAGGACTCACATGTGTTTCCTCATACTCCAATCACTATGCCACAGTGAGACCTTAAATGAGTTATCACTCTTTTGAACCTGTCCTCTGAGGCTGTTAACCATTAAGGGCACCTTCTGCACGCCATGTCGGTGAACTGCAGGAGCTACCCATGCAACCGCCATGTGGCACTATCTTCCCTGACAAGTTACTTTAGCTGCCGCCTCTCTCCTTGTATAAGCAAGTAAATAATGTAGCTGCAGTGAAGCTAAAGAACCAGCCATGTAATAGTTGTCAGGTGAATGCAAACTTTTAACCTTGCGCTGCCAAACAGATACAAAATATTTCCAATCAACACAAAACAGTGAGAAAAATGTAATTAGGCTCTACAGTAACACTCTCACTCTAAGCACAAAATAGCAGAATCAAAATGCAAAAGCATGGAAACTTGACATAAACATAACTTGCATGCAGCAAAATAGGAATTTTGTTCAGAACCACGCCTAATTACAGTGTTGGCTGTCTTTCTACGCTGTAGACTCGACCTAAACGGGTATGGTGGCTATGCAGTGATATTGCTGTCAGTGTTATAGGTGGAAATCACTGATGCTTGGATTGCCATGATTGTGGCATGGATAGGGGTGGACACGGACAAAGCACAGGGATCGGTCTTTTGGGAAGAGGAAGTCTCGCTCACATGGTGTGACGTGCTTGGTGACAGGCAACCTATCTCCGCCCTGGTAGGACAGTGCCACCAGGGTGGACCCGATGAAGGAAGTTCTTGGGTGGGATGATTCCCTGGACAAAACAGGGGATCCAGATGGAGTTGGATGTACCTAGAGGTAACCAGGTTTTTACCTTTGACTTTCAGACTCTCAGGACCTTCAGACTTTGACCAGAATGTAGGTACCTGCCGCTGGGTGAGGATGGATGATAGGTGTATCTGCACGATGTACCTCTTGATGATGGTGTGACTAGTGAGCACATTGTCCATCCCAAGACTGGATGGCAGGTATTGCCTAAGTGAGGGTTTACTAGCACTGAAACCAGGTAGGATTCACTCTAATCCGTCTAGTGCATGATTTTAACTTTGTTTTACTATTGACTATTAGTTAGTCTAGTTTTCTAGGGATCCAAACCCCTGATGAATATTCCCAACCAGTAGAGGTGACTTAGGGTAAGGCAGAAACATGTTGGTGATAAGTAGATGGTCCATGCCATTGTGCTCATTTTCTATCGATTAGTTGGTTTTAGATGCACCAGAGATTACCACTAATGAAGGTGAACACCTGGTTACTCTGGGTGCTTTTGACTTTGTCTGGATATCTCTGTTTTGTCCAGGAAATTGTCTTATTAATGAGCTCCCTCCATTGGGTCCACTGTTGGTGTTGTCCTGCCAGAGTGGGGAGAGTTTGCCTATGATGGAGTATGTCACATTGTGTGTGTGGGACTTCCTCTGCCAAGGGGATTGGTCTTTCTGCTTTTCCTGTGTCTACCCCATCCATGCCGGAATCTTGGTATTCTAGGTATCGGTGATTTGTACTTGTAACGCTGATAGGAAAGGCACTGCATAGCCACCATGCTTTTTTGTGTTTAGGGTCTTTACTTTGAGAGGATGTGTGGTGGCGTATACTCCTCCTCTCCTCCCTTGTGCTTTAAGGTATTTTGGATAGCACTTTAGCTTGCCCTGCCTCTTTGGTAGATTTGTAAGTTCTGAATTGAATTTATGGTTTTATTTCTGTAAGCATCATACAGTTAACTATAGAGGCATTAACCTACTTCGCCTGATCAATACTGAATTTCGGAGGAATTAAGATTGAGGGCCCTTGTAAAAAGGCACTAAGGTAACAAAGAAATACTGTATGCAGCTTGGAGATTTTGGAGCTGGTTGAGTGGACTTGTCACAAGAGGGCGAAGATGACGATTCTTCTTCATTTTAACATTGCGTTGTTCTCCTATTTGCCTTATTTTTGTTGACCTTTCAGCCTCAACTAAGTTTATTCACCTGCCCCTCTGCCTCTTCCACCTATACTGCATAATGCAGGATGTGGCCTAATGGCTGGAGTGGTCGACCTCGAAGCTGGGGAACCAGGTTCGAGACTTGGCAACGACTCTCAGCATCCTGTGATTTTGGGCAAATCACTTAATCTCCCCTTGCATAACAAAAATGAATGTGTCCGTCTGTAATGCAACTGGTGCTCATGTAAACTGCTCTGATACTTGATATCGTCAGATCGAGTTCACACTATATAAAACTCCAAAAAACAATAGTTGGTTTTGTGCAGTGGTGTCACTGTTTCATGTGGGACAGTCTATAGCACTTCCTACTTTTTTCCTTTCTGACACATACTTTTAAGGAGGAAGATAGGCTTCAGCGGCTAGACCCCAAGAGGGGCCTTAATTTTTACATCAGCCGGACTAAGAAATACTGGGTGGATGGCCAGCATTTCGTTGGTGGAAGGGCCTGACCTTGTCCAGAAGGATCGTCGTATGCATAAAAATGTGTTTTTCCCTGGCTAAGAAAGAGTCTCTTGAGGGTCTTAGGGCTCATTCCACTAGGACCAAGGCCGCCAATATGGCATTGTCTAGGGGTGTTCTGCTGTTAAACATCTGCCAGACTGCAACATGTGTGTTTGTCCACTTCTTTTGCAGACATTACGATTTCAACTCTCGAGTTGACCGAGAGGTCAATTTTGCCTGTTGAGTTTTGCAGGACTTCCTGATGTAAAGTTCATCCTCAGGCCCGCCAACGTTTGGGTACTAATGTTTTTGTATCTTTACAAAAGGTGAGTATTCTGTGGTTAGAAGTATGCATTAGAAGAACAAGTTAATTGCCTCTGGTAATACTCTTTCTGATGGATACTCTGTCTAACCACAGATTCCTCACTTTCCTTCCTCCTCCATTCTGTCAAACCGCAGAGTCCACACTTCCCTTCCTCCTCCCTTTTCTGTGGAGTGGACTTTCAAGGTTCTAAAAAGTCCCAAGTTAGGTTTGGCACATTATAATGACTGCAGTCTCCCACTGTTAAACTAAAACTGACTTCTGCACACAGAGTGTGTGCCTTTATACTTCTCAGTGCCATTACTGAAGCCGCAATGCCGCCACAGAAACTAATGGTACCACCTGTTGGCACACAGGAACAATTGCTTGGAAAGTTTAAGTTCCATTCTGCTCCCAGTGTGATTTAAAAATGCAACAGTTGAGGAATCTGCAATTGGATTATACACCAGAAAGAGCATTGCTAGCTGTAAGTATCATGAGTTTCACTCACCACAGTTTTGAACCCTCATAACACTCACAGTCCAACATCTCATCATCTTTCCCTTCTTTCTCCCGTATGTGTGTCCTAACTACAGCTTCCAGTACAAATATGGCAGTCACCTACTTCTCTGCCTCACACCTCTTTTCCTTCTGATACTGCCTGGCCTTCAGTAGCCAATACATCTATTATTTTACCTCACCCCATGTCATACATCAGAGTTGTAATCTTGTAAACCAGATATATGCCTGACAATTCTTGATGTTACCATTACGGATGATCCCTATTATTGAATACAAGTGCATTAATGGCTTATGGTCAGTGTGCATCTTGTGTGGTATCTCCCCCACTTAAGTTCTAAAATGTGCAGATGCTGAAATAATGTCAGTTTTGCAGCGTGAATCTTTCTGGATAAACTATGCTGTGCATTATTCCGCCATCTAGTGGTTGGGTCCGGAATTGCAGTATTTCTTTTTTTTTTTTCGTGGCCCAGGTGGGCGTCGGCATACCACCATTTGGTGTCCTTCGTGACGTCGACGCGCTTCCTCCGGAAGCTCCCACCTTTGGTCGCCATCTTCAGATTATTTTTTCCGCCGTTGGGTCTGGATCAACAGTGAAGGAGCTCCAAGAACTTTGGAGAGAAGAATCGATGAAAATAGAAGAAAAACTTTAGAATATATCACCGGGGAAGACACCAGAGATCAAGTAAGGACGAAGGTAGACGACAGAAAAGAGAACATCGAAGAATTCGACATTTCAAAGGAGAATGCGCATACAGGGGGCTCCCTGGGCACGGTGATGGACAAAACTCAGTTTAAATTCTGTGCGAACTGCCACCACAAGCACGCGCAAAAGGACCAACACCCGGTCTGCAACCTCTGCTTGCCGCTCGACCATCGAAGTGAGGACTGCAGCGTTTACACCGAAGACCCTCAGAGTAAGGGAGAGACAGAGAAGAGCAAACTACAACATGCATGGGCAGGGTACGCCCCCATCGCTCCGAGATTTGGGACTCTCCAGCGGAGAGGAAGACAACATAGCAGAGGGACCAGAAGACGTCTTGGTCGTCGAGGTCGAAAAGAAAACGTCGAAGGAGGTAAGAGAGTCGTTGAACCCTAAACACTCCACTGATACTCGCAAAAGCGAGCCAAAGTCCTCGAAAGGAGCAGGGCCGTCAAAGCACTCAACGTCGACTACTGCATCCAGGGACAAGCTGACCGTCGGATCTTCTGAGAAGGACCCCCAGACGGCGAAATACCAAGACGAGGGAAAGGCGCCGAAGAGCAGCCACGAAAGAGGCCTCGACGTCGAAAGGCGAAGGCCCGAAACCGGTTTCAACTTCAGCGTCGACAACTGCGAAAAGGAAAGTCGAGTCCCTCGAAGCTGATCAAGTGGCCGAGATGGAAAAGAAAAGGAAAAGGCTCGAGGCCGAAATGGCGAACATCTTGCAACGCAAGAAAGACTTCAACGAAAAGTTGAAATTCTACAGCATACCGTCGAAAGCAACGGCCGAAACAGAAGGGTGCGTCGAGGACTTCCAACCGCCGAACACACCTGAACCTGGAGAGGAACAGGAAGAAGACCTGTACTACGGGGGAGCCGAAGGGGAGGAAGACGAGACTTACTAAGACTCGACGTCCTCGGAGGCTCAGGAATTGCCGTGGCAAGATCTCGACGCCGAATCCCCGGAAGAGGGTGTAGAATCATATCTGTCGAGGCCTTCGCCGCCGGATGACATAGGGATCTACAACCAAGTCATCAAAAGGGCCGCAGACACGTATGGAGTGCAGCTAGAGGAAGAGAAACCCCAGTCTTGCTTCCTCCTGGAGACCTTGTTGCCATCCCAGACTAGAAGCCAGTTCCTACCCATGCTCCCAAGTGTTCTGGACCAGGGGAAGGAGGCATTCAAGGAGCCTGCCATGTGTAGAGCAGTGACTCCACGAGCAGAGAAAAAATATAAACATTCATCAAAAGACCCCATGTACATCAGAGGGTCAGTACCAGCCGACTCGATCATCACATCCACGGCTTTGAAAAGAGCAAATATACCCACAAACTCAGGCCCACCACCAGACAAAGAAAGCAACATGATGGACCTGATAGGTAGGAAGATGGAAAGGAGTGCAGCTATACAATGGCGCATCGCCAACTCCAATGCTCTCATCAACAGACACACATACCAGCACTGGGAAGAAGTGGGAGAACTCCTCAAGCACGTACCAGAGCAATACCAGAGAAGGGCAAGCCACCTGGTAGAAGAGGAGAAGAACATGGCTAATACATGTTTAAAGTCGGCCCTAGATGCAGCAGAGACATCTAGCAGGCAGATGATGCTGGGGATCACAGAAAGGAGGCATGCCTGGCTAAGGATTTCGGGTTTCAAAAATGAAGTCCAAAACAACATCCTCAACACACCCTTCAATGGGGAACAACTGTTCGGAGCACCTGTTGATGAAAAATTGAACCAGCTGAAAAAATATAACGAAACAGCAAGGTCCATGGGGGCACTGCAGTTCCGAGGCATGAGTAGAG
Organism: Triturus cristatus; assembly: GCF_964204655.1. NCBI lineage: Eukaryota > Metazoa > Chordata > Amphibia > Caudata > Salamandridae > Triturus > Triturus cristatus. The sequence goes on from NC_140588.1 coordinate 794,371,118, forward strand.
GAACACCTTCCAGGAGACCAACAAGCAGAGGAAATCATCAACCTGGGGCAACACACCAAACCGCTCAGCAAGGTTATCAAGGAGGTAACCAGGGACAGCAGCAGGGGCAGCAACAGCAGAACTGGCAGTACCAGCCCCGAGGACAATCCTTTTGAGGGCGCGGCCGAGGAAGGGGGAACGGCCAGAGGGAGAGTCAGCCTCCCGCAGCAAAGTGACTCAACAGCAAAACCAACGCACACCTGGATAAGACCTCAGGAAGTGCAGAAAGAGTCAAGAAAAAGACCAGCAAAAAATCTAAAACTTCAACAGTTCCTCCAACACGCAACACCAGTAGGAGGCAGAGTAAGACACTTCCTCCAGGAGTGGAGGAAAATAACATCAGACAATTGGATATTGAACCTCATACAATATGGGTACTGTATAGACCTGGAACGGCCAACGCCAAACAGAAGGCCAAGGGTCAGAGTGCGCTCAACAAAAGAGCAGACACTTGATGCAGGAAGCAAGAGAACTGCTAAAGAAGAGAGCCATAGAAATGGTACCACAAAAACAACGGAACAAGGGGGTATACTCAACCTACTTCCTCATACCAAAGGTAGACGGAACATTACGTCCAATTCTAGACCTCAGATTCTTAAACAGGTTCCTAAAGACTCAAAGGTTCAAGATGACCTCGCTCCAAGAGGTCATTTTTCAACTACAAAAGGGAGATTACATGGCAACTATAGACTTAAAGGACGCCTACTTGCACATCCCCATCAACAGCAAACACAAGCACCTCCTCAGGTTTATAATCAACAAAACTCACTACCAGTTCACAGTGCTGGGTTTCGGACTAAAGTCAGCACCAAGAGTCTTCACAAAATGTCTGGCAGCAGTAACAGCACACTTGAGGAAGGGGATACATGTATACCCATACCTCGACGACTGGCTGGTAAAAGCAAGCTCATACCACAAGTGCAAGAGGCACATAGAAATAGTGATACAGACACTTGCCTAACTGGGGTTTTTGATCCATTGGGAGAAGACGTCAATAGAACCAGAACAACTGAAGGTATTCTTAGGAGCAGAGATCAACACCATACAGAGCACGGTGATTCCATGTGCAAAGAGAACTCTGGCAATATGCAAAGAGACGCGTGTTTACCGCAAGGGGCAAGCTCTGACAGTGAGGACAATGAGCAAACTGATGGGGATGATGGCATCATGCATACATTTGGTACCAAATATTCGCCTACACATGAGACCATTCCAAGAATGGATCCAGCAGCAATGGACACAAGCGACAAGGAGTTGGGAGGATCTAGTGGTTGTCACACAGACAGTACAGCAAGAAATAGCGTGGTGGAACCAGAAGAACATAGCACAGGGGAGATCATTCACACAACCAACTCCAACTGTAACCATTACAATAGACGCCTCCCAGAAGGGGTGGGGAGCGCACACAAACAACCTCAAAGTAAGGGGGTTGTGGGGACATCAGGATGCAATAAAGCACATCAACTACCTAGAACTCAAAACAGTGTTCCTGGCCTTAAAAGCCTTTCAGAAACTGCTGTACGGACACAGAGTACTGATACAAACAGACAAGTCAACTACCATGTTCTACATCAACAAGCAAGGAGGGACACAATCAGTGACACTCTCCCGGCTAGCGCAGGAAATATGGAGATGGGCAATCCCCAGGAAAATAGACCTGTTAGCAGTACATCAACCAGGGAAGGACAATGTAGAAGCAGACTGGCTCAGCAGTCAGACGTCAGCATCCCACGAATGGGAGATCAACCAACAAGAAATCCAGAAGGTATTCCACAAATGGGGGACTCCGCAAATAGACCTATTTGCAACACACCAAAATGCAAAATGCCAAAACTTCGCATCCAGAGTACCGTGCAAACAGTCCCTGGGGAATGCGCTATGGATAAGCTGGTCAGGGACATTTGCCTACACTTTTCCTCCGATACCGCTACTACACAGGGTACTGAACAAGTGCAGGTTCAGCAACATGACGCTCATCCTGATAGCACCCCAGTGGGCCAGACAAACATGGTTCTCACAAATCATGGAGATGTCACAAACGCACGCACACAGGTTCCCCGCCAGGAAGGACCTGCTAACGATGCAAAACGGAAGAGTACTACACCCAGAACCAGAAAGCCTCAGCCTAGCTGCATGGCTCCTGAGGACCTAGAGTTTGCACACCTCAAACTACCGGCAAGCACAATGGCGGTACTCAAAGAGGCAAGGAGGCCAACCACGAGAAAGTACTACGTAGCAAAATGGAAAAGATTCACCGAATGGTGCCTTAGGGAGAAACTGCAAACAAGGATTACTAAGGAATCAACAGTACTAAGATACTTAACGCATCTACTGCAGAATAAACTAGGCTACACATCCCTAAGGGTCCACTTAGCGGCAATTGTGGCTTACACAAGAGGAGAAACAGGGAAATGTTTCTTCACCTCACAGGTGGTAAAAAGATTCCTAGAAGGTGCAAAAAGGATCGCACCTCCAGGCAGAATGCCAGCATCAGCATGGTGCTAACACAACTGATGAAGGCACCATTTGAGCCTATTCACAAAGCTACACTGCATATGCTCACACTAAAGACAGCCTTCCTAGTAGCTATCACATCACTGCGTAGAGTAAGTGAATTGCAAGCGCTAACACTCCAAGAACCCTACCTGCAAATACACAGTGATAGGATTGTCATGAGAACGGATCCGCATTTCATGCCAAAGGTGGTGTCTAAGTTCCACATCAATCAGACAATTCAATTACCATGTTTTTTCCAAAAACCTTCCACAAGCACAGAGAGGGCCTTACACACACTGGACGCCAGGAGGACAAAAGAGTGCAGAAAAACAAAGCAATTTTTTGTATCCTTTGCCAGCAGTTTTTTGGGACGACCGGTTACCAAAAATACCATTGCACGATGGATTGCACCAACCATACTGCTCTGCCACAAACAGGCTGCTCAGCCATTACAAGTAGCAGCTCATGCTCACTCAACAAGGAAGAATGGAGCAACAATTGCGTTTCTAGCCAACACACCAATTCAAGACATTTGCCAAGCGGCTACATGGTCTTCAGTGCACACGTTCACTAAGCACTACTGTGTGGATATCCAAATGAACAAAGAAGCGCAAGTGGGACAGAAGGTCTTGCAACACATTTTCAGTAACCATTGCTCATCTTTCACCCAACCACCACTATAAGGACAAACCGCTACAAAGTCGATGCACAGCATAGTGAATCCAGAAAGATTCACGCTGCAAAACGTATAGTTTCTCACCTGTCGGTGTAGTTTTGCAGCTTGAAGACTTTCTGGATTCACTAGCGAACCCACCCTCCTCCGCCAGAAAGATGAGACAGGAGGATAAAGGGGGGCAGAAGATGAAAAAGACTTTACAGGGTTAAATGAGAAAAAATCACACGAGAAGAAAAAAGAATCCGAAGATGGCGACCAAAGGTGGGAGCTTCCGGAGAAAGCGCGTCGACGTCACGAAGGACACCAAATGGTGGTATGTCGACACACCTGGGCCACGGAAAAAAAAAAAAGAGAAGAAATAATACAATTCCGGACCCAACCACTAGATGGCGGAATAATGCACAGCATAGTGAATCCAGAAAGTCTTCAAGCTGCAAAACTACACCGACAGGTAAGAAACTATACGTTCTTTGCACACAATGACAGCGTACAAGAGATGGAATACACATTGTGTCCTCTGTAACGAAACTGGTGCTATGTAAAGCGCTCTGATATCTGATGTCTCGGGTCTAGTTTGCGCTATATAAAACAAAAAATAAATAAATAAATACAAATTTCAAGCACAAACTAGAGTGCCTTTTTCAGTAATATGTACTCTTAAAACATGTTTTAACAGGTCGCTCCTACTGTGTTAGAACACAGAGAATGGTAAACCAGTGTTTAGAATCTCTTGCACAGAAAGTCCAGAGTGGGGTGGTGATCAACTTTGAAAAAACAGGACCAGATCCAAGTTCCACTGCTGAAGGTATCTATTCCTATTTTCTTAATTCTCTTTATTTCTATTGTTGGCATGCATTGATATCTCCTTTTGAATTAGCATTTAAAGGCATGTTCAGTTTAATATTTCTTAATAGGTGAAGAGGTAATTTAGTGTAGAGACACTTTAACCTGTAGCACTTCAACATAATCTTGAAATTAGAAAAGCTGGAACGTCTTTAAAAAAATCTTAAACAAGGTATTGTGGCCGAGATAAATACATCAAACACTTAGGTAACCTTTTCACTATTAGCAGTTTAGTGTAGATGCTTTTTTACCTCTGTTGAGTTCTCATGCAGTCCAATTGGCAGTACTTGATTAGAGCCGCTGGTGGGCCATCTGCCCTCATTGTTGGGACCAGTACTTATTTTTGCTCATTAGACCTGGTGACCCCCAAATGATTGATGTAGTGAACCACTGACATATTCTCCATCTTTAGGAGGACATTCGCTCTTGATCCAGATCCTGGTGACTCCCAAATGATTGATGTAGTGAACCACTGACATATTCTCCATCTTTAGGAGGACATTCTAGGAGGATGGTGAGGAGCTTTTGCAAGTATCCGGGAACTTTGCCATGGACGATGCGGTGTGTGAAACATAGGGCTTTGAATTTAATGCGTTCCTTGATCGGAAGCCAGTGGAGCTTAGTTAGAGCATTCCTCCCAGATGCTCTACGGGGCAGGTTAAGCACCAGGCGGGCAGCAGCGTTTTGTACGCATTGAAGGCGATGTAAGCCTGTTTTACTTAAACCTAAAAGCAGAATGTTGCCGTAGTCAAGATGGGGTGTGACTAAGGCATGGACGAGTGTTTTTCTAGCGTTAATGGGGAGAAGGTCAAGGATTTTACGAAGGGTTTTTAGTGTACTAAAGCACCTGCCCGTAACTTTGCTGACCTGAGATCTGAAGGAGAGATCGGAGTCAATCATTACTCCGAGGTTTCTGACAGATTCAGCGGGAGTGGGAAGATTTCCCAGTTCCGCAGGCCACCACATGTGCGTCCAGGTGTTTGGGGATTTTCCAACGATTAAAAGTTCAGTTTTATCGCCATTAAGGCGCAAGCAGTTGTTATTCATCCATGTTGCCAGAGATGACAGGCATTTAGAGAAGTTAGAGGCCTCTTCCGTATGGTCTGGTGTAAGCTTGATCATCAGTTGGGTATCGTCAGCATAGGTGACAATATCCACCCCGAAGGTTTCAGCAATATGAGCTAGGGGTTCCATATAAAGGTTGAACAAGGTGGGGCTCAAACTGGAGCCTTGTGGAACCCCATGGGTCAGCTTGCGAGGGGAAGATTTAAAAGGGGGGCAGTGCATTTGAAAACTCCTGTTATCTAGGAAGGATTTTATCCAGGCAAGGGCGGATCCCTTCACTCCCATGTCCGAGAGGCGAGACAGCAGCGTTGTGTGCATCACGGTGTCAAAAGCTGCACTTAGGTCTAGTAAAACCAACGCTGCTGTCTGGCCTTCATCCGCCATCTGTCTAAGGCATTCGGTGGAGTAGAGGACGGCTGATTCCGTCGAGTAGCCAGCTCTGAACCCCGATTGGGTGGGGTGAAGAAGGGATTCTTCCTCTAGATAGGTCATAAGTTGGCTGTTGACCACTTTTTCCAAGATTTTCGAGCAAAAGGGAAGAAGGGAGATGGGACGAAGATTTTGAAATTGGGAAATGTGGGTGTTAGGTTTTTTTTTCAGTGGGATGACCTGGGCTGTTTTCCATGCATCAAGCACATGGCATTCTTGGAAGGAGAGGTTAGCAATATGAGTGATCTGATCAATCATGCTTTCCAAGACTCCCTTACAGCGTTTGGGGGGGCACACGTCACAGGGAGAGCCAGATTGTATGCTGTAAGCAATGGTCAGCAGTTCCTGTCTTTCGGGTACTTTAAAATGTGTTAGACACGGTCTGATGGTAGAGTTGTTTATGGCTGCCACTTGTTTGCTAGAGACGTCACTGTTATTTGCGAAAGTGGCATGTATTTTGTCAACCTTGCCAACAAAATAATCAGCTATGGAGTCGCATAGCTCGCTGGAGTAGGTGTCTTGCGCTTCGAGTCTGGCTGGGACCGTTAGCTCTTTATAGATGGTTTTAGATTGTTCCAGTAAGGCCTATTTGAGACTATCAAACTCATCCACTCAGCGGGACTGCTCGTTTTTTTTCTTTTGGTGTGAATCTTGGCATGATTCTGATATGAAGCTTCTGGGGTGTATCAGTTCCCTGAAGGACTCCAAAGCAGCCCTCAACAGAGGGGTGTGAGCTGGCACAAAGCTATTAAAAGAATTTACTTTCTAATAGGCACAAAGTCATCTTTCACTGCCTTTTTTTTTTTTTAAATGAGCTATCTGCTGCCTCAGAGAAACCCTGGTTCAAGGGACTTGCCCTTCCATATCCTTTGGGGGGAAAAACTCATTATTTCTCTGCATAATGTAAATGAAAATAAAAACAGGAAGGTTCCTGTTTAAAAGGTCATGTAAAGACACAACCCCTACTAAATTATGTTGGGGTATTTGTCTTTGCAGTGTCTTGACAGTGTATGTAATGCAAACCTCCCACCTGGAGGTGTTTTGCTACAGGCAGGGGTTCTAATTAGGAGATGCCACCCTGGTTTCTTAATTTATTGTATGGACACACACACAGTGAGCTCTGGCTGACTTCATAATTCCCTGTATTGCACACTACAAGGAGCGTTTCAAATATCGTTCCTCCCTCTCTGCATATACTACACTTCCATAGAGTGGAGCTGCATAGAGAAGTAAGGGTGAAGGTGGTACAGACTAAGTCTGGCTCCACCACCTTTTAGGAGGACCCTACTGCGCTTCAGGACTGTGCCTTCTAAGCTGCACAGGGCTGTACTGAAAATAACTTGTGCACCCACCTGTAAAAGGGGATTTGATGCATAGAAATTACCATAAGGTCAATAGCCAATATAGATTGAAGTATGAGCAGCAACATCTAAGACTAGAGAAGGAGAAAACTGAACCTATCTCTTTCAGAGCAGCGAAGGAAGAGGGGGTCCAGGATGTGGTTGTGGGCTTTTTGGACTATACCGTTTATTAATTTCTAGTTTACAACTACAACGTTTCCCAGGCGCTTTTAAGAAGCGCAGTTTATTGTGTTGTTTAATTCTGCTTCTTTTTAAACTAAAGCAGAGAAAAATAACCCTTGCCTTTGCTTCTGTAACAGAATCTGCATTCTCGCTGAGTACTTAAAGTGATTGCAGCCCAAGTACTGAGAACCACAGTGAAAAATATTTTGTTCAGCATCTGGGACAATTATTCGTTGAGAGAAAAAGTTTTCTAGTATCGTGCATGTCCTTACAATGATCAGCTGTGAATAAAATGTTAAATCTCTTTTAATAAAACCCTTTTGTATATTGTTCCGTTAGACATTTAAGAACCAGTGGGTAGCCGGCTATGAAATAAATGCTTCTTTTATGCCGTTATAGATGGAATGACTGATTCTTCTGCGATTCCTAGTTCATGTTTTCCACAACCTTGGCATAGCTGTCATAAACTCATTTATGTCCGACCCAACCCTAAAACTGGCGTTCCTGTGGGACATTGGCCAGTCCCAGAATCTTTTTGGCCAGATCAGAATTCACCTTCTTTGGTAAGTGTTTGTAAACTCTGGAGTAAGTCATTGGTTGGACTGACTAATTACTTATGTGTTGCTTGAAGATCTTTGGAGCATTTCTTGATTTATCTTGGTCACAACTCTTATTTGTCCTTCAGAATATTATGATTTAGTCTAGGAATTTAATCTTGTTGAGCACCTTATTTCACCAGTTGATAATGTCAGTGTTCACAAATTGTTTTCAGTGCAAATGTTTCTTTTTATTTTATCTAAAATGTCAGTGTTTGGCCTAAAGGGCCATGATGTCTCTCTTTCAGTAGAGGCCTCCATGTAATATGGACAACCAACATGGTGGGTTCTTTACATTTAAGGAAGTGTGGACCCATATACTAAATGTAAAATAATTTATTATACTTATTGAGAATTGTTGATATGCAAGCAACTGATTTGTGTCTTTTGTTATGCTTTTTTACATTTGTTAAACAATATTAGGGATTCAGAGTCCCTCAGGACACTGACAATGATGAGGTTGGGGACAGATTGCTGCTTTCTCATTATACTGATGATGTTTAGTATTTAGACTTACAAAATGCTAGTGAGCTTGATACATCTCCTGAGACCGGGCTAGAGACTCTCTTTCAGCAACCAACGGAGGAAAGTGCTTAGTTTGCAGTAATGGTTTGGAAAGCAGCTGAAATAATATAATTGCAGTTGCAATTGAAAGCAAAATGTGTGAGTTACCTGAGATGCTTCTACAAGGGCCAGCTTTGCCTGCTGCTTAATAATAAACTTCTGACTACATGGGCCAAGCCATGAAGCAGTCCAAGCTGTGGCCAAGCCATGCTCAAGTCCTCTAGTCAGCCGTTTGTGACTAGACTAGCTCCTGCTTTTTCTGGGTTTCTTGACCAAGCACCCTGTTTCAAGCTTCAACAAGTGCGAGCAATTCAAAGCCTTTCTGACCAAATCTCCACTTAGGCAATTGAAAAAACTTGATGCTTTCAGAAAGAGAATCATTTCTTTGGCTTGTCTACCCCTTAGACCTATGAATGCTGTCTTTCTGTCAGGCAGGTACGCCACACACTATGGGTCATGGCCAGAGATACCTTAACAGTCAGTCAGACCGGTGGGTCTCAGGCCTCTTTGGCCCATACTATGGATGTTCAGGATGCAGCAAAGTATGTGCTCTGGGCTGGTCTGGACATTATGAACTGCTTCAGCAGCGATATTAGCACCAGTGTCTTGCTCAGAAGGCCCCCCCAAAATGAGATCAACCAGGTTTTCTGAAGACATATAGAGGACACAAGTGGACATGCCCTTCAATGGCTCTTCAGATAAAATACTGATTTGGCACTGGAATGATTACAAAAAACTTATACCTATTGAAAGCAGGTAAACAATTTTCACATCAATACAGAGATTTCAGAGGTTACTCTAAGGGGGCTAGCTTATAAGCAAGCCAGCCCTCCCAGCCTATAATGCAACTGATGACCCAGTACCTTCAGGCTTGATGCACTAGTAGACACCTTTAGAATCAGCAGAAACATAAATCGTTAAGTTCTTCCTTTTCTGCCACAGTGGCTGCCAAGCCACGTTTGCCCTCTCTGAGTCTTGCCTGTCCGGTAGGAGACAGAATTTGGCGTTTCCTTCTGAGCTAGAGATTCAACATGTTGGACAGGTGAGTTATACAGATTGTTCAAAGGGGCTGTGCCCTGACCCATTTCCTCCCCACATGCCACAATCCACAGTGGAGCGATTCTCCAAGGAGCACTCCACTATTCGGAAGCAGGTAGTTGTCTTTCTGTTGTCCAAGGGTGGCATCGTGAAGTGAGACTCTTGAGTGAGGAAGGATATGTGTTACTTCCTCTTACCGAAAAAGGACCCCTTTTTGAGGACAGACATCTTCAGTATGTTCACTTGTGGTCAGATCTTGTCAACTCTGGATGCAGGGGTTTGGATGGTGTCCTTGGACTTGCAGTACATATACCCATCCTGCGCTCCCACATTTGTTACCTGCAGTTCAAAGTGGGCTAGATCACAAAAGGGATGGTGGTGGTCAATGCCCATCTTCACAGGTTGAGAGTATGCTTACTCCTATCACATGAGAGTAGACTGCTAAAGGCGGGCTCAACATAGTCAGTCATAGACCATCTCTGAATGATGGTCAAACTCCTGATATTGTGGCAGTTTACCATCAATGAGCCTAAGTCCCACCTGTGCTCCACACAGAGGATTGCTTCATCAGGGCATTTCTGGACACATTGACATTTATGGTCTTTCCTCTGCTACAGCGAATCTAGGACATTTAGGATATGATCTCGATGTTTTGGGATCAGTCATGGGCTTTGGTGAAGTTGACTCTGAGTCTTCACGGTCCTTTGGCCTCATGTATTCCGAATGCCAGGTGGCATATGCAGACCCGCAGTAGAGCCTCGATCCCAGTAGGTCCAGCGTCTTGCCTCACTCTTCAACTCCATTTGGATCCCCAAGGAGCAGCTGTATTTTACTCAGGCAGGCAGATAAGTATGTCAGAAGACTCGGTGTGCCTTTCCTGTAGCCTTCAGCAAGCAAAGTGTTTACAGCTAAAGCTCTTGTCTGCTTGACCCTCAGCCTGCGATCTCTTGATCAAAGTTCCTCCTCCCCTACCAATGTTTCAGTGCAGCTTATATAATCTGTCGGAACATTGGCAAATGTTTTTAAATAAACAATCAACATAGAAGCCCTTCTAACCTTTCAGCTACTTATGTTCTGTGAAACATTGTTTACTGTTCAGAAACAATAACTGAGAAATCAAGATGTCAGATTTATGAAAAATTGATGACTATTTAGAAATAATAACTTGAAAATCAAGGCATCACGGAATGCTAAAACGAACATTAAACAATATAATCGCGCAATCTGAATTATTTCATTATACCTAAACAAATATTTTATTGACATTAGCAATCATGCATTTGTATCTAAAACATACAACTGAATAAGCATATAGCTGACTACATGAGCATGTATAATGCAAAAGGGATACCGAAATAGAAAAAATGTGACTATATCAATTGTAATGTTATTTATGGATCTTTTTGTCCTCTCTGCTTGACTGATAAACCATTGTCATTCAAGTCTCCGTTTGTCATCTGTTTGATAAGAGATTTGCCACACATATTTTTACCCAAGCAGTTTGTGGTTACTGAGCTTAGTTTTAGCCATTCCTGATTTCTCGCCAATACAGAGCTGTTCTTTACGATTCCTGACTTTGAAGGTCATCGTGTTATTGCAGTTACATCAGCATGTGGACTGAGTTGAACTAAAAGTGCTTTCCGTGAAAACGCCCTCCACCACCTTCTTTGTCGACAAATTAGAACTGAGAGCAAGGGTGGCCTTCCTACTGAAGATTGTGACTCACTTCCACATTGGCCAATTGAGTACTTTACCAGTGCTATTTGCTCTGCCTTACCCCTCAAAAAAGGAGGCACTCCATCAGCTTGGCCCTAAGACTACTGTGACCTTTTACATCAACCATCCCAAAAAATCCTCACGTGGGTGATCAGCTCTTTGTAGGGTTCTCTGGGGCAAAGGAAGGGAAGAATATGCAAAAGAGCACCTTGTTAACATGGATAGTCTTGTGTATCACAATCTGGGTTGTGGTAGGAAGAGGAGGAATAGAACCACATGCACTGAGCACATTTTATTCAACTGTGGTTCAACGGGCACCAGTAGGTGTAAAGGTAAAAAGGCTTGTATCCCTGCAGACAATTTTTCTTTGACCCATTATCAGTCTGCCAATTGACTGGTGAGGGTGTCAGCCATGGCCAAAAGTCAGTCTCTCTATAGACTGATGAGGGTGGTAGTAGTAACCCACTAGTATAGGCCGAGGTACACCTTAGGCCACCTCTAGTTTACCAAATTGTTGTTTTCTGCTGAGGGATGAAATAACTTAAAGTGGAGCATCTCCAAAGGGCCTTGATGGTGTTGAGTCCAGTACGTGAATAACATTAGGTTGAGTCACACATTAGCAAAACCTGTATTAGCATAGCCAATAAGTCAAGCTCTAATGTGCCAAAACAAGAGAACACAGACATGAACAAATGCATCTCTATCACATTAAAGCCAACCCCATTGAATTTGCCTGTGCTGGGAAAAAATAGCAACAATTGATTGCTTTTGGTATAGAATGCATATAGGAGATAAATACTTTAATATGACTAGCAGGGTGGTGAATAAGCATGTTTTTGAAGTCTAAAATGATCTTTCATGCATTCCAGTGGAACAACTTTCTGGAAGGCCCAGTGGTACACCATAACCAATATCATGAAGTGAGAGAGTAATACTCCTCTGGATGAAACCAAAGCCCACCCTATTGTATATATTAAGAACTGGTTATAACTAGGTCTTGATGGCAGATGCACTATGAAGCAATACATATTAAGCACAGTGACTCACTTCTCCGCAAAGTACACAAACCTTAGTCCCTACAAGAATTCATTTTCACTCGTGCCTCCTTCTGGGGATATAATGAGTGAATGCCTGTCAACCTTACATCAATGTGAATGAGAAGAAATTAAGCACTTGTCGGCCTTTTGTCCTTCTGAGCATCCTTATTTTGAGTTGAATAAGATAAAGACAACTGGTCAAGGATTTGTCCTATCTAATAAAATAAACGGTCATTGAGTGACAGTCTTTTGCACAGTGAGAGGAAACGAAGACTGATTAGCATCCTTTCTTTCTGGTTGGTTAGAAGTAGGAAGGATCTTTTTTGAGCCTTCCCATCAAAATCTGTCCTGAGAGCCAATTTTCAGTATTGTCCTTAATGAAATGAGGTTCATTACTCGTCTTTTACCTTTGTCACTTGGATTACATAGGCACAAATTATGAGCATTTTGTTATTCTTTAAATGAAATAAAAACCATGTTTGATATTTTCATCCTTCTAAATGAGATGAAATGAGTACTGCTTATCGCTAATCTTTGCGGATAAGCGCAGGATACATTTTTAGACTTTTATCCTTTTGAGTGCGATCCTTAACAGGTTCACCAAGATTTTTTTCAGTGATATCTCCTGGAAGTTCAAAAGTAATTCACACTTGTTGAGGATAAGATACTGCTTTCCAAAAAAGCTTTGTGAATCTGGGCCAAAATTAGGGTTTATCGCCAGGCTTTCATCATTTTGGATTTTTTTTAAAAATGGGATAAGCATAAGGACCAATTATTAGGCTTTCACCCTTCTTAAGGTATAACATTAAAAAATGTTCATATCCCTCACGACTGCCACTTACTTTCCCAGTAATATATATACTTATCAATTTTGAAAATGTGGTGAAACAACTCCTCAGCGGCTCTCTACTTGCTCTTAGTTCTGCCTAGTCTGGCTGCCGCCTTTGAGTGCTTCCTTCCTGAGGCTGCAGGATATGTTTGTTTAAACATTTTAATGGTCTGTTGTTTATTCTAGGAAGACATAGCTACAGGAGCAGCAGTGTATCAACAGCCTTGACAACTAGTGTTGCTATGCTGTCGAACAAAAACGATGTAAATACTCTGTGTACGTGGCTGCACAGTCGCAGATACAAGATCACAAATGGAAGGAAGCCTAACTATAACATTATTTTTAACAGTTAATTTTTTTAATTTTGTTGGCATTCGTATGAAATAAAGCATTTCGAGATTCTGTGGGATCCTTTTGGTGCATTTGTGGCCTGTTAAATTGAATTGAGATCTGTGGCAGCTCTAGTGGTCATTCCAAGTACAAGTTTTGCGATTAATATATAAACCTTGTATTTGTTTTCTCTTGTAGCCTCCCCGCACGTCTCATCCTGTTGTGAAGTTTGCTTGTATAGATACTGAACCAATGGTCATAGACAAGCTTCCCTTTGACAAATATGAACTTGAGCCATCGCCCTTAACTCAGTTCATCTTAGAACGGAAGTCTCCACACGTCTGCTGGCAAGTATGTATTTCATTGGTGACATGTAGGTTGTTTGTTTTAGCAATCTAATTAAAACCCACTTATATGATGCATCGCAACTAGTATTTATGGTCTTCTAAGGCATTCATTCTCACACTCTTTCTTATTTGGATTTTTACTGTTTATGCATTGTTTGTTTGCAAATATTAAAAATGCCCATTGATCACCTTACTATAACAGCAATGGCGTGATTTAATTGGTTTAAGCTTGTATCCAAAATAAATCTGCTTAGTTCTCTTACTCCAATGGCTTTCCGTGGTAAACTAGACAACAAAACTACATTTATTACAGTATCTGCCAGGTGAGGTGTGTGAAGTCAAGGACCAACAATGTTAGATAATAGGATAATAAACATTCTATGTGGCTGCTATACAGGAGTGGTCTGAGATTATAGCCAGCAGTGGCTGAGGTTATTGGTCTACTGGACTTAGGTTGTGAGGGCCATTTTATAGCTAGTGATTAAGGTTGCTGGCCTGAGGTCCAGTGGGCAGGGACTGTGGAAAGTGGAGACAAAAGTGAGGAAGATTTAGACACACAGTGAAGGGGAGACAAGCAATTGAAGAATGGCAAGAAAAACAAAATACTTCGGTTTGAATGCTGCAGCTATTTTGTATGTATGGCTAGCATTTATGAAGTAGTTAGCCCACAAAACCTTAAAGGAGAAACAGACTAAATAGGCTGGAAAAGGTCTCACTAATCAATCTCAGTTTTTCAGTTACATTTTTACATGCATTTATTTCTGTAAAAAAAGGAATAATGCAAAGTCTCAATCTATAGATCCCAGACATCCAGGTCCAAGGATGGGTAACAGTTTTATAACAAATTGTCCTTAATGTTTCATAGACAGAAAGCACCACTAAAGACATGAGAGGCCTGTGTGACAGATCATTTCCCAGCAATACTTAACACATCATATGCATCTTGGCCCACCTCTTAAACCATCTCATACAGATTTAATTTTAAAATGTTTTTATTTTGCTTTTAAAACATAAACCAAGTAGCGTCAACATTAACACAATAGTTTTCCTTCTTACATCAAATTCAGTATTACCCATACTTCCATTGTTATAATTTGTCTGTGAGAAGGCGGACCATTCCTTTCCCTTTCCACATCTGTTAGTTCTGCAGCTTATGAAAATGGTGAAGTATAGGGCAGCCTCCCACTGATTAGCGGGATTAATCCTCAAGGTGTACATCTTGATCCTCCCAACATAGGCTATAGTACTCTCTACACCTGCCCAAATGTAATCAAACTTCCTCGGGCAGCCTCTGCTAGTATAAACCACTCTTTCTGCATCCATGCACATGTCCATGCCTAGCTGATATTTGTTGCCTAACCCACATCATTGCAATGTCCCTCTTTGCTAGCATGAATCCTAAGTTACAAAACAGAAGATTAGCCCGTGTGGGATCGACATCGCATGGAACATATAGCAGGACGAATTGCGGTACTACTGAGATGACTACACCCATAATTTATTCTAGTTCTTTGATGATGGTGTAGTAAGTTCCCTTTAGGGCCCACTTGCCTCTCCCATATTTTATGTAAGTGCAATGAGAGGGACCCCACAATCCAAAAGGAACGGAGCTCCGTAAAAGGCCTACATTCCGACAATCGCATCCAATATTCATACGTCAGACACTCATAACCCCCAATCTTGAATGAGTCAGATGCTACAGAACATACTAAATGTGTTTATCTCAAGGCTTTAATCAAAATGTAAATCCATATATCATTACAAAAGTATTTTTGAGATATACTGTGGTCACGAAGGGAAAGAATGTTGACTGAACAGTCTCCCAAATGTAAGCCTAACTGCACATTGTAGGCAGCTTTGCTTTGCACAGTTACACATAATTAATTTTATTTTTGTCCCCTCCGCCCCTTTGACATACATCCAGGTCCAACAACATGACGCAGAATAACCATTTATATGTAGTGAGTAGTTTGTCAGAGACATGCAGCACAGCTATGTCCAATGCACATGCGCAGAGACCAACAACGTATGGTCAGGGAAGCGTAGTTCGGAACAATGCCCCATCCTAAAGACCTTAAGTTCTCTACATGAGAGGAGAGAAATGTGTTATACACTCTGTTGCATTAATGTTCTATTGAAAGCAGAAACAAAACAAAAAAAAATGAATTTTGGTTTTATGGATACATATTAATATGTACAACCACTCGACCTGCCTATTGATGTAAAAAACAAAAGAAAAAACGGAAGAGGGGCAAGAAACCCCTGCACAGTAATGTAACTCCAGAACGGATGTGTACTACATTCAATGTGAAAAACAATAAACAAATTCAAAGCAAAAAAATAATTCATTTGTTTTTGTGCCACAATATTATGTTTTTATTATTTGATACTTCTTCCTGGGATTCAGTCTGAACATTACATACAAGGTCGAACAACATCGTGCCCTGTTTTTCTCTGGTCGGTCAGTAACCTATTCTAACATATAGACACAACACAGAGGTGCAGCTTCTGTTTTCCAACATTGTGAGAAAGTGCCATCTTTCTTGCATGGTATGCCCCCAATTTTTGCTGAATTGCTGAATGTACTTTGACTGAGTGTGCCCTGGACTCCTGCGAATCAGGTGCCCAGGGCCTATGTTCCTTCTCTAAAACAAACCAAACCCAAATTGGCAAACCCTGGCCACATGTCAGCCCCTGGTAAATGGTACCCTAGGTACCCAGGGCCTTGTGACCAGGGAAGGCCTCCAAGGGCTGCATCACTCCTTGTGCCACCCTTAGAGGCCCTGTACCCTTACACACACACACTGCCTTTGCAGGCTGAGTGTTTGGGTGCAGGACAAAAACAAAGTCGACATGACACACATCCCTGTGTGACATGCCCATCACCTACACTGCCATGGCATACATCAGCCACCCCTCTAGCTGGGTGCCTTATGCCAATGGTGTGGGCACAGGAGCCCTGTGCCCCTACAGTGCCCAGGTCCATTCCTGAGAACTGTAAGTGCAGTGCTGCCATTTAAGAGTACATGGTGCTGGGAGCTCGTCAAACACGAGCTCCACAGCACCATAATGGCAACACTAAAAACTGAGGAGTTTGGTATCAAACTTCTCAGCACATTAAACCCACACTGATGCCAGTGTGGGATTTAATGTACCAAGCACGCCCAGAGGGCATCTTAGAGGTGCCCCCTTAAACCTAACCTACAATCCACGTCTGCTCTGAGGCTGCCTAGGCTGCCACTCAGCAGACATGTTGCTGGACCCCTGGGTAGGAGAGCCCCTGCTCTCCTGGGCCTGCAACAATGCACATCCTGGGCGAGGTGCTAAATCTCCTCCACCAGGATGGGCAGGGGGAAGCTTCAAAGGCATGCCACCTCTGTAAGCTTCCCCAGGCCACTGCAACCCCCCACTCTGGTGGGAAGCTTTGGCCGGAAACCCCAAATAAGGACAGGGGATGTGCCAGCCTGCCAACCTCACCCCTCAGGTGGGGGAGGCGAGGTGAAGCACATCTCCGGGCTCTCACCATCTTGAAGATGGGGAGCCCTACCCTATCAGGACTAGGCTGCTGCCCCCCTCCCACAGGAGAGAGGCAGGATAGGGGGTGTACCCACCCCTGGACAGGGACCCATTGGTCCCTGCCCTTCACCTACCTGTAACGCCCCTAAATCTAGTATTTAGGGGCACCCTGAACCATCCTTCCCCAGATTCCAGATTCAAAACTACAAAGAAGAGCAAGAAGAAAGAAGACCTGCCCTGCAGCTGCTAAAAAGAGGAAGACACCAACTGCTTTGGCCCCAGCCCTACCGGCCTGTCGACCCTCGAACCTGATCCTACTCCAACCCGGCATCTCTTGTGGCCAGCAACCTCACAAACCCCGGAGGACCTGGCTACCTTTTGGCTCTAAGCCCCTGGGACTCCCATGAGTAGAGGCTCTACTCAAAACCTACCTCTAATCCCTGGCAACAGCCCCGAACCGCGAACCCAGCACACTCTGCACCAGCCAAGCCTGGCCAGTGCCGGAGTGAATAAAGACCACGGCGACTGTGACCCCGAGTCCGGCACCCAAGGACCTCCCTCGACACTCCTGAAGAAGCCTGCAGCCTCAGAACAAGGTGCCCCCCTACAGCGATCAACAGAGGGTAAGATTTCCCGACACCAAAAGGCACGTCTGCACGCGGCGCCCCGCGGCCCCCTGTGCCCAATCCTGGGGTACCTACCTACCCTCCAACTACCCAACTTACCTCTCGAAGTGGTGGTGGCACCTGAAGAATCCTCGTCCCCGAGCTTGCAGTCTTTTTCCAAACCGGAGATTTCCCATTGAAATCAATCGAGCGTCCGAAGGCTCAAAAGCACCCTGCACCCAGCCGCCCGAGTGGCCCTGGCAGTGAAAACTCTACAGCTACCTACTTCCCCACTTGCCCTGAGTAAGTGACCAGGAGCCCAGCTCCCACAGCCGCGTGGCTTGCCAGTCAGCAGCCACCAACCAAGGCCCCCCTATCCCTCGTAGGATAACATTGGGCCTAACTCTCTCTGCACCCGGCCGCCCTAGAGTCGCTGAGGGTGAACCAACTGTACCTACCTGACCCTGGGGACCCCTGAGTCTATGCCCAGAACCTCAACTCTGCCAGTCGAGTACTTACCCTTAAACCGATAACTCTATTTTCCTCATAGGGTAACATTGACTGGCTTTTTCCTGAAATTTCTTCTAAGTGTGGACTTTTCAAATCTTAAAATATTCACCAAAAATCAGCCGATTAACGAAAACGAAATTACTCACCTGCTCTTAGGTGAGCTCCCAGTGCTGGATCTTGGTGCTCAGCACTGACTCTGAAAAATACTTACAACTGTAATTACCCGTAACCCAATTTTCTTCCATAGGAAATCATTGACTGTTTTTCTGTGAAATTTCTTCTAAGTGTCAATTTCTGCAATCTTTAAATATTCTTCAAAAATCGTATAATATCTGAAAACGTAATTACTTACTTGTTTTGGATAAAGGTCCCAGTACTGAGTCTAGGCACCCAGTACTGGATTACAAAAGTAACGAGAACATACTGTACCTGCAACTTGAATTTTCTTCCATAGGGAATCATTGACTGTTTTCTTTGAAATATTTTCTAAGTGTCAACTTTTAAAATAGCTAAATATTGTTTATAAATCATTACTGTAATTAAGTCGACTTTCATCACTTGATTCAGAGTACTGACCCAGGACTGAATCTAGGATCCAGTCCTGGAATTCCAAAAGTAATCTAAAAAGTAATCTGTTGCAAATAACTTGAATTTTCCATTGAGCGCAATGCATTGTTGTGTTTAAAATAGAGTTGCCTATTGCAACCACTTGTAACTGTTTACAAAAGTCAATTGCATATTGCAAAAGTATTTATATGAAACATCTCATTCTGAGAAAGTATATTTTAAATCCAATTGTTGGTTCTAACATAAAACAAGCATATATTTTTTATATATAAACCATTGGCCTAGAGTTCAGTTATTGAGTGTGTGAGACCATTTGCTGACTGAGTGTGTACAACAAATGCCTTACACTGTCCTCTGATACTGCCTTACTGCTCGACCAAGCTACCACTTTAGAGAGTAAGGTGATATCTAACTTTAGCCTCTGTCAAACCCTGGGGGACTGTGGACTCTGTACACCCTGTACCTATTAAGGAACAGTATATACAGAGCCACTTTCTCACAAACATGTCACTTCTTAAACAAAGGCTTGCCTTTTTTGAAAACAGAGAGAAGGATTTCTAGCAGAGGGAAAGGTCCTGGAATGGACACACCAACCAGGCGCAAACTGATATGCAGACCACGAAACTACAAATGCCAGGTATGCGGTCCGAATCTAATGCCAGAGATCCCTGATATATCCCTGTGCTCACGTAGTGATGTAGGCTTAGGCAGATATATTATTCACCATGGTAGGGCTTTTCATTGTATACAGTTTGCTCGTAATGCTGATTACCCTTAATTGCAGCACAGTCGCTTCATGATAGAGCATGATAGTTTCAATAAATATTGTAAACTTTCCTCCCGTCTTTCTTTTGTTTATTATGGACATGCATGAGTGAAAAAACGAAAGGTGACAATCTGTTTCCACGGTTTCCCTGGGGACTAGAGAGCTGTGTTCTAGGTTGCCAATTTGCATGTTACTCTGAGAAGATTAGGAGAGCAGGTAAGACACTATGAGCTAGCTGAATTCGGGCCAATAGCTACTCATGTGGTATGGTGACTCAGTCCCTACATTCTGACATCCTGTGATCCCAGGCATAGTTCTGTTTCCAAACAGAATCCCTGCAACAGTGGCGTTTCAGTACCCGGTAATAAGGGGGCATTCCCTGAGTGTGAATGAATGTGCCCTCATTCACTCCACATCACCAATAATTTGGACCCCGAGCTCTGTCCATTTTGACTATCGACAGATAGTAGATCCTATGTAGGGTTTTTAGCTGGATTAATCTCAATTAAGACTTGATGGCTACCTCCTTGGGATGCATTAGGGCCACTTCCCAATCTATATCCTCCATAGGGCCCAGGTTGATCTCCCAGGCCACCCTAAGTTTTATATGTGTATCATGTTCATTATTTATTATAGCGCAATATGTTTGTGAGACTACTTAACTTGTCATCTCCTTTGCGAGTACCCTACTCTAGGGAGCTACTGCCAGGAAACTCTTCCCAATCTATATCCTCTGTTTGCAGTGCATAATGTAATTAAAACAGAAATTTGTGGAAAATATGACAGTTTTAGCCTTCCTAAGACATGCTATTGTTGGGCGCCTAGACAAAGTTATGAAAGGTGCAACTGTGATCTATAAATACGGGCACATTGCCAGCTTCCCACAGCATCCAAAGTTCAGGAACAACTTAGTGCTTGCCAGGGACACACCTCAACAATCTCAGCCATCTTGACAGACTTCAGTCCAATAAGAGCATTGACAGATGAACAGCACACCTTAAAGGATGGGATACAGTCTAAAAGCTGCTGAGAAATGCTAAACATGGTCTTTATTACATCTAAAACTCTGGTTGGCCTGTGACATCATAGACCAAGAAAGCCTGCTCTATCAACTCTCAAAGTTATTAGGAATCTGCTATATCCCCAGGTTCAAGGCATTTAAACCTGGCCAATGTCACTGAGCCCTTTCCGTATCTGCTTCTTTTGGGTTTCTGGTCGAGTTCCTTGTGGTTCTTCCCTGTTGCCAGGATAAACTTTTGCATCCACCTCAACGCCTACTTGAAGATCGTAGGTGCCCCTTAACTGTTCTACCATTCCTACAGTGCTGGCACTCCATTCTACTAAGCCAGCACAGCACGCAAACACATGCCAAACCCTAGAAACCAATAGGACGGCCATTCAATAATTAATGGCATGGAACATTCTAAACTGGAAATAAAACTGATCTACAGATCTTCAGTGCCAGTCACGAACTAACCTTCCATCCATTTAAACTAAATCATTCTTCATGAGCCAGTCACTCTCCAATCCTCAATTTTAAAAGACTTTTTTTTTTGGGAAAATTCTTTTTATTGGCATTTGTAGTAAACACATTGCAATTATATGCACATATGGAATTACAGTAAACATGTGCCCTTGGACCAGCGTATACAGATGTTGCTATTATAGTCAGCGGATCTCACAGGCTTAGAGTATCAAGGGCCCTGCCCTATCCTGTGTCTGGGCCCACCCCCACTGACGTGCGCTGTGGATGCCGCTTTACACGAGGGCTGCTATATGGATCCATATCGCCTGAGTGAGTTGTCCCTCAGGTCGTTGAAGCGCGGCCAACTAATTACTATTAACGAACTGGGGACATGTTCCTCAATTTTAAAAGACTTAAAGTCGCCCTTGCCACCCTGGATTCTTAACGTTGTCTCTGCTTCCCAGTCAGTCTTACTTTTTTAGGTGAACAGCTACTGCTGCCTCTATCTACTGTTATGCATTGTCTCTTTCCTCCACTGTCCACTTTCTTTCCCTACAGGAACACTCATTGGTAGTAAGAACATTGTCAACGACTGACTTGAATATGCCAGCTAACAGCATTTTTGCTGGCCAAAACAGTAAATCTCTATCCCTAAGCAGGTTGTAATATTGTTTCAAGTCTGGGGTTTATGTGACAGCCAGCACTCATAGCTCCTAGACACTCAAATTACTCCAGTTGTTTCCATTCAATGCCTCGGTAATTTTGAAAAACCTCTACTTCATCCACAAATTAATTCATCGGAAGATACTAAAACATCCCAGCAACGAACTACACCATTATTGTAAATAACTGTGCTTATCCTACAAACACTTTCCTTAAATTTATCAAGCACATTAGTAGATGCAGGTAGTTTATAGTCCAAGGATCCCAGCAGTGTGGGAGTAGTGGGTCTTGGGAATGTAATTTGTATTCCATGTGTACCGCTGTCTTACTAGCTTTACTGTCCAAAGCACTTGGGCTGCTGGCATTAAAGATCCTATTGTTCCAAGGCAGCTCAAAAGTGATCAGTCCTGCAATTTTTGAGAATGTTACAGGTTACAGGATTCATGTAAAGCGAGCAGGCTTTCATGCTTAATGCAGAACTGAAAGTGTGGTAATGGCGGGTCTTGATGATTTATGGCTGTATGCAGACCGTGATGTGCTTGCAGCCTTGATATTACTTTGATACCACGGACCACCAATTATTGTTAAAACTGTGGTGGGACTCCAGGGTAGTCGATGCAGTCTTAAGCTGGTTTCACGGTTTTCTCACTGACAGAGTGGCTCCCGTTGAATAAGGATCAAACCTTTCAGAGATAGAAACTTTAAAATATGGTGTGTTTCTCAGTGTTTTGTGCTATCCTCTCTTTTTTGTCAACCTATACATGACACCTTTAGCTCGCAACACTGATATATGCAGATGATACACAATTTATATTTCTGATAGAAATTAATATTATATGAGCCAATAATTTACAAACTGTCTGTCAGATGTCCAGATATGAATGGGGCACATCCATTTAAAATTGAATGGAGGGAAGACAAGAATACTCCAGTCCATTTCAACAAACAATACGGAACCTGCTTTCTGGCCCTCCTTCCAAGGTCAGCAGCAAAAGCCAGTGAGGAGTGTAAAACAACTGGTGATAAACTTTGATTCAGAGCTAACACTGGAATAGCCAGTCAAGGCCTCCTTATTTCAGATTCCTAAAATGGATCATCCACCTTTTAGACCCTCAACAGCGCATACAGACCTAGGATTTATTTATTTATTTTATTTATTTAATGGTTTTATAAAGCGCGTAGTAACTCAAGGAGCATCCCAGCGCTGACCTGTTTCTCCATGGGTTTCAGCCGTCTGATGGAATTATGTCTGCGGGAAAAGGAGGGTCTTTAGAGTTTTTCTGAACTGGAGGTAGTTCGGTTCTGTCCTGAGTCTTTGTGGTAGGTGGTTCCAATGTTTGGCCGTGTGAACCGAGAAGCGACGGCCAGGATGCGTTTGTATCTCTGAAGTTAGATTTTTGCAATGCTATCTACTTTGGACTCCCAGACAAATTCATAAATAATCTTCAGTTGGTGCAGAATATGTCAACCAGAATGATAATAAATATTAGGAAACATGATTGTGTTACTCAAGGGCTGTACGATAACGGGCTCATTCCCCTTACTTCCAAAATTATCCTTTTATATTCCAAGAAGACATCTGCATGCTGAGAGTGCATCATTAATGAATGTGTCTAATGTCTGTTGGACCACCTGTGGGCGGAGTTGGAGGGGGGCGAGGGGTCACACATTCTCAGCAGCTAGACTGTGGAGCAGACTTCCAATAGAACTCCAAAGCGAAAAATCATTAATGAAATTAAGGAAACTGCCTGATTTCGATGTTAAATGATTGCTTGCAGTCATTAGGAATCCCAGATACTTATAGCCCTAGATGGCCAAAGGTGAACATTCCCTTTTATAAGTGAGCAGTCAGTAGGAATCCCAGATACTTATAGCCCTAGATGCCTAAAGGTGAACATGCCTTTTTATAAATGAGAGAAATAGAAAATATGTAGGGGTTTACCTTAAGCCGAATTCTGTGCTCTCCTTCCAGGCAGCCCATGTGGTCACAAAGGCTTCATCACCAGTGAATGCCTGAAGGGATCCCCGTTCTGCAATGCATCTGGTTATGCACTTGTGAGAATTTTTTAATACTTTGTTGATGGAAACCTTTTTGAATTGATGAATTTTTTTTTTAAATATGCAAGAGAAAATTTCGTACAAAAAAACATTGTCTACAAGCTCTTGCTAAGGTTTATACACCTTGTTTTTCAGTGGTTTTTTTCTTCTTTTAATATGAGTGGAATGTGTTTTGAAAAAGACCAACATGAGTGTCATCCTGCTGGATACCACGTGTAGTTGGTCTTGCCAAGCTTCTGTTTCTTTCTCAGCTAATTATAAGAGTTATTTTGAAATGCAGAGTTATCTTCTTTCTTTTACATTATTATAGACCACTTACTGTCCTCAAGGGCAGGCTGTAAATATCACAATGAGGTGGAGATTTCTGTCATGGCTAAATTTCCGCCACCGGCCGGAATCCCCACCTCTGGGCTGGAATCCCCACCTCTGGGCCGGAATCCCCACCTCTGGGCCGGAATCCCCACCTCTGGGCCGGAATCCCCACCTCTGGGCCGGAATCCCCACCTCTGGGCCGGAAGTCCCACCTCTGGGCCGGAAGTCCCACCTCTGGGCCGGAAGTCACACTTCTGGGCCGGAATCTCCGGTCCGGAATCTCCGGCCCGAGTGCGGACGTAAAGTTAGTAGTCCTAAATCCATTCTGTGAATACCAAAAGTAGTAAGTGCATTCTGTGAATATCAAAAGTAGTAAGTTTAGGATTTTGTCTTAAGTTAATTCTGTGAATCGGGCCGGTTGTTCCCAATTCAGCATTTGAAAGAACCTCGTCGGCTTCAAGAATGCGGTTGCACCTGGATTTTTCTCCAATGAGGCAAACCATTGCTAATCAGCAGCTTTGGGTGGGCATTACCAATAGAAGGGTTCTACATTTCTCTGGGTTTTGTGTTGTTTCTTCCTGCATAGCTTAGGCAAAGGAAGACCCTCTAAAAGATTAACGGTTGTGCAGTAATGAGGTTTTCGGTGAAAACTTCCTGTGCTTGGTTCCTCTGTGCAAGAAATGGGAGGAAGAATTTGGTAATTTTGTAGATGCTAAAAGTCTTTACCCTGGTTAGGGCTGCTGATCGGTGAGAGAGAATAAAGTGTCACAGTGTGGTCCCTCCCAGTTTCCCAGGTTAATACTGTAAAATTGTGGTTCAGTGACTCTGCCCACCTTAGCCCTTTGTGACACAGCTACAGATTTTAATTATACTCACTTAAGCTGCTTGAGAATGTAACATTTCCTAGCTATTGTGCAGGAAAGTTTCAGTTCTATAAAGGACATGGAGGCGAGGATTATGTATTTCTCTTTCATTATTTTTTAGCTCATCAGCCCTAACATCTCAACTATGCAACCTTGAAACACAAGACTATGTTTCCCAAGTGTCTTTGGTTCAGGAAAAGAAACACTCCACCAATAACTTCACTCTGTTTCTCATTAAAGACCAAATCATGGAAAAGCACTTTGTCTTCCTTCATGCGCATGTTATGCCATTCTTCCTCAATCAAAGTTCTTGCTTCTGATCGTTACGTAGGGAATACAAAAAAAAGGAAAACCAGCTGTAATTTTGGAGTCCCCCGAGTCTCTGAAGCAACTGTACATTAGTCAATAACAGCCTTCATTACAGTGTCAGTTATGAAACAGTTTTAGATTAACATATACACGTTATACTTATCCTTATGGAGTAATCATGACAGCTCGCGGGTGGGTGTCATAGAGACAATAGCATTGCAGAGAGGGAAAATCATTACCTCCGTATCCTTAATGTAATTGAACCTTTCCTTTACTGGAGCTAGGAAATTTTACATTCTTTGTCAGGACCTGAGGCTCAGTTTATACAACTTTAAAGCTTATTGACCGCTAAAGAGCCATCATTTAAGACCGACTTGAAATAGAATTTCTTAAAAGTGGAGTCGGATGACCAATCTGCCGCATTCAGGATGTCTTCCAAGGGTCCTCCTAAATTAAAGGCTTTGGATGGCGTAGCCCCTATGGTGGAATGAGCTGCAAATATTGAAGTATCAATAACTTCCTCCTGCATCACCCACTTCACCCATCTTGCGATAATTGGAGATGAGACCACTTTGAATGGTTTCTTCAGAGCTATAAGTAACTGAAATGTTTCCAGAGGGCAGAACTCCTCCATCATAGATTCATATGCCCTGAAGCATCTTACCACACACACCTTTTGATGTTGAGCTAAATCCGGATAGTGTACCACTCTATTACTGGACTTTGTCCTCCTTAAGATTTAACAAGCATTGGCATAGCCAATAGGTCTCGCTTCTGGGACCTTATAAGTGTTTTGCCATGCAACAGTTGCATAACTAAATACTTATAAGGTCCCAAAAGCGAGACCTATTGGCTATGCCAATGCTTGTTTCTGTTTATTACTGCTCTGTAGTAATGGCGGCGCACGGGTGCCACCATTACTACAAAGAAGTGATAAACAGGCTCACGGAGAACATCAAAGCGGCTGTGCGGCCGCGAAAGTGAAAGTGCTCGCGATCAAAGCGGCCGTGCAGCCGCGAAAGTGAGGCGCGCACGCCCGCGCACATGCACTGGAGCTCTAGGCTACAGTGGTAGCACTTTTTTGAGCCCTCACAAAAAGTCTCGCCAGACCAGCGCATGCGCTGGGTCAGGCAAGACCTAAAAAGGAGACCCCTTATGGGGGAAAAATTCAGGCGGAAATATCGAGTGCTCTCACACCGGACACACTCTTGCACTAAATCATAAAGCCCAGGATTTCCCAGCATGATCTGTAATCCGCCACGCAATCAGTTGGAGTTCCTTGCAGAACCAAATGATGCTAGTTGCCATGAGCGGTCTTCGGTAGGTTCAGAGTTTCAGTAAGAGGGATTGTAGAATCAATAGAAAGTTCCAGAAGAATTGGATACCTGACTTGAGATCTCCAGAGTTGTGTCACCCAGTACCATCTCCACTCATAATCTGACCTGGAGCGTTAGCCTGCTGATCATTGAAAAGGGAGGAAAGGCATATCCTGTGGTCTGACTCAAGTCTTGTAGAAACGCATCCATAGGTTCTGCCAGAGGGTCCGGTCTCCAGCTGAAAAAACTTGGAGTTTGATGGTCCAAATGTGAGGCAAACAGGTCAATTTTGCACATCCTCACTTGTTCATCAGTGTTTACAAGAGAGACGGAGCCAACTGCCAGGCACTGGGGTCCTTAAGATATCTGGAGTGCCAGTCCATTTTTTCGAATCAGTCTTCCCGTTAGGTACTCCGGCATCACCGAAATCTTGTGTAGTAAGCAGTAGTGCCAACAGTCTTTAGGCAGATTGGCCAAGGCTTTGGAACATGGTCCTTCCAGACGGTTGATGTATCTCACTGCCAAAACATTGTCCATCTTCAGCAGAATGGAGCGGGACACCTTGCCTGACACTAGGCTCCTGACGAACCCGCCAGCAGTTCCAGGCACTTGATGTGTAAAGATTCTTCTGCTTTTGAGCAAGGTCCTCCAATAGTAATAACACCACATCTGGCTCCCCAACCTAGACGGCTTGCGTCCGATTCTATGATGAGATCTGGCAAGGAGCTGAAAATGGCTCTGCTGTTCTAAGTTTCCATTTGTTCCAACCACCATTACATTTCCTGCCTGGCTTATAGGTTGAGTGAGATCTCGTCTACGGATGAGAGTCTCTGTCTTTAACCCCTTAACTGCTGGGCCTTTCCCACCCCAGTGCTGAGCCCTTTTTTGGCTATTTGTAGTAATTTGCGATTAGGCCTCTGTAACGTTTTGACCACAAAAGGTATCCACGCCAAATTTGTGTAATTTTCTTCCAACATCATGGGGATTCTAAAGGTACCCAGGGTTTGTGAATTCCCGTGGAGGGGTCCCAGAAATTAGCCAAAATACAGCAAAATTTTGGTTTCTGGGGGAAAAATGGGAAAAAAGCGCTGCAAATGAAAGCCTCTGGGGTTTCCCCTGCAAATGGTATCAAAAAAGGGTTTGTGGGGCTGAAATCACCATTTTCCCAGCTTTTAGGGAATGACAGACTTTTGTCAGAAAACCAAAACGTTTTACACAGTTTGGGTATTTTTCGGGGACATAGCCTATTTTTGCTATTTTTTGTGCTTTCAACCTCCTTCCAGTTAATGGTAGAAATGGGTATGAAAGCAATAATGGATCCTGGAAAGCTATACATTTTAGAAAAGTAGAAAAAATGCTGAATTCAGCAAGGGGTCATTTGTGTAAATCCATCAAGGTTTCTTTATAGAAACTAACAGTTAAATATCGGAAAAATTGAGAATTAGTTGAAAAAAACTGCCTTTTGTGTCAACGTTTTCACCTGTAACATCTAATTATGACAGCTCTTTGGAAAGCAATATACAGTTACATCCACTGGCCCTTACTGGTTGTGGGGATATATAGGACTTGTAGGTTCACCAAGAACCTGACGAACCCAGAGCCAAAAACTGAGCAGCGTCTTGCAATGGTTTTTTATTACGTACCGGGTATGTAGCAATTATTCTGGGAAAATGTATACTTGGAAAATTCTGTATGAAAGACTCCTATGTATTTCTGAAATGGGAACAAAATATAGAGTTTAGAAACAGTAGCTATTTGCACATTTCCGAAATTGGGACTACTCATACTAGCATGAGAATTCAGTCATTTTTCCAAATAACTTATTTTTTACTATTGTCTTTCATTTGGAAGGCAGAAATGCATCGAAAGTCAATAGGTAATAACAGTTGCTTTACAAATCTGAATGACCCTAATGTCCCGATAAAAATCGTACCTCACTTGTGTGGGTAGGCATAGTGCCCACGACAGGAAACGGCTCAAAACGCAACGTGAACACATGAAAAATTGCCCTTTTTTTGAAAAGTGCCTAGCTGTAGTTTTTTAACCCTAGCTCTGCCGGCACCTAGGGAAACCTAGCAAACCTATACATTTTTTAAAACTAGACACCCAGGGGAATCCAGGATGGGGTGACTTGACTGGCTCTCACCAGGTTCTGTTACCCAAAATCCCTTGCAAACCTAAAAAATTGTCCAAAAAAACACATTTTCCTCACATTTCTTTGGTGAAAAGTTCTGGAATCTGTGTGGATCCACAAATTTCCACCCACCCCGCGTTCCCCAAAGTCTTCCGAGAAAAATGGTATCTCACTTGTGTGGGTAGGCCTAGTGCCCGTTACAGGAAACGGCGCAAAACGCAACGTGGACACACCTCAATTTCACTGTGAAAAATGAGCCTTTTTTGGCAAAGGGCCTAGCTGTAGTTTTTTAACCCTAGCTCTGCCGGCACCTAGGGAAACCTAGTAAACCTATACATTTTCGAAAACTAGACACCCAGGGGAATCCAGGATGGGGTGACTTGACTGCCTCTCACCAGGTTCTGTTACCCAGAACCCCTCGCAAATCTAAACAATTGTCCAAAAAAACACATTTTCCTCACATGTCTGTGTTGGAAAGTTCTGGAATCTGCGTGGATCCACAAATTTCCACCCACCCCGTGTTCCCCAAAGTCTTCCGAGAAAAATGGTACCTCACTTGTGTGGGAGGCCCAAGTATCCGCGACAGGCTAGTGCCCAAAACGTATTGAGGGGACATCAAAATTGACTATCACAAAACAACCTGGTTTTGTAAGGAGGGTTACCTCGGTTTTTGGCCCCGTGCTCGGCGGCCAGCTAGGGAAACCTATCAAACCCACATATTTCTGAAAACTAGATACCGGGGGATTCCAAGGAGGTATGGCTTGCGTAGATCCCCCAACGTTTTCTTACCCAGAATCCCTTGCAAAGCTCACATTTAGCTGAAAAAAATCACTTTTTCCATACATTTTTGTGTGGGAAAGTTGTGGCATCACCGGGCAGATATGAATTTCCTACCACCCAGCGTTCCCCAAGGTCTCCTGATAAAAATGGTGCCTCACTCGTGTGGGAGGCCCAAGTACCTGCGACAGGCTAGGGCCCAAAACGTATTGAGGGGACATCAAAATTGACTATCACAAAACAACCTGGTTTTGTAAGGGGGGTCACCTCCGTTTTTCGACCCGTGCTCAGCGGCCAGCTAGGGAAACCTATCAATCCCACATATTTCTGAAAACTAGATACCGGGGGATTCCAAGGAGGTATGGCTTGCGTAGATCCCCCAACGTTTTCTTACCCAGAATCCCTTGCAAACCTCACATTTAGCTGAAAAAAATCACTTTTTCCATACATTTTTGTGTGGGAAAGTTGTGGCATCACCGGGCAGATATGAATTTCCTACCACCCAGCGTTCCCCAAGGTCTCCTGATAAAAATGGTGCCTCACTCGTGTGGAAGGCCCAAGTACCCGCGACAGGCTAGGGCCCAAAACGTATTGAGGAGACATCAAAATTGCCTATCACTAAACAACCTGGTTTTGCAAGGGGGGTCACCTCGGTTTTTGGCCCCTTGCTCGGCAGCCAGCTAGGGAAACCTATCAAACCCACACATTTCTGAAAACTAGACTCCCGGGGGGTTCAGGGAGGTATGGCTTACGTGGATCCCCCAACGTTTTCTTACCCAGAATCCCCTGCAAACCTCACATTTAGCTGAAAAAATCACTTTTTCCACACATTTTTGTGTGGGAAAGTTTTGGCATCACCGGGCAGACACGAATTTCCTACCACCCAGCGATCCTCAAGGTCTCCCGATAAAAATGGTTCCTCACTTGTGTGGGAGGCCCAAGTGCCCGTTACAGGAAACGGCGCAAAACGCAACGTGGACACACCTCAATTTCACTTTGAAAAATTAGCCTTTTTTGGTAAAGTGCTTAGCTGTAGTTTTTTAACCCTAGCTCTGCCGACACCTAGGGAAACCTAGCAAACCTATACATTTTTGCAAACTAGACACCCAGGGGAATCCAAGATGGGGTGACTTGACTGCCTCTCACCAGGTTCTGTTACCCAGAAGCCCTTGCAAACCTAAACAATTGAAAAAACAAACAAATTTTCCTCACATTTCTTTGGTGAAAAGCTCTGGAATCTGCGTGGATCCACAAATTTCCAACCACCCCGCGTTCCCCAAAGTCTTCCGAGAAAAATGGCACCTCACTTGTGTGGGTAGGCCTAGTGCCCGCAACAGGAAATGGCGCAAAATGCAACGTGGACACACCCCAATTTCACAGTGAAAAATGACCCTTTTTTGGCAAAGTGCCTAGCTGTAGTTTTTTAACCCTAGCTCTGCCGGCACCTAGGGAAACCTAGCAAACCTATACATTTTTTAAAACTAGACACCCAGGGGAATCCAGGATGGGGTGACTTGACTGCCTCTCACCAGGTTCTGTTACCCAGAACCCCTCGCAAATCTAAACAATTGTCCAAAAAAACACATTTTACTCACATTTCTGTGGTGGAAAGTTCTGGAATCTGCGTGGATTCACAAATTTCCACCCACCCCGTGTTCCCCAAAGTCTTCCGAGAAAAATGGTACCTCACTTGTGTGGGAGGCCCAAGTACCCGCGACGGGAAACGGCCCAAAACATTTTGTGATAGGCAATTTTGATGTTAGCTCAATACATTTTGGGGCTTGCCTGTCGCAGGTACTTGGGCCTCCCACACGAGTGAGGCACCATTTTTATCGGGAGACCTGGGGGAACGCTGGGTGGTACGAAATTCGTGTCAGCCCGGTGATGCCACAACCTTCCCACACAAAAATGTGTGCAAAGAGGGTTTTTTCAACTAAATATGAGGTTAGCAGGGCATGATGGGTAAAAAAAAGCAGTGAGAGCCACGCAAGTCATTCACCCTTGTACTTCCCCCTTTGTCTACTACTCAAAAATTTGAAGGTTTGTCTAGGTGACGACTGAGCTAGGGTAGAAAGTCCCCTGCTACCCATTTTG
Organism: Triturus cristatus; assembly: GCF_964204655.1. Lineage (NCBI taxonomy): Eukaryota > Metazoa > Chordata > Amphibia > Caudata > Salamandridae > Triturus > Triturus cristatus. The sequence continues at coordinate 794,402,601 of NC_140588.1, forward strand.
ACAAAAAAAAAATCTTACAAAAGGCCATTAAACCGCCACAAATATAAATCTAACTCTAATTTGATAAAGCTAATCCACCACTTACACTGGTTGGTTTTAACACCTCCAGAAACGCTGGCTTCAAAGCACAGTTACTTATAAAAGTATAAAAATATTGAAGCCAGGCCTTCTGAAAGTGAGCCATAAAGCGACTTCACGGCTCCGACCGCTTTATGGTCCATTCACACGCCATTCACACACCACACACAAGACTTCCATACCACCAGTCACGGGCCCAAACAACCAAATCACTTCCACTCACACAAACATACCGCCGCCATGCACGGGCCCATCACATTCATATGCCACAAGATATAATGAGTTTGACTACATTTTACCACCTGTCAAGTCTCCCCCTCCTTCTTCCTGAACGTTACTGAACGCGTGCCGAGTGAGCCTTTACTACTGGCTTCCAAGACAGCCACATGAGGCTCAGGAAGACATGTCTTTCATGCGCCTTTGGCGCACTCACTATGCTAAATCCAACTCCTTCCAGTTTGTGAATGCAAGTTGGGGGTGTCCGAGTATCCTTATAGGCCATATCTCAAACTGAGCGAGCATATCTACCTTTGAAACTAAGGCAAACATGCTGGAGCTTTTCAAAAGATAACATCATAAACTATGAAGAGCGGATGAATGTGAAACACGGGTAGCCCATGACAACGTAGCATATGTCCAATCCACCGTTATGTGCAGTGATTGTAATGCACTCATCATACAGGAAACTGACCATCTACTAAGTTCTAATGGAGGATGAACATGGCAAGCAGCATTGACCCATAAGTACTGTAGTAAATTCAGTGCAAGTGTGGCAGCAATGGATTTGAATCCATGGGTGAAGATGAAGTCATGACGTGTATCTATACCACCTTTACTATCTGCCTTCTACCTTTGCAATACTCCTGGGAAAGCGCACCTACCCTAATCTATTCCAACCCGTTTGTGTGTCTGTCCTCATCAGAGTCCTAACTAATCCTGTCAAATTGTCAAGAGACCCTATACTAATGCCTTCCATCTCTAGCTACTTGAAGCATGAGAAAACATTACTGTCACATGCTATCAATGCTCTCACTATGCTAAATCCAACTGCTTCCAGTTTGTGGATGCAAGTTGGGGGTGCCTGAGTATGTCGTATAATCATTCCTCGAGCTGCACAAGCATATCTACCTTTGAATATAAGGCAACCATGCTGGAAATTTCCAAAAACTTTCTAAAGTGAACACCATAAACTATGAAGAACGGTTGAATGTGAAACACAGGTACTCCGTGACAACGTGGTGTATGTTCTGTCCATCAGTATGTGCAGCGTGGGGACTATAATGCAGTTGTCAATTGGCAAACAGAACAACTACCTCGTTCTGAAAGCAGATAAAGGTGTTGAGAAGTCCATGATTTCCTGAAATAGAGGAAGAAATATTCTGCAGATGCTTGCGTAGATAAGGAGTGGCCCACAGACAGTAGATATCCATTCACACCAATTGAAAGGTTTACCTATTGGCAGCTCCACCTCAGTCAATTTCCCAGTATTTTGCTTTAGTGTGATACAACATAAAGCAAGTAGGAAAACAGAAGGCAGGCTTACTTGGGCACTGGGGACATTAAACACGAGTCTCCTGCCTCTTTCCCTGCATCAAGCACACTTTACAACGACGACATGGTTGCTCCTTTTTTGGGTGTTGCAGGAATTTTATCAGCGAAGTGTCGCTCCTGCAGCCTTGCCACGTCCTCCAGAACACATGAAGTGGAGGCTGCTGCTTCTGTAGCAGTGAGACTTTCAATCACAGACAACTGAAAGTCAAGAAAAGACATGAGTCTTCCTGTGGTGGTCTCACGATACACAACATAGCATTGCATGTTGCCATCTGGATCAGGTGCGTAAACAATTTCTTATACCAAGTGCAAGTTTTACGACTCGCATTGTATGGCTGAAGAACCTAGTTGTTCTTGTCCACTCCGCCCATGTACTTGTTGTAATCAATTATACAGGTGGGCTTGTGGACTTTGGCCATTTGACCCCAAACATTGACAGGGGAAGTGCTCTCAGCATGAATTGTAGTGAGCACGTACACGTCACGCCTATCTGAAAACTTGACTGAGAGCAGTTCGTTGGAATGCAACACAGTGCTCTGGGTTTTTTGGAGTTTCTTGCAAACAAGCTCCTGCGGGAATCCTTTGCGGTGACAACGAATTGTACCGCAAGCCACGGTGCCAGCTTTGTAGAGCTCACTGAACAGCTCTACTCCTGTATAGAAATTGTCCACATAAAGGTTATAACCTTTGTGAAGAAGTGGCTGGACAAGCTCCCCTACGATCTTTCCTGTGACCCCTAGCGTGGGAGGGCAACCTACAGGGATAAGAGTTATGTCCTTCCCTGTATACACTCTCAAGCTGTACACATAGCCAGTCGAGCTCTCACACAGCATGTACAGCTTGATGCCTTAGCGAGCGTGTTTGCTCGGAATATACTGCCTAAACAGCAGCCGCCCTTTATACAAGATCAAGGACTCATCAATGGCTATATTCTTTCCAGGAGTATAAACCTCTGGAAACTTGACAGACAGATGTTCCATGACAGGCCGAATTTTGAACAACCTGTCATGGTCTGGATGGTCCCGGGGCAATGCAGCAGAATTGTCATTGAAATGCAGCATGCGCTGTAATAGCAAAAAATTATCTCTGCTCATGTATGGTGAGAAGATGGGGGTTAACCAAACCGTGCGAGTAGACCAGTAGGATAGCAAGGTTGGTGTATGCACTACCCCCATTTTAAGCGTGAGGCCCAAAAAAATCTTCAACTCCCCTAAAGTAGTGGGAGTCCACTTGCGCGCCCTAGAATGAGGCCCAAGAGTGCCTCCTTGCTCCCTCAGAAATTGTTTGGCACGCAAATTTGTTTGCTGCACAATTTCGTCAAGGAAGTCAACATCCAAAAAGAGATGGACGTAGTCAATTGGCAAACAATTCGCCGTATAGACTTTACATCCAGCGTCACCAGTGAAAGGCGGAATTTGGGGCTGAACTAAATTGGGAGGCTGCCAAGACAGCACTCCCTCTGTGCTTGCTGCCACACGTGCCTGCACTCTGGGTTGCTCTAACCTTTTACTGGTGTCCTGCTGCACAGACTGTGATGGCAAAGGGACAGCACGACTGACATCGTCTCCTTCAGAATCGCTGTACGATGAGTCATCGGATGGAACTGCACCGACTGAAAAATCACTCCCAGATTCGGCTCCATTGTCCTCTCCCTCAGATGCTGTCTCAGTATCTGCTGTCTCAGTCTCTAATCCTGCCTCAGAGTTGGACTCCAGAACCAGACTTAGGGCCTGGGCAGCATTCATCCAACGATATGCCATCTCTGCTAGTGCCTAAAACTATCCTTTTAAAACACTGTCCTACATAAAAGGCAGATAGGTTGTTGGTTTTAAATTGTAGGTGGGTGTGTGAAGTGTTTAATAGTAAATAATGACGAAGTCACCTTACCTTTCCTTTGCGAAATCTGTACGCTCTCCAAAAGACTAAGAAAGAGAGAAAAAAGACACAGTAATACTTTACCTTGCCACATGCCCATCATCGCAGCCTTTTGGCGCTGGTGAAAGCCAGTGCGACCAGCAATCTGGCGCCAAGATGCCTACGGGTGAATGTGTGCTTTACAATTGCACACTATGACCTCCTTACTACCATCCTTGCAAACGTGCCCCCCATCTCTCCATAGCCCCTCTCTCACATCCATTTCATCTGTTTCAAAGTGTTTATACTGCGTGGCTTTACTAATCCACTTAGCAATCCACATAATACAGATCTGTTCTTTCCAGCATGGCCTTTATGCTTCAAAACTGCCACTAGACAAAAGTCAGATATCTCTATCTAGGAGGAATTTTTATTTGTACTCTGCAGCAGTACCACTCTGTTCGAGGCAAATGAGCTGCAGATCACACACTAAGCATAGATGACCATCTGGTGTTGGGCCCGGATGTTTGCACTTGTTTTTGTCTTGGAAAAGTCTTTGGAAGTCACGAGATAGGTGACTCCTCCTTTGGATGATAGTGCGCATGGGCATAGGCTCCATATTCAGATGCGTTTTCAAATCAATCACTTCGGCAATTTGAAAATCAGAGATCTTTCCCGTGATCAAGGCTCTGGCGAGCAGAAATGTTGGGAGTGTGAGCCTCATTGCTTCTGTGATGTTTCATGAATTAAATAATTTTAAAAATGACATAACCAGCACAGGTGCACTTCTCTTGATGTGAAAGGAGGATTAGTTGTTGTGTGTATAATATATCTGCTGAAAGGTTGCCCTTGTAGTGGGAAGCACTCCAACGCTGTTTTGGGTATAAAACCTTTTATTGGCATAAGGGGAAAAGTGTCACCAAAAGCGTAGACCGTTCAACGGCGTCCTTTCCGCCTGACGCGTTTCGAAGTAAAATCCTCTTCCTCAGAAGCGTGGACGCAGGTGAAAGTTCTGTGCCTTCAGGACCACCCTTCTTTAATGCAGGTAAGCTCGCCCTGTATGGGCCGTTCCGATAGAACGCAAGCAAGGATTGCTGGGCCTCGTAGTCCTGATGGATTATTTCTTTCATCCCCGCACAGGTGATTAACTGCCGCGAAGTTTCAAGCCCCCAAATGGGCCTCGATGCACACGTTTCCCCTCTAAATCCATGTCAGCGTCCCCAACACGAAGATCCGGTAATTGGCGATCTCCTGGCCCCCTGCTCCGGGGTGCACAGAACTTTCACCTGCGTCCACGCCAGGAAGAGGATTTTACTTCAAAACGCGTCAGGCGGAAAGGACGCCGTTGAACTGTCTACGCTTTTGGTGACACTTTTCCCTTAATGCCAATAAAAGGTTCATACCCAAAACAGCGTTGGAGTGCTTCCCACTACAAGGGCAACCTTTGAGCAGGTATATATATGTATCATCTATGTTCAGTGATGAACATGGACCGGCACAAAACTCAATTACCCAGAATGCAACAACACTGGGGGCCAATGCAGGATTTAAAGATAAGTGCAAGCAATTGGAAAAACTCTCTAGAACGGAACAGAAACGTTGGTGGGAGGCGAAGTCTCTTCAAAGATACATTGATGTGGGGAGAGTACCCCGTGGCCTGAGAATTCTTATCGCCCCAAGTTACGAAGCACCAGACCGCGATATGATGCGCGAATGGGCCGAGACTAATCTAGAATCATCAAGAAAACTACTATTTATACTTGTAAAATATGCGGAAAAAGACTGTACCAGATTGGCAGCTGAAATTGACAACCTTACAAAGGAAATTGACTCTATGGAACAAAAGGAGGAGATAGAAAAACTAAAAAATGAAATGAAAAAGCGTCTAAAAAAGGAGGAAGATATAATACGTGAGCGCAAGACATTCAAGTTCCACAGAGACCGCTGTGACTACAAACAGGGAAGAATTTTCACTTTCGCTTGCAAATATGATGCTCTTAAAGCGGACAACACCAGCAACAAACAACTGACTAACTATGAAAATCAACATCAGGATTTGACCTCGGCGTCAGGGGATAGTTCAACAGTGGAAAGTGAATCTGAAATGGGGGCACGTAATAAAACAAGGGCAAATCCCCGCAGACACTCACTCACTGATGAAGTGGATTTTTTATGTTTGGAACGCCTACAATCATTGAGACCAAGGAAGCAGCAAAACAGCGGAAATCGGGGAAAAACAAAAAACGAAGAGAGAGAAGAAAGGCCAACCGGAGAAGGAACAAACAAAAAGCAATTGAGGAAACAACCGAAGAAATACTGGAAGAAATAGAATGTCCAACCTCAAATGAAATAAGTGAAACAACGGTAATCAATTTAACGGACCTAACTCTCAATAGGGCGGAAACACAACTACTGGCCCTAGGACTCTCTTTTTGCCCTGAAAGCTCCTTCAATTATGCCAAATCCCGAATTGATATTTATAAAAGCGTCAGGAAACTGAAATTAATTAAATTCCATGAACAATCAAACAAATCTGCGGTTGGGGTAGCCCTGAGTACCCAAACACCTATAGCAAAACCGCTAGATGGAAATGAGACGACGCTGGATTCACAAGAGTTAGTGGATACCCTTTATGATTTACAACAAGAAAGTGATCTAACTAGTCAAGCAGCCATATCAAGCTCATCACAACAAAATACGGAGCGAGCTGGCAAATGTCAAACCCCCTTTAAGCCACCGTCAAAATTCTATCCTCTAACCATCAAGGATACAATTGACAGCTTCCAAGAGCAGGTGATTGCTGATTTGAAGAATCTCAACAAATTAACCTGCAAGGCAACGCAAACCAGGAGAAAAAATATCAAAGAACTGCAGTACCATCAACTAATGACAAAAATCAAAAACACCAAGGAAATAGTAATCCGCAATGCAGACAAAGGCGGCAATGTGGTTTTATTAAAAAGAGAAAATTACTTGAAAGAAGCCATGAACCACTTGAACGACAAATCTTGTTACGCGACAAGTAATAGAGTAACTTGGAATTCAACAAACTCAATATACCAAGTGAAATTAATGGCCTGGAGAGAGATGGGATTGTTAACAACAGAAGAGTATAAATATCTGTGGACTCAGAAACCAGTTATCCCCATCTTGTACTTTATACCTAAAATACACAAAGATAAAATCAACCCGCCTGGGAGGCCAATCATATCCGCACGCAATAGTATATTTGAAAAAACATCTAAATACGTAGATTTCTTTTTACAAGACTTTGTTCAGAACCTGGCTTCATATATTAAAGACACGGGCAATTTTCTAATGAAAATAAGAGACTTTGAATGGCAGGAGAACTTTCTTTTGATTGCGTTGGATGTAACCTCGCTGTACACATCAATCAAACACAATGATGGTCTACGAGCATTGAAATATTACCTAGCAAGAAGAGGAACCACCTATGCTGAGCATAATCAAATGTTGATTAACATGGTTGAACTATGTCTAACTAACAATATATTTATGTTTCAGGACGCGTTATACCAACAATTACGCGGGGTGGCAATGGGTGCAAGCTTCTCCCCCAGCTACGCATGTTTACACATGGGCTGATGGGAGGAGCTTGTACTCATGACCAAATATCATGAGATCTTTGAAAACAACATTCAATGTTGGTTTAGGTTCATTGACGACCTTTTTTTGGTATGGAAGGGAACAGAACAAGGAGCAAGGGAATTTATTGACCAACTCAACATCAATGACCTAAACCTAGAATTTACTTCCAATATCAGTAAAACGGGGGTGATATTTCTTGATGTGGAGGTGTACATAGAACAAGGGAGGGTAGAAACAAAACTGCATAGAAAACCAACGGCAGGAAACTCAATTCTGCATGCTAGCAGCTCCCATCCTAAGCACCTCATCCAAAGCATCCCTTATGGGGAACTACTACGAATAAAACGCATTTGTAGTGAAAGTGGATCCCTAAAAGTAGCACACCAGGAATGCATTAATCGCTTTAAGATGCGAGGTTACAGCAACAAATGCCTAGAAAAAGCCCTTACCAAATGCAACCAGGTTGATAGAGATATGCTGATCTGTCCAACCCCAAAACAAAAAGCCTCTGACGATGAATTAACTAACAACTTTAGATTTATCTTTCAATATAATCGTCAGGAGGGAGCAGTAAGGAAAATACTCAACAGAAATTGGTACCTCATAAAACAGGACCCCATAATTGGTAAAAAGATCCCCAAACGCCCAGCTATCACATATAGACGAGGAGTATCTATGAAAGATATGTTGGTGGACAATGACCCATGTGGGGTGGGAACCAAGGGATCTTGGTTGTCACAAAGACGGGGATTCTTCAAATGTAAGGTGTGTAAGGCCTGCGAATACGGGGTCTCCACAACAAATTACACTACACCATTTGGGGGCCCCAACAAGGAAATTACCAAATCATTGAACTGTAAAACTGACCATGTAATATATGTTTTGGAGTGTACATGCAAATTAAGGTACATTGGGAGTACTATTCTCCCGGGCCACAAGAGAATACTCCAACATATACGTGCAATCAAAAATCATGACCAGGCGTATCCAGTGGCGCGTCATTTCCAGGTGAAACATGAGGGTAACCCAAAAGATTTAAGTTACTTCCTCATTGATTCTGTCCCTAAAAACAAAAGAGGGGGGGACAGAGAGAGAACACTCAGAATATTGGAAATGCACTACATTTTAAATCTAGACAGTAAACACCCACATGGATTAAATAGCTCGGAGGAGCTACACGCCAGTCTATAATTGTCGCGTTCATGTTAAGGTATCCAATTCCACCATTTACATATTGATATTTATATTTTAAACAATTGTCTTTTCCTTGCTGAAACCTGATTTTAATCTAGGGCTGACAATTAGTTTAACTTGTACTGATTGCTTGTATTATCTTTAAGCTCCAGTAGTATTTTACTATTTATATATCGGCCGATATTATGGTAACTACTGGGCTACTATGATATCTAAACTTGCTTCTTTTCTCTTATATATATATTTTTATATTTACTATCAAGCACCTTTCACTCTTTTTATTTTAGTAGTTTTAAATTAAAGCACATTTTGCACACCAATATAAATACTAATTAAGACAAAAAAAGAATAAATCAGACAAAAATTACAAAAATCTCAGTGTGGAGGGCCGTACCGGGTATCATTTTACAGTGGGTAACTTGATCTGTCTTTTCTTAGCCTTTCCAGTTTATGACCATTAATCGTAGGGAACTATTGGTCCCAGTATATCAGCTGCAACTAATTAACGGCGGCCATGACAGACAGAACGAATTTTATGATTGTACTTGTAATAAATTGTGTAGTATTATTTAATCTTTTACTCAGAATTTTATACATTTGTGGGATTTTTATGTATTTATATATTTATATATTTATACATGATTTTATCTTGGTCATTGTGACACAGGAAATGTTTTTATAAATTTATGGACCATTCTATTTATTTATATATTTATTTCTACCAATGAAATATGATCTGTTTAAACATGACACAGTGAACACAAATATAATCATAAATATAAGTTTATGACGAAACTGTTTTGATGAAGGTTCTGTATTGATATTTAAATCTGTATTAGGTGATATTAGAATGTCTAAACTAATAAGAAAGAATCAATAAGGAAAAGACAAACCGAAAAAGATAAACTAAACATGCTGTGAATAAAGTTTCTTTGTTTTATAAAAAAACTGTTGAAACACACGATGCCCTACCCCCTTTAAAAGTGCAACACAATTGGTGGTTCAGCGTCATGTGATCAAGTCCCCAAGCAGGGATGAAACGCTTAATGGCTGCTGTGTTGTGGATGTAACCCAAAGGACAATAAAAACTATCGGTATCAAAGGATTGTGGTCCGTGCTCTTTTTCCGTGGCTGGTGGCAGAATCGCGGAGTGGAAGAGTGCTCGAGGATATCTATATATATATATATATATATGTGTGTGTGTGATCAAGGCAGCGTCCTGCTGTCGAAACGCGTCATGCCGAGCACTTGCTGTTTGGTATATAGCTGTTTGTGGATGGAATAAACCTGCACATTCAACCTCAAAAGGCATTTTGTGGTCCGTACCTGGTTAAATACTGTGAGAAGCGTGTCAGGACTGTGTATTTTCATATATATATATATATATATATTTATATATTGGCTCCAAACCGGGTTCCATACATGCGAAACAGGCACTGACTCCGTGGGTGAAGTTTGTCAAAGAAATTGCTTTATTTCAAAAACGCTGTGGCCCAGACGCGTTTCGGCGAACGAATCCGCCTTGCTCACTGTGTCAGACCAAGTTCAAAGACAATGCTTATATACTAATTACGTGCATGTGAAACAAACCCCCAAGTTGCTTAGCAACCAGCAATCCAGATTGACATAAAAGAAATACTTGCAAAAAATATATATGTAAGTCTTTTTTCAGACTAGTGTCTCTTTACGTACAACACAAAAAATTGCATCAATCAAACATTAATTCATATTAGGGTTCTAGAGAAACCAGTGAATTAAATATGTTTTTTTATATACAATTTATAAATCATATTGTAGACTTTTAGTGAAATTAAGCCCAAGTGGGCCTACTTGATCATTGTCAATAACCACTGCAAATTCCTCATTTAATAGTCTAATGATGATGACTGATTCAATAAATGTGGCATCTTAATGTCTTCATAAGTTTGTCACATGTTGGTATGGAGGTCAAAATTACACACTAGACACGTATAAAATTTTACAAATGAACAAAAACTGGGTCTAAACTTTTCAGGATTGTTACAAGAAACCTAAAGAGGCAGCTATGAATTTATAAATGAACGCTTAATGCTTCGTCGGCATTTAAGCCATTTGGAATCTTGCAATCTAACTGTATTATATATCGTGACTCTAATCTCCTTAGTGCCAGTTGTCTGTTCCCGCCCCTGATGTTTTTCTTGACACTGTCAGCAACAAAATATACCAGATCCTCTACTTTACCATCATGTACACTATTGATGTGTCGTGCAACTGGGTATGTCGGGTCTTTGTTATTGATTGCCCTTAGGTGTTGCAAAATTCTGACATGTACAGGATGAATGGTGCTGCCAACATACATCTTATTGCAGGTACAGCGTAACACATATACCGCAAATTCGGTTTTGCACGTAAAGTGCTCCCTAATTTCAATTGGAGTTTTTCTTATTGGAGTTACGATTGATTTAGTGTTGATTCCAAACTGGCAGGCTTTGCACTTAGTGCATTTAAAAAATCCTTTTTGGGACTTTAGCCAGCTGGTACCTTTGTCTGACACAGGAGCATTGGATACAAGTTCCTGTTTCATGGACTTGGCTCTCCTGAACGTTAACTGGGGGAGCTTAGTACATGAAGGACCTATGACAGGGTCACATCGTATTATCGGCCAATGCCTGTATAGGATTTGTCTTAGTCTCTGATGAAAACTGTTGTAACCTGTAATTAACCTGGGTGTCTGTTTGTTCATTTCTCCTGACGTGGCGTTGTTTACTTTGTTCTTAAATAAAATATCTTGTCTTGGGATATTTGAACATTTTTTCTTAGCTTGTTCTAGAGTTTTCGTTCTGTACCCTCTATTGCTAAGTCTTTTGCACAGGTTATCAATGGATTCAGTAAGGCTCTCATCAGTACTGCAATTTCTCTTCATACGAAGGCACTCTGCAAAGGGAATATTCTCAATGAGTTTCACAGGATGAAAACTCAGAGCGTGTAAAATAGCATTTCCTGAAGTCAGCTTACGGTGTGTGCGCGAATGTATTTTGTTATTCATAGTGTAAAGTTCTAAATCAAGAAACACAATAGATTTTTTGTCTATAGTGCTTGTAAATTTGAGATTTAGTTCATTAGTATTTATGACATTAACAAAGTCAATAGCACTTAATTCGCTGCCCTTCCACTCCATGAAAATGTCATCAATATAACGTTGATATATGACAACATTTTCACTCAATTGAATGTTACATGTTTTCATGAGTACTTGCTCCTCCCACGAGCCCATATGCAAATTAGCATAGCTGGGGGCGAAGCAAGTACCCATGGCTGTACCTTGTAACTGCTTGTATAATAGCCTGTCAAATAGAAAAATGTTATTTGTTAAACACCACTCCACCATCTGTAACAACATGGCTGTATGATCATGTAGACTCAAATCCCTTTTGCTTAAGTAGTGTTTCATAGCTCTCATGCCATCCTGATGTCTTATACTGGTGTACAAGCTTTGTACATCTAGTGTAACAAACAAAAAATCCTCCTGCCATTTAAAATCAAAAATCTTAGTGAGAAAATCACCAGTGTCTTTAGTGTAAGATGGCAAAGTCCGTACAAATGGCTGTAGAAAGAAATCAATGAACTTGCTGGTATTTTCAAATAAACTTCCAATGGCAGATATAATTGGTCTGCCAGGGGGACACACAGCATTCTTATATATTTTTGGTAATAAGTATAGCTGTGGTGTTACAGGATAATCATTTTTTAGAAAATCAAGTTCATTCCTGGTTATTAACCCTTTTTGTTTCCATTCATACAAACATCCGTGGAATTTTTCTTTAGTACTGATGATATTTGTGGCACTGATTCGTGTGTAGCAGTTTCTATCCGATAGTTGGTCTAATGCTTCCCTGTTGTACATGTCTAAAGGCCAAAGTACAATGTTGCCACCTTTGTCTGACCAGCGTACTACGATGTCTGGACGCTCTTTGATTTTTTGTATTGTTTTAGAATATCCCACTGGTTCCATACTTTTTACCATGTTGAATGTATTACTGCTTTCAGTTGCCAAAACTCTAAGATCTTGAATCATTTTATCCGCAAAGATATCGATGTTATCCCTTGGCATTAAAGGATTAAAAATAGATTTGGGTCGAAATGGTGTTGTCATATATATATATATGTACATAGATACATATAAACCATTCACTCTGTAGACGTATGTATATCTTTGCATCTATGTACACATATATATGTATATAGATATACAGATATACAGAGAGAAAGAGACTCTCTCTCTATATATATATATACACATTATCTACTGGCGGTCGCCAGTAGATAGTTGTAGTTAGGACCGGGTTTCCATAGAAAATCTCAAAATTCTATTTTGAATAACTTTGGCGCCGGTTGACGAATCTTCGCGAAATTTTCAAAACTAATGGGGCGCTCCGCTCAGCTCCTACCCTGAAAGTCTCGGGGTGATTCATCAAGCGGGGGCCGAGAAAAAGGGGGGTCCCAAAACGCATTTTCCCCATGCATTTTTCCATAGGACCTTTAGTCGAAGGTACAGCCCGAACGGCTGAACAGAATTACTTGAAATTTGGCAGAGAGGTAGTCCTCAGGTAAGGGAAGTGCCTTTTGCAGGTCTGGTGTCAATCTGTTCAGTATTCCCTGAGAAAATAGCATTTAAAAGCATATAAATATCTATACGCGCGCACCGTGCGCGCACCGTGCGCACACCGTGCGCGCACAGTGAAATACCTTAAAAAAAAATATATATATTAATAAATACATAACTTAGCATTTAAAAAACCGTACAAATTCACTGAAAAAACCATAGGTTTCACATACGTTATAGTTAGGAATTAGCATTTAAAAAACCTTGCAAATTCACTTAAAAAACCATAGGTTTCACACAGGTTATAGTTAGGTGGACATTTCACTCGTAAAAAACCAATGAAATTCCCCCGTTATAGTTAGTTCAGATAACTATAACTCGCGCGACCGCCTCTCTATCACAAGGATGATGTCATCAGGGATGTCATGAGTAATGCCACTGACCATGTCATGAGTGATGTAATATGTGACGTCATGAGCAGTGGATTGCGGGCGAGCGAGTTATAGTTATCTGAACCAACTATAACGGGGGAATTTCGTTGGTTTTTTACGAGTGAAATGTCCACCTAACTATAACCTGTGTGAAACCTATGGTTTTTTAAGTGAATATATATATATATATATATATATATATATATATATATATCTATATACAAAAAAGTTCCCCAAAGGGTGGAGGCACACACAGGGGATCGCTCGCTTCTCACCAGAACAGAGCCCCTTCCATCATGCTGCCGACGCGTTTCAGGCCAAACCGCCTTTCCTCATGGGCAGCCTTTGATGCAATGATTAATGGCAAACAATCCACCAGTTTCTGTCCTTCTTTTATTTCGATTACGCCCAATTAGGTCATTCAAAGCATTTTGGTACTGGTAGTCTTTATAAAATCATTCCCAAATGGGGTGCCGCCATTAAAGCCATTCAAATTCAATCAGATTTTGGGGATGTCTGAGTAGATGCAAATACAATCACACACATCTCCTGTCCCGCTGCCGCTCGAATCCTCTGGCAGCAGCCGAGCCGCAATGCTTATGCGGCGGTGCCATCCGTGACCGGGGCAGTCACTACAATATACAACAAAGTTCCCCAAAGGGTGGAGGCACACACAGGGGATCGCTCGCTTCTCACCAGAACAGAGCCCCTTCCATCATGCTGCCGACGCGTTTCAGGCCAAACCGCCCTTCCTCATGGGCAGCCTTTGATGCAATGATTAATGGCTAACAAACCACCAGTTTGTGTCCTTCTTTTATTTCGATTACGCCCAATTAGGTAATTCAAAGCATTCTGGTACTGGTAGTCTTTATAAAATCATTCCCAAATGGGGTGCCACCATTAAAGCCATTCAGATTCAATCAGATTTTGGGGATGTCTGAGTAGATGCAAATACAATCACACACATCTCCTGTCCCGCTGCCGCTCGCATCCTCTGGCAGCAGCCGAGTCGCAATGCTTACGCGGCGGTGCCATCCGTGACCGGGGCAGTCACTACGATATACAACAAAGTTCCCCAAAGGGTGGAGGCACACACAGGGGATCTCTCACTTCTCACCAGAACAGAGCCCCTTCCATCATGCTGCTGACGCGTTTCAGGCCAAACCGCCCTTCCGCCATTTTTTTTTAGTTCAATACAATTGAGAAAAGCCAACATTTTTAAATACATTAATATGCCCCCGGGGGGGTGGGTTGTGGGGGGGCGACCCATCACCACGAGGGCCTACCCCCCAAAAAGACATCTCTGGTGTCTAGTGGGGTTTCCTGGCCGTGGACCGCTGCAATCCACGGCCAGGAAACCCTTTCAGGAAGACTTTGTTTGAAAGGGGAGACTCTCCCCTTTCAAACGAGGCCTCCCTGAAAACTGGGGAGGCTGTTTTCGGCCTGATTTCCCCATCGGAGTCGAGCGCGGCCTTACCTGTGGCTGTCCTCGGCTCCGGTGGGGAAATCAATCGCGGCGCGCTGATGTCACAGATGGGTGGGAGGGGAGGCGGCGGGGAGACGTGGAAAGCCTTCCGTGTCTCCCACAGGGGAAATTAAAAAAAAAAACACTCTGATGCTATGCACCGGAGATTTAAATGGGGGCCTCCCTGGTGACGCCCAATGGACGTGCGCCGCACCAGGGAGGTAGCGCTTGCGTCGGCCATTGGCCGAAGCACCAAAGGGGTTAATCTCTGAAGGTCCCTGTAATTTGAGGCCCCGGAACAATGGCCTGAATGGAAGAAGCTGAGAGTTCCACCACTCTTAGTCCTCTGTAACTCTCTGTGAACCAGAGCTGTGTTTTTATGAGGTAATTTGTCTACATATTGGGGCCCAGTATGAAGACTGGGGGTAGAAAATATCATCGGGGTTGAACATATCCGAGGAAATGGTGGGATCGTCACCATCCCCAGACTCTATTCTGGGACATTTGGGGCCACCTTCTTACCTCCAGGTTCATCTAGGGCCTGGTTCATCCCCAGACTCAGCATTATCTGAATTCTCCCCGACATCATCTCCAGAGGGGAGGGATTGATCGTCATCAGAGGTAGTCCCAGAGTTTTCATGCTGGCTGTCATTGTGGGCATCTGCCCTTCTTTTCAAAAAGAATAAGCATGGCCTCTTAAATGTGTCAGTGGGTGGAGGGTTGCTGTGTCCTTTAGGGACCACCTGTTTAGCATTAGAATATGGAATTAGGATGTGGAATTCCTATAGCCTGGCGCCCAGGACATATTGTTTGGGGTCAAGAGCAGCAAGTGCCAGAATGCTCTCTGATTTGATGCAAATATTTGCAAAAGCTTAAAAGCAAGATTGATCATTCTTTGCTTTCAGAATAAAATGTTCATAAAACAAACAAAGCAGGAAAAAAAAACATTCAGCGAAACTACTGTAAAATTTCAGGTACCATTTCTTTGCAGCATCATTTAGTAACATGTGTTGATGCATGCCAGTATTTCCCCAAAATATTCACAATAGAAAATTAGTGTAACCAGTTTCAATAAGATTATGGGAAACACAAATAAACAAGCATTGTCAAAGCCAGTGGCTCTGAAATTGGTGGTCAGCTTTTTAGTTTTGTCAATGTGTGACTTGTTTTGGCATGGTTTTTGTAAAATCTTATTTGTGTGGGATCTGCAGGGCCCTCACTATTATAACAAACATTGGCAAAAGCAAAACAATTTTGGGTCTCAAAAAGCACACACTACCACAGTAGTTACTGGCACTGAACAAAACTACTTTGTGTGCCGATATGCTCCTTGTGAAAGAGGAGAATGATGTCACTTACAGTGAAGCCAACCAATACAGAGAGAGAGAGAGAGAGAGAGACAGAATTTTAATAAATGTAAAAGGTCACGGTCAATGCCAGACCAAATTAGGGTCTCAGTCAATAAAGAAAGTCTCAAAGGTGCACCCATGGAATATGTCCTTGCATTAAGTGCAGCTTTATGGCTTTCATGAATTCCCAAGAATTTACAGAAGTAGGACAAGAAATTGTACTCCTAGAACGTATTTGTGAACTGCATTTTAGCATGAGCAAATTTGCATGTGTAAATTTGCTCATGCGAAAATATGAGTGTTTGCAAGTTCACTTTCCCTCCAACCACTTTTTCCCAACTCTGGAAGAAGGTTTATGTCTGCCATTGTCAGGAGTAAATATCCAACATTTCTCATTATGGGAAAAGATTAAAGAAGAGTTGTTGAAAACCCTTAAAACATGCAAGTTAGTAGGTTTGCACAGACTCAAAAGGGCATTCTAAACCTGGAACTATTGCTTACCAGTACCTTCAGCCCCAGTATGTAGATCTGCGGAAACATGGCAACATAAGGGAATTGCAAGTATTCAAACACTACTATGGTATTAACCCTGCCATAATCAGATAGGCTATATCAGAACACTTATATAATGATATTGCTGCCATAATTTGTCACCTCACTACATGGCACCAAAGGTACAAGTGGATTTTGTTACAGGACAAATAGATTTATGAAGCAACCTGCCCTATGGACAAGCAGATATTTTATTAAATCTCACACCCCAAACCCGGAATTCCTGTCCCCCCCCCCCAGGGTATGAGTCCTTAGGTTTTACAGCCAGAAGGGTGCTGGTTTTCGCTGCTAGCAACAGTAGTTGCTTGTTAATAAGTTTCAGAGCAGAAGAAATTGTGCACTGGAAAGCGGCATCAATTACATCCACCAGCCTCTCATTGAGTGGTAGGAATGAATACCTGTTCATCCTCCACCACCTCCTGTTGCTGCCATTGTGAGTATGCCATTATGTTTGCAATAACGAATGTTTGATAGATGTTACCACAATATAAAGATCTATACCACAGAAGTATTGCAATTGACTCCCAGGCTACCTGCCCTTGTTAGAAAAATGTGTGTGTGGGGGGGCTGCAAGGTCAGATAGCAAAGTGTGCACCACAGAGCTATCACTCCTCATTTTCTATTCTGTGATGGGAGACACTGCCAATATGGGGAACTCTAAAGTCAACGACTACAAACTGGAATTAGCCAGAAATACCAGAAACTAGGACCGGACAGAGGCAAGATGGCGGCCGCGTTGCTGGTCGGTTGAGCGGGCTGCTCCTCACTCCCCTCAGTGTTTGCTAAAAATGCTCTGATTCTACTTTGACCAAACTTTGACCAAACTGCTGGATATTGTGCACACGAAGTGAATTGATGCTGTGGCTGCTGTCGCTGGTCATCGACCCCCTTTATTTACTCACCTATTTGGACTGCCGGCGCTTTAAACAAAGGTACCTGGGTTACGGAGCGATAGCAATGGCAGCGAAACCGGCGTCCCGAGCTGCGAGAACAGTGAGACCGCGAGTCACTGCCGCACAGACCGGTTCCCCGGTCAGGACTCGTATGGCTGTAAATACCGCTAACTCCGCTAATATTTCAACTATGGGTCAAAGTAAAAGGAACCCTATCGCATTTAATGCAGCAGGAGAGCTGGAAGTTTCGGATAGCCTGGGTCAGGGGCTGCAAAAGGATGTCATGGATGAGCCTTTAGTTTTACCTCAAGTGCGGTCTCCACCCATACCGACTATACCTGCAATGTTCACGCAAAAGGCGCACAGAAAGAACCAAGGAAGTGACTCAGCGCCCCGTGTGAATCCAGCTATGGATGTGGATGATCGGGAGAGTGATGTCGGTGCTCCGGTGAGTGTGGATAATGCAAAATCGGGTGGGCACGAAGCTATAGCAATATCTCCAACACTAGAGCCGGGTAATAATGTTTCCTCCTGCTGCATTGTGGGAAATGAAGTTCAGTTAGCAGCAATGGAATTATGTACTGATAATGCTCCTATTATAAGCACGGATGATGGCGGAGGAGCCAGTCAGGGCTTGAATGAGAACTCTAGTCGTGATGAAAAGCATAGGATGGCAAACGATACTCCATTCGTTCCTGATAAGGCGGACTTACATTGTCTTACAGAGTCAAGCGAGCCCCCTGATAAGATGTCTAGTGCTGACGATTTCTTCTCTTTATCTGATCACTCCTCTGATGAGAGCTTTTTAGATGAGGGGTTGGAAGTATCCGGCTTAGGTGCTGGTGGGGATAAAATGATGAGCTCTTTGAAGCAACGGAAACTCCAGAAACTCCAGAACCAGGGGGAACGAGAGATGCTAGAGAATACAAGCAACGTTGAGGATGCATTAGAAGGGGCTGAGAGTTCACCTGGGTTAGACGCATCACCTTCCTGGGATTATGAGGGCTCCCCCAATACAGCTATGTCTTCTACAGAGACCCAGCTATTATCTCTGGCCGAAGATGCTGTTACAAGTGCAGAGAAGGGTGAAGTAACACTGGCTACTATTTATGACCTGATCGTGGCGCATAGGGCGGAAACACAGGCTGAAAGTATTCGTATGCAAAATTCGTCTAAGAAAATCCAGAATTCAATTCGGAGGGTAGTGAAGACATGCACAGATATGTCCAACAGGATCAGTGAGGCTGAGACTCGCATATCCGTCTTGGAGGATGATCTTATAAAGCAGAGAGAAATTACGGGATCCATAAAAGCTCACCGAGATGATGTACTTTGGAAATTGACGGATTTAGAAAACCGTATAAGGCGTAACAATCTAAGACTTTTGGGGGTCCCTGAGGGCAAAGAGGGAGTGGACGTGCGAAAATTTGTAGCCGAATTATTTGAGGAGGCTTTTCCAGGTCTCACACAATGGGATTGGCGAGTAGAGCTACAGCGAGCCCATCGTTTTCCAGCCGTTCAGAGAAGGAAGACGAGTGAGAGTCTTCATCCTCGTGCTATTCTTATATCGCTAAATAATTTTCTGGCTCGTGAAGCCCTTTATGATATTGCGCGTCCCAACAAGAAAGGTCATGCCAAGGATTGTGACTTCTTTGTGAGGCCGGACTTTTGTCAGCCTACAGTTGATCTTCGTTGGAGGATGCGACAGCTGATCCCACAGTTTCAGGCCAAAGGTGTACAAGTATATTTACAGAACCCTTCAAGGTTGAAGATTGTTGATAAAGGTCGGACAATGATGTTCTTTGATGAGTTGTCTGCTAAGGAGTATTTGCAGACTTTAAAGTAATTTATGGCGTGACTGTGCTGAGATTACTAGATCCTTTTGTGGTCAAGCAGAGTCAGTCTGGTTTGGAGATAGAAGATGAGGGGGAGCGGGAGGTACTGGAGCCCGACTCTACATCGCAAGGGACTTGATCCCTTATGCCTCATGGGGTTGGTAGGGTGTTGGGGAGGGGGGGGTGGAGGGCTGGGGGTGGTGGGGCGGTATGCACAGGGTGGGGGGGCTCGGGGGTAGTAGGTGTAGGCTTGGGGTTAAAATTTCAGCAGTGCTGGTATATTCTTTGTTTTGGTTTGGAGCGAGCTCATTAACTTATTTTTGTAGGAATTGCAAGTTATATGCAATGATGAGCCTGGATAGAGAAGCTATGTTGCTTGTAAAGGGCTGGGAGGATCGGGGAGAGAGAAGTGATTCAGATGAGGCAGTCTATAGTAATATAAAAGAGTAAATTCACAGTTTGCTCTCTTAACATATGTGGTTTAAATGACCCTAATAAGAGAAGGGTTCTGGCTAAGATAACCCAGGCTATGTCTTGGGATGTTTTGTGTCTACAAGAGACGCATATAGCATGGGAGAATAGAGGATGGCTTAGGGATCTGGGAATGGACTTGGTCGCCTGCTCACGCCAGTCAGTAAACATTAGAGGGGTAGCTATCTTATCTAAGAAGGGGGTATTAATGGTCAGGAAACATAAAGAGGATAATTGGGGGCGCTGGGCAATGGTCGAAGTTGTTGTTAATAGTAAAAAGCTTACAATATGTACTGTTTATGGTCCAAATTTGGATGAATCTGATTTTTTCGATAAAATTAACCTAGAAATATCTACTTGGGCGCAGCCGTTTATAATTTGCGGGGATATGAACATACATTTAAATGAGGGATTTGATGCTAAAGGCTGCCAGGCCTATTATGGCAGGAAACCTAGAGTTTTTAGAAGTCTGCGCAGCCTGGTCTTGGATCAAGGATTAGCTGATGCCTGGATCGAATTAAATGCTAACCAGCCGGGGTATACGTATTTCTCAGCCCCTCATAAAAAATTGGTGCGGCTGGACTATTTTTTCGTCTCATATTCCCTTCTTGGAAATGCGAGGGTTTTTACCTTGCCTAGGTTTATTTCCGACCATAACCCTGTAGTTTATAAAATTGAGCTCGATATGGTCACCCCACGAAATTTTGAGTGGACTTTCGACAGGAAAGTACTGCTTGATCCGGAGTATTGTAGTCATATTAAGGTCTGGATCTCCAGCTTCTTTGATATAAATAGAAACACTGCCTCGGTAGGAACTGTCTGGGATGCATTTAAGGCGGGACTTAGGGGCGAGACCCTTAGCTTTGTCGCTTATAAGCGTAAAAATAATAAATCTGCTCTAGATAAACGTATAAGGGATCTAAACAAAACTGAATGCGAGTTGGATAAACATATCAAAGAAGGTCGGGATCTATCGGAGATATTGAGAAAGTTAGCCATTAATAGATCAGTTATATATCAACAGTTTGCTGAGGAGGTGGCTGCTAAGTTCCAGACCCACAAAAGGGAATGCTATGAGCATGGCGAGCAGTCTGGCAAGGTCCTAGCCAATCGACTCCGACAAAGGGAGTCTCAGAATAACATTTTGAAGATCAAAGACATGCAGGGAACAACTCAGGCAACACCTTATGGTGTGAGGAAAGCCTTTCAATTATTTTATGAGAATCTGTACCGAAATGAGGGTACTGAAAAGGCGGAGAGTTTTTTAGCAGGGATTGACTCTTCTTCTCTGTCAGATGAACAGAGAAATAGTTTGTTGGCTCCAATAACGCTAGAAGAAGTACAGACTGCTATTTTCTCACTTCCCTGTGGCAAGGCGATGGGCACGGATAGAATACCCTTGGAACTGTATAGGAGGTTCTGGAGCGAGCTGGGAGTAGAGCTGTTGAAGTTGCTGCAAAATGCTTATAATGGCTTTCCGCCGGAGTCCTGGTCCAAAACGATTATCATGGTCTTTAAGAAAAAAGGGAAAGATGGGCTTCAACTAGGTTCATATCGACCTATCTCACTGATTAATGCAGACAGCAAGATCTACTCAAAACTTCTTGCTGTGAGAATGTCGAAAATTATTATGTCAATTGTCTCACCGCGTCAGCATGGGTTTATTGCGGGACGAGGTACCACAGATCATGTTAGTCGGGTCATATCTCTTCTAGACTGGGCGCAGGCGACTGGGTCACGGGTCGGGGTGGCCCTGCTGGATGCCGAGAAGGCGTTTGACAGGGTCTCCTGGGCCTACCTGTGGGCAGTGCTCAGATGGAAGGGCTTCCCTCCTGAATTTATGAAGGCCATACAGACTATGTATAAAAAGCCGGTGGCGGCTGTAAGGGTTTTAGGGGTGGAAACAGAGGAGTTCAAGGTGTGGAGGGGCACACGTCAAGGGTGTCCCTGTTCGCCTTTGCTCTTAGCCCTCTATATAGAACCTTTGATTCATAGATTGGAATGTGACTCGCTAATTCCCCCTGTCAAACCCCAGCTACACGATGTGAAAGTGTTAGCCTATGCTGACGACATAGCAGTCTTGACTAGTGATGTTGTTCAAGCGCTAGATAGAATTGAGATCTTGACGAGGGATTTTGCTAGGTATTCAGGATATAAGTTAAATCTAACCAAGACTCAGGTCTTGCACTCAGAAAAGGACGCCCATCTGATCTTAAACTAATGGTTGATCAGGCTGTATATTTGGGCATTAGAATTTCAGCGAAAGTCGAGGAAATACCAGTCCTGAATGCTGACCCTATTGTATTAGAGTCTGATAGGACCCTGGAGAGACTGGACCATTTGCATCTATCACTTTACGGAAGAAGCAACGTTATTAAAATGTTGATTTTCCCGAAGTTTCTGTATATATTTAGGGCGCTTCCGTTAATTTTTCCAAACTCCTTATTTGTGAAGATAGATAGACTCTGCTCTCGGTTCCTTTGGAGCTACAAAAGGTCAAGAAGAGCCATGAAATGGCTTATTATGCCATTTAGCCGAGGGGGGTGGGCTATTCCAAATTTTCGTTTGTATTATTATATCTCGTTGCTCCAATACTGTCGTATTTTGATTTATGGTGAAAGGGCTGTCCTGGATCCGGCTGTAACCCCTTCTATTTTTTAAATGGTCCTGGGCACGGAAGCACGGTATTTACTAGTTAGGGTTATTGAACCTAGCTATTACAAAAAAACTAGATTTAAAGTTTTGGCTGCAGCTTTTTTTGTTTGGAAAAAGATATGCTTGATGTGCGGGATAAATAAAGTAAATGGTTATACACCGATCGGGCTCCCCGGGACTGTATCCACAGTTCTTATGGACTCCGTCGCTCGAAAGTGGCGGCTGGCCGGCATTAGGACTTTGGGGGATATATGTGAACATGGCCAATTAATGTCTTATGCCTCTGTGAGTGAAAAATTTAATTTGGAAAGGGGGGATTTTTTCAAATACCTACAGCTGCGCAGCTATGTAGACAGAGCTATCATAGAGGGTACATGCTCACTTGAGGGAGTCCCGATACTCAAGGTGTTAAGCTGTAAGGCGAATCTCTCACAACTATACAAAGAAGCTAGTCGCGGCCAGCAAGATGATCTCCAAATCCAAGAACTTAAATGGAATAGGAAGACAGGGATTCAGAATCTAGATTTGCAGGAGTCGCTAGAAATGGCAAGCACTATCCTGTTTTCAGGGAGTTTAAAGAGCCAGTGTTTTATGTCAGTTTTCGATCTCTATTACACTCCAGCCAAGCTTGCAAAATGGAAGGTGGGAAGAGGGGACAAATGTGCGCGCTGTGGTGAGAGCGCAGCGGAGGCTGTACATATGTTCTTTTTGTGCCCTTCATTGACCCATTTTCTTGGTGAAGTGCAATTTTTTCTGAATTCCTCTCTAGAACTTCCGGTAATCCTTAATCCGGGCTTAGTGCTATTTGGTACCGAGCCTGAACGGTTAAATAATAGAAGGCCGGCACCACAAAGGGGCCTCTTATTTTTGAGTATGGCTGTGATTCGGCTTTGTATTACCACGAAGTGGTTGAGTCCGGACTCACCCTCCTTCTTTGAATGGAGATCCAGAATTCTCGCTCTATACCACATGGAAGTTGCTTTATACAAATTAAAGGGATATAGTAGAAAGCAATTTGGTGAGCAATTATGGGCACCGATAACTGAGTGGCTGTCTGGCAGGGATTAGAGACAATATTTGTAATGCCATGAAATGATCTTCTGTGGTTTTGAGTTGTATGAATTGTGGCTCATATGTAATATTAATGTATTGCTGACACTGCTGAATAAAATGAAAATATAAATAAAAATAAAAAAAGAAATACCAGAAAAAAGTTGAGAGCAGAAACAACCCTCGTAGAACGACTGGTGGTTAGCAATTCACCTGTTTATTTCACTGACTCTGATTATCTGTGGCTGGAAATGTATATGTCATGTACATGTGAAGCTCTCTAAGTATGTTTGGTGCTGTTTTCAGTTTTTTTGGTCTGATGTCCTGCAGACTATATGGGTTTTATATGATGTACTTATGGACTATATTTCCTGCACATTATTTGTAGTATCCCCACTGGGCTTCGCCCATTTGGTACGCTGGAAAATCAATAAAAGTTGTTGTTAAAAAAAAAAAAAAGAAACAACTCTGCTGCTCAGGACGCCTATATCCCCTCTAGCAGCATCAGCCTGTCACCGCAGCATCGTGGGAAACTGCACAACCCACGCGGCCGCTCAATGATGGCACACACGCGGTGCGGTGCCAGAGAGATTAGGGCGAGTCCACAGACACTTGGCAATGGTGACTGTGGTGAGATGGGAGAAGATGGGGGTGGGAGAGACCCGCGGGAGAGGAGGTTGAATCTCCCTATGTGAAAAGGGGCCGCCAACAAGGGCAAAGCAGTGCAGAGAACTGAACGCCCCTATCAGTTACCGGCTTCCCGAGAAGGACTGCCAGGGCGTTATGGGGCACATTGTTAAATTGATACACGTAAGAGGCATAAATAGATCTTAATCCCTCAGAAACAACCCCCATAAAAAGGCACTTATCTGGCTGCTGAGCAGTGAAGAAAGAAGTGCTTTTCCTTGATGGGGTCTTTATGAGAGACAGAGTGAAGCCATTGGTGGATTGCTTCTTTTCCTGGACCAAAGACTCTTAGGAAAAGTAGTCTTATGTTTCAAGGTTGCAAGTTGAAATGTTTGGGCTGCTGAGCTAAAAATTAAAGAAAGAGAAATGCATAATCTGAGCCTCCAGTCCTAACATAGAATTAAAAGTAATAGGAGGAATTAGTCTTGGGCCCATTACAAATCCATGCAACCCTGGTGATCTTTCAATACTGGGCCTTCAATGATGTCAAGGTGTCGAGTCCTGCTAGGAGGAGGCAGGGATAGATGGAGCAATCAAAGGGGCTCCCTGTGACAGCAGAGAGCATCTTGGATGGCAGAAATTGATAGAGAATCTAACAATTCTTGACTGAACCCAGGCAGCTTGGTGACATGGCCTAGTAGGGCTACTGTGGATCAGTTCACAATTCGACGTTGGTGAGCTGGAAGAAATTTGGTTCATGGTAGATCCAAGGGGTCGTGGGTAGGGCTAGCATGCCAGCAAGTTGCAATGTAGTCCTTCGGCAAAGGATTAGACATTGGGTAAAGCTACATTTAAATTTGCGATAATAAAAGCCTTTTTCCTTCTTCTTAGACATCTGAGACAGTAGCAGACCAGAGGCATAATCTGTGCCTCTTTGTGGAAACTGTGAAGCAGATCAGCCGTTATTTTGGCAGCAGTGAAGAGGAAGAGAATATGGTTTGTGACCAAAGCCTGCTCAGCCAGTAAGAATAGGAGGCAATATTTAAAGTTAACTAGACTCGCAAGCAAGCCAAGTTCTTTGTAGTATCCTACTTGCTAGACTGAGAATTCATAATGTAATCAAGGTCTCAACCTTGCTTCAGCATTCTTGGATGATAGCACGCTTAATAGACGTACGTAAATGAGAAGTATCTATGTATTCAGCAATATCAGCGTTAGGTTTCATGCACGAGGTGCTCTTTGAAAAAATAATTGATTGGATGTAACAGTTTTCGATGAAGAACATGGAGCAGAGGTGGTTTGTGGCTGCAGGGTTGTGCCTCAGTTCTGGGAAATTCCTTTGAGCTGTGTGGTTTTCTTGATAAATATCTGAGGGCCCAATTTCTATAGAACATGAAGAAAAATTAGCATTTTTAGCTAGGAAGGAGATTAGGGTGGTGCAGGCCTCTTTCTTTTAGCAATCTGTTACTTTAAATGAAATGGGAAGAAAATGTGTTGTTTTGGGGGATTTGAGTGTTTTTTTGTTACACGATACACCTATCGAGTACTAATACAATTCACTGCTAACGCGTTCAGGTTAAGTATGGAAAAGGGGATGTACTGTGTGTACAGCTCTGCTAAGGAAAATAAAATGCACTCTAAAGACTATACCTTATTCTGCATAAAAATAGAGCTGCATTTGTTCCTAATAAAAAACAAGTGCCTTTATGGAATCATTACCTAATGTGAGCACACATGCATCCTTTTATATAAGAAATGCAGCACCTGGGATATAAACCTACAGAAAACCTAAATGAAAAACATCCCAGTGTTAGGATAGAAAGATTTGATAGTCAATGTTTCTATTCTCTTACCTAGAGGAATATTGGAGAAATAAAAAATCTCATCACTATTGCTTACGTTCTATGAACTTGAAAATAATGGTAACATTTAATTTCTGTTAGAGATTGTAGAGGCCTGTTTACATCAGGGCGTCCTAAGATTTGTCAAATGACCCCATGTACTGGATTTGGTATTGTCTCATTATTCACATAAAGGTCCACCTCAAAGATATTCCCTTCAGCAGAGTTTGTAGTGGCTTCAGTGTTGGAGAAACTGCATTACCGTGCTCTCTGACTGAGGAGCAGGAGAACTAAGTTTATATGCCAATTTTTGGCAGATATTCACGTTGTTCTATCCTCTAAATGAAATGACCTTTTAGACCTAGATGGTCGTGTTGATCAGAGACTTGAATGCTATCTAGGACATGGATTATCTCTGTAGTATTATTTTTATTGAAAGTGTCAGATTTATAGAAGGTCAGATGCGCAACAAAATGTAATCTCTCATCTTATAGCAAGGTGTATTTCTGAGGTTAAATTATGTTAGCAACTTGACTTCTCTAAAGTGTACAGTGGGCAGCAGGCACAGGAACAACATTTGTGGGCAGCTAGCACAGGTATTCTAGCAGTGTAGCACAGAACCGGCGTCTGGTCTGCTTGCACAAGACTAAGTTCTGCTTGGACATTTTGTATAACTCTTACTGTTTTACATTGGACACTCAGCTATGTGTAAACTGTGCAGCCTGTCTTCATATGTAACACAAGTTGCAGGGAGGCCCTTGAGTGGCAGTCACAGAGCAGTGTGCATTGAGGCCGTGGCTGACAGGATAAATCTTCTGTTCTCTACAAACACAGCCACACTTTGTTTGTTACAGGGGCATGACATGTGTGAAGCCAAGGGTGAAAGGGTATAGTTTTTAAAGCAGCACAACTTCTGTTGACTGATGCCATCAGTTCTAGTGCACCACACTGAGAACACAGCACAACGCAGAACCTATTAGTATACACAACAGGAGCTACCTGGATATAGTGTGAGGAAGAACCTTCATAAGAGCAAAGTTTTGCACCAGACGCTATTTAAGTTCTTGCCATTTGCTTCTTGCTCTAGAGGTCAGTAAAATCTTTAAAATGTATAGATGTGACCGGAAATTTAGTTTGTGTGATTACAGGTTTATACTGTATCTGAGTTTACAAACCTACCACTTTTTGGAGTAAACAATAACAGTTCAACTTAGCTATCCTGAGAAAGTAAAATAGGCAAACGTTTATCTAAATGGAGTTCAGTAGAACCTCATGTGATGGGACATCAGTTGTAAATGATAGAACTCACCATATACGCTGCAGAGTAAACGCTGATTTCCACACCTCAGGAATAGAAAAGACTTCCTTACATCAACCCAGCTGCACATTCAAACACGCATTTGCAATGCAATAGGTCTCGCATTTACACAAGTTCGAGCTATAGGCATTGTAAATGACAATGCCTTTTATTTATGTTTTGCTTTTTAAAACATATATAAAACGCATTGTCATTTACAGTGCCAATAGCTTAAACTATCGTAAATGCGAGACCTATTGCATTGCAAATGCTTGTCTTTAAAGCCTGTTGATGTCCCCCGCCCACCTGCCATGTTCTTTCAAAATCCCTGTTTCAACAAATGGGTCATCTGACCGAAGCCCCTCAATTCGCTCGGAGCACTGCGCGATTGTGCTTTCTTCTGTAACAAGGTGAAAAACACTGCTCGGTACAGAGGATGGCAGTAGGTGCACTGCTCTCAGTACTCAGGGTAAAGAAGGTACGGACAACAGGAGGGAGGGTAGGGGTGTTAAAGAAGGTACGACAAGGGGAGGGAGAGTGGGGGTGTTAAAGAAGGCACAGACAACGGGAGGGAGGGCGGGGGGTTAAAGAAGGCACGGACAACGGGAGAGAGGGTGGGGTTGTAAAGAAGGCACCACAGACTGAATGTAAGCAAAGCATGTCGTGCCTGCAGAAAGAGAAACACAATAAGGAAAATATTGCTAAAGACTAAATAACAGGTACCGTGTAACAACCAAAGAAAAAGGGCCAGTTGCCATGGAAGGTAACAAATGAAGAGGAGGCGTGTTGGAAAACCAATCCCACTCTGGAAAGGGTGGTGGTGGTCTTCCGGACACACTGTGGTAGCTTGGCTCGAGTGGTCAGGAATCAGGCTCCGTGCTAAGCATACGACATACCCAAACAATAACCATGCGTGCATCCGTTCCAAAAACGACTCTACACCGTAAAAATTATGAAAATATCTTTCTTTATCTGCTTTTTCTCTTAGTTGCTGATTGGAGAAAATAAATAACAATCACAATATACAAACTTTTTAGAAAGTGCAGGTCAAATAAATACTGGCTTAATGATTCAATAAATAGGGGTGATCATAAATACTGAAGGCATAAATAAAGGTGAAATACATACAGGCAGTTAAATATTCTGAGGCAATAAATACTGTAAAACCAACAAATATTGTGCATCAATAAATACTGTGGACCAATAGATACAGTGGAACAATAAATAGGTTAAATACAATAAATACAATGCCCCTAATAAATACTTAAAAGCTGACAGTGACACTCATGAAATCAGATCACTTTTGATTCCTAAGGGCTGATTTGGCCCAGGCACAGCTTGTGGGGAGGTGGAAGGCTTGGGGGTGTCTACTCCCTGGCTTGGTCAAGGCTGAGGCCTAAACTGAGGTAGATAAAGGGGGGAAATACCAGAGACCTGGCTCTCTCTCTCCACACAACCTCTCTAGATTAGTCCCAGTTCACCCCTGGCACCTTAGAGCAGTCTCTCAGGTCTCCACAGGGCCTTAGGCGCCCTCTACTCCACTTACTGCCCTTTTTCTGATGCTCCGACGCCGCTGGAGTCGTGTCGACGCCGTGAGGTGGTTCCAGATCGACGTCGGCGGCCTCGGCACAATGTCAGTTCTTTGACTACGCCGGTAGGCGGCTCCGGTCTCGATGTCAGCGGCCTCGGTTCGATCTCGACCTCCGATTCGATGGCGTCGGGCAGTCTTTTCTCGATGTCGACTTCGGGCGGCTCCGGTCCGATGGCGACCTCGGATACGATGACGTCGGCCGGCCTTGCCTCGATGTCGACTTCCGGCGGCTCCGGAGTGCGATCCTCACTCCCGACCTCCGGTGCTCCTCTCCTTAGGTTTCCGGCGACTCCGGAGTGCGACCTCCACTCCCGACCTCCGGCACGATTCTCACAGGTTCCGGCGACTCCGGAGTGCGATCCTCACTCCCGACCTCCGTTACACTTCACCTCGGTCTCCGACGACTCCGGAGGGCGGACTTCACTCCTCCGATGACGCCGCTCACTCGACCTCGGGTGACTTCCTCCTCGACCTCTGGTACTCCTCACGACCTCTGACGGCGCCCTCTCTCGACCTCTGGCGGCTCCGGGTACGACGTCTGCTTTTCCAGTCAGCGCCGCTTCTCCACCTCGGGCTCCAGGTCTTAGGCTACTCGACGTCGGACTTCAGGGAAACCAGTTTCCAGGTCAGGATCTTGCTGTTCTCTTGTTTCTAAGGCCTGTTCCTGCTGTCCAGGTCCTTAGGATGGTTTTTCTGACTTCTTCCCACACAGGGCTCCAGGCTGGGCTCCGTCAGTAGGGACTAGTATCAAGGGTGGGTTTATGGACCCCACTCCAGGCACAAGTTTCCACCCCTGCTGCTTCACTCCTTCCTCCTTCAAGTTTGTGCTGCTCACTCTTCACCAGTCAGGTGCCAACTGCCCTCCAACTGCCAACTCTCTCTCTTAGCTTCCCAACATTCTAAACCGCCTCCAACTGTCACAGGGTTCTGGAATGTTCTGGAAGGTGCTGGTAGGTTCCAGTGGATGCTGGTGATGTCACAGGTGGCCACCATTTTGTGCTCCAGGCCCTCAGACAGAAGTTTCAGGGGTAGGTAAAATGGCTCCCTGAATCTGCAGCAACACGAAAAAGTCTGGTGGTTCCCAAAAAGGAAAAATACCAACAGGGTTTGAGGCAAAAGTGGGACAAAATAAATAATGATGAGGAGGGACCACCCAAAGGGCTGACAGGTCTAACACGCGTCCCCCCCAGCTGAAAGTGGGGAGAGCTACCCAACCCCTTTGGAGTTCTCATCACTAAGGCGGAAATACCTGGAGAGACCGTCTGCATTGGCGTGGTCCACTCCAGGCCGATGTTCCACCTGAAAGTCCATTCCCTGTAGAGAAATAGACCACCTCAACAACTTGGGATTCTCCCCCTTCATTTGCATCAGCCAACGAAGGGGTCTGTGGTCGGTCTGAACTAGGAAGTGCGAGCCAAACAGGTATGGCCGCAACTTCTTCAGAGCCCATACCACTGCAAAGGCTTCACGCTCTATTGCACTCCACTTCTGTTCCCTGGGAAGTAGTCTCCGGGATAGGAAGACCACGGGTTGATCCAGACCCTCTTCGTTGAGTTGCGATAACACTGCCCCAATGCCATGTTCTGATGCATCTGTCTGGACAATGAACTCCTTGGAAAAGTCTGGGGCCCTTAAGACCGGGGCCTCGCACATGGCTTTCTTTAATCTCTCAAAGGCTTGCTGACAAGCCTCCGTCCAGACTACCCGTCGAGGTTGTTTCTTGGACGTGAGCTCCGTGAGGGGGGCTACGATGGTACCGTACCCCTTCACGAAGCGGCGGTAGTATCCCGTGAGGCCCAAAAATGCTCGGACCTCAGTCTGAGTCTTGGGGGGTTCCCAGGCCATGATGGCCTCGATCTTCGCCTGGAGGGGCTGCACCGCTCCCCTACCCACCAAGTGTCCAAGGTACACTACCGTCCCCTGCCCGATCTGGCACTTGCTGGCCTTGATCGTCAATCCAGCTTGTCTCAGGGCCTGGAGAACAGCTTGCAGGTGACGCAAGTGATCCTCCCAGCTGTTACTGAAGACAGCTATGTCATCCAGATAAGCAGCAGAGAAACTCTCCATTCCGGTGAGGATCTGGTTTACCAGGCGCTGAAACGTGGCAGGTGCGTTCTTGAGCCCAAAGGGCATCACACAGAACTGGTAGTGGCCATTGGGCGTGGAGAAGGCTGACCTTTCCCTTGCTCCATCAGTCAAAGAGATCTGCCAGTACCCAGAAGTAAGGTCAAAGGTACTTAGATATTGGGCAGCTCCCAGCCGGTCAATCAATTCATCCGCCCTAGGGATCGGATGAGCATCAGTTTTGGTCACTGAATTCAGTCCCCGATAGTCCACACAGAACCTCAGTTCTGGTTGGGCACCCGGGGTGCAGCTTTTGGTACTAACACCACCGGACTGGACCAGGGGCTGCTAGAAGGTTCGATCACTCCTAGCTCCAGCATCTTAGTGACTTCACTATGAATGCTGGCCTTCACCTTGTCTGACATCCGGTAGATCTTGGACTTCACAGGTGGGCTGTCTCCTGTGTCCACGTCATGGACGCACAGGTGAGTCCTACCCGGGACAAGGGAGAACAACGAAGAGTACTGCCCCAGGACCTGGCGACAGTCCTCCTGCTGTTCAGGAGTTAGAGATGGGGAGAGAATCACTCCCTCCACCGACCCATCCTTCTCTTGAGACGCAAACAGATCAGGGAGAGGCTCGCTTTCCACGTCCTCTCCTCCGTCAGTCACCATCATCAAGATGACTTCGGGCCTCTCGTGGTGGGGTTTGAGGTGGTTGGCATGCAGCACCCGCAGGGGCTGACGAGGGGTCTTCAGGTCCACCAAGTAGGTAGCCTTACCCTTCTTCTCCAACACCTCAAAGGGTCCTGACCAGCGATCCTGGAGGGCACTAAGCTCTCCCGGTTCGATCACCCACACCTTCTGGCCAGGCTCCAACTCCACCGGGTGAGCATTGTGGTCATACCACGCCTTCATCACTGCTTGGCTGGCTTCCAAGTTGTCAGAAGCTTGCTTCCACAACTTAGCCATTTGGCTACGGAAGGCCAGCATGTAGCTCACCACATCCTGGGGAAGCTTTCTGGGAGTTCTTTCCCATCCGTCTCTCACCAGGTTGAGAGGTCCACGTACAGGGTGCCCATACAGAAGCTCGAAGGGGCTGAAGCCCACTCCCTTCTGTGGCACTTCCCTGTAGGAAAAAAGTAAACAGGGTAGGAGGACGTCCCATTTCCTCCGCAGGCTTTCAGGCAGACTTCTGATCATGCCTTTCAAGGTTTTGTTAAACCTCTCCACCAGACCATTTGTCTGGGGGTGGTAAGGAGTTGTGAACCGGTAGGTCACTCCACACTCCTTCCACATGGCCCGCATGTACGCTGACATGAAGTTGGTCCCCCTGTCGGACACAACTTCCTTGGGAAAACCCACTCGGTTAAAGATTCCCATCAGGGCCCTTGCCACAACAGGTGCTGTTATGGTCCTCAGAGGTATTGCCTCTGGGTACCGTGTGGCATGATCCACCAGAACCAGGATAAACCTGTGACCAGCTGTAGTCGGCGGATCTAATGGACCCACAATGTCGATGCCCACCCTTTCAAAGGGGGTGCTAACGACAGGAAGTGGTTCCAGGGGAGCTTTCAGCTTCACCCCTGTTTTCCCACTGGCTTGGCAAGACACACATGTCCGGCAGTAGGTATCGGACGACACTTTCATCTGAGGCCAATAAAAGTGTGGGACAAGACGGGCGAAGGTCTTGTCTTGCCCCAGGTGTCCTGCCAATGGTATCTCGTGAGCCAACTCCAGAAGGAAGGCTCGATGACGTTGAGGAACTACCAAGGCTCGTGACGATCCGTGTAGGGGTGCCTTGGGTTCACTGTAGAGGAGGCCATCCTCCCAGTAAACACTGTAGTTCCCTTCAACGTTCCCTGCTGCCTGGGCTTCGGCCTGTCGCCTCAGCCCCTCAAGGGTAGGGCACTCCCTCTGGCCCTGGCA
Source organism: Triturus cristatus (assembly GCF_964204655.1). Lineage (NCBI taxonomy): Eukaryota > Metazoa > Chordata > Amphibia > Caudata > Salamandridae > Triturus > Triturus cristatus. The sequence goes on from NC_140588.1 coordinate 794,435,518, forward strand.
GAATTCCTCCCTGGACGGGCCTCCCTCCACGTGCCACTCGGCCGGGATGGGTAGGTCCTCCAGGTTGGTAACGTCCCCCACCGCAGACCCCTGGTCCACCACCTCCGGTGGCCTATCCGTCCTACGGGGTGGGGACGCCGAGGCAGGCTCCTCCTGTCCTCGGTTCTTCCCTTGACTGGCAGCTGGCTGGGCCTTTGTTCCAGGCTCCAGCCGAAATGAACTCCCTCTTCGGGTAGTCGCGGACCTTGTGCTAACACAGGCCCAATCAGGTGTACCCAGCATCTCAGTGTGAGTCCGGTATTCCACCTCCTTCCAAGCGTTGTGCTCCATGTCATTCCCCAGCAGACAATCGACTGGCACGGCAGGGCTTACGGCAACTCGAAGTGAACCTGCAACCCCCCCCCCCCCATTCAAAGGGAACCTCGGCCACTGGATAGTGGCCTGTTCTGCCGTCAGCCATCGCGGCTGGGTGGAGTACATCGGGAATCACCTGCTCTGGAGACACCAGTTGGCTACGCACCATAGTCATACTGGCTCCTGTGTCTCTCAGAGCCTCCCCTCTTTGGCCGTTGATGGTGACCCACTGCCCATACTTTGCGGTATTTGCGGGCACCTGGATCTTAGGAACCATCTCCCGTTCTCCCAGGGACACTAAAGTGACACCCGCCCACTCCCTTCCCTTAGTTAAGGGCATCTCCTCCCCGAGCACTACACTAGCTACTCCGGGGGTCTTTCCTCCAGTGGGAGGGGGTGGTCGTTTCAAGCACTTCGGATCTCCTTTATAGTGTCCAACGCCACCGCACTCATAGCAATGGACAACCCTTGGCTGCTGACTCTGGCCAGGATTAGGGTTTCTGGGCGGGTTAGCCTTAGGGGTGAATCCTGTTCCCTTCCCTTGGAAGTTATTTTGGGGGCCTTTGGAGAACTCCTTTTTCTTTTCCCCTCCCTCTTTCTTCTGGGGGGCGCCCTGTCCGGCCTTTTGAGTATCCCCTCCAGTCCCCCTTGTGGACACCCGGGTACTAGCCCAAATGTCCGCCTCCTCAGCAAGCTTCCGGGGACTGGTCAGCTTGCTATCCACCAGGTGTTGCTGCAGTTCAGGGAAACATTTCTCGAGCAGGTGTTCCTTCAGTACTAGGTCAAACAACCCCTCGTAGTTCCTCACTTCACTGCCCTGAATCCAACCTTCAAGTGCCTTCTTTGCATAGTCCAGGAAGTCCACCCAATTCTGCGTGCCCAGTTTGTGACTACCCCTGAACTTCTGTCTGTACTTTTCAGGTGTTAGTCCAAACTTTCTGATGAGCGCCAGTTTCATGGTGGGGTAGTGGGTCTGCTCATCCTCTTCGAGGGCCAACAAAGCATCCCTACCAGCTGGAGGCATGTACTTGTACAATCCCCCTCCCCAGTACTTCTCTGGAACCCCATGGGCCCTCAACGAGACCTCATAGGCCGCTAGCCACTTGGCGATATCGTCGCCCACTCCATAGCCAGCTACTATGTCCTTTGGCAGGTATGGTTTAGGTTCCCTGGTGATCTCTTGGGTTTGGCTGCCACCATTAGGAACAGGTTGTGCCCCGATTCTCAAGATCTGAAGATCTATTTCTTTCAGTCGTAATTCATGGGCCATCCTCTGCTCCTCCTTCTCCTTTTCCAGCCTTGCTAAGTCCCATGTGAGCTGTCTTTTCTCCCTTCGGTCTGTTAGCTCCACTTCAGACAAGCCACCGCTAGAGGCACTGCTGCCCTTCCTAGAAATGGTTCTGGGCCCTGCTGACAGGTTCCCCACCTCAGGTTGGTACATCTCAGCCCCCTCGGTGTCAGGCTCTCCATCCCTGTCTTCCTCCTCAGCCTTGCTTTCTCGGCGTGCCTCCCCCCAAGCCCTTAAGCTGGTTTGGAGTGCACCCTTCTTTGCTCCTGGGGGACAGTACACCCCCTCCCGCTGGCAAAACTCCCTGAGTTGGGCCACAGTGTACGTTTCTAGATTTTCTAGTACAAACTCCATCTTGCCCACTCAGGTTAGAGGACAGGTTTTGTGCAGTAACTATGCAGGAGGGTACCTTTAATAATACCTCCTCCCACCACCAGAGTAAATTTGGAAAAAAAACAAAAACCCACAATTAGGAAGGCCGCTTTTGAGAAAACTCCCGGTGTAGGCCTATGGACTACCCACAGTTATTGTTGAGTATGCGTAGGCACAGCTCTATCCCACCACTGAACACCAATTTATGTTGGAAAACCACTCCCACTCTGGAAAGGGTGGTGGTGGTCTTCCGGACACACTGTGGTAGCTTGGCTCGAGTGGTCAGGAATCAGGCTCCGTGCTAAGCATACGACATACCCAAACAATAACCATGCGTGCATCCGTTCCAAAAACGACTCTACACCGTAAAAATTATGAAAATATCTTTCTTTATCTGCTTTTTCTCTTAGTTGCTGATTGGAGAAAATAAATAACAATCACAATATACAAACTTTTTAGAAAGTGCAGGTCAAATAAATACTGGCTTAATGATTCAATAAATAGGGGTGATCATAAATACTGAAGGCATAAATAAAGGTGAAATACATACAGGCAGTTAAATATTCTGAGGCAATAAATACTGTAAAACCAACAAATATTGTGCATCAATAAATACTGTGGACCAATAGATACAGTGGAACAATAAATAGGTTAAATACAATAAATACAATGCCCCTAATAAATACTTAAAAGCTGACAGTGACACTCATGAAATCAGATCACTTTTGATTCCTAAGGGCTGATTTGGCCCAGGCACAGCTTGTGGGGAGGTGGAAGGCTTGGGGGTGTCTACTCCCTGGCTTGGTCAAGGCTGAGGCCTAAACTGAGGTAGATAAAGGGGGGAAATACCAGAGACCTGGCTCTCTCTCTCCACACAACCTCTCTAGATTAGTCCCAGTTCACCCCTGGCACCTTAGAGCAGTCTCTCAGGTCTCCACAGGGCCTTAGGCGCCCTCTACTCCACTTACTGCCCTTTTTCTGATGCTCCGACGCCGCTGGAGTCGTGTCGACGCCGTGAGGCGGTTCCAGATCGACGTCGGCGGCCTCGGCACAATGTCAGTTCTTTGACTACGTCGGTAGGCGGCTCCGGTCTCGATGTCAGCGGCCTCGGTTCGATCTCGACCTCCGATTCGATGGCGTCGGGCAGTCTTTTCTCGATGTCGACTTCGGGCGGCTCCGGTCCGATGGCGACCTCGGATACGATGACGTCGGCCGGCCTTGCCTCGATGTCGACTTCCGGCGGCTCCGGAGTGCGATCCTCACTCCCGACCTCCGGTGCTCCTCTCCTTAGGTTTCCGGCGACTCCGGAGTGCGACCTCCACTCCCGACCTCCGGCACGATTCTCACAGGTTCCGGCGACTCCGGAGTGCGATCCTCACTCCCGACCTCCGTTACACTTCACCTCGGTCTCCGACGACTCCGGAGGGCGGACTTCACTCCTCCGATGACGCCGCTCACTCGACCTCGGGTGACTTCCTCCTCGACCTCTGGTACTCCTCACGACCTCTGACGGCGCCCTCTCTCGACCTCTGGCGGCTCCGGGTACGACGTCTGCTTTTCCAGTCAGCGCCGCTTCTCCACCTCGGGCTCCAGGTCTTAGGCTACTCGACGTCGGACTTCAGGGAAACCAGTTTCCAGGTCAGGATCTTGCTGTTCTCTTGTTTCTAAGGCCTGTTCCTGCTGTCCAGGTCCTTAGGATGGTTTTTCTGACTTCTTCCCACACAGGGCTCCAGGCTGGGCTCCGTCAGTAGGGACTAGTATCAAGGGTGGGTTTATGGACCCCACTCCAGGCACAAGTTTCCACCCCTGCTGCTTCACTCCTTCCTCCTTCAAGTTTGTGCTGCTCACTCTTCACCAGTCAGGTGCCAACTGCCCTCCAACTGCCAACTCTCTCTCTTAGCTTCTCACCATTCTAAACCGCCTCCAACTGTCACAGGGTTCTGGAATGTTCTGGAAGGTGCTGGTAGGTTCCAGTGGATGCTGGTGATGTCACAGGTGGCCACCATTTTGTGCTCCAGGCCCTCAGACAGAAGTTTCAGGGGTAGGTAAAATGGCTCCCTGAATCTGCAGCAACACGAAAAAGTCTGGTGGTTCCCAAAAAGGAAAAATACCAACAGGGTTTGAGGCAAAAGTGGGACAAAATAAATAATGATGAGGAGGGACCACCCAAAGGGCTGACAGGTCTAACAAGGCGATACTAAGGAGGGACTAACAAGCCTATTTACTAATCAGAAGCTAGCATTTAGGAAGGAAATGACACAAGCCAATGGCAACAATGGGCTGAGAGTGTGTGGGGCTTCTATTCCCTAATCCACTACAACAAGCCTCGCTGAGCAGCGCATGCGCGCTGACTCTAGGTTCGACCTAAAAAGGATTAGGTGAGGGATTGCTATTTTCAGGAGCCCCTGGAAAGAGTGAAGAATATTTGATTGTCTGCAGCAAAGGAACATAATTGCAATAAAACTCCTACTTGCAAAGACTAAGGTCATCATCCCGAGTTGATTCTGAGTTGATCAGAAAAGGTTGAGGCATTTACCACACTACCCCAGGGTGAGATATTTACAGGGTACAGTAAGTAACTAATATTCCAAGTAAAACTCACAGTTGCAATCCCTGTGTTCGGTTTGGGCAAGGGATGGAATTAGCCACTAAACTTGATATTGCAGCCTCTGAGTTTTTAAAGGCTTAATAAATGCAATTTACCAGAACCTTCAAAAAGAATGGCAATTCCTGTTTGAACATCCTGATTGTCTTTCTCTACTTTCACTTGTTGTATAACTTTTGTTCACTGAATACTTTTAGATGTAGGAGCCGGTGTTTTTAGTTACTATGTTGAACCTTTTCAGAAAATAGCTGAGTTTGGGATTGGATCAGATAATGTCCATGTGACAAAGTGGGGATTCTATTGAGGGACCTTTGGGTTGGTATTTGTTGCTGTATAATTGAGACTGAAAATGTTTTCATAGGAATCTGACAGGACAACAATCTCACAAAGGATCACAGATTAATTAAGTGACCTGTTGGGAAATACTGATTGAACTCTTTAGGCATACTTGAGCTAACATTATTTAACTATATTTGATCATATTTCCGGATAGAGACATTTAAAGGTGTGTAATGCTTGGAAGAAGGGCTACCCACAAATCTATTTTACAGACACTAGCTACTGCAAAACAGCCTCATACTTGATCTCAGGTTGTAATTGTTGGAATTCTATATCCTCGTTCTGAAGAATAGGTCTAATGCCTGTTCCAGGAATCTATAGAATTCTTTACCTGGTTTATAAATATCTGAATAGAAATGTTCCATCTAGCCTAACAGTTAAATGGAAATTAAAAGTTCCCCATACGTACATTACACATTTGTTTGAATCATTGCACATGAGCATTTCTCTGTGGGTCTATGTCCACTCCTGTGCATTGCAGGTTTACGGTAGGGTTCATGACATGAGCCATTCAATGCATTCCCAAAATGAAATAAAGCCGTTGAAGAAAGAAGAAGCAGAGTTTTCCATTTTACTGTGGCATGGGTAGTTTGAAATTGAAACCCGGATTATGAACCACATTTCCTCTGTTGCTGAAGATCTGCTTGTTTCAGAGAGGACTGACTACTATTCATCTCGTATATTTTGCAAGAGTGTTCCCTAGATGGAACTCCCTTTGTATCACTTAATGTCATTCGTTTAATACCTTGCTGATGTTGGGCATGCATTAAAAAAAAAAAAAATTATAGGAGAGATTTCCAAAATTGAATAAGCAACCTTTGTTGATTTGTTTTTCAGGTATTTGTGACCAGTAGTGGAAAATATAGTGAAGTTGGACATCCGTTTGGCTATCTAAAAGCAAGCACTACTTTAACCTGTGTGAACCTTTTTGTGATGCCTTACAACTATCCTGTGCTGCTGCCTCTGCTAGGTACATGGAAATTGATGCAAGGTTTATTAATTTGAGGTGCATGACTAAAGAAATGTTCAAGTGGTTTCAATTTAAGTAGTCCCATCTCAGCTGAGATACCAACTTTACACTTTTTTTTTTTTTTTTGTTTTCAAAAACCTTTATTAAGAGTCCAAGGTACACAGCAGAGAGCCTACAACCCTTATGGGCCGGCCGCGGTAATTAACTTGCATATGTCTCGAAGCACACAGCCCATATGCCGTCAACCCGGAGGTACGGCGGCGTTGAAGGATACCGGTGTACCAAGGTGTAGCTAGTATGTGGCAAATCTAGTGTCCTTCAGAATGTCCACCAAGTTATGGGCAGAGTGCCCCAAGTTGCATTACAGTGCCAAACAATCGAACTAACAAACTCAACAAACTCCCCCCCCCTCCCTCCCCTTAGCTACCGGTCCACACCACACTTGTCTCCCGTGTCCAAGGCTCGGGGCTGCAGCCGCCACCCCCCTCCCAACACCCTAGCCGCACCAGCAGAATACTAGACATCTCCGGGTTCTTCCTGCGCGATGGCGGGTGGTTCACAAATGCCGCCCCTGAAATCGTTCCACTTGGTCCATACCTCAACCCATTTACTAGGGCACCCTCTCGCAACATACACAGTTCTTTCCTGCAGCATGCACCAGTCCATATCATTGGTCCAATCTGATAGTTTTGGCGGAACAGCGCTTCCCCAGAGCCTAGCTATGTTCCTCTTCGCAACCATTTGGCCAAGTGTGACCCAGAGCCTCCCTTTTGGCGGCAGGTCGGTTGGTTCCCATATATTAAGGATGCATCTTTTAGCCTCAGGGCGAATCTCCACCTCCCACACCTCCTCCATACACCGCACCACTCTTCTCCAGTACCTCTGAATCTCGGGCAGCCCCACAGTATGTGGAAAAACGTTCCTGTGTACCCACAACCCCTCCTGCAGCGTGCTGTGTCCGCCCTCCCCATCATGTGTAGTCTCGTGCAAGAGATGTAAACTCTATGTAGGATCTTCAGCTGAATGAGCCGCAATCGGGCCGATATCGCGACTTCCCGTGGGGAGGCCAGGGCGTAGAGCCACTCCTCGTCATCTATCTCCAACCCTTCCGCGACCCATTTTGCTTTTAGGGGGAGAAGCACATCTGGGGGGTTATTGATAAGTTTTTTGTAGGTGAGGGAGATGGCGTGTTCCGCGAGATGCCCGTCCAGCAGCCTATCTTCGAGGGGGGAGGCGGGCGGCAGCTTGGCCTCCGGTGGGATATTGGCCTGCAGGGAGTGACTTATCTGCAAGTACCTATAGTGTTCAGTATCTGCCAGCTCGTATGCTTCTTTCATTTGGGCGAAAGTGCGGACCCCCGTAGGCCCCCAGATGTCTTTGATCTGGGAGATGCCAATCAGGTCCCAGTTACGGAACCCCTTGGTGCGCCTGAGATTGCCAAGTGCTTCGGAGGCCCAGAGTGGCGTGGCCATCGTGAGGACGCCAGACCAGCCGAGTTTCTTCTGTGCGATATGCCATATCTGCACCGAGTGGAGCGTCGGACCGGTGAGTCCGCGCGCCCCTCTTTTAGAATAGAGTGCTATGTCATAATTCCCGCCGGGAAGCAACCACCTATCCATACCATACGCTGGGTCGTTCCCGTCCCCGTAGGTCCCTTGGTTAATCGCGGACAGGTGAGCCGCCCAATAGTATTTACGGATGTCGGGGAGAGCTATTCCGCCATCGTATCACCCCAGCGTGAGCTTAGCCAGCGAGATACGCGGCGTCCCGGCCCAGAGGAGGGTGCGTACCGCGGTCTTGATCGCCAGAAAGTAGCCGTTCGGGACCAGGTCCGGGTAGTTTTGCAGCGCGTAGAGGAAGCGCGGGAGCGATAACATCTTAAAAAGCGCTGCTCGGCCCAGCAATGACAGTGGGAGGTTTTGCCAGGATTTCGCCTCCCTCTGGAGCCGGAGCAGCGGCGGTCTGAGGTTGTGCTCGTACAGCAAGGTCTTATTGGTGGTGACATACACTCCGAGATATTTAAACCCATCCTTTGCCACCCGAATAGGACAGGAGGCAGGGAGTCTGGGAGGGTCCCCGTGCAAGACGTAGAGGTGCGATTTAGCCCAGTTAACTCTGAACCCTGAGTTGCGACCAAAGCTAGCCAGTATGTCCAGCGCCGCTATCATGGAGCCACGCGGCTTAGAGAGGTAAAGAAGTATGTCATCAGCATACAGTGATATTTTGTCCTCCCACCCCTCCGCCCATGCTATGCCCTGCACAGTGGCAACCTGTCTTATCCAGGCCGCCAGCGGCTCCAGAGAGAGGGCGAAAAGAAGTGGCGAAAGGGGGCAGCCCTGTCGAGTCCCTCTGGCTAGCGCGAAGACTTCTGACACCTTGTTGTTTACCAGCACCTGCGCCAGGGGTTCCGCGTACAATAAGCGCACCCACTCGATGAAGCGAGGCCCGAAACCCAACTTTCGTAAGACTGCGAACATATACGGCCATTCCAAGGTGTCGAAGGCCATGGTGGCATCCAGTGAGACCTCCCGAAGCCTATGACATTGCCCTAGCACCCCGTGGAGTCTCCTGATATTTAGGGCCGTGTTTCGGCGAGGCATGAACCCCGATTGGTCGGGGTGTATTAGTGAGGCTAGCACCGGCCTGAGCCTATTGGCCAACGTTTTCGCCAGTATTTTGGGCTCAGCGTTGAGGAGCGAAATGGGCCTGTATGAGGCACATAAGTCTTTAGGTTTTCCCTCTTTCGGAAGCGCTACAATGGTCGCTATGCGCTGATCCCGGGGCAGCAGCCCCATTTCCCTGCTACGGTCGAACATGGATTTAAGGTGCTTACTAATGACGTCTGGCTGGAGCTTGTAGAGCTCAATGGGAATTCCGTTTGGACCGAGTGCCTTGCCCGGGCGGAGGTCCCCAATCGCCCGCTGTAGCTCCGCCTCAGTGAGAGGGCTATCCAAAGCTCCCCGGTCTGCGTCCGAGAGAGTGGGCAGACGTATGTCAACAAGGAGGTCAATAGAGTCCTCCTCTGGCCGGTCCGATTCCCGCCTATAGACCTGCTGATAGTGAGCAGCAAACTGTTGTACTATCGCCCGCGGCTCCGTAATCACTCTCCCGTCTTCAGTGCGCAGCTCAGGCACTACCCGACCGGCACGTTGCTTCCGCTCAAGCCAAGCAATGAGTTTCCCAGCTTTATCGCCTTGGTCATAGATCCTGCCAATTTTGTGCCGCATCACCACCTGGGCTTCGTGGGTCGCCAGCGCTCTGTATTCCTCAGCCTTAAGCTGCAGCTTGTGCCGAACCTCCCGGTCCCCGCTAGCCGATGCCTCCCTTTCCAGTTCTTCCAGTTGCGCCTCTAATGTCATGACCTGCTGGGTTCGGTCCCTCCGTCGAGCCGCTATGGCCGACAGCGCCTCCCCTCGCGCCACGGGTTTAAATGCCTCCCACAGGGTGACCGGGGAGTCCACCGACCCCTCATTCTCTGTGAAGTAACGCGATATGGAGGTGGAAACGTGTTTCCTAGTAACCTCATGTTTCAGGTGCCAGGCATTTATTGGTGCAATGCAGCCCTCTCGCCTACTTCCGAACACAATGTGGGCAAGGACCGGCGAATGGTCAGAGATGCCGCGAGGGAGGAGTACAGCCTCCAGCACCTCCATCTCATGTTGCAGCAGGGTAAGGATGTGGTCAAGCCGCGAGAAGGAGTGATGTGCCCCAGAGAAAAAACTAAATTGATTTTCGGTGGGGTGGAGCATGCGCCATATGTCAGTAAGTCCAAAGGACTCTAGAAAGTCCGCCATCCACCTCTGCCCCTGTGGCAGTTCTCTAGGGGGCTGCCTGTCGCGCGATCCCGATACTACTGCATTAAAGTCCCCTCCTAGCACCAGCTGCCCCTCAGGAAGCGAAAGGAGAAATGCGCCCAGGTCTGCAAAGGCCCCGGTCTGGAGGCCCGGGGGGACATAGACTGAGAGTAGATTGAGCGTCCGGCCCTCCCAACGCCCCGACACCGCCGTGAAGCGCCCCTGCGGATCAGTCTTGGCGAGGTCTATGTGAAGAGGCAGCGAGCGGCGCAAGAGGACCCCCACTCCCCTCGACCCCGTGGTGAAACCTGAGTGCGCCGCTTGCGCGTAGCCATATCTGTTTAAGGCCTGACAAACATTCCCCAGCAAATGCGTTTCTTGCAATAGCACCACATCTGGCTGGTGTCGTTTGAGAAATTGTAATACTATAGTACGTTTTAGTCTATCCCCCAATCCATTGACATTCCAGCTGAGGATCTTCAAACTTTTTTCCCATCTCTTAGCCATTGTATCGTCTCAAAAAGGTGCCAAGTCCCACCACCCCGGCATCATAGGTGTCGACAAAATTTGTGTGACCGTACCAACTCCCCAACTCCCCCCCCCTCCCTGGGTCCCCCCCCAACATGGCAAGACAAGTAATGTACAGCGAGGCCAGTTAACCAGTCCAGCCACCCCCTCCCTCCCGTGTCTGACCCCAACATCCCTACCCCCTCCTGCAAAAACAAACCCCCCCCTCCCTGCCCCCTGCTCCGTGGGTTCCGAACTACCCACCACCCCAATTAGCAGAGCGCCTGTCGCCCAACCCTGCCCCGGTGAACCCACCGGGAAACTGTACTTGGGAAGTTCGTGGGCCAGCCCCTCCTGGACGCCCGTCCGTGGTGTTCCAGTTCGTTCAGTCCCCGAGGCCTGGTGCCAAACGGAACTGGAGCCGGCCCCCAAAGGACTTGCAACCACAGCGCCCCAGGGCCAATTAATCTCAAAGTGAGGGCACATATGTTATACGTTACTGTCCGATGCCTTCATGTTGTCAGGTGTCTTGGCTTCGACGCGGCGTTCTGTCTCCCAGCGAGTCCCAACGGGGACTGTTCGACCTGGAACGCCAGGACCGCTGACTCAGCTCGCCACCCTCCGGGCGTCCTGCCGCCGACTCTCGATCTGTGGCTGGAGGGCCCGCGTTGCGCCACCGCTCATTTTCGCGCCGTGAACCCTGAGCCGCCTCTCCGGCATCCAGCCATTCCTGTACAGCCTCCGGTGAGTTGAAGAAGAGGGAGCGGCCTTCAGCAATAATTTTCAGTTTGGCGGGAAAGAACATCATGTATTTGATGCCACGATCTCGCAGCGCCGCCTTGACCCCCTGGAAGGAGCGCCTCTCCCGCTGGACCTGGAGCGTGAAGTCAGGAAAGAATCGGACCGTTGCCCCTTCGTACTGTAGATCGCCCTGTTGTCTCGCCGCCTGGAGGATTGCGTCCCGGTCGCGAAAGTTCAGGATTTTCGCTATGATCGTCCGTGGCATAGCCCCAGGTTTGGGTCGTGGGACAGGGGCTCTATGTGCCCTCTCGATCGTGAAGAACTTAGAGAGACGTTTGGGTTTCAGGTGCCTGAGGATCAGGTCCTCAAGAAAGAGCTCCATACAGTCCCCTTCAAGCCCCTCCGCCACACCAACGACGCGGACATTGTTTCTCCGGGCCCTACCTTCCTGATCGTCCAGGCGCAGGGCCATCAGGCGGTGTTGGTGCACTAGCTCATTTACCCGACCCTCGAGCCTCTTCTCCGAGTCCTGCAGTGCCTTGATATCGACTTCATTGGCTTTGGAGCGGTCCGAGGTTTTCCCGAGGTCGGCGCGGAGCAGATTCACTTCAATAGTGATTTTGTCCATCTTTGTTTCGAGCGTCGTGCCCAGGGTTTGAATAGCGGCCATGATGGACTGCGAGGACGGTTCCGCCGGGCCTGCGGCCTCCTTCGTGGCCCCTTCCGTCTGGGGCGGCACCCTGGTCACTGTGTACTGGTCAAGTTTGTTGGCCTGAGTCGCGGCGCCGCCCTTGGGCCTCATGGTGGCCCCCTGGTAAGTACCAGCGTCCTCCGGTGTGTCCCTGGCTCTCTCAAGGCCAATGTGGAAGGAGGCCTTCGTCGCACTCAGGTAGATCGCGATTGGGCGCGGCCGCGACGCCCCACTCACCGGCTCCCAGGCGGCAACCGTCCCCGGCCGCAATCAGCAGCCTCCACCCGGCGTCTGTGCTGGGTAGTCCTCGGCAACAGCCCCGACCGGGCCCTGTCACCCCGCTCCTGCGGCTGGATATGGCGCCCTCTCCGCACCAGCCTCGATCGCGGTGTCGTGTCCCTCACTACTGCTGGTCGCCGGATCAATCGCCGCACACGCGGCCGCGTCCCTCCGCGCCGGCGCCCCTCCGCTCAGGTCACCAAGCAGGCCGCGCGCCGGGGCCTCGAGTCTCGCCCTCGGCCGTCGCGGAGCTCCAAGGCCGATGCGTCCTGCTGCCGCCGTCCGTCACGGCCGATCTCCCGGGCGGTGCGGTTCTTTCCAGCGGTCGCCGAGCGGCTCTCTGGGGGCACCAGATCAAGGGGATCCGGGGGGAAGCTCAGGGCGCTCCCCTCCGTGCGGATTATGGCCGGATTTCAAAGAACACCAACGGCCCCGGCGGAGCTCCGGGATCAAGCGGCCATTTCCCAAGGCGCCTGGCCACGCCCCAACTTTACACTTTTGAGTAAGTTCACTATATTTCGGTATTCACAAACTGCTCGTTTGTAGCAACTTGCCCTTTTGTAGTAAGTCCAGCACTACACATGACCAACCACTGGTACTGCAACACTCTTCCGAAAATAATGGTGGTAGGAATTTACTACAAAAGTGTAAGCTACTATAAAAATGCAGTTTGTGAATACCGAAAGCAGTAATAATAATAATGATAATAATAAGCCCATTAATAAAGTGCATGGGTACGCCTAACAACTTGTCCCAGCGCTAAAAGTTGAAGAGCCAGTGAGGGACATCACCAACTAAAACATCAGCCCTATTAAAAGACACAGAGCAGAAAGCGGAGATAAGGGCCTATGTTAAAACAGTGCCGAATAACCAGGTTTTAAGCCTCTTTTGGAACAACAGTTCACAGTTCCATCCTTTGATGAAGAGGCTATGAATTCCTAGCTTTTGCAGCTAGAAAAGCAAAAGAGCGGCCGCCCCACTTAACTTTTCTCACCCGTGGGATTACGGCCAGATTAGTGCCTGAAGATTTAATTCTACGGCAGGATTGGTGTCAGGTCACCAAAGAGGTCAGATATCGTTGACTCCTATCATTAAAGATTCTACGGCAGAAGCCAATGGCTTTAAATAGAATTCTCTCTCTAAGTCGCAACAAATGCAAAGTGGCCAAAGCTGGCCCCTTAGGAACATGCCTTGAAAGATTTAACACTAAGTGGGCCCCAGCATTTTGAACTCTCTGTAATTTCTGAAGTCTACCTTTGGTGACCCCTAGATATAGGACATTGCAGTAATCTAGCTGCGAGGTAGCTGATGCCTGTTAAATGATTTTCCTGGCAGAGAGCGGAAGAACCTCTAAGATCTTCCTTAGCATTTTCAAGGTGTTAAAGCATTTACCTGTCACAGCAGCTATCTGATGTTCAAGAGATAGCGCTGGGTCCAGCCAAACTCCTAAGTTCTTTACTTTTTCCTTTGGGACTGGAGTAGAGCCCATTACATCGGGCCACCATGCTGATGTTCAGATGAAGGGAGGTTTTCCCCACAATGAGAACCTCCGTTTTATTAGCATTTAGTTTAAGGCAGCTATTGGTCATCCAGTTAGCCGCCTCCACCAAACAGATTTCAAATTGGACACCCGTTCCATCTATCTCCTGAGATAAGATGACTATTAATTGAGTGTCCTCTGCATAGGACACAATAGTAACATTGTGACACTCAATTCCCGTAAACCTGCTCAAAAGTGTAATGTACTACAAAAGTACAGTTTGTGAATAGCACTTTCTGGTACGTTTTGTAGTACTAATGTAGTACTACAAAACACAGTACAAAGTGCAGTTTGTGAATGATGTCCAACATGTTTGTAAAGTTGTCTTTACATTTTTCGACATCCATGTGTTGATCGTAATACGGGGCTCAAAATAATTTTAAAGTGTTAGAGAATTACTCATTGAGAACAAATATTATGGATACATGTTTTTTTGTATAATTTGATACTTACTATGCTATATCGATAACGAGAACAAAGACTTCTGCATATTATTTTGATGATTTTCTACTGTACATTTTATGCTGGTCAAAATAGGAATTTTATTGTTAAGACTACAAAGGCCAACTGTAGTTGCATACACACAATCTAGAAATTGAAAAAAATATTTTGCTCTGAACTATATGCCTAATACATGACATGCATTCCAGGAAACTAAACATTTTACTACATACGCCTGTTCCCTTTTTTCACTGCCACTTTGCTTGCTAGTTTCAGTACATATCTATCATTATGTTAGTCTGTTTGATAACAGAAATAATAATTATATTCTGTCTAAATATTTTGTTTCAGATGATTTGTTTAAAGTGCACAAACTGAAACCAGACGTTAAGTGGCGTCGTGCGTTTGACTGCTATTTGAAAACAATACCTCCTTACTTTTTATTGGTATGTACATCTATATTTTTGTATCCGCCATAAAGGTTGTTGATCTGTGTGTATTTAAACATATTTTGATATGGGTGGAAATTTCTGGTAACAAAAATTTCCATAGACCCTTAATCTATAGAGTGTTTAAGCCAGTTCAATAAAAGATCACTAAGGAACCTGTCCATAGTTTTGCTCAAGAAATATGTGTGAACATTTTCATACAGTTTATCCTTGTCGGCTTTTGATAAAGGTAGCAGTGAGTATCTTAGAGCCATATGTACTTACGAAAATGCAATTTTGTATATCCTAAATAGCGACCCCATAGAAATCACTATTTAGGAAACGCAAAATGATATGTATGAAATATCCAATTTGCTAATAGGAAATCGCAAATAGGAAATCCCATGCCATTCGTTCCCATGGGCCGGTTTAGCATTTCTAAAATAGCGATCTCCTATTATGAAATCGCTATTTTGGAAATGCTATACCAGGATGGCTATGGGCATAAGGCCCCCTGTGATGGGCCACAAAATTACTGGTACACATGTAGAGCACACAGATGCCCTAGGGGTATGTGTGCGCTCTATCGCATTTCAAAAAAAGCATCTTGCGGGTTCTGTTTTTTTAAATTGTACATGGTTACCATCAACTTGGAGTTGATGGGTATTGCATTTCCTAAATTCCCAATTCACATTTAGGAAATGCTATGTACATGTGCATATGAATCGCAAATAGGTAATCCCTATTTGCACTTTCCTGTTTAGGAGATCACAAATTGAGATCTCTACTGGGTAAAAATCACAATTTGCGACCGCTTAGTTGTACATATGAAAACCTCATTTAACATTTCTTAACAGCCTGAAATGGTAATTCGGTCCTTTAAGAAGTGCTAAATGACTTCATACCTCTGACCCTTTGTGTATAATTGGATTCTCTGTATAGGTAAATTGCTCTGATCTGATTCAGCTTTTCTGAATATTATGTTGCATTTTTTTAATGGAAGGTTTGTTATGTTCTGTTAATGGAGTGTGCTACTGTGCCATTGTTCTCTCTAAATGCCTGCTGACTGAATTGGCGGTCAGTCCATTTGACTGTGGAGAGTGTATATGTGTTTTTGTTTGAGGGGTAGTGCTGGAGTAAGTACTTGTATGTCATGGGTTTGTCGAAGGTGATATTGACTTTGTGTCATTTGGAAGGAGTTGGAAGTGCTGAGGGTTTTCTTCTCCCTCTCTACCCCTGTGTACATGAATGATTTATTAGCAGACCCATTCTAAATTATTGGAGAAGATACCCTTTTGACTCTTTCTCCAAATAACCTTTTGTAAAATAAGCATTTCCCCTTATTTTATCTGAAACTAGACGAGTACATAAGGAAGATGCTTTGTTTTTAGAATCTAAGTAAGCTCCAGGATCACATTTTAGAATGGATGTGGCAACAGTCGTGAGATAGGTCTGGAAGGAAAATGTCAACTTTAGGATGAATGTTTTAGTAACTGACCATGGTTTTTTGGGTGCTTAATGAACACAATCTCCCAAGGATGGTTCAAGAAAATCCTTAACCTGGCAGGAAAGAATGCCATAAACATAGGGTGGCTACCACACTCCAGGTCATATGGACACTGTCTCCTGTTCTGACTTTTCACCCTCAAATCATTGAGTTCAGGTGTGTTAGTCTAATTAGTTCAGTGGAGGCAAACGAAACCTGCAACACTGATTAGGCTACTGTACAAAAGTGCAGAACTGGAAACCGTATTCGACATGATCTGGTGGAAGGTGGTCACACTAGAAGAAAGACATGGGAATTTGCCTTAAACTTTGCATAGGCTTTATCCATTACATTTTGTTTCATGTTCAAGGGTAAAAACATGGAACTTCCTTTGAAGGTTTGTCATTATCTCTGCTTGAATGACACAACTCCTGGTAGGACATCTCTTGAAAAGCAGTGTTTACCTTACAAATCTGAAGCATATACATACTCTGCAGTGTAAGAAAAAGAAAATATGCTCCTTAAATATACAGAATAAAGTGAATGTTGAAACAGCCATGTGACTTTCTGGAGAGAAACTTCAGTTGCTGTGATTATTGCTCTTGCAAGGTTTTCTCAGAATTATAATCTTACTCGGGTTACAAAGGAATCGCACTGCACTTCATAAGAACGCGGTGCCTGGAAAGTTATTGGGGTAGAGACGTCAGGTTAAGGCGAATGCTGAATTTATGTAGATAGAGGACAGTTATGAGATTTATTTTTGCTCATATTTGGCTGTGGTTTCTTAGGCGTACTCAGTGAACAGACTTATGCATTAAAAACATGCATAACAAGCTTACTTCGGGGGGCCTTTGTCCCTTCTGGGTAATCTACACTTAAGTTCACTTGCCATTTATTTATATATTTCGGTAATATAATAAATATGGTTAGTTCAAATGTTTATGCAAACTAGAAAATGAATGGCAAAAAGTTTACCTCTGTAGGTAATCAGAACAAAGTAGTGGAGGGACTTTGAGAAATAGAAAGGTGAACAATCAACTGAAAATTTGGAATGGTTTTTTACGGTTCTGATATGAGTGAACAAGCAGCATTCTCAGGCTATCCACACTCAGTACATGAAAACGTTAGATGCCCTCTCCTATGTGCTGAATGACAACGTTTACAGCATATGAAAGGGTACTATGCCTAGAGGTGTTAACACATGCGGTTTGTTTCATACAGTGACCCTTTCAGCCTCTGCACTGTACTGCACACAAAGGCATGTGCTTTACTTATTGAACCAGTCTCCTCACAGTTAGTCCTTCCTACCATCCAGATGGGTCAAAAGAGCCAATCAGCAGCAGAAGAAACTCCATCTATACATGTGCATGCAGAGTCAACCTCCTACCAATCTCCTCGACTAAACCCATCCCTACCATCCATTCAGATCAAAAGAGCCATGGGGTGGCACTAGAGGCTCCATCGCCTCAGCACCACCCAACACAGTGGTCATGTGACTGCTACCAGTCTGAATCTGCTGGTCTTTCTTACATTTGCAGCATCCTGGTTATCCCATCACTAGGCCTGGGTGGTGAACTTTGCTCTGTTCGTGGAGTTTTCTGCACTCCGCGCTCCTCGGTGTTTGCAGAGTGCAGAAAACTCCACTTTGCGCAGTGCAGCAAAGTTTTTTTCGAGCTCGCGAACGGTAAGTTGGCGAGCGCGCGCTGCCGCTTGGGTAGAAGTTCTACCCGAGCAGCAGGAAGATCAGTGCGAACGGCAATTCGCACTGCACTCTGCCACTTGCGTAACTCCGCAGAGTTTTTTATGTCACTTTGTGGAGTTCCGCATAGCGAAACTCTGCGTACTACGCCCAGGCTTGCCATCACCCTGATGATCAAAGACAGTATTCTTAGTATTTTGCATTAAGCAGCGCCCTCAGGGGAGAACCTGTGAGCAATGCAAAATTACAACTTTTTCACCCTATTTCAAAATACAGAGAATTTTTTTAATTTCTCCAAAATAATCCTACTGGACTGTTTTAAGGTAAGTTGCCTTGCACACATTTATTAAACAGTCTGCTTCCCTGAGGGTGCACCTGAAGACAGGAAACTCAAACAAACTTTGAAGACAAGGGAATCACTAGTTTGTCATAATAGGGTCAGACCCTATCCGATACCATTCGGTCCATGTGACTTCCATGTAGTGCATCACTCCACGTGCCCATTCTTATACTTAGACTGTAAAAACACTAATCTCATACTTCTAACACAAGCAATCTCTTTCACAAACAACTTGCCAAAACATATACATCACAAACACTCCAAATCTTTCTTACTAGCTCCGGTCGCGGGGATTCTCCAGAAAGGGGCTGCAGGCGTTGATTGGAGATTTGAGGCAGGTCAGAGATCACCAGATCTCAGGTCAGGATGGTCGAGTAGACCTCCTCGTGGTGTTGGGCCACTCGGGCCGTGAGCGTCAGGTGCAGAGTGGTGCAGACTTGCGAATTTGGCCGGAGCCAGAGTCTGTGGTTGAGCAAAACCGGTGCTCACGGGAGACAAAGTATTGGTTTGGGAAGTCAGGGCAGGTCCTCCGGGTTCTTGGGGGCTGCTGGCTGCAGAACACACCAGGATTTCACTGGAGCATATTCGAGGTGGGGCAGGCCGGTAGGGCTGGGGCCAAGTCAGTGGGCGTCCTCATCTTCTTAATTCAGCACGGGTTCTTCAATACTTCTTCTCTCTTCTTGTCTGAGGAGGCAAGGTTCAGGGTTGCCCCTAAATACTACATATAGGGGCGTTACAGGTAGGTACAGGTCATGTACTGAGTGTGGGTTCCTTCCTTGGGTTGGTACACCCCCTATTATGCCACCCTCCAGTGGCAGGAGGGCATAAGCCTCACTCTGGTTGGCTCGCTCCCCCCACCTGCAAGATGGCAGGGACTGAGAGTTGTGTTTCACCTTGCCTCCCCAACCTAAAAGGTGTTGGCAAAGGTGGGCACACCTCTCCTCCTAACTTGGTTTTCCCAACGATTCTCCGGCCCAAAGGGGGGGGGTCTGAACCGGTGGGGGCCAGTTGCTGGGAGCAGCTGGGGTAGCTCACAAAGGCGGCAAGCCTTTGACGCTTCCCTTTCGTGGACCCTGCCTGTCCGGGGGGAGGAGGCTTGGCACCTCGTGCCTGAATGTGCATTGTTTCAGGCCCCAAGATTGGCAGGCTCTCGACCCAGGGGTCCAGAAGCATGTCTGGTGGTGGCAGCAGGCGAGCAGCCACTCAGCCAGGACACTAGACTTAGGTAGTTTTTCATGGGCCATCTCTAAGATGCCCTCTGAGTGCAATTTTCATTAAATCCCAGACTGGCATCAGTGCGGGTTTAATGTGCTGAGAAGTTTGATACCAAGCCATTATGGTGCTGTGGCGTTCGTAATGACAAACTCCCAGTACCATATACTGTTAATGGCATTACTGCACTTACAATGTCTAAGAATTGGCTTAGAGACTGTAGGGGTACAGGGCTCATGCACCTATGCCCTCACTACTGATACAGTGCACCCAGCTAGAGGGGTGGCTTACCTATGCCAGGGCAGTTGTTTGAAGGGATGTGTGCCATGTCGACTCTTCACTTTGTTCTGCACCAAAACGTGCAGCCTGCAATGGCAGTATGTGTGTGTGTGTAGGTACAGGGCCTCTAAGGGTGGCACAGTAAGTGCTGCAGCCCTAAGAGGCCTTCCCTAGTCACAGTAC
Source organism: Triturus cristatus (assembly GCF_964204655.1). Lineage (NCBI taxonomy): Eukaryota > Metazoa > Chordata > Amphibia > Caudata > Salamandridae > Triturus > Triturus cristatus. The sequence continues at coordinate 794,455,066 of NC_140588.1, forward strand.
CCTTGGTACCTATGGGACATTTTACAAGGGACTTACATGGAACCAGTGAAGTACTGGGTATTTTAGACCCAGCGGTGCAGGGGCACACACCCTATGACTTCTGGGTTCACCCTGTTCCGGACCTACAGAAACACAGAGTCTTCTGGGTGAAGTCAAAGAATCGTTTATTGGCTGCAGACCAATGACAGGTATCCTAGAAGTACAACAGCGTGTATGTTCTCAGGAGACTGCTGAAAATCATAGGAACGGACTTCATCTTAAATACGCTTTTTCCTGCCTCAAGCATACATTCCTAGGTTTTATGATACGGCAATATGCAAGTGTACATTACAAAGAAAAGGCAGAGTCATGATGACCATCCCACATTCCAGTTCGGCCAGCCCACAATGATTTACACGGTAAGGTTCAGATCCCACATTTGAAGTAAATAGACCCCCCAATAAACATGAGCATCTCCTGTTTTGGGAAACAAGTCATAAAGCAGGAACAAGCAGGTGTGGAAGAGATTAGCCGGGGGCTTGTGTAGGATGAGAAGGGTTTTATGATGGGTCGAGCCCTGATGCTAATCACAGGTGGACGGAGGAAGGGGAGCTCGTGAGACCGGTTTGACCCGGGGCAGCAGAGCCAGCTGCCCAGGTCACAGAGAAATCAGAGGGAAAGCCCATGTACTGTGAGGCCCGTATTAACTCCATCATAGCCTATGTGAGGGCAATGACAAGATGGCCACTGCTTCCAAAATGGAACCCGCGTAGTGAAGCCGAATGACGTGTAAACAGTGCGTTTATAGCTAGAACGATCTATAAAGCACTCGTATATGCCGCATTTACCATTTGCGGTTCGCTAATACCAAGATAGACAGGGGTAGGGCCTTGTCCCCTACGCGGTTCCGAATATTAAAGTACGACACCAGAGAGTTGCCAATTGGGTTTTGCAACAGTTCAATTTAGGGAAAGAACACAGGCCCTGGGTACCTGGTTGGCAGGAACCCAGGGCACACTCAAAGTACATCAACAGTTTGGCAAAAAGTGGAGGTAACCATGCAAAAAGGGGAACTTTCCTACAATCATTAAAATACTAAAGGAACTATACTGGCTTTCCCTCCAGTCGCACATCTTATTCACAACCAGCTACATCACCAACAGGGCCATTAGAAACAGTATCCTAACACACCCGACCAAGAAACTAACCACCTCCTATGGCCATCACAACACCTAGTACCATGACATTGCCAGACCAAAGTCAAGTAGATGCAGTATAGAGAAAAACAGAAGGCAGGCCTTCTCCATTCATGTTAACAAAATCTACAGCAAGGTAACTACTGATCTCTCTACAGCTCTGACCCTCTTGCAATTCAGGTACAAATTGAAGATTTATTCAATTATCATTACTTCATGACACTCTAGAAATGGCCTGTCTCCTACCTCATGAATACCTGTATCATTCATTGGACTGTTGCGCCTGTTTAGTGCTCTTTTGCTTCCCTGCTAGAGATCCAGTGAACAAATTGTTTGCTTTTTGGCCTTGTACTTTCCATCTCATTGGGTCATATTGGCTTACCCTATCCACTTGTCACAAAGTAATTGCAAAATCTTAGGCTACTACTCTTTGAAATGCCACTATTAACGGGAATTCTCCACATCTACCATTACCTCCACCTTCATGCACAGGACTACTGGTCAAAACCATTAAAAAACCCATTTAAACTAGATTTTTTTGAACAAATCTTGTAAACATGCACTTCCATTCTGAAGGGAAAATCAAAGCAATTCATAAAAATGTGTCAGTGGCATAATATTCTGGCAGGATTTAAATGGAAAGCTTCATGGGGAGACCTCATCTGTGATTTTTGGCTAAGTGATTCAGGCTGCTGAATCCTAGCATGGTGGATCTCCTTGTGTTCAAATAGGCATGATTTTTGTAAGATGTGCTCATTTGCTTACATTCATAATGGACACTCCCAGTGATTGTTGGCCCTGTTGAAGATAGTTATCAGTACACCCATGAAAGAGCGCAATCTACACATGAGAAGTGGCAAGACCTTCATATATCAGATATTCCAACAGGGATCTGGGAACTGAGTTTGCAAGCTCTGTAACTTCAGGTGGCATTTCCAAGTAGACCTTGGTAGAAGCACAGACACCGCACGTGGATTTGCCTACATAGGCATTTTCTACAGATAAACATCTTCATTGAAAGGAGGACAGGAAGTGAAGACTTTGACTCCAGACCATGATCAGGACAAGCTTATTCGGGTACTGATTTTTCCAACCTTGGATGAGATGAGCTCTTGTTTCGCATTGGGTTAGCCACTTGTCTTTTTTCAGCTCTCCAGTAGATGTTTATATATTTCCATTGCAAATTGCAGTTTAGTTTTGATATTCTAACTGGTCTAGGAGGCGATGTTTTACACCCTAGACAGCATCCATATATTTATGAGCTTTACTCCACATATCCCCTCAATCCCTGTTAAATCATACAGAGATCAAAATCAGTATGGGTAAGCTGCCATTTGGTAAGCAGCTGTAAAGGTTGTCTCTTATGTTTGAGGTTTGGGAACAAACAAGTGATCAGACTCTACTTGTTTGTTATGTCACAGTTACAGACGGACATAAAATGCTCTTATGTTTAAAAGCAAGTTTGCAATTCCAGTTTTGTTCCTTGTAAACTATTTATGGCATCTAAACACGCTTTAACCTTGCTTGTCAAGGTGCATTATTTTTCAGAATGTTTTATATTTTGCTTTCCTTCTAGCCATTAAAGAAAGCACTGAGGGTGATGGGGGCACCAAATCTGATACCAGATCACCTAGATTGTGGACTTAGCTACAGTGTTATTTGCTACTTGAAGAAACTCGGCCAGCAGGTAATTTTTGCTTTCACACTAAAATTAACTGTCAAACATACTTCAGTGTAAATAATGCTCTGTAATGTTTGTTTATTAATAAAAAGATATATTTAAAAAAAAACATACTTCAGTGTGTTATGTACGGTTGGTTTTAAAGATGTTATTTTTTGTTTTTGCCAGAGTTTTAATAATATGGCTGTTAATTTTGAAATGTATTTAGTGCTTGTGTTTGTGGCATGTAGTAGCATGTTTAACATAGATTGTGTTCCTCTATTTGGTAGTGGTCTTCTAGGTATTTTGAACTAAAGTTTGTCGTCTTTATGTATGTATCTTTACATGTGAGCACCAGTTTTTGTGACAATTTCAGCAAGCCACTTCATACTTATTTCAAAAGCTTTTTCTATATGTGGGTGTTCCGAAGTTGAGGCCATAATACTAAATACATTATTTGATAGAGACTTCTAGCTGCAGGTTCCTTTTCTGTGAATTTCACAGGCGTCAGGCTGGATCCCGAAAACTTTTGGTGAGGAATACCCTTTGCGCGTGCCGTCGGGTGACTCCATTCGGCTCCACGTGACGTCATCGGCAGCGTCGGTTATGACGTTGCGGTGCCTATATAGGTGCTACCCAGGCACGCGGACGTCAGTTCTTTTCTTTCCGCTCCAGTTACGTGCCATCCGGGAAGAGCTACCCCTCTGTCGCATTTTGACAGGGGTTTTTCTTGACTTTTGTCAAATTCTGAACTTTTTTCCACTTCGTGTGCGAGGGATGTCTTCGGGGAAGACAGGTTTCAAGCCGTGTGGTGCCTGCCATCGTATGACCTCGGTAGCCGATCCCCACCTCTTTTGCTTTTGACATCTCGAGCACGACCAAGAGTCGAAGTCGTGCTCGGACCAATGGGCCATGGCTCTGAAGGCCATGAGGGAGCGGCCCGGCAGTCGAAACCGTTGAGTGAGACTATGTGGATGTCACAGTCCAGATCGAAGAAGAGGAGGTGGCGAGATCGCTCCCGGGGCCCTAAGTATTCTTCCTCCCACTCGAGGTCTTCCGGACACTCTGGGTAGAGGCACAAAAAGAAGAAGAAGTCCAAGAGTACTTTATTTTCTCCTTGGCTGTCGTCTGTTGATGAAAGAGGGAAGGAGCACCAACACTATACTCATGGTTCTGCGCAGCCAGAGCCAGGGTCGACTCTGCGCCACTGGTGCCCACCGCGGCACCAGCCCCATCCTCATTCCCGACGACATGGAGCCGGAACGACGTCGCTCAACGCCAATTCTGGCGCCCAGTGAACCCAAGGGTTCTATGTTGTCGCCTGAGCACTTTGAAGATGTGCTAGGCTAAAGATTGAAATAGGAGGGATCTTTGGACCCTTTTGAACATCAGGATGACTCTACGGAGCCTTTGGACTGGAATGGGGAACTTGCGGAAGCCAGGGCACTTCTCCAGATACTGTCATGCTCTCTCCACCAACAGTGGCTACGGAGGAGGGGGCATCCTATGCCCTGGTGGTTAAAAGGGCAGCTGAAGTCCTAGGTCTAGAGCTGCCCTCAGTGCAGGTCAAGACTAATCTCCTGACCAGAGTGCTCCAGCCTGGGGCTTCCACTTCTGAACCCCATTTGCCCTTTAATGAAGCACTGTCAGATGTCCTACTAGGCAGGTGGTCCACGCCTAGCACAGAGGCTCCTGTGAATAGGATGATTGCATGCCGCCATCGCCCAGCCCTGGGAAATCCGAAGTTCCTCAGCCAACATCCCACCCTGAAAGTTTGGTGGTGCAGGCCCCTACTTCCCAGGGCGCATTCCCTTGCGCCCCTTCGAATAGGGAATCCAAGAGGTTAGACTCATTTGGGAAGAAGTTGTTTTCCTCCTCCAGCCTGGCATTGTGGTTGGTGAATACCGCATGCTTATTGGGCCGTTTCTCCCACTCCCTTTGGGAGATGTTGCGCAAGTGCTGCCACGAGTCCCAGAGGAAGCCCGGGCTGTGCTCTCCCAAGCAGTCAAGGATGGGAGAGAGGTAGCAAAATTCACCATATGGTGTGGCCTAGATACGATGGATTCCCTGGGTAGATCGATTTCACCGACAGAGGCGCCATGCCTGGCTAAGAACAACTGCCTTCTCAGGCGATGTCCAATCTGATGGACATGCCCTTTGATGGAACCAGACTTTTTGTGGAAAAGGCAGACTCTGCCCTGGTCAGGTTCAGGACTCTTGAGCTACGGCCAGATCCTTGGGCCTCTCCTCCACCCCTTGTGGCCCGTCTGAAGAACCAGAACCTTTTGGGCCTGGCGGCGCAGGGTACGTCTTAATCTCCTGGGTTCTCCTGCTTAGCTATACAGAGACACGGGGACACTCTGTCGGCGTAAAAGATCAGATTTATTAGCTGCAGCTAGTACAGTTGTCCTAGAAGTACACACGGTATGTTCTCAGGAGACTGCCACTTCACTCCGTGGTGCACAATCTTATATAGTACATAGGTGACATATACATTAACTAATAACACACCTAAAACATACATGAAAAACCAGTAGGAATAGCCCGAAGGAAAGTCAGAGCCAATAGAAAAAGTTGGAAAACAAAGTATCGAGTAACTCGATAAAGCCTCTCCTCCATTTGTGTTTGCCACCCCTCCCACAGGCTAAGGTATTAACCAGGTCTGTAACTGACTTGCAGGTGGCGAGATACGTTTGTGTGCTTTGGAGGACAGTTGTGAAACAAGAGAATACGAACAGAGGACAGCGAAGGCCAGACGATAAGATAAAGTCAGAAGAGAATAGTGTGAATCAACAGATAGTTGAGACAGGGATTAGAAAACTCGGTCAGTCTCTAACACCAGCTTTGTAAACAGAGGCACAAGGCTATTTCGACACAATATTGCAGGAAAAGCAGAAAAGACTTCGATCGTCGTGCTGCCTGAGTGAGGGCAACACAAAATGGCGGCGGAGCACAAAATGGCGGGTCAATTCGATCACGATCGAAAATCGAATTTTCTCAGACCCTCCTTTTTCCAGAACTCAGGCAGGATATATAGACTCACGTTAGTCTGAGTCAATGTCGATGGCCATGAGGTCACCATCATTCTAATATTTTCTGTTCTTTGTGATTTGGGTTCAGGGATGCACACAGTAGCACAGAGGTCGCAAGTGGCGGGGCCACAGTGTATACAAAGGCAACAAGAGAAAATGATGGTCAAAACTACTCCAAGGAATGTCAATACCTTCCAACCCCATTTGGACAGTAGTCCCCAAAACCACTCCAATAATGACCAATCTCCTTCGTCCTGATGAATCGACTCAGAGATTATATGTAATTTAGAGATAGCTTGGTATACTGTCGGAGCGTCATCATGTATGAAAATACAGCAACTTGACCCGATCAATTTGCACACTCCACCACGGTCCGCAAGAACAAAGTCTAAGGCAACTCGGTTTTGTAAAGACATAAGACGATCCGCCTGTAGTTCTGCCGTGATATTACTTAAGGCTCCTACAGTGATGTCTATAGTGGTTTCTACGACACAAACCAATTGCCTTATATTTCTGCTGTTGGCCATTGGACCCCAAAAAGGAAGAAAACCTTTGAGGAAATCTCCTCCCTCTTGTCCTGCTGTGTCCTTAGAATTAATAATCCCTCTGCCATATCTGTTTCATGATGATTTGCAGAAGCGGTGTATGTAGGGGGAAGAAGGAAAGCTATATAGCAGGTACCAGAAAAAACCAGTAGGCAACCATGTGTAAGCCCTATCATGACAGATGAAATATGTACCCTGAGATGGTACTAGAGGCGGTGAGTTCTGAGAGGAGTAGACGTATGTGTGGGAACAGCTATTTCTTTGTACGGTGTCAGCAGACTGACCATTTATTTGTAGACAGAAATTACCCTGATGTGGTATAGTCCAAATCGGTGGAGATTTTCCTTGTTTAACCTTATCACTAAGGCTAGTGAGATAATGGGTGACGTTTCAGTTAGTGTACGCTTTTCTTTCGCCTACGGAAATCTTACTATTTTCCATGATTTTAGCCATAGCTACCATTCCCTTTATCAATAAACTATGACTAAAATCCGGACCACCAATATATGAACTAACGGATCGTCTGAATTTGCTTTGATAGGCATTGGAGAAGATAACAAAATAAGCCCAAGCAGAACCCTCATAAGAGAACGGGAGAACTAAATACGGCATTCCTTTTTCTGTGGTATGTGGCATAAGTCCACACACCCAACAGTCAGTTGTATTGATCACTAATTGGTGTTGATGTAATAACTGGACAAATGTTGTAATATTCGGTTCTTCTAATGAGTTCATGTTGAGGAAGGGTATGAAATAGATGTGGAGAGACAGTAGAAGAAGACGAAGAGGTAGAAGGAGAGACAACTTTTTGCTGCAGAGCATAAATAATCCAATTTATACACGCCAAAAGGATACACAATAATATAATAATACATAAGGCTATACTAAAACTACTGTACATTAATCTACGGAATTCTTTTTTCATTTTATCCTTTCTTTCTCTTTTGCCTAATGTAGTTTCCATGGATGCTCACGGCAATCTTCCTCAATCACTTAGTCACGATTGTCTGCCGTCCTATGACACTGCAAGTCCTGCAGGCCTATTGCCACTACTCAGGTCGCAACGAAGACTCCTACCGTGACCCTGCAACCGGGATAGAAAAACTACATAGGAGAGAAAAATCTTAAGTGTTCCTTAGTCTAGGTCTTAGGTTATAGTGTTCTTTATCAGGTGCAGTTTGGTCTCGGAACAATGTTCGCGGATTTGTCGTATTCAAGCGACGATGTGGTTTTATCGCTTCCTGAAGAATGTCGTCGTCCTCTTTCTCAGACAATGTTCCACTCAGACGTGCATCACTGAAAGGCACAAATCATGGAACCTTTTCGCTCTCAGAGTTACTAATGCCCTTACGTACCCACTGATCAAAGGGTAGAGGCAAAGGCACTTTCTAACATTGCACGCCGTGAATCCAATTTTTCTTTCCTTCGACTTTCACTGCTGTTCTCGTCACTAGGAGAACCAACCGAGGTTCCTTCCACCTGGGCTCCAAATTTTTCGTCCTTTGGAAATTCTTTATGCAAACCCAGTCACCTGGTTGGATGGAATGACCTGGATCTGTGGAAGCCTCTGGCAATGCACTCTGAACCTGTTGATGGAGAACACGCAATTTAGTCGTAAGGTCATGCAAGTAATCGATCAACATTGGATATGGCAAGTCTGAGTATTTCTTAGGGCGAGGGACTCCCTATATATTAGCTGGGCGCCCAAAAACCACTTCGTAAGGGCTAAGTCCCAAACGAGAGTGTACAGCAGTTCTGGTGGATAGAAGAGCCAATGGTAAAGCATCGGGCCAATTAAGTCCTGTACTAGCCTGTACTTTCGCTAGTTTTAGTTTTAAAGTCCCATTGTAGCATTCCACTAAACCCGCTGACTGTGGATGGTTTGCCGCATGAAACTTTTGCTTGATACCAAGACCCGCGCAAACTTTTTGCATGACTTGGCCCACAAATTCGCTCCCATTGTCACTCCAGACAATGCGCAGCAAACCAAACCCGGGGAAAAATTATTTTAGTAGAACTTTAGCAGTTGATAAAGCTGTGTTATCTTTTAGAGGGTATGCTTCTATCCATCTAGAAAAGGCGCATACTACCACCAGAACATATTTAAAGTTGTTGCATCGCTCCATATGAATGTAATCGATTTGCAACACCTCAAATGGATATGTCGGAGGAGCAAAGTGACCTGCTGGAGTTGGGGTTCCCTTTCCCGGATTGTACATTAGACAAACAATACAATGTTTCACTACATTGTCTGCACACCTTGGGATTCCTTCATTCTGCCACACTGGAGCTAAAAGTTTGCATATTCCCTTCGCACTTAAGTGGGCTGGACCATGCGCCATAGTAACTACTGGTAGTACATAAGCGTCTGGTAACAGCCAACGTTGGTATTCAGATAATTCCACCCAACATCCCATCTCATCTAACATTCCTGTACTTTCTTAGCTCTTACTCAATTCTTTCCCTGTAGCCTCTTCCTGAATCGACCTTACACTTTCTACTGTATTCTCATACATTCCTCTCTCTTTAACCCAATTCGCAGGACCCGCAACATACATTCGACTTGTAGCATCTCTCACTGTCTTTTGCGCTACTTCATCCGCAAATGCATTTCCTCGACCAACATCGTCAGTAATCTTTTTGTGCGCACTACACTTCACAATTGCTATTTGGGCAGGTAAAGAAAGTGACTCAAGAAGATCAGTCACCAATTGACCATGTTGTATCTTAGTGCCATGGGAAGAAGGGAATCCCCTCTCTTTCCAAAGACGCCCAAAATTGAACGCCACACCAAAAGCATACTGACTGTCAGTGTACACATTCACTCTTTTTCCTTTTGACAGCACACATGCTCTCGTTAAAGCTATCAGTTCTGCTGCTTGAGCTGAATTGTGTCTAATGCGTGCTGTTTCCACAACTGTATGTAAAGTAGTAACAGCATAGGCTGAAACTGTATTTCCATTAGGAAGCTTGAAACAAGAACCATCCACCCATAGAATTCCATCCGGATTTTCTAGCGGCGTATCTTTCAAGTCAATTCTTCCTTTTGTCTCTTCCTCAGTACGGAGGAAACAATCATGTTGTTCTTGAACACCTTTCTCTACTGGAAGAGGCAACAAAGTAGCTGGATTTAAAGTATCACATCGTTTGATATGCACGTGACTAGCCAAAAGCGTCAGCTCATATCCAGACAAACGAGCACTTGTAAGATGTTGTGTTTTTGTTCGGTTTAATAAGGTGTCCACTGCATGCGGCACCATAACAATAAGTGTGTTATCTAACACTACTCCAGCAGACTGTCGAATAGAAATTGCTGCTGCTGCTGTCGCTTTAAGACAACTAGGCAATGCTTTAGCTACTGGATCTAACGTAGCCGAAAAATAGGCACATGACCGTTGTTTGTCTCCAAAACGCTGCGTTAAAACTGACAACGCACAACCCTCTCTCTCATGGACATAGAGCGTGAAAGGCTTACTGTAATCGGGAGTACCCAATACAGGAGCAGACCACAGAGCAGCACGCAAGTCAGCGAAACTCTTCTGACATTCGTTAGTCCAGGGAAGGGGCTGAGGTGTATCTTTCAAAGTGAGTGCCAACAGAGGTTTAGCCAACAAAGAAAAGTTTGGAATCCACTGCCTACAATAAGAAGTAATACCCAGAAAGGCATGTACCTCCCTTTTTGTGGATGGCACAGACATTTGCACAATCGCTTGAATTCGTTCTAGGGTTAATCGTCGTCCCTCCTTTGATAGGAGATGACCCAAATAGGTAACCTCTCGACGAACATATTGTAGTTTGGAAGGTGAAACCTTATGATTCAGCTCGAACAAGTGACGTAACAATACAACAGTCACATTCTTGCAAATATCTTCTGAATCAGCAGCGATTAACAAATCGTCCATGTACTGAATAAGAGCAGCACCAGACGGCAAATGAAAAGTATCAAGATGACATTTTAAAGCTTGGCTGTAAATAGAGAGACTTTCACAATAGCCCTGAGGTGCGCGCTTAAACCAGAGGCTTCGGCCTCCAAGAGAGAAGCCAAAAATATCCCTACTCTCTTCAGCAATGGGAATACTAAAGAAGGCATTCTTTAGATCGATAACAGAAAACCAAGTCGCTGTGGAAGGTATCATTGTCAACAGAGCAGTGATATCTGGGACTACAGGAAATTGTGGTACAACAATTTTATTTACCTCCCGAAGATCAATTACGAAACGATAAACAGGAGGCTGAGAAGGATCAGTGCGTTTAAGAACAGGAAGAATAGGACTATTGCATATGTTATCTCTCGTTTCTTCAACCACATCCTTCTGAATCAAATCATGAATGATTTCCAGAAGCGCTTTTTCACCTTCAGTGGAAATTCTATACTGCGGAATACGTGGCAATTCAACATTAGGCTTGAGAGTGACAACATATGGTGGAATCTCAAGACAGCCCACATCGTTCGGACCCGTGGCCCAAAGCGTTGCCGGAAGAGAAAGCAATTCAGGTGGAAACTGATCTTTGGACAAATACATTGTAGAAGTCAGTTTCTGTCCTAAAGTAAGATGTACACCAGAAGGAGAACAATATATCGTAGCATGCATTCTTTTCAATAAGTCCAAACCCAACAGATTCTCACCGCAACCATTCGTCAAAAGAAGCGGAGCTTCCAAATCATAAGGGCCAACTGAAATAGGCAAAGGGCAAGAAACCGGATTACGAACAGGGGCGCCAGAAAATCCTACAGATACATTCGTTAAGCCAGACAAAGGTTCCCCAGGGAGTTTAGAATGAATGATAGAACTTCTCATCGCACCAGTATCTAGGAGAAATGGCTCTGAAACACCCATTGTAGTGACATTAACATAAGGTCCATTCTGATCTACTGGAATCAACACAACTCCCTTACTTTGTCCAAGGCTGTCCTAGTTAGCATGAAGACTTTCATTCTCGCCTTCAATATAATGGTCTTCATTGTAATACTGTGTAGACCTAACATTTTGCTGATCAAAATAGTTCACGGAATTAGGAGGAGGAAAGGAACGCTGTTCTTGAGTCAACACACCTCGACCTCTACCTCTGTTTGTTGACTGGAGGCCACCACGACCTCGTGGAGCAGATAATGTTCCACTGCGCTGCAATAAAACCGGACAACTACTCTTAAAATGACCTTCCTCTCTACAATAGGCACATTGATTAGGTCCTAACAAAGGTCGCGGAATATATGGCTCAGGTTTTTGATACAACCTCTGAAACTGCGGAGGCTGTTGAAACTGAGGCTGAACATAACGAGGAGGATAAGCCTGTTGCAAGAGAACGTTCGTTTTCAATTCTTTCGTCTTTTTCTCTAGCTTTTCTTTTTCTTCTTTATCTCTGTTCTCATAATATTGTGCAGTAGCCAATATCTGGGCAGAAGAAGAAACAGCCCATGAACTTTCAGAATCTTTCAATTTGTGTGATTAATTAAATTAAATACAAATGTGTCCACAAATAATCGCTGTCCACCCTCTGTAGCCATATCTTGACCACTGTGATCAATAAATGTCTCCTCGAAACGAGTGAAGAAATCAGAGACACTCATCTTTCTTCTGTTTGCATGCCGCTAATTTATCCCAGTTAACTCTCAAGGCAGGCATCATCGTTTTCATTAATGTAATAATCCTACCGGGGAGTTCTGAAACCAAAACATCAGGCTTAACACCACCCACTTGAGCTGCATCCGCGGCAATTATAGCAGCCCAATCACCACCTAATGCTTGAACATGATTCTCTCTACGAATCTTAGCCCATAATGCTTGCGGAACTACATTTCCCATCAACATATCGATATCGGCTAGATTCATGATGCAAGCATCAACCGTCTGTGATAATTCTTTATTCTAACCTGCAGGATTCTTACGAGGATCCGGTAGAGTCTGTTTAAGTGCTAAAACTTCAGATCGTTTCCAAGGGATATGTACCCATATACGTTGGAAATGAGCAGGAATAGCTGAATTATTACCTTGAGCCGCAACTTCCTCCTTCCACACTGGAGGAACCTCTCTCATGGGATAATTTTTCAGTGTCAACCTAGCTGACAGATCGGAATCAAGGAAAGTCTGAGAGGACAACAAGGATCTAAAGGTAATAAGTGTCCTTACAGCTTTCTCAACCTTAGAACCTACAATAAGTCCTTTATCGAAGTCAGCCTTAACATCTAACAGACCCTGTGGAACCGAACTCGAATTCACATCCTCCCATTCTTTAATGAGAGTATCACACATTACATTGAAAACATATCTTTGCGTAGGCGCATTCCATTGTGAGAAGGTAGACATAATATCGGGCACACTATACTGAGGACCCTTCTCGATCCATTTACGTGCGAGAGAGTCCAACCTTTCTCGTTCTTCACAATCTGGGAACTGACTACGAGACTGTCTTCGAGCAAAAGCCGGAGACACATTTAAAGCCTCAAAGAAAGGAGATAAAATACCAGTGACAGTGTCCGTGACGGAGAATTGGACATAAGAATAGGGGACAAGGTATTAGGTGAACTAACGGAAGGAGAACCGGTAATTGCAGGAGGAGCAGAAGGCAAAGGAGATCGAAGATCAGGAGATGAGGGCAAAGAAGTTGAAGTTAAAGGAAAAACTGGTAGAGGCGGAGATACTAAAAGGGGCAAAGGCGGAAGAGCTGGAACAGGCGGAGGTACTGCTGGCGGCTGAACAGGCTGTAACAACTGGGGTGCATTGGCACCTTGTGCATAGGGCGGAGGCAATCTCAATAAATGAGACATTAGGGGATCTTCTTCTAAATCTTTCTTGTTTTCGGAAGGGGAAACAGGCAACACCGGATAGCATTTATCTATCGCCATATGATGCTGTCTCTCTGAAATTTCCATCGCATTATTAGTTTTGTCATCTTTGAATTGTTGGGCAGCCTGTATAATTGTCATACCCTGTGCTTTCCTATCTTGTTTGGCTTGCTTAATTTCTCTCTGTTTGGCTTCCTTACGCCAAAGGCGGAAAGAGTCAATCATTGCCGGCCGGGCTTTTCTTTTGAATAAAACTGCTTCCAAATTATCTAGCACATTAGAATCGAAACTACCATTTTCTGGCCATTTTAAAACACCATCTTTCTTCGTGTATCGGGTCCATGCCTCGTTAAAGGCAATGGGGCCAACACCATGTTTTGAATAGAGCTCATATGTGGGAGTTCCAACCGAAGGAATCTGACAAGAGTCCTCAAGCCGGGAATCCCTATTACAACCAAAGCAACAAAGTTTTCCAAACTTAGTCAGACCAGGCATCTCGTGATTTCACCGGACTGTTCACAAACTTCAAGGGGGTAAAACTCAGTTTACGCAGCACAAATGCACTTACCCTCGGCTTCGGCTATTGCAATAGTCGAATCTAAGGACCAAAGAAGCAAAGGAAACAAAGAACCAAAATTGTGGGCGCGACCCACCAAATACTTAACTAAGGACGTCTTCTTACGCCAACAGAGGTCCGTCTATCGTCTCGCCTTACCATACATCACCAAAGGAAGGGCCAAGGCAGGGCGGCAGTCAGGGCAGCAGTCGTCAGTAGCCGTCAGGAAGGAGTAACCACGCTGCAAAAGACTTTCGACATACATGGGTCGCTTGACGTGGCTCGCGATTCCTCCAGAATTTTCCTGCGGGGTTCCTCACGACCTTCAGGCAGAACCGGTACCACTGAAGCCGCCCCACGTTGGGCGCTAGTTGAAAAACCAGAACCTTTTGGGCCTGGCGGCGCAGGGTATGCCTTAATCTCCTGGGTTCTCCTGCTTAGCTACACAGAGACATGGGGACACTCTGTCGGCGTAAAAGATCAGATTTATTAGCTGCAGCTAGTACAGTTGTCCTAGAAGTACACACGGTATGTTCTCAGGAGACTGCCACTTCACTCCGTGGCGCACAATCTTATATAGTACATAGGTGACATATACATTAACTAAGAACACACCTAAAACATACATGAAAAACCAGTAGGAATAGCCCGAAGGAAAGTCAGAGCCAGTAGAAAAAGTTGGAAAACAAAGTATCGAGTAACTCGATGAAGCCTCTCCTCCATTTGTGTTTGCCACCCCTCCCACAGGCTAAGGTATTAACCGGGTCTGTAACTGACTTGCAGGTGGCGAGATACGTTCGTGTGCTTTGGAGGACAGTTGTGAAACAAGAGAATACGAACAGAGGACAGCGAAGGCCAGACGATAAGATAAAGTCAGAAGAGAATAGTGTGAACCAACAGATAGTTGAGACAGGGATTAGAAAACTCGGCCAGTCTCTAACACCAGCTTTGTAAACAGAGGCACAAGGCTATTTCGACACAATATTGCAGGAAAAGCAGAAAAGACTTCGATCGTCGTGCTGCCTGAGTGAGGGCAACACAAAATGGCGGCGGAGCACAAAATGGCGGGTCAATTCGATCACGATAGAAAATCGAATTTTCTCACGTCTTTTTGCCCCTTTTGTGGCAACAGAAGGCTTTTCTAGCCACGTCAGCCCTTTCCCAGCCATCGTCCTGCACAGACTGCCCAAGCTGCGCAAGGACGTGGATGCGTGTATTCAAATTCAGGAATAAAGGCCAGAAGTCATCGGCCACACTAATTCCAACAGCCTCAGTCTCCAAGCACTCCTATGCTGACTCTGTTGGACCACATTACTCTAGTTGTGGAAGAATTTGTCATCATCTCCCCCACTGGTGATCCATAATATCGGACAAGTGGGTCTTACAGATCGTCCAGGAGGGCTATTCTCGTCCTTTCTCTTCTTTTCCACCTCCCATTCTGCCAAATCAGGAACGGTTACTGGAGGATCGTCTGAGATTGCTCCAAGAGGAAGTCACAGCTCTCTTAGCCAGAGTAGCTATAGAAAGCATCCCGTTTCAGAAGTAAACAGTGGTTGTTATTCCAGCTACTTTCTGATTCCAAAGAAGAACAAAGCGTTGCGGCACATTTTAGATCTTCGGACCATCGATCTCTTATTCAAGAACGAGAAGTTCAAGATGCTCACTCTAACTCAAGTCTTGTCTGCCCTAGATCAAGATGACTGGATGGTAGCGTTGGACCTGCAGGATGCGTATTTTCTTATCCCCATCCTGCCAGGCCATAGGTGTTACTTGCGGTTCAAGGTAGGTTGCGAGCACTTCCAGTTTTCCATGCTCCACTTCGGCCTTACCAGTACCCCTCATGTGTTCACCAAGGTGATGCCGGTGTTCGCTGCTCATCTGCGCAGGTTAGGGGTGTTGAAGGCATCCTTGCCCCAGACAGTCGTCTCCCACCTTCAGACTACGGCATATCGCCTGCATTTGCTGGTGTTCTCTTTAAATGTGCAGCAGTCACACCTGACTCATTCTCAGATGCTCCCTTTCGTCAGAGCAGTTCTGGACTTAGTGCAGTTTCAGGCCTATCCTCCCGAGCAGTGAGTCTAGGATATTCAGGTCATGATTCTGATGTTTCGGCCTCTATCCTGGATTTTGGTGAGACTGACTCAGAGGCTGTTGGGCCTCATGGCCACCTGCATCCTGCAGGTGGTGTATGCGGGATCTGCAGTGGGACCTGAAGTTCCCGTGGGCAGAACATTGAGGAAATCTCACTGACATGGAGCAGATCTCGGAAGGAACTGCGAGAGAACTGTAGTGGTGGTTGACGAACCACAATTGAGTCAATGGCAGACCCCTCTCCCTTCCCCAACCAGAACTCACAGTAGTGACAGATGTGTCTCTTCTGGGATGGGGCGGCCATCTGGGAGAGGTGGAGAGCAGGGGACACTGGTCTCCGGCGGAGTCAGTGCTCCACATAAATCTGTTGGAGCTCTAAGCGATTCGATTGGCATTGAAAGCATTTCTTCCTTCTGTCAAAGAGAAGCTAGTGCAGGTGTTCGTGGACAACACCACCGCCAGTTGGTACTGCAACTAGTAGGGCGGGGTGGAGTCGTGGCCCTTTGTCGAGAGGCCCTGCATCTCTGGACATGGCTGGAATAGCACGGCATAACCCTGATGGTTCAACACCTGGCAGGTTCTCTGAACGCCAGCGCGGACTAACTTAGCCACCGAGGCCTGGCGAATCACGAATGACGTCTCCAGTGGAGGTGGTGCAAGGTCTCTTTCAGCAGTGGGGAGAACCTTGGTAAGATTTGTTTGCCTCCGAAGAGAATGTGCAGTGTCAGCAGTACTGCACACTGGAGGTTCCAAGGCGGCTATCGCTCGGCGATGCTCTTCGTCGTGAATGGCGCTCAGGCCTGCTGTTTGCCTTTCTGCCCATACCACTCCTCCCCAGGGTTCTGAAGAAGATCCGGAACAACCAGGCCCAAGTCATCCTTGTGGTTCCGGACTGGGCAAGGAGAGTTTGGTAACCAGAGCTTCTGAGAATGAGCATTGATCCTGCAGCAGCAGGGGAGGGTCCTTCACCGTAGCCTATGAACTCTGCGCCTCCAATGCGTGGAGATTGATAGATGGCAGTTGATAGCTTTTGACCTTCCTTCCGAAGTCTGTAACATTATTTTGGCGGCCAGGCGACCCTCCACTAAGACAGTAACCGCCTGCCGTTGGCAGACATTTATTTATACTGTACAGAAAGGTCTATTGACCCTCTTTCTGCTTCTCTTTCCACTGTCCTTATGTTTATTCTGACCCTTGCCCAACAGGGCTCTGCTTAAGGAACTCTCAGGGGGAACTCTCAAGGGTTACCTTTGTGCACTATCTGCTTTTTTGCGGCTACCAGCCCTCTCTCTTCAAATCTCCTATCGTTCATAGATTTCTAAAAGGGCTGTGAAGTATCTTGAAGAAGAAACAGGATACCGGGTAGATGTAAAATAGCAGATTTATTATAACAAGGAAGATCCCATCCAACCGCCAGCCATCAGATCAACTGGTGGTTTCCAGAACCTAGTTGCGCTCAACAATCCATGACATCAGCTGGTGATGTCATGGAACATTAACATTCTAAACCCCACAACATGAGATGCCACACATCTCCCTTCCCCAAATACAGAAAGCAATGTCATAACATATATACATATACACATAACTAAAATCAAGAAGATTAAACATAGACAAAAAAACCTGGCCTCATGACCATAAAGAGAAGTCTGCCAAATAACCTGGCTTCGTGAACATCAAACAAAATCTGCCAAATAACCTGGCTTCATGACCACCCTGTTGGATCTTCTGAGTGAAACACCAATATCACTTCCCTTTGAATCGATTTCCACACCACATTCCAACTTTCCCTTACACACTACCACTCTATTCAAGTTCCATATGCGATGATCATCAGTTTGAATTGCATTTTTAAAAATTTTAGTCACCTTGACAGGTTTCATGTACTTGGACATTGAGCTGCCTAAAACACCAGGACGTTTAATCATGACCCAATCTCCCACATGTACCACAGTCCTCTTTACAACATGTTTCTTATCAAAATATTCTTTCCTTATTCTCCCTTTCTCTTCCTCAACTCTCACCATTTCTTCACCATCACATACCTTATCTTTTCCTTTTAGCAACTCATATTTATTGACCCAATACGGTTCAACACACGTGTTCGGAAGTCTACTCCGAAACAGCAGAAAAGGAGTTTTCCCTGTGGTTGAGTGTGGAGCTAGCCTATATTCCTCAACTTTTGCAATGACCTCTTTTTTCCAATCAGCACCAACACTTTTTGCTAAAGCAATGGTTTCCTTAATCACTTTGTTAAACCTTTCTACCATCCCATTAGTTTCTGGGTGATAGAGAGCAGAGGTTTTATGTACAATTCCCTTGGACGACAAGAACAGTTCCATTTCTCTAGATATTAACTGAACACCATTATCCGATAAAATAGAAATGGGCAAACCTTCCCTGGAAAATAAAGACTTCAAACAATCAATAACATTGCCAGTGTTGACAGATGTCAAGAAGAACACCTCAGGCCACCTAGAATACATGTCTATGACCACTAGTAGGTATGTTTGAGATTCTTTCCCATGAATGGGACCCACTATGTCCAACGCAATTTCCTGCCAAGGTCCATTTGGACGTTTCCTTAAGACCATTGGTTGTTCATGCGTACACTTGGATTTGTCGCTGATGGCACACGACACACAATCTCTAATTATACGCTCAACCATCCTGTCCATACCTGGCCACCAATAAGACATGCGTAACCTTTCTTTGCACTTAGTTAGACCTGAATGAGCCACATGTACCGAGTCTACCAATTCCTTTCTTAAAGAAGTAGGAGGAATCAGTCTTGTGCCCCTAAACAAGAAATCTTTGTCTACAGACAATTCATTACGTACACCCCAAAAACACTTCACATTCTCAGAAACATTTTTACTGGAGGACCACCCTGCCTTTAACAAAGACATAACTTCACACAAGGTTAAGTCCTTCCGTATTTCATCCAACCACCTGTCTTCCGATATAATAACCTGATCTACAACACAAACAATTTCATCATCCTCTTCATAGTCAGGACTACACTCATGCAAACCAACTGAGGGCACCAAACGCGATAGAACATCCGCTACACCGTTTTCAATTCCCGGAATATACTTGATCGTGAAATTATACTCCTGTAAACCAATCACCCACTTAGTAATCCTACCAGATATTAGATCCAAACCTTTCTTACTGAAAATCTCAATTAGAGGCTTATGATCCGTATGGACCTCAAAGTCTACACCCCACAGAAACTTTTTGAGTTTTTTAACCGCCCAAAACACAGCTAAGGCTTCCCTCTCGACAACTGAATACCTAGTCTCCGGATCTCTAAGGCTTCTAGACAGGAACATAATAGTTTTCATGCCATCACTACCACCTTGCTTCAAAACTGCTCCCAACCCCTTCTCACTCGCATCTGTCACCAAAATAGATTTACCAGAAGGATCAAAACTCTTCAAAGAAGGAGCTAGTCCTAGTTTCCCCTTTATGGCCACAAATTCTTCCTCACATTTCTCTGACCACAAGTACTCCTCACCCTTTCGTAGTAACCTTCTCATGTTCACAGTTGCCAAAGCAAACCCTTTGATAAATTTGGCATAATATTCAATCATCCCTAAAAATTTCATGAGATCAGACTTGTTGGTAGGAGAACACATTTTTGTGATGGTATCGACCAACTCGGACTTGGGCTTTACACCCTCTCCTGAGATGCTGTGACCAAGATAATTGATGGTATTACACTTAAATGAGCATTTTTCCACCTTAATCGTGAGATTATGCTCACTCAAAGCTGTTAACACAGATTTCAATCTAATATCATGTTCCCCGTCGTCTTTAGCAAAAACCAATGTCGTCTTGATAGACACACACTCCAGGGAGATCTTTTCATACTCTTTCCATTACTCTTTGAAACACCGAGGAGGCAGACACCAAACCAAAAGGCATTCTCCTAAATCTAAATGTGCCAAATGGAGTAATGAACGAGGTACAATCCCGAGACGACTCATCAAGTTCAATTTGATGATACGCCGAGGTTAAATCTAATGTGCTGAATATTTTTGCCCCATCAAGTAATGTTAACAATTCTGTAATATTGGGTAATGGGTATCTGTCCACCACAACACACTTATTCAGTTGTCTTAAGTCAATGCACAAACGCAAACTACCATTTGGTTTGCGAGCTGCGACCACTGGAGCAAGCCATTGTGATCCTTCCACCTCTTCAATGATCCCACCACTGCTTAGTTTTTCTATTTCTTTTTTCATATCCTCTTTAACTGATAGAGGAACACTCCTCACCTTGCATTGTGTAGGAATCGCATCAGCTCTTAATCGTATCTTGTGTCTATACCCCTCCAAACATCCCAGGGTATCCCTAAATACTTTTGGAAATTCAGATTTGAGCATATGAGCATACGTTTCATTGACATTCTTATCATCTGAATGGATCCTCTCCCTCAATTGTATCGGAAAATCTGCATTAGGATCAAGAAACACTCCCAAATCCCCTTGATGTAACCAACTAATGATGCTGTCTCCACGCTTTGAGACATAGATTTTTCCTTCAATCAACCGATCTTTATACTCTACTAGACCATTGAAATACCCATGTAACTTTATAGGTTCTCCCCCATAAGCCAACGGTATGATGTCAGGTTTGATGAGAGTAACCTTTCCCTTAAGTTTAGATAGATAAAAATCATTTGAAACTATGGTGATCTTAGCACCGGAATCAAATAGTACTTTGGTACTTTCTCCCTCCACCATAATTTCATCATATGGGCCTGTTTTTTTACCAGTTTTTTCCTCAACTTGTACTACAATTTGTCCACAAATTGAGTCGTCAGAGTCATTTTCTTGATAAATTTCTACCTCTTTGACCTTTGTCTTAAGTTTAGTTTTACAAAAAGCAGTGAAATGCCCCTTTAATTTACACTTTGAACAAGTTTGATTAAGAGCCGGACATTTTCTATCATTAGCCAAATGATCCATTTTCCCGCATCTATAACACTTCCTTTCCATCCCTACTTTGTCTGATTGTGTTTTAGTGTTTAGATCACCTTTTTCAGATTTAATCTTTACCACCTCAACTTTTGACCCTTTTTCAGCATCTTTCTTAATCACTGCAACGCATTTTAAGGAGTGTTCTATTCGTTTTGCAACACTCAACACCTCATCTAGGGATGGTTCGTCCCTCAACCATAACTCTTCTCTAACCTTTTCCATGTTGCACCCAAACATAAATTGATCCCTGATGCGTTCATCAGTTAAATTATCGAATTTGCAAGAAGAAGCAAGCTTCCTTAACTGAGTTATATAATCCTCAATAGACTCATCTGTGGATTGCATTCTCTTCGCAAATTGATACCTTTCCAGGATAGTGCTGACTTTTGGCAAATAATGCTTATCCAGCTTCTTAATACAAATGTCATAATCATTTAGGCCTCTAGCTTCCTCAGCAGATAAATCTGGCAAGTTGTCAAAAACATCCTGGCCCTCCGAACCCAAACAATGAAGTAATAATGCGGACCGTCTTTCAGCACTAAGAGACTGGCCACATACCCTGGCATATCTTTCAAACACCACCTTCCATTTTTTCCATTTGATTGTAGGAGCACCAGGAGATGATAAGAAGAAAGGTGCTGCAGTGACATTCTGCATAGCTGAATGGGTAAAGTGCTAGATAACTAATTAATTAAATATGCCTATTTCCTTAAATAATTGTACCTAAAGTAAAGTCCTTTGTTAGAGTCAAAGAAGACTCTAAACCATTCTACTTGGTTTATACATGTCAATTACATATCAAGCGAGTAATAACACTTTGTTCCCTTTGTTCCCTTTTTTTTAAAAAAGAAAACTATACATGCACACATATACCAGAACTTACTAAGTAGAAGTAGAGTTGTTATGGGGCAAACGAAACACTCTCGGACACAAACGGATAAATCGCGTTAAAAAAAACTTAGTTGCTATGCAACCGTCAACAAAATGGCCACCACGCACGTCCAACGTGACGTGGTGCGCGATGACGAACTACAGTATGCCAGAAAAGTCAATCTCCGAAGCGTGAAGCCGTATTCCACAGTTCTACGTAGAATCTTCCGTCATGCTCCGAATGAGCGCGATGAAGATCGATGATGGAATCCAGAAAGAAGAATACCAGCTTGAGAGTTCTAGATCCAGGTATGCCGCACTATGACCGTTGAAACGTAAGAGTTTACTTTTGAATGTCAATTGCGGGTTGAAATCAAATTAAAGTAGAGATTATACCTTTCAGCCAAAATCTTGAACTCCGTTAAGACAACGATGAAAATGTTGCACCACTAAAGTCCATCTGTATCATTACTGAAGTGTATGGCACTTGTCGCAAAACTCCACGTTGTGAGAGCAAACAATTAAACAGCCATGCGATTACCGATTTCCGATGAAAATGTTGCACCATTAAAGTTCATCTGTATCATTACCGAAGTATATGGCACTCGTCGCAGGGCTCCACGTTGTGAAAGCAAACAGTTAAACAGCCATACGATTTCCGTGCCACCCCTCTTTACAAATAAACAATGATAATCCAGGTGCAATCCAAACGAAGATGTTAACAATCGATGAGTGATCCAATTGAAATTAACAGTGACTGATGTGGCTTCCTCTTGGTGTACTTGACACACAACGATCAGAGGAAAGGAGATAATTAGACTCCCGTGTTGAGATCTTCCCATTCATCAGTTCATCGTGTTCCAAAGCCGACTACGCCAATGAAGTATCTTGAAGAAGAAACAGGATACCGGGTAGATGTAAAATAGCAGATTTATTATAACAAGGAAGATCCCATCCAACCGCCAGCCATCAGATCAACTGGTGGTTTCCAGAACCTAGTTGCGCTCAACAATCCATGACATCAGCTGGTGATGTCATGGAACATTAACATTCTAAACCCCACAACATGAGATGCCACAGGCTGACTCATCTGTTTCCGCCCACGCCCTTTGTTATGCCACAGGGGGTCCTTATTTGGTCCTCACCTAACTGATGTGTGCTCCCTTTTTAGCCTTTACACAATTGTCCCCTCCGACTGTTGACCACCAAAACAGCCTTCTTAGTAGCGATTACATCGGCCCGGAGGGTGAGGGAGTTACAGGCGTTATCTTGCTCGCCTCCTTATCTTTTGTCCTTTCTGGACAAAGTGGTGATTCGCACACGGGCTACCTTTTTGTCAAAAGTTGTGACCCCTTTCCATCTGGGTCAGTTCATCAGGTTGCCCACCTTCTTTGCTCCACTGCATCCCTCTGAGGAAGAGGAGCGTCTCCACCTGCTGGACCCAAAAAGATCATTGTCGTTCTACCTTGACGGCACAAAAGAGTTCCGGGTGGACAACCAACTCTTAGTGGGGAAAGTGGGTGTGAAGAAGGGAAGGGCAGTGCAGAAAAGGATCCTTTCTCGCTGGGTCATTCTCTGCATCAAGTTCTGTTATGCCCTGGCAAAGAAGCAGCCCCCAGAGGGATTAAGGGCCCATTTCATCAGGGGAAAAGCTGTGACTACGGCCATGGCTTGGGGTGTCCCAGTGCAAGACATCTGTCAAGCAGCAACATGGGCATCTTTGCACATGTTTGCAAAACAGTACTGCCTGGAAGGTCAGGTCCACAGGGATGGGCCTTTTGCCCGGTCGGTCCCACAGAACTTCCTAGTATAGGATATTGGTCCGCAGCCCACCGCTGGGATCGTATGGCTTGGGTATCTAAATCAAAGGTAAGGGATCTGCAGCTAGAAGTCTCTATCATATGAACAAGTTACTTGCCTTCGGTAACGCGTTATCTGTCAGAGACTCTATCCAGCTGCAGATTCCTTACAGCCGCACCCGAGCCTCCCCGCTTCGTGGACTAATATTGTAGTGCTAGGGTTATTTCTCCTTTCAGGGCCCTAGTTTTGCACACGACTACATCAGTTACTTCGTGGCTCTACGCATCTGGAATAGAAAAAACTACAAATACTGACGTCCGCTCGCCTGGGTAGCACCTATATAGGCACCACAACGTCATAACCAACGCTGTCGCCGACATCACGTGCAGCCGAATGGAGTCACCTGACGGCGCACGCAAGGGGTATTGCTCAGCAAAAGTTTCCGGATCCAGCCTGACGAGTGGGAAATTCAAAGGTAAGGAATTTGCAGCCACATAGTCTCTACCAGATAATGCATTACCGAAGGTAAGTAACTTGTTCGTCGAAAGACACTGTTGGCTGTAAACCCTCAGAGCCATCCTCAACTCCAAAAGACGATGGAGAATGTGCGACGGAGAGAGTTAACAAAGCAAAAGAGGCGTTAGCATCAATAAAGGAAAACTTTGATGTCAAAAGAAAGTGCCATCTCGACATTGGGATGGAAGCGCTTGTAAAGTGGAAGAACGTATTTGACGACTCATTCAAGGCCTCTGAGAGAGGAAGCCTGCATAGAGGAACATACTAAGTCGAAGCTCACTGTGTCGCCGGGCCCAGAGAAGAGGAAATCTTCTACAAGGAAGGGGAACAAGAAGTAAGTCAGTTTGAGCAGCACTCTTTCCAGGACTTAAAGCCATCAGAAGGAGTGGTGGCAGCATCTGGACACTGACTCCCCAGAAGAAGGGGTCGTCACCTACCCCTCAAGACTTGCCCCACCTGCCACCTGCTTTCAGTGTACAATGCTCTGATTCAGATTGCAAATAACACTTATGGAGTCAACTGGAAAACGAACAAACTGACTCCGGCTTCCCCCTTGAGACACTGCTACCATCAAAGAGGAAGAACTTATTTGTCCCAGTGCTTCCTAGCACCCTGGACCAAGGGTGAGTAGCCTTCAAAGAACCAGCCTCAGCCAAAGCAGTGATTCCCCAGCTCAAGAAATAGTGCAGCCATTCTTCTTGTGCCTCCATCTAAGTACTGAGACTGCCTTGGTTGAGGTCTTGGATCTCATAAGATGTACCATTGATGCGGGCAGCAGGGTAGTCCTGGTATTGTTGGACCTGTCAGCAGCATTCGACAGTCGCACATGCCATGCTGCTCGCACACTTTCTTGAGATTGGCATTAGAGATAATGCCTGGAAATGGCTAAAGTCTTTTCTTGAGGATAGGAGTCCAGAAGTCTGGCTACCCCCATATTTCTCTACCAGCCGGAGGGTATCAGTCAGAGTACCCCAGGCCTCTGCACCTAGCCCCACTATGTTTAACATCTATTTGTCCCCTCTAGCTAAGGTGGTGGATTATTTTGGGGCTAAGATTATTTTTATGCTGATTTTCTTTGCTTTTAGAAAAGGGGTTTTCATCGATTCGGATGCTATTCAACCCTGTCTCCGAGCTGTTTTTCAATGGCTGACTTGCAACCACCTGAAGTGTAGCACAGAGAAGACAGAGGTGCTCAGATTTGGACATAACTTTGTTTTAAACTTAGAAGTCCACTAGCCGACAGGGATACCCACACCAGACACCCAAGCTGTAGGGCTCAAATTTGACAATAAAATGTCATTTCATAATCAAATTATCTCGGTGGTTGGCATTTGCTTTGGCATCCTGCGTGTAGCGCAAAAAAGTTGCACTTTCTGTCATCTCCAACTAAGATTACTGTTATATTGACCTTGGTGATGTCCAGATTGGACTACGCCAATGTATTATTTGCAGGCCTGCTGAAATATTTTCTGAATAGACTCCAGATCGTTCAGAATGCAGAAGCGTGGTCTTGGTCTTACGTGACGGGAACATATTTCCTGTCATTTGCACAATCTGCACTGGCATCGCATTGAAAAACTGATTCTTTTAAAATCAGCTCTCAATGCATAGAGTTCTCCATTAGTCTGGACCTGTCTATCCTTTGGCTAGGATTGCCTTTTACGGCCCTGAGAGAGTATTACGTTCATCTGGTAATCATCTGTCCAAGGTCCCTCTTGACTTTTGTCAAACAAAGGCTAAAGCTGGTTTAAAGAAAAAGCTTAAGACCCGGCTTTTCTCTCAGTAATTACCATGTGCATCTTTTTTTCAAATGGTACAGCGCTGGGACACTCTTTAGTAGCCATGCACTATATAAATCATCTCACTATCACTGTTATCTACATAGAAGGCAACGCAGCATCAGATTGCGTCAATGTTGCCACGACATGGTGGTCTACATACACCAACAATGAGAGTATAATGGAGTGGATGGAACATATCACAGAGCAGTACAAGAAGAGGACAAAGGCAGTGATCCACTGCGCAGACCTTTCAACCTTTCAAACAAATAACCCCCTCTGTAAACATCACAACATTCGCATCCCACATGGGGTGCAGAGCTCACATGGGTAGACTAAACATGAGGGGCCTATGGAGTTTCGAGGAAGCAGCTCCAAATCTATTGAAACTAAAGACATTCTTCTTAGCCCTAAAGGTCTTCCAGACTTCGGTCACACAAGAATGGTTAAAATGCAGACAAACAATGTATTCCTCTGTTTTACTTGAATGAATTACTGAATGAATGATAGTATTTATAGAGCGCAGCATTCACTCCGAGGAGCAACTTGGCGCTTTCAGAAGCGGGGGGCTGTGGTGAGGAAAATAGTGACTACAGTCGGGTGGAAAAGGTCAGATGAGTGATAGCACTATGTGGTCTGGGCCAGCAAAGATCCAGGTTTTTAAGAGTTTCTTGAACATGAGTTCAGGCTGTGCCAGTCTCATCTGGGTGGGCAAGCTATTCCAGGCTTTAGTTCCTAGGGCTGCCATTGACTTTCCCCCTCTAGATGACAGATGGAAGTGGGGTGGGGGGTGTTAGAAGATTTTCCGAGGATGATCGCAAAGCCGTTGGGTGATGTATGGTTTAATTCTGGGCTTCAACAAGCATGGAGGAACTAGGTCAAACACACTGTCCTAGTTAGCGCAGGACATATGGAGATCAGCTGTTCAGAGAAAGACAACCCTAATAGCCATACATTTGCCTGATCTTCACAGTACCAAAGCACACAGGCTAAGCAGGTAATCTGGCTCCTCACACGAATAGGAGCTAAAACAACATATAGCAGACAGGATCGTTCAAGAATGGGGCGGACCCCACTTAAATCTCTTTGTATCACCATAGAACGCAAAATGCCAAAGCTTCTCATCCAGGTACCCACACCACCAGTCTCTTGGGAATGCCCTCTCAATAGACTGGTCAGGGAAATTTGCATACACTTTCCCCCAAATCCATTGATATCTCTAGTGATAGTCAAGTGCAAACATTCTTGACACTAATTCTGATTGCACCTCAAAGGGCCAGACAGACCAGGTATTCAGAGCTGGTGAAGATGGCTGGAACAGGGTGATCAGACTGCCAGCCCCTCAAGACATGCTGACAGGTATACTGCTATTGCCAGGTACTTCATTGACCTAGATGAAAACCTTTCCTGCACCTCTCTAACGGTACACCGGTCGACTCTAGTGGCATACACAAGGGGCTCCATAGGAAGAGGCTTCTTCAGCACACCGGTTATTAAGAGATTCCTAGAATGAGACTGGTACCACCAAGGTCAGTCCCCACACAAATGTAGCACCTAAACCTATTACTAACATAGTTAATTAAAATTAAGCCAATTTAAATCTGTTTAGATATTTATTTAACCCTTAGCTCTGCATCCTGCCAATTTCTCAGACAAAGGCCTCTCACAATTCCCAAACCCTTTCATCTTACGGAGACATTAGTTGATGGGAAACCAACATACAGTGCTTCATAAAATATAAAAGTAGTATGCTTGCTCAGTGCCCCCTCTGATAAGAGTCAATGTCATGGATTGAGGAGGTTGCAACTGGAAACATGTCAAATTGCTATGCGTGGGCATTGCTCTCGTTCCAGGAATCTTTGGGGTAGTACCGAGCTGGCCCTGACGCCAGCTCCGCAGGTGGAGTGCAGGAGCAGGGCCTGGGACCAGGATGTTGAGAAGTTAAAGCCGAAAAGCGCTTTGATTTCTTCTTCTTGTGCTTTTGTGACTTACCTGAATGAGGTCTTGGAGCAGGAAGACTATTGTTTATAGGAACAGGTCTGGGAACGGCCCCGAAATCTTCCACAAGAACAGACCTGCTCACTGCCAGGAGCTTCATCGCCCGCTCACGAATCGCCTTTGGGTGCATCAACTTGCACTCGATGCAGGTCTTGGGGTCATGTCCCGACCCCATGCACCAGATACAAACCAAGTGGGGAACGGACACAGACATCTGCCTGTGACAATCCCCAAAAGCCTTTAGCAGGGGATATAATGCCCTATACACACTTGAAGCAAAGCTCAATAATTTCAACAAAAAGTTGAAAAAAGTTGGTCAAAAAAAGACTGAGGTGGCTTTCCGGATTCATGCTGTTAGCACAAAATTAAAGGAACTGATATCAGAACACAGGGGTGGCACCTATATAAGTATAGTGATATCACTTCTGATGCAGAGGATGCTGACTTTTAGTCGAATGACGCCACTCACCGCCGACGCACACAGGTACCGCTCAAGATTTTCTGATTCTAGTCTGATGCCTGGGGAATATTCTAAGGTGAGAAATCTGCGGTTAGATGTGTACTCTCTACCAGAAAAAATGTAAGTAACTTGTTCTACTCTATCATTGGATTGCTATGTATGCGCCTTATGTGAATCTATAATTATTCTACCGCAAAACAATTTTTACATAGTCAAGGGAGGCAAGAAAGCTTACCACTCCGACATGTTGAATGGGAGGGGAATTGTCCAAAATAACTGGCAAGCAGTATGGTTAATAAAGTGGGGAAACTGGCATATGATTAAAGCACACCTATAGTCTGTGACAAATGACACATAGTCCCTCAACTAAAAAGGGAAGACTATGTCCTTTTAAGTATCACCTTAAAAGGACTAATGCAAAAGTCCCTTCACTCTTTGGCTTTTAGAAATAATTACTGATGTGATGGTCCTTGGCTGAGGTTTGCTGTGGTGTTACTATAGTGCTGAATGTGGGAACACTTTGAACTGGTTGGCACGTTAGTGCCACTTCTTTCAAATGCTTGGAACTTCCAACAAATGTGTATATTATCTGGAATCATGACATGAACTGGCATTCTTTATAATGGTAAAGTAAATATTTCTGTTGTCACATATGTATATTGCAAGAAATAGTATGTGTGTGCAGTATTAATGTATTATGGCAGGCGCTTTACAATTTTAGTTCAGGTTCACATACTATTTTTAGTTAAAACACTTATTTCTTGGTGCTCAGCTGACAAAATGTAGTTACTTTGGTGCGGGTACCACTTTGTGAGTTACCGTATTTCGATAACCCAGTTCACCAGTTTGAGATTCCTTTCAGAGCTTCTTGGTGTTTGAAATGTTCTATTTTGCTCTCATTTAGCAAATTGAGAAATTATGTCTTTTAAATTTGTATGTAAACTTGTTTCAGACTAAACTCGAATCTGAACGAATACTGGCATCTGTTGGAAGGAAAGTGCCTTCCGAGACAGGTATCAAGGTGAAGAACAATGCCGTGGGACGGTCAATAACTTGTCGTAGCAATTTTAAACAATTTCTGCAAGACATTGTGGGTGAAACACCACTTCCATTAGCTGAAAGGAATCCAGAAGAATTTTCCGGCTTCAAAATGGGTCTCTTAAACAAAGTAAGCATAATGAAAAACAGCAAGTTTGAAAGGCTACATTAGTACATGATTAAAAGAATTAATGTGTGCCTATCAGTTTATTTTTTCACAACCCAAAAACCTTTCTTTACACAATTCTATTTTGGCTCATTTGTCAAACATTTTGGTAAGTCAGCTATAAATATCTTTATGAACCGACAGCAGTTTACTTGACATCTAACAGGAAAGGTGCATATTTTTCACATACCTTTGGTTGTTAGAAAAAACATTTATTTTCAGTGCAGGAGATTTAAAAAACATGATGGTTCATCTGCTCAAAGTAATGGAATCTCCATAGCAAAAGAAAAAATGGTGTTAAAATGTAAGCCAGACTTAGTCCTAGATTTGTTTATCGAATATTGTACCTCGGAATATACGGTTTTGCTTTTTTTAAATATATTTTTATTAATGACAAAGGCCAGGTGCAGCAGAGCCAACCAAACTGCAACACCATATATATAGTACAGAGTGGATCATCATTTATGGTGGATTTAGCATCACAGAGTAACAGCCCAGACAATTAACAAATACTTTGTCAGTTTTAGACAGTGTTACATATCACTGGCTGTGAACAAAATATTATTTTTTCCTTGGGGAGGAAATGAGAGAGGCTTTAGGGTGGATTGGTGGTGGGGGAGTATAAAGGGAGTCTGACATTTTGATATATATATATATATATATATATATATATTGTTTAATGTATGCTTCATTTAAAACTAGGATTTAAAGCCACAAGCATATAGGAATGCTTATGATATTCCTCGTCAAAATCTTTTGGACCAATTGACTAGAATGAGATCGAATTTACTGAAAACTCACAGACCTCTCATTGGGCAGGATGAAGGTAAACCTATTTTCTTTCTTTTCTATGCTTGTATGAATTTGACCTTGCTACATTGGGCTCTGTGTTGCATCTCTGCTTTCTAATTATAAAAATGCAAGAAAAGATCACAGTTCAGAAAATTATGCATAACTGGTACCACATTTCAAAATGTAAATTTTCTGTTATTACTTCTGACCTGAGGAACATAACGTAGAGAACCATTACCTAACAGTAAAGATTTATATGCAGATCTGTAATACACTATAAGAAACCTGCAATGTCTCTTACTTGGGTTAGTTATGATTAATCATCAGCAAGTGGCCAATCCACAAAGGTGTTATCCATTTAAGTTGAACTTACATGCAGAAGGTGCACTTTATGGGTTTGTGGAATTTTACTTTGTGAAAGTGTAGTTCTGTGTGTGGTATTTTGCCAGTATGGCAGAATTGTTAGCATCAAATGTTTGGGGTTCATGGCTGGATTGC
The DNA here is from genome assembly GCF_964204655.1 of Triturus cristatus. Lineage (NCBI taxonomy): Eukaryota > Metazoa > Chordata > Amphibia > Caudata > Salamandridae > Triturus > Triturus cristatus. The sequence goes on from NC_140588.1 coordinate 794,485,814, forward strand.
GGATGTTTCTATAAGATACCCTGTAATTGGAGGGTAATACTCACAGTCTCTTACGTTTGTGGGTAATCACAAGAGATTGCCACCCTGGTGATACACACTCATTTACCCCTTTCAACAGTTGCATTTTAAGTGAAAAGGGGAGCCCCATATTTAATGGCGGTATAGGAGAAAGGTACTGTCCACATCACAAAATATTTTCTCTCTGAGCAGAGGAGGAGATAAATGAGGTAAACATTGCTGCATCATATTTATTCCTGCAGAATGCTACCCTGATGGGAATAACTGCTAGAGTAAATGTTATGCTTTAAATTTCTCCTTAAAATGTATGACTATCATAAAGTTAGTGAAGGACCCTGCAGAGACCTATTTCCAACTTTTAACCTTGTTCCTTTGTGAACTGGACCTCTAGCTATTAAATTCGTTTTAATAGCAGTCAAGAAGCTGTAGTGTTGTTTAAAGCCAAGACTCCAGGATCTTATAGCTTTAATGTGCAAATGAATGCAAATAGATTTTACTGTATAGCTTTGGTTTAAAAGTTATGGTTTGTAGGCTCTTACTGGTACACCTTGACATGCTCCAAAACTTGTTACTTTATAGATCTAATTAAACTTTGCTGGCAATATGCCATAAAAACAACAAGTAAACACATAAGGAAATGAAAGAAGTCACTATCTACCTAGTCACTCATTTTCTCAAACTGTCCCATTGTTGGCATTGATGCAGGTTTTTTGTTTGCAGCACATGTTATTGTAGGTCACATGCTCTACACTTTGGTGCCATCTAATATTACGTATGGAATATTACAACTTGGTTTACTTCGTTCTCTAACTGTTGTATAAACTTAGACTTTGGCTTAGCTCTACATGGTTTGTTTTCACACCCACAGATAACATGAGTGTACTTAGTTCAATGCACCAACGCTTGAATGTGAAAGACAGGTTATTGTAGCACCGCCGAACCCCACCCAATACATACTTGAAGTGGAGTGAATGCCTTTGCTTTAATAACCATCTCTAAACAGGAATCAAGGGATGCTGTGATGTTTGGAAACAAACCTATTTTGTTCTCCTTAATACCACACATATAAACTCCACTAAGAAAAAGACACTATAACTAAAAAGCTTTTTATTTCATTTGTAGGAGAGTGGCATCGACTGCATAGTTGCCCCTAACTTTTTGCTGATGTTTTGACTGTTTTCTGACTCTAGCCAGGCTGTGGCCCTGCTATCCAGGACCCCAGCCTATCTGCTTCCTCTCTAAACTGATGTGAGTACCCTAGGTACATCCCAATTGGATACTTAGGACACCCGGTCAGCCCATTGTAGATGGTACCCTAGGTACCCAGGGCATGGGTCCCTCAGAGGCCTACCAGGGGCTGCAGCACTTATTGTGCCACCCCTGGGACAGCCATACAAACTGACACCACCAGACCACTACTGTAGTCTGGGTAAGGTGGTGCTTGCACCCCTTACAGGGATATAGGTATCCTGTATCCCACTTAATACAACACATATATCCTCATAGGTCACCCCTAAGGCAGGCCTTGCTAATCCTACAAGGCAGGGTGCTGAGATATGTGTGAGGGGGAACCCCTACCTGAGTAGGGCCCCTCTGCAACCTTCGTAAAACTATTGCTGGGTTGTTTGTAGTGCAGCCATACCATATACTCTTAACCGCATTATAAGTAATCGCGATAGCGTGATAACTTGAGAGTGGCTGCACAGAACCATGTCATGTTTGGTGTCAAACATGTAGGAATCATACCCCTAATCCAACCATGGGAGTGAGGGCATGATTCCCGCCTGCTAGAGGGGCGATATGGTAAAAGCGGCAGATTTTAGACACCAATTTAAAAGTGCACACGTAGTACAAAATGGATGCTACCCACCACCCACACGACTCTGGCTGCCTGTTGCTGGGCAGAACCCCAGCCACGGCAGCTGGACAATAGGGATCTTGTTGCAGGGAGGTGCTCCCACCTCCCCAGACAGACTATGTGGATTGGAACTGGGTAGGTGCACCATAGGATGTCTTTCATACTTGCATGTAGGCTTCTCCAGTGCCTACTTCTGTATACACCGCCTTAAACTGGTTCAGGGGCATCCTGTCCCCTGCCCAGGCGGGAAAAAACACAAAGGGGAGAGGGTGTAGCCACCCTTTCCCGCCTGAACTCTCATTGGTGGGCTCTGATCTGGACACTCCCCTAATCCTTGCATAAAGGTGAATACAGGGTCCCCAGAGCCTCTGATTATTCTTGGACTTTACAGACTTGAACTTCGACTTGCTGCCGCACAGCTGAATGAAGAAATCTCCCTTGGGGTAAAGGAGTTACCCCCCTGCTTGGCAGGCACCTGAAACACTGCAAGTGACCTGGTTGGAACTTCGCTGCTCCTACAGACATCGACGACTCCTACCTACCTTGAGGTGGGTTTCCAAGCATCCCAGAGGCCAGTGAGTGTGCACAGCAAATCTCAGCATCGTGGACCCCATGGGTGCCGAGATCCCCAATACCCCAGGACACCGGCCACCTCTTGCTCAGCACATGAACCCGACGAGTGGGAAAGTTGTGCTTTGGCCCATTATTGAGCCAACCTCTCAGCATCATCTGTGCCAAAGATCGACGCCATAGCCCGCTCCGGCGACCCGTGGGCGCATCTTTACGCACGCCAAATTGCTGCCTCCCGCGGTCCCTTGTCTCTCGACTGGTGGGCCCTGGTGGAGGTCAATCTTCACTTCCAAGAGTTCCCCTGGTTGCTCCAGGCCTGCTCTTCAGTCTCCTCGCTGGAGACCTCGCTCAGACCTTGTGGGTCTGCACCAGTAGCTGCTTTGTGATTCTTGCGTGGGTTGCGGTTGCCAAGGCTTAGTGGATCCAATCCTGACACTAACACCGCAGCGACCCTCATCCTTCGTGGGACAGTCGCCCTCCAGAAGCTGGCCTTCCTTGAAGCCTCCTGGACCCCGTGACTGACGATCCAAGCTACCCATCTTCCACCTGGAAGCACCCGACATTGAAGGGCTCTTTCTCCTGAGCCCCCTGGTCACTGTGCCGTGACCCAGACTCTGTCCCCTCTGCTTTCAGGTCCTTCTCTTCAAGATCTACATCTTCAATCTTCACGACATCGACGACGCTTCTTGCTAGCAGCAGTTCTTCACGTTTTGCCATTGAAAATCAGCCCGCGACCCGACATCGAAAACTAACTATGCACCCGGCTTCCCTGGGGCAGGTAACAGTGGTACCTCAGTACTCTCGTGGTACTCTCGTGGGTGTGAGCCCTTCAAAAGCTTAACTCTAAACTCTTGAAATAGAACTCCTGCTAGAAGTGTTTTTAATCTTGTAAAATTCAACCGCGGCATTCTCCATAGGCTTTAATAGAGATCCCAACAGTAGCTTATACCACTGCACGCGTCTCCTGTGGGTCCCCTTCCTCACTACCTTGGGTGGTTTCACAAGAGTCCAGCGACCCTAAATGCCCTAGTCATTGTCTGTAGAATTGTCGTGGTTCTTATACCACTTTTTTGATATATGGTTTGGTCCCCCCCTGGGGCCCTATGATTCCAGTGCTATTTATTGTAACTATCAATGCTTGTTTGAATTGTATCTTTACCTCCAGCCTCATAAAGAGACTAGTGGGATTATTCTTAGAATAAATACATATATTTTATATATATACCTGTGTGGACTACTCTTTCATTTGGTTATTCAAGAGGTTATCTATGGTAAAACAATAAGCTTAACACTCCTTCAAGACTTAGCCTGAAGGCTGCTCTCCACAGCTGCCACTAGGATAGCTTTCTTTAAAGGTTGTCTTTTAACCTACCGCCATAAGAGTCGAATTGGACTGGTGCAAGGTGTTCCCTATGACTAGTGGACAGCATATGCCAGGCCAACTTCTCACATCATTAGTCTATTTTTGTTACTTAGCACATCTAAAATAATCTTGAACATTGCCGCTCTACCCAGTAGGGGGAGCAGCAATCCCTTCCAATGTTGGACTTCCGCTGTGAAGCAGGTCAATATGGGGGCCAAGTTCTTTTGGTAAAAGAGGTGAGGATCTGTTGTGAAATGTATCCCTAAATATTTGAAGCTCTATGAAGAGACAGGCAGACGAGATATCAACGGGTAGAGCGGGCATGGTGCCTGTAATTAAATGCATAAGGGATTTATCTCAATTTATCGTGTAGCCCAAATGTTGGCCAAAAATATGAAGGATCTGGGTCTGCTGAACGATGGTTATGGGGGGGGGGGGTCTGTGACGTAAAAGTGTATGTTGTCTGAATACAGTGAAACAGGCTCTTCCCAGGGTTCCCCTCAATGCATACCTCATACCAGTGAGTCCTGTCGGACCTATGCTACACGGTCCAGTCAGAGAAACTTGAGCTACAGGTTGACCAGCTGCAAACTAGCTACTTATGTGTGTATGTAGGGATATGCCATTTCTATAGCGCGAACCTAGCCAAAAGGCAGTGGAGCGCTGTATATGGTCAAATACAAGCATAAAGTCAATGAGTAGTATGAGCGGAACCTGCGTTGTGGACGGTTAATGTATTGTGGTGTAGTGTTCCTTAAAATGGTGCATCTTCAACTCTTACCTAAATTGAAGAATCATTGGGGCGATCCTGATAGATACAGGAACTGTTGTTCCGGATCCTTGGTGGATAGGCAGAAAAGTCCTGCTGTCTGATGGTGTCCTGGCTGTTGTTGTACTGACAACAACCAGAGACGGTGAGCTTGTCTGCAAGATATGGGTGCTGGTTGTGAGGACTTTGTAAATGATGCAGCTGGTTTTGAAGATGGTGCAGATGGTGCGGATTTGCAAGGGGAGCTAGTGGAGTTAGATCAGGATGGAGGTGATGTGATCATATTTCTTCAGGCCCTGGATGAGATGTGTTGCAGCCTGTAGCATGCCCTAAAGGGATGCAAGTGTGGAGTCTGAGAGGCCATGGAGGAGTGTCTTACCACCATCCGGATGCAAGAGTATGAGAGCTTGAACAGCAGTTCTGAAGTCGCTTACTGTAAGAAATGGTTTGAATTTCATTAGAAGAGAGTGCTGGTACGAGGCCATCATTGGATTTTTTGGCATTGTGTTTGTTAAGGGTGAGGTGGGTGTCCAGGGTGAATTCCAGTGACTTGGTATTCAGTGAAAGTTGAAGTGCAAAGCCATCAAAGTTCATGTCAATGAGTCAGGTTTGTACTGTTTGCTGTTCTTGACAAACAGGAATTCTGTCTTGTTCTGTCTTGTGCTTCAGGTAGGTGCTGGACATCCTGCTCTGGATGATATGCAAGCAGTGCTTGAGGCACTGGATGTCTGAAATAGAGGAGACTTTCAGTAGAGTTGCATATAATCAGCATATTGGTGAATATTGATGATCTTATCTGTGTGTAGTGTTCCAGGTGGCCCCATGTATGATTAAAATAGATACTAAACTCAGTCATTTGAACAATGTAATGTGACTGTAATCGCTCTCCAGTTCTTCATAACATTCGACCTTTCAAGAGAGGTAAAGCTCATTAATTGCTGAAATAAAAAAAAAACACTGATTTTAGATCAACTTTAACAGTTAATTTTAGACAAGATGTGAATAGTCTGTTAAACGTCAGTCAGCAGGATGAATCATTTACACTCATCCAGTCACTCAAATAGGGACAACGGCAAAAGTGACCACCAAAACATTATCTAACATTAGCCAGTCAAGTGAAGATTGCAACAGCCAGCAGACCGCTTTTTATTTGATAACATTGACAATACCACAGTAGCAATATGTACAATCTATTGCACATACCAATAGAGGTTACAACAGCCTAGAACATAGCAAGTAATGTTGACGAGTCCTCTATTTAGAAGGGACTTTTGAAATGTGAGAACCCAGTGCAGATGAGAACCCAACAGCTTTCCTGGAAAAAGAGATAAAGGGTGAAAACTTTGTGCAAAAAAAAAAAAAAAAACCCTGTTTTGTCGGCCAAGTATTAACCACTCACAATTCCTCTCAGAAGCTTTTCCTGGTATTTGCAAATTGCAAAGGCTTGGAGAAAAGAAGTAATATTTTAGTGGCCGAGGCTCAACCTGTATCTGGTTCCAGTCTCATGGAGAGAAGGTGTAGCTCGTCTGTTAGTCATAGGATCAAAAGAAACAGAACAACTAACAACTATTGAACCTGTATCACTATCTATGAAATACATTTTTTCTGAGGAAGAAATGCAATCGCTATCAATAAATTCCTATCATAAATCTTATGGGGCTGCACTGTCTTCAACTTTCGAGCTCTACGAGCAGGCCTTGGTACTTCGAGTAAACAAAGGCAAATCTATACTGGTCCCAATTCAGGGGGACATTGCGACTATGCAACGGCAATTGATCATACCAATAAAGCGACTAAGTTGTTAATACTTAGGAATCTATATGTTCGAGGCATATGAGCTGCAGATTACACACTTGTGCATAGATCGCCATCTGGTGTTGGGACGGATGTTTGCAGTTGTTTTTCCTCTTGGAAAGTCTTTGGATGTCACGAGGTCGATGACTCCTCCTTTGGATCGTATTGCGCATGGGCTTCGGCTCCATCCTCAGATTGTTTATTTCCGCCATCGAGCTCGGATATACCTTTGCGCTCCGGTTCCGAACAGCTTCCAGTTCGACGATCGACGCGCAATCCTCACCCCAATTTGCGGTATTGTTTCGATCGCGATCTCCCCACTCGATGCGCCTCTCATCGGCAAGACCTTCGGTTCCAGTCGTCGACGACGGCCTTCGGGCCTACCCAAGCTCCGGTTTTGGCTAATGGAAAGGACTCCATTTAAAAAGTGCCCTCGATGTGGGTCCAAATTCCCCCACACCGATCTCCATGAGGTGTGCAACCTCTGCCTCTCCCCTGAACACGAGGCTCGAGACTGTCCGGCGTGTAAATCCTTCCGGTCCAAGAAAACTATTCGGGACCGAAGAGCCAGAAGAACCATGGCACACTCTTCGACAGCGATCCCGGATGACATCTTCAAGGAAGGCGTCGACGCTCCAGAACAACACACCGACGAGGGACTCATCAGCGCATCCGAAGCCGACGATTCAGATTTGGAGGACATCACTCCGGCACAGAGGGTCGTGAGTACTACTCTAACCGCCCCCACCCCCACGCACCCTCACCGGCACCGAAAAAGGCTTCGGTCACGCCTTCGCCTTCGGGCCTAAGCAAGACCAAAGACACTGCTTCCCACACCGCACCTTCGGGACCGGTAAAGAAGCTAATTAAGCCTTCAGGCGGCTCGGGCTCGAGCCAGCCCACCGTCGGAGGCGATAAACACCCTTCGGCACCGAAAAAGAAACAAGCCTCCATTTCGACACCGAGCCCCACACCGAAACACTCGGGGTCGAGACCCAGCTCCTCGGCACGACCCCATCTTCGGTACCGACAAAAGCCCACAAGGCCACCGGCACGACACTTCGAAGCCGAAATCCATCTCGGCGCCTACTAAACAATCGGAGCTTTCCAAGCATGGTTCCAAACAACGAACCAGCACCGACAAACCTAAGAAACGAACGGCCCGACGCCTTCAGTGCCAACGGACCAACCAACCTCTCCAGAACTATTCGCACCGGATCCCTTACAAAAAACATTAACTAAGGATCCCAAAACTGGACAGTTGATGCTCTCTATCAAAAAGAGACAGTTAGAGAAACCTGCTCCGCCTCCACCTCCAAAAAGGAAGGACTCTGCTACCTTCCCTTTCAGAATACCTTCTCCACCACCTCCTCCACCTTCCCCTCCTCCACCCCCTCCACCCCCACCTCATCATTCCCCGATCCCATCTTCGGATGATGATGATCAAGGGGATCCATAAGATGACATAGGGGATGTGCCCCAAGATATACCTACAGGAGACCCCACTCCCACAGGATCCCCAGACCCATGGGACGATTATATATATAATGCCCCTGATATCCCTAACGTTCCGCAAGACGATCTTTACCCTTCCAGACCTTCTCCACCAGAAGACTCCTTGGGGTTCAACCATTTACTTCAAAAGGCGGCACACTACCACGGGGTAGATTTACATACCAACCCAGTGGAGGAGGATTTCCTTCTAGATACATTTGACACCACACATAGGACCACCTCCATATTCCCTATGCTAAAAGGTGTTATAAAACATACGCCGGAGATCTTTAATGACCCAGTTAGGGCCATGGTCATTAACCCGCGCATTGAAAAGAAGTATAAAGCCGCCCCAACAGATCCCTCCTACATCAGAGGGCCAGCGCCACTAGATTCCCTGGTAGTATCCACAGCACGGAAAAGGGCCAACTCCCAGGCGTCAGGCGACGCACCACCACCTGACAAAGAGTCTAAACTCTTGGACGCATCAGGCAAGCGCACTGCACCTCAAGCGGCCAATATATGGCGTATCGCCAATATACAAGCCCTACTAGCGAGGTATGACGGGGCCCATTATGACGAGTTAGAAGCCATAATGCACCATCTCCCTGATAAATACAAAGCTAGGGCCAATGAGCTAATTCAGGAGGGCAAAACAATTACTAATACCTCCATACGTTGTGCCTTAGATGCAGCAGACACAGCCTCTAGGGCCATCAATACTAGTGTCCTCCTCCGTCGCCATGCCTGGCTAAGGATATCAGGTTTTAAACCGGATGTACAAGCCTCCATCCTCAACCATCCCTTTGACCAGGAACATTTGTTTGGCCCAAAAGTGGATGACGCCCTAGAGAAAATGAAAAAGGACACTGACACGGCAAAATCCATGGGAGCCCTACAATCTCACCCTCCCAGACGCTCCTTTCGCCGCTCTTCCTTTCGGAGCACATCCAGAGGCTACTCCTTAGACACCGCCTCCACTTCATACAAATCCCCTACTCAGTCCACCTTTACAAGGGGTTACCAAAGAGGCGGCTACAGGGGCAACAATAACAAAGGCAGAGGCAAAACAAACACCGCCCGCTCTGCCACCGCGCCTACCCAATGACTTCCCTCCACTTCCCCCAGACCATCCCACTCCGGTCGGGGGCAGACTCCAATATTTCCTTCCGGTCTGGACTACCATCACCTCAGACAAATGGATAACACAAATAATTCTGTCAGGCTACTGCCTAGAACTAATATCTACCCCCCCCCCTCCCCCCAAACATTCCACCCAGACAACGCCCAATGTCACCAGAACATCTACTGCTACTCAAGCAGGAGGTAATATCCCTCCTAGACAAAAAGGCAATAGAATACGTTCCTACCAACCAACAAAATATGGGGGTCTACTCCCTATATTTTCTCATACCAAAAAGGGACGAGACTCTACGGCCCATCCTAGACCTTCGGCCCCTAAACAAATACATACACTCAGACCATTTTCATATGGTGACACTTCAGCAGGTACTGCCGCTGCTTTCCCAAAACTACTTCCTCACGACTTTGGACCTAAAAGACGCTTATTTCCACATTCCAGTGCACAACGCTCACAGGAAGTACCTCAGATTTGTAGTGGACGGCCAACACTACCAATTCAGAATGCTCCCGTTCGGAGTCACAACCGCACCACGAGTATTCAACAAGTGCCTAGCAGTGGTGGCAGCACATCTGCAAAGACAACACATTCATGTCTTCCCATACCTAGACGACTGGTTGATGAAAGCCAGTTCATACAATCAGTGTGTACAACACACACACACCACGATCCAGCTACTTCACCAGCTAGGATTCACGGTAAACCACGAAAAGTCCCATCTACAACCATCCCACATAAAACAATATCTAGGTGCCACTATAGACACCTCAAAAGCGCTCGCCTACCCCAATCCTGCCAGGATTGCAAGCATTCAGGCTCTACGCGCAAAATTCATAGCACAACACTCCCTTCCAGCTCGGGTGTTTATGCAACTAATAGGGATGATGGCCTCTTGCATCTTCATAGTACCTCACGCAAGACTCCAGATGCGTCCTTCCCAAGAGTGCTTAGCACGCCAATGGAACCAGGCCCAGGGTCAATTAACAGATCTAGTGTTGGTAGACGGTCGCACCCATCGCTCTCTGCAGTGGTGGACCACCACAAACCTTTCCATAGGTCGACCGTTCCTGGACCCGGTTCCCCAGATAGTACTAACCACAGACGCATCGCTCTCCGGCTGGGGAGCTCATCTATTACATCTCACCGTGCAGGGCACATGGACACCTCAACAAAAGTTACTCCACATCAACCATCTGGAGTTACTAGCGATCTTCTTAGCCCTAAAATCTTTTCAAACACAGATTTCAGGCAAGACAGTCCTAATCCGCACAGACAACATGACAGCCATGTACTATATTAAAAAACAAGGCGGCACACACTCTCCACAGCTCTCTCAGCTAGCACAGAGCATATTGAGATGGGCCATACCCCAGAAAATCTTTCTCCTAGCTCAGCATGTCCCAGGAGTCCAAAACACTATGGCAGATCTCCTCAGCAGACAAACACAACAAATCCACGAGTGGGAACTCCACCCACAAGTTCTGCACCCGTACTTTCAGATGTGGGGGCATCCACAGATAGACCTCTTCGCCACCCACGAAAACACCAAATGCCCAGGCTTCGCCGCCAGATATCCACACCCATTGTCCAAAGGAAATGCGATATGGATGAACTGGTCAGGCAGGTTTGCGTACGCTTTTCCGCCTCTCCCACTCATTCCACTAGTGGTGCGCAAACTACAGCAACACTCCCTCACACTAATCCTAGTAGCTCCAACTTGGGCCAGACAACCGTGGTACACCACACTACTGGAACTATCTGTAGTACCGCACCAAAAATTACGCCTCTCTCCACACCTCTTAACCCAGAACCATGGAGAGATCAGACACCCGGACCCAGCTCAGCTTAACCTTGCAATCTGGTTCCTGAAGTCCTAGAATTCGGTTATCTAAATCTTCCCCCTGACTGTATGAACGTCATCAAGGAAGCTAGGCGACCCATCACTAGAGCGTGCTACGCCGCCAAGTGGAAACGTTTTGTTATCTATTGTCACAACAACACCATCAATCCCCTAGACGTCTCCATTCAACACATCATAGGCTACTTACTCCACCTACAAAGGTGTAATCTAGCCTATACGTCCATTCGCCTGCACCTCGCAGCTATAGCAGCTTACCTACAAAACAGGCAACATCTATCACTCTTTAGAGTGCCTGCCATTAAAGCCTTCATGGAAGGCCTTAAAAGAATAATTCCCCCCAGAGTGCCACCCTCACCTGTGTGGAACCTAAATATCGTTCTCACCAGACTAATGGGGCCTCCCTTCGAACCATTGCACAAATGTGAACTCCAATTTTTAACCTGGAAAACCGCTTTTCTCGTAGCCATCACTTCTCTCAGAAGGGTCAGTGAGATACAAGCATTTACCATTCAAGAACTTTTTCTACAAATGCACCATAACAAAGTTGTTCTCCGTACCAACCTAAAATTCCTCCCTAAAGTCATTTCTCCTTTTCACCAAAACCAATCTGTAGAACTACCAGTATTTTCTCGTAACCACAAACTGTTTCAGAAAGAGCTCTACACACACTAGATGTCAAACGAGCCTTACTCTACTACAGCGAGAGAACACAACCTTTCCGTAAGACCAAACAACTGTTTGTCTCTTTCTCTCCACCACACAAGGGCAACCCCATCTCCAAGTCGGGGATAGCTAGGTGGATTGTCAAATGCATTCAGATTTGCTACCACAAAGCAAAACAAACGCTATCCGTTCCCCCTAAAGCACATTCTACACGTAAAATAGGGGCTTCAATGGCTTTTCTAGGAAACATCCCATTAGATGATATCTGCAAAGCAGCTACATGGTCAACACCGCACACTTTCACTAAACACTATTGTGTAGATGTGCAAAGTAAGCAACAAGCTAGTGTGGGCCAGGCTGTACTCAAAACATTAATTCAAACCACTGTAACAGATACGGGTGGTCGCCGCTAACGGTGGGTACTGCTATATAATCTATGCACAAGTGTGTAATCTGCAGCTCATATGCCTCGAACGGAATATGCTACTTACCAGTATGCATCTGTTCTTGGCATGTAGAGCTGCAGATCTACACACGCCCACCCGCCTCCCCGGCTACCTTTATCTGTTCCAGTTTATCTTATTTAGATACAACACACGGGCATCTTCACTGTTTATTACTACGCTCCATCATTTCCCTGCTGGCGAAAAACAATCTGAGTATGGAGCCGAAGCCCATGCGCATTACGATCCAAAGGAGGAGTCACCGACCTCGTGACTTCCAAAGACTTTCCAAGAGGAAAAACAACTGCAAACATCCGGGACCAACACCAGATGGCGATCTATGCACAAGTGTGTAGATCTGCAGCTCTACATGCCAAGAACAGATGCATACTGGTAAGTAGCATATTCCTTCCTGCATGCCAGAACTGACCTCGAGCCTCAACATGCCACCACTCATATCCGCGATGAAATCAGATCTTCATCGCTGGACGACTCTGACACTTACCGTACTGAGCCGTGTGTCCCTATATAAAATGATGGTCCTACTACAGTATTTATACGTCCTCCAGAACTTCCTTTTGATGACCCCTAACATGTCGTTTAAAGACCTGACTTCCAATGTACAAGCCTTTCTGTGGGCAAGCCAGCAGCCCCGCATAGCCTGGACTAAATGCCAGTTGTCAGTATATGATGTCGGAGAGGTGTGGCGCAGCGGCTAAAGCAGCTCACTCCGGAAGGTGGGACTCAGTTTGATCCCCAGCACCGGTGGCAGCTCAGCTCATCACCATGCGACTCTGGACAATAGCTCACTTAACCTCCCTGAGGACCCCCAGCACCTTGAGACCCTTCGGGGTGATTAGTTTGCGCTTTACAAATACTGGATTTATTTTATGGGAATTGATGGCCTGCACATGTAATATAGGGTGACACAGTTACAGGTTGGCAACGAATGGTTAACCGGAGGATGAGACGGTGCCACCAATCAGGGCAAATTCTCCCTTCTTGGCCTAGAGAAAGTAATGTCCCACATCGACTCCCTGAAGTTACCCTTGTAATTTTGCAGACTTGGCGGGCGGCGCTGCGCTCCATGAGTTGGTATGATCCACTAACTCAGCAAACTCCACTGTGGAGGGGAAGGCGCCTCCACCACACTACACATCTCTAAGGCTTTCATGCTTGGGACAAAATCGGCATTACGACCCTTGGAGACATTGGGCAGAGGGACCACATAAGGTAATTCCAGTGCCTCCAGGACCATTATGACCTCTCAAATATCCAGTTCCATTAATACATGCAACTCAGACATGCTCTAGCCATGCACAGAGCTTGTCTTGTTGGGCTCCCCGAGTATAACCCATTTGGCCATATTTCTGATAGGAAAACTGGAGAGGGGTGGTGTCTTTTGCATCTACCCCACTCTGGTCAGCAACACCCCAGCAATCTTTACCTTTCCGAGGCAGAAATAGGGGAACTGGATCGACCCCCTTGATAACCAGGACAGGCGACTTGCTCGAATGGCCCCTCGAGAAATCACCATACTCTCCCGACTGGGTCTAATTCAATTGATACTCCATAGTACCTACCTCACTCCCCAGAAGTTATGGCATGCAGGAAAACTCTCTCCCTCCAGTTTGTTTCCATGCTTCAATATGGATGCAGAATCACTGAATTGATATACGACTCTGTGACCCACTGCAGGTTATGGGGAGATGCCTATGTGTGTGTTTAGGACATGTATGTTCTTTGTACATGCAAAAACCAACAAAATTGTTGATAACAAAATGAATAAATCAGTTTATGCAATCCATGCCCCTATGGGACACAGCCATATTAGGAACATCAAGGTAAGTGACCTGTGGCGCAAAGGGGCTGTTATATCTTCCACAGATTTGCAACAGGAATATCCACTGAAACATATCAGTATATACAAATCCGACCCGCACTAAAGACAGCGATGCCTAGGGACACACAGCTCCCAGAATGTGCGCCGCTTAAATATAGACTACTTGACGAACACAAGGACCATATAAATAAATACTCCATAACCTGCCCGATACACTAACACACCTACCTGAAACATTTATCAGCCATAAACTACTGTCACTCCCTGAATACCCCTCAGGAGGAGCATTTGATATATTGAAAAGAAGAAACGTACCATGTGTTTTTAAAATAATATAGAAGCACTTCAGTGTTTGAATTCAAAATATATAGTGAACATTTCTTTCAAACTCCTAACTGGCACTGACTCCAGGTAGACCACAGAGTTTGTTTAGAAAACAGCTGTAATCGCGGAATTAGTCTTAAACATTAGAGAGAGGCTACATTATTGGGTTATTGAGGTGTCATGGGTCAGAGTGTTATTCAGTAATATTGTTGTGTCATAAAATGGTAAATGAACAGATAGGCGTAACCACTGCAACAAATAGTAGGTATCACTGACAAGCTTTGAGGAACGTGAAAAAGGGAAAGATTGGAGGGAGCATGATCTGAAGATATTCTGTAATTTAGTTTTGTTTATAGGGGAAAAAAGGGTTAGCAGTTGATTAGTAGCCTCCTTGGCCAATAAATCTAATAGAAGTGACTCTTAAAAGTATGTGGCGGTCCCATCCATTAATAAGTCTAATATATATTGTTCTAAGTCCTGAATGGGGTCTCCGTTAAGTTAGCACTATGAATTACTAGGAATCTAACAAATTAAAATTCTGCTTTTGAAATATAGGAGGTATCCAGAAGGTTGGGAATGACTGTGACCTGAATACTTACATCTTTAGTTCTGATGTTGTCTACAGGGGACATGGGTGGTGAAATCCTCTTTAGTGGGAGGTTTTATAAATATCACACCTAATGATAACCAATAGACACTAGTTAGGATTCCTTCATTGTAATATTTATGTAAATCCTTCTGCTAAACAGAAAAGGGAAAACCTAACTCGGCTGTTAGCCCTTTAGAGAGCTTACTGGCACGACATATGGCACAATGACCAATAATGGAAATTGCAATTGAAATCTCTGCATGATGACTTGTGTGATTAGTATGTGGCTGGTAATCATAAACGGCAAATCTCAGTTAAGAATAGATAAAGGTGGAGAACAAGTAGTACATTCATTGCATTGTTTAGAGTTGTGGACCCTAAAGGATTGCTTTATTTCGGACATTCCTGCCAATTATACAAATTTTCCAACTCACAGGATTGTAATATTGGATTGCACATTCATCTCTGGCCATCTTTTTCATAAAACCGCATACTTTGAGATTTCAAGTTGCTTGCTTGGAAAGTGACCATTTTCCACTTTGTTTTTGTGTTAACTAAATATCCCAGGATTAAAAGTTCAGCAAAATATCTAGGAAACTTAGTTGGGGGCAGGTAGAAAAACATAATAGAATTAACTTGTCACTTCATTACATGAGTAAGTAATGTTTCTGCCTGCTAAAGGACCATGGAATTGTGTGTGCAGATTTGGGGTATGTTAAATACCTATGTGCTTCTCTTTCAGTTGGTTAACTGAAAAGTAATTTGGCCTCTAGGAAAAAGCCATTGGGCCTAAAAAATCCTGGTACTCAAAAAAAATGCACTATACCAAAAAGAACAGAAGACATCTGTCTCAGATAGTCCTGCTGACAGAGCCATTGTAATATGTAGCTTAAGACCAATGATCCTAGCCCGAATGAAATACCAGTATCTCTTGTCAAAGAAAATGTTGAAGTTTTGGGCTTCAAAATGTAGCCTTTGCTTCCATGGTTGTTTACAATTGAGTAGCATACCATATAGTTGGAAGGGGTCCATTTTATTCACAATATATAATGAACGTTGGCAAAGCTATGGGCTTAACCTTTGAGCCTTAATGGCGCAGTCATTGAGGTTTGCCAATGCTGTGTAGCATTGGCCAAGAAGCATTTCTTTGTTGAAGCTGTGCAGCACCTGCCAGCAATTATATAAAAAAAGTTCAATGATGCTTGCGATCACTTCATTTTGTAGGCAAATGAATGCTTGATGACATGTGCAGGTACATCCGTTACCAGTATGAGCGTGCCAACGAAAGGACTCGAGCAGTATTTGTTTCGATTTACAATCCAAGACGGATCAGTATATATAAAAAAAATTAAATGGGACTACCTTGCTTTTTTTTTTCTTTGGAGTGGCCAGCAGCAATTTGTTGCAGGGCTCTTTAAAAAATAATCAATTAACAAAAAAGGAAGAACTGGTTGGGTGTGGGGGCAACATAGAAGCGAATAGAAGGGAGTGGGTTGGGGGGAAGCATGAGGGAGTGGGCGGGTAAAGG
Source organism: Triturus cristatus (assembly GCF_964204655.1). NCBI lineage: Eukaryota > Metazoa > Chordata > Amphibia > Caudata > Salamandridae > Triturus > Triturus cristatus. Next base: position 794,502,072 of record NC_140588.1, read on the forward strand.
GAGGAATGGATGCACTTAAGGCCCGCGTCGGGGGAGCCTGGAAGGGTGGCTGAATAGCAATGGAGGAGCTTAAAGGAACAATGAGGGAGCAACATGGACCACACTGGGAAGGGGTGTGTGTTTGGGGCAGAGAAATAGAACATGAGAGAGAGAGAGAGCAAAACACATGCACTCTCTTAGAGTGCTGAAAGAAAACAATAGCTCCTAAAATGTGAGCAGTGGAAGGATATGTCATTCATTCAAAAGGATGGTAAAGATGCTGTGCGGGACAAACTCAAAATTGATGAGTAAAGCCACTGAACAAGTGGGGCTGAGCCGAAGCTGAAATATATAGGCAGTGGACTTACTGGGCTCCCCACCTGCCTGTTCAAAATCTGACATAAACTGCGTGGATAAGCAGAAAGTTTTGATCTCTCCTGATTTTACCCTAGCGGTGCAACAGAAACGTGCTTCATTTCTGACTGCCAAGAAGAAACTCCAGGAGCTTGGTCTACAATACCACCAATGTTCCCAGCTAAACTTAAAGTAATTGCTGACCAAAAAACGCATTTGTTTGAAAGCTCAGAGTCAATATGGGGATGGATAGAGTCCTATCAGACTGCACATGGAGCAGAATCGCAAACCAAAAATGATAACTGGCAGCAAACACCTCGTAATAAGCCAACAGCCACAAAGTTAAAAACATTCAGTGTTTCCACATACACCATTGAGTAGGCAAATGAGAGCCAGAAGAAAGCGTAGTAGCAGCATTTAAAGCCATGAAATCTGGAAATGAGCTCTCAAACCAGGAATCGTCTGTGGACGCTGCATCAAATAAAAAGCAGGTCTGCTGTACAGTCATTCGGACTCGCTATCCAAAGTTACTCCCGGATTAGCCGATTCGCTTATTTAATACTTGACTGGTATCTGTGGATACATCAATAAATAAGATAAAATACAGATATTGCTCTAAAGTTGAGTAAAAGTGAGCTATAGACAATAAACTGAGCTGCAATGAAATGGTGATATAATGCAGATGAGTATCAACAAGAATAGGAACATCAAAAACATAATAAAGACTGGTAGGAAACAGATCAGAACATAAAAAAGAATTCAGGTGCAAACTGTGGTGTAAGCAGGCAGGTGGGGAACAGTGTCAGTGCTTTTTGCTCATGTGCCACTGGCACTGTCTGCACTAGACGCAGCATATTATGTTTACTAGTAGTGGTAAATATTATGTGGCAGAAGGTACATTGTGGCTGTTAGTATGCTTCAGTACGGGCAGGGGACTTTCGTGGGGTTTGTAGGTAAGTATGTTTGCCAGCTGTATCTGTATTTGTGTGCTAGTGTGTATTAGATGGAGGGTCAATCAGAGCATTCGTGTGTGGGACGAAATTATGCTGGTGCCACAACCTAATGTATGTACCAGAGATAACTCATTATCTAAATGGTTATCAACAGACGATACCCGAGACTAACTTTGAATATAAGGGCCATGAATATCGTTAATGCGTACATGCCGCATAGATAGATATAGATTGATGTTGTGCAGGAGACACATTTGACATAGCCTGAGGGGATTAGACTGCGCAAGAGGTGACGAGGCCCGGTGTTCTTTATCATTTATTCCACCTATGCACAGGTGAGGTCCTATTAGGGCTAAAATATGGGCCGCCCTTGAGCAGATTGAAGTCGAGATTGAAACTTAAGATAAATGTCTATTTATAATAGGCAAATTGGGTCGACCACTTGTGGTGTTTTGGATGATATATGCCCCCATCTCAGACCAGCCAAACTATTACCTGGCTCTCACTAGTGTCTTAACAAACCGGTCTAACATACTGTGGATACTGAGAGGCGATTTTAATGGCTGATGGACACTTAGGTCGCTTGTTTCCACCACTGTTGCACACCTCAGTGATATAAAAAAACTGCTGAACCTTTACAGCCATGTTGTCAATACTGGTCACGTTTGGATGTCTGGAGAAGTTCCCATCCATATGTAATATAAATGGGAATACTTCCCGATTTACAAACTGCATTCCAGACAAGATTATATGTTTTGCACACCAGACATTTATAGTTTGCTGGATAGTTCAAAATACTTAAGCAGAACACTATTGAACATTTTCCACTAGTTGTTGAGTTGTAGTATGGCTCCTATTTCCACCTGGCAGTTGCAACCAACAAATTTAGAAGAGGCTGCCTATAAATTCACACAGCAAGAACCGTTAGTTGAATATAGAGACATTAATACGGCAACTGCAACCAACTGATTGATGGAATGGGAGGACCTGATATTTTTTATTCAGGATATATCTATTAAAATGAATGTGTGGCGTCGTAAGACAATACTAAAATATTAACATTGGAGGATAGGCTAATAATATAGGAACAATAAGCAGTGTTGAACCTTTCCTTGTCCCCCACACTGTTAGTAGATTGAGAAAGAACATGATGTGCTCTTGGACAGACTGCTCTGTGTTGATTATACGGAAAATTTCACACATACACATGCACATTGTAGGAAAGTACCCCTTTTTAACATGGTCACCCCCACTTTTTTCTCTGGTACATGATGTGATTTCGACTGGAACTTCACTGGGTTCCTGCTAACCAGGTCACCAGGGCCACATCTCTTTCCCCATAACTGTACAGTTGTGTCCCCAATTGGCAATGCCTTTAGCACTCTCTGTAAGTCCATAGTAAATGGTACCCCTGGTACCCAGGGCCTGAGGTACTAAAGAGGGTCTCCAAGGGCTGTAACACAGATTTTACCACCCTAAAGGACCCCTAACCAAACCCATGTAGGGCTGCCAGCACAGGCTGCATATTTTGGTGCAGACAAAAATGGAAACATGACATGACACACATCGCTGTGTGCCATGTCCCTAACACTGCATGTAATATTTATAAGTCACTCCTACTCTAGGCCTGCCGGCCCTAAAGCAGGATGCCGTATATTACATGTGAGGACATATCTGCATGAGCAGAAATGCCCCTGTGCTGGTCAGTTCCATTGCTGCCAGTACAAGTGATCAGAGAAGCCATTTTAACCCATGTGCTGGGCACTGATGAAAACTAATTCCCCAGCTACATAATGGCTTTACAGAAAATAGTGATATGTGGTATCAAACATGTCATATTCACAACCCCACCCCGATTCCAGTAGTGTATTTGTGACTACATGCACCCACAGGGCACCATAGAGGTGCCCTCTGAAAACGTACCTGCCTCTGGTGTTTTGGTTGACAGGTCTCTGCTAGTCTGCCACCCGAGATAGATTTCTGACCTCCCAGAGTGAATGCCTCTGCTCTCAGGAGGCAGAAACAAAGCTTGTCTGGCAAGAGGGTGTTTACACCCCCTCCCTCAGGATGACCTGATTAGCATTTAAAGGTATGGGAGCTTAAAAGAAGCCCCTGTCTTTGAAATGAAAATCTGGCTCCTCCCACAGGAGAGAAAGCCAAACCTCTTTGTCCAGAGTCCTATGGCTCCTGGACAGGCGCGAAAATTAGTCAGTTAGGTAGGTGTGCCCACCCCTGGCTAGTACTACCCCTAAGGTGGGCTAACTGAAGTGGACACCACTTTTCAGAGTTGGGCATATTTGTGATGGCGGACTTTGAAATTCCGGGGCAGAGTTATGCCCACTTCCCACAGGAAGTGGTCATATGGGAGGCGTAGTGACTCCAAGGATAATTAGCCCATTGGCTACAACCCTACACTCCCCTTACACCGCCAAATTCAGCCTTTAGGCAAGCCCCTGGCACCAGAGATGCAGATCCTGCCGACCTAAAAGAAGAAGACGGGCATGAAGAGTCGCAAAGAGCAGGAACTGAATCCCCAGCATTTGACTTGGCACCAACCCTGCCGTCCTACCTGCTGCCTTTGACGATAGCACCAAAAGACGACTTGGCCTGCTGCTGCTTAGTCCCCGAAGCCCCGGAGAGTTGCCAACACTTCACTCAGGAGCCAAGAACTCCAGAGAAGTAGCAGACCTGCTACCCTGCATCCTGCAGGCACTCAAAGAGTCCTGAGAGGACTTTGTGAATGCGGAAGCCCGACTCCTGAAGACACCACTGCACCCGAGTTGAAGTGGGCCAACTGTGTCATCGTGGCCCTCCAGAGACCGAGTACGCGGTGGTTTCACCCCCAGGGAAATCTCCGTCTCCTGCAGCCTCTGTACGCAGGCCCCCTCTACCACGACTGCTTCCAGTAAGGAAAACCCGATGCCTAAAGCAACCTCTTCATCTGTCGCCCATGGGCCATGGACGACAGGACCAAAGGTCTTGTTACGTCCCTGAGCATCTTCAGGCCTGAGCCCCTCTTCTTAATTCAGCCTAACTGGCCTCTGAGTCAAAGCCTGCAGCCTCTTTACGCAAAGACTGATCCCCTTAGAGTAACTTTGGGCACCGACGCTGTTTTGCATCCTTGCACCTGGCCTCCTCAGTGCCGCTGGTGTATTCTGCTGGTGCTGCCTTGGACCTTGCCCACCACTCACCTTATCTCCTGTAGACTGGTCTCGAAATCGCTGTACTGTACCTGACTGCCGCACTTGCTTTTTTCCATAGGATAACATTGTAACTTCTGAAAACTGCAGTAAGTGTTGACTTTTTAAATACAAACGTTTTTCTTTTGAAAAACGTACTTACCTAAATGAATTGCTTCTGGTGCCTAGATCTATATAAATATACGTGCTATTTTTATAAATTTGTGTGATTCTCCTTATTGAGTCTGGTGTCTCACTTATTAACTATTGTGTGTATTTGCAAATGTCCATCACTCCCCTTTGGTAAGCCTAAGGCTACTCGACCACACTAGCCCCTAGAAGAGCACCTTGGATTGCTAGAGCAAGCCCCTGTCCTCTTATAAGGAAACCCCTGAACTCTTTGCACGATATATCTCATTTTGATATATCATATTAAGAGCCAGCATCCTACACACATGCTGACAAGGCAGGAAGATTACGTGCCAGAATTCTGAGAAATGAAGCTAAACATCTCCCAGTCACTACTATAAGGGATACCGCAGGGCACCCTCAGCAGTCTCAGTTGGCCATTACTCAGGCATTTACAACATACTATTCAGTATGCAGAACATCATTGACTATTGGACGACTATTTCGTGAACTAGAAAGCTCTCCTCCAAAAATATCCACATTCTGCCATACTCACCTTGGATACAGTGAAAGCCTTTGATGTTTTAAGCTGCAAATGTTTATTCACTACATTACATAAACTTGGTATAAGTGTACAAATGATCCAATCGATACATTCATTATACAACCGCCCCACAGCTAGAGTCAAAATAGGCAGTTCCATTTTGCAACAGTACACCACTGAAAGGAGTAAACAATAGGTTTACCTTCAGTCACCTGTTCTGTTTGTAATGGCAGTGGACCCATTCACCAAAGCACTGAGAATAGCTGGTGCAGAGTGATTATTGCTCTGAGTAATGCTGCCCACTCAGTTTCGCAATACACTGATGTCATGGTTACTTTTTATCAATAATACATGTAGGACACCTAGAAACCTTTTATAAGATACTCCACAAAATGGAAGTATTGGCAAGCCTAAAAGAGAACTGGTCTAAATTGTGCATACACTCTACAGTGGAGGGCATTCACCCAATTCACGTCACTTGTAGATAAAGTAATATTACATGAGAAACACACACATTTAGATACTTGGAGATTAGAATGTTCCATAAAGATGTACTGGAGGACTTCTAGGGTGGTAAAATTGCTAACCTAAGACCGCAGGTCGCACTTTGGAAGAGATTGCTTCTGGCCCCAATAGGTCGAGGGACTATTGCAAAAGTGGTGCTGCTTCCTTCCAAAGTGATTTGCCAGTTTCTTAACCTACCAGCGGTGGGGCCAGCGGCTATCTTTGGAGAGTTGGACAGCCTCTTGGGGGAGCTGATATGGGGCCAAGGCAGGAGACAAGCTAAATTGATTGGCCGAATGGAGTTGGCATGGGCTAGTGGCCCCAGACATGGAATTATAATACATTACCCCACACCCCCACCCCCACATGTCATTTAGATCTATCCTTAAGTTTTATAGAAGGTTATACTGTGAAACTGAGTATACATATATGACAACATGTGCAATAACGTCAGGTCTAACAAAGAATTATCCAGAATATGAACACTATATTTAAGGATGCTTTCTCACCATTTGTATCATGCAGCCCACACCTGCACTACAAATTTGTTTTTATCATGTACACACTGACATATATCAGCAGTGTCAACGTAATATGAGCCACAACCACAAGCTTAGGTTTAGTATGGTTTATAGGCTTTGTTCTGTGTCCTTTATTCCAGTATTTGGGAGTTTAAATCATTTTATTATTGTAACGGCCTGCATACGCTTCTGGTTGACATCAAAGTATACTATGCATGTATAGAGTAACACTAAAGTTCGAGGCATGTGGGCTGCTGAATTCATATCTGTGCATAGATCGCCGCCTAGTGTTGGGTCCGGATGTTTGCACGTTGTTGTCCTGGAAGAGTCTTCGAAGAATCCTGGGATAGGTGACTCCTCCCCTGGACTACAGTGCGCATGGGCATCCTCTCCATCCTCAGATTGTTTTTTTCCGCCATTGGGTTCGGATGTGTTATCTTGACTCAAGTTAGGAAAAACTGTTTTCAGGCCAAAAGGCCTTTAGCTCGCGTCGGTACTGTTCTCGATCGGTATCGATAGTATCTTTGTTAGTTTACTAACTTCTAGAACAAACTTTCGCATCTTACCCGACCGTCGATTCGACATCAGCGATGGAATCGAGGACACCATTCAAGAGGTGTCCGGTATGCAATGCGAAATACCCCCACGTCGACGTCCATCCGGTGTGCAACAAATGCCTTTCACCGGATCACGACGAATCTACATGCATGGCCTGTGCCAGATTTCGATCCAAGAAGACTCTACGGAATCGACGAGCGGCGAGACTCGAGGCGCAGCAAGCGGCACCGGCCCCGGCCGACATCTTCAACGCCGAGACCGAAGATGTCGAAGAAGTGGAGAACCTACCCTCCAGTCCCGTTTCCGAACATGACTCCGGATCGGAAGACGTCGACGAAACACTCTTTCACAGAGATGAAGACGACACCTAGGTAGGAGACTACAATGAGGCCTTAGGGGCCGAAGAGAGTAGCTCCGGTGACGAGCAAGGCCTACCCGTTCAGACTGAAGAAAGCCCAGCGCAACAGTCTATGGCTCCGGTCGAGGGATCGCCTTTGGGCCTTACCCAAGACCTATCCCGCAGTTCTTCGGCCCCGCCCTCAGGCCCGGCCTCGGACATTCAGCGGCAGACATTAATGCCCAAAATGGCTGGTTTCCCTTCTTTAAAACCGAAACCGAAAGCTGTGTTGGTTCAATTGAAACCGAAACCGAAAGTGGCGCTGGTCGGATCGAGGCCCTCCACACCTTCGACGCCAGCAAAACACATCGGCACCGAGTGCACCAAACGAGACTTCGGTGCCGAACTCGAAGCGGCCGATGTCGGAGTCGACATAAGGAAGAAGGCCTTTGGTACCACCAAACCTGCTCGGCTCCCGGCACCGACGCAATCGACTCCGACCCCAAAGGTCAAACAGCCTGCTGCGTCTCACACCGCTTCCACGGCGACATCTAAGCCACAATCATCGAAGAAGTCGACGGCCACTCCCGCCCCTCGACTCGATGACCCACCGGCGCCGAAAAAATCCACGACCGCCTCAACAGAACCGGTCGGTGCGAAAGACTCGAGGGCGCTCCAGACGCGACCCATTGCTGCGCAAAGCACCAAAAAGAAAATGGTCCTCCAGGACACGTCGGGCTCCGAGCCAATTAAAGCTCCAGCAGCCTCTTCGACACCAGCCAACATTACTTTTGGCCTGCCACCATCCACGGCCCCGAAAATGTTCCAAATCAGGACACGGGTGACCCATACCACGATCACGCCTGCCGAACACTCTGCGGAGACGTCTCCATCGCATATAATCGACGCCGACACCGGCAGGATGATTATCCACAAACGGAAAATAACTTCGGAGCCGGCTTTGGACTCCTTCAGGATTCCACTCAAAAGAAAGCTGCCTGTGGCTTCAGAACCAGTTCTTTACGAACCTTTCCACTCACCCTACCAGGATCCACAATCCTTCTCTCCCACACACTCCGACACGGATGCGTTGGGGGACTACATGGGTGACCAAGTCCCCTACTCCGGAGACATGGACCCTGACGGCCAACAGGACCCTGATCAAACTTGGTATGACCCTGTGGACCCAGGTGCACCTATGGATGCACAAGACCCGCAACTCTATGGAGCAAAAACATCTCCCACAGAGGACACGGCAGCGTTCAACGCTCTAATTGAACTTGCTGCGGCCAATCATGGGGTGCAACTTCACTCGGACACCGTCGAGGACGACTTTCTTATGGATACTTTTGCATCCTCAGAAAGAAATATAAAAACTCTACCCATGTTAAAGGGTGTCCTCAAACCAGCAAAAGACATCTTCAAGGAACCCACCAGGGCAAGAGTGATAAACCCCCGGATCGACAAAAAATACAGATCAGCGCCTGGGGACCCTACTTACATCAGAGGCCAATTACCTCTGGATTCCATTGTCGTTGCGAATGCTCGCAAGAGGGCACACTCACAAACAACAGGTGACGCTCCTCCCCCGGACAAAGAGTCCAAGGTGTTAGAGACCTCTGGCAAACGGGTTGCCGCCCAGGCAGCCAACATATGGCGCATTGCCAATACTCAAGCACTCCTCGCTCGCTATGATAGAGCGCACTACGATACATTAGAGCAGCTAATCCAACATCTCCCTGACCAATTCAGAGAAGGTGCAGAGATCCTCATCAGGGAGGGACAGCTCCTCACAAACGCATCCATCAAATGCGCGCTGGATGCCGCAGACACAGCTGCCAGGGCCATAAACACTAGCGTCATGCTGCGACGACATGCCTGGTTACGAATCTCCGGATTCAAACCTGAGGTGCAAAACAACATACTCAACCAGCCTGTCAACCCCGACTATTTATTCGGCCCGGAGGTTGACACCACCCTAGAGAAAATAAAGAAGGACACGGACACTGCAAAGTCCATGGGGGCTCTCCAGACTCAGTCCTTTCGGAGCGGCTCCTTTCGTCGCCCCGGAAATAGAGGAGCAGGTAGAGGACAGGGGTCACAGCAAACATACAACAAGAGCAATACACAAACCACCTACGACAAAAACACCCGGGGTGGATATCGTGGCTCCAGTACAAAGGGCAGAGGACGCGGCTACGGCAACACCAGGTCCTCCCCCAAGAACAAGCAGTGACGCCCTCTCCCTTCCTCCCGATCACATAACACCTGTCGGGGGAACGCTACAAAGGTTCCTGTCCACGTGGAACTCCATCACCACGGACAGGTGGGTCAAAGATATTGTCAAATACGGTTATTGTCTAGAACTAACCTCCACTCCACCCACAATACCTCCAAAAAACCGTCCTATGTCCTCAGAGCACTTAACGCTCTTACAGCAGGAGGTGCAAAGCATGCTTCTAAAAGGCGCAATAGAGGTCGTACCCGTCCACGAGCAAGGTACGGGGGTGTACTCCCTGTACTTTTTAATACCGAAAAAGGACGGGTCACTCAGACCTATATTAGACCTGAGACCCCTAAACAGATACATTCTTTCCGAGCATTTTCACATGCTCACTCTCCAGCAAGTCCTCCCGCTGCTCAAGCAGGGAGACTTTCTAGCCACACTGGACCTCAAGGATGCATATTTCCACATAAACATTCACCCATCACACAAAAAATACCTCAGGTTCACTGTTCAAGGACAGCACTACCAATTCAGAGTCCTTCCCTTCGGCGTGACAACAGAACCAAGGGTGTTTACAAAGTGCCTAGCTACTGTGGCGGCACATCTACGGAGACAGCACATACACGTCTACCCTTACCTGGACGACTGGCTCGTTCAAGCAAAGTCAGCCCAGCAATGTGCCAGCCACATGTCCCGCACCATTCACCTCCTTCACAGTCTGGGGTTCTCACTAAATTACCCAAAATCCCATCTCCAGCCCGCACACGTACAACAGTACCTGGGTGCGACTATAGACACTCTGGCGGCCACAGCTCAGCCAAATTTAGTGAGAATCAACAGCATGCAAATGCTGATTTCCAAGTTCAAACCACAACACTCCCTGCCCGCGCGAGTGTTCATGCAGTTGATAGGCATGATGGCCTCCTGCATCTTCATAGTCCCACACGCGAGACTACATATGCGCCCGCTTCAGGAGTGCTTAGCACGTCAGTGGAATCAGGCTCAAGGACAGTTGAAAGACCTAGTGTTGGTGAGCGGTCGGGCATACAACTCTCTGCATTGGTGGAATCCACAAAACCTTTGCAAGGGCCGACCGTTCCAAGAGCCTGTCCCACAGATAATACTGACGGCGGACGCGTCTCTCCAGGGATGGGGAGCTCATGTACTCCATTACACAGTGCAGGGACTATGGACACAACAACAAAAGAAGATGCACATCAACCTTCTAGAGCTGATGGCAATCTTCCTCGCTATGAAAGCATTCAAAGTACACTTGTGCAACAAAGTCGTGTTGATCCGGACGGACAACATGACTGCCATGTACTACATACAGAAGCAGGGAGGGACACACTCTCCACAGTTGTCTCATCTGGCTCAGAGCATGTGGAAGTGGGCCATTCAGAGGAACATGTTCCTCATGGCAGAACACCTCCCCGGCAAAGACAACCAGATGGCGGATCTGCTCAGCAGACACAGCCACCAGATGCACGAGTGGGAGTTACACCCATCAGTACTCCAACCGTACTTCCAGCAGTGGGGTCATCCAGAGATAGACCTATTCGCGACAAGCGAAAACGCAAAATGCCAAAGCTTTGCCGCCAGGTTCCCACATCCGCAGTCGCAAGGCAATGCGATATGGATGAACTGGTCCGGCAGATTTGCGTACGCTTTTCCCCCAGCACCACTGATACCGCTGGTGGCACGCAAACTGCGTCAACACTCACTGACGCTCGTCCTGGTTGCTCCAACGTGGGCACGCCAGCCATGGTACACCACCTTTCTCGAACTTTCCGTGGTGCCGCATCAAAGGCTGCGGATCAAACCCGCGCATTTGACGCAGAACCATGGAGAGATTCAGCACCCAGATCCGCAACAGCTGAACCTGGCAATCTGGCTCCTGAAGTCCTAGAGTTTGGCTACCTCAACCTGCCACCTGACTGTATGGACATCATTAAGGAGGCCAGGCGACCCACTACCAGAGCTTGCTATGCAGCCAAATGGAAGAGGTTCGTCATTTATTGCAATAATAATGACATTAACCCGCTAGACGCATCCATCCAAAACATTATTTGTTACCTATTACACCTATACCGATGCAATCTGGCGTACACCTCTATACGTGTCCATTTGACCGCAATATCAGCCTATCTGCAGACCAGGCAGCACCTCTCTCTATTCAGAGTGCCTGCCATCAAAGCATTCTTGGAAGGACTCAAACGAGTCATTCCACCAAGCCACCCACCGGCTCCAATGTGGAACCTCAACTTGGTCCTCACACGCCTGATGGGTCCACCCTTTGAACCTCTACACTCATGCGAGATTCAATTCCTTACCTGGAAAGTAGCTTTCCTAGTAGCGATCACTTCTTTGAGGAGAGTTAGTGAACTCCAGGCACTAACCGTTCAAGAGCCATTTATACAGGTTCACGCCAACAGGGTCGTACTACGTACCAACCCCAAATTCATGCCAAAGGTGGTATCGCAGTTCCACATGAATCAAACCATTGAACTGCCCGTTTTCTTCCAAAACCCACAAACTGTCGCAGAAAGGGCACTCCACACACTAGATGTCAAAAGGGCCCTGTGAGCGGTTGGGAAGAATAACGCAGCACCCGGCGTTTGGTTAACGAAGTTTTTATTCTCAAGGGGAAAGTGGTGCGCTTGGTATCCAGTTTGCGATCCCAACCGGTCCCTAGGGGGGGGTCTTGAGATAGTCTCTGTCCTTGGCCTCAGGGGATGGTTCCGCTTGCTTCTCTCTTGGGGAAGGATACACTCTTCTCCCGTGCGTGATGTTTCGCCAACTCCCAGCGGCAGCCGCCCCAACACAGGAAGAAACAAAGAACAAAGGCTGGGGTCAGTACGACGCTCACATTGACCTCTGGTCAAAGGGCCCGGGGAGGTGAAGGGGACACTCCGGTGCTCAGGTGAAATTAACTAAACCGTATCCAACTCGACCGGTGTGAGAACAAGAGAGGAAGTGCAAGTGAGGGGGGGGGTGAACAAAAGAAGGTAGAGATAGTCGAGGCGGCGAGAAGCCCCGGTGTTACTTCGCAGCCTTCTCCCGCCTCCCGACCCAGCCCGTGAAACGGTCACGTACCTGGGTCAGCCACGCTCCTTCCTGGGCGCGGCTCGGCGATGCGTAGGTGCGGAGTACTCCTGTCTCCGACTTATCCTCCTTCGACGGCGTCCCTCTCGTCTCCTTGCTTCTCTCGTCTTCAGCTCTCCGCTCCACTGCTCCACTCGCTCTCACTTCTCCCGCTCCGGTGTAGCCACACACCACAGCTCGGTCTTCCTCCGTCTTTATTGGGTGTGCGAGTTCCTCGTCATCAAAAGGGGCGTGGTTACCAGAAGGAGATCCCCAGTTAAAGGGGTATACGTCCGTATCGGCGTCTCCTGCTGTTGTCGTCCACTCGTTTTCCTGTGAAGCACAAAAGATACTGTCCGTGATGTCTCGTGCCTCCCACCAGTCGGCCCCTTGTATATTGTTGCAGCGGCTCTCCTCGTGACACTCCTCCACCGCCGGTTTCTCCCGATCGGGGAGAGGAAATGTCCTGGACAGGTAGTCCGCATTGGCATTGTCCTTCCCCTTCCGATGTTTAAGGGTGAAAGAGAAGGGCTGTAGGGAGAGAAACCAACGGAGAACCCTAGGATTGTTGGAGAGATTCCTACTCATCCATTGGAGCGGGGCATGGTCTGTGTAGAGGAGAAAGTGCCGCCCCTCTAGATAGTACCGTAATTTATCAGTCGCCCATTTAATAGCCAGGCATTCTCGCTCAATGGTCGGGTATTTCGCCTCTCTCGGGTACAGTTTACGGCTAATATAGAGCACAGGATGCTCTATCCCTTCCTCTGTTTCTTGTGACAAAACCGCCCCCAACCCATGATCTGAGGCGTCTGTGTGCAGAATGAAGGGGCGTGAGAAGTCCGGGGAGGTTAATACGGGACTAGAGGTGATAGTCTGTTTCAGGAGATGAAAGGCTTGTAACATCTGATTGGTGGGTCGGTGGAATACCTGGGGACTCACATCTTTCTGGAGGGTGTCGGTCAAGGGGTTAGCTATGTCAGAGAAGTTGGGAATAAAGCGTCTATAATACCCGATTAAACCCAGGAACCCCCTCATCTCGCGTTTTGTGGTTGGGAACGGGGTGTCGGTGATGGCTTTCACTTTCTCAGTTTGTGGGGCTATCACTCCGTGTCCAAGGACATAGCCCAGATAATTCACCTTGTGGAACGCCATGCGAGATTTTTTTGCGTTCACGTGTAAGCCGGCCTGTTTTAACGCCTGAAAGATGGTGTGTAAATGTTGTAGATGGGACTTCCAGTCGGGACTGAATATCACGATATCGTCGAGATATGCCGAAGCAAAGGACTGGTAGTGTTGGAGGAGGGTGTTCATAAGTCTCTGGAAAGTGGCAGGTGCCCCATGCAACCCGAAGGGTAGAACCGTAAATTCAAACAGCCCGTCGGGAGTGGAAAATGCGGTTTTTCTTTGGTCTTCTTCTCGCAAGGGCACTTGCCAGTACCCTTTTGTTAGGTCTATCGTGGTGATGTATTTGGCATCGCCTAACTTCTCGATGAGCTCATCGATGCGTGGGATGGGGTAGGCGTCGAAGGACGATATCTCATTAAGAGCCCTAAAGTCCATGCAGAATCGTATGCTCCCGTCGGGTTTTGGCACCATCACTATGGGAGACGACCACTCACTTCTGGACGGCCGGATGACTCCTAGTTTCAGCATCTCTTGTACTTCCTGCTGTACTGCTCTTCTTCGGGCCTCCGGGATGCGATACGGTCGCTGTTTGATGACTTTTCCTGGGGGCGTATTGATGGAATGTTCGGCCAGGTGCGTTCTCCCTGGTAGATCCGAAAAGATGGGCTTATGCATTTGTAGTACCTCCTTCAGTTCCGTCTTCTCCCTTTGATCCAGCTCAGGGTTGATGGGTAACTGTAGCAAGGTATCGTCTCCTTTTCCCTGGGTGGGCAGAGTAAGGGAGGCTGTCTTCGGTGGAGGACCTATCCATTTTTTTAACATGTTGATGTGATAGACTTGGGTGCGATTAGGGGATAGACGCAATCTATATGTTGTCTTCCCGATAGACGCAATGACCTGGAAGGGGCCCTTCCACTCTCTTACGAGTTTCTTCGTGGTGGTGCTTGGGAGTAACACCAGCGCCCAGTCATTCACATTCAAGGTTCTCCATTTTTTTCCGCGATTCTAATAAGAGGCCTGTTTTTCTTGGCTCTTCACCAGGTTAGAATAGGCCAGGTCTCTAAGCTTCCCTATTTTCGTTTTCAGTGTCTGCGTATACTCCAACATCTCTCTGGCCTCCAGGGATTCTTCCTTCTCCCATGCCTCTTTTGTCATTTCCAACAGACTGCGGGGCCGGCGTCCATACAAAAGCTCGAAGGCTGAACATCCCAGGCTGCTCTGTACTTGGCTTCGGATGACATACAAGGCCAAGGGTAGTAATCGGTCCCACTCGGTTCCTTCAACCTCTAGCATTTTTTTAAGGGTGTTTTTCAGGGTGCCATTGTAGCGCTCCACCAGTCCATCCGTCTGTGGGTGGTAAACTGACGTCCGGATGTGGCGCAGATCCAGTAGTCGACAGACTTCTTTCATGAGTCTGGAAACGAAGGGTGTTCCCTGATCTGTTAATATTTCCTTCGGGAAACCTACCCGGGAAAACAACTCCAAAAAGCAGTCAGCTATGTTACGGGTGTTGGGGGTTCTTAGGGGGAATGCCTCTGGGAAGCGAGTAGCATAGTCCACTATCACTAAGACATACAAGTGGCCTTTTTTTGTTCGGGGTAGTGGCCCAATCAGGTCCATCCCCACCCTCTCAAAAGGTGTCCCTATCACTGGCAGAGGTTGTAAGGGGACGCCAACTGGCCTGTGAGTGTTTCTTTTCTGGCATATTACACAAGCCTGACAATAGGTTTTGATATCCTGGTAAACCCCCGGCCAATAAAAATGTCTTAAAATAGACTGAGTCGTTTTTTCTGCCCCGGTGTGTCCTGCCAGGATGTGTGTATGTGAAAAGAACATTATTTGCTCCCTGAAGGATTTCGGGACCAATAGCTGTTGAGGGTCTGTCAGGGAGGCTTTTCGGTACAAGAGCCCGTCCATAATGAGAAACCTAGGATACCCCTGGGTGTCGGTGTCTGCAGTGCTATGTGCTTGTTCCCACGCGTTGTATAAGGTAGCGTCGTTGGCTTGGGCAAATTTAAAACTACGGTCCGTGAGCCACGGTTCTGGGGTTAACAAGGCTGACGAAGGTGGGGTCCGTTCCTCCCTAGGTGGCTGACTCTGCCCTGGCATGTTCAGTACCCGCTTGAACAGGTCTAAAAAGTCCGGGTTGTCGGTGCCGATAATGAGGTCCTCTGGGAGGTTATCTAAGACCCCTACTTTTATATGGGTTTTAATCCCCCTCCCACCGTGTACCAATGGAATGACCGCTACGGGGTACGGCTTCACATCTCCATGAACACACCTGATGTATACAGAGGACTCGGGGACTAATTGTTCTAGCAATACCCAGCACCCTTGTACCACCGACTGCTTACATCCTGAATCTAGTAGGGCTTTCAGGGTTTTCCCATTTACCTGTACATTCACATGGAACGCTGTCCCCATCTCCGCGGTGTACAGAATGGACTTAGGTATGTAACCCACTTCCATGGGCTCTTCCGTTGGTCTCTTTTTGTAGCATACACGGGCAATATGGCCCCACTCCCCGCACTCAAAGCACTGGGGCCCCTTTAATCCCGTCACTTCAAGTCTGGGTTGTCGGGGTTTCATCAGTTCTGGGGGCTTGATCTTTTTTTCTGCTCTGTAGGGGAGAGGGCGCGGCTTCTCCCCCTCCCATCACACTCCTTTGGGTTGGGCTCGGGCAAAGGTGGCGGCCATCTCCACTGCTTGTTGTACCGTTAGTCGACTATGTTGCCGCAACCACCTTTGGGTATGGAATGGCAAGGCATCGAGATATTGCTCCAGGTAGATCTTTTCCATGATCTCCTCTTTCGTACTTACACCCGGAGTTAGCCATTTGTCGGCCGCCATCTTTAACCGGATGAAGAGCGTTTTAGGGTTTTCGCCTGGTCCTCCTTTCTCCCTCCTGAACCGGACCCTATACGCTTCCGCATCCAGGCCTAGGTGGTCCAGAATGACACCCTTAATAGTCCCGTACGGGGCGTCCCCAGTGGCATTCGCCACCTGATATGCAGACTGGGCTTCCCCTACCAGAAGAGGGGCTAGGAAAAATGGCCATTTATCCAACGGCCAGCTACACGCCCTGGCCACCCTCTCAAAGTTCGTAAGGAAGGCGTCTGGGTCTTCGCTAGGAATATATTTCTGTAAGGACAGTCCTGATGGAGTGGGGTGGCTAGGACCTCGAGGGTCACGTAGAGGGGTGGATTGGGGATCGGTTATGGCTTTCTGTAGTCCTTCCAGTTGGGCTGTGATTGTGTTTTTGAACACCTCCCTGTCCGCACTGGCGGAGGCCATCTGGCGCTCGACTGCCCATTCGAGCTTTTCCTGTCCTTTGATCATGTGCTGAATTACGACGTCCATCTTCACTGTACAGATGGAAGGGTCAGTGCCCGCATTCTCCACCACTGTGAGCGGTTGGGAAGAATAACGCAGCACCCGGCGTTTGGTTAACGAAGGTTTTATTCTCAAGGGGAAAGTGGTGCGCTTGGTATCCAGTTTGCGATCCCAACCGGTCCCTAGGGGGGGTCTTGAGATAGTCTCTGTCCTTGGCCTCAGGGGATGGTTCCGCTTGCTTCTCTCTTGGGGAAGGATACACTCTTCTCCCGTGCGTGATGTTTCGCCAACTCCCAGCGGCAGCCGCCCCAACACAGGAAGAAACAAAGAACAAAGGCTGGGGTCAGTACGACGCTCACATTGACCTCTGGTCAAAGGGCCCGGGGAGGTGAAGGGGACACTCCGGTGCTCAGGTGAAATTAACTAAACCGTATCCAACTCGACCGGTGTGAGAACAAGAGAGGAAGTGCAAGTGAGGGGGGGGGGGTGAACAAAAGAAGGTAGAGATAGTCGAGGCGGCGAGAAGCCCCGGTGTTACTTCGCAGCCTTCTCCCGCCTCCCGACCCAGCCCGTGAAACGGTCACGTACCTGGGTCAGCCACGCTCCTTCCTGGGCGCGGCTCGGCGATGCGTAGGTGCGGAGTACTCCTGTCTCCGACTTATCCTCCTTCGACGGCGTCCCTCTCGTCTCCTTGCTTCTCTCGTCTTCAGCTCTCCGCTCCACTGCTCCACTCGCTCTCACTTCTCCCGCTCCGGTGTAGCCACACACCACAGCTCGGTCTTCCTCCGTCTTTATTGGGTGTGCGAGTTCCTCGTCATCAAAAGGGGCGTGGTTACCAGAAGGAGATCCCCAGTTAAAGGGGTATACGTCCGTATCGGCGTCTCCTGCTGTTGTCGTCCACTCGTTTTCCTGTGAAGCACAAAAGATACTGTCCGTGATGTCTCGTGCCTCCCACCAGTCGGCCCCTTGTATATCGTTGCAGCGGCTCTCCTCGTGACAGGCCCTCATGTATTATATCGACAGGACCAAACCCTTTAGGAAAACACAACAACTTTTCGTTGCCTTTGCCCCACACCACAAAGGTAACGCTATCTCCAAAGCAGGAATAGCCAGATGGATCGTTAAATGTATCCAAATTTGCTATCAAAAGGCTAAACGTACTTTAACGATTCCCCCACGAGCCCACTCAACACGTAAGTTAGGGGCCTCAATGGCTTTCCTAGGAAACATTCCTTTGCGTGACATATGTAGAGCAGCCACCTGGTCCACTACACATACATTTACCAAACACTATTGTGTAGATGTGCAATCAAAACAGCAGGCAGCTGTAGGACAGGCTGTTCTCAAAACTCTTTTTCAGACCGCTGCAGCTGGCACTGGTAGCCGCCGCTAATAAGAGGGCACTGCTATATATTCTATGCACAGATATGAATTCAGCAGCCCACATGCCTCGAACTGAATATGCTACTTACCAGTATGCATCTGTTCTTGGCATGTAGGGCTGCTGACATTCATATCGCCCTCCCTCCTCCCCGGCGCCTGTAGCAGCTGCAGCTCTCAGAATTACTGTAAGCATGGTCATCACTTTCTATATCTACTCCATCACTGCCACAATGGCGAAAAACAATCTGAGGATGGAGAGGATGCCCATGCGCACTGTAGTCCAGGGGAGGAGTCACCTATCCCAGGATACTTCGAAGACTCTTCCAGGACAACAACGTGCAAACATCCGGACCCAACACTAGGCGGCGATCTATGCACAGATATGAATGTCAGCAGCCCTACATGCCAAGAACAGATGCATACTGGTAAGTAGCATATTCATTACATGGTAAACTAAATAATTACTAAAAAAGGTATATAAAATCTGTCAAAAGTGGTTAAATTGATAAGAAAATGTGATTGAGGAAGCTGCATATTTTAATAATGCTGCATGCTGAAATATATTTTGCCACTCTTATATTAATATAAAAATGCCAATTAAAAGGCTGTTATTAAAAAAGGGAAGTAACTGAACAAAAAAATCAAGCAAATAAGAGTGACTGCGAAGGCAATCAATGGTAAGCAATGGGTTGGGCTAAAGCCCACTATATGTTTTCGTGTTTTTGGTACAGTACACAATAGCTTTTGCTGTCTGGTAGGCGAGACCTAAAGGGCTCCCATATGTTTCCACCCAGCTATGGTTTAATAGCTTTACTAGACATTTACCAAAAATACTTTGCCCATTGCTGTTGCTTGAGGTTGAACACTGGGCTACTAAAAATAAGTTGATCCCTTTTTAGTAAACAGGGTTTCAGCAAAACTGTGAATTGAGGACAATCTAATTAGTCTGTCAGTGCTATACATCACATTATGAACACGAAGGGTTCTCTTTTGCGTGCATCATTTATTGACTTTAAAACTACATTTGAATGTGTGGAGAGAGTGGGGATTTCACTCCATCCTTGGTGTGAGTGATTGTAGTTCTGAACACAAACACTTGGTTCTAAATAAAGTTGGAACCCTCCTTGATTACTTCTGAGAAACAGTGTACAAATATGGACTTAAAGCAGGAGTGTGTGCTAGAAACTCTGCTTTTAAATTTTACATGACTGTAAATAAGTACCTCTCTAAGTCCAATGTATTGCCCCCAAATTTAGACCCGACGTTTGCCTGAGTTATGATGTGTGTCAACAGTATTGGCTTTTTTTTTGCTATAAATAAAACTAGGATTGGCTTACAGGTGAAACTATTTTTGTGCTACTAATAAATTAAAAGTTACCGTTGATAATATCAAAACTATGATCTTTGGCCATAAGATAGTAAAATCTGGGAAATTATTCTTAAGCACTGAACCATCACAAAGGTTACTGTCCATAACTACCTGGGGGTAACTTTTGAAGAGAGAGGAGGACACCAGCCTCTCTACTCTTAAATCGTGCTATTTTTGCTATTGGTAAATAATATTGGTAAAGAATATTTTGGGTACATCCATGAAACCATTATTTTGATTTATATCTGGTGAACTGATGCCTGCCTTAAATTTTGGCCTGGTGCCTTCCTCTGGAAATTCTCCAGCTGGGTCAATATTACATAAGGCTGCTTTTCAATATGTCTGACTCGACCTCCTGATCTCAAAGTCACTTAGAATTGAAATTGAAAAGGACAGGCCCACAAAGCAAATTTTTCTAAGCTTGCCTCAAGTTTGAAGTTGCCCTGCCAGAACGTTGAAGTTACTAATTTGCTATGAATTAGTTAATTATTGTGTTTACAAGCTGTAATTCTAGACCATGTAATCCCTGACTCAAATTTTTAAATTCTGTTTTGTCTGATGTGCAGAATGAAAATTAGTGAGAGTCAAGTATGCGGTATATCCTATTTAAAAAGCTGTTGGCCACTAAGGGGAAACATGTCTTTCACAAACTTGACAGACAGGATCAGAAGGACCCAGCATGTATTGATGATTGTTGACTTCTATTCTAAGATTTCATATCAACTATATCTTCTGTTTGCCATACACTTTCATCTAAAGTATAGGTTTGCAAATTACATTTTCCGCTTGTTCTCCTTGCAAGATTTTAAGGCAGGCTGGAAAAACAATGTGGTATTTTATGGTGCAGTTTGTGTCAATATAAGCTAAAATCTCTTGCACATCTCATTTGTCTTCATCCCATACTGACCATTTAGAGGCAATCCTATTTGAAGCCTTTCTTCATCCATAAAGGATTTAGAGAATGTAACATAGTAGTTACTGCATCTGTGAAAGGAGATGACTCACAGTTGGTTGGGCGCTTTGTGTGGTACATGAATCAGGTTTTGAAACTGTTTACTCGTTAGTAAAAGTCTGTCTTATATTTTATTGTACATAGGTTAAGTGAAAGGTCCAAGCTCATGTTGATTAATCAATTTGTTTTTAGTTTAAAAAACACGGTTTAAAATTTGTATGCAGTAAGTGAATGTTTATTGTCTTATATCGCAGTTCAGTTTTGATTACTTAGGGTCATATGTAGGAAGCCAAATTGCGATCGCAAATGCTGAAATTCGCAGTATTTCAGCGTTTGCGATCGCATTTTGGGCAGTGTGCTATGTAGCACACAAAAACCCACACGCAAAATAAGGAATTGCAAAATTTGCGATTCCTTATTTTGCGAATGCATTTAAGGAATCCCAAATTGCGATTCCTTAAATGCAATGTAGGAAGCACCCAAGTTGTGCGATTTTGGCTTAAGGAATCGCAAATTACCACCAACTTTAGGTTGGTGGTAATTTGCGATTTCTTTGAAAAATGCACTTTTTTGCATTTTTCAAAGTGCCATGTGGTGCACATACATGCCCTTAGCGCATGTATGTGCGTCACATGTGCACACATCTTTATTTCAGGGGTGCAAAAGGGTGTCCTATTGACACCCTTGCAACCTTGAAATTGCATTCTCAATTTGCGATTCTCTAATTGAGAATCGCAAATTGAGAATGTCTTTCTATTCATTCCTATGGGCCTTCTAGCCCATAGGAATGAATGGCAAGGTATTCCTTATTTGCGAATCTCAATTTGCGATTCGCAAATAAGGAATAGGTGGGATTCGCAAAATATTTTGCTAATCCTACCTACATTGCATTTTGCGATTCTCTAATTGCGATTCCCTGAAAATCGCAATTTGAGAATCGCAAAACACGTTTTACCTACATATGGCCCTTAGTCTTTGCTCACATGACTCATGAATGTTTTTAGTTTCTGTATTTTTAGTCCACTGCTGTTTGAATACGTCTGTCTGTATTTTGTCCTGTCTTCTCTGAAGTGGGGTAATAATTGGGCAAAACTAACGTCACTGACTTAGGCGTTAATATATGGAGTTGCTACATAATTTAGTGAGTGATGACTTAGCCAACTTCATGACCGAAGTAGTTTTGCCTGGCACTGGGGAAAGATAATTACAGATCCAGTGTTCAGCCTGCAGCAATTTCTAACATGAGGAATCTGTGGGAAGATCAGGTAGCCATCAGAAAGAATTTTACAAATCTTACAGAAGGTAACATATTATTTTCTTTCCCTTATGTTTTATCATAAATGTAGTTCTTTAATTACAATGTCAGTTTGTATCTACAGTCTACGTTAATGTCTAGTAAAACAGGAGAAGTTGTTTCTTCTGGGTACTTCCACAAATCATTAGCCTGTAAACATCTGACATTCTGGGAGCATAACCATAGCATTATTAAATCAATCAGAAAATAAACAGTAAAGGTTTTTGCCCACCTGTTTTGTCAAGTGCCAACTCTTCTGTATAATGTTGTGTGCAGTACATGCACCGTTCATCTTTGCACATTACTTGTCCCAAAATACATCGCATTGCATTTGGCTTCCCACTGAAATAATCATGGACTATTTTGATTCTTCATATTTGTTTAGGTCCACATGCTTGTCCTCTAATTTCTAACTTTGGTCTGCTCTGCTGTTTTGTTCTCACTCTTGTAATGCTGTCATAACAGACTGATGTTCTTTGAGCTCCTATCATTTTTTTCTGTTCCATCAGAGATATTTGGGTTACTGCCTCTTATGCCTGTGTTTTAAAAAGCTAGCGTTAATCCTTATAATCCACTGTTCTTTAAATACCTGGATTTCCAATACCAACAACCACTCCTCATCCTCTAATTGTTTTAAGCTAGCTATGAGATATATAAGATGTTGTGGGAGTTCCTTCTTTTTCAGTTTTTCACAATAGGCTCAACCTAGAGAAGGAATTCTTAGTATATTGGTTGAATGTGAATTGCTAACTTTGAGGCATCTCTTAAGAACACCATCATACTTCCGGCAAGGTGTTTATTTCTTTTTTCGTAACATTTGATTGTTATCGTATATTAACTATCCAGGTTGGGATAAGATTGTTGCCTTTCTCATTAATACTCTATAGCCCCATTCCTATATCAACACAACTTGAGAGAGCCAGTGTTGGATCTCCGTTAAGCCAGTATCTGTTGGGCTTTCCCGGTCTGTCCCATTCTGATTCCAGTGTGAGTTTACATTATTTTATATTGTAGCTCATTCTACTTTCCCCTCCATTCAGCTGACATCCTTTCAAATTCAGCATGAGCACAAGATGACAAGAAACGTACTTTTTGTCTAACCTCTGCCCTTTACCCTTATTTGACTCCTGTATGCCACGTTCACTTTGGCCAGTGGACGTTCATGCATGGTTTCTCTTAGGTCTTCACAACTGTGAGCTGTATTTCCCTAGAGATTGTGTCCTCTCTCTAGAGAGCTGTATTTTGTCCTATGTAAGAGCTTCTTAAGACTCATCTCACTGAATTACTAAGTATCAGTTCTGTGGGGAAACATCACACTTTGTAATATTGTTGTCATGAGGCGAGACCGGGGCAGTGCTCTGGTCACTTAACTGAACACTGCTAATTCCAGTTAAGTCTGTACCCCAAATCAATACAGCCTCAACCACTCCACCTCCATCTAGTTGATCTATTTTCGACATGCTGTGTTTTGATAACAGAAGTGAAGGAAATGGCGATCTTTGTCTGGTGCAATATGCGCCTCAGACATCAGTTGCAGTAGTATTTCTTTTTTTGTATTTGCAAGGTGTGATTGGAGATCCAAGACGTATTTGTTTTTGTCCTCAGGCGGTACATCCTTACGGAGATATTGGCAATAGTAAATAAGAGTCCATACTTGACTAATATTGACTATAAATGATGAACCGATTTTCTGAATGTTAAAATAGCATGCATGCAAGACAAGACATGAAAACTTGGGGAAAAATGGGACTATGGCTATGAATTTATGATTACTGTATTGGGATACAGTAAGATTACAAGCCCAAAGAGCAACGTATTGCCATTCTATTTAAAGTAATTTGCCCTCTTCTGGTGTTTGAGTTTATAAAACAGTTGGAGACTAGTAGAAGCAGAGGTTCTCAGCTACACTGCTGTTCTCTAAGCACCGTCGGGACCACCACTTTGTATGAAATCTTATAGTTCACAGTTAGCCAAAGCAAATCAAAGCAGAGCATCTCAACTTGGTCATGGACAAGATCAGAACTGGCACTTAAACAATATACTTATGTGTGTAGCAAAGATATCCTAGTGACAGGCTAACTGAATTATAGTTCAAAATGTCTTATTACCGGAGTTCTTCCCAACAAAATATTAAAATGTGTCTTTTTCAAAATAGACTACCTCCACAGTGTTCCTGTTTCTCAGATGGGCAACTACCAGGAATACCTTAAGATGATGCCCTCTCCTTTGCGAGAGATTGATCCAGACCAACCAAAGCGACTCAACACCTTTGGCAATCCTTTTAAGCAAGATAAAAAGGTAAGATAAACCACTATGCTAGATATATGAAGCATACTATCCAAACAAGAATCAAATCCCCCAAAAAGGGCCATTATGTGGATAACATCACAATAGGAGTAATCGGTTGCCAATCCTGCTCTCACAGGTTATTGCAACCCTCCTGACAATTGCCCTTAGTGGTAAGTCCTCTGTTTCTCTCTTGTCCTCCACTTAGCCTGCAACCTTGCTCCCTAAATACAGCAAGGGTCCCCAACCAGGTTTATAGGTCCTCCTGTTCACATATGTGAATATATGTTAATGGAAGACCAGGTTTTGGGGAGACAGCCCAAAAGAATTGTATATTTTTTTCATATTTTGATAAGAAAATAATTGAGTTTGGGATAACAGAAGACAAATGTATTTGTGGCTTGTTTTTGGGTGTTACTGGTTCATCTGTAAAGTGTGATCACATTAGATCGGCAATGTATATGAATTTGCGTAAACGCGAAATAACTGAGAATTTAGTGTAAGGATTTTGTTTGAAGTGATTGGTTATTGACTGTTCATTATTGTTATTTAAAGGGAATGATGATCGATGAAGCAGATGAATTTGTAGCTGGACCTCAAAACAAAAATAAAAGACTTGGTGAACCAAATTCTCCTGCATCTGTCAAAAGAAGACGCAGCTTATCGCCACTTCTTCGAATACCACAGACACCTCCTGTAATAAACAATATTGGAGCTGCTTTTGGAGCACCTTCTCCTTGTACTGTCATCAAGCCAGTTCCACTGTGCAGAGGTATATTAGTTACAAATTGTGTATGACCATGTCAGCACGAGTGCCAGATAATGAACTAGGCCTACGGGCAGCCTACCTCAAACTCTTGACCATCGCCTGCAAAATCAAGCATGACAAACAAGCTATGCAACCTTTTAAACCCAGGTGAAAAAAAAGCAAAAAATTGCACAATGGCTCTAAATGATCACCCTCATTTGTTACATTTATTATTAGGTATTTCAAAAGGTATTTATCTTAGTTATGGTATGTGTTTTTATTCACGTTGGATGAATTGAAATGTATAGTGGAAACCTTGACACTACAGGTATTTTTAAATCCATATCTACATTTGTATACTCAGGATGCAAATAGAATTGGGATTGATCTATATTGTCACAAAGTCTTGAAAAACATTTCAATATTAATTAGGAGTTTTCTGTGTAAGGAGAGAAACTTCTGTGGCACTTGTAATAAATGTATGGTTAGTGGGTGGATTGAAAATGCCCCTATATATTGCTAATTTATGGTTTGATGGACTAAGAGCTATACTAACTCGAGAGCAGGCAAAATTAAAATGCCAGTGGTTATCCCTATAGGACATTTGTCTTCGTATGGGAAAACCTATTGTCTTGTGTGTTTCACTGTTTGTGCTGACTAGCAATTCTCCCAAAAAGGCATGGCATGGCCTCACACACCACTGTGGCGGTCATGCTTCATCAATGGCCAGTCACGTTTGCCAGAGAATGTACTACAGGTGAGTTGGCTCCTTGAGTGTACCAGGGAGTGCTTGTTTGCAGTAGTGTAATGTGGGATTCAATATGTGAGTGTATACAAATCTACTGCATCTTCCCAGTTATTCCCTCTGTTAAAAGAATCTTCGTGATGCCCCTCGCCACTAATTGCGAGCTCCCTCTTAATTGTAAGTTGCAGAAACCATTTTGTGAGTTAGCAAGGCATTCCTGACTTGCAAAAGGGGTCTAGTAACTAGTAAAAACCTTAATGTGGTCGCAAACCTGTGATTTTGTAAATTGCAGGGTTTGCGGCAACAAAAAGGTCCCTTGATATCTGCTGGTCTGTGCCTTAGCATCAGTAACAAGAGAATACATCCGTGAACTGCCTTCAATTAAAATGGATGGGTTTTATAAAATGGCAGTATGATGTGTTATGCTGATATACAGATATTGCTGGTAAATGTTGGCTGTCATATATGCCTAACCTGCCAGTGCCCCTGTCTAGTTTAACATCATAGGATCAACTTTGCCATCAGTTTGCTTTGTTTACACACGATTTAAGAGCCAAGCACATTCCAAATAAGATAACATTTATTTTAAGGAAAAACTGAATACTTCAACAGTTTGAAAACTTGTTTGGCATGCTAAAGACTAAGGCAATGGCTGGATATATTATGTATGTAACATTTACATTCAGAAATGGTTGGTGTGCAGCATTCATGAAAGTTTAGTGTAATGGAAATTGTATGCAATGCATAATATTTATTAAATTATTACAAAATTGTGTAAATGTTTACAAATGTTATCTGTTGATGTAGAAAGCTGGAAATGAATGGTTTCCACACACATTTTATTGCTGCTATTGTACATTGATTTTAAGAAAAAATATTTTATTTTTAAAGAACATTCTAGTAAGGTTTTAGTCACATTTTAACAGCTGTATTTTATCAGTGTTTTAAAAATAAAAACAAAAATCATATTTTAGTATGTTGATTTTTTGGGACTTTAAGACTATCGAGAATTGTCAAATAACAGTCTTTTGGGCTGTACTATTGTTTAAAAAAACATCTTCATGCTCGGCCTCCTTTTACCTTTCTGCTTCTTTCTTCCAAGCTGTTCTTACTTTTCTTTTTCAAACGTCCTCACTTAGTATGGGTTCCTCAGAGCTACACCTTCTGTAAGTTTCCTTTCAAGGGAATGATCTTAGACCTCATTGGGCCTGTGTGTTGTAAGAGCACTTCTTTACAGCAAGGGGCAGCTGCAATGTGCTTATCGGCAGTGCCATCCTTTCCTTCTCTTATGAATTTTTTTTGGATTACTTTAGCATCTGAGATGCGCTCTTCAAACAATTAAAGATACAAAAAATGGGGGGGAGATTCAATGAGGTGCGCAGAGGCTGGAATCTATACAAACTTTCTTTGAGATGCATTTGCCTCTGACACCATTGATCACAAATATGTTTTTTCTCAGCTGGCCTATTTAATGGCTGCGAGTTATAAATCAATTATTACAATTTCTTCATTTTTTTGAAACCGAAAGAACACTACTTCATTTCACAATGCACGTGTCCTAGACATAAAACAGTGACAAGTATTTACATTTGTACTGTGACTTCATGACATATCATATAACGTAGAAAAAGTGCTTCGAACAGACAAAAAGTAAATTTTTCGTAACAATGATAAGGTGTCCACTTTGGTGTATCTTTGGGAACTTAAACCTGTTGGCTCCTCAAGTTCTAGTTGTTACTGTGGTCCTGGGCAGAGTCAGATGATGGCGTAATAGTTTGGGGAGCAATAGACTGATTTGCTATTTAAGCTCTCTTGGGGACTCTGGTGTCTGGATTGTTATATCCAAAGCGTATCTAGATCTCTGCTGTCCTGCCGACGCGTTTCGACCTGTATCGTATTGGACCTGTATTAAGTTCACAAGGTCGTCTTCAGGGCTGTAATATGGTTCGAGTGGGACATCTAATCCTGTGAGAAACGAGATATGCCTGTTTTAGTTTGTGTACTAAAAATGTGTTGTTGTGAAAACAAGACTGTTGTAGAAACTTACGTACACTCCGGTGAAGGATGCTGTTTCGTCTTCGCCTATAATGCATAAGTAAATATAGTGGGAATTTTTATATTAAAAATTTTGCACTCGCTACTTTTGGTTTGCCTCATGATGATCATTTGCATAATGGTACATACCCTATCTTCCGATAATTTGAGTAAGGGACCAGCGTGCGTGGTTGATCGTGTCTACCTTGCTGTGGCTGATAGCTCTGTAAGAGGCAGATTGTTGGGGGGAGAATAGTTTTATTATATTGGCAAGTCTTGGTGGGGTGGTTAGTTTTTTAAGATGAATACTAGCTTTATCTGTCCGTTATTGTGCTCATAGCGTATTGATTACTCCAGTGTGGGGGCGTGCCCGTGCTTTCTTTGAATTCAAAAGTTCTTGACGAACAAGCCCGTGCCTTGTAAACTTCTGTGGTTACGGGTACTCGTTCACCTTGTTTATACGTGCCACGAATGTGTGATGTTAGGGCTTTAACTGCCGATTTGGTCTCCCAGGTGTATTACGGACTGCCGGCGTGGTGTTGTGGCATCTCCCGTAACTTGACGAGTTTTGTAATCTTAACCGGTGCTGGATAGTAACGTGTGCCCCTTCACCACACCGCGTGCTTGTTAAAAGGCCTTTCGTATTGTCTCGTTTCATACCTTTTTTGTGGTGGCGGGGCGACTCACTGTGGGTTCGTTGTTTTCTTCCTCCTCGTCTTCGATGTTAGCTTCCTTCACATCTCCGGCATTGTGAAGTGTTTCCGTTCAGTGATGCGCGTTTATTGGCTCTTGTAGAGCTTCCGTCGTGGTTACGCGTGACGTTTTTGTGGTAACGGGGATTGCTTTTGGATCTCATTGTTTGAATCGTGAAACTTTAACGCGGCGTGTCCGTGAGTGTTGTTGTCGCTGTTGAGCATATTCAGTTTTTTTAATGTTTATGTGGGAGAGGCGAAAGTTTAACATGTGCTTACTTCAAAATAGATTGATTTCGTTCCTCCAGAGACCAGCTTGATTGATTTCGATAACGTGTGCTTCCTTCCAAGTAGATTGATTCCGTTACTCCAGAGACCAGCCTGATAGATTTCAAACCGGTTACCTGATGTTGAGTGGAGATTTTTTGTGATTGCATATATTACGGGTTTGTTGCTTTTACTGATGGTTGGATTGCTGATGTTAGTGGACGTGTCTTCTTCTTCTTGTGTGCGGGCTTCTTTGCTTACGGAGGGGGTAACATTTGGAACCCTTATTGTGTAATATGTGATACTTCCGTCATTTCGTTCAGCCCGTATTCGATGGTTCCCAGGAACATGATGGTTTTGGCTTCAGTTTTAGATAGAATTGCGTCGACGTTTTTGCCTTTAATCTGGCGCAAAACTGTCCACTTTATGTCATTTGGACCATGGTTTTTCTCAATGCAGTGTGATACCATCGGGGCATTGGGTGTTTTGCATTTGATCCTTGAGCGATGTTGGGAAATTCGATTTTTTACAGATTGGGGGGTTTTCCCGATGTATGCCAGTGGGCAAGGGCAGAGAACACAGTATACAACGTTGTGTGTGTTGCAGTTGGTAAAGTTTTCATGAATTATATATTTCTGCCCATACTCAAACTTGGTACCCTCTATAGTGCTGTCACAAGATACACATGTACCACATTTTCTATGTCCTTTGATTGGAGGTAGTGAAAGCATGGACCTCAAGGATATTGCTGGTTGTTTGAAGGTCGTATTGGCTCGCACCAGTTTTTCTCGTATGCTTGTGTTTTTCTTGAGGGCAAATATTGGTATCTGTGTAAAAGCTGGTATGCTTTTTATTGTATCCCAATTTTTTCAAATGATTTTTTGCATCTCAGTTGTTCGGCCTGAAAATGTCGTGACGCATACAAGGTTTTTGCTTTTTTTCTCTGATCTTGGAGTAAGGAGAGAGTCTCTCGGGGTGTACCAAGCCCGTTTTAATGCCTTTTTGAGGAGTTTCTTGGGATAATTCCTCTTTAGCAATTTCTCCATAAGTGTGAACGCATTGCTGAAGTAGTCATCCTTTTTTGAAACTCCTCAAAAAGGCATTAAAACGGGCTTGGTACACCCCGAGAGACTCTCTCCTTACTCCAAGATCAGAGAAAAAAAGCAAAAACCTTGTATGCGTCACGACATTTTCAGGCCGAACAACTGAGATGCAAAAAATCATTCGAAAAAATTGGGATACAATAAAAAGCATACCAGCTTTTACACAGATACCAATATTCGCCCTCAAGAAAAACACAAGCATACGAGAAAAACTGGTGCGAGCCAATACGACCTTCAAACAACCAGCAATATCCTTGAGGTCCATGCTTTCACTACCTCCAATCAAAGGACATAGACAATGTGGTACATGTGTATCTTGTGACAGCACTATAGAGGGTACCAAGTTTGAGTATGGGCAGAATTATATAATTCATGAAAACTTTACCAACTGCAACACACACAACGTTGTATACTGTGTTCTCTGCCCTTGCCCACTGGCATACATCGGGAAAACCACCCAATCTGTAAAAAATCGCATTTCCCAACATCGCTCAAGGATCAAATGCAAAACACCCAATGCCCCGATGGTATCACACTGCATTGAGAAAAAACATGGTCCAAATGACATAAAGTGGACAGTTTTGCGCCAGATTAAAGGCAAAAACGTCGACGCAATTCTATCTAAAACTGAAGCCAAAACCATCATGTTCCTGGGAACCATCGAAAACGGGCTGAACGAAATGACGGAAGTATCACATATTACACAATAAGGGTTCCAAATGTTACCCCCTCCGTAAGCAAAGAAGCCCGAACACAAGAAGAAGACACGTCCACTAACATCAGCAATCCAACCATCAGTAAAAGCAACAAACCCGTAATATATGCGAATCACAAAAAATCTCCACTCAACATCAGGTAACCGATTTGAAATCTATCAGGCTGGTCTCTGGAGTAACGGAATCAATCTACTTGGAAGGAAGCACACGTTATCGAAATCAATCAAGCTGGTCTCTGGAGGAACGAAATCAATCTATTTTGAAGTAAGCACACGTTAAACTTTCGCCTCTCCCACATAAACATAAAAAAAACAGAATATGCTCAACAGCGACAACAACACTCACGGACACGCCGCGTTAAAGTTTCACGATTCAAACAATGAGATCCAAAAGCAATCCCCGTTACCACAACAACGTCACGCGTAACCACGACGGAAGCTCTACAAGAGCCAATAAACGCGCATCACTGAACGGAAACACTTCACAATGCCGGAGACGTGAAGGAAGCTAACATCGAAGACGAGGAAGAAGAAAACAACGAACCCACAGTGAGTCGCCCCGCCACCACAAAAAAGGTATGAAACGAGACAATACGAAAGGCCTTTTAACAAGCACGCGGTGTGGTGAAGGGGCACACGTTACTATCCAGCACCGGTTAAGATTACAAAACTCGTCAAGTTACGGGAGATGCCACAACACCACGCCGGCAGTCCGTAATACACCTGGGAGACCAAATCGGCAGTTAAAGCGGTAACATCACACATTCGTGGCACGTATAAACAAGGTGAACGAGTACCAGTAACCACAGAAGTTTACAAGGCACGGGCTTGTTCGTCAAGAACTTTTGAATTCAAAGAAAGCACGGGCACGCCCCCACACTGGAGTAATCAATACGCTATGAGCACAATAACGGACAGATAAAGCTAGTATTCATCTTAAAAAACTAACCACCCCAACAAGACTTGCCAATATAATAAAACTATTCTCCCCCCAACCATCTGCCTCTTACAGAGCTATCAGCCACAGCAAGGAAGACACGATCAACCACGCACGCTGGTCCCTTACTCAAATTATCGGAAGATAGGGTATGTACCATTATGCAAATGATCATCACGAGGCAAACCAAAACTAGCGAGTGCAAAATTTTTAATATAAAAATTCCCACTATATTTACTTATGCATTATAGGCGAAGACGAAACAGCATCCTTCACCGGAGTGTACGTAAGTTTCTACCACAGTCTTGTTTTCATAACAACACATTTTTAGTACACAAACTAAAACAGGCATATCTCGTTTCTCACAAGATTAGATGTCCCACTCGAACCATATTACAGCCCTGAAGACGACCTTGTGAACTTAATACAGGTCCAATACGATACAGGTCGAAACGCGTCGGCAGGACAGCAGAGATCTAGATACGCTTTGGACACCAGAGTCCCCAAGAGAGCTTAAATAGCAAATCAGTCTATTGCTCCCCAAACTATTACGCCATCATCTGACTCTGCCCAGGACCACAGTAACAACTAGAACTTGAGGAGCCAACAGGTTTAAGTTCCCAAAGATACACCAAAGTGGACACCTTATCATTGTTACGAAAAATTTACTTTTTGTCTGTTCGAAGCACTTTTTCTACGTTATATGATATGTCATGAAGTCACTGTACAAATGTAAATACTTGTCACTGTTTTATGTCTAGGACACGTGCATTGTGAAATGAAGTAGTGTTCTTTCTGTTTCAAAAAAATGAAGAAATTGTAATCATTGATTTATAACTCGCAGCCATTAAATAGGCCAGCTGAGAAAAAACATATTTGTGATCAATGGTGTCAGAGGCAAATGCATGTCAAAGAAACTTCAAACAATTAAAGCACTTTTCAGGCGCAAATCATGACTGTTTCGTTTCTGTTTTATTATGCCTGCCATATCATCTTGCTTAAACATGGTGCAAGTTGTGTCATGGTATGTTATACTACGTAGACCTTGTATAGAGCATTGAATATGGCTTTCTAAACAAGAAGACTTAAGATTGCAGGGAAACCACAATTTTTGCTTGTAGCATAAAGGACAGGTATGGTTTTAAGATACTAGGTTTCTGAGCCATAACGTGTGACAAACAAATTAGTGTACTTTGATGAGCAAGTAAGATGAAATTGGAAGCCATTGAAGAGAGACTAATAGTCAGAATGTGTGATAAAATTTGCAAAGCCCTACAAAGTAGGGTGGTTGCTGCATTTTGTATGTCACACTCAAATCCATCAACAGCAGTTACTACTGAAATGTGACCAAAGGGAGTCTAGCTGCTTGGGAAGATCTTGCATAGATTCTCGAGTTGAAAGAAATGAGATGATAAAACATATTTGAACTTGAGTGCTAGAGAATAGAGTCTGTCTTGAATAACAGTATTTGTGGGTTCTGAGCAAGGACAGAGTAGGTAGCCATCTTCTGGAGCCACGAGCATGCTTCTAATCTTGCAAGCATACTTAAAAAAAATATATTGATTGGAATGAGGCATACCAAAGGCACAATGTACATTTAGTACACACTGACCTCTTGATCACACTTCTCTTGACATGCAATGCCCACATTTCGATTGCTCCTGCAAAGAGGAACATTTGAAGTAACAGAGCTCTCAGGGACCCAACTGGATCAAAGCTGAAATCTTGAGTGAGTGGTGGTAGAAACTACATCTGTTAGTGAAAGTAAACTAAGATCTAAATCGAGTAAGATTGGGTCTCTAAACCCAAAGTGCTAGTAGAAGCTGATGAAGATGTGTTCAACTGTGTTGAAAGCCAATGAAACGCCCAGTGTGAGCTTGGAATAGGTAAAGACACTATCATATAACCATTGGTATTTAGTGAGACTTCAGCATTGCATTGGTGGGCGTATGTCCATGTGAAAGAAGCCTAGATATCTAGAAGATGCAAATACTGTCAAGGCATTCTAACAAGACCACTCACAAACCTTCAACATTTAAGTGTTTGGAGGCATCAGACAAAACAGAGCAAACATTAGACTTGGCTTCTTTAAAAGAGGTGCTAGAAGTGCTTGCTTCAAAGAAGATGCAATTGTATAATTAGTCAAATACTGTTTTATGATGTGGAGTTGATAAACAGTCACTTAGTCACTTTAATAGCAATGTTTCTCCGTAACCAGACAGGTTTTATGCCAGGGTACCATATTTTAATTTGGGAAGGACAATACAGAGAGAAGGTAATTGGTAGCTTTGCAATGCTTGCAGATTTTAGAGACCTTTACCTTCAACAAATTGTAGATATCTTCCAAAGCTCAGATTATGGGTACATTGTTGCATTCTGGGTAGACCAATTGCAAGGTTTTCCAATATGGAAGGTTTATTCCTGTTTGTTCGGGGTGGAAGTGATATGATCAGAATGATTGTGTTTCTAACCTGATATAAGACAGATGTAAATGTCCTGGAACAAGAATTAATCTGTTTCATAATGTGAGATTCATAAGTGCCACAATTTACAGGCTGACCTTGGGACACGTTTGGTAAAAATTATTTTGGCGTTTGGCTTTGAGGAGGAACTTTATCAAAGGTAGTAATGACGCAGGAAATCCAAATCTGAAACGGTCCAGCTAGTTCTAAATGAAGCGTCAAAACGTATCCCTATCGATTCTTGCCTATCCTAGAGTTTGAGTCAGGATGGTTTTCTTGTGGTTGCTCTGAGTAATCAGAGGAATGGTAAAATTCAAATAGGATTGCTAATGTGCCAGACCAAATAGAAATTAAGGAAACCTGAACACTAAGCTTTTTTTCTGAAGGATACTTCTAACCGCAGATTCCTCATCTGAGAATACTCCCAGGTGCTGACCTCAATCCAAAGATTCATTTCAGCAATGCTTCCTATGTGCCGGTTTGTGTTGTCATATGGCTCTCCGATAATGTCATACCTCCATGGAAGTGACAAAATGGAGCCACATATAAGCACCACATCTGTGTGCTGACATCAGCTCCTATCTTTTCTCGCCCTTTGACACAGGTCCCTATTTTGTCAGACACTTTGCCAGGGAAGATGTTTCCTCCTAAAACAACGAGATTCAAGCCCTACCGCGACCGCATCATAGCGATGTTGGTCGCAGACAGACACAACTTGTTGCTTTGGTGCTTGGGCTACGGTCACGCCTCGAAGTTGTGTAATACATGCACCCTCAAGCACTAAAAAACAGTCTGAGAGTGGAATGTGAGGCTTGTAGGATGCTGGACTGCTTTGCCCCCACTTTTTGCCCCCATTTGAACTGCCAGATGCTGGTTTTTTGACTCTTGACAGTGCACTGAAGCCTGCAAACCAGGCTCCAGTGCCAGTGTTCTTTCCCTTAAAAACGAAATGTCTAATTGTAACCCAGTTGGCAAGGACTTTACTATCCTTGTACGTCCCTTGTAAATGGTACCCCTATTACCTAGGGCCTGGGTACTAAAGAGGATCTCTAAGGGCTGCAGCATGTCTTATGCCACCCCAAGGGACCCATACAAAAATCACAGGCAGACTGCCACTGCAGAATGCATGAAAGGGCTCAAGCCCTTCTGAAAATACAACATTGCTCACTGCCTGTGTGCAATGTCCATACACTTCATGTACTATATGTAAGTCACCCCTACAGCAGGCCTTAAGAGCCCTAAGGCAGGGTGCATTATATTACATGTGAGGACATATCTGCATGAGCAGATATGCCTCTGTGATGTCTAGTTCTATTAATAGATACTGCAAGTAAACAGGGATGCCATCTTAAGTGTATGTTCTAGGCACTGGCCATCACGAGTTACACAGCTACATAATGGCTTCACTGAAAACAATGCTATTTGGTATCAAACACCTCGTCTTAATAAAATCAAACAGATGCCAGTGTTGGATTAATGATGACAAGCCCACTTAGGGCGCCTAAGAGACACACCCTAAAAAACCTTCCAGTCCTCTGGTGTGCTGGCTGACTGGTATCGACCAGCCTGCCCTTTCAGATGAGTTTCTGACCCCCTGGAGGTGAGAGCCTGTGCTCTCAGATGACAGGAACAATGTCTGCCCTGGAGAAAGGTGTTCACACCTCTTCCAGCAGTATGGCTAGTGATGGAGCATATTAAGTCCAGGGCCTTCAAAGTCCTTGCTGCTTTTTTTATGCAACCCCTGCTTCCCCCACAACTCGGAAATGCCAACCCCTGCCCTGGGTCCCATTTAGCACCAGAGTAGGTGGAAAAAGTAGCTAGTCAGAAGGCGTGCTCACTTGCTGAGCACACCCATAAGGTGGTCAGCCTGAAGTGGACTGTTCATGAAGGGTTTCACCATCTTGTTTTAGGCAAAACTAGGAACTGTGGGACAAGGTTATGCCCACTCCCCAAAGGAAGTGGTCATATAGGGGTTGTAGTGACCCCAAGGATAAGTAGCCCATTGGCTACTCCCCTTAACACCCCTAAATTGAGTATTTAGGTGGTCCCCTGACACCAGGAAAGCAGATAAAGTCAAGAGATTGGCGCCAAACCCTGCCAGGCAGCTTGTACTTTGCCAGTCGCCAAGGCCGACTTTACAAAGAGCTGGACACCCTTCCCAAACGCTGGGAGGACCGTCCAGCACCTCAACAACTGGGAAGGATTTCCCTTGAAGTGAAGGAGCCACTTCCCTGCAGACTGCAGGCACTGATAGCAACATCTGGTTCACCGACCTGCTGACTGCTGTGCACACTGACGCAGTAGCCTCCCATGAGGAAGTCACCGTGCTCCAGGAGGTCAGATCTGTCTCCCTACCATGTTTGGGGATGCCAGGACCCCCACTAGCCACCGAGCACTGTTATATGGAAATTGGGTTCATTGTTAGCATTGCTAAGTTAGCATGAGCCGCCATGATGCTGCTTTTGCGCATGTTACTACATTACTTTATTTTACAAGACTCGGTTTATGAGTTTCACATGAGAACTGTCTGCTTTTCATGTTCTCTGCTAATTCCTGGAGTTTAGTCCGAGCACGATTTGCAAGGTCGATAAATAATGCCCCTTGTTATTCTGTTCTGGTCAGTCCCTAGCACCTAGACAAAACATGCTTAACACAGCTGCACTGCTGGAAACTCGTGCTTTGATATTACAGGGATGCATGTTGCTCAAACACACACTTGGAGAGAGACCTTTCCATGGAAAAGAGCTATGCTGTTCCTCTGATGTAAACCTTCCATCTAGGCTCTAAGGTATGGGGTCTGCTGACAAAGCCCAGAGTACTTCTTTTATATAATAAAACTTCTTCTAGTCAAGGGGAGGGTGGTTTGGCCTTAGAGTCATTTTTCCACTGTCTGTATATGATGACATCCCCCTTTATATTCTATGGAATTGTAACAATGCTAATTCTTCTGAGTTTATGCATTTTGCTGCTGGTAGTGGCTCGTATACTGCATTATAGAGCACAATAGTTAAAATAAACATTTTGCCAATTCTTATTGTGGACAAGTACAAGTGAGTGAGCGAAAGGGTAAGTCTTGCTACTGCGATTCCTGAGAGAGTCGAAAGTGTTGTGTTCTGGGTTGTCTAATCATTTGTAGCTTTGTGATAATGTAGGAGAACGAATGAGACACTATAGCTAGTCGGGTTTGGCATTTTGGGTACTAAGGTGGTAGGAAGGTACAACCCCTACAAGCCGAGGTCCTGTTTTCCTGCGCATAGTTCTGTGTATGTGCAGAATCCTAGTCAACAGCACCAATACCCGAGGTACCAGGCCCCTTGCAAGAGCCAAGGCTTGTTTAGTGTCCAACCTGGACACCAACACTGCCAAGACCGACCTACCAACGTGGGACTTCAGGATCCAAGAGGGCTTCCTCAAGAGTGACCCTTCGGCCCTCTTTGCTCCCCCTCACCTGGTTGACCCCAAGAAGTGAGAGCCTCAGACATCGCAACCCCGCCGGACTAAACACCTATGCACCTGAGCCCCACAGCCCGAGTCTACAGAAACCAATGGTGTCCCTGTGCCCCAGAGACCCTCAAGAACCAAGAGCCCCATTGGGTTCTGGTGGACGGGTCCCCCATTCCCTGCTTGCAGCCTCTTTTCCACAGGTACTCTTCCCATTAATTTTAGCCGTAGCATTCGAGGCTACCCTTGCGACCAGCACTCGAACACAAAAGGGCAGGTAAACCGCAACTGCTGGTAGTTCTAGAACTTTGGCCCCTACTTACCCTTACGTCCAGAAGATCAGTCTTGTAAGTCGTTTGCAAGTGACCCTGTGCAGGGAATTTTTCTCCCATATGATTATATTAACGCATTCGAGTCTCATGCCTCAAATCTGATAGCTGTCATTTTCTACTATTTTCTACTGTAAACTTTGATAAAGTCTAACGTACTTACCCGATTACGAAGTTCTTGGTATTACAATTATATAAAAATAACAGTTATTTCTCGAAATTGGTCTTGAGTTTTTTCTTGAGTGTGTGTTTCATTTATTGACTCTTTGCTTACAACAAATGCTTAACACTACACTCTGATAAGCCTAAACTGGTGTCCCACACTACCACAAAAGAGAGCATTTGGGATTATTAATGTAAGCCGTGTAAGCAAATAAGGGTCGTCTGGACTTTCTACGTAGTGTCTCTCATTTTTGTACACTACATAAAAAGCTGGCTTCCTACAAGGCTTTAATTTGCCGAATGGAACTAAAGGTTTTGTTAAAAATGTCGATCCCTCTCCAAGTCACAAGGCCTTTCTTGGTCACCAAGTTGGTCCTGCATTCTTGTTTGAAATCTTCTAGTAGGTCAAAGTTAAACCTGCACCATAAGTGCAAGAAAGCCAAGCAAGACTCGCCCCTCCTGCAAGTTAAGGTCTGACGAGAAGTGGGACATCTGCTAGGGATCCTCCGCCAACTTCTTCTGTCCCTTCAGGTACCATTCCCAGGCCTGTATGAAAGCCAGTCCAGACTCCTATTCTGGTTCCACACCAATGTCTTTTGTTTCTGTGCGAAACAGACTGTGACGGCACCAGAATCGGTTCCTCTCACGACACTGGTTTCTTACCCCAAATCAACACTGGCCCATGCCAAGT
Source organism: Triturus cristatus (assembly GCF_964204655.1). NCBI lineage: Eukaryota > Metazoa > Chordata > Amphibia > Caudata > Salamandridae > Triturus > Triturus cristatus. The sequence continues at coordinate 794,540,509 of NC_140588.1, forward strand.
CTATGTAGTACTATGAAAACACAAAGGAACAGCCTGTTGTTGTATAACCAGACCTTCAGGCTCCCCCTCAACATCTGTCTTATCAGTGGTTAGAGGCCATCTTTGGCTCCGGCACTGATACAGTCCAGGGCGTACACAATGTTCCTCATGATGATGATGAGAAGGAGATGGAGGAGGAGGTGTACAGTCTACTCCCCCTCCCCCTCATTACAGTGATGAAGGGCTGTACTTCGACTTGCAAAATATCAGTGGAATAGATACTTCACCAGAGACGGAGCTGGACTCACCACCTGGTCCACCAACGGAAAAAAGTTTATATTTTGCTGTGGTATTGCGAAGAATAAAAGAAGTGCTAGATGTGCAGTTGCCTACTCTGGAAACTAAAGCCAGTTTATTGACGGAAATTCTTTAGCCAGGTCCGGTCTACTAGTACATTTACTGAGGCCCCAATTAATGAGTACTTTTGGGAGAATTATGGCCACTAATTTCGAGGCGGACATCTTAAAAACATTGTCACCCAAATGCACTCGCTCCCTCTGGCTCAAGTTCTGACTGTACATGTACAGGATTCTGTGCACCTACCTTCTCCTATAGGTATGGTTCAGGCACGTGCTTTGCCAGCTACTCCACATCCAACCACACCTTGTTCCCAGTGGAGCTCAATATATTCTAGACTATCTCCTCAGCTAAGCGCTTCCATAGTGTTGTATACATTTTGATGGTGTGGATGGGTTTTAACAACCCCCTCTACTCCGAGAGTGATAGGGGTTGAGTGAGGGTAGACGTTATCTACCTCATTTTAGGTCAATACTGAAAAGGGCCACAGAGATATGGTTGAAATAAAACTACCCAAGTGTCCTATCCAAGAGCACAGGGACACCACAGAGAGCCCTGCTAGGCAAGGTTCTATCCACCTTGCATCGGACAATCATGAATCATGGCTGTTGGTTAATAGCAATGTACAAATGCTGCTTCATCCAGTTTTCCTGTACCAAGCCAGTGCTGATGTAATGGAATAACAATATATGCTCATTATTTTCTTTCTTTTTTCCTGATCTCTTCAAGAATAAAGGGATGGAATTTCAGACCTACTGTCAATGATGCGAAACAAAGAACTGTAGAAAGCTTTAGTTTAGCGCCCCATTTACTCTGCAAATGGATATATGAAACTCATGGTTTTGTCAAGTATACCTTTACTAGTCTTACCTTAAACAGTGAAGTGCAAGAGGATTTCATGTGATGACTAAGTACTCTTCACCTCTACTACAGATGTATATTGGGTGCTTTGCCAGCTAAATATATGTCAGTAGTCTCCTCCAAGCCCATCAACAGGCCTTTCTAAAGCCAGTCATTCTTATCCTTCAGCAACGGGGTCAGATTTTCCCATGATTTTACTGATTTCTTCACCTTCATAGGCAACAGAGCAATTCTGCTGTTGTGGTAGGGAGTATTTTCCTCTTGATCGTCTGGGGGTTCCCTTTCTTCTTCTTTTCTATCCCAACTACTGCCACAAGAGCTCATAGCAGAGGTTTGAAGCTAGAATAGGGGACCTTTATGAAGAATAAAGTGGAAACAGCAGTATCCGTACCATCCAAACCCTGGTCCTACCAATGAGTTATTCAAGATGATGAGTTTGGGTCAGGAACTCTGGCCCTCCAAGTAGCTAGACTGACTCTATGCAGTGATGCTTTCTTCCATAGGTCCATACGTTTATGTGGCCACTTGACAAAGCTTCTGAGATTCTCTGGCGCTCAGGGGACTCCTCTACTGGAACGATGTAATAATTTTTAGTGCATGCTATGCTCTTGTGTTTTTACTAAGGCAATAGTAGCAGCATCAGGGATTTAATCTGCAGGGGTTCTACACAAGCGATGAAACAATCTATAAACTCTATTTTAGCCCTCCAATTCCATGCTGTTCTACTATTAAACCTAGTTTTGACAATAAATTGTTTAGATCTTTATTGCATATTTTTTCTTCCAGTGCTTAAAACTATTTCATCGCTTTATATACACTTGTTACCTTTTTCAATCACTATTCCCTTGAGAGCGACGATATTTAGAGTTTTTACTTATAAATTGCCCTGACACACACTTTTGGAAACAGATGCATTGCATGAAATTCTTTAAATACATCAATTGAAATGAAGCAAATGTGTCATCTTACATTTAAAAATGACATCTATTATTGGTTGAGAATTTGCGTAAGTAGTCTTGTATAAATGTTGAAATGGAGTGGAGATAAAGGAGATTTTTTGGGTACCCCATGAACAATGAGTTTCAGGGATAAAGATGACCTCCTCATTCTTAATTGTGGACTGTATTCTTAAAAGAACAACTGACTCAGATTTTTTAAATATTTGTATAATGCCATGAACAAAGAAAGATAGCAAAACACTTTGGGCTTAATTTAGATTTCAGCGGATGGGTTACTCCCTCACAACGGTGACAGATAACCTGCCTGCCAAAATATAAATGCCATGTTACCCTATGGAATTTATATTTCGGCGGACAATATATCTGTCACCGTTGTGATGGAGTAACCCGTCTGCCTAAATGAAAATCAGTCCCCTTGACACTGATAGAACACACACTTAGAAAGTCAGTGCTTTGTACATAAAAGAATTGTGCTGACAGCTTGACAACCCGCAGTCAATCTAGGTCCTTGCATTCCCTCCATGGGCCCATTACCTTGTGAAATTTCCATGGACAACCCTGCCCTTGTATATTGCACGTTTAGCCTGCAGGCACCAATCCACTGCTGCCCTTCACTGGGATATTGTGGCCACACTCTGCTACCTAATTTCTGGGCTATCTTCCTCCAGACTCCTGACTGAATGTGTGTGGATAGGGGTTGGTCCTCCCCAGTTCCCCTGTGTGCACAGCCTCCTTGTCAAGTGCACCGGCTATTCTGTAACCGTTTAGATGCATCATCAAGAGTGTGGACTGTCCCAGAAGTTGTGTACTAATGTCCCCTCTCTGGCCGCTGCTGCACAGACTTTGTCATTATCTTCTCCTGCCATTGGAAATAGCCTACTTCTGGTGTGGTAAGTACGGTGTAAGATTTTTTGCTACACCAACCGGAAGCGTGATTTAATGGCTACCTCGCAACGGTGGCGGCACACCTCCACCCAGTCCTTATCAATCAGGACACCCTACCCTCCTCCCACCGACCCAGAAGCCTGTCCAGGGAGTGTTGGAAGTCAGCCACCACTGCCTGGTACGTCAGGGAGATGGTTTCGCAGAGGGGCTGATAGGAGATGGAACTTCAGCTGAGTTTCCATGGCCACCTTGTGCAACAGCCCTCTGTATTCCCAGAGTGCGTGGTGGATATAACGGAAGTGTTGAGTACTGGTTTTGTAAGTCAGTGAAGCAGAGTAGACCATGCGGCCCCCAGTTTTGCTATCCCAATCATGTCCCATTGTATCCTGCACTTTTAACATCTGTAGGTTCCCCAATGAGGCATAGTCCCCCAGAGACGTCATTTGCCCCGCCAAACGATGTTTTCCGTGGCTTCTTTCCTTATTTTTATCACCAAGTTCATCGGAGAGGGGTGATGGGCAGCCTGCTTCCACTGTAAAGCCTTCTCAGGTATCCGTGGGGGTGAGGGAGCGGATTTTGAGAAGACATTTGATGGCAGAAAACGGAGAACAGTCTGGCAGGTATTTCTGAAACTTCTCCCTCTCGACAGAAAATTGAGCCACATTGCCACAGTGCATTGTGGACTGGCAACCAATGCAGGAGTGCAGTTGAGATGCAACATGCAAACCTTTTTAGTTTAGTACTGTTACAGAAATTCAGTATGCTTCAGTCTGAAATGCAGTAGCCCGCAAACTCTTGGGCATGTATTTCCAACATCTAACCTGAAACATGCAATTCTTTTTAATGTTATACAGAAAATGTTTTACTTTATTTTTGTGACGTTTTTAAAAACCACAAACAATGCTTTAAACTCTTCCCTTCAAGACAAGCTTTGAAGTAGTAGGAATGGCACAGTGACTTGTTGAGTTGAATGTGCATCGCTAAATCAAATTATGTCTAATCTTGGCAAGGATGATTCTGCCCCTGCAGTTGGTGAATTGCGTACCAATGAATTGGGCAATATCAGCACCTGTTAATTACAGTGCTTATAAACTGCAGCATTGTGGTAAAAAGTGCAATAACAAAACAAGTTGGTACAATTGATACATATCACTCTTGTGTTTCATCTGTCTGCAGATGTATCAGGCTATCAGGATACATTCACCAGACACATGGTTTTCCAACCCTCAATGACATGCCTTTGCATATAAGCAATGTTTTCAACTTGGACTTATTCGGCAGGTCTTGTCCTACAGCATGTTTTTCTATGCCTTGAGATGCACCCAATAATAATAATAAAATATAATAAAATGATCAGTCGGCCAATTTAAGTATCAAGTTTGCCATATATCTTCACCTAATAGGCAATTATTGAGGGTGATGCCCATTTCATATGTAAGATTGAGCAGATTTTTAGGGAAACAACTGCAGGTTAAGAGGCTATCTCTAGCAACTAGCTTACTGCCCAGATTGAGAGGAATCAGATGGATTTGTTTTGGTGGGTGCCATGTCCAAACTATGTAAACATATGTGAATCGAAGAAAAAAAAATGTTGCTGGAGATTCCTTTTGTAAGCTTGCATTGGGTGTCCGTTAGGTCTATTTTGGTCTTAGCCAATGAGCGCTTCCAGGTAATATCGTTTGCATGTTTCTGCTTCAACATTCAAGTGCTTTTACTTCCAGGACATAGGCTTCATGTATATGCAGCTGCTTGTGCATATCTCTTGTATAATTGGCTGGACCTAACAAGAGCCTATGTCATTCCTCATGTGGACTATTGTAATATATTCTACACTGACATCCCCAAAACACTGTCAGTTTACAAACACTACGAATTTTGGGAGCCAGAATCTGTATTAACCTCCATAAATGGGAACATATAAGGCCTGCTCTGAAAGGTTCTTCACAGGCTACAAGTCTGAATTGAATTCAAGGTTTTTTGCACCTTCATCAACACTTTCTTGGATAAAGGCCAGCAAAATCTAGCTGACACTGCACCCAATTTAGAAACTTCCATTTGTTGATTGCTAACTTCTATCATCAACTCTCATTCAAACGGATGAAACACAGAGGAAGAATTGTAGGTGTGCAAGACCAAAGATTGTGGAATTCTGTGAGCCTGCCCCTGAGATCCAGACCCAACCACATCTGTTTCAGGAACCCCTTGAATATATTGTAGAAGTTACAACAGAATACTTAACTGTTGAGGGGCACCGATCCTACTTGATTAAAGATGTTTTCGCCTTCTTATGCTTTTCTTCTGCATCAAACATTTTTGTATTTATTGTTCATCTTGCACTTTTAAGTAGTGAAAGTTACACAAAGTGCTCTATAAAACGTCACTTAATACATCTCTTGTTGATAAACTGGATTATATTTGCATACTTACATTCCCTAGTTAGTCATCATGGATGAGCCTTTTTACATTAAGTTAAATCCTGTTGTCTGTCTATGCCATCAATGTTTTTGATTCTTTGAATTGTTAAACAGTTATCACAAGGCATAAGATGAAACTCCATTCTGTAGTAGGGGATCTCTGTGTATAGTCATAATCTAGGAATAGTCCCGCCCATGTGCGGGGACCCCGGAGCAATCAAAATATCTCTTAAGCTGTTCTGCATTTGCAAACCTGCAAAGACACTTAAGAGACAGACAAAATAATACAGCCTAATAACAATATGGCTGCACTGGCCAGCACTTCCTCTGAAGTGAACACAAAAGCCAAAATCAAGTTTAAATGTCATTTTTATTCACATCTGACATGTTCCTTTATTGTATCACACTCCCTTCACCAAAATCCCTTTAAACAATAGAGAGGAAGGGGTGGACAGACAAGCCCTATAGGCTGTCATTATGTGTCTGCTAAAGGGATACTGTGCCTTTAAGAAACTCTCCAGAGACCCCCGGTATCCCAGGATGCACAGCCAAAGCAAGTTACTTTCAGTTCTTTTTTCCGGCTCCTGCTAGCAGGACCCTGGAGCTTGAGCTCTACCCTTTTGGGTGGATATTTGGACTAAATTTTGGAAATAGTGTGTTCATTCAACGTCTAGAGCCTTTCTCTACTGCATCCTGCATTTTGGTGCAATTTGCCCACTCTTAGCATGGCTTTATTTGATAAATGCCCTGAGTGTGGGGGGAAAAAGGCCAAGACGGACCCACATGATGTCTGTATCCTCTGCTTGTCATCCTCACATGTCCCTGCTACATGTGCCATCTGCAAGACCTTCTCCAAGAGGACCCTGAGGGACAGGGAGAAGATTCGCCTCCAGGGACAGGAGAAGCAGAGGACAGGTGGGACTTCGGGGCATGGAGGATCTCATTCCCCTTCCTCTGCCCATGCTTCAGCCACTGGAGGGACCTCCGGGCAGAAAAAGCAGCAGAAACGACACCTACCGGCTGGTAGATCGCGTTCGACGTCGAAGGCGACGACATCGACGGCGAGAGGTAAAGCACCGGTGTGTTCGCCGTCGATCCAGGGCTCTGGATCGCGGCGTTCTCGACGTTCGACGTCGAGAGAGGGGCCGGCGAGACCTAGGACTAGGTCGCCGTCGAGGATTCCGCGGTCGACGTCGACACACCATCGACGTCGTACCGAGCCCCGCGATGGATCGACGCCGACGACATCGACGCCGAGACACCGGCGACTGCCGTCGAGACGAAGGAGATCGGCGTCGAAGCACAGATCGCCGTCGAGGCACAGATCGCCGTCGAGGTACAGATCGCCGTCGAGGCACAGATCGCCGTCGAGGCACAGATCGCCATCGAGGCACAGATCGCCGTCGAGGCCCAGATCGCCGTCGAGGCACAGATCGCCATCGAGGCACAGATCGCCGTCGAGGCGGAGATCGACGTCGAGGCGAAGGAGATCGACGTCGAGGCGAAGGAGATTGACGTCGAGGCAAAGGAGATCGACGGCGAGGAGACGTCGTTCACCGTCGACGTCGAGAGACTCTCCGTCGACCCGACGTTCGACGTTGAGGGGCCACCGGTCGACGTCGAGGGGACGCCGGACGGCGAGGAGAAGCCGTACGAGGTCGACGATCAGTTCGACGTCGGTGACATCTGGTAACACGTCTTCGGTGATTACGATCTCCAGTCGTGGATCTAGGAGACGACGGCGCTCCCCCTCGGTTACTTCAGCACCCGCCAAGAAGAGAAGGGTGGACGGGAGTCCGGACAGTGCTGGTCCTGGTTCTCCTGCAAGGAGTGATGGAGCTCCGCAGCCTCTCCCTCAGCCGCTGCCTCAGAAGCCTCCTACGCCTCCTCCGCCTCCTCCTCCTCCTCCTCCACCTAAGCGGCCTACGCCACCTCCGCCGCCGCCGGTGCCTCAGCTTCCCCCGTCTCCTCGGCTACCTGCGATTCCTAAGGCTCCACGCAGACCGAGGTCACGCTCTCGATCTCGCCGGAGGTCACGGAGTAGACGCAGGTCGTCCACTCACACAAGGCATGGACGACGGAGGTATAGATCTCGTTCCAGAGGCACAAGGTATACGGACTCTTCCGGCAATGGACGGCTCTCCCCCTCGCTGTCGGAGACTCCGCCTACTCGAATCTTGCCGGTGGATGATATTGCCACTTTCCAGGATGTGCTGATGAGGGGGGGGGCGAAATTGGGAATCTCTGTAGCAGTCCCGGTTCCCACTACCTCGGTGATATTTGAGACATTGCACAAGGCTCACCAGTCACGCCCCCTCCTTCCTTTGGTTCCGGGTTTGGAGGAACGAGCCATGGAGGTTTTCTTGACGCCAGCGGTGGTGAAGTCTGCTCCCTCACGGTTGCAGAAGAAGTACAGGGCCCCTGATTCGGACCCGGCGTTCCTCAGGGTGGACCCTCCCCCGGACTCTGTCATTGTGGTTGCGGCTCGTAAACAACACTCCACGACGCCCTCTTCCACGGCTCCTCCGGATAAGGAGAGCCGCAAGATGGACTCCTTGGGGAGGAGAATGTGCTCTACGTCGGCCACGACTATGAAGGCCGCTAGCGCCTCTGCCCTGCTGGGTCGCTATAACCGATCGCTTTGGGACTCTCTGCAACAGTTTGCTGCCTCCCTGCCTAGGGACAAAAGGGAGGACTTCCAGGAGGTGCTGAACGAGGGCATGATGGTCTCCAACCAGATCATCAGTGCGGCGGGGGATGTATCGTTGCTGGCGGCCCATGGGTACTGTCATGGAGTACACATGAGGAGACATTCCTGGCTGAGGCTTACCTCTCAAACCTGAAGCGCAGCAAAAGATTGCTAACTTGCCTTTCTCTGGCTCGACGTTGTTCGGGTCTCATGCGGATGACGAGATGGCCCGCATGAAGGCCGAAGCAAAAACCCTGAAGGCCGTGGGGTTGGAAAGACCCAAGGAGCAGAAGAAGTCATTCCGTTCCTATGGCAGGTGTTATTCTAAGCAACGCGGTCAAGGGCGCCGGTCTGGTCACCAACAACAGCACCAGCAACAACAACAACAGTTCCCGAGGCAGTCCTTTCAGAAGCGCCAGAGGGGCAGAGGCCAGCATCAATCCTCGTCGGGGAACAAAGGCCCGGCCGGGTCGAAGCCCTGAAAGGTCACTTCCCCCTCATCCGTTACCCGCTCCGGTAGGGGGAAGTATTCAATACTACCTGGCAGAGTGGAGAACAATAACTCAGGACAAGTGGGTGCTGAATATTGTTTGCAATGGGTACAGTCTTCGTTTCACCAGCCCGCCTCCGCAGATTCCACCAGTGCGCTCTCCCTACATGGTGCGAGAGCTCCAGGGGGAGGCGGACATTCTGTTAAAGAAGAAGGCGATAGAAACTGTTCCTTTGAGGCAAAGAGGAAAAGGCCTTTACTCCAGGTTCTTTCTCGTCAGAAAAAAGGACAAGAACGAGTTCAGGCCTATTCTAGATCTGCGTCAAGCAAACAAGTGGATCCGCAGAGAAAAGTTCCGTATGTTGTCCCTGCATCAGATTTACCCTCAGTTGCATCGAGGAGGCTGGCTGTGCGCCATAGATCTGCAGGACGCTTACTTTCATGTGCCGATCGCACCAAAGCATCGCAAGTTCCTGAGGTTTCTGGTAGGCAACAACCATTACCAGTATACAGTACTCCCGTTTGGTCTGAAGTCTGCCCCACGGACGTTCTCCAAGTGCATGGCAGTGGTGGCAGCACACTTGCGGAAGAACAAAGTGTTTGTGTATCCATACCTGGACGATTGGCTGATCAAGGCTTCCACGTTCCGGGAAGCCCAGTGTCACTTCAACAGGACAGCTGCCTTGCTTCATCGCCTGGGGCTGCACATCAACATGTCAAAGTCAGTGCCGATCCCTGTGCAGTGTCTCCAGTACTTGGGGGCCTCAGTCAATACCTTGAACGCAAGCGTGTGTCCTTCGGAGGAGAGACGCTTATCGATCCGTGGGAAGGCCCTGCACCTCCTCTCAGCCCACTCTCCTACAGGGGTCGATGGCTTCCTGCATCTTTCTCACCCCCAATGCACGTCTGCATATGCGGCCCCTGCAGGAGTGTCTGGAGGTTCAATGGGACCAGCGACGGGGGCGTTGGGAGGACACGATTCATCTGTCCCAACACGCTCTCCAATCTCTGAAATGGTGGTGCTCCTCGGAGAATGTTTGCAAGGGGACTCCTTTTCACAAGGATATTCCGGTCCAGACCATAGTGACCGATGCGTCTTTCCAGGGCTGGGGAGCGCATTCGGGCCCTCTTCAGATTCAGGGGATATGGTCACAGACGGAGATGACTTACCACATCAACTTTTTGGAACTCAGAGCAGTACACTTGGCCCTGAAGGCGTTCCATCCCTCCTTCACGACGAACTCCCTGCTAGTTCAGACGGACAATACTACTACCATGTATTACCTCAACAAGCAGGGGGGCTCCCGTTCACGCACGCTGTCTCGGGAGGCACAGACGATCTGGAATTGGCTGGTGGCCAGGAACCTCACGATCACGGCAACCCATCTGCCGGGAGTGCAGAATGCCCAAGCCGATGCGCTCAGCAGGCTCGTTCAAGAAAATCACGAGTGGGTGCTAAACGACGACGTGCTAAGAGACGTCTTCGCAGAATGGGGCACTCCGGACATCGATCTGTTCGCTACGGCAGAAAACAGCAAATGCCGCGACTTCGCGTCCAGGTACTACCAACCAGGGACACTGGGGAATGCACTATGGATCAGCTGGTCCAACAGCTTTCTCTACGCCTTTCCGCCCATTCCCCTGATTCCGGCGGTGCTGATCAAGCTGTCGCAATCCAGAGCCAGGATGATCCTGATTGCGCCGGAGTGGCCGAGGCAATGGTGGTTCACAGACCTTCTTCACCGGTCTGTTCTGCCTCACCGGCGCCTGCCGTGTCGGCCGGACCTTCTCACGAAGTTCGGAGGACAGATGGTTCACCCCAATCTCTCGTCCTTGAGTTTGGCAGCATGGCTCCTGAGCTAGTGCAGTATGGACACTTGAACCTACCTCAGGACTGTATGGAGATCTTGAAAGAGGCGAAGAGACCGTCTACGAGGACTTGTTACGCCTATAAGTGGAAGAGATTCTGCTTATGGTGCAAGGCAAAGGACATTGACCCTACATCCTGTAAAGAAGATGTTATTTTGCCTTATCTGCTGCAGTTAGCTCATTCTGGGCTTAACTTTCAGTCTATTAAAGTTCATCTCGCAACTTTGACTGCGTATAGAAAGGGCCCTTCCCAAACCTCATTTTTTCAAATCCCTGTGATTAAAGATTTTTTGGAGGGTTTGCGTAAGGTATTTCCCCCTGTTAGACGACCTTCTCCACCATGGGAATTGAACGTGGTGTTGTCCAGATTAATGAGGGAGCCTTTTGAGCCCATTCATAAGGCTTCTTTGCAGCATTTGTCCTGGAAGGCTGCCTTCCTTGTGGCCATTACATCGGCCAGGAGGGTAAGTGAGATTCAGGCTCTGTGTTGTCAAGAGCCGTATACTGTATTCCATGCTTCTAAAGTAGTGATGCGTACTCATCCTAAATTTTTGCCTAAAGTGATATCTGATTTCCATGTGAATCAAATGATAACTTTGCCTACATTTTTTCAGCATCCCTCCTCTCCGGCGGAGAGGTCTCTGCATTCACTAGATGTGCGTAGGGTGTTGAAATTCTATCTAGATAAGACAAAAGACATCCGCAGGTCGGATCAACTGTTTGTGAATTATGGTTCAGTAAGAACTGGTCTAGCTACCTCAAAACAGTCCATCTCCAGATGGATTGTGTCCTGTATTCAGCTTTGTTATCAGAAAGCTAATAAGACGTTGGGGGGTAAGCCTACAGCGCATTCGACTAGGGGCAAAGCAGCGACTACAGCTTTGCTTAGGAATGTTCCGATTGCTGACATTTGTAAGGCTGCCACCTGGAAGTCGGTCCATACGTTTACAAAGCATTACTGCCTGGATTCTGATGCTAGGGCAGATGCGCAGGTTGGACAGGCTTCGCTGAGGAATTTGTTTGCACAGTAATTTGTTTGTGTTTGGTTTTTACTCCGCCGCTGTTTGTTGGTTGGGATGGGCTTGCCATTCTATTCATAGATTATGTCTATACACAGAGATCCCCTACTACAGAAGGAGTAGTTTCTTACCTGTAACTCCAGTTCTGTAGTAGGGGTATCTCTGTTATAGTCATAAGCGACCCTCCCTCCTCCCCGGTGGAGTAAAACTGGCAGTATCAGGCCTGTTGTTATACATCTTCAAAAAGAACTGAAAGTAACTTGCTTTGGCTGTGCATCCTGGGATACCGGGGGTCTCTGGAGAGTTTCTTAAAGGCACGGTATCCCTTTAACAGACACATAATGACAGCCTATAGGGCTTGTCTGTCCACCCCTTCCTCTCTATTGTTTAAAGGGATTTTGGTGAAGGGAGTGTGATACAATAAAGGAACATGTCAGATGTGAATAAAAATGACATTTAAACTTGATTTTGGCTTTTGTGTTCACTTCAGAGGAAGTGCTGGCCAGTGCAGCCATATTGTTATTAGGCTGTATTATTTTGTCTGTCTCTTAAGTGTCTTTGCAGGTTTGCAAATGCAGGACAGCTTAAGAGATATTTTGATTGCTCCGGGGTCCCCGCACATGGGCGGGACTATTCCTAGATTATGACTATAACAGAGATACCCCTACTACAGAACTGGAGTTACAGGTAAGAAACTACTCCTACTATACTATCCATACTATACTATTACAACCTTATTCTCAACATTAGCCCATTCATCTATTATTTCAAATTGTTCCAGCCTTGAGGGGTTACCAGTAGTAGCTTGTACTATCACAGTATTTAGGCAGAATATCGAAAACACAACTAGTGTGGGACAAAATATTGTGTGAAAAGTATCAAAGACAAATTTATTGTGAAGGTAGGTTTCTATAGGTAAGTAATGTTTTAAAAAATATAACGACACATATATGTTCCCTGATAATTTACATATCTTTAAGGTACGTAGATGTGGAGTTAAGAATAGTAAATCTGTACCTACCTATTTACACTTAACTACTCAATATGTTGGTCCTCAATATTTTTGACACGATATTCTATCCACACGATATTTGTGTTTTGGACATTCTGTCAGTGATCCACTATCCCTATGTGGAGCTCCTCTCATGACTAAGGATATAAAGTCATCATTAGAGCTCAGGCACTACTTTACATTGTTTACAGGCATATACGCTCCATATACTTGTATATTTCATATACTGTGTCTGTAATTCGTTTGCTTCTGATTCTCAACAGAGACCGTCTCTGTGTGTCATACAGTAGATTTAAGTTAGGATAATGCAAGACTGAGCTGAGAATAAGGAGAGCCTGCAGCAGAGTTCCTTTTTGTCTGGGAAAAGAGCCTTAAGTAGGCCTTGGCTTCATTACATGTTTTTACAGGTTTAATGATGGAAATAAGCAATTATGAACAATTGCTATTCTTCGCTACTTGTAACAAGTGCCCTTCTTTTAAATTTGATTTTAAATGAGTCGGAGTTCTTGCGCTATCCAGGAGTGGAAGTTAATTATTTACATTCTCTGTAAGTTTAGACCCCATGTCTAAGTGATACTGCAGGAAAGCTCATGAGCTGCGGCCTCCGTACAGACTTTCCTGTCATATGAAAGTCTCATGCAGCTCCACTCCGTGCGACGTTGAGCACCTGTTGATATGATGCCAGTCATGTCAGACACTTTGGCCCTGTTCCTGTATCTCCCAACATCATGGATTTTCACATTAAGAGTAATATAATGGCACGTTGATGCCATGGGCCTCATGGTTCACGTATGCCATGGCCCAATAACGTCATGTCAACTTCATAGTCCACCCTCTTCATGTCTACATCTACATCAGGGAGCACTGCTATAACTCACTCTCATCTTTGCCTACTGATGTGATGTCATTGTTACGAAGATTGTGTTCCCCACATGGCAACAACTTGACACATGGCATTGCTCGCCATAAATGGGTTAATATTATGGTTTTACCAACTCTATGTTGACTTCATGGAGGCAGTGGCGTAACAAAAAGCCCCCACAGCCCATAGCTCCGGTGGCCCCCTCCTGAACTGGAGGGCCTTGTCCTGAGAACTCCAGACTGGGTCTGGAACTTGGGGGGCCCCCCGCATGTACTTTGCACGGAGGCCACCTCAAGTTTCGTTACACCACTGCATGGAAGTACAAATGGTCAACTGACATAAGAGCATTGATATCACTGGCCACAAACTTTAGAGAAAATTGATGATGTCCCTGATGTCAGGCTGGACGTCAACTTGTAGCGCGTTCCTCATCAGCTTAGTGATGCATTAGAGTCATGATTCACTTGTCTTGGTTTACTGCAACAGTAGTTGCTATGGCAATCAGTGACATCTCAGGGCATAACAAACAACATTGATTTTTAAAGTTATGCTTTAATATTATGTCCCTCTGCATCCTGGTCTCTGTCATGTGCCTCACAGATACTGATGTCCTACTTACCGACCCAAGTGTTAAAGTCTCCCTGCATGAAGAATCTGAAGGAAATTGAGCAGTGGTTTCCAGAAGAGTACATTGCTTGAGATAACTATAGCTGTAAGTTGGCACTTTATTCCTTAGGAAATCCCATTTTTGCACCCATAGTTATCCCCCTTCTCCCTTAAGCAATTTGAACCAAACCTGAGAAAAACAAGATTTAAAATCAAACCTTTCAGCTTGTTGAATTTGTTTTTATGTTTGGAAAATGGGCTAAAAATTGCAAATACGATTTAGTAACTTTTTCGAAGAGTGTAGATATCGTGTGATCAGGCTTGTTCCATATGGTATTCTGTCAGTTAGCCCTATCACTGTTTTCTGGCATTGCACAGATGCACAAGCATGCGTGGCTTGTGAAGCATGAAACAAAGATTGTTTTTGGTCAGGAGATGCAGAGAGAAACAATCAAAGTTGATTTATGATGTGGACTGAGCAGTAACAATTCAGTTTGGAAGAAGCATCAATTGTTATCGCTCACTTTTACCACTATTTCACAACGCATACAATGCAAAGGTGAAAGTAAATTTTGGGGTGCTGATTCATAATACTTTTAATAGCTTTAATAAGAAAATGATAGAGCAAGTAAATGTGTCTGTTACCTGATCATTAGAATGAATCATTTACAGGTTGAAGGATCCACTATCCATCCTGTCATAGTGCCCCGCTGCTAAGCAGGACTCCTGAGTGGGACAGTATCCATAAGCAAAATGGGAGCAGGCCATCGTCGTACTTAGTCATTCCTATCTACTGAAGGAGAAAGATTTTTTGTTTCCTGCTGCCACATTGTTTTAAATAATGATCATGTAGAGAATTTTGTGAAGTAACTGGGTGTTTGGTATTACCTTGATTTCAGCTTGGACCTCCAGGCAGGATCTGTTGTTAAGAAGTTCTTCTAACAAATAAACTGCTTAGAAAAATCTTAACTATCAAATCAAGAGATTGGGCAATCTGGTGTTTTGCCAATCTAGTGGGCTAAACAGATGTAGCAAAGATGTTCAATGTAGAACCAGGAAAGTTAAATGAGTGTAAATGTTCAGACTATCCCCATGAGATAAGGTTATTTCAATACGACTGAATGGAATGTGAAGACACGCTTGACTCGAAGCCGACTTCTTGCTGCCCTCAAGGTAAACACACCCACGTATGCAGGTGGGAGCATTCAAAGCCATAATAGACTATTATTTAGTGATTCTTTTTTCAATTAGGAATTCCCAACTATTTGAACCCTTGTGCATAACCTGAGCACTAATTCGCCCCAGTTTTGATGCCCACAATGTAATTACGTTGCAGCCAAAATGTAAGTTGATTTTGCATACATGCCAGTCAATCGCACTGCTTCATTCGATATTACAATGTGATTTAAAACACAAATAGTTTTTGATGTAGACCTCTTTGACTCCTTCACCTCTATGCAGTTGACTTGCACCTTCAAGGAAATATGTTGTGATTACATTGGGTCAGAAGTGAGTTTTTACAAATATCCTCAGCCGGTGATCATTCACTCAGGCTCTTGTTTTACTTTGGTTGCAGAGTTCCATATATTAGATTATTTTTTTTACTTACTTACCCTTTACATTATTTCTTTTTTTTTTTACAGACTGTACCCTTGACCTCTGCTCTTGTGAGTAAGTAGTTATAATTTTTCCGGCCTTAATAGTCCCCATGCCCCCCCATTCATAAAGTAATTCAATTACTAATAGCCCGGTACTATATTTTTGCTTGCAGACATTCTTTTGCTTTTGCTATTGTATCATATGAATATTTTATATCCTGATGATGACCCTAAAATCATCATGGATGGAAAAGCCATTGACGACAAGGGTAATGGAAACTAAATATGCTCATGAACTGTTTGCATTCTTAATCATAAGGATCCGACATTTGGACAAATGTTTCTTGAATTTTTCATTGTTCGATTGCCTATTATATTATATACACTATGTTATGTGATGAGGATTTGTATAGCGCAATTATCACCCGAGGGGTTATCCAGACAGTAGAGTAGAGGTATAGGTTGATTGTAGATCTTAGTTGAAGTGCCAGGTCTTCAGTTTCTGTGGAACTCAAGTAGAGATGGGGAGGTCCTGATGTGATGAGGAAGGTATTTCCAAGTTTTGGCAGTGATGTAGGAAAGTGAGTGTCCTCCTGCTTTGCTTCTGCGGATGCATGGTATATGTGAGAGGCAGAGTATGTTTGAGCGCAGTTGTCTAGTTGGATGGTGGAAGTTAAGGGGATGGTTGAGGTAGGCAGGTCCAGCATGGAGGGCTTTCCAGGCGTGGATAAGCAATTTGAATTGGCTGCGGTTCTGGATGGGTAGGCAGTGTAGCTCTCTGAGGTGGAGCGTGGTGTGTGCGATGTCGAGGATGTCAAGGATGAGTCTGGTGGCGGTATTCTGGGTAATCTAGAGTCTTTGTATGAGATAGTTTGAGATACCGGCATAGAGTGCCTTGCCATTGTCCACTCTGCTGGTGATGAGGGCCTGGGTGACTGTGAGTCTGGTGTTTGTTGGGAGCCATTTGAATATCTTGAAGAGCATATATAAGATGAGGAAGCAGGAAAACGCTACGGCTTTCACCCAGTTGGTTATTGTGTGTATTAGTTTTTATCCAAGATGATTCCGAGGTTTATGGCGTGGTCTGTAGGGAAAGGCATGAGTCCGAGTTCGGTTGGCGCCCCAGGGGCAGTCCCACAGAGAGCTCTTGTTCCCGATGACTTCTGTTTTGTCAGTGTTGAGTTTTAGGCACTTCTGTTTCATCCAGTTTGCCATGCTTGACATACAGGTTGTGAAGTTCGTCCTGTTTATGTGGTTGTTGTCTGCGAGGGAGAGGATGAGCTGAGAGTCATCTTCTTAGACCATGTGGGATCTTATGACCTGGGCAAGTGGTGCCATGTAGACCATGGTGAGTGGTGCCATATAGACGTTGAAGAGGGTAGGGCTCAGCGATGACCTTTGTGGGACTCCGCAGATGAGGTTCTTGGGTTTGGAGGTGTCCAGCTTTAGTCTGATTTGTTGGGTTCGGAGGTATACAGCAGTTATCTGACTCATTGGCTTCTGTCAGAGAGGAAGGGGACAAGCCATCTCAGGTGGGGTCTTGTATTGCTGAGTTGTGGAGTCTTGAGATGAGGGCGCCGTGGGTGATGGTGTTGAAGGCCATGGAGAGGTTGAGCAGGATGAGAGCTACGGTTTCCCCTTTGTCCATGATGGTCCGGATGTCTTCAGTTGCTGCGATACCACACTTTTGCACTGTTTCTCTATCACTTACTGTGTTATCACAGTACTGAGTGTTTTCACTTTAGTTTACATTATATAGAGATATACATTTGGGATAATGTCTACAAGTGTTTCTGTTCT
This sequence comes from Triturus cristatus, assembly GCF_964204655.1. Lineage (NCBI taxonomy): Eukaryota > Metazoa > Chordata > Amphibia > Caudata > Salamandridae > Triturus > Triturus cristatus. The sequence continues at coordinate 794,557,909 of NC_140588.1, forward strand.
TTTCAATTACTTATGATTTGTACTTCTGTTAAATGATGACTGGGTAGCGTTTCCCTTGGTTCAGTTGTTCAACGAACAACCATTGTTGCACATTTGATTATATGCCCCTTGGTTCCAGGTGTTTATTGGGCAGTCCTTGTTTCTTGATACTACTCAAATCATACAGTGACATTTCTTTTCAAAACATGATTTTACTGATCATAAAGTGGCACAGACACTACTAAAACTTTACCCAACTACCTCTTCCTCTATCCTACCTGGCGTCTGGTCATTGCGAATTGGCCATTCTTTTGAGAGGAAGCCAACTGGGTTTTTGTAGCTACCAATTACAGTTATTTTTGTATTCCAGAAAAGATCACCTGCACATTTAATACCATCAGCCTTTGGAAACTGGGCTTCTGTGCTCCCTGAGTCTGATGTTTTCGTGATTGCAAGTCCAGCTAATACTGCCAGAAGGAACACATCCATGTGCTTTATCCGTCAGCAAGATTACTTCAATGTTGCGGTCCCCCCATCTTCAACAGCGATGCATGTCTTGGGGAGGAGGGCTGACACCTTAGTTCTGATGGTCAATGGACTGTCTTCAGTTGCAGTTATGGATGGCACAAGAAGCACAACCAATGAGTATATAAGTTTGGCTTCAAAATCCACTGTACCTTTAGTCAGCTTAGGAGATGATGATTTTCAGTTGTTAGGGCACCGATCCATGCCCTTGGAATCCCTACATTTGCAACTACAACCTGCAACATGGATGCCATTGTTGATCTTTGTGTTTATGCGCTGTGGATTCTACAGGCATTATTCCTTTTACGAGTCAGTTGTGGTAATGCCACGGCTTAATTGGAAGAAAAAAAAACAAATACCACCACCATCGAGTAGCCAACTGATGCAATTAGAAAATGGGCAAAATGTGGACTGCTAATCTCTCATTTTCTTTAGTGGGAGACATCAGGCCAGAGGTTCAAGTTGTGCAAGACTTCTCACAGCCTCTGGTCAAGCCCACAACAATTTGTACAGTTGGCACAGATTTGCAGGTTTCTTTCCAGCAGCTCAAACCCTCTCAATACTCATTCTGGTCTTCCGAGACACATTGGAGATGTTTCTCATGGGCTGGTTGGAGAAATTGTCCAGTTACTACTGTCTACTGTTCTCTTTCAAGTGGACACAGCTTCTGCATTATCCTACTTCAGAAGATAAGTTTCAACAGACAAACAAGCTCCCTGGATCTTTGTCCTTGAGGGATAGCAAAAAGATATCTTGATTAGCACCTGGAGCATCTTTTAATATAAAGAGACAATTCATTCCAAAGTCCAGTATTAGGCAGATGGGAATTCTTCCCGCAAAAAGCAGACCGGCTCCTTTCTCTTCTTCTGTTTCGGACATCTGTCTTGTGGAGAGTGTCCTTACAGTAGTTTTTTAAACTGACCATAACTGTGATTAGCAACCACCCCGAGCATACCAAACTAAACTTTGCACACTTCGATGTCTACGTTTTATAACAGTGTGAAACCCTTCCCGTTTCATCCAGGTGCTTTACTGCAACAGATATCTCGGTTGTGAAAATAAGTGAAATAATTCATGCATTGTGTTGATATATTATCAATCAATCAATCATGGGGTTTTTAAAGCGCGCTACTCCCCCGTGAGGGTCTCAAGGCGCGGGGGGGTGTTGGCAACTCTGGCTCAGTCGAAGAGCAAGGTCTTGATGGCCTTCCTGAAGATGTGCAGGTTAGGGGAGTGTCTGATGCTGACCGGGAGCTCGTTCCAGGTTTTGGCTGCGATGTTGGAGAAGGCCCTTCCTCCTGTTTTGCTTCTGCAGATGTGGGGTGTCTCCGCTAGGGCGAGGTCGGCGGATCGGAGAGTTCTTTTGGGAGCGTGGAAACAGACTCTATCATTGAGGTATTTGGGACCGATGTTGTTGAGGGATTTGTAGGCGTGGGTGAGAAGCTTGTAGGTTATTCTCTACTCGACCGGGAGCCAGTGTAGGTTTTAAAGGTGTTGCGTCTTGCGTTCGTGCCATGGGGTCTCGAGGACGAGTCTGGCTGCGGCATTCTGGATGGTTTGGAGCTTGTGTAGAAGGGTCCTGTTCATGCCATGAATATGGTGGTTAGTAAGTTAAGTGACCACTATAATTGTATGACAAACGTTGTCTTTGATAATAATATAAAGAATTTTTAGGCATTGCAATTGTAATTAAGATTTGCACTAATGATTAAAATAGGAAATATATGTCTATATATGTTGTAATGAAAATTGATGATAGTGGTATATAATATTGTCAAAAATCTATTTTCAGCAGTTAAACAAGAACTGCTTGTGGGCCAACATGCAGATCCTGAAGATGGTCCTGTTAATTCACTAAGACGGCCGAAATGTTGACTCTTTCAGTAACTGATTGGCCTATAATTGTGATCTGATCTTATGCTTATTTCCCTCTATGCAATGCCTTAATGAGCCGACAATGATTTTTAATATTTTCTTTTTATAATGTACATGTAAATTGTGTATTTTGTTTTTCTGAATATGTAGCCTGTCTTGTTTTTAAGTATTTGTCATTATTTATTTAGTTTTTCTCATTAAGTGATAATTGAAAATAATAAACTGAGATATTTTTATAAAATGTGAGGACCCCTATCGTGATTAATTTGGATATAAGTGACATTATTAATAAATGTGTAAGAAATGCAGTGAATCTCTCTGGGGTATTTACTGTGTATATGAACCCAGCTTTGGAGATAGGTAAGGTAAACTGTGATGTGTAGTTGAATTTAATTTCAACATTTACAGATCTCATGGTAGGTGGGATATTTACTGTTTTTAAAAGGAAATATATCTTGGATTCTTCACAGGCTCAGCTGGACATACCGGTTTTACTTCCAGGTATCTGTAGCGAATCAAAAAATTCCTCAGGTAGCATACTAATTTGTAACATTTAAAATACAGTGTTGAGATGGGAATCAAAAGATGTTGGAATTATACAGGCAGATCCTCCTATGACAATAAAATCCATTAGTATATTATTTTCTTATTTTCAGAAAAAAGTATGTTTGTCTATAAGGATGCGGCTAGATACAGGGTAAGACTGACATAGATCTATCTAGCAGAACTATGAATGGTATGGGTCTGGCAGAATTTATAATGGTGACGTAATAAGATCTCAGGAACAAGGTTGAATGCTTTTCAGAGTTCAGCTTCTGAGATCTATTTTAGTTTTTTATTTAGTGATAACACATCTTTTTCATGTGCAAGAAAATATTGTCTGAATAAAAAAAGCAGATTTCTCATTGCTTTTTCTATGATTGAGCTTCTATGATTCTGAACGTGCATAATTGTTACAATTATTGTTGGAGAATTTCGTGTTGATTTACGTGTTCTTGACCTAAGGTTAGTAATGCAATGGAAAACACACCAGTAATTATTGATCCTCATCAAGGAATAATTTTCTGAAAAACACAAGATATTGCTTGGTACAAACAAGCAGAGAAAATTCATATTGTTGGGAAACATAAAATAAAAGATGTTCCCTTTCACAACCTAAAATTTATGAACTTAAAAAAAGTGTAATATAATATTGAGTATATATTAAAGAGGAGTCCAAAATGTATTGAAGACTATTCAGAAAGGTTACAGCAAAAACGTGTTGAATTAAAAATGATTCTACTGCCCAAGCAGAAGGCATTTTCTGACTACTCCGCCATCCCACTGATAAGGGTCTCCTGATGGACAGGGAGTTGACCACCAGGCTTTCAATAGGCTGTGTTTGCTGTAGAGGAGCTGACAGAAAACGCCTGCCCAGTCTGTACGCCGACTACACTTGGGGATTGGCATCAGTGGCAGACTTTACTTCGAGTAGGGGATTCAGCATTGCCTTCCTGCAGCTGCTAGCTGAAAAGGTTTGCTCGTTGGCCAAACCCAACAGGCCCGGATCCCATCCTCTTGGCATCCTACAAGACCTCTTGCTGAAGCTGGTGGTTGGAAGGCGTCCATCACCTGCTTACTTGTCCATCATACCAACAGGCTCCTGCTGAGGGAAATACAAAATAAATGTTGTTAAAGTACCATTAAAGTAAACATTTGTCAGCAAGTATACTACTTCCTGTTGTAATGGAAAAACCAAAAGAGTTACTGAACACTACGGAAAGTGAAGTCTGATGTTTCAGCGTCAAGTCTTGCCTAGAATGCGTTTTCATAAAAAAAGGGTTGATAGTGTATCAGTTCTGGAAAAAAAAACCTTTCAACCCTTTCTGTACCCTCATTCCTCTTCTTAACTCTTTTTCTTATGGACCTTCCATCCATCTTTGTCTTCTTACCTTTTTCAACTTCAACATTAAAACTATGGGCCAGATGTATTAAGTGTTATTTGTGGTCGTTTGTAAAAAAAAACAAATCGCAATGTACCAAAGCTATTACAAAAATCAGAGCAGGTTTGGTTTTATGTCTCTCCTGACATTTTGCTTAAAGTTTTCTCTGGCTACCATCTTCATCAGGAGGTGGTTATTCAGATTCTCTGTCCTCCTTTCTCATTGGCTAATACTATGTTACTTGTTGCTAGTAGCAGAGACAAGAAATGTGCCCCTACGCACTGCTGTCTCCATGGTATATTATTTTGGTGGAGTTATGCTTCCTGTTTTAGGACGTTCATGTGATGCGTGGCTGCTTTATTGTCTTTGACTTGTGGAATTTCCATTCTTAATATCTATTAGTCCTTGACTTGGGCTTCTCTAAGCACTTTTGTTCAACACAACTGTGTATGGGTAATGCTTGGGTTACTTACCAGTAATCTTTATTATACTTATGCGCCTCTCTTCCTCATCTCAGTTGTATTACCCATGCTCTCCCTTTGGGAGTGGCAGGCATTGATGGAACTTTACTTGTCGTTTACATGATGTTTCCTAGGCGGTTCACCCTCCAGGAAGAGGATTAAAAAAAACAAAAAGGTTAGTACTTAAAGGGACTGGATTTGGTTCCTTTTTGATTAAGAGTGGGCGGAGGAAGAGTAGGCTCAGCCTGTCGAAAATGAACCGTAAGCAAAACAAGTGTTACTTACCACCATCTTCTAGCTTGACATCTCATGTGTGCAGCTCCATCACCACGCTCTGCAGAAGATCTGGTTTCTTAGTAATGTCCCCCCTGGGATTTTCTCCTCCAGGTGCCTCTCCCGCCACAGACCCACCACATCAGGTGCCACCGCAGATGTTTACCCCAGAGATTATTTTATTGTTGGAGGTTACAGTCCCTGGTTTGCCTCTCCTGCCTCCACTGTAGGAATGTTAAGGCTAAAAAAAAAAATAGACAGCCCACCTCCTGGGTGATACCATGTATGGTTAGAGGACTTGGAGGAGAGTTCTAAAAAACTACTAGGTGGAAAAAGTAACTAGGAGTTAAAAAGGAAAGCGACTGTAAGGGAGCAGGCCAGATTGGAAAGTAAGGGTAACAAAAACCATAACAAGCATTGCCCACACAAGAGCTATTGGCTTTGGGAATGTGTTTAATCCGTGTGACTGCTGTTCAGCATGGCTAAATGGTAGTGGGATGGGGTGGAGTGGAGTGGTGTAAGGTATATTGGAGTGGTGTAGATTGGAGGAGAGTGGAGTAGATTGGAATGGAGTTGGGTAGATTGGAGCAGAGTGGGGTAGAGTGGGATAGATTAGAGTGGAGTGGGGTAGATTGGAGGTAAATAGATTGGAGTGGGGCAGATTTGGGTACATTGGAGTGGTATAGTTTGTAGTGAGTAGATGAGGGTTAATTGGAATGGAGTGGAGTAGATTGGGGTGGATTAGGCTAGAGTGCTGTGTAGTGGGGTAGATGGGAATAGGTATCTTTTGGGGTGGAGTGGAGTGGGGTAGATTGGAATGGAATGGGGTAGATTGAGGTGGATTAAGGTAGATTGAGTGGAGTTGGGCAGATTGGAGTGGGGTAGATTTGAGAGGATTGGAGTGGAATGGGGTTGAGTGAAGTGGAGTAGGTATATTAGAGTGGGATACATTGGAGTGAGGTAGATTGAGTGGGTGTAGTGGGGTGGGGTAGATTGGAGTGGGGTGGTTTGGGTCTGAGTGGGGTATATTGAAGTGCAGTGGGGTAGACTGGAGTAGAGTGGTATAGATTGAGGTAAACTGGAGTTGAGTAGAGCAGAATGCAGTAGGTAGATTGGGGTAGAGTGGAGTGGGATAGATTTGGGTATCTTGGGTGGATTGGAGAGAAGTGGGGTAGATTGGAGTGGGGTAGATTGGAGTCAGGTGGGGTAGATTGGGGTGGGTAGGTTAGAGTGTTGTGGATTTGGGTGAATTGGGGTAGAGTGGGTGGAGTGGGGTAGATTGGAGTGGAGTAGATTGGAGTGCATTGGGGTAGATTGTAATGGAGTGGGGACGATTGGAGTGGAGTGGGTTAGATTGGAGTGAGGTATATTGGGGTAGATTGCAGCAGAGTGGAGTGAGGTAGATTGGAGTGGATTTTAGCTGTGTCCATTAGGCTATTTCTCTTGCACCTAAGTGCATGTGAATATTGGGTACCTGAAAGCAATTTTGGTGGAATGCATGAGTATGAGGATTTAGGCACAGGATTTAAGGAGAAATTGAGTAATTGCTGTGCTGCACAAAACTGAAGCACTTTATACAGACCCATGCTGTGTATGCACAGACAAGAGATGGAATACATTTGATGCACAGGAATATTTAACTGCAGCGCTGCACAAAATTGAGGCACTTTAAAATGCCAAGATGTGTCCAAAATGTTTATTTTGCTTAGTGGCAGCCTGGCCTGAAGCATGTTACTGGACTGCTTGTTTGGAAAGACTATGGGAGGCCGGTTTCAGACTAGTGTATTCTTTAAACAGGCGCATACTTTGTATACGCAGAGAAGAGGTGTAGCTTATAAACACATGCAGTCACACGGACCGTTTTAATATTTCGTGAAATCTGTTTGGTGCTATAAAAGGAAGTGCCAAACTAAAACAAAGTCAGAAACTGGTTTACTAGTCTGTGCTATTTGTTTGGTGTGTAAAAAAAAAAAAGCACCAAATTAATTCCAAAACAATTTAAGGCGACAACAAATAAACCAGTAGGACAGACGTTAAAAGCAACCCAACGTTGTGGCCTGGAAGTGGAAATGATGGACTGAATCAGAGTGCAAACAGTGGAAGGACACTTATCAAATTAAATCACGTAGTACTTGCTTCAGGGGCTGGAGAAAGGAAAGGATGGGGCATATGGTGGCAAATCAGCAGGAGGCTAAAAAGAATGATAATTAAGCCAGTAAATGGTAAGTAACAGGCGGGCTCCCAGCCCTTTACTGGATACAATACCCCTTTCAGGCGAGACATTATAATGAAATTCAGGGATGCGGTAAGGATCCAAGAGCTAGGTTTTGGGTAACACTTATAAGAGAACCGAGAAATTACCCAAATATGGCGAATGCGGACTTATTCTTTTGCATGTTTAACTTTTTACACTGTTTTATACTGCAATAGCGTTGTGCGGGAAAAGAATGCTGTTTTCTGCGCAATGTGGCCTTTGCTGAACCAAGTTATAACAAATGCTCGGTATGTGCGGAATAAGTCTTCGCAAAAGTAACTGTTTTCACACGGACATCATGAGGTGAAAATCTTTCTGAACCTCATGAAATTTGCCAGTTTTTCTATAAACGTTTGCAAAGGAACATTTGCAACTTTGCACATCACTAGTTGCTAAGCCTGCACTTTCTGCGTTTTTTTCACACGCTGCTGACCTCAGGAGAACATTACAATTGTAATTGGCACTTTACATGTGAAATAAAATAAATGTTATCATTATCTGCTTATGTGTCTTGAATCTCCTGATTACATTTCAAAACTATAAACATAAATTGTATGTTTGTGGCATATTCTTATTTTAGACTCCAGCAGGGATGATGAAAAGGAGGATGAACGCAGCCAATCACTGGAGCTAGAGATGGATGCTTTGCGCCCACAAGCAACCCACCCGTTTGCTGATCCAGAGTCAGATGGTGCGACGCCAAATGCCCCCGGCTATCTTCCAGGTGACTCGAACTGCTTAAGAGAAGATGTTCTAGACTGCCAGCTGAATGTCAATGGGCTGGAAGAAGGGCCCTTGGACACCTGCGATGCGTTGGTGGGTTACCAGGAAAAGGAGGGGCAGACTGCTTCAGGAGCAGCAGCGACAAACTCATTGCAAGAAACTGCAAGTGCTGATGACGGAACTAATGCCAGCCTAAAAATAAAGGTGATGAAGGAAGTTCGCAAGCCTGGAAGAAGTGAGTACAAAAGCAATATATATATTTTCTATTGAAAAAGATGATATTGCATTCTGCGCGCTTCCTTTGTGATCCGTCTGATCAGCACATTATATTGACTCTCGTGATTAAATAAGATAGGGGTTGCTCAAGCGTTCAAAAATATAAATGGCTAAAATACTTTGATTTTCAGGCACACTATTTGAATTTTTGCAAATGCTTTAGTATTTTCTAACTCGCTCCTAGGATAAGTCTTTCAGGTGCGTTTAGTACAAATTACTCCTTGGATGTTCATGGTATGTAAGTACTGCCAGACCCATCTCGTCTGCTCATGTCTTGTTATATAGCAAAGTTCTTACTGTGAACACCTTGCATATTATTGTTTGTCATATTATATTTTTACTCCTGTGTCTCTTCCAAGATTCTTTTAAATGTATTACTGCTTTTACCTTGTCTCTTCTATTGTTAGGCAGTTCAAAGCACTTAAAACATTTGCTTAGAGAATAAATCCTTTCTTAGTCCTGATCCTCCCAACAAATAATCTTCTTATGACTCTTACTTATTTTGGTGCCCTCATTTAGCTTTTCAAAGTAAATACTGTAGTAAATCCCTGTGGCCGTAAGAGCAATAAGGTAAGTTATCACTAGAGTATTTAACAGTGTGCCAGTAAAGACATGTAACGTCAAGGGGATCATAGGTCCGCTGGAAAGTTGTGCATCGTAACTCTCCAGGTTGCTGGTACCAGTAAGTGGCAGTACTTATTGCCAGAATTTAGAATTTACAAAGTAATGAATAATTGCACCAGAACTCTAAAAATATCAAGTGTTAACCTTTTCTGAATTTCCGGCAAGAGCTACACAGAAGGGAAGATGTTAATTTCTAAAGAGCATGGCTACCATGAATGAGAAGGGTGCAAATCAGAAGAGAAATTGTAATTAGTACTCGAATATAAATGGGGGATTAATTTCATTTTCTGAGAGATATTCTACAGGACTTTCATGATCTCGGATTGGTGTCCAGTTCAATCAATCAATCAATCGGGTTTGTAAAGCGCGCTACTCACCCGTGAGGGTCTCAAGGCGCTGGGGGCGGGGGGTGGGTGGGGGGGGGGCTTGTTCCAGGTCTTGGCTGCGATGTAGGAGAAGGCTCTCCCGCCTGTTCTGTTTCTGCGGATGCGGGGGACCTCTGCCAGGGCAAGGTCGGTGGAGCGGAGGTTCCTCTTGGGTACGTGGAAGGATATTCTCTCGTTGAGGTATTTGGGTCCGATGTTGTTGAGGGATTTGTAGGCGTGGGTGAGGAGTTCGAAGGTGACCCTCTTCTCGACGGGGAGCCAGTGGAGCTCTCGTAGGTGGTGGGTCATGTGTTCGTGACGCGGTGTCCCGAGGATGAGTCTGGCTGCTGCGTTCTGGATAGTTTGGAGTTTGTGTAGCAGGGTTCTATTGATCCCAGCGTAGTGTGTGTTGCCGTAGCCCACTCTGCTGGTTATGAGCACGTGAGTGTTGGTCCTTCTGCAGTCATGTGGGATCCACTTGAAGGTCTTGCGGATGATGCGCAGGCAGTTGAAACAGGTGGAGGCAACGGCGTTGATCTGGCGGTTCATGAAGAGGGAGGAGTCGAGGATGATGCCGAGTTTGGTGAGTGGTCTGTAAGGGTGGGTGGATTCCCAAGGGCGGCGGGCCAACAGGTGTTGTCCCAGGCGGAGGTGCAGGGTCCGAGGATGAGGACTCCAGTCTTTTCTGAGTTGAGTTTCAAACAGCTGTCCTTCATCCAGGCTGCCACGTTCTTCATTCCTTCCTGGAAACAGAGTCTGGTGTCTTCGGGATTCTTCGTGAGCGAGAGGATGAGCTGGGTGTCGTCGGCGTAGGATACAATGCTGAGCCCATGCTGTCTGACAATGGCGGCGAGGGGGGCCATGTAGATGTTGAAGAGTGTTCCACAGTTGCATGGCCTGTAGTTGAACTACCCATCCAGTTTGTATAAAAACCTCAAATATAGGTCATAATAAAAAGTTTGTTCAAGGAGCATCTGAGACTCCAGGATCAAACATCTTACAAGAGAGGACAGGAGTGGACTGCCTCTATGAGCAGTGCAGCTGTCATTGAATGTCACTCGTTTGTCAGTGGGCAGCCACTGAAGAACTACAAACAAAGATGTGGCCCCTGCTTTTGTGGTGCTTCTTCAAAGCAGAAGAGTGTCTGCTTTCAGACCTTGTTGGAGGATGTGGGTGAGGTAAACACCTGAAGAGTTTTACAACACTTCAATCCAGAAGAAATTATAGTCTTTAAAATTAGAATTTGTAGGGGAAGGAAAGAAAACAGAGTTCATTTTAGCACCTATGCATTAATCAGTTAAAATATCCTCTCAGCCAAATAAAAATGTACAAGATTCGATCAAAAACACACCAATGAGCAACAGTTAAGACCGAAGTAGGACAACCTCTTATAGTATCAGAACAACAGTCATTGATGGTAAAATGAGGATGGTGCCCAAAATCACCACCACTGTATTTGTCAGGTAAAGTTTTAACCCTTTAACCATTCTGAATTAACTGTAGAATGCATAATTTAAAGATAAGGCTTGAGATCAAATGCAGATTAACCTCTATCCAGTTAGTTATATATTAAGTGTGATGTGTAAAAATAGGCACAGCCATATGCATTAAGATGGTACAAAATGTGATTTCTTTTATTGGCTAACCAGGAATTCATTGTAAAGATGGTACATTGTATATGATTTGTTAGTCATAAAGACTTCATCAGATGACATTGCACAGCTAACAAGATGTTAATAGCCAACTCAGAAATTTTTTCATGTTTTAATCATGCATTTGCTCCAATAGCAATTACAAGCCCCACAAGCTCTAGGCCCTTTCAGATCTCGCACCATAGAGCTCAACAAGGGTTGCCTCAGGGCTCCTGTCTGAGCCTCACATTGTTTAACATCCGTGTGGCCCCCCTTTCATATGCGGATGACACCCAACTTTTCATCTCCTTCAATAACGACCTACATACTACCAAAGCATGCTTCTCTGAGGGTATGAAAGCCATCTAGTATTGGATGACTGCAAACTTTCTCCAGCTGAATACGAGCAAGACGGAGATTATGCTCTTTGGTAAAGCCCAGGTGATCTGGTCCCCATATTAGTGGCCAATTGACTTGGGTGTAGCACCTACCCCCAAGTCGTCAGATAAAAATCTTGGGGTTCGCCTGGACCAGTCTCTCACTAAGAAAGATCAGGTAGTGGCTACCACTGCCACCTACTTTCATATTATGAGTCTGTTGTGCAGAGTCTTCCCTTTACTGCCACTTTAAGTGTGGATAACCCTAGTACAGGCACTAGTGATTAGCCACCTGGACTACTGTAATGCCCTTTTGGCCGCCACTAGTGAGTCTCTACTAAAACAAACTCCAAGTTGTCCAAAACACAGCAGCCCGCTTCATTCAGAATATGCCGGCCTGAACAGCCGCTCTTCCCCCTCTTAGGCTCACTCCACTGGCTTCCCATACGCAAGAGAATTACATTCAAGATTTGTTGCATAGTGCACAAATCATTGAATGGCAGAGGTCCCAGATATCTGGCAGAGAAACTTATTGAGTAGCTGCAGAGCAGACCTTTGCGGTCCAGGGTGAAATCTCTTCTCTCTATGCCCCGCATTAGGAAAACACGCTCCGGGGGGAAAGCTTTCTCTTATCTGGCCCTCTTATATTGGAATCCTTTTCCGCGCTTAACTTCTACCCAATTGTACGCGTCTACTGCCCACCTCTGATGCACGTTAGTGTCTCAGTCTCTTTGTGTTGGCACTCTCCTCCGGTACAGGTCTCCAGGCCACTTCAGCGCCAGGCCTTGGTCCTAATGAGAGCTTTACACATTACTATGGCACCCTGTCCTGCCTAGGGGCTCTACACGTTCTGGCAGTTCGTGAGGCTCTCACTTGAGATCACTGCGTCTGCCAGTACAAGCGTCGGGTGCCGGGCGCCTCCACACCCAAGCAAGCACTTCCTTTGCTGCAGCTCCGGCATTTCGCAATTGTCCCTTTAACCTCTGGGTCGGTTCACAGGCAGGTGCTGCCTCTGTGAAACCACACCCGGCCCCCACGGTCCACTTCAACTGGCTAATTGAGTTTTCGCTGCTTTGTGGAGCCGTCATGCACGGGACTGCCGCGCTCAGCCCAGCCGCTCTGGTCCGCCGCCCCCGCGTCTCGTCACCTCTTTTTAGAGAAACCAGGCCTCCACCGCCAAGACGTCGTGTCTGCAGTTGGCCGGAATCTCTTTCCTCCCGCGGACCCCCGGCTGCCCTCTCCGCTCGTCATCACTTCTGACAGACAGGCCGCTCTCCAAGTCGCACGGCCATGGTTGCACCTCACAGGCCTCCAGTAGCAGACGCAAGATGGCCGCAGTCTCTGTCAGCCGCCTTCCGACTCAGCTCGCAATTTTTGCCTCACTTCAGCAATGCCGGGATTCCAGATGGCACCAAGGTAAGTGAGGGAATCTCATCTACATATGAGATTTATTGCTATCTTCTGCACTCAGGATTATTCCGGATTACTGAAGCCAACGGGAGCTCCAGGGAACACATCTACTCCGCCATCTTGCTGAGCCATGCCCCCCCATTTTATCATTTCCCTTGTTGAGGAAATTAAGGTCATCAGCCTCCCTCACAGGCAGCCCCTTTCTTATAGTTCAATAGCAGCCCTATTCCAGGTCATATAATTTGGAATATATTGAAGTTCCTTCCCCCGAGGATAGGATAGGATAAAGTTTATAAAGCGCTTGAATGCCGAGGCGTCTTGGCGCTATGGGTCTTGTAAACAGAAAATCTGGTAATGATTTAGAAAACTCGTATGAAGCTCTAAATTTGTTGATCCTTGCAATATTCCCTGACAGTAGGCTCTGGTTATCATTCATTTTATGCCTGTTGGGTGACCTCTAGATGTTATTCTTAAATGCTACTGATGTTGTTAAGATAAGACCAAAGACTGTGGGAGCCATCTACAGTTCTCTTGTCTGGGGTCTATAGGACTGGAGCTCAGTCATGGTGACTGGTTTATCTGGCATGACCTTCAATCCTTAGCATGGCAGTTGATTATGACATAATGTAATCCAATAACATCTGCAGTATGGCCTTGCGAATGTCTTAAAACTGATTTAACTTGTTTGTTGTTCAACCGCACATTTTTCATCATATCGTAACTAGGACCACGAAGTGGAAGCAGATGATTTGAGAGACCACTGATGAAGAGAAACAAAGCATTCTTGTAGAATCAATCATACACTTGTACGATACAGAGTATGCAGAAATACATTTTACCAACTTGTGTACTTAGACTTAATGTTTGATAGTGCAGGGATACAAGCGAAAAGCCAAAGGAGTGTCCCTTGATTAAGAATATCGTGAGGCCCTTCACTATGATATAAATTTGTGTTTGTACATTAAATCCCGGTGGTGACAAAAAAGATACCACTGTGATAAAATGGCTTGTTGTGTTGAACTTTAGCTGTCAAGTAAACAGACTGGGGAATTAATAGAAGTTCTGGACATCACTAGTTAGAGAGAAGTAGATTAATATATTTAAAGTGGCTTGCTATGGGCTCACATTTTCTGTATGGTATGTAGATTACTCAAGCATAATATTGTCTTGTTAATACATGGGTAGGCTCAACATATGGGCTGGGAAGCCGCAGGGTCTCAGCTCTTTGGACTTCTCAGGGACAGAGAAAAAAAAGAAGCCCCTTCACTTGTTGTAGACCAGACAAGCAAGACATTCCCAAGATTCTCATCCAAATATTCCATCAGACCCTTTTTTGTTGTGCTAGGTCAGAGAGTTCATTTTACCAGGGAATTATGGCTCTGGGTATGGTTGAGATGGCCCAATCGAATCCCTACAAGGAGGGCGAGACACAGAGGTAGGCTTCTGTAACATGTCTGAAAATTGCTGGTAAGCCATAAGAATGGACAACGTCTGACCAATAGTAGCTTAAGACTGGTTTTCAGAAAGCTCTTGTACCACAAGAGCCTAATAACTCCTGTCCGTCCTAACAACAGCACAACTGTGATGATGGAGATACGACTCTAGTCTTCCAATCAATATAGGGATTGTGTTGTTCCGGCCACGGCATCCCAAGCACTATGCCATAGTTATGGGACACTATTAGATCAAGAGCAACCATCTCCTTGTGTTTGCCTAAGGACACTAAGAGCGGAACCGTGATGGAGTTCGTTAGCCGAAGTAAAAGGAGATCCATCAGTTGTTTGTATGTGATCCAGAGATGACTTCTTCCTGACCAGAATTTGGAGTCTGACACAACTCAAGTCCATATACATGTCCGATGCACTATAATCTAGCAGGGTAGGAACAGAGACAGACTGGCCAGGATAGACTTGGTGCAAAAGAACAATTGGTGGACGGAATTCTGGACAATGCCAACATTCACCCCCAGTCACAAGGATCTGGGTTAAATCCATCATTCTTTTGCTCACCATACCGTGGAGAAGTGTGGCTCAATGGTTAGAGCGGCCGATCTCGATGCAGAGCACTGGTCCGGGACCAGGGTTCGATTCCCGCCGCGGCAGGGTCTCGGGCTATAAATTCCTCGGACCGGATATTCTCGCCTCAGTGCTTATTCTAATCATGGGTCCCACGCTGCAACTCTGGGCAATAGCTTGCTTAATCTCCACAACGGCCCCAACAGCGCTGGGATGCCTGGCTTCACCATGGGGGTGCCCAGGAATGGACACTTCACACGGAAAAGCCAGGAAGGGTTCCTTCAGCGGTATGAGTACAGCGCTGAGATACCCCTAGGGGTGATTCGGTGCTATATAAGTGCATACACATTTACATTTACATTTACATACCACCCCAGTTTGGACCCAGCCATATGCAAATCAGTCTTGACACTGTTCCTTGTGAGAACAGTCCAGCCCGAACTGCCAAGCCAGGTCCTCCCTGGATCGGAAACAAGCATCCTGGGACCGGTTTCAGGGCATCACCCTTCATCAGCCAGGCTAGCTTGAATCCAGTGGTGTAGTGAGCACGTGACCCACGTCTGGGCATACCCTTCCCACTTAGGCGACATATGCAAAAGAAACAATCTCTGTACTGGGGTGAATGTATGATATTGTTCTGCATTCTGTCCATCAATTGTTCTTTTTGTATTTGTCACCCCGAGTGGGACGGGTATGCCCAGACGTTGGTCCAGTGTCTCCATGCCACTGGAGTCAAGCTATCCTGGCTGATGAGGGCTGAAAGCCCGAAACCGGTCCTAGGATGCTTATTTCCAGTCCAGGGAGGACCTGGCCTGGCAGTTCGGGCTGGACTGGTCCTATTGGGCGCAGGGTCAAGACTGATTTGCATATGGAGGGTCCAAACTGGAATGGCATGGTGAGCAAAAAACTGGATTTAGGCCCACATCTCTGTACTGGGGTGAATGTATGACATTGTTCTGCATTCTGTCCATCATTTGTTCTTGTTGCATTTGTCACCCCCCGTGGGACGGGTATGCCCAGACGTTGGTCCCGTGCTCTCCATGCCACTGGAGTTAAGCTATCCTGGCTGATGAGGGCTGAAAGCCCGAAACCGGTCCTAGGATGCTTGTTTCCAGTCCAGGGAGAACCTGGCCTGGCAGTTTGGGCTGGACTGTTCCCATTGGGTGCAGCGTCAAGACTGATTTGCATATGGCTGGTTCCAAACTGGAATGGCATGGTGAGCAAAAGAAACAATGAATTTAGGCCCAGATCTCTGTACTGGGGTGAATGTATGACAATGTTCTGCATTCTGTCCATCAATTGTTCTTTTTGCATTTGTCACCCCGAGAGGGACGGGAATGCCCAGAGGTGGGCCTCGTACTCTCCATACCACTGGAGTCAAGCTATCCTGGCTGATGAGGGCGGAAAGCATGAAACCAGTCCTCGGATGCTTGTTTCCAGTCCAGGGAGGACCTGGCCTGGCAGTTCGGGCTGGACTGTTCCTATTGGGCGCAGGGTCAAGACTGATTTACATATGGCTGGGTCCAAGCTGGAATGGCATGGTGAGCAAAAAAACAATGGATTTAGGACCACATCTCTGTACTAGGGTGAATGTATGACATTGTTTTGCATTCTGTCCATCAACTGTTCTTTTTGCATTTGTCACCCTGAGTTCGACGGGTATGCCCAGACGTGGGTCACTTTCTCTCCATGCTACTGGAGTCAAGCTATCATGTCTGATGAGGGCTGAAAGCCCGAAACCAGTCCTAGGATACTTGTTTCCAGTCCAGGGAGGACCTGGCTTGGCAGTTCGGGCTGGACTGTTTCCATTGGGCGCAGGGTCAAGACTGATTTGCATATGGCTGGATCCAAACTGGAATGGCATGGTGAGCAAAAAAACGATGGATTTAGGCTCAGATCTCTGTACTGGGGTGAATGTATGACATTGTTCTGCATTCTGTCCATCAATTGTTTTTTTTTTGTGATAGACTTGAAGCATGAAATCTAACACAAACAAGCATGAATTGGATCCACTGAAGGAAAGAAAAACTTTAAGGAGAGTGGACTCTCCGGCCCCTTTCTCCCTAACTAAGGACATGACCAGGCTTTTCCGTGTGACCTAGAGGGTCAAATCGTTCTTCAGCAGATGGTTAGGGCACAATAGAGACACAACCTCCCTTACATCTTCTTTCCCTTTCGGCATTGGACAAGGGACCTCTAGTAGATCCGAGCTGCATTGGCTCATCAGGAACCTCAGTAAAAGGAACAACTTGCTCAGTAATTGGCTTAGTCTACCTAAAAGCTATGGAAGAAGGAGTTAAAATTAACCTTTAGCTGCTCTGTTTTTCCATTCTCCTTTCCTTAAGTCAGTGTTCAATCAGGAGAACCATGTCCAGAAGTCCAAGACTCAGCCCTGGTTCCATGAGCCTACATGGCTCTCAGAAATCTGGAGTCTGTAAAGAGTGGATTGCATTGAGACACACTGGAAAAGTGGGGCTCTGCTAGAATTGCCACAGTGTGGTTTGCTAGTTATTGTTTGATGATTTGTATGGGTCCCAGAGTGAAAGAGAACAAACATCTAATCTTCTAACCTGGAGAATATCGGCAATATCTCACAACAGTGGCAGGGGTGCCTAATACAAACCCATATTTTTCTGGCTCACTAAATTAGATGCCAGAACACAAAGAGGATAACAGCTGGCCTGTGATTAGGCTTCTATCCTGGAATGTGAATGGTCTACTTAACAAAGTGAAGAGGGAAGTGGTCGTTGACATGGTAGAGGGAAGGCGACCAAAAGCTATAGGCTGGGGGCTGTAATGCTCCATGAATCCCACTTATAGGAAATTAACAGTAATTTCCTGAGTCAATAGATTCTTCACGCTGTGCTGCATGCCAGATTTACCTGAGGTTCTTAAGGTGTGGTTACCATTTTTAAGAAAGCAGCTATCCTTCCAAGAAGGCAAGGTAGGATGAGATAAACTACACAGGTACATCATGATCTCCAAACCACTGAGGGGGGATCAGCCATAAGTTTTATGTTGGTATAGACCACTTTCACCCTGACAAAGGGCTTTCTATAGACAATACATGTAGTTATGCTTGAGGCCCGACCAGGACTGTTGCTATGGAGGAAGACTTCAAAAAAGTTATGTACCCAGCGCTGGACAGAAATAATGCATCGGCTGTGGGCCAGAACAGACCTTCTAAACTTACCAAATTTGTGTATTAAGGCTAAGTGAAGTTTTTCATCAACACTCAAAAACATAGGCTCCACCTTTTGCTCAAGGCAGTGGAGGCAGCCAAAATCACAGTAGTACGAATCCATGCACCAGTTGGATTGACCTTTGGCAGGAGGGTATGTGGCCATTTAGTGCATAGTGGCTCACCAAATCAGAGCTCATAGATGCTCCTAGAGAAGAACACTACTTCTGACCCAACAAGTGTCAGTGACCCTCACCAAAGACACTTTGGGAAGCCTTTAAACCAATGATGAGAGGGTAAGCCCTTGATGGCATCTAACAGTATAAATGGGATAGGCTGGATGTGCTTGGATGCCTAAAGATGGAGGTGCTAGATTCGAACTAATAAAGCAAAACAAGGATCTGCCTAGAACTTTTTTAACTGTGCTACCTACAAGCCCTGCTGGATGAAGCTGTGCAAATGTGGAAGGCATCCCAGCGTAGGATCTATGATCAGGGCAATAAGGAAGGGAAGCTGTTATGTCAGAGAGGATGAGGTGAACCCATCGGGGGCCTCCTGGGTGTAATGGGACATGGGGTAGAAAATGGCTCAGTTGTTTGCACAATATTATCACAATCTGAATGGCCTATAGCAGCACACCCATACAGACATGGTACATAATTTTATGGATAGCCTTTCAATAGCTATCTTTCCAGGACGAAGAGAGAGAGAGAGAGAGAGAAATGCCTTGCATAAAATGGGGTGGGACTTGAAACTGACAGAAGTGACTTCTTTATGCCTGTGCACCAGGTGGCAGCTCTAGCTGGGTTCAAGGGATGGGAACCATTAGGAATCTCTACTCTGAATAACATAGTTGTGGACAATTGTAAGAAGTTGTTTGCTGACATACAGGCGGAATTTGGGCTTTTTCCTTTGCAGTTCTTTTGATACCTGCAGCTGAGCCATGCACTACAAACAAACCTTAGCGCAACACCAACTATACTGGACTTTAACCTTAAAGAAGTCAATCTCACCCTTGAACCGCTACCTGATAAAATGATTTTCAGTATATAGCTAAATGGTGATTCACACCCCTGGCACTATCCCGCCACTGAGGTAAGTGAGCAAGCTAAATATTGATCTACCGGAGGGTACTGATTGGCCCCACGGGAGATAGCTATGACTGCAAGATACAGCTCCACTAGCTACACTACATTCCTTCCACTTCGTTTGCTCTGCCAGTTTCCAAAGTGACTCATCCTTCATCTGCATGAGGTGCAAGACAGAGAATGTAACTTCATACACCCAATATGGGTTGCAACATTATTCAGCAGCGCTCGCACTCTGAGTTTGTAGGATCTACAGGTGACACTGCTATGTCCTACACCAGTGGATCTTAAACTTTTGATTTATGTGAACCCCCAGTTAATCTTTACTGGAGTCCGTGGACATCCACTGAATAATTATTGGAATCTAGGAACTCCCACTAAGTCATTACTGGATGCCAAGGACCCCGGCCTAAGCAATTTCAATGATTTGAACCAAAAAACAATACACAAATGATGAAATATTTTATTCAATTCACAAGCAAATATACAAAAAACACAATTTTATCTTTCTTTGGGAAGTTGTTTTATTTAATTTAATTAAGGCAACCCACCGTCCACACTATGTTCTGTGTGATGTGTAGGAAAGTGGGGTTTTGTTGCAATACCCCCCACCTTTTGCCTTACTCTGATGCCTCTTGAGTATGCACTAGGTTCCTGCGACCTGGGTTCCCAGTGCCTGTGTTCTTTCCCAAAATGGTACCTTTGTTTCCACAATTGGCACACCTCTGGCTCACCTATAAGTCCCTTGTAAAATGTATCAGTGGTACCAAGGACCTTGTGACCGGAGAGGGTCTCTAAGGGCTGCAGCATGAATTATGCCACCCTAAGAGACCCCTCACCAAACACAGGCATACTGCCACAGCAGCCTGCCTGTTTTTGTGCAGATAAAAGTGAAGGGTTGACCTGGCATACATCCCTGTGTGCCAGGCCTAGCAGCACTGCTAGAAGCATAGGTAAGTCATCCCTACAGTAAGCCTTACCACCCTAAAGCATGGTGGACTATACCTCATGTGAGGGCATAACTGCATGAGCAGATATGCCCCTATAGTGTCTAAGTCCATTCCTAGACTTTATAAGTGCACAGTGAAGTCATACTGAGTATATGGGTTGGGAGCTTGTCACTGCGAGTTCCACAGCTCCATGATGGCTTCACTGAATTCCAGGATGTTTAGTACCAAACATCTCCGCCTAATACACCCACACTGAAGCCAGTGTTGGATTTATTAAGAAATGCACCCAGAGGGCACCTCAGAGGTGCCCCCCGAAATCCTACCAACTTGCTAGTGTGTGCCTGACTGGTCCACCACCAGCCTGCTACCTCCAGACATGTTTCTGACCCCCTGAGGTGGGAGCCTTTTGCTCTTGTGGGTCAGAAACAAAGCATGCTCTGGGTGGAGGAGCTTCACACCTACCCCCAAGCAAGTCTAGCATAGTGGTGAGCCTGAAAGGCTTTCTGTCCTTTGTTATGCTGACCAGGGCCTCTCCAACTATTAGAGATGCCTGTCCCCCTGACCAAACCCCATTTTTGGCGGCAAGGTCGGCAGGAAAATTAGTAAGCAAGAGATGTGTGTCCCTTCTCAGCCAGGGCCTCCCCTAAGGTGCCCTGAGCTGAACTGACCCCCTCCTTTCAGAATCCTCCATATTGTTTTGGAGGACTCTAGCCAATAGGGGTAGAGATATGCCTCCTCCCCAGAGGGAGTGGACATACAAAGAGTGTAGGCACCCTAAAGGTAAGTAGACCATTGGCTACTACCTTCTGACCCCTGTAACACCCCTAAAGTTAGTATTTAGGGGCACCCCTGAACATTAATCTTCTTATTACCGACGACCTGTGATATCAACTGACATGGCCCCAGCCCTACCGGTCTATATGCAGCCCTCAAAGACCCTGCTAAAGAAGAAGATCAATCCGTCCTGCAGTCCAGCTACCCCCAGAACCCTGTGAGGGCTGCCTGCCTTCTACAAAGACTCCTAATCTCCTGTGGAAAGCAGATCTGTCCAGAAGAAAAACAACTTTAAAGACAAAGTGCTCTGCCTGCAGAACCGCAAAACTGACTACCTCTGCACCAGACAACCACAGCCCAAGTTCCAGTGGCCCACCATCCAGCAAAGGTTCCCCACCAATCCTGAGCAAGAGTCCTTCATGGGTTGACCTCTGCCATACTCCACGTCGACGCCACAGCCTATGCACAATGACCCCCCAACAGCCACCTGCACCGGTAATCTGAGTTTTGACATTAAGGGACAATCCTGCACCTGGAGGCCCTGGGCCTTGTGGAGATCTACAGATGGTGCCCCAATGCTCCAGCACATCCCAGCTTGCCTGTGCAGCTGTAGGTTTCCTTCGATCGGCCTACTGGTCTGAGCCTACAGCCTTTTTCTGACTTCGAGATTCCCCGTTGGTTTGTATTGTGCGCCTGACGCTGTGTTGGCACTCTGCACCCAGCTGCCCCTGGGCTGCTGGAGGTGTAAGTTTGGGGCTGCCTTGTGGCCTCCCTGTGCTTACCTGAACCCCCGGAGACTCGGTTACAAAACCGTGCTACTTACCTGTAAGTTGTACCACTTTGATTGTCCCCTTTCGCCATTTGATAACATTGGCACCAGATACGAGATTGACCTCTGCACCTGGCCACCCCATTGCCGCTGGTGGTGCAGTTTTGTCACTTAACTGACCCTTACGTGGTACTGATTCTTTATCCAGAAACCCAATATCGTAAATCATTTACTTACCTGCATATTGCTGATTGTGTTTCCTCCCATAGGATAACATTATATTGTTGAAAAATGCAGTGCCCACTTTTTACATTACATCACTTGCAACAAAGTATCTTTGATTCTATAAAATAAATATACTAAAAGTAATATTTTTACAAACCATTGGTCTCAAATTTACTCATTGAGTGTGTGTAATCATTTTGTGCCTGTGCCTGTGCCTGTGTGTGTGTTGCTTAGCACTACCTTCTGATAAGCCTAACTGCTCACCCACAGTGTCACAAAAGAGAGCATTAGTATTACCTACTTGAGCCTCTGTAAAGTCACTGGGGATCCACTGGACTGTGTGCACACTACACCTCATTTTGGTATAGAATATACCGAGTCAGCTTCCTACATGATGCACTTGAACTGCCCCATGAATCAATCTAAGGATACCGACTTAATTCTTAGCTACCAATTTCAAATCCCTTTACACTTACCAAACGTTTTAAAGTTTTTCAATTTTCAGTTTTGTTTTTTTATTAATATTCACTTTATTAATCTGTTAATATTATTTAGTTTTCTAAGCAGTCATGCCTCCCTGAGTAGGCTTTGTGGACCCCCAGGGGTACCCGGACAACAGGTTGAGAAACCCTGTCCTACACAACTTCAGCATTGGAAGTTCTCTGTGCCTTTTTGTGGGGCCGGACTGGGTATTTGCGAAACCTCGCTCCAATGTGGAAGGCGGCAGAAGCACCAAGCCCATTGAGATGGGGGCAGGCCTAGAATACTGATATACGAGGCCAGTGGGTGCTCCCAAGTACATAAAAAAAATTGGAAGGTGTAGATAGACTACAAGAGGGTGGTACATTGGGAAGGATTCGATCTAGTGGTACAAGGGGGTAAATTAAAGAGTTGGATATCACAGACAACACATGAGTTTACATTCATGGTAGTGTTGAATGTAGCTGTAAATCAACTAGGCATAATGTAATTGTCAGAGATGCTTTATTTCTGTTAGAATGCTAATACAATGGGTTTTTTAAATATAAAATATTACATTTTTCTGCAATATTCTATTTTTTCAGGTTATGAAAAAATCTTCAATCTTCTTGAAAATATACAAGGGCCATTAGATGTACAGAAACGTTTCATTGAATTTACAGTTAAAGAAGCAGCAAGGTTTGTGTTGCAGCTGATAGCATTTTAATTATAACGGCAAACCTTTATTGATGATCTACAAACATAGCTTTTTACATTAACTCTTTAATACTCATATCTAGATGTCTGTTATCTGTTTCTCACTTTTATTTTGAATTGTGCTTTTGTTTAGATTTGTTTAACAGTAAATATTGACAGCTGTCTGAGCATTATTGAATATAAGATGTGCACACAGAAACTTTATTTGCTTCAATACAGAATAAGTAGATCAATCACAGACCTTCTTAACCTTGGGCACTCCATAAGTGTTTGTGAGTGTTTTTATATGGCTATTACAATGAGCATATTTAAATAGGATGTCAACATAATATTCATTTATAACCTTCTGAAGGCATGTGTGACAACTTACGTTGGCCTGAATTATTGTTCCTGTAGATCACTAAGCTAAGAGTTTCCAATATTATGTGTAAAAGAATTAAGAGTATGAAATTTGCTTATAGTTCCAATAATCTTTTTCTGCAATTTGGCCACATTAACAAGTGTTAATTTAATGTCTTCCTTGATTTCCATGTTGACAACCACTTAGGAAAGCCCCTGAAGTAATTGGATCTCAGCTTACTTGTATACAACCTCCAAGAATACCCTGATTAAGAATATGTTATCTCTGTAATAGAAATCTACAAAGAATAGTACATAAAGGTTTCCTTTGCTGCAGCAGCCCTTATGGTGATGCCCAAACTTGTCAGAGTCCCTGGACACTGCCTAACATTCCACCTCCTGATGGTCATTCAAGTTGATATTCACCTTCTAGGTCCGATTTCCCAGTTTATAGATCAGTGGGTGATAATAGAAGCATTTTCATTCACATTATCACCAGTAGCATAAAATCATCTGGGACAGAGTAGGCAGTCAATAAAGTGTCCCGTAATACAGTGTGATTTATCCTTCCCTTGACCAACTTGGGAAGACGCCAAATTCTCGTGGAGTTGGCTCTTAATGGCCGAACATGGTTCCAGATGAAGTAGCATACCCAGAGAATCTGGCAATACGGAATTGAAGGATAACTCACTTTGTTTTATGGGACCCCTAGAGAACGTGTTCAATAAAGTGACAAATGGACCAGGACTGATTGCAGAACGAATCTCCTTTCGACAATGGGGAATTAACATAGGATTTGTTTGGCCCTGAAGAAGCCCATAAATGGGCGAAACGTGTTGGCTGAGCAGAACTGTTCTTCTCAGTCAGAAGACTGTGAATAAAGAAATTACAATAAAACAAAATTACAAATCAAGTGTTAATTGCTTAGCACATTGCTTACACTTATGATTTTTGTGAAGTTGCCTCTCTACTGTGTTATTAGTATATTTGTGAATGGCGTAAATTGGTGGGTAGCCATTTTAGGTGGGCAGCAACCAACAACTGGTTCCATAATCAAAAAGTTTATAACTCACGTTGTGGTGCGGCATCGGGTCCCCTGGCTGCTAAAATCTGTTCAGCAGCATTATCCACAGTGAAATAACTGGTTCTTAGTAAAACAAATTGTTATGTAAAGTTACTCTTCTTACTTGATTGCAATTAGGTTAAGGTGATTTTTCTTTGTTTTAGGTTTAAAAAACGATTCCTCATCCAACACTTAGAGAGAGTATTACTAGAGCTTGAGACCACTGTTTGACAGATGACCTTTAACACGTCAATTGCTGATAATGGTGCATTGACGCAGAGGCAGAAATGAGGAACTTGTTTGCAGTGCCCCAGAAGAACGAAATAATAAGACTTCTGCCAAAGAAAGCCCTTTGGTGATCGAAGTGTGGAAGGATGCAGGAGGAAGAGGTAGGTGTTTGTTTCCTCTCTCAACAGATGATGTTCTGAACCGGTTGTTTTTTTATGAATGAAGGTGCTGTTCACTCAAGAGAAGGATTCAAATGAGCATAGCTGCCCCTCCTACAAGGAGAATAGAATTTACTCACTTGCTTATTGTCATAATATGCATGTCAGCGCCGTAAACAGTACGAGTCAAAAATGCATTAATTAAAGTGCAACCTATAGATGCATGAGTCAGAAAATGGGGTTGTGGTGAATTTTGCATGCAGTCTTGACAAATAAAAATGCCGGATCCCCCCTCCAGTAACATGGAGTTGTTATTTATGTGAGACACCAATGCAAGTTTTTCTTTCTAACAAATCAATAAATATCTACCTCACGATCACTTCTGTTTCATCCTCAGAGATGAAGAAAGTGCATTCGAGACCTCCCGGGACCCTCACTTCATTTCTCTTACGTCACATCCTGTTTAGAATATGGACACTCTTCATCCGAACTTGACCTTGGTGCTTTGGAAAGCACTTAAAGAGACATTTCAGAAAATGCATGGTTTTCACTTTTGTATGTTTTTACAAAAGAGACTTTTTAAACACAGTGGGTTAATATAGTGATCTGATATTTTAACTGTCTTACCATAATTTTCAGACAAAGTCAATATAAAATAAACAGATATATATATTTTCAGTAAAATCATTGTCTGTTGCCTTTTTTGGTCACACGTGTCAAATTTATGGTTTTGAAAATGGATACATGGTTAAATAACTAATTTCTATTTAATCATCCGAAACGGGGTTATGCAGTCTTTTCTGTAACAAATAAAATGAATTCCAAGCTACTAAATTAGTGTTGTAACAGTGACATCTGACATGATAACATTAGTGGCCACCATATGCAGGATTACTAGCCTCAGTGCATCAGGTAAAATTGCTAACTAATGTAAACAAGCAGTGGCAGAGCCAATAGGTCTCGCAAATGTATGGTAATATATTTTAGCAAAGTTGTTCACCACAGTAGCTACTGTTCAGCATGTTTAAACGTTAGTAGGGTAAAGGAGACTGATGTGGAGTGGAGTGTTGTAAAGTGGAGTAGATTATTATGGAGAGGCGTAGAGTGGCATGGAGTGGTGTACAGTAGAGGTGAGTGGCGTGGAGAGGTAGAGGAGGATTATGGAGTAGTGCATAGAGTGCTGCAGAGTAGAGTGTCGTAGAGTGGCATTGGTGTAGTGTGTGGAGTCGTGAAAAGTATGACAGAGTGCAATAGTGTAGAGTGCAGTGTCATAGAGTAGAGTATAGTGGCGTACAGTGAAGTGGTCCAGAGTAGATTTGTATAGAGTGCAGTGGCGTGGAGTGTATTGGTTTTTAGGTAAAGTGATATAGAGAGCATTGGTGTAGAGTGCGGTGACATAGAGTGCAGCAACATAAAATTGAGAAGAGTATTATGGGGTGGCGTAGAGTGGCATGGAGTGGTGTACAGTAGAGGTGAGTGGTGTGGAGAGGAAGAGGAGGATCACGGAGTAGCCTACAGTGTTGTGGAGTGTAAAGGAGGTCGTAGAGTGGAAGGGCATAGAGTTGAGTGGTGTAGAGTGGAGCACAGTATCATAGTTGAGTAGAGTGTCATAGAGTGGAGTGGTGTACAGCGGAGTAGATTGTCATAGAGTGAGTGGCATAGAGTGGAGTAGTGTGTCATAGAATAGAATGGAGTAAAGTGCCATGGAGTGGCATAGAGGGAGTTGCGTAGTGCGTTGTACAGTGGAGTAGTGTCGTAGAATGGCATAGAGTGGAGTAGAGTGTTGTACAGTGAAGTGGCTTAAAGTGAAGTAGAATGTCAGTGGAGCAGAGTTTAATGGAGTAGCCATCATAGAGTGGAGTATCATGGAGTGTCGTAGAGTGTAGTGTAGCAGAGTGGACTAGCGTGAAGTGGCATAAAGGAAAGTGGTGCAGAGTAGATTGGCATAGAGGGCATTGGTTTTGAGTAAAGTGGTGTAAAGTGCATTGGTGTAGAGTACAGTGACATAGAATAGAGGGGTGCAAAGTAGATTGCAGTGGCTTAGAGTGCAATGGCATAGAGTGGAGTAGAGTGGCACAGAGTGGAGTAAAGTAGTGTACAGTGAAGTGGCATAGAGTGGAGTGGTGCAGGGTAGAGTGCAGAGGTGTAGAGTGTAGTGGTGTGGAGGGCAGTGGCATAGAGTGGTGTAGAGCTGAGTGTTGCAGAGTAGTTTGCAGTGGCTTAGAGTGCAGTGACATAGAATGCATGCAGAGTAGATTGTCAGAGCGCAGGGTCGTAGAGAGCAGAGTCGTAGAATGCAGAGTTTTACAGTCTTGCAGAGTACAGTGTTGCAGAGTAGGGTGTTGCAGGACATTCTGGTGGAGAGAGCAGTGACGTATAGTACAGTGGTGTAGAATAAAGTGGCAAAGAGTTCAGTGACGTAGAGTGCAATGGTGTAGAGTGACAGTGTGTGTACTGGCGTATAGTGCAGTCACATTGAGTTGGATGTTGTGGAGTATAGTGGCGTAAAGTACAGTGCTGCGAAGTAGTTGGCATAGGTGCAGTGAAATAGGGTGCACTGCTTTTGAGTAAAGTGTAGTACAGTGCATTGGCATAGAGTGCAGTGGTTTAGAATACCGTGGCATAGCATAAACTGTAGTGGTGTAAAGTGAAGTAGAGAGGCGTAGAGTGCAGTGGTATATAGTAGATTGTTTCAGAGTAGAGTGGAGTGGTGCAGGGTAGAGAGCAGTGGCATATAGTAGAGTCGTGTAGAGTAGAGTGGCACAGCATTGATTGCAGTGGGGTACAGTGGAGTGGCACAGACTGGAGTAGAGTTGCAAAGAGTGCAGTGACTTAGAGTGCAATGGCGTAGAGTAGATTGTTTCAGAGTAGAGTGAAGTGGTGTAGAGTAGAGTGGTATAGAGTAGTGGCGTAGAGTGCAGTTTTGTAGAGTGGAATGTTGTGGAGTGGTGTAGAGTGCAGTGTCATAGAGTGTAGAGATGCACAGTAGATAAGTTTCATGGAGTGCATTAGCATAGTGTGCAATAGAGTGGCGTAGTGTGGTGCAAAATAGCATGCAGTGTTGCAGAGTAGAGTGGCATAGAGTGCTGCAGAGTAGAGTGTCGTAGAGTACAGTGGTGTAGATTAGAGTGGCATTGGTGTAGAATGCAGTGACGTGGAGTCGTGAGAAGTATGACAGAGTGCAATAGTGTAGAGTGCAGTGTCGTACAGTAGAGCATAGTGGCGTACAGTGAAGTGGTGCAGAGTAGATTTGTATAGAGTGCAGTGGCATGGAGTGTAATGGTTTTGGGTAAAGTGATATAGAGAGTATTGGTGTAGAGTGCAGTGACATAGAGTGCAGCAACATAAAATTGAGTGGAGTAGTATGGAGCGGTGTAAAGCAGATTGGTGCAGAGAGTAGCAGAGTCGTAGAGTGTAGTGGCTATGGATTGTTTCAGGGTAGAGTGAAGTGGTATAGGGTGCAGTGGTAGTGAGTAGAGTGTCGTAGAGTGCAGTGTGCAGTTTAGATTAAAGTGATTTTGCATAGAGTAGAATGGCATAGAGTGGAGCGGTGTAGAGTTGAGTGGCAGAGAGTTCAGTGGCGGAGAGAGCAGTGTTGAAGAGTAGAGTGACGTACACTGAAGTGCCGTGGAGTGGTACAGAGTAGAGTGGGATGGTGCAGTGCAGTGGCATAAGAGTGGAGTGATGCAGAATAGAGTGATGTAGAGTGCTTTGGCATAGAGTAGAGTGGTGCAGTGGCGTAGAGTGCAGTAGAGTAGACTGGCATAGAGTGCAGTGGTGTAGAGGGCAGCGATTTAGAGTACAGTATTGTAGAGTGCAGTTATGTAGAGTAAAGTATTGTAGAGTGCTGTGGCATATAGTGGTGCAGAGTATAGTGGTGAGGTGAGCAGTGACGTAGAGTACAATGGTGCAGAGTGGTGTAGAGTTCATTTAGGTAGAGCGCAATGGTGTAGAGTGACGTAGCGTGCAGTGGGGTAAAGTAGCATGTTATAGAGTATGGTGGTGTAGAGTGCAATGGTGCAAAGTAATAAGTATAGGTACAGTGGCGTACAGTGCATTGGTTTTGAGTAAAGTGGTGTAGAGTGAATTGGAATAGAATGCAGTGGTTTAGAGCAGAGTGGCATATTGTAGAGTACATTTGCATTGAGTGGCACAGTGTAGAGTGTAGGGGCATAGAGGGTAGTGGCATAGAGTAGACTGTTTCAGAGTAGAGTGAAGTGGAGTGGTGCAAGATGGAGTATAGTGGTGCAGGGGAGGGTGCAGTGGCATAGAGTAATGGCATAGAGCTCAGTGTCGTAGAGTAGAGTGGTGTCAAGTAGACAGGCACAGGGTTGATTGCATTGGCGTAGAGTAGAGTAGAGTAACGTGCAGTGGCATAGAGTGCAGTGGCTTAGGGTAGATTGTTTCATAGTAGAGTGAAGCAGTGTAGAGTGGAGTGTGGCAGGATAGAGAGGCGTGGTATAGTGTAGTGGCATAGAGTGGATTGGTGTAGAGTGCAGTTTTGCAGAGTGGAGTGGCGTTGATTGGTGTAGAGTGCAGTGGCAAAGAGTGTAGTGGTGCATAGTAGAGTGACATATGGTGCACTGGCGTAGAATAGAGTGATGCCGAATAGAGTAGAGAGGCTCAGAGTGAAGTGTGCAAAGTGCATAGAGTACAGTGTCAGAGTGCCATGGTGCACAGTAGATTAGAGTGGCACAGAGTACATTGGCATAAGGTACAGAAGAGTGGCATAGAGTGGTGCAGAGTAGAGTGTAGAGGCATAGAATAAAGTGTTGCAGAGTAGAGTGGTGCAGAGTAGAGTAGCGTTGAGTAGAGTGGCAGAGAGTGCCATAGAGTTCAGTGGCATCGAGTGCAGTGCTGCAGAGTAGAGTGTCTTTGAGTACAGTGGTGTAGATCAGAGTGGCATAAAGTGCTTTGGTGTATATTGCAGTGGTGTACAGTGGTGCAGAGTAAAGTGACATACAGTGCAATGTTGTAGAGTAGAGTGGCGTAAATTGCAGTGGCATTGAGTAGAATATAGTGGCATACAGTGCAGTGGTGTAGAGTAGATTGCCATAGAGTGCAGTGGCGTAGACTACTGGTTTGGAGTAAAGTGGTTTGGAGTGCAGTGGCGTGGTGTGAAGTGGCGTGGTGTTGAGTGGCACAGAGTGCAATAGATTGTCAAAGACTGCACTGGCAGAGTAGATTGTTTCAGAGTGGAGTGAAGTGGCGTAGCGTGCAGTGGTATAGATTAGAGTGCCATACAGTCCAGTTGTGCAGAGTAGATTAGAGTGGCTTAGAGCGCAGTGGCGTAGAGTGCAGTGGTGTGCAGCTCAGTCGCATGGAGTTCAGTGGCTTAGAGTTCAGTGGCTTAAAGTTCAGTGGCGTAGCGTGGCATAAAGTAGAGTGGCAGAGTGTAGTGTTGCAGAATATACTGTTGTAGAGTGCATTGGTGTATAGTAGAGTGGTGTGGAGTGCATTAGCGTAGAGTGCAGTGACAGAGTGGAGTGGCATAGAGCGTAGTGGCGCAGAGTAGAGTGGTGTAGAGAGTAGTGGTGTAGAGTACAGTGGTTCAGAGTAGAATAGAGTGGCGAAGTGTGCAGTGACAAAAGTAGAATAGAGTGGCGTTGAGTATAGTGGCCTAGAGTGATTTGCTGCACAGTAGATTGGTGTAGAGTGCATTGGTTTTGCGTAAAGTGGTGTAGAAGGTTTTGGCATAAAGTGCAGTGCCATAGAGTGCAGTGTCGCAGAGCAGGGTGGCATAGAGTGGCGTGGAGTGGCACGGAGTGGTGTAGAGTGCAGTGTTGCATAGTAGATAGTGTGGGGTAGAATGCATTGCCATAGAGACTCAAAAGAGGCACTGAGTGGAGTGGTGCAGAGAAGAGTACAGTGACGCAATGTGGAGTGCAGTGGCGTAATGTGGAGTGGTGCAGCGTAGACTGCAGTGGCATGGAGTGGCGCAGAGTAGAATGGAGTGGGGTAACATGGAGTATGCATGGTATGGTAGCGTACGTCTATTACAGAAAAAACATCTTCAATTGAAATGACCATCACATTTTCACTCACATACAGTTTTGCTGATAAAAGTATACAGCGCACAAACGATAATGTGTGGAAATGCCATCACCCAATGTATTGGTTTGATCGTCAGCACAGTTCATTTACAGACTTTTAAATTTTGTTATGCTAGAAAAATAACAACTGTACAGCCTTCCTCAAGCAGACCCTCACTAGCCAGGATGATTGTCACATAAATCCTCTAACTTTGAAGTCAGAGAAAGAAAAATAAACACCAAGCTCCCTGAAAGACACAGCCTCACATTTGACCTCTGTCTCTGAATGCACAGCAAATGTGACAAGATGAGAAAAAGATTTAAAGGCTGCATGAATCTTTACCAAACAAGTTTACGTCAGTAGTATAGGTTGTAGGCTACACATCACCATATATTTTTGTCAGCTGGCCACACCCCTTTTTATGTATCGGAAGTACGCCTGTTTTTATTGGAATAGATCTATATATGTTATTAATCTGTCCATAATTTGTTTTTATGGATTCACATAAAGGTAACTGTAGCATTTAGAGGAGTAACATTGGAAAAAAAAAAACATTTTTCTTTTCCTCAGCAAAAGCAGGTAGAGACTCCCTAGAGGATGAAGCTGCTAACATGACCATAGAAGTTTTTCAAGTCTTCTGTTTAAGACAGAAAAAGTTTTTCATAAGTCAAAAAACCTATAGTTGAAAGCAAATGCATGCAATTATATAGAGGTGTTAAGAAATAATTGGGAAGATCAATGATCCTCATACTCTTCAGATGGTGATAGCCCTGATCATTAGTTTATGCTAAAAGGCTGAGTGGTACAACGATAGTGCGAAATTAACGTCCCTGATCAATCGCCCAGAATGACCCTGCCTTATGACAGGTGCAGATTGTTGTGAAAGATTGAAACTAAATCTTTCTCAAATCAAACCCCTTTATGCCTATGAAAGAGGTAAGTCATGTACAGATTATAAGAAATGGGTGAAACAGTTTCTAGATGGTCTAGATTTAGCTTCACTCAGGCATTAAATGCCTAGACAGTGGTTTTCACTTCTGTGGACCCCTACATAATCATTATTGGAATCCGGAGACACCCACGGAATCATTATTAGAATCCGGAGTCTTCCACTGACCCAGCCTAAGCATTTCGTTGATCTGAACCACAAAATAATACACAAAAATACTTACTACACGCATTCGTCAAATACTCAAATTATGATTTTTTATTTGATTAACAAAGATAAAAAGTCAACATTTTAACTTCAATGGGCAGTTTAAAGTTTTTCGAAATCTAATTAAAGTAATCCATCTGTTTGAAACACTTTATTAATTTTCTAAGTTGTCACAGACCTCCTTAGAAGGCGATGCACACCTCCATGGGTCCCCAGATCGCAGGTTAAGAACCACTGGCTTTGAAGATGCTTTTAAGATGCCAAAGCCCATTTTCCTTTCCCACAGTCTCGCTGGTGGTGGTGCTGTTCTAGACGCTTGGGGTTGTGAACTGTCCTGTTAAATCTTGGTATCACTTATCACTATGATGTCATTCGATGGCAGGACTCTATCTCATGTTTACTAGCTCTCCTTTCTTTTATTTTGTAGCCCTTATAAGTTTTTTTCCTATATTTCCAAAAAGGGACTACAAGTCCCAGAAGCCTTGGGTGGCAGCCATCTTGGATGCTGGCTGCTCCATGAGTCAGCGTCAGCACGTACCTCGGGGCTCACTATTCAGGATCTCTACTACAGAGAGGACGTGTCTCTGTGCTGGCTGCCGGATTGGTGGTGCAGCACTTGAAGTGGCTGATCTTCACCTTTGACCGAGTCCTGCTTCGATCCTTTACTCCGAGGCAAGCTAAGTGTAGTAAGCAGGTCCAGGACACAGAAGATGTCTTGAGTAGTTTATTTGTAGGTTACATGGAAGAGGAGATAGCTTGGAAGCAGCTAACTCCAGCGGACCCCATCTCAAGAGTCACCACTAACATTCTTAAGTAACTAAGCAGCAATGGAACATTCCAACTAGGTACAATACGTGAACATGCATACATGTGAATGAATTCAAGATTATAACATACGTAATCTGACTCACAGATTACTACATTACCTCCCTTTCTTCTAACACAAAAATAAAGAAAAAAAAGGTTTACTGTAACAACAGTTAGCATGAGGAAACTTAATCCCTATACCTGATAGGTTTAATAACTTTACGTGAGCTCCGCTTGACACCACCCGGTACAGAACCTGTGCCCTGCGAAGATTTACTAGTATGCACGGACGGAACTTCTTTAGCAGAACAATGGACTTTTGCAACCTTGCACAAGTTCCACCAAAAACCTCCTTACACTTGAATAGCATTTCCCATGATCTTAATTACCTTCACAGGAGGTCCAAATTTGCTTTCACCTTTGTGACTATGCATGGACTTCCTGATTCTTACAGTATCACCTACTTTGAGGATGGAAGTCTTAGACCCTTTTTTAGTGTCAAAACATTTTTTCTGTTTAGCTTGAGTGACTGAAACATTATCTTTTGCTACAGACATTAAACGCCGCACATCTGATTCTACATCAATCCACCTTGGACGGAAAGATGTAATGGGCTTCCTTCCTCTCATTAACTCAAAAGGAGACACCTTGGTAGACAAATGTGGGGTGGTCCTATAAAACCATATCATACTTTTAAGAGATTTGAGAACATCCTGGTTATTAGCTTTAGCCCATTTAACACAGTCCCCCACCAGACGATTCATTCTTTTGACCAGACCATTCCCTTGAGGATGATAAAAGGAACTTTTTAAATGTTTCACCCCAGAGGCAGACAAAAAGGATTCAAAATCCTTCCCAACAAATTGTTTCCTATTATCTGACACAAGTATTTCAGGAGATCCCTCTCTAGACCAAACTTCCCTCAAAAAATTGATGATGCTCTTTGTGTCAGCTTCTCTAAATAATTTGTATTCGGGCCATTTGGAAGCATAGTCAACTAAAACCAAGATAAATCTTGAATTTCCGTTGAGTGTCAAATAGGGTCCCATTACACCCACACCCAGTTTAACCAAAGGACGGTCTGGGCATTCCACAGGCATAAGAGGAGGGACTGAAGTTTTAAGAGAGTTGTCAGATGAACTGCAAATACAGCAGTTCAATACAAACTCATCGATCTCAGAATCCATTCCTGGCCACCAGTACGCGTCGCGAATGCGGCGTTTGGTGAAGGAGGAACCTAAATGCCCCTCATGAGCTCTAACTATGATCCCCCTCCTAAACAAATGTGGAGGAATAAGTTTGTCATTCCGTAACAAAAAACCATCCTCCAACGAAATTTCATCTCCAATCTTAGAGAAAGGTTGTAGCGCAGGAGGCTGGACCTTTTATTTGGGCCACCCACTCCTAACAAGATTACACACGTCTTGGAGAACACAGTCATCAGAAAACACGACTCTCCATTCATCTTCGGAACAAAATCTCAGTTCAGGAATGTCGACACCTGCCACAAGACAATCTTCATAATCCTCCTCAATAAGGTCAGAAAAGGAAACATCATCTTCTTGAGTGATCGTGGGCGGAAAACGAGACAGAAAGTCTGCTCTCCCATTTTTTCCCCCAGAGATGTGTCTGATATCAAATTGATACTGTAACAACTTGGTGACCATTCTCATAATTCTGGGAGTGCAACATTTGCTTAAACTCCCACCCAAGATATTGACAAGGGGTTTGTGGTCAGTCTGAAGTAGAAAACGCTTTCCCCAGACATATGGCCGAAACTTTTCAATAGCCCATGAGCAGGCCAACAGTTCCTTCTCAATGACTGAGTATTGTAATTCAGGTAACCTTAAAACTCTGGACGCAAACCCAATTGTTTTCTCAACTCCATCCTCAACTTGCGTCAGCGTAGCACCCAACCCTACTTGACTGGCATTGACTGTAAGACAACAAGGTAAACTTGGGTCAAAAGGCTTTAGTACAGCACTGTTGCCGAGGAGATTTTTGACTTCTTCAAACGCGGACACACACTCATTGTTCCAAACAAATCTAGTACCTTTTTTGAGGAGATTGCTGATGGGACGGACTATAGTAGCATAGTGGGGAATGAACCTCGAGTAATATTCACACAGGCCTAAGAGCGATTTGACACCCGTTTTATCAGTGGGAATGGAGGCATTAACAATTGCCTCCAGAAGACCAGGTCTGGATTTAACGCCATCTTCACTGAGAATGTGCCCTAAGTACTCTACTTCAGTACAAAAGAATTTGCATTTTTCAAGTTTCAAGACAACACCATGGTGCTGAAATAAACCCAAGACTTTGTGCAAAATGAGGTCATGTGAGGGAGCATCGTTGGCAAAAATTAATACATCGTCTTGAAAAACTAAGACTCCGTCGACCCCTTTAAGTATGTTGGACATGACTCTCTGAAATACCGACGCAGCCGATGCTAGCCCAAAGGGCATGCGTCGGTATTGAAATGTGCCTAGAGCGGACACGAACGGCGTAAGATGCCGAGAATCAGGATGCAACTCAACTTGGTGATATGCGGAGGCTAAGTCAAGCTTAGTGAAGAATTTGGCACCTCTGTAGACGAAATAGATCATTAATTTTTGGAAGAGGATGTGAGTCAACCCAGATTTCCTTATTGAGTGATCTCATATCAACACACACCCTGAGTTGACCACACCTCTCCCTAGCGACGACCAATGGAGAAAGCCATAGGGAGGATTCTGTTGGCTCAATCACACCCTTCTGACATAACTGTACTAATTCCTTCTCTAAGTCGTCCCTGACACTATATGGTACTCCCCTGAGTTTGTGTTTTACTGGTAGGGGCCCCTCCTTGACTATGATTCTGTGTTTAAAACCCTGAATTTTCCCTAATTCAGAGCTGAAAACTGTAGGGAATTTATCCTTGAGTGATTGTATTTCATCGGAACACCCAACCACTAGGACCTGTTCTTTGATTCCCGGCTTAAGAATATTTCCAAAGAAATCCTTGGTGAAACCACCCTAAAATGTTTAACCCTTTAACAGCAACATAGATTTTCCCTTTTATTTTCCTTCCTTTAAAACACATTTCTTCCTCAAAAAAACAAAACCCAAGAGGTCGATTTTACGACCCTCATACGACACGGGTGTGCGATCAGGAGGAAGGAGAGGTTGAGTACCTTCCCAAGTTTCATCAAAAAGATTCTTAGTGATCATGGTTATCTTGGCACCAGAATCCACCAAGAGTTTGATACATTTAGTCCCAACAGAGATATCAACGATAGGGTCAACACAAGCTTTGGGATCACCTTCAATGACATCACCAATAATGTGATCAGAAACAACGGAAACAACCTCAGAATCAGAGGAAGACTCTGACTCAACTATACAAACAGTAGATTTCTTTTGATTCTTTTGGCCTTTAAGCTTAAGGCAAACCTTTGCGAAGTGACCAACTTTTTTACGATAGTTGCAAGTGACATTGGAAGCAGGACATCGTGAACCTTTAGAATGGGGTGAGTTCCCACACCTTATCCAAATTGTAGGCTCTCCATTGCTAGTATTGTTGACTTTAGAGGACTTAATGACTTTACTAGCATTGTTTTGAGACAATTTTCTGATAGATTTACTAGACGCGTTGAGGTTAATAGCATTAACAGGTTCTACGACTTTATCCTCCAATTCCTTCAATGAAACCATAGAGATTTCTATACTTTTAGCTAACTTGATGGTTTCATCCAAAGACGGATCACCCATGGTGAGTAATTTGTGTCTAATATTCTTGTCTCTACAATGGCATACAAATTGGTCCCTGATGAGTTGGTCAGTAAAGTTCTCAAATTTACAGTCTGCTGCCAATCTACGCAACACAGAAATGTAAGAATCCACATCTTCCCCTTCTGATTGTTTTCTTTTAAAAAAAGAATGTCTGAGAACCATGAGACTTGGTTGTTTATCAAAGCGAAGCTTGAGTTTAAGCACCGTTTCTCTGTATTCATCATTAGGTATGGCGACATCTTGTGGTAGGTCAGGCAAATGTTTAAACACAGAACCTCCTTCGAAACCTAGAGAGTGTAGCAAGAAGTATTTCTTTCTATCTGCGCTGAATCTTGACGCACCTATGGCCCCCAAATAGGTTTCAAAAGCGTCATGCCACACTTCCCATCTGATAGGTGGTTCTCCAGGAGAGTCCAAAAATGCAGGAGGTGGATTCACAGATTGGAGGGTACACATGGAGGATACAACGAAATAGTGGTCAGAAAATACTCACGTTAAGTGATTTTGAAGAAAAGTAAAGAGTACAAAGTAAAAGGAAACTATTGGCGAAATGAGTACATCACCGTGATAAAGTTTGGGCAAAACGAGGTGTGTGTGTCACCGTAAGTGCACACTTGAACAAAGATTAATTGATGGTGATGAGGTGTGTATATCACCGTGACATACACAAATACCAGGAGAAGGTGTGTGTGTCACCGTCGTAATAAGCAGACAAAGATAGGAGCTAAGCTGTGCGCATAAGTGTGCTTAATACATTGTGCACAGATAATTTCCACCAGAAACAATGTCCATAAGTTGTTGCTTTGAGGCAAAGAAAAAATGTACTGAAAGGAAAAAGCTGTGCGCATCAGTGTTTCAGCATCACAGTCTGTGCACGTTGTGTTTGCGGTAGTGTGGTTGCTAGGAGACGAGCCAGCAGGAAGAACAAAGCGGCAGTCATGCGCATTGAACTTGTGACGCGCAGCCGTTCTTACGTACAGGCGCTCATCCGGCAAGAATGGTGTAGAGAGCGTTTCGAAGCAAAGATGCGCGCACACGATGTCAACACGCGCCAGGTAAGAATGCAGGCGCTTTTTAAAAAAAAAAATGTCAATGTGAGGCCAATTCGAAGGAAAACAAACAGACTAGGCAAAGAGCGCACAAGTTAGGCAAATGGCAACAAAACAAAATGTCAAGACGCTCGTCTTCGATAACGACGAGGAACGAGGGATGGCTACTGGAAAGGCATCCACTTAAAAGAGTCAGTAGATAACGAGTCTTCACAGGGTAGAAAACAAAACGCCCTACCGTGTTGGTTGAACAACGTCTTGCTCGATAATTAATTCACAAATGTTGCAGTTTGCCTTGTGGTATCGTAGAGTAGAGCTTTGATTGTAGATCATGAAGACAGGGATGTTTGATGATTCATGAGTCTAAGGCAGTAGAAAGTAGCTTGTCAAGTAGATCCGCTTCTTTCAATACTCGCACGCTGGGTAGTCCATGTAACCAGGATCGTCGCCAATCAAATGTACTAATCAGGTCCAGGACACAGAAGATGTCTTGAGTAGTTTATTTGTAGGTTACATGGAAGAGGAGATAGCTTGAAGCAGCTAACTCCAACGGACCCCATCTCAAGAGTCACCACTAACATTCTTAAGTAACTAAGCAGCAATGGAACATTCCAACTAGGTACAATACATGAACATGCATAAATGTGAATGAATACAAGATTATTATGGTGAAATAAACTCCTAGGCAATCTTAATATAATAGTTCAAAATTCTATCCTATTACGTTATAGGGAAACAAGAAAGAAATTCATAAAAATACTATAGGGGTTAAAAATTTATTTTTTCATTATTCATATTATGAAATAAATTTTTCATGTAACACATTACATTCAATTTTGTTTAAAACAGATAAATCAACAATTATAAAAACTGATACAGCATAAAATATAAAAAGTGGCAACTTTTGAATAATCAACGCGCGTTTCGGCGTTCACAACGCCTTCATCAGGAGTAGCCACAAAAGAATCTACAATAATAAAAAGTCATAATTAACAATATAGTACTCATATCTCATCAACATATTCATAAAAAATTCTTTTCATGTATTACAAACGAGTCCAATTAAATTTTATTCTCAGATTCCCTATATAAAAACAACTTAATTCATTTTGTGATATAGTGTCTGTAATAATTGAGTGCTTATTTAGACTAATATATTCAAAACCAGAAACCATTCTGTTAAAAGTTAAACTGGAGAGGAAAAAAGAAGAAAAGGCAAAG
The DNA here is from genome assembly GCF_964204655.1 of Triturus cristatus. NCBI lineage: Eukaryota > Metazoa > Chordata > Amphibia > Caudata > Salamandridae > Triturus > Triturus cristatus. The sequence continues at coordinate 794,596,607 of NC_140588.1, forward strand.
GGTAGAAATGAAAAACAAATAGAACGAGGTGAGCAGTATTCCAAATTGACTCACTTCACATTATGTTAATTGATCACTTGAGAGAAGACTGCACTTCAGATTTTGTCTTTCCGCTTTTAACAATTGCTGTAAGTACGAAAATAACACTATTAGCTTATATATGTATATATATGTACACATGGAAATAACCATTTTCTGTACAGCTAATTCCACAATAATATGTGGAACAACGTTATCGTATATGCTATAACAGAAAGACTTACTTTCACGAGTGATATGATCGCAAATTCTTCTAAAAAGCAGCCTGTTTCTGCTGCAAATTTATTAAGGACTCTAGAAACAAAACATCGTATTTTTATAATACTAGTAATGTCTACATATAGTAATATTAATGTTAGTAGTTATGGACATCGTAAATAGAGTACCTTTTTTTTTTTTTTTTGAAAGATTGAAAAAAGATCGCTGGTCAAAACTGGAAACTGACTAGTATATTTTTATGTTTCAATTCTCTGATAATTAGAACTGATTGAAGCAGGGTTTCTAAAAAAGAAGAGAGGAGTTACCATAAAAATAAGATAACTGACCTTCGTTCACATAAACGAGTGTAAAGAAAAATATATATTAACTAACAATACCTCAAATGCGCAGTTGTAGAAATACACGCTGTTACTACGATATATTTGAATTCAAGAGTGCATTTCAAAAGCGGCTTTTCTGAAACGATAAAATATATGTCTGAAGGACAAAATTCGTATTAATCTTCTCCGCTAAATAATTCATGTAAATTAAGCAATATTTAAATGCTCAAGATACCTGGTTCTGTTCGTGTCAGGCTGAAAATGGCCTCTGGCGTTTTAGGCACAAAAAGAAAACTGGATAACAACGCATCCAAACTAGCCATGTAGATAAATACTCTATGGTGTATCATGTGACAGGTCACATGTCACACCTCTCTTTCTTGATGTTGGATCACGTGACGAAGTCACATGTTGTTCCTCACTAGCGTGATATTTTTATTTATAAAGGCGTAATAGTCAATATCCAGGGGTAAACGATTAGTAGTCAATACTTCTGGATATTTCATAAAGCCTGTGATCGAAGATCGACGATCGCTAACTTTAAAAAGGGGAGAAAAAATAAAAATAAAAAGAGTACTATTTTATGTAGACGTCCAACCTTGTTTCTATAGGGAGGAACCATCTTGCAATAACAAGGAAACAAGCAAGATAGAAAGAGGACTGTTCACAAGAGTCTTCAAATCTCTCAACAAACTTTATTGATTCACAAGTTCAATTATGTAGCTCAAAAAAATTATATTGAGAATATTGTTTGTTAAAACCTATCCCATGATTTTAGAGGACTAAAAATAATAAATCGAATTAATCTTGGACTACTATATAGTGAAAATTCTGCATCTGAATAACTCAGCAAGATGGAGAACCGATACAGTTGAATAGTAAACTATCGAACTAAAATGTATTCGATAAGAAACTAATTAATAATATAACTATAGCCGGTTCTCTAAATGAAAAGAGTAATCATTTAAAGCTTTTCAAATAATGGCATTTTCCCAAGGTATCTCACTATTTAATCCTTTCTTGAAAGTATTGAGAGAAAAAATCCAAAAAACTTCACGTTTTTTGCGTATTTTCTCGCCACCCTTATTATTAGGGGTTTGATTTTTTCCAAAATCCTCCATCGAAGATCTTCAGGTTTATGATTCATTTCGATGAAGTGCTTAACTAGAGGTGCCAAGAGTTTAGCTGTCCTAATAGCAGAGCGGTGTTCAGTAATCCTAGTATGGATAGCTCTAGATGTTTCTCCAACGTGTCCAAGATGACACGGACATAGAATGAAATATATAGTGTTCTGTGTTCTACAATTCCACATCCCTGTTGCTTCTATGGTAAAACCATTGTGCACAAAGGTTTCTCCATCTAGAATTGAGTCGCATGATTTACATGATGAACACTTAACTGTTCCTTTAATAGGTATGTTGCTATCAATAGATTTCTAAATAAAAACAGGACTATGTGTCTTTTTATCAAACCTCGAGTGGACAATTAGATCCTTAATATTCTTGTTACGTCTATGTGCGAACAAAGGTTTAGCTAATTTTTGACGTTCAGGATTACTATTTAAGATATGCCAATTAGCATTAATGATTTGTTTCACTTTGGAATCCAAAGTTGAGTGTCTGGTAATACATACAAGCTGAGTATTTTCACTATTCTCTCTAGATTTAAGGAGATGGTCCCGATCATAGAACCTTGCACGTTTATAGGAGTCCCTTACCAGCCGGTGGGGATATCCTCTATCTAAAAATGTCTTTCTCATATCAGTTGCCTGCCGGTCAAAATCCTTCAAATTAGTACAGTTTCTTCGAACTCTCAAAAATTGAGAGAACGGAATACTTTGCTTTTGGTTCCGCGGATGAAAACTATTAAAATGTAACAAGGTGTTCCTTGCTGTTGGCTTTACAAATAAGTCTACTTCTAACTTGCCTTGTGCGTGTCTTATTATAATATCTAAAAATTCTACTTTTTCAGTACTTTTTTGGGCTGTAAATCTTAAATTCATATCTGCAGCATTGAGCCACTCCAAAAATTCAGAAAGTGAGTCCTCCCCATCAGTCCAAATAAAAAAGATGTCATCTATATATCTGGACTTTTTATTATTGTAGATTCTTTTGTGGCTACTCCTGATGAAGGCGTTGTGAACGCCGAAACGCGCGTCGATTATTCAAAAGTTGCCACTTTTTATATTTTATGCTGTATCAGTTTTTATAATTGTTGATTTATCTGTTTTAAACAAAATTGAATGTAATGTGTTACATGAAAAATTTCTTTCATAATATGAATAATGAAAAAATAAATTTTTAACCCCTATAGTATTTTTATGAATTTCTTTCTTGTTTCCCTATAACGTAATAGGATAGAATTTTGAACTATTATATTAAGATTGCCTAGGAGTTTATTTCACCATACTAATATTACCCTGTCCTAGGAATTGAACTATTTGCTGTTCAGGGGGTTGTGGAAATATGGATTTTTCTAGTCAGTTATGTCCCCTATCTTGGACCCCAACGGTTTCATGTATAAATCACAAGTACATGTATGTTCCTTCCAGTTCCAGTTATGAAGACGCAAACACATGTGCGTCCACCGCCAACATGTCCTCTTTCAGATCCGCCATGAATGGGCTGGATATTCTATCCCTAAGTATGAAAGGCCACCGGCTTTATATGGTTCACTTATCCCATTTTTACAGTTCAGACGAGTAGGCCCTGATTCTGCCATCAAACCTTTTCCTGCCTTCTGCCTCTGAAAGCTCCAGTCCGAGCTCGCATCTGTACCCATGAACTTTGTCCTACTCCCTGCGCGGCTAACGGTGCCTGACTCCAGCCTGTTGCCTGCCAAAAACTGTATTTCACCTTCAAGATTATCTGCTTTGCTCCGCTCCCTATCCAATGCATTCCTGTCTAGTAGTTTAAAGTAAACATTCTTTCAGCTACCGAGCAAAAGGCCCGGCTTCTCTGTCTTCATGCAAGTAATTCATAGTCCTGTTACTATGAAAGATTTCGGCCCTCGCATCTAGTGTAGACACTTAGACGCTTGTACACGCACTAACAGTCAGTATAGTCAGTATAGAATAAGATTCTACTCTAAGAAGACCTTTCTTTCTGGATAACATAGTTCTCTAAACATAGGATATTAGATATGATTTGGGATTAGGTTGACATAACCCCAGACTTCTGTCTCCACATGTAGAGCTAAATGTCAAGTCCCCTTCACCCCCTAGTTACACGTCAGTCACACGTCATGCTGCTGCGTGCGCATCTCTGCCAAGTATTTCTGCTGACATTGCGAAATTCTTTCATGGAACCACCCATTTATGACGTCATATCCAATGACGTTCTTTAGTTACACCCAGTTACACCCATTTTTGCTACGCATGTATGTCTTATCTTTGCTATCAATTGTTACGCCTCCTCCATCTGTTTCACTGTAATGCCTATTGTATAAAAATGATTACCTGTCAATAAAGTTGGGTCTTCACTTCCTGAACCTTCGTGGTGATGGAATATGGAGATCATCGATTTAAATTGATTATGGAATAAAGCCCGTTCCGAACCTCTAATACCACGGATTCTGCCTCTTATTTTACTGAGCTATTGTTATAGATTTTCCGCATCAAATTAAGTCCCGGTAATTAAATTATTTACCACATGAATGGCGCCCGAACAGGGACACTTTCTCATCTCACGCGCCGGCGGTGCGTTGCAGGCCCGGTCTCCTGTCACAGCTGGACGGACAACAACGCGTACCCACAGGATTTCCTGTATCTCCCTCCTGCCGAGCGGGGGTAACTGAGGCGGCGATCAACACCCAGACAAGGCGGTGAGAAGTGCGAAGTATCCCGACCAGAGCCTAGCTGAGAGAGCAAGATCCGAGGTATACAGAGGCCCACCAGTTCCGAAGCTCCGAAGTATCGAGTCGAGTCCAGTCCGGTCCGAGTCCAGTTCAGTTCAGTTCCGAGGCCTTCCGTTCCGAGCTACCCGGTGAGTACCATTGTCGGGGAGGCGTTCTGACGTGCACATAGGTGGTGCCGGTCAAGACGGGTTTGGGTACACAAATCCGGTCTGCACTGTTTCAGCAGTGTATCTGTACTGTTTAGCAGTATATCAAGTATGTCTAGTATATGAAGTCAGAATTATCTAGTTAGTATCGAGTATTATGCTTAGTGAACGGCCATCATTGTTGTTCATTAAATGTTAAATGTTAAATGTTTTAAATATGTTCTGCATATTGTGGTATGAATGACTGTTCATTATTGTGTCTCGTTGTATTAAACATGTTCAAACTTTAGGTATCAGATCAGATCAGTTCTCAAAATGCCGCTCTTTTCGAAATTAAGACAGATCAAAACTAGAAAAGGGTTACTCGAAGAAGCTGTTCCCATTCCTCCTAGGGACACTCCAGGGTACTTTATGTATCATAAACATGGCCTAGACGCCATATTATTTCTTGATTTATGGGTAGACTACACCAAGGAATTACCAGAAAGTCAGAGGTGGCCCGCAGCTGGGACCTGGGATGCAGAGTGCATCGTGAAAGTAGAGGAAGAATTATGAAAAAAGAAAGCTAGACAATCACAGAAAGACGCCATTGAATTATGGCGTAAAGAATCGTATAGGCGTACAGAAAAAGCACGTAGACAGGAAGAGAAGAGTAAGGAAAATTCAAATAAAGTTCGAGAAAATATATTAATTGAAGAAGGTATTCGAGTAAAATCAGAACAAGTAGACAGACAACGAAATGCCCTTATGAATGGTATGTATCCTCTCCTGGCCGAAGGATTACCTAAGGCTACGCCGGAGATACCAAAAGACTTGCCACCCCCATTGTTTCCGATAAAGGTACATCCCAAAGGACATCCCAGAACCGCAGAAGATGTTTTTCTTTCCTCTTATTTAGACGACGCAGCTCCCGAGTATGCTAATGCTGCGCCACATAGACCGCCTGCAGAGGGGGTTCAACGCCAAGACCCTCTTCCGTCTGTACCTCCGCAACAGCAAATTCCGACACAAGTTCAGGCAAGCACATCTGCTTCGACATCTGTATCCACACCTATAGTTGCTATGTCACGTTCGACGAATCCTTTCACATCCAGCACCCCAGGTGGGGCTACCGGAGGTGCATCAAACATTTTTTCCACTCCACCCAGAGTAAATAAACTTTCCTTTCAAGAATTAGCTCACCAACGTACGCCCAAACTAGTAACTCCCAACACGCTCAAGGAACTTCTAATAGACTGTAGATATGACCCAGTGCCCGGAAAAGGGGACGAAATGGTGCTAGCATCATTACGTATCCGACGAGCTGCTATATATTTAGGGAAGCTACCAGGAATGACTACGCACTTAGAAAATATATATCACTTTGTCCAGTCAGGACGAGATTCCGAAAGTATTGACAGAGCCATGGAGTACCAAAAAGTGGAAATACAGGGGGAACTGTTACGTTTCCTCATAAATTGTGTGATTAGAAATCAAGACCGACCAGGGGTAAATCCGAAAGAAATGCAAATTCTTACCACATGGAGTCAGAATATATCAGAGGGGAGACACGATAAACGATCATGTATAGTAGCTATGTGCCGAAAAATCCGCAAAGAAATAGAACGAATACACGAAGACAGATTAGCAGTAGACGAACCTGAACAAACCGAGGAGGAGGAGGAATTAGAACTGCCCACAGGACAGTTAGAAACCATGGCCTATGTAGGTAGAGGAAGATCTTGCAATAATACTAGATGCTTCACTGATCCGATACGTCCGGTACGTCCAGATAATAGCAGAAATTTCCAAACTCCTATAATAAATATAAGGTCCCCCGAACATTCGTTCCAAGCCGCTGACAACCTACTCCGAGAACGAAGGGGTTATCATATACTCGATTCTATGGACGAACAAGAATTAGCCAGGTCAGCCGTTCATTGGGTTGACAGTCCCGGAAAGTATAGTGACGACACACTAGCACACACGTTTTTGAACCTCGCTCCAGATGAACAGCGTTTAGCTGGTACCTATATGATTCAACAACTCCTTATATTATATAAAGGCCAACACTCCGATCCTGGTCCATTACCTGATATATTGACTAAATTACTCACGAATAAATGGAGAGGTTCAGGTACTGAGCTAATTAGAGAAATACTAGAATCCAGAAAGCAGTACATTCTTTTTGTATGTCCCGAACATGTTTCACTGCCCATCAAGGAAAGAACGACGTATTATATGGATAGACAGAATCCCTTACGCGAAGTGCACCCGATAAAAGGTGAGGACAATCAGTTTAAACGTGTGTTTGTATACACACCCATATCTAAAATAGAACTATTGGAAATGAAGAAGGTGGTACCCAGTCATGACAAAGACCCAGCGGGTTTCCACCGTGAAATAAAAGACATGTTGCTCATGGGAGAGTATACCTATCCAGACATTATGACAATATTGAAGGTATTAATGCCTGCGGGCATTTATGAAAAACTCAAGGAAAAGGATTGGGAGGTGGGAGACCAAAAGATAGATTGGACAGCATTAGAAAACGAGGAAAAAGCTTGAGGTCCAGGTGCAGGGCTTGGGGAGAAGACCAAAACCCTACCAGGTTTACTAGTACAGGTACTGCCACGTTTATTAACTACGAAAAAGGAAGATTGGGGTGCAATCTCAGCCTGTAAACAAAAGCAAGATGAAGACACTAGTGATTTCTATGCCCGATTCGAAAAATGTTTTGGTATAAATAGTGGAATAAAAGCCAGTAGTGAGTCATATCCACATCTGTTTGTGACAAAGTTAGTTGAAAATTCTTTGCCCCAAGTTAAGAATAGAGTATTGAAATTCGAGAGTACCTGGCAAGGTAACACTCCGTCACAAATGTTACAGATGCTACAGTACCATCACAATAGAATTAGAGAAGAACAAGAACATGAACAAAGACGCATGAAAGACACGAAAATGAAAATGCTAGTTTCCCAGACAGTTCCAGCTGACGGTCATAAAAAGGGTATGACACAGTCCAGTGTTCCAACAGGTCCTGTAAAAGGAATGTGCAACTATTGTAAACAGCCAGGTCATTATGTACACGATTGTCCAGTTTTAAAACATAATATCGCCATAGGTAATACTAAAGAAAGACCACGGCCACCTAGACAGGATCAGAACACACAAGGAGCTCCGCAGCATGCACAGTCCATGCCAGCTCCGCAACAGTCCATGCCAACTCCACCACAGCAGCCTATTGCTGCCACACAAACAACGACACGACAGATGTACCAGACCGCACAGTATGACTATCCTGATTATCAACGATACTCATGAAACAGCCTAGAGAGGGAACTTGGCTTACCCCTTATTGAGGTCCCTGTAGATCAAGAAGGACCTTATGTACACAGTGAACTATTAGGCCAAGATAGAAAATTTTTACTTGATACAGGGGCAAGCCGAACAACAATAAAACGTAGTGAAGTTCCAGGGGCACCCCTCTCAGGCTCACAGAATATTTCCCTTGGCTTTTCAGGAAAACCTATCGTTAACGAAGTATCACAGCCTCTTCCCCTTACGATTGGTCCTTTGACACGAACTACAGATTTATTGCTTACTAAATCATGCCCAGAAAACTTGTTAGGTATAAAAACTTTGAAAGCTCTAGGAGCTATAATATGTTGTTCTCCGGAAGGAGTAAGATTGTTTTTACGTGATTTCAAAGGGCACTATGTGTCCCGAGACATGGATTCCCGACTACAGACTTTACCCACACATTTATGGGCACAAGGCCCTACAGATGTTGGTTGCATGAACATTACACCATATCGAGTCACACTAAAGGCAGGAGTGGTACTACCACAAATGCGACAATACAAGTTACCCCCAGATGCTGTAGTGGCTTTGCTGCAAATCATTGACGAGCTTATTGGCCAAGGAGTGGTTGTGGAGACCGACTCCAATGTATGTAATTCACCGATAATTCCGATTCTTAAACGAACTGATCCAAAGGCTCCGCCAGTATATCGATTGGTTATTGATCTGCGCGAATTAAATAAATGTATTGTACCACAATACCCCGTAGTTCCAGACATTTCTTCATTACTGACAGCTATTGATTCCGAAGCAACATTCTTTACTGTAATTGACCTCAAGAATGCCTTTTTCAGCGTCCCAATAGATCCGGAAAGCCAATACTTGTTCGGATTTAGTTTAAATGGACGAAGCTTTAAATTCACACGCGCACCTCAAGGATTCACAGAAAGCCCCAGCATCTATAGCCAAGCACTGAAACGAGAACTTGACAGTATACACATGCCAGTCAACACTGCCCTGCTTCAATATGTCGATGATCTGCTGATCACCGCTAGAAGCGAACCTGAATGTGAAAAAGCCTCGCTGACGGTTTTACATTTTTTGGCCGAAAAGGGGCACAAGGTGTCCCCTTCTAAGCTGCAATTCTGTGTCCAGCGAGTTGTTTACCTTGGTCACTCGCTGTCCAAGGAGGGTAGGCAGCTTACACCAGATCGCATCCAGTTAATTGCTAACATGCCAATACCCAAGACACAAAAGGAGGTGCGGGCTTTTATAGGCCTCACTTCATATTGTAGGCAGTGGATCCCTCAGTATGCATTTCTAGCAAAACCACTCATTCAGTTGACAACACAGGAGGCAGCCACATCGACTGTCCTCCCTTGGACTCAGGAACATACACACGCTTTTGAAAGCCTAAAGAAAGCTTTATGTCAAGCACCTGTCCTAGCAACACCATGTTACAGCAAACAATTTACGCTCTTTGTTACAGAACGCGAAGGTACTGCTTTGTCAGTACTCACACAGGAACAAGCAGGATCACACAAACCGTGTGCTTATTTTTCTAGTACATTAGATCCCGTAGCTCAGGCTCTGCCTGCGTGCCTGAAATCAGTGGCAGCAACAGCTTTAGCAATTAGACAAAGCGATGCCATAGTGTTAGGACACCAATTGACAGTACAAGTACCACATGCAGTAGAGGTTCTCTTGAACCGCACACAGACACAACACTTGACTATAGCACGACTCACTGGTTACGAGTTAACATTGTTTCAGCCACATATAGAAATCAGACGTTGTAGTACATTGAATCCTGCTACACTGTTACCAGTAAACGGAACAGACCCACTTGCACATGATTGTATTGAAGTTATCACTATCACGACGAAACCTAGACAAGACTTGACAGATGTCCCATTGTCAGATCCAGACCTGACGTTGTATGTAGATGGTTCATGTATGAGAACAAGTACAGGAGAGTTAGTGGCCGCGTATGTAGTCACAACAGACACTGAAGTCATTGAAACAAATCGTATTAATACCTTGTCAGCTCAAGCAGCAGAGCTCATCGCTCTGACACAGGCCTGTATTCAAGCTACGAATAAGAAAGTCAACATATATACTGATTCACGTTATGCATTCGGAGTTGTACATGACTTCGGCGTGCTGTGGCGAGAGAGAGGTTATTTAACTTCCCACGGTACCCACATCCAGCACGGACCCCTTATTCATGCCTTACTAGATGCAATACATCTACCTACTGCAATATCAATTATGAAATGTAAAGCTCATACGAAAGTTACTGATATCATTTCCCAAGGCAATGATTTAGCTGACAGAACAGCTAAACAGACTGCTCAAACTCACACGTCTGACATGACAAAGACAATAGTTCTGACACCAACACATTGCATGACGGTTAAGGATCCCGCTCTTGACGTAATTGACATACAGACACATGCTACACCAGAAGAAATAAAGAAATGGACTGAATTAGGAGGGACCCAAACGGATCAAGGATGGATGACGAAGGAAAAATCTGTGTGGTTCCTTCCTGATTCAATGGTCCAAGTTGTCATTAACACTGTACATAGTCCAGCGCACCTAGGAGAAAAAGCTATGCTAGACAGCATTCAACACATTTGGTTCAACAAACATTTACGAGCAGCAGCTAAACAAAAAGTCCGTACCTGTATGATCTGTTGTCAGTTTAACCCAGGTAAAAGCATTCCCGTAGAACAGGGTGGATTTCAGCCTCCTGATCACCCTTTTGAAGTCCTCCAGATGGATTATATCCAGATGGAACGATGTCGAGGATTCAAATACGTTCTTGTAGTTGTTTGTGCTCTTTCCCGTTGGACAGAGGCATACCCGGTTTCAGATTACACTGCCCCGACTACTGCCAAACAGTTAGTTCGAAAATTCTTCCCACGGTACGGTTTACCACGTGCTGTCTACTCAGATAACGGCCAGCCGTTCTCCTCCGAACTAATGAAACACGTTTCACTTTTGTTAGGCTATCAGTGGAGATTCCACTGTGTCCGACACCCCGAGGCAGCAGGTCTCGTGGACCGACATAATCAAACTCTGAAAATTAGATTGTCCAAAATATGTAGAGAGAAAGGTGTCGACTGGGTAGTAGCCTTACCCGTTGCACTTTTTTACATGAGAATGGTAGCGCACTCTCGAACAGGGCTATCCCCTTATGAGGTGATCTTCGGTAGACCACCAAATATGTGGGGGACGCCTATACCACGCAAAATAACTGATATTGACTGTAATATGCTGACAGATTACCTGGCTTCCTTGATGTCTGCACTACAATCTTGTCGTTCACAGGTAGCTGCAGCCTTTCCCGACAACACCGAGGTGAAACCCCATGACGTAATTCCAGGGGATCTAGTTCTAGTGAGGAACTTTGATCGGAAGTCCCAGCTGGATCCTAGGTGGAGATCGCCTCAGCTCGTGTTGTTAACAACGAGGACAGCCGTGAAGATCGAAGGTCGAAAAGGCTGGATACATTCAAGTCATATCAAGAAATTTCATGGACTACCATCTGATATAGAGACTAAACCCTGTATTTCTTCACCGATTGACTCAAAGCTTCCTTTGGTTGAACAAAATAACTCAGAACAATATAGACTAAAACTTAGGTCTAACAAGTCAGGCAATTTGATTGTTTAAGTCCTCTCCAAGGTGAATCGGTCGAATTTGTCTCTGACATGCATCAATTAGACCTGTATAGAGAAAGCAACAGAAGGATCAAGTTGAAACGACAGGCGTACTGTAAATCACTGCGTAGTCATTGCACAGTGACGTTATTAATTTTGTTTTTCCTAAGTCTTTTAATAATTACTGCAAGTATATTGTTGCACACATATTATCCTATTTCTAAACATGTTCATAATGTTACTGCTGAACATTCTTTTAGTGAATTTCCCCCGCATGAGTTATCATATAGATTTGCGCTGCGCAACAACACTTTTATTAGTATGTTACATCATTCCCATCAGGTTAGCAATGCTACAAATTGTTGGATATGTGGCCGACTCCCTCCCTATCAGAACTATCAAGGAATTCTGCCTCTCTTCCCATATCCGTTCACACACAATGGCTCTTGTGGAGCATGGTTTAGTTTAATTAATTCCCTAGATTCGAATTCCGCAGTTTATCAAGACAACTGGGTATGGGGAAACCTGCACTTAGTTTTACTCAAAGTCTGCCACCCCAACAAGGAGGGACTTCCCAAAAGAACAGGAACTGATCTAGAAAATGAAGTGTATGGATTAGGTAATTTTACGCTCAATCTCTTGATCTTGAATGTTGAATCTGAAGCTGCCCCAATTTTGCCCGCTATGTCAGTATTTCCAGTTAAAGGTGAATTATGCATAAGAAAGAATGGCTCTATACACATGGGCCACAGTAAATGCACCACTGTAATAGAATTCAGTGATCAAGGCAAGTCTACATTTAAAGCTTCCCGCCATTCCTACTTCATATGTGGTCAGACGGCATACATACGTTTGCCACTAGATTGGGATGGTACCTGCTACATCGGATTCCTTTTGCCACCTGTTTTCCTAGCTCCTCCTGATTATCACAGAAATACTCATTTAGTACACAATAGAGAAAGGAGAGATCTCCCAATAGTCGATTACACTGAGACAGCATGGGAAAAATACACAGATTTCAATAAAGGTCTCTTTCCCTATATAGGTACAGTTACCAATAGTAAGCTGATACGTAGATTAACCAGAACCCTTGAAGCAGTAGTGAACGAAACTATTTCCGCCTTAGGCAATTTAACAGAAGAGCAGTCTGCTATGCGGATTGTTGTACTTCAAAATCGTCTTGTCCTTGACGTCATCCTGGCCGATAGGGGCGGAGCTTGTAGGGTCATCGGATCAAACTGTTGCATTTTCATACCAGAAAATTCGCCATCTGTATATAAAGCCATAACTCGCCTTCATAAGATTGTAAGCCAGATACACCAGAATCCAGGCACCTGGACTTGGTCCGGTTGGTTTTGGAGTGTATTATCTACCTTTGGATGGAAGGTCCTATCCTTCCTAGGTATTGGCTTTCTCATACTATTCAGTTGCTGCTTATGCCTACAATGTGGACCAGCGATCTGTGGTCTGTGTGCCACATCGTGTATTCCAACACCAAGATTTCATTCATCACGGAAGAAGAAAGAAGAACAAATGATGCTATATGAACAGATCGATGGATTAATGAAGATTGATATCTCTTGACGGGCAAGTAGGGGACAAGGAGGGAATGTGGAAATATGGATTTTTCTAGTCAGTTATGTCCCCTATCTTGGACCCCAACGGTTTCATGTATAAATCACAAGTACATGTATGTTCCCTCCAGTTCCAGTTATGAAGACGCAAACACATGTGCGTCCACCGCCAACATGTCCTCTTTCAGATCCGCCATGAATGGGCTGGATATTCTATCCCTAAGTATGAAAGGCCACCGGCTTTATATGGTTCACTTATCCCATTTTTACAGTTCAGACGAGTAGGCCCTGATTCTGCCATCAAACCTTTTCCTGCCTTCTGCCTCTGAAAGCTCCAGTCCGAGCTCGCATCTGTACCCATGAACTTTGTCCTACTCCCTGCGCGGCTAACGGTGCCTGACTCCAGCCTGTTGCCTGCCAAAAACTGTATTTCACCTTCAAGATTATCTGCTTTGCTCCGCTCCCTATCCAATGCATTCCTGTCTAGTAGTTTAAAGTAAACATTCTTTCAGCTACCGAGCAAAAGGCCCGGCTTCTCTGTCTTCATGCAAGTAATTCATAGTCCTGTTACTATGAAAGATTTCGGCCCTCGCATCTAGTGTAGACACTTAGACGCTTGTACACGCACTAACAGTCAGTATAGTCAGTATAGAATAAGATTCTACTCTAAGAAGACCTTTCTTTCTGGATAACATAGTTCTCTAAACATAGGATATTAGATATGATTTGGGATTAGGTTGACATAACCCCAGACTTCTGTCTCCACATGTAGAGCTAAATGTCAAGTCCCCTTCACCCCCTAGTTACACGTCAGTCACACGTCATGCTGCTGCGTGCGCATCTCTGCCAAGTATTTCTGCTGACATTGCGAAATTCTTTCATGGAACCACCCATTTATGACGTCATATCCAATGACGTTCTTTAGTTACACCCAGTTACACCCATTTTTGCTACGCATGTATGTCTTATCTTTGCTATCAATTGTTACGCCTCCTCCATCTGTTTCACTGTAATGCCTATTGTATAAAAATGATTACCTGTCAATAAAGTTGGGTCTTCACTTCCTGAACCTTCGTGGTGATGGAATATGGAGATCATCGATTTAAATTGATTATGGAATAAAGCCCGTTCCGAACCTCTAATACCACGGATTCTGCCTCTTATTTTACTGAGCTATTGTTATAGATTTTCCGCATCAAATTAAGTCCCGGTAATTAAATTATTTACCACAGGGTCTTTGTTTTCTCCTTCTGAATACAAGATTATAACATACGTAATCTGACTCACAGATTACTACACTAAAACCGACCCAGTCTTAGCGGTAAGCGTATTTCATGATCTTTCCTTCCAGAAGGCTGGAGCATTCCACTTGCGGCATGGTAGAGTGTTCACATTGAAGTTATTTATGGCATCAGTTTAAACAATCATGCGAAGGTGGTGATTCCGTTTATACAATCATGTGAATGTCGGTGATTTAATTTTATTTCTGATACTTATGGAAATAACACGCTTGTGATTTTAACAAGCGCGCACTCGAGTGAAAGCGGAACTGGGGTATTAATTACATATTAGTGATTCGTATCAACGCATGCACGAGTGAAGAGATACGGATGTGTGTATGGCGCACTTGTGAATTAAACAAGCGCACGTACGTGTGAAGAGGAACGGATGTGTTTTTGGCCACGCACGGGTGAAATATTTGTGTGTGTGTATAACTGACGCATTTCCTTGCTTCTATTGCCGTTAGGGGTTTTATTTATTAAGGAGCATTACCCAGCATAACTCCTTATGTAGTCTCTAAGTTTTTTTCCTTAATTTCACGGTATTATCCTTTTGACTTTGTGGATTGCAAATATATCTTTATTTATTGAAACTAGAGCATTACCAGTACTTCTCCTTGTGTATGGGATGTTCACAAACAGTTAACTTAAGAAGTATTAAGTTATCGTTTTGATTATTCTATAACTTGTATTGTGCGTGTGTTTAACTTTCTTTTACAGGTCTCCCTCCCCACAGTCCCCTTCCTACCTTTCCCTCACCTGGCCTCTCCAATACTCTGTGCTATTACAGCTTTCTGAGTTGGAGCTGCCTGGAGGTGGAATAAACAATCTTCACGCAGATCCCGAGGAAGACGCGCAGCTGAAAGTTTGGGCCGATGGCTGTGTGCTGTAACGTCATGTGAAATAGGTGATGAGACTAAGAACTAAGGAAGGCACTGCTAGACTTTTACAACCTTGAAAAGAGCAGAAGTTTCTTGAGCCCCTAGGAGGAATTGGAAGGCTGTTTAAATGTCTGTGAGTACATTTTGGACCCAAGAAACTAATTTGCATAAGAATCAATTTTTGAAGTTTTCATTATATATATACTTTTTCATTATTCCTAAAATCCTATATATTAGAATACTCAATGCCCTAATGTGGTTTTAATTGAATCATATTCAATAAACAAATGTGTTCATATTCAATAACATACACTTTCAAGTTCTAGAAAACCAAGTCTCAGCATCTTAATTATTTAAAGAAACATGGCATTGCTGTGACGAGAGACCCAGGAAGGAAAAATGCAACAATACACACTCTGTATTCCTACCAATTGTGTCTGTTAATTGCAGTTTATTTTCGGATGCTATGTGAGGCATACCTGCTGACCGTTGTGTTGTTATTTTCTGTTCTTCTTTTGTTTCAAATAATAAAGAAAAACAGTTAAAAAAAAATAAAAAAATGGCATTACGATTTGGGGAGATGCCATTTTTGGTTTGAGGAGGCCATGATGCAGAAGTTTTTTTAATGAGTTTATCACTATGCATTAGGGTAAGTGGCCTACACTTCTTGTGCAAAGATTGCAAAAGCTGTGACAATGGCATGTAATAAAAGGATGTACTTGGCTGGTTATCAGTAGAAAGATGCTTACACATTACATAAGAGTGCTAGAAAGCACTTCAATAGGCGTCTTGCGCTCTTCATGCAGATCGATGATCAATGGCAACTGACCTCCTCGACATGAAACAATATGCAAGGGATAATGATGACGTATAATTTACATTAGTGGTTATAGACAAGTGGTCAAAGTAAGCCTATATGATCAGTTTAAAAGATAAATCAGCGAGCACTGTCGAAAAAGAATTCAAGTGCATGTACAGGGTTGACTCCCAAAAATGTCCAAACAGCTAGGGGAAAAGAGTTTTAGAACAGTCAAGAGCTTGGCTGAACAGATAAGGAGTAAAACATTTTGTTATGAACAAAAAAGTGAAGTCGGCTAACATCGAATGGTTCAGTAGAGCTCTGAAGAATGGACTTTAGCGGTAGTTTTGATCAGTCAGAAGACATAGCTTTACATTGAGCACTTACATGATTTCACTGATATGTATTACCGCACCCACCATAGAAACATTACGACATCAATGCAATAAGTGACGGCTAAACTCCTTCAAAATATGGAGAACCAGTTAAGGCCTCATGTTCAACAACAACACAGTCACAAATAGTGGCTTCAAAAAGGGAGATTATATCGGAATATCTAGATGGAAAGGGTTCTTTTAAAAAATAAAAAAAAATAGGCAATGAACAGACTTCACCTGCTGATGAGATACATGTGTAATATGTGATAGATCATATTCTGTGGCATGCAGGTATTAAAATTTGCTGGGGAAGATGTTAAAGAGAGTTTTTATCCCAAGGAGTTAAAAAACAAAACCAGATCAAGATTGTGTGTACCATATAGACAAAGTGTCAGAGCAGTGGTGTCAAAGACATTTTCTAGTTAAATGGAAGGGGTGGACTTCTAAAGAGTTGGACTTCTACAGACGAAATAAAGGATATAATAAGTCTACATGGATGTAGTATAGGTTTCTTTGAAACATTATGGAGGCGGGTCCTTTTTATATAATTCCCTAATAACTACATTTCAAATTGTATGGTGGCGCTATCCAAGCCTATTCACCTACAAGAGAACTAGGAGGCTGCTCTAACTGAAATCCTGTAGCCTCACACATGGAACATCTTTGAAGCTGAGGATGTTACATATATGAGTGTTCATAAGAAGAAAGCTGTGTATGAGCTTACTTTTCCATCAAGCCACTACTAGGTGCATGAGGTTAGAGTGTCGGTGGCATATAGAAGCTACATGAAGACTCTGCTTTGTAGTGAGGTTGGTGGATTCATTGCCGACATGGCTAAGTTAGCACAAGCTTGGCTGCCATGCTGCTGCTTTTGCGCACGTTTCTACACGACTTTGTTTTTGCAAATCCCTGCTTGTGCCTGTTCACCTTTCGTGTTCCTTGCTGTTCTCTGTGGTTTTCATCTGCACAGGATGTACAAGGTCAAAAACAATGTCCCTTGTTATTTTGCTCTGGTCAGTCCCCCGCACCTAGACATAACACGAAACACAGCTGCACTGCTGAAAATCGAGTGCTTTTAATATTGCATGCATGCATATTAGAGACACTTGGAGAAAAACCTTTCTAGACTTTGAGGTATGGGGTCCCCCTGACAAAGCCCAGAGGTAATCTTGTCTGATGATAAACTAGTTCCTAGCACAGGGAGGGTGGCAAGGCACAGTAGGCCGTTTTCCACCAGCTTTATAAAATGATATCCCATTTATATTCTATGGAATTGTAACAAAGCTCACTATATTGTGTTTATGCATTCTGCTGTTAGTAATAGCATGTGTACTGCATTTTAGAGCACGTTAGTTAAAATAAACATTTTAAACTATACCGTGTCTCTGATTACTCATGTTGTGGACAAGTATAAGTGAGTGAGCGAAAGAGTGTTCTTGCTCCCGCGATTCCTTAAAGAGTCGGAGTGACATGTTCTGAGTTGTCTAATCATTGGTAGCTGCGCTGTAGTACGGAGAACGAATGAGACACTATATCTAGTCGGATTGGAATTTTGGGCACTAAGGTGTGAAGTTGGTACACCACTATACAACGAGGTCCTGGTTTCCTGCGCATAGTTCTGTATATGTGCGGAATCCCTGCAACATGGCGCCACCAACGTTTGGTCTGGTTCTTATCTGCGAGACGCTTGAGTAGTGCTTGTGCTTGTCCACAATGCCCTCACTTCTGTTTCCGGAAACAACTGTGACGGTGTAACCTCCTATGTTGATGTTTTCATAGGTTCTTTCGAGCTTGATACTTTTAAAAGGTTTTTTTCTCTTATTTGTTAACCCTTTATTGCGCAGCCACGCATTAGGTTGTTGAACGTTCTTTGTCTTCATGGCTTTCGCTATTCCGGCACATAGCCGCGCTGCGCTCTAGGCTCATTTAGCCGCATATGGAGTGCCAGACGCGGGTGTCGATCTTATCTTTGTGGTAGAAGCTGATGCAGCTTACCACTTTGAAGTATTTTATTCTTGGGTCACTTTTCCGGCGGTGGATGGAACTGATAATTTGTTCCATGCATACACTGCCACGCGCCTTCCTAATATTTATAGACCCTGTAGGAATCTTGAAGTTCCGCTAATGGCATGGCAACACCACATTTGGTTTAATGGTGTCCTCCCACACCCAGTGACTCTGATCCATTTAGGCCCTTTATCTATTGGTGGGGCCACCTGGCCCGTTTTGGCTGGGTACACCCCACACCCATGTTATCTGGCAGTTCAAATAGCGGAACTCCGCGTGATGCAGACCTCTTTAATACAGGTGCATAGAGCTGTTATACGATACATCACATGCAACGTCCAGGTGGGACCACATGGAGCTGCGGCGCAACCAGCTGGACCTGGCGGTGTCACTATTAGTCCCGTCTTGGTTAATTCGGTAATGGGCAAGAGTCCTCAAAATAAGGATGATTTACCTCTTTGTCTTGCTGAGAAATTTGACCAGCTGGAGGCGGTATTTCCGAATACTTCTCCTGTAGAGAAACACAGGATTTTGACTATAAGTTTGCAGAAAAACTTGATTCCCGATTGTAACAATTGGGAACAGTGTTTGCAGCAGTTTATGCGAAATGTTTTGGCACTCCCTCAATGACCGCACTCCCCTCCGTGATTAAGCGTGCTCAAGATGAGCACGGCCCTGAAGCGGCTGTTGAGTTGGGGATGAGGTTAGTGGGAGTGTTCGGCGTAGTTGCTGATCTCATACTTGCGAACGTGAAGGGAGATGCAGTGAATTTCAAGTAGCTAATGCTTTGGCTCTGGTCCCAGAGGATGAAAAGCCATGCGAATTACCAAGAATTATTGCTCAGGCTTATAAAACCATTGGCCACAATAGTTTGGTGTTAAGCCTTTTGCTAAAATACCACCTTAAACGCAAACACCACAAAAGTCTCAGTCTGATAAAGACGAGCGTCCAATCTTTTATAAAAAAGAATTGGAGAACAAAGAAACAGGGAAAGCAACAACAGAAACAGGGATTGCGTGCTGCGTCACCGACACCGGAGTCTTGTGAGCGCACTTATGATTTGCGCGACCGCGCGAGAATTAGGTCCCCTGACAGGTTTCAGGTTCCTGATCTGCGTTCTCCTCGTTCTTCATAGAAAACATCAGGCTCACAGGCCGGTGGAGGGGAGCGTCAGGATCGCGGCAGAGGTCGAGGTGCACTACAAGGACGTGAGCAGCCTCGACAGACTGACGGCAAGGGAAAACACAATGATTTTTCTTATCAGCGCCCTCAGTTTCAGAAAAAGAAAGTTGCAGCTTTAACAGCAAGATATGCCACAGACGGTGATAACCCGGCTCCTGAATTTAACATGGGCAGTGACTCTGCTCGACAGTGCAGCGGAAGTTACCATAGTGTGGCAGGCACTACGTCCATTTCTGGAGGCGACAGCAATTGAGACTTTCATTACAGTTGAAACGGCTGACACTCAAGTGGCTCCCCCTGACAGACTATATGACATAGTTTTTCTAATTGAAGGTAACATTCAATGTGTTATTAAAGGGATTTTTTAGGAGAACCTAACCTCTTCTTATGACATATTGTTGGTAGAGGCAGATTGGCCCCCACCTTTTGTTCTGGCCGCTCCGAAAGGGGAGGATGTGATACTTCTGAGTTTTTCACGTAACGTCCCCCAGGAGCATGCAGAGGCTTTTGCAGAAGAATGGGCTTTGGTGCTTGCACCAGATCTGTACCATACTCATGTGGGCTGGGATAAAGATTCTCCACCCTATGAGATACCATTGCGGTCTATGCCACAGCCACAACTCCAATATCCTCTCCAGCGGGAAGCGAAGGTTCAGTTTCTGAGATTCTGATACAGTTAGAGTATCAAGGAGTGATTGAGACATGTGTGTCACCAATGAATGACCCTCTTTTAACCGTTACCAAACCCGATGGGTCGTACCGCATAGTTTTGGATTACCGGCATTTGAACTCTCATTGTCGCACTTTTGCGGTACAGAATACCCATAGTTTTGCTCTTGTAGACAATCTTGTTCGTAAAAAATATAAAACAACTCTGGACATTTCCAATGGCTTCTTCAGTCATAATCTGTCCCCTGCATGCAGTCAATGGACGGCATTCACAGCCGGCGGAAAACAGAAACAATTCCGGCGATTAGCAATGGGCTACAAACACAGCCCCGGGCTTTTTTCGCCGCCCGTGTTGTCTCTTTGTTAGACAGCATAAACCCAGATGCGTACTTGTTGGAGGGAGGACCACCGGGGGGGGTCAGGGGGACCACTCCGGGGCACCTTCCTACCACAAAGTTCTAGCCGAGCGCCGCTGAGAAGCCTCCTAGGGGAGGTCTTTCTCCTAAGATCGTACTAGGCCCAGTAACACCACCACACAGGACTCCGTGTCAGTTGCTTTATCTAGGTATTTTATCAACAGTAGCACATTCAAGATATTTACAGGGGGATCGAGAGATCCAGCAAGAGTCTCAATGTCTTTGTAGGGACAGGGTAGCGGGAAAGTCTTAGTACCAGCCTGGTACGGGGAAGGCTCTGCGCCAGACCTTGCGTTAGGCCGAAGGAGGCTCCGGGGACCGGAGCGGCAGGTGCTGGTCTCAAAGCAGCTCGGACGTGGAGAGCCGCGACGGTGTCTGTAGGGCTCGGGTGGTAGTTCTGCTTGGGTCGAGCCGCGACACAGTCAGCAGGGCTCCGGTGGTAGGTCCGCTTCGGTCGAGCCGCGACGAGGTCAGCTGGGCTCTGATGGCAAGTTCAACAAGGTCGGGCCGCGACAGCGTCAGCAGGGCCCCAAAGGTTCGTGATGGTCTTTAAGCACGGTGGAGCCGCGACGTAGTCAGCAGGGCTCAGAGCGTGGTTCCGGGATGAGTCTTTCTCCGTAGGGTCAGCCGCGATCCGATCAGCAGGGCTCTTGACTCCGGGATACAACTGCCGTCTTGTTGCCGGGTCGCCCCAGATATAGGTCTGGAGCCCTTTGATGTCCGGACCCTTGCGCCCGGGGGGGGCGGAGAGGCCGGGTCGGGAGCGGCCAGACGCCCAGCAGGAGAGGCGCCAGGCCCAAGAGAGCTGTGGGGCGATCGCACCTAGGTGTGGAAGGACGGTTGGGGGTCCCATCGATACTGCCCTCCGCCGGGAGTGGGGAGGTGTTCACGTGGTATCCCCCGGGCCAGGGGTTGGCGCCCTGATGTCGGGCCTCGCTGGGACCGAGGCTGGGTGGAGCGGGGTCACGTAGGCGGTGACGTAGAGTCACGTACAATCCAAAATGGAGGAGCCCCGAGGTGCATGGGACCTCGTGCGGCTTAGCGAGGGGGAACAGGACCACGCCACGAGGCCGGCTCCAACACGCGTCCCCCCCAGCTGAAGGCAGGGAGAGTCACCCATCTCCTTGGGGGTTCTCCTCGCCGAGGCGGAAGAATCTGGACAGGCCGTCGGCATTGGCGTGGTCGTTGCCGGGCCGGTGTTCCACGGTGAAGTCCATCCCTTGCAGCGAGATGGACCATCGCAACAACTTGGGGTTCTCGCCCCGCATTTGCATCAGCCACCGCAAGGGCCGGTGGTCAGTTTGGACTCTGAAGTGGGTGCCGAAAAGGTAGGGCCGGAGCTTCTTGAGAGCCCATACCACGGCGAAGGCTTCCCGCTCGATGGTGCTCCACCTCTGTTCTCGTGGCAGAAGTCGGCGGCTGATGAAGGCCACCGGTCGGTCGTGGCCCTCGGTGTCCATCTGGGAGAGGACCGCCCCGACCCCGTACTTTGAGGCATCGGTCTGGACCACAAATTCCTTACTGTAGTCAGGGGCCTGTAGCACAGGGGCAGCACACATAGCCGCCTTGAGGGCTTCAAAAGCGGTCTGACAGCGGGGCGTCCAGTGCACCGCCTTGGGCTGTTTCTTGGAAGTGAGCTCTGTGAGGGGCCCCACAATACTGCCATAATCCTTAATAAATCGCCGGTAGTAGCCTGTGAGGCCTAAGAAGGCCCGGACAGCGGTTTGGGTTGCGGGGGGCTCCCACGCCTGGATGACATCGACCTTTAACTGGAGGGGCGCCACCTGGCCACTCCCCACCTGGTGGCCCAGATAGGTCACAGATCCTTGACCGATCTGGCACTTGCTGGCCTTAATCGTGAGCCCGGCCCTTTGGAGAGCGGCCAGGACTTCTCGGAGGTGGCCTAAGTGCGCGGCCCAGTGGTTGCTGAAGACGGCAATGTCGTCGAGGTAGGCCGCGCTGAAAGCTTCCAGCCCGGCCAGGACCTTGTTCACCAGCCTCTGGAAGGTTGCCGGGGCGTTCTTCATACCGAAGGGCATCACCCGAAAGTGGTAGTGCCCATCGGGGGTGGAAAAAGCGGATCGTTCCTGGGCGCCGGGGGTGAGCTTGATCTGCCAGTACCCAGCGGTGAGATCAAAGGTGCTTAGGTAGCGGGCGGCCCCTAAGCGATCGATCAGCTCGTCTGCCCATGGCAGGGGGTGGGCATCGGTCTTGGTGACTGCGTTCAGGCCCCGGTAGTCTACACAAAATCTGAGTTCCGGGGGGGTGCCGGGGGCGGTGGCCTTCGGCACCAAGACCACAGGGCTGGCCCACGGGCTGTCGGATGGCTCGATGACTCCGAGGGCGAGCATCTTGGAGACCTCGGTCTGTATGCAGGCTTGGACTCGGTCGGGTACTCGGTAGGCGCGGTGTCGCACAGGGGGGCTGTCCCCGGTGTCCACGTCGTGGACGCACCAGGGGGTCACCCCGGGCGTGAGAGAGAAGAGGGCAGCGAAGGGTTGCAGCAGCTTTCGGCAGTCATGGCGCTGTTCGGGTGGCGGAGAGGTGGACGCCCTCCAAGGAGCCGTCTTGGCCCGAGGACCCCAGGAGGTCTGGTAGGGGCTCGGAGTCGCTTTCGCCCCCATCGTCGGTAGCCAGCAGCAGGCTTAGTTCAGTTCGGGCAAAGTGGGGCTTGAGCCGGTTGGCGTGTAGGACCCGGAGGGGGTTCCTCGGGGACTCCATGTCGATCAGGTAGGTGACGGGGCTCTTCCTCTCGACCACCTTGAAGGGCCCGGTCCACTTGTCCTGCAGGGCGCAGGGGTCCACGGGCGACATGACCCAGACTTGCTGGCCCGGCTCGAACTCGATGGTCGAGGCATTTTCGTCATACCAGCGTTTCATGTCTTCTTGGCAGGCCTCGAGGTTGGCTTCTGCCAGGGCCCGGAACTTCCGAGTCTGGTTCCGAAGGGTCAGGAGGTACCGGTAGACGTCGGGGGGGGCATCTTGGACGTTCGCCTCCCAGCCCTCCTTGACCAGGCTGAGGGGCCCTCGGACGGGATGCCCATACAATAGTTCGAAGGGGCTGAAGCCCAGGGATTTCTGTGGTACCTCTCGATAGGCGAACAGGAGGCAGGGCAGCAGGACGTCCCATCTCCTCCTCAGGGGCTCCTCCAGGCCCTTGATCATCCCTTTCAAGGTTCTGTTGAACCGCTCGACCAGTCCGTTCCCCTGGGGGTGGTAAGGGGTGGTGAATTTGTAGGTGACCCCACATTGTTGCCAGAGGGATCTCATGTACTTTGAAATAAAGTTCGTACCCCTGTCGCTCACCACTTCTCGGGGGAACCCCACCCTGGAGAAGATGCCCATCAGGGCCCGGCCCACCACTGGAGCTGTCACAGTGCGGAGTGGGATGGCCTCGGGGTATCGGGTGGCGTGGTCGACCAGTACCAGGATGAAGCGGTGTCCCAGGGCGGTTCGGGGGTCGAGGGGCCCCACGATGTCGATCCCCACTCGTTCGAACGGGGTGTGGATGGATGGAAACGGTTGGAGGGGGGCCTTGACTCGACCCCTAGTCTTTCCGTTAGCTTGGCAGGTCGGGCAGGACCGGCAGTGGTGGTCCACGTCTCTCCGCATTCGGGGCCAATAAAAATGGGTCACTAGGCGGCTGTAAGTTTTGTCTCGCCCGAGGTGTCCGGCGAGGGGCACGTCATGCGCCAGGTTCAGGAGGAACTCTCGGAATCGGAGGGGAACCACCAACACCCGGCCGGCTCCCAGTTCGGCGACTTTCTGCTCGCTATACAACAAGTCATTGTCCCAATAGATCCAGTGGGTTCCCGTGGGGTCCCCCGAGGCCTGGGCGGCCGCTTGCTGTCGGGCCCTCTCGAGGGACGGGCAGGCCTTCTGCTCTTGCTGGAATTGTTCGCGGGTGGGGCCCCCGTCGTGGCGCCACTGGGCCAGCTCGGGGATCTCGCTGAGGGAGGCGGCCTCGTCGGGGGAAAGTTCGGGGGGTCCGGCCTCATCGTCAGGTTTCTCCGTGCCGGATGAGGGTGGCAGTTCTTGACTCGTAGGCTCGTCGGGGGCCGCGGCTGGTTGGGCGGTCATGGACCGGGTGGTGGCGCAGGCCCACTCGGGCAGCCCTAGCATCCCCAGATGCTCTCGGCGCTCCACCTGGGCCCAGGGGGAGCTCTCTAGGTCATTCCCCAGGAGGCAGTCCACCGGGGCGTCGTCGCGGACAGTTACTTTTAGAGTGCCTGACACTCCTCCCCACTCGAAGGGGATCCTGGCCATCCGGCACATGCTTTCGGTGTTGTCTGCAGTCCGGACAGGGCATAGGACATGCGGCAGGATTTGTTCGGGGGTCACCAGGTGGCAGCGAACAGCGGTCACACTGGCCCCAGTGTCCCGGAGGGCTTCGGCCCGTTGTCCATTAATGGTGACCCACTGCTGGTACTTCTGGGTGTTGCTTGGGAGGGCAGCTCGGGGCACCATTTCTCGGGGCCCCAGGCATACGAGCGACATGGCAGCTGGTTCCCACTCGGGGGTCCCGTCCTCGCGGCTTTCCTCCTCTTCCTCTCCTTCCCCCAGGGCTGCGGCGGCTATTTGTCGGGGAGGGGGCCCAGTGGTCCCGTTCCGTCGGTTCACGGGGCAGGCTGGGTCGCTCGCATAGTGGCCTGTCTGTTGGCAGCCGAAGCAGGTCACTGTTGGTCGGGGTCCAGGCCTGGCGATGGGGGTCCCTCTCCGGACCATGGTCGGGGACGTGTGGTTGGCGGCTTGGCCTCGTGGCGGGCTTCTGGGCGGCCCGGCCGGGAATTCTCGACTGCGGTGGGACCCCCCTCCCCCACCCCGCTGGCGAGGAGGTCCCGTGGTACTCCGTTGGTAGTCCCCCACGGGGTTCCGGGGGACCCGGGTGTTGACCCATCGGTCGGCTTCGGCGGCGAGCTTCCGGGGCTCGGTCAGCTTACTGTCCAGGAGGTGTTGCCTTAGTTCCACAAAGCAGTTGTTGGCGAGGTGCTCCCAGACAATGAGGTCGAACAGTTCGTTGTACGAGGTGAACTTGCTCCCTTTTATCCACCCTTCAAAGGCTCGGCTGAAGAAGTCCACGTATTCGACCCATGTGGTACCGGGGAGCTTCTTGCAGTCCAGGAAGCGCTGCCGGTACATCTCGGCTGATAGTCCGTAGCGTGTGAGTAGGGCTTCTTTCATGTGGTCGTATGATGTCATCACCGCGTCGGGGAGTTGCAGCAGGGTATCCCGGCCCTCGCTGAGGAACCTCCCCCATAGGCCGGCACCCTAATCCTTCCGGGGTACCCGATGGGAGGTCATGGCTACCTCGTAGGCTCGGAACCACTGCTGGATGTCGTCGTTTTTGTAGTATTCCTTGACGACATCCTTGGGGATATGAACCTTTGGTTCGGTTGGTGGCAGAGCGTCCCGTGCCCCGGGGGTGCTGGTCTCCCCCGTTTTGGATTTTAGCTCGAGTTCCTTGAGGCCCCTCTCGTGCTCGAGGGTTAGCCGTTTCTCTTCTAGTTCTCGATGCCGTTTCTTTTCTTCGATTTCCTCCTGCAGCCGTAGTTGTTCCAAGGCTAGTTTCTTCTCCGCTAGCAGGAGTTCACCGTCCAGCCGGAGTCGTGCGAGGTCCATTTCGTGTGTCCGGACCCTCTCCCGTTCTTGCATTTCTTCGGGGGATAGGCCGGCTTCCGGGATGCTTCGCCCTCCATCTGTCGGGGTCATGGTTGGTGGCAGGTTTCCGCCCCGGGCCGAGGTCCCTTCGGCTCGGGGTGGAGTGGTCTCGGATTCTGCCCAGGCTTTCAGGGCTTTCTGCATTTCTTCCTTGGTGCCCAATCCTGTGGTTGGGATCCCTTTGTCCTTGCAGAATTGTTTCAATTCTTTGTGGGTGTATTCTTCCAACCTTTCTTGCTGGAAGGTTGCGGCCACGGTTGTTTCTTGGCTGCTCATGGTTCTCTTTCTTTTTCCGTCTGGTTAGGCAGCGGGTGCGTTACTCGCCTGTACGATTGCGTCTGGCTCGAATCCCGTCGCTGGCCACCAAATGTTGGAGGGAGGACCACCGGGGGGGGTCAGGGGGACCACTCCGGGGCACCTTCCTACCGCAGAGTTCTAGCCGAGCGCCGCTGAGAAGCCTCCTAGGGGAGGTCTTTCTCCTAAGATCGTACTAGGCCCAGTAACACCACCACACAGGACTCCGTGTCAGTTGCTTTATCTAGGTATTTTATCAACAGTAGCACATTCAAGATATTTACAGGGGGATCGAGAGATCCAGCAAGAGTCTCAATGTCTTTGTAGGGACAGGGTAGCGGGAAAGTCTTAGTACCAGCCTGGTACGGGGAAGGCTCTGCGCCAGACCTTGCGTTAGGCCGAAGGAGGCTCCAGGGACCGGAGCGGCAGGTGCTGGTCTCAAAGCAGCTCGGACGTGGAGAGCCGCGACGGTGTCTGTAGGGCTCGGGTGGTAGTTCCGCTTGGGTCGAGCCGCGACACAGTCAGCAGGGCTCCGGTGGTAGGTCCGCTTCGGTCAAGCCGCGACGAGGTCAGCTGAGCTCTGATGGCAAGTTCAACAAGGTCAGGCCGCGACAGCGTCAGCAGGGCCCCAAAGGTTCGTGAAGGTCTTTAAGCACGGTGGAGCCGCGACGTAGTCAGCAGGGCTCAGAGCGTGGTTCCGGGATGAGTCTTTCTCCGTAGGGTCAGCCGCGATCCGATCAGCAGGGCTCTTGACTCCGGGATACAACTACCGTCTTGTTGTCGGGTCGCCCCAGATATAGGTCTGGAGCCCTTTGATGTCCGGACCCTTGCGCCCGGGGGGGGCGGAGAGGCCGGGTCGGGAGCGGCCAGACGCCCAGCAGGAGAGGCGCCAGGCCCAAGAGAGCTGTGGGGCGATCGCACCTAGGTGTGGAAGGACGGTTGGGGGTCGCATCGATACTGCCCTCCGCCGGGAGTGGGGAGGTGCTCACGTGGTATCCCCCGGGCCAGGGGTTGGTGCCCTGATGTCGGGCCTCGCTGGGACCGAGGCCGGGTGGAGCGGGGTCACGTAGGCGGTGACGTAGAGTCACGTACAATCCAAAATGGAGGAGCCCCGAGGTGCATGGGACCTCGTGCGGCTTAGCGAGGGGGAACAGGACCACGCCACGAGGCCGGCTCCAACAGTACTCATACGTTGATGATATTTATCTCACGGACGACGAATTATGGCCGCATTTTTGCAGAGTGGACCGCATCATTATTTTGTTTGCGGACTACGGTTACAAATTTAACTTTGCTAAATCACACATCGCATATACAGTGTTGTTTTTGGGCTATGTGCTCAATAATGAAGGTATGGGCTTAGCGCCTCACCTCCTGGAGAAATGCGCACATTTGCGACCTTCGACAACCCTGAAAAAACTTCAGTCTTTGCTGGGATTTTTTAACCTTGGGCGGTCTTACATTCCCAGCGTATCAAGCCTCTTTTTGCTTTGATACAACCTACATTTTCAAAAGTCTGCTGGCTTCCGGATTCTTGAATCTAAATACTTGTTAACATGTGATAACCACACTAACCTGGTGATACGAATCTTACCAGGCGCAGTGGGTTTTACTTACCTAACGTTTAATAAAGGTGACACAGTACCTATTGCTTACAAATCACATTTGTACACTTCTGCCGAATTGCGATTTTCCACTGTTGAAACAGCTGTACAGATGGCGATCCTGAAGGAACTTGCACTGGCACAGGGGAAGCGCATTTTGGTAGTAACACCATTCCGTGCACTTGAGGCAGTGACAAAGGCAAGTGTACCAAACTCTAAAGCTCTGCACCCCCGTTGGATACAATGGGCTACCTCTTTGACATCTCCAGATGTTATGTTTATCTTTGACTCCTCTCTTCAGACTCAGGAGTTCTTGCAGTATGAATTTGTTCATCCTCCTCCTCTGTCAATGCGCCCACTTGAGGAGTACAATTGTATCATTTACACCGATGGTTCAGCGCAACCGGCCACCGGGTCTCAACATGCTTATTCGGCGGCCTGTGCTACTGTGGCAGGTACCATAGTGAACGGTGAGTTTAAGTCCATTGTTGTTCTTACGCAGGCGCTAGGTGATTGTACCGCCCAATTGGCTGATCTGCGCGCGTTGGTGCTTGCTCTCGAGTTTGCGGATCCTGAAGTGACTAATCTCATTGTAAGTGATTTTTATTACTGTGTTTAGTCTTTTAATGGCAACTTATTCTTTTGGTCTCAGAATGACTATCGCGATTCCAAAGGCAACGCAATTAAGCATAAAATGCTTTGGGTTCGAGTGGCAGATCTTAAACAACGTCTGCCCCTCACACATGTTATACATACTCTTGGCCACCAGTGTGTGGGAGCACACGCTGTCTGTAATAGTTTGGCTGATGAAGCAGCCAAATCAGCAGTAGCCACGTGTTCAGTTGCAGCCGTTACAAGATCCATGACTAAGATAGATAATGAAATTTGGCAGCTATTGCTGCTACTGAGAAGGGTGGTAATTACCTGCAAGGATTCCCTTCAAAGTACTCTTAACATTTAAGTCCCGACCAACTTCCTTATGTAAGAATAAATGACGTTGGCGATCGGCTGATTCCCAATGCGGACCGCAAACTTTCTTTGATAACAGCTGCACACGAAGGCTTGGCTTCGGCCTATGCTGGCGGGTCTCCGACAGTTTCTATCTTGCAGCAACGTTACTGGTGGCGGGGTTTATATAAACAGACTCGTAATTATGTACTGTCTTGTGACATTTGTCAGTAGATTAAACCATCTACAGTTACACGTCCACCACAAACACAGCTATGCATTCCTAATAAGCCTTTTGGCTGTGTATATTTTGATCACTGTGGTCCATTTTCTTCAGATGCTGCTTATAAAAACATTTTAGTTGCAATTGATTCGTGCACACGTTTCATTTGGGTTTGGCCACAACACAGTGCTGACGCTCAAAATGTCATCAGGGATTTCCGTGTCTTTGTGGGATTTTTTGCCTGTGGTACCTTCCATTCTGACCAAGGTCCATCGTTCGCCTCTAAGGCGTACAAGGATGCAATGGGGTCTTTGGGGGTGCTGATGTAGTTTTCGTCTCCATACAAGCCTGAGGGCAACTCAATTGTGGAGGGAATGAACCGTGACTTAAAGCAATCCTTAACGTGGAAATAGGTGGTGAGCGCACTCGTTTTAAATTATAGAACTGATTTTGTAGCGGTAAGCGTGCAAAATTGCCATGTGCTTGCGTAGCACGTGAAATGAATGAGGGGGGTGGCCTAGTATGAATATAACTAGGACTGCAATATGCACTGCTATATAGTTATTTCAAACATTTAATTCTTTTTTCATCAATTGACAGTGATCATATACATTTTTTTAAATATGAATTTCAATAGTTACAGGATATACATGATCATTCAATGTATATACATTTGTACACAATTGTTAAACGATAATAACAAATCAAATTACAAAACATGCACCCAATGCATTTCGGGACATTCATGGTCCCTTCATCAGGGGTAAACTGTAAGAAGAAAAGGAGAAGGTATCAGAATCTTGCACATTGCGTGATCAGTGGATAGTAGTTTGAACTTAAAATTAGGTATACGATACCTTTTTTGGTGTTCGCTAGTGAGCGTGTTCATTTTCTAAAAAATAGCATGAAAGTGGAAGTTGAGGAGAACTTGTCTCTCTAATTGTTTCATTCAATTCAAAGCGCATTAAAATACCCAAATTCATACCTGGTCGGTTGTATGTGGTTCTGTATTGCGTGGTGTGGCACAATATCAGGTCTGCGAAAATAATAACTAAGTTTTAGCTATACTGTATGGAAAGTCACAGGTGGTAAACGCTATAACTAAAGCGAAGCTCACCTTGATTGAAAAAGTGCGAATGATGCGAGAACCGTTTGACTTCGAGGGAACCAAGGCCAGAAATAAATGTGGACCGTTACCTATGAAATTGTCTGAAATAAAAAGAAAGAGCCGTACGTTTCAACTAAGGGCAAAGATTAGACCCGTTTCCAACAATAGAAGTAAACGGGGAGATTTGCTTACCGGGTCAACGGAACAGAATAACGTTGCAAGTTTCCGCAAGTGCTCTCAACCGCGGTGTACTAACTGATCAGTTTCCAGGAAGTTTAACGTCACGCCGTAGGCGTAGACATTAAAGAAAGACTCAGTGCTTGTCAACAATGAGATGTAAAATCATAATCAGTGTTCTGAAATCGACGATAATAAACTTTTTTTAACGAAGATTAAAGCATGTGAATATTCCGAGTTTGTGCTAGGAATTAAAAAGATGTCGAGCATAACGCGATAATCTAGTGTAAATAGAAGCTTCTCAATAAAGTTATGTGCCGAAAAAAAAGGATTCTCATAATGGGAAACTAAGCAAGATAAATGAATGTTATTCTGTGCTGTGGTATCCACTATATGGGTTCTAACCTGTTATTAAAGGATTTTTGCACATTATTCCACATCATTCAATGAAATACATAGGTGATTTACATGTTTACATAATTCCGACCTCTTTAACTGAGTACATTATTAATTTTCATGTAAACATATTAATTTTCATGTGAACATATTAATAGTAATTAATCTAAAACAAAGCTTATGGTACCATAATCATAACCGTTAGATGTGGTAATGTATAGAATATCGGGTATGGGATGAATGTGGGTTAAATGCGTTTTAAATGGGGGTAATTTCAAAATGAGTTGGGATCCCAAGGTGGGGTCTGATTATCAAATAATAATGTTTATCTAGAGAAAGCAAGCCATCTCGAATTTATCATTGAGTCCATGCGGAGTAAGGGTTTTAAGTTTCTTGATTCAAAATGCTTCTCTTTGTAGTAGATACTTAGAGTTGTCGCGATCTATGCGCTTTGGTACTTCTTCAATGATTTGGAATTTCAGTTGGGCAATTTGATGTCGTGATTCCTCCCAATGTGTTGCTATGCTTGAAGTCGTGCTTTTGGTGCGTATTTTGCTTTTGTGTTCTGTTAATCGAATTTTCATTTTTCTCTCAGTTTTGCCGACGTATAGTAATCCGCATGGGCACTTAATGGTATAGATTACGTTTTCAGAATTACATGTTGTACTGCTATGTATCTTAATCTTTTGGCCTGTAGATGGATGCAGTAAGATATCTCCTATGATCGCGTTGTTGCAATGAATGCAGTTCCAACATTTTTGGGTACCTTTGCTTGGTTCAAGAGAGAGAATGATGTGGAATAATGTGCAAAAATCCTTTAATAACAGGTTAGAACCCATATAGTGGATACCACAGCACAGAATAACATTCATTTATCTTGCTTAGTTTCCCATTATGAGAATCCTTTTTTTTCGGCACATAACTTTATTGAGAAGCTTCTATTTACACTAGATTATCGCGTTATGCTCGACATCTTTTTAATTCCTAGCACAAACTCGGAATATTCACATGCTTTAATCTTCGTTAAAAAAAGTTTATTATCGTCGATTTCAGAACACTGATTATGATTTTACATCTCATTGTTGACGAGCACTGAGTCTTTCTTTAATGTCTACGCCTACGGCGTGACGTTAAACTTCCTGGAAACTGATCAGTTAGTACACCGCGGTTGAGAGCACTTGCGGAAACTTACAACGTTATTCTGTTCCGTTGACCCGGTAAGCAAATCTCCCCGTTTACTTCTATTGTTGGAAACGGGTCTAATCTTTGCCCTTAGTTGAAACGTACGGCTCTTTCTTTTTATTTCAGACAATTTCATAGGTAACGGTCCACATTTATTTCTGGCCTTGGTTCCCTCGAAGTCAAACGGTTCTCGCATCATTCGCACTTTTTCAATCAAGGTGAGCTTCGCTTTAGTTATAGCGTTTACCACCTGTGACTTTCCATACAGTATAGCTAAAACTTAGTTATTATTTTCGCAGACCTGATATTGTGCCACACCACGCAATACAGAACCACATACAACCGACCAGGTATGAATTTGGGTATTTTAATGCGCTTTGAATTGAATGAAACAATTAGAGAGACAAGTTCTCCTCAACTTCCACTTTCATGCTATTTTTTAGAAAATGAACACGCTCACTAGCGAACACCAAAAAAGGTATCGTATACCTAATTTTAAGTTCAAACTACTATCCACTGATCACGCAATGTGCAAGATTCTGATACCTTCTCCTTTTCTTCTTACAGTTTACCCCTGATGAAGGGACCATGAATGTCCCGAAATGCATTGGGTGCATGTTTTGTAATTTGATTTGTTATTATCGTTTAACAATTGTGTACAAATGTATATACATTGAATGATCATGTATATCCTGTAACTATTGAAATTCATATTTAAAAAAATGTATATGATCACTGTCAATTGATGAAAAAAGAATTAAATGTTTGAAATAACTATATAGCAGTGCATATTGCAGTCCTAGTTATATTCATACTAGGCCACCCCCCTCATTAAAGCAATCCTTGACAGCTTAGGTACTGGCAGGAACTGGCTGGCCCACTTGTATGGTGTGCAACATGAACTTAATAACCTCCCTAGACGATCTCTGGGTGGGTGGACCCCATACGAAATGCTCTTTGGCATTTAAAATGTTTGTTCCAGACCTTGATGGTCTAGACATGGCGGCAGCTGCTGCAACCTTTGACGTAGATCATCATTCTACTATGTTTCAGGACTTGCAAGAGACCCGTGACAATCTTGCAACTGAACATTTACCTTCTGCCACTGATGCACCACGGCAGATTCCGGTGGCCGGCTGGCTACCCAAAGTTGGAGATCTGGTCCAAGAGAAGGTGGAGAACAAAAAATTATTTGGCCCCTCTTATCGTGCACCGGTTCCAATGCTTGGTGTGAAGGGTACTCATACAGTCTTTTTACCTCCACTTCCTGGGCGCAAAGACAACAGATACATCTCAGTGGACAATGTCAAACTACAACATCTGGCCAATTCTGAATAGTGTAACACCTGCTGTATCGTGTCCAGCAATTTCAAGGAATCCTGTGGCTGGCTCAGCTGACACCGCTCAAAATGACATTGCCATTGAGATGAACTCTGTTACTGGTCACTTGCTAATCCCGCCAGCTTCCCCCTGCATAAGGAAACTGAATATGCTTATCCGACAAACGGGTCATTTTTTTTTTTTTGTCCTCATTACCCAGATGTATACCAATCAGAAGCCAATGATCACTTCCCGACAGCGCCTCAAGTGATCTTTTGACAACCAGGCATGATACCCTCTACACCATTGCCTTCTGTACTCGACCTTTGGTATCCTAAACCAGCTGGATGGCAACCTCCAGGGTTTATTGGCAGTACAGTGGAGAGGGGGTTAATCATTGGACTTAGTTGGTTAATAACTGTGCCCACTCCTCGTAAGAAAGCCAGAATGCATTCCGCTTACATTTATGTGTTCTGTCCAGCTTATTAATGTATTTAATTGAAGCCAGCCATTCTGTTGCCCTAGGGGAAATTTCTTTGACCCAGTTTTTACAAATCTCCCTCCGCGCCAGCAGTATTAAAAGAAATATCAATTTTCTCGAATTATTTGGAAGAGATCTATAATTCTTTGTAAGCCCAAAAAAAAACATTAATTCGCTCACCTCGAATACTTCCCCAAGTATAGAAGAGATCGTATCACTTACTTCCAGCCAGAATCCTTGAATCTCCGGACAAAGGAGAAACATATGAATATCATCACCTCTTTCCTTTTTGCATTTCGGACATCTAGCTGGTGTTCCACTCCCCAGTTTAGACAATCTGAACGGAGTCCAATAAACCCTGTGAAGACAGAAGAGGTGGTTCCTCCTTAAATTTGCGGGCCGAACTGTGGTATATAGTAAATCACATGATACTTGCCATAGATCTTGAATCTGTTCTCCTGGCAAGCATTTCTCCCACAGCTCCGCTGGCATATTAAAATCACCATCCGCAATCTCCATTAGTAACCAGTAGAGTTTTGCAACCTCTCTTTTCACAGGTCCCCTAACTAAAAAAAGCTCTTCCAATTTATTAGATAGTCCTGCTCCACAGCCGTCAGTGAGACTCCAACTCAGCATTTGCAAGTACTTGAATCTTGAAATCTGACCATTAGACAGTGTTTGGATCTCTTCCCAGGGGATTAAGGACCCTCCCCTTATCAATTGGCTCCACTCGGTAATTCCTGCGTTCTTTAATGGATGTGCCATACAGTCTCTTGTCCATTCTGGGGATCCAGGGGAGTTGAAAATTGGCGCAGACCCACTATAATAGCTAATTTTTAATTCTCTTCTAATTTTATACCATGTTTCCGCTAGACTCCGTAAACTCTTTAAACAAATTTTTTTAAAGAAACGCGGATCACCATATTTGTATATAAAACCATATTCTCCCCCTTTTATATTTTTTAGCATTGCTGTATACATCCTTCCTATTTCTGAATCCTCTGGTCCCTTAAATAGCGCTTTTCCACCTTTTAGTAAAAAGACCCTGGCATAGTATATTAAATCTGGCAACTTTAGGCCCCCCTTCTCATGTTTACGTCTTAGTTTTTTCCACGAAATACGCACACCTTTAGAGGCCCAAATAAA
Organism: Triturus cristatus; assembly: GCF_964204655.1. NCBI lineage: Eukaryota > Metazoa > Chordata > Amphibia > Caudata > Salamandridae > Triturus > Triturus cristatus. The sequence goes on from NC_140588.1 coordinate 794,631,858, forward strand.
ACTAGATATTTTAGATTGTATTTTTTTTAGCCACTCATCTTTAAAGGCCAGTGGGATATTCTGGAAGAGAAAAGTAATCTTGGGGAGGATAGTCATTTTAACAATGTTAATTCTTCCATAGATAGATAGAGGCAGGTGGGACCGTCCCATAAGTAATTTCCCTATATCCTTGTTGACCCTTTGGAAATTAAATTCTGGGATTTGCTCTATTTTCTCCGTGATCTTTATACCCAAGTACCGCATTTCTTTTTTAACACAGTTGTCTTGCGTAGTAATATTCCAGGCCATAATGACAGTTTTCCTCTGATTGATTTCATATCCTGAGATCTTTCCAAATCCCTCTGCTAACTCATACACTTTCGGGAGTGCGGAACTGAGGTTGGAGGTATAAACCACCAGATCGTCTGCATATAACCCCACTTTTTTTCCCCAACTCCTGGAACAAAAGGGGAGTATCTCCTCATGCTTCCTGATTTTTTCTGCCAAAGGTTCAATGTATAAGTTGAAGAGCAGGGGGGATAACGGACACCCCTGTCTCGTCCCTCTAAAAATATTGAATTTTTCCGTTAGCCTCCCATTTATTAGGATTTTTGCTGTAGGGTTTTTGTAAATTTGTCTTATGGCCCTGCAAAAATTTCCTCCTAAATTGGACAGAGTTAATATTTCATTTAGGTACGACCAGTTCACCCGATCGAATGCCTTGGTTGCATCCACTGTAATGACCGCTAATGGCGCGTTTTCTACTGTAGCTAAATCAATAGCGCCTATTAGGCTGTATGTTAAGTCCTTGATATTCCTTCCTCGTACAAACCCCTTTTGATCTTCATGGAGGAGTACTTCGGCTACTCCGTTAAGCCTATCTGCTAATATTTTTTAATAGATCTTATAATCCGAATTTAGCAGTGAGATAGGTCTATATGAGTCGCAGCAGTCCGGTTTTTTATCGGGTTTGAGAATCAAAGTCACTATGGCCTCATTCCACGAGGGAGGAATCTCTTCACCCTTTTCAAAAATGGCCATAAATAATTCGCTGATCGCAGACAACAAATATTTGCCTAATTTCTTAAAGACTTCCAAGGGCAGCCCATCAGGCCCCGGTGCCTTACTTGATTTTCCTGATTTTATGGCATTTTCTATTTCTTCTTCTGTAATTGTCTCATTAATAAGGCTCTTTTCGAGTTCCGATATCCGATGAGGGAGTTCTTGCTCAAGCCAAGTTGATACCCCTTTCCCTGTTATACAAAGATCCTCCTTATATAGTTTCTCATAGTAATTTAGCAGCGTATCCTCTACATTAGCCCCCACTATAGATGGTCCTCCAGCATTGTCATGATTAATTTCTTTTATGAAACTTCTGGCCTGGTCGCTTTTTATTTTCCAGGCAAGTAGCTTGCCACAACCCTCCCCATAATTAAAATGGGCCCACTTGCTGGCTTGCCATCTCTCTTGCAGCCTTCTTTCTATTACCAAAAATAAGTCCACTTTAAGGGTTTGGATCTCTAGTTGTCCTGCTTCATAATCTACTTCCTGGCATTGTATTTTATGTTCCAGACACTGGATTTTGTTTTCTATACTGGTAATTTCCAACCTTCGCTGTTTATTTTTATATAACTGAATTGCTGTAAACCTGCCCCTTAAAAAAGCCTTATAGGTATCCCAGACTATCCCTACTGGGGCACTGCCTAAGTAGGGATAGTCTTACGACGGCCTGAATCTGGACAGGCCGTCGGCATTGGCGTGGTCGTTGCCGGGCCGGTGTTCCACGGTGAAGTCCATCCCTTGCAGCGAGATGGACCATCGCAACAACTTGGGGTTCTCGCCCCGCATTTGCATCAGCCACCGCAAGGGCCGGTGGTCAGTTTGGACTCTGAAGTGGGTGCCGAAAAGGTAGGGCCGGAGCTTCTTGAGAGCCCATACCACGGCGAAGGCTTCCCGCTCGATGGTGCTCCACCTCTGTTCTCGTGGCAGCAGTCGGCGGCTGATGAAGGCCACCGGTCGGTCGTGGCCCTCGGTGTCCATCTGGGAGAGGACCGCCCCGACCCCGTACTCCGAGGCATCGGTCTGGACCACAAATTCCTTACTGTAGTCAGGGGCCTGTAGCACAGGGGCAGCACACATAGCCGCCTTGAGGGCTTCAAAAGCGGTCTGACAGCGGGGCGTCCAGTGCACCGCCTTGGGCTGTTTCTTGGAAGTGAGCTCTGTGAGGGGCCCCACAATACTGCCATAATCCTTAATAAATCGCCGGTAGTAGCCTGTGAGGCCTAAGAAGGCCCGGACAGCGGTTTGGGTTGCGGGGGGCTCCCACGCCTGGATGACATCGACCTTTAACTGGAGGGGCGCCACCTGGCCACTCCCCACCTGGTGGCCCAGATAGGTCACAGATCCTTGACCGATCTGGCACTTGCTGGCCTTAATCGTGAGCCCGGCCCTTTGGAGAGCGGCCAGGACTTCTCGGAGGTGGCCTAGGTGCGCGGCCCAGTGGTTGCTGAAGACGGCAATGTCGTCGAGGTAGGCCGCGCTGAAAGCTTCCAGCCCGGCCAGGACCTTGTTCACCAGCCTCTGGAAGGTTGCCAGGGCGTTCTTCATACCGAAGGGCATCACCCGAAAGTGGTAGTGCCCATCGGGGGTGGAAAAAGCGGATCGTTCCTGGGCGCCGGGGGTGAGCTTGATCTGCCAGTACCCAGCGGTGAGATCAAAGGTGCTTAGGTAGCGGGCGGCCCCTAAGCGATCGATCAGCTCGTCTGCCCGTGGCAGGGGGTGGGCATCGGTCTTGGTGACTGCGTTCAGGCCCCGGTAGTCTACACAAAATCTGAGTTCCGGGGGGGTGCCGGGGGCGGTGGCCTTCGGCACCAAGACCACAGGGCTGGCCCACGGGCTGTCGGATGGCTCGATGACTCCGAGGGCGAGCATCTTGGAGACCTCGGTCTGTATGCAGGCTTGGACTCGGTCGGGTACTCGGTAGGCGCGGTGTCGCACAGGGGGGCTGTCCCCGGTGTCCACGTCGTGGACGCACCAGGGGGTCACCCCGGGCGTGAGAGAGAAGAGGGCAGCGAAGGGTTGCAGCAGCTTTCGGCAGTCATGGCGCTGTTCGGGTGTCAGGGTGGCGGAGAGGTGGACGCCCTCCAAGGAGCCGTCTTGGCCCGAGGACCCCAGGAGGTCTGGTAGGGGCTCGGAGTCGCTTTCGCCCCCATCGTCGGTAGCCAGCAGCAGGCTTAGTTCAGTTCGGGCAAAGTGGGGCTTGAGCCGGTTGGCGTGTAGGACCCGGAGGGGGTTCCTCGGGGACTCCATGTCGATCAGGTAGGTGACGGGGCTCTTCCTCTCGACCACCTTGAAGGGCCCGGTCCACTTGTCCTGCAGGGCGCAGGGGTCCACGGGCGACATGACCCAGACTTGCTGGCCCGGCTCGAACTCGATGGTCGAGGCATTTTCGTCATACCAGCGTTTCATGTCTTCTTGGCTGGCCTCGAGGTTGGCTTCTGCCAGGGCCCGGAACTTCCGAGTCTGGTTCCGCAGGGTCAGGAGGTACCGGTAGACGTCGGGGGGGGCATCTTGGACTTTCGCCTCCCAGCCCTCCTTGACCAGGCTGAGGGGCCCTCGGACGGGATGCCCATACAATAGTTCGAAGGGGCTGAAGCCCAGGGATTTCTGTGGTACCTCTCGATAGGCGAACAGGAGGCAGGGCAGCAGGACGTCCCATCTCCTCCTCAGGGGCTCCTCCAGGCCCTTGATCATCCCTTTCAAGGTTCTGTTGAACCGCTCGACCAGTCCGTTCCCCTGGGGGTGGTAAGGGGTGGTGAATATGTAGGTGACCCCACATTGTTGCAAGAGGGATCTCATGTACTTTGAAATAAAGTTCGTACCCCTGTCGCTCACCACTTCTCGGGGGAACCCCACCCTGGAGAAGATGCCCATCAGGGCCCGGCCCACCACTGGAGCTGTCACAGTGCGGAGTGGGATGGCCTCGGGGTATCGGGTGGCGTGGTCGACCAGTACCAGGATGAAGCGGTGTCCCAGGGCGGTTCGGGGGTCGAGGGGCCCCACGATGTCGATCCCTACTCGTTCGAACGGGGTGTGGACGGATGGAAACGGTTGGAGGGGGGCCTTGACTCGACCCCCAGTCTTTCCGTTAGCTTGGCAGGTCGGGCAGGACCGGCAGTGGTGGTCCACGTCTCTCCGCATTCGGGGCCAATAAAAATGGGTCACTAGGCGGCCGTAAGTTTTGTCTCGCCCGAGGTGTCCGGCGAGGGGCACGTCATGCGCCAGGTTCAGGAGGAACTCTCGGAATCGGAGGGGAACCACCAACACCCGGCCGGCTCCCAGTTCGGCGACTTTCTGCTCGCTATACAACAAGTCATTGTCCCAATAGATCCAGTGGGTTCCCGTGGGGTCCCCCGAGGCCTGGGCGGCCGCTTGCTGTCGGGCCCCTCGAGGGACGGGCAGGCCTTCTGCTCTTGCTGGAATTGTTCGCGGGTGGGGCCCCCGTCGTGGCGCCACTGGGCCAGCTCGGGGATCTCGCTGAGGGAGGCGGCCTCGTCGGGGGAAAGTTCGGGGGGTCCGGCCTCATTGTCAGGTTTCTCCGTGCCGGATGAGGGTGGCAGTTCTTGACTCGTAGGCTCGTCGGGGGCCGCGGCAGCGGCTGGTTGGGCGGTCATGGACCGGGTGGTGGCGCAGGCCCACTCGGGCAGCCCTAGCATCCCCAGATGCTCTCGGCGCTCCACCTGGGCCCAGGGGGAGCTCTCTAGGTCATTCCCCAGGAGGCAGTCCACCGGGGCGTCGTCGCGGACAGTTACTTTTAGAGTGCCTGACACTCCTCCCCACTCGAAGGGGATCCTGGCCATCGGGCACATGCTTTCGGTGTTGTCTGCAGTCCGGACAGGGCATAGGACATGCGGCAGGATTTGTTCGGGGGTCACCAGGTGGCAGCGAACGGCGGTCACACTGGCCCCAGTGTCCCGGAGGGCTTCGGCCCGTTGTCCATTAATGGTGACCCACTGCTGGTACTTCTGGGTGTTGCATGGGAGGGCAGCTCGGGGCACCATTTCTCGGGGCCCCAGGCATACGAGCGACATGGCAGCTGGTTCCCACTCGGGGGTCCCGTCCTCGCGGCTTTCCTCCTCTTCCTCTCCTTCCCCCAGGGCTGCGCCGGCTATTTGTCGGGGAGGGGGCCCAGTGGTCCCGTTCCGTCGGTTCACGGGGCAGGCTGGGTCGCTCGCATAGTGGCCTGTCTGTTGGCAGCCGAAGCAGGTCACTGTTGGTCGGGTCCAGGCCTGGCGATGGGGGTCCCTCTCCGGACCATGGTCGGGGACGTGTGGTTGGCGGCTTGGCCTCGTGGCGGGCTTCTGGGCGGCCCGGCCGGGAATTCTCGACTGCGGTGGGACCCCCCTCCCCCGCCCCGCTGGCGAGGAGGTCCCGTGGTACTCCGTTGGTAGTCCCCCACGGGGTTCCGGGGGACCCGGGTGTTGACCCATCGGTCGGCTTCGGCGGCGAGCTTCCGGGGCTCGGTCAGCTTACTGTCCAGGAGGTGTTGCCTTAGTTCCACAAAGCAGTTGTTGGCGAGGTGCTCCCAGACAATGAGGTCGAACAGTTCGTTGTACGAGGTGAACTTGCTCCCTTTTATCCACCCTTCAAAGGCTCGGCTGAAGAAGTCCACGTATTCGACCCATGTGGTACCGGGGAGCTTCTTGCAGTCCCGGAAGCGCTGCCGGTACATCTCGGCTGATAGTCCGTAGCGTGTGAGTAGGGCTTCTTTCATGTGGTCGTATGATGTCATCACCGCGTCGGGGAGTTGCAGCAGGGTATCCCGGCCCTCGCAGAGGAACCTCCCCCATAGGCCGGCACCCTAATCCTTCCGGGGTACCCGATGGGAGGTCATGGCTACCTCGTAGGCTCGGAACCACTGCTGGATGTCGTCGTTTTTGTAGTATTCCTTGACGACATCCTTGGGGATATGAACCTTTGGTTCGGTTGGTGGCAGAGCGTCCCGTGCCCCGGGGGTGCTGGTCTCCCCCGTTTTGGATTTTAGTTCGAGTTCCTTGAGGCCCCTCTCGTGCTCGAGGGTTAGCCGTTTCTCTTCTAGTTCTCGATGCCATTTCTTTTCTTCGATTTCCTCCTGCAGCCGTAGTTGTTCCAAGGCTAGTTTCTTCTCCGCTAGCAGGAGTTCACCGTCCAGCCGGAGTCGTGCGAGGTCCATTTCGTGTGTCCGGACCCTCTCCCGTTCTTGCATTTCTTCGGGGGATAGGCCGGCTTCCGGGATGCTTCGCCCTCCATCTGTCGGGGTCATGGTTGGTGGCAGGTTTCCGCCCCGGGCCGAGGTCCCTTCGGCTCGGGGTGGAGTGGTCTCGGATTCTGCCCAGGCTTTCAGGGCTTTCTGCATTTCTTCCTTGGTGCCCAATCCTGTGGTTGGGATCCCTTTGTCCTTGCAGAATTGTTTCAATTCTTTGTGGGTGTATTCTTCCAACCTTTCTTGCTGGAAGGTTGCGGCCACGGTTGTTTCTTGGCTGCTCATGGTTCTCTTTCTTTTTCCGTCTGGTTAGGCAGCGGGTGCGTTACTCGCCTGTACGATTGCGTCTGGCTCGAATCCCGTCGCTGGCCACCAAATGTTGGAGGGAGGACCACCGGGGGGGGTCAGGGGGACCACTCCGGGGCACCTTCCTACCGCAAAGTTCTAGCCGAGCGCCGCTGAGAAGCCTCCTAGGGGAGGTCTTTCTCCTAAGATCGTACTAGGCCCAGTAACACCACCACACAGGACTCCGTGTCAGTTGCTTTATCTAGGTATTTTATCAACAGTAGCACATTCAAGATATTTACAGGGGGATCGAGAGATCCAGCAAGAGTCTCAATGTCTTTGTAGGGACAGGGTAGCGGGAAAGTCTTAGAACCAGCCTGGTACGGGGAAGGCTCTGCGCCAGACCTTGCGTTAGGCCGAAGGAGGCTCCAGGGACCGGAGCGGCAGGTGCTGGTCTCAAAGCAGCTCGGACGTGGAGAGCCGCGACGGTGTCTGTAGGGCTCGGGTGGTAGTTCCGCTTGGGTCGAGCCGCGACACAGTCAGCAGGGCTCCGGTGGTAGGTCCGCTTCGGTCGAGCCGCGACGAGGTCAGCTGGGCTCTGATGGCAAGTTCAACAAGGTCGGGCCGCGACAGCGTCAGCAGGGCCCCAAAGGTTCGTGAAGGTCTTTAAGCACGGTGGAGCCGCGACGTAGTCAGCAGGGCTCAGAGCGTGGTTCCGGGATGAGTCTTTCTCCGTAGGGTCAGCCGCGATCCGATCAGCAGGGCTCTTGACTCCGGGATACAACTACCGTCTTGTTGCCGGGTCGCCCCAGATATAGGTCTGGAGCCCTTTGATGTCCGGACCCTTGCGCCCGGGGGGGGCGGAGAGGCCGGGTCGGGAGCGGCCAGACGCCCAGCAGGAGAGGCGCCAGGCCCAAGAGAGCTGTGGGGCGATCTCACCTAGGTGTGGAAGGACGGTTGGGGGTCGCATCGATACTGCCCTCCGCCGGGAGTGGGGAGGTGCTCACGTGGTATCCCCCGGGCCAGGGGTTGGTGCCCTGATGTCGGGCCTCGCTGGGACCGAGGCCGGGTGGAGCGGGGTCACGTAGGCGGTGACGTAGAGTCACGTACAATCTAAAATGGAGGAGCCCCGAGGTGCATGGGACCTCGTGCGGCTTAGCGAGGGGGAACAGGACCACGCCACGAGGCCGGCTCCAACAGTACTCATACGTTGATGATATTTATCTCACGGACGACGAATTATGGCCGCATTTTTGCAGAGTGGACCGCATCATTATTTTGTTTGCGGACTACGGTTACAAATTTAACTTTGCTAAATCACACATCGCATATACAGTGTTGTTTTTGGGCTATGTGCTCAATAATGAAGGTATGGGCTTAGCGCCTCACCTCCTGGAGAAATGCGCACATTTGCGACCTTCGACAACCCTGAAAAAACTTCAGTCTTTGCTGGGATTTTTTAACTTTGGGCGGTCTTACATTCCCAGCGTATCAAGCCTCTTTTTGCTTTGATACAACCTACATTTTCAAAAGTCTGCTGGCTTCCGGATTCTTGAATCTAAATACTTGTTAACATGTGATAACCACACTAACCTGGTGATACGAATCTTACCAGGCGCAGTGGGTTTTACTTACCTAACGTTTAATAAAGGTGACACAGTACCTATTGCTTACAAATCACATTTGTACACTTCTGCCGAATTGCGATTTTCCACTGTTGAAACAGCTGTACAGATGGCGATCCTGAAGGAACTTGCACTGGCACAGGGGAAGCGCATTTTGGTAGTAACACCATTCCGTGCACTTGAGGCAGTGACAAAGGCAAGTGTACCAAACTCTAAAGCTCTGCACCCCCGTTGGATACAATGGGCTACCTCTTTGACATCTCCAGATGTTATGTTTATCTTTGACTCCTCTCTTCAGACTCAGGAGTTCTTGCAGTATGAATTTGTTCATCCTCCTCCTCTGTCAATGCGCCCACTTGAGGAGTACAATTGTATCATTTACACCGATGGTTCAGCGCAACCGGCCACCGGGTCTCAACATGCTTATTCGGCGGCCTGTGCTACTGTGGCAGGTACCATAGTGAACGGTGAGTTTAAGTCCATTGTTGTTCTTACGCAGGCGCTAGGTGATTGTACCGCCCAATTGGCTGATCTGCGCGCGTTGGTGCTTGCTCTTGAGTTTGCGAATCCTGAAGTGACTAATCTCATTGTAAGTGATTTTTATTACTGTGTTTAGTCTTTTAATGGCAACTTATTCTTTTGGTCTCAGAATGACTATCGCGATTCCAAAGGCAACGCAATTAAGCATAAAATGCTTTGGGTTCGAGTGGCAGATCTTAAACAACGTCTGCCCCTCACACATGTTATACATACTCTTGGCCACCAGCGTGTGGGAGCACACGCTGTCTGTAATAGTTTGGCTGATGAAGCAGCCAAATCAGCAGTAGCCACGTGTTCAGTTGCAGCCGTTACAAGATCCATGACTAAGATAGATAATGAAATTTGGCAGCTATTGCTGCTACTGAGAAGGGTGGTAATTACCTGCAAGGATTCCCTTCAAAGTACTCTTATCATTTAAGTCCCGACCAACTTCCTTATGTAAGAATAAATGACGTTGGCGATCGGCTGATTCCCAATGCGGACCGCAAACTTTCTTTGATAACAGCCGCACACGAAGGCTTGGCTTCGGCCTATGCTGGCGGGTCTCCGACAGTTTCTATCTTGCAGCAACGTTACTGGTGGCGGGGTTTATATAAACAGACTCGTAATTATGTACTGTCTTGTGACATTTGTCAGTAGATTAAACCATCTACAGTTACACGTCCACCACAAACACAGCTATGCATTCCTAATAAGCCTTTTGGCTGTGTATATTTTGATCACTGTGGTCCATTTTCTTCAGATGCTGCTTATAAAAACATTTTAGTTGCAATTGATTCGTGCACACGTTTCATTTGGGTTTGGCCACAACACAGTGCTGACGCTCAAAATGTCATCAGGGATTTCCGTGTCTTTGTGGGATTTTTTGCCTGTGGAACCTTCCATTCTGACCAAGGTCCATCGTTCGCCTCTAAGGCGTACAAGGATGCAATGGGGTCTTTGGGGGTGCTGATGTAGTTTTCGTCTCCATACAAGCCTGAGGGCAACTCAATTGTGGAGGGAATGAACCGTGACTTAAAGCAATCCTTGACAGCTTAGGTACTGGCAGGAACTGGCTGGCCCACTTGTATGGTGTGCAACATGAACTTAATAACCTCCCTAGACGATCTCTGGGTGGGTGGACCCCATACGAAATGCTCTTTGGCATTTAAAATGTTTGTTCCAGACCTTGATGGTCTAGACATGGCGGCAGCTGCTGCAACCTTTGACGTAGATCATCATTCTACTATGTTTCAGGACTTGCAAGAGACCCGTGACAATCTTGCAACTGAACATTTACCTTCTGCCACTGATGCACCACGGCAGATTCCGGTGGCCGGCTGGCTACCCAAAGTTGGAGATCTGGTCCAAGAGAAGGTGGAGAACAAAAAATTATTTGGCCCCTCTTATCGTGCACCGGTTCCAATGCTTGGTGTGAAGGGTACTCATACAGTCTTTTTACCTCCACTTCCTGGGCGCAAAGACAACAGATACATCTCAGTGGACAATGTCAAGCTACAACATCTGGCCAATTCTGAATAGTGTAACACCTGCTGTATCGTGTCCAGCAATTTCAAGGAATCCTGTGGCTGGCTCAGCTGACACCGCTCAAAATGACATTGCCATTGAGATGAACTCTGTTACTGGTCACTTGCTAATCCCGCCAGCTTCCCCCTGCATAAGGAAACTGAATATGCTTATCCGACAAACGGGTCATTTTTTTTTTTTTTGTCCTCATTACCCAGATGTATACCAATCAGAAGCCAATGATCACTTCCCGACAGCGCCTTAAGTGATCTTTTGACAACCAGGCATGATACCCTCTACACCATTGCCTTCTGTACTCGACCTTTGGTATCCTAAACCGGCTGGATGGCAACCTCCAGGGTTTATTGGCAGTACAGTGGAGAGGGGGTTAATCATTGGACTTAGTTGGTTAATAACTGTGCCCACTCCTCGTAAGAAAGCCAGAATGCATTCCGCTTACATTTATGTGTTCTGTCCAGCTTATTAATGTATTTAATTGAAGCCAGCCATTCTGTTGCCCTAGGGGAAATTTCTTTGACCCAGTTTTTACAAATCTCCCTCCGCGCCAGCAGTATTAAAAGAAATATCAATTTTCTCGAATTATTTGGAAGAGATCTATAATTCTTTGTAAGCCCAAAAAAAAACATTAATTCGCTCACCTCGAATACTTCCCCAAGTATAGAAGAGATCGTATCACTTACTTCCAGCCAGAATCCTTGAATCTCCGGACAAAGGAGAAACATATGAATATCATCACCTCTTTCCTTTTTGCATTTCGGACATCTAGCTGGTGTTCCACTCCCAAGTTTAGACAATCTGAACGGAGTCCAATAAACCCTGTGAAGACAGAAGAGGTGGTTCCTCCTTAAATTTGCGGGCCGAACTGTGGTATATAGTAAATCACATGATACTTGCCATAGATCTTGAATCTGTTCTCCTGGCAAGCATTTCTCCCACAGCTCCGCTGGCATATTAAAATCACCATCCGCAATCTCCATTAGTAACCAGTAGAGTTTTGCAACCTCTCTTTTCACAGGTCCCCTAACTAAAAAAAGCTCTTCCAATTTATTAGATAGTCCTGCTCCACAGCCGTCAGTGAGACTCCAACTCAGCATTTGCAAGTACTTGAATCTTGAAATCTCACCATTAGACAGTGTTTGGATCTCTTCCCAGGGGATTAAGGACCCTCCCCTTATCAATTGGCTCCACTCGGTAATTCCTGCGTTCTTTAATGGATGTGCCATACAGTCTCTTGTCCATTCTGGGGATCCAGGGGAGTTGAAAATTGGCGCAGACCCACTATAATAGCTAATTTTTAATTCTCTTCTAATTTTATACCATGTTTCCGCTAGACTCCGTAAACTCTTTAAACAAATTTTTTTAAAGAAACGCGGATCACCATATTTGTATATAAAACCATATTCTCCCCCTTTTATATTTTTTAGCATTGCTGTATACATCCTTCCTATTTCTGAATCCTCTGGTCCCTTAAATAGCGCTTTTCCACCTTTTAGTAAAAAGACCCTGGCATAGTATATTAAATCTGGCAACTTTAGGCCCCCCTTCTCATGTTTACGTCTTAGTTTTTTCCACGAAATACGCACACCTTTAGAGGCCCAAATAAAACTAGATATTTTAGATTGTATTTTTTTTAGCCACTCATCTTTAAAGGCCAGTGGGATATTCTGGAAGAGAAAAGTAATCTTGGGGAGGATAGTCATTTTAACAATGTTAATTCTTCCATAGATAGATAGAGGCAGGTGGGACCATCCCATAAGTAATTTCCCTATCTCCTTGTTGACCCTTTGGAAATTAAATTCTGGGATTTGCTCTATTTTCTCCGTGATCTTTATACCCAAGTACCGCATTTCTTTTTTAACACAGTTATCTTGCGTAGTAATATTCCAGGCCATAATGACAGTTTTCCTCTGATTGATTTCATATCCTGAGATCTTTCCAAATCCCTCTGCTAACTCATACACTTTCGGGAGTGCGGAACTGAGGTTGGAGGTATAAACCACCAGATCGTCTGCATATAACCCCACTTTTTTTCCCCAACTCCTGGAACAAAAGGGGAGTATCTCCTCATGCTTCCTGATTTTTTCTGCCAAAGGTTCAATGTATAAGTTGAAGAGCAGGGGGGATAACGGACACCCCTGTCTCGTCCCTCTAAAAATATAGAATTTTTCCGTTAGCCTCCCATTTATTAGGATTTTTGCTGTAGGGTTTTTGTAAATTTGTCTTATGGCCCTGCAAAAATTTCCTCCTAAATTGGACAGAGTTAATATTTCATTTAGGTACGACCAGTTCACCCGATCGAATGCCTTGGTTGCATCCACTGTAATGACCGCTAATGGCGCGTTTTCTACTGTAGCTAAATCAATAGCGCCTATTAGGCTGTATGTTAAGTCCTTGATATTCCTTCCTCGTACAAACCCCTTTTGATCTTCATGGAGGAGTACTTCGGCTACTCCGTTAAGCCTATCTGCTAATATTTTTTAATAGATCTTATAATCCGAATTTAGCAGTGAGATAGGTCTATATGAGTCGCAGCAGTCCGGTTTTTTATCGGGTTTGAGAATCAAAGTCACTATGGCCTCATTCCACGAGGGAGGAATCTCTTCACCCTTTTCAAAAATGGCCATAAATAATTCGCTGATCGCAGACAACAAATATTTGCCTAATTTCTTAAAGACTTCCAAGGGCAGCCCATCAGGCCCCGGTGCCTTACTTGATTTTCCTGATTTTATGGCATTTTCTATTTCTTCTTCTGTAATTGTCTCTTTAATAAGGCTCTTTTCGAGTTCCGATATCCGATGAGGGAGTTCTTGCTCAAGCCAAGTTGATACCCCTTTCCCTGTTATACAAAGATCCTCCTTATATAGTTTCTCATAGTAATTTAGCAGCGTATCCTCTACATTAGCCCCCACTATAGATGGTCCTCCAGCATTGTCATGATTAATTTCTTTTATGAAACTTCTGGCCTGGTCGCTTTTTATTTTCCAGGCAAGTAGCTTGCCACAACCCTCCCCATAATTAAAATGGGCCCACTTGCTGGCTTGCCATCTCTCTTGCAGCCTTCTTTCTATTACCAAAAATAAGTCCACTTTAAGGGTTTGGATCTCTAGTTGTCCTGCTTCATAATCTACTTCCTGGCATTGTATTTTATGTTCCAGACACTGGATTTTGTTTTCTATACTGGTAATTTCCAACCTTCGCTGTTTATTTTTATATAACTGAATTGCTGTAAACCTGCCCCTTAAAAAAGCCTTATAGGTATCCCAGACTATCCCTACTGGGGCACTGCCTAAATTATTAAAAAAGAACTCCTGAGATTCCAAGCCCAATTTATTCATCGTCTCATCGTCAGCCAGTATGGAACGATCCATAGTCCATCTGCGTTGAGTCACTGCAATTGGCGGGGCTAACATCAATGTTATTGCTGAATGATCAGACATGTGTGCACCCACATGCCTCGCATTACACACCTGATCTTTTATCTTCTGGTCCACCAGAAACAGGTCTATTCTATACTGATGCCCATATTTCTTATTATTAAAAGTAAAACTCTTTATGGGACCCTTCTTTTCCCTCCAAATGTCACATAGTCCCAGGGACTTCATTGCATTTTTAATTAGTGCCCTAGACTTATTATGTGTTACACTTCTACTTTTAGTTGAGCGATCCAGACTATCATTAAGGACCACATTAAAATCCCCTGCCACTATAACAGGATCAGGGAAGTCCAGTAGTTCAGCAAGCAGGCCGCCAAAAGGAGTAGGGTCATCAGTATTAGGCCCATAATAACCCACTATTGTATATGGCTGATCGTGGTATTTAACTTTTACAATTACCCACCTTCCAGCCCTGTCCACCTTACTATCAACTACTTTCATTTGGGGGTTGTTTTTAAACAAAATTGCCACACCCCTTATGGTGACCTGCTGTTCTGTGCATACCATGGTTTGGACCCATCTCCTATTCTTAAACAACTCTCTCATCTCATCTGCCATTAAATGTGTTTCCTGCAGCAGAATAACTTGGGCAGAGGAATCTTTCAGGTATTGCAGGATCCTCTCACGTCTATGGCCCCCCCTTAATCCATTTACATTCCATGATAGGAACTCTATCGATGGTTTCTGTTTAGCTGCCATATTTATATTCCTTTTTTTTTTGTTTTTCTGGCATGTTTCTAACTAGGTTTTGCTGGATAATGAGGACTTCATTTTTTTTCCATTTTCTCCCTATGCTCCCACACCCGTGCACCAAAAAGTGTGGTCCTTGTCTTTCACATACAGATGCCTGCGGGATGACAAGGAGGTATACCTTACAGGGGAGTCCTGTGATTCTACAGTGGGTCGTTCCCTTGTTTGCAAAAACATACAATTACACGGGCCTGCAGTGTTACAGCCCCGAACCTTGCATGTGTTTTAAAAGGTATTCCAGTTCCAGCTATAAAACCACTTTCGCCCTGCTTGCTAACGGTAGCTATGTTCTTTAAATAAACAAGAATGCTGCGGTTTGTTGGCTGGCATACCCTACATTGTGACAGTTTCACAGCGTGTAGTTTGCTGTAAAAATTTGCTTTTTCCGCCAGCGCATGGGAAGCTCTGTAACTTGATTTGGCCTTACATACCAACTTTGAAAGCAGACTTCAATAAGTTGAGCAGAATAAGAGCTCTATTATTCCAACTGGAAGTCCCCCTTACTTCTGCACGCGAGACCTTCGTGCTGCGGGTGGCTAGCACCCATACTGAGATTCAGGCCCTGCTGAATACTAACCTCCCACTGCATCTTGGTGAATTAATTCATCACATTTTCAATGCGTCTGATACACACGACCTGGCACATTTTTTTAACGTTGTTAGCTCTGGCCTTGTGACCTAATTTCAGATGATATTTGGTGTAATACCGGCATTTATTCTATTTTTTCCAGCGTCTTTGGTGGCTTGCCCCTAATACATGCCATGGCTGCTGGAATCCTGCTATTGATTTGCCTACTGCGCAATGGCTGCTCCTCTTGTGATCCTGCCCAGCCCAGGCCGGCTACAAATGCTTCGTAACCCTGTGCTTGAATGCCCTTGGTACACTGCCCCAACACTCAGCGTGGCTTATGGGTTGTCTTTCCGCTTTGTGTACTACACTTGCGTGTAACCCGTCTTCTCATGTTTACGTTGTTCCTTTTCATGGGAGTTGGATATCCACCTCTCCAATACGTCATGTTCGGCCCCGGATTACAACCTGTTAATGGGTCCCTTAGTGGCCCATGAGCAAGAATGTTCCGGAGTTGCCCTCATGGCACGTGCAGCTGCACTTGGAGTGTTGGCACAATGGGATGTCTGTGCGGCTGCGCAGAATCTCCTACAGCACAGCTACATCGACTATCATGCAAGTTGTCCTGCGATGCTCATAGAAGCACCGAATTGTGAAGAACATGCATGTTCATTCAGCTTGCTGAATTGGATGGCATCACTTTTTTCTACCGATGGCAATGATTTCCTTTTGGAAGTTGTTGCGGTTTATTGCTCCTACACTCTGATGGATTAAGATGGCGATCTCTCTGCAAACGTCTCTGCTGGATTTTTTTAATTGCATTTTTTGGCAAAATCTTTTTTACTTGGCCCCCTATTTACATTTTTTTTTCTTTTTTTCAAAATTCATCCACTTACTCTGTTCTCACTTCTTGAACTCTGTGTTCGTCCTTTGTCTATATCCTATGGAATTACCAGGGAGGGTGTAGTGAGGTTGGTGGATTTATTGCCGACATTGCTAAGTTAGCACACGCTTGGCTGCCATGCTGCTGCTTTTGCTACTACATGACTTTGTTTTCGCAAAACTCTGCTTGTGTTTGTTCACATGAGAACCATCTGCCTTTTGCGTTCTTTGCTCTTCTGTGTGGTTTTCGTCTGCACAAGATGTACAAGGTCGAAAAACAATGTCCCTTGTTATTCTGCTCTGGTCAGTCCCCCGCACCTAGACATAACACGAAACATAGCTGCACTGCTGAAAATCGAGTGCTTTTAATATTGCATGTATGCATGTTAGAGACACTTGGAGAAAAAACTTTCCAGAGAGAAGAGCTGTGCTTGTACCGAGATGTAAACCTTTGCATCTAGACTTTGAGGTATGGGGTCCCCCTGACAAAGCCCAGAGGTCTTCTATTCTGAAAATAAACTAGTTCCTAGCACGGGGAGGGTGGCAAGGCACAGTAGGCCATTTTCCACCAGCTTTATAAAATGATATCCCGTTTATATTCTATGGAATTGTAACAAAGCTCACTATATTGTGTTTATGCATTCTGCTGTTAGTAATAGCATGTGTACTGCATTTTAGAGCACGTTAGTTAAAATAAACATTTTAAACTATACTGTGTCTCTGATTACTCATGTTGTGGACAAGTATGAGTGAGTGAGCGAAAGAGTGCTCTTGCTCCCGCGATTCCTGAGAGAGTCAGAGTGACATGTTCTGGGTTGTCTAATCATTAGTAGCTTTGCTGTAGTACGGAGAACGAATGAGACACTATAGCTAGTCGGATTGGGATTTTGGGCACTAAGGTGTGTAGTTGGTACACCACTATACAACGAGGTCCTGGTTTCCTGCACATAGTTCTGTATATGTGCAGAATCCCTGCAACATGGCGCCGCCAATGTTTGGTCTGGTTCTTATCTGCGAGACACTTGAGTAGTACTTGTGCTTGTCCACAATGCCCTCATTTCTGTTTCCGGAAACAGCTGTGATGGTGTAACCGCCTCTGTTGATGTTTTCATAGGTTCTTTCGAGATTGATACTTTTCAAAGGTTTTTTTTCTCTTATTTGTTAACCCTTTATTGCGCTGCCAAAATTAGGTTGTTAAACGTTCTTTGTCTTCTGGCTTTCGCTATTCCGGCGCATAGCCGTGCTGTGCTCTGTGCTCATTTGGCCGCATATGGAGTGCCAGATGCGGGTGTCGATCTTATCTTTGTGGTAGAAGCTGATGCAGCTTACCACTTTGAAGTATTTTATTCTTGGGTCACTTTTCCGGCAGTGGATGGAACTGATCATTTGTTCCATGAAAACACTGCCACGGCCCTTCCTAATGTTTATAGGCCCTATAGGAATCTTGAAGTTCTGCTAATGGCATGGTTTAATGGCACCCTCCCACACCCAGTGACCCCAGATCCCTTTAGACCCTTTATCTATTGATGGGGCCACTTGGCCCGTTTTGGCTGGGTACATCCCACACCCACGTTATCTGGCAGTTCAAGTACCGGAAATCTGTGTGATGCACACCTCTTTAATACAGGTGCATAGAGCTGTTATACGATACATCACACGCAACGTCCATGTGGGACCACCTGGAGCTGCGGCACAACCAGCTGGACCTGGTGGTGTCACTATTAGTCCAGTCATGGTTAATTCGGTAATTGGCAAGCATCCTCAAAATAAGGATGATTTACCTTATTGGATTGCTGAGAAATTTGACCAGCTGGAGGCGGTATTTCCGAATACTTCTCCTGTAGAGAAACACAGGATTTTGACTATAAGTTTGCAGAAAGACTTGATTCCCGAGTTAACCGATTGTAACAATTGGGGAAGGGTGTTCACAGCAGTTTATGTGAAATGTTTCGGCACTTCCTCAATGACCGTACTCCCCTCTGTGATTAAGTATGTTCAAGATGAGCATGGCCCCGAAGTGGCTGTTGAGTTGGGGATGAGGTTAGTGGGAGTGTTTGACGTAGTTGCTGATCTCATACTTGCGAACTTGAAGGGAGATGCAGTGAACATTCAAGTAGCTAATGCTTTGGCTCTGGTCCCAGAGGATGAAAAGCCTCGCGAATTACCAAAAATTATTGCACAGGCTTATAAAACCATTGGCCGCAATAGTTTGGGTGTTAAGCCTTTTGCTAAAATACCACCTCAAACGCAAACACCACAAAAGTCTCAGTCTGATAAAGACAGGCGTCCAATCTCTTCTAAAAAGAATTGGAGAACAAAGAAACAGGGAAAGCAACAACAGAAACAGGGGTTGTGTGCTGCTTCACCGACACCCGAGTCTTCTGAGCGCACTTATGATTTGCGCGACTGGGCGAGAATTAGGTCCCCTGACAGGTTTCAGGTTCCTGATCTGCGTTCTCCTCGTTCTTCACAGGAAACATCAGGCTCACAGGCTGGTGGAGGGGAATGTCAGGATTGTGGCAGAGGTATGGGTGCACCACAAGGACGTGAGCAGCCTTGTCAGACTGATGGCAAGTGAAAACACAACTATTTTTCTCGTCAGCGCCCTCAGTTTCAGAAAAAGAAAGTTGCAGCTTTAACAGCAAGATATGCCACAGACTGTGAGAACCCGGCTCCTGAATTTAACATGGGCGGTAACTCTGCTCGACAGCGCAGCAGAAGTTACCATAGTGCAGCAGACACAACGTCCATTTCTGAAGGTGACAGCAGCTGAGACTTTCATTACAGTTGAAACAGGCAGGTACACCCAAACTTGGGACATGACTAGCAATATATTGCCAGCCATCCCAGACGACCTCAGAGCCTCACAGGTTCAAATGATACATGATGGCCAGAATTCTGTGAAGTATGTCATTCGTGCTGTCTTGGACTCCACAGACTGTGTTGGCAGAGCTCTTGACACGAGTGTAGTGCTTACAAGGTATGTCTGGAAGCGATAAACCAGGTTTGCAAGAGATGTCCAAGCGCACCTTATGAGCATGCCTGTTACCGGTTTTAGATTGTTTGTACAGAAGGCTGATATAGTGCTCAATAATTTAAGGACAGTTAAGCCACAGCACAATACTTGGAACTCCTCAGGAATTTTGCCCTCTGTCAACCAGTTCCACCAACAGTACAATCCGATAAGACTAGCTTACAGACAACCCCAGCCCTCTCAACCCCTGCGGCAGAAGGTCCAGTCTTTTTCATTGAAGAGGTTGTGGCAGCAACTGAGGCTAATCACACCAGCAGGGACAGCTCTTCTCTAACTCTTCCTCTACTACTGCAGCGGCTATGAAGCTGCTTTAATATTACATCGCAGGCCCATTCGCAGCCAGTAGAAGGAAGTATATGACATTTCTTCCCCGGCTGGAGATCCATCACATCCGACAGACGAGTCTTACATATCCTTCAAAGGAGCTGCACCCTACCTTTCGTTTTCGAGTGACTGTCAGCTGACCATTCCATACTCTTGCAGTAAGTCCACCTTCTGCAGGCCAAGGGTGCCATCGAGTGGGAACTGGCTGTGGAGAGAGGAGAGAGGTGGTATTTGAGCTACTTCCTCATGCCAAGGAAGAACAGAATCCTCAGGTCTTTACTGGACTGCAGCCCACTGAAATCCTTTCTGTGGAAAGATAAATTCAAATGTTCACCTTGTCTCAGATCCAAAAGATTGGATGGTGTCCCTGGGCCACCTGGATACCTATATCTGCATTCCCCCAAGTGTTATCTGCAGTTGACGGTGGGGTCAGAACACTCAAAATCTTCCATGCTTCCCTTTGGCTACACCTCGGCCCTTTGGGTACTCACTAAAGTATTTGGGTAGTCATATCTCACCTTTTGAGGTTGGGGATGCATGTGTTCTGAGTACAAGTGACTGACTAAAATTGGCTTGCCCCAGTCAGATGTTGACTACCCTTCAGATGATGGCTGAACGTACATCTTTGGAGTTTTCATATCAATGAGCTGAAATTCACCTGAGCCCCACACACACGGTTCCCTTCATTGGCCTGTTCTAGACAAGGCATTTCCACTGCTGCAGCAAGACATTCAATTTATGATCAAAATATGATCCCAATATATCAGGGCTAATTCTGGGTCTTGGACAGCTCTTTAGGTTCTTGGACTCATTGCCTGGTGCATCCTCGTTGTCCCTAACGCCAGAATGTGTCTTTTAGTCCTGCATTGGAACCTTAGGTTTCAGTGGGCCCAGCTCTGACTTCACCCATATCTGAGAGTAGGCAGCTCGGGATCTTTTGTTGTGGCAGTTGAGCACCAACCTGACCTTTGGCAGGCGACTCTCCCTTCCCCACTCAGACTTTGCAGTTGTGACAGATGCATCATTAGTGGGTTTGGGCTCACCTGGGAGAAGTGAACATCAGATGTCTCTAGAGAAGAGAGCCAGCTCCACATCAACCTTTTGGAGCTTCAGGCGATCTGTCTGGCCCTCCACGCCTTCCTGTCATCTGTCAAGGGGAAGCTTGTGCAGGTCCTCGTGGTCAGCATGACTGCCATGTGGTACTGCAATAAGCACGGCATAGTGGGGACTTGGGTCCTGGATCCTGTGTCAGGAGGCCGTACGTCTCTGGAGATGGCTTGACCAGCAAAACATCTTTCTTGTAGCCAGCCATCTAGCTGGATCTCTAAATGTCAGAGCAGACAAGCTGAGCAGACACCGTCTTGCAGATCAGGAGGGACATTTCGACCTGATATGGGGCATCTGATCAGCGTCAGTTGTATATGCTCTGGTTACATTTGTTTGCCACCAGTAAGGTGCAGTGTCAAAACCAGAAAAGTCACTGGGGTACATATTCTCACTGCAATGGGTCACAGTTCTCTGTACATATATTCACGACACTACCTCTCCTACCTCGATTTCTGGGAAAGTCATGCCAGAACGGGTCCCAAGTCATCTTGATAGCCCCGGTCTGGGCCAGAACAGTATTGTACCCAGAGCTCATGAGCATTTGCGCTCCCATCCTTTGCAATCTACACCAACATCCTTGGAGACTGAACGGTGGTAGTTAGATGCGTTAAATCTCCAGACTACAGTAGTTGATGTAAACCTTGGAGCTCAACTCCATTGGACAAAGTCCATCTGCCCTGGGAGAAACTTTTTGCCTAGTGTGGCGCTCATCATATTTACCCTGTGCAGTTGAAACTTTCAGATGTGTTATTGTTTCTTTTATTGTTGGCCCAGCAAGGCATTACCACAGTACCAGCGGCCATGAGTCACTGGTGTCCCCTGGTCTACCCTGTAAGACCTACAAGGGCTTCTTTTTTTAAAGTTAAAAAAATATATATTTTATAGACCAGGAGAGGGTGCACCATTTAAAATCTGATGTATTTGATCTTGGGTACTATCATTGTTTGAGATTAAATTTCCAGAACGCATATGTAATATTAACAGACCTGATGACCAGCCATCTGTAGTATTGCATCTCAGTCTGCATTATATACATACATATTATCTCTGCAGAGCACAGCAGGCATAACAAATACAGGTATGTTCTTCTTTATCAGCCTAAAGCACCCATATGGAAAAGGGTGTCCTCCAGGAGTCACATATCGTCTTTCTTCTCCAGGCCCAACTAGCAATATCTCACACTCAATGACACCTGCAACATTCCCTCTGGCATTATATGCAGCAGACTGAGCATGGCACAGAAGGATTCATACAGGTGAGCAAGATTGACTATCCCCCTTTCTGTTCAGACAAACAAGCAACCATTAGTGTCACAGACATTCCTTACAAACAGAAAAAATGTGCAGGCCTACAGAGCAGAATAAAACAAGAATAATTAAGTGAATACGACCTCCTCTGGGATCTGACGATATTCTACAAGTTATAGAATACAGCTGTATCCATCCACTGCACAGTAACCTATTCTCAGAGCACCACACTAAATGACCGGACAGTCAGTGTTTTATGCAATCCACTGCTCTTTCAGAAGACAGGGGCAGGTGCTTAGGTTAATGGGAACAACTTACATCCTTTCCAGAAGTGTCATTACAACAATTCTAAACTCCTGCAATATAGCAAAGGAACATTTCTAACCCATCAATGAACATCACAAGAAGGATAACATTGCATCCGTTGCTCAACAAACACCCACACAATAATTTGTCTAGAATATCTAAAATGATATCTTTTAAAGTACAAAAGAGCTTTTACTCTGAATGTGCACCATTGATTGGAAACTCAGTATTTTATATATTGTCCAGTTCCGGATACATAAAGGAAAGCGCTTTCTAACCATTGTTCTTAACTCCAAATACACTGCACTTCTCCAAACCCCAGAGACTAGCTCCAAATGCAAATTCTAGCCAGGCAGATGTACCCTGTTGCTCTAACGTATTTAGAAGCCTTTGAAGATGCCACTCAGAGGCCATATGAGTATCTGTTTGTAGATTTATGGCCAGATGTATGACCAATTGCGAGTTGCAATTTGCAATGTACAACAGTGTCTGAGACACTGTTTGCGATTCCCAATGGGGTAGCCAATTGCATGCCTCATGCATATTAATGGGGATTTTGCAACTTCAGTGGGAATGGCTGGCACTCCCAGGGATGGTGGCCTGCTGGGCTCAGCAGACCTCCATGTCTGGGACTACTTTTAAATAGAGCAGTTTTTTTTAAAATGCAGCCATTTTACCTTAAAGGAAAATGGGTTGCATTTAAAAAACAAGCATTAAAAATGCAATAGGTCTTGCCTTTCATTAAGTTAAAGCCATTTGCTTTGCTATACAATACCATTAGCAAAGCAAATAGCTTTAACTTAATCAAAGGCGAGACTCATTGCATTTTCAATGCTTGTTCCTCATGTATTCCTCCACCCAAGGAATGTTTAGAGACAATGCCCTCTGCTAAGCATACACTCTCAACGCACTGGTGTGTCTAAACCCTTGCCACCCCCCTTGAAGACTGCGTTACCTCTGCAGTGTTCTCCTGGTTCAATAATGAAATATGGGGCAAACTCCTCACAATGGTACAGTCCCAATCACACACGGAGAATGTTGCTAATTGTGCACTTTCCCCCTGAAGTTCCTGGTATGTGTTAATAATCCTTCGAAATGGATACCAGGTTGGTGGCCTTTGACAATGGGATAATTTCCTCCTTCCGCCCTTACGATCTCGTTTGCGCCTTAGGTAAAGAAGGTAAGCTCTGTTGGGGATGCTTAAGATCAATCGTCGGGAATTTCTTTGTTGTTCATTTAGTACACGTCAGATATAGTTCTCCATATTTTCTGATGCATTTTTCCCACTTGGGAAACTGTCAACATGTTTCCACTCAATAATCTTATCAAAGGGGCTTATCAGAACAATAACTGACAAAAATAAGAATAGCCTGTAAAGAACAGTTACAATTATTTCCATGAGATCGTTACCATAGTGCCAAGTGGTCGCAACAAATTAGCACCACCATGTGCATTGCAAAGGAATTTTCAATGATTGCCCGGTAAATGTTCTAACACTAGAGCAACTGTTCTTTAAAGAAGGAACATAAAAGAAATAGTGCTTTGGCAAATAGACTGACCACCTTGAATGATTTAATTATTTTTGTGTACCATTTTATGAACATTATTAATACCATTATTAATGAACTGTATCTCAACACTGTACCATGACAGATATCACAAAAGGGAGGTGGCTAACTTTCACGCAGCACATTGTCAGGTTACACAGGGATTCCCTCCATCTGACCTGAATTGAGATTACAATAATTCAGTGTTTAGAAATTAGTTTTATTGGTGCCTTTTACATTTCGAGTTCCTTGAAATTCACTGAATGTTCTAAAGCTAGAACTGATGATAGAAGACACGTGACTGTGGCTCCGAATAACTGATTGAATATAATAAACTGTGGAGGTATTGGTCTACATTTCTGAGTCTTTAAACAGACCAAGCACCCATCCTTTATAGTTCTGCATCTGCGGGACGCTCTCCGCAGGGACAAGGCACAGTTACCTGTGAGGAGTATCTCCCCTATCAGCTTTCGCTGCAGACGGCGCTAAAGCCTTGTTTCACCTTCAATTAAGTGACTGCTTCGACTCTGGAAACACACAAGTTCCCAGAAGCACTTGCACGCACTCAGAAACAGCTGTTACATGAACAATGGTTAGAAGAGAGAGCTGCCATCATGGACAAACTGCTTTACGCCACTAGCCGTGGCCACATCCACTACAACTGGCCCAAGCTGTCCATACACTGCAAGTCATTAATGCCTGTATTAAAAGGCTTCCTGACACTTTACAAAAACAGGAGGTTGCTGGATGCTCTGCTAAGGTAAATTTGTTTCAATGGCAAGTTTTATGCTTGTCCTAGCTATAGACTTGTCGACCACCGTGTAACCCCATCCTCCGCACTCCTAGGAAATCAACTGTAGGGAGTGTCCACAGTGGGTGCAAGAGGGCTTGATCCCTGCTATACCTCCAGGCTAACCACTGTCTCTGTAAGTTCCATTTAGACTCACTGTATGCACAACGCTAGACGAGACCTAAAAATATCCTGCAACCTTCCTTGAACACACCCCCAGTAGCCAGCATGGTTATCACATAAATCCTGTCACTTTGAAGACAGAGAAGGAAAGATGAACACCAAGCTTCCTTGGAAGACAGAGCCTGACATTTGACCTATGTCTTTGAATGCACAGCAAATGTTACAAGATTGAAACAAGATTTAAAGGCCGGTATAGAGAAATCAAACACTTGTGGAAGGATACAGTAAACAAGTCATGCTCTACGGGAGGGTAGAACTTGTAGTAATGTGCATGTTATTTATATATTTATCTTGTACATAGTAGTAGTCCTCCTTTAAGAATTAGGTACTGGAAAGGTTGTTGTTTATTGAAGTAGCTCCATGGTGATGGAATACTGTGGTGTGGAGATTGGTCAGTTGCACCTGACAGATTGAACTTGATGGATGGGATCTTATTTCCTCTACAATAAACTTACTTCATTTTCATCCGAACCTGTACCAGCAATACTTAATTTGATCATTTTACACTGGCGACGAAGATGGGATGCATCTGTACAGATGAGAGAAGTTTTGCATCTAAAGATCAGGATTTCAATTTTAAATGCTATAGGTGTGGGAGTCCCAATCACCTAGCCAATGATAGGAAATGTCCTGCACTCAAGGCAAAATGCAATAAGTGCAAAAAAATCGGGCACTACTCGTCCTCTTGTAGATTTTAAAAAGGTAATTCCAAGGTCAACATGATATGCAAGAATGATGAAAGTGACAGTGCGTCCAACTCTGACATAGATTGTGGACAGATTGTCTCTCAAGTCTCTAATGATAAAAAGAAAGGTCCCATAGATGAAGTGATGGTGGAACATTGTTGAACAGGTGTTCTATTTGATTCTGGTGCGAAGATTACTATTGTTTCAAAAAAGTTTGATGAGCACCATTTAATGGACACAATCAAATTATTGAAGGCAGATATAAACCCCTATTCTTATGGTGGGGAGCCTATAAAGTTGATGGGTTACTTTAATGGTCTAATTGAGTATAAAGGTAGGTACATCTCCGGAAAGGTTTATGTTTCATATAAAGGAGGTAGTTTATTGAGCTGGTTACATCAAAAAGATCTAGGGGTGATGTTAGACCCCAATAGTGACCCACCTATTCTATTAAAAGAGAATTTCAACATAAATAAAATTGATCTACAATCCCGTGGTGATGAATACACATTGAAGTTGAAGAATTCCTTTCCGAAAGTTTTCAAAGATGAATTAGGCTGCCTAAACGATTATATTCATAAGATCAAACTAAAATCTGGAGCTGTTCCTTTTGCCAGCAAAGTACGGGGGGTCCCTTTGTCAGTTAGAGAGGAGATGAAAGATCAATTGGAGAAACTAAAATTAGAAGGTATAATAGAGGAGGTAGAAGGAACACAATGGAGGGCTCCAGTTGTAGCTGCCCAAAAATCGGACGGAAGTCTCCGTCTATGCATTGATCTCAGAGAACTTAATAAACAGGTAGTAGTTGACAAATATCCCCTCCCAAAAATTTCAGACATGCTCATGCTTCTTAAAGGAGCAGAAGTATTTTCCACGGTCGACCTCAAATCGGCTTACCATCAGATCAAATTAGAAGAGGGTTCTAAGGATTATACCTCTTTCATCACTCCTTTTGGTACATTTAGATTTAAGCGTCTACCATTTGGGCTGGTTTATGCAGCTTCAGTTTTTCAGAGGGCGCTTGAGAGGGTTTTAAAAGGTCAGAAGGGACAAAAGATTAACCAGGATGATGTTTTGATTTATGGAAAAGATGAGGTCGAGCATGATTTAAGAGTTAAGGAGGTCTTGGAGAGGTTTAGCTTACACAATCTCACTGTTAGGATTGATAAATGCAAGTTTAGGAAATCTTCTATTGATTACTTGGTACACACAATATCTGGTAAGGGAATTGAACCTAAGAGTGACTTGGTTAAATCAATAGAAAATTTAGCATCACCTAAAAGTAAAGAAGACCTCATGAAATTTTTGGGGATGGCTGAGTATTATAGCAAGTTTGTTAAAGGTTCTGCTGAAAAGTGTGTTCACATGCGTACCCTTCTTTGCAAAGGTGTAGAATTTATATGGAGCAAGGAATGTGTGGCAGAATTTGTCAAGATTAAAGAGTATCTAAAAGAGACACCTAGATTAGGGAGTTTTGACCCTGCAGCCAAATCAGTTTTAGTTACTGATGCAAGTATGAAAGGTTTGGGTGCTGTATTACAACAAGAGAGTGGGGGTAAAACAGATGTCATTCTTTTCCTGTCAAGGAGTCTCAGGGGAGCTGAATCTCGTTACTCAGTGATAGAAAAGGAGGCGTTAGCCATTCATTGGGCTATGAAGAAGATAAAGAATTTTTTGTGGGGTACCAAATTTGTGGTTCGTACTGATCACAAACCCTTAGTTGAAGTTTTTAATAGGAAAGGAACGGATGCTATCTCGAGCAGAATTTCAAGATGGGTTGTTGACCTGCAAGGATACAATTTCAAGGTGGAAATTTACCAGGAGTACGTAATTATACAGCTGATGCTTTGTCCAGATTGGTCACACAAGATGATGATTGCTGTGACCAAGAAGAAGAGGAGGAGTTTGAATGGGTGTGTGCTATTGAGTGTGGTGGCATTAAAGAGGATAAATGGAGTGAAGAGTGTAGAACTGATAAGGAACTTTTAGAGTTATCCTCCCTTGGATGGGTTAAGAAAAGGCAAGGTGTTTCAGGGAAGCATTGGAATGTGAGGGGTGACTTATCCGTGTCTGATGGTTTGATGTTTCGTGGTACCAGATTAATTCCCCCTAGGTGTCTTCGTGAAGAGTTGATTACTTTAGCCCATCAAGGTCATCAAGGAATTTCTAAAACCAAAGAAAGCGTTAGACTTAACTATTGGTGGGCTGGGATGGATTTAGACATTGAAAGATTAGTGCGAGAGTGTATACCTTGCACGCTAAGTGAGAAATGTTTTAAACCAAGAGTCCAACCAATGGTCATAAGGGATAGACCGAATGCGCCTTGGGAGGAATTAGCTCTTGATGTATTGGGCCCTGTTAAATATAAAGATGGTGAGTTTTTTTTGTTTGTTCTTATAGATTTGTATTCAAGGTGGTCCGAAATTAAGATCACAAAATGTATTGACACTAAACATGTCATCTCATTCCTCATGGATGTTTTCACTAGAGAAGGTCTCCCTGGATATCTCCTTGCAGATAATGGAGTGCAATTTGTTTCTAAAGAAATGGGGGAGTTTTTAGAGAAATGCTCTATTAAGCATAAGCGTTGTACTTTATTACCATCCGATAAGTAATGGGATGGTAGAAAGGTTTGTCAGAGTTCTTAAAGAATCTATTTCACTTTCCAAACAAAATAACGTGGATTGGAAGGAGGGGGTTAATAAAATTGTAGAAATCGATAGATTTACGCCCCATACAACCACTGGTTGTACACCATTTCTTCTTCTTAAAAACAGACATCCCAATACTTTCATCACGCCTTTCTGGGTTAATGAAAAGGTGGTCAAGAGAAATAGAGATAAATCTTTCCTTGGGTCATGGAGGAAAAGAGAGGCTGACAAAGTTATTGATCGCAAGTTAAGGTTTGACAAAAGGAAAGCTGTAAAGAAAACACTTGTTAATGTAGGAGATTTAGTTATGATTAGGGCACCCCCAGGATGGAAGTCTTCTGAGTTATTCAAAATGATTCATAAAGTTAAAAAGGCTTTTACTAATGCAATCAAAACCGAAGATTCTAGGATTTGGAATCTTAACAGGGTGGTTGTTGTTAATAAATCATTGGTAAACAGTGAATTGGATGAAACCACTATCAAGTCTGGTAACAAGTGTCTTTCAAGTTCGTTGAGAGAAAAAGTAAAAGGATTACAAAACTTCCAGCAAAATTCAATGACTATGTTAGAGAATAATCTTTTTAATATCTTGTGTCTTTCTTCCATATTCTTGTTCCTCTTTTATGTGGGAGGAAGATGTGTAGTAATGTGCATGTTATTTATATATTTATCTTGTACATAGTAGTAGTTCTCCTTTAAGAATTAGGTACTGGAGAGGTTGTTGTTTATTGAAGTAGCTCCATGGTGATGGAATACTGTGGTGTGGAGATTGGTCAGTTGCACCTGACAGATTGAACTTGATGGATGGGATCTTATTTCCTCTACAATAAACTTACTTCATTTTCATCTCAACCTGTACCAGCAATACTTAATTTGATAATTTTACAGAACTCAAGCTGGACAGCCTAAAACAAAGCTAGCAAACATAAACCAATCACATTTGAATTACAAACCGCAAAGCCAATGGTAAGCAATGGGTGAAATGCACTCCTAGGGAAGCTTTCTGAATGTCCCAAAGATTTCATCAGCAAACTAGACGGCTACGATGTCCGGTAGGCTTTGGCCTAAAAAACCCTGAACCAGATGCACAGTTGCTTTTAGAGGCACTGTGAGGAGCTGGTGAAGGTCTTTCACAAAGCCCCGAACCATGACAGTTCACTTTGAGACAACTTCTCCAGGAAGGATGTCGGCTTGTAGCGGCTACCTGCAGGGTCCTCCTGGCACTCTAGCAATCAGGCGCCACACATAAGCCCCCTGCTGGGAACATTTTTTAAAGAGCATTGTCAGGAGTCGGACAGTGTAATTCATGCAAAGGCCATCAATGTAATTATGTTATCCGGCCACTGACAGTGCTGAATGGTACAAACGAATAAAGTTTCCTGAGAAAAAAAAATCCCTTGTTCCATGCATTCCTCACTCCACGAAATGAGCAATTCTTGTTCAGCAGGGCATTTCGGTGGCATTTCAATTTTTTTTCCAATCCCAGCAGGCGGGCACAAAAGCACCGGAAACGGTAGAATTACCCTCAGTTTTCCATCTGCTAACTACGAATTGAAAATAAAAAGGATTTCGCCCACCCCCAGTCCAAAGTACTGAAGGTTTCCAAATTCTGAACATGCCAGTAGTACCACGTATTTCCATGTGCAATCCTGCGCCGAAGGCCTGAGAAACAACTCGTTTTTTATTGACATTGAACCAGCATCTTTAAAGTGATGCTTTAGGGAAGCATCACTCTCTCAAGATCTTTGCTATAAAACTGCATATTGTGCGTTAAAGTGGAAGCCAACCCGTGGCTACTGGTAACACTGCCTTGAAAATCCACAGAGAGCCAAGTCTTACATTTATGAGCACATGACACACAAGAAGCATTGGCATTTGTGTTATTAACACGGGCCCCCTCTGCAGTGAGGCGGGAGATTGCGCCAAATCCGTGGCCTCTCTGCTGAAAGTCAAGGATGCCGGCTGGGACTGTTGCAAGGAATTTCATATCTTTCTGCTCAGACCTGTTCAGTGAATATCGGCTCATGGAGTCAGGCCTAGAGGTAGCTTTAGCTGCCACGTGCCTCGTGTAATACCCCCCCCCCCCAAATAAAAAAACAAGCGCGGTCCCGAAAGCGAAAGAGGATCACGCCGGAGCATGGGGATCTCTTATCTTTATGGGGCCATGTGTTTAAACACACGGCTTCATAAAGATAAGAAAGTGCTTCACGGCAGCCGTGAAGCAGGCCACTGAGTCCAGATCGCAAGCCAAAGGGTGTCAACCAAAACACCTCATTTCCAATGGCAGGCCACCGTTTAACATAAACGGTGACTCCGGCCAATGGGAATGAGGGGCGGGGCTTAAAGCCCTTGTCTGAAAATCCTCTCCAACAAAATCTCTCCCGGAGACGGAGCAGAGCTCTGCCCTGCAACGCACGTGAGACCTAAAAAAATGGAACGTTTTTGTTAATTTTTTTAAGGGCAGGTAGTGGTCCCTGGGACCACTGCCTGCTCTGAAAAAATGTTTGCCCACACATTCACAAAGGGGAAGGATTCTCCTAGGGACCCTTGCTGTCTTCAAATGGTTTACCATCCTCTTGAAGAGGGTGGAAAACTGCGAGTGTTTTGCGACCGCAATTGCGGTCGCAAAACATTCTTACATAGTTGTTGGACTCATTATTGGGAAGGAACACCCTTGGAACGCCCCTTCCAAATAGCGAGTCACTAACCCTATTTTGCGATTCGCTATTTAATTAGCAACTCGCAAAATAGGGTTAGTACATGGGCCACAGGTTTTTTGCGTGCGCAAACGGGTCTAAAACCCATTTGCGCATGCAAACAAACGTCGTGTATCTGGCCCTTAAACTCTGACACCAGTGAAGAGTATAGAGTAAGGACATGCCTTTCCTGATTTACCTGTAACTTATGCTCTTAAAAAGATCCTCTTTGATTATGAAGAGTGAGGGAAACAAAGGTTTCACACAAATTTAGAGATACATCAACTGAAGATCATGCCCAGAAGAGAGCTGCAAAACCATACTCTTAAGGCTGTTGGTCTTGTTGTCCACCAGCTAAGATTTGCTCCATTGTGTGCCACTTCTGATAATTTCTTAGCAGCATTTTCAGAGATAGCACTAACAACTATGAAGGGCAATGTCTCATTGAGTCTTCTGCAAATCTGAGTACTTAAAAAGAAAAGTAAAATAAGAAAAGTCTTGTCAGTCAGTCTCAGGCTTTACAGGATCATTGAGGACAATTCCCATCACGCTCCTCACAAGTCTTCTGGGGAGTCAGTGATGGCCTATGTTGAAAAGATGTATCTTCTTCCCAAACACTAATTAGACACGCTGAGGGATGCCTCCAACAATAAGACTTAGACAAACAGGTACAGATCTCCTGGATACCTAGTTGAGAAAAATTCTATAATGTAAGTTGCCTGTGCATACAAAAGCTAAGCCTTACTGTGCTAATTTTCAATGGTATCTGACCTTTGTCCATCATGGCACACTGAAGAAAGGGGCAGGAGCCAGGAGGCACTACCTTCCCCTCAACATGTCGAAGAAAGTGAATTATCAGCCACTAATCTAGCTCCCAAAATGATTGATAACATTAACCCTCTTTACAAAACGAAAGCTGAAATACTCCTAAGCAAAATTCTACCAAATAAAAACATGTAAATTGGAGGGAGCACTTAAAAACAAGTCATCAAGTCTGTTTTATTGACACTTTACTCCGTGATTAACACTTCAACTGGATACAATCCAGCCGACACGTGTTTCGGTTTATCATATAGGACAATTACTTCTTCAGTGCCAATACTGACGATTTCATAAATTACACATCTTTCATCATCAAGAAGAATAGTCCCTAATTTCTCTATCAAATCCAGAATCATGCCAGACTCGAGTAACAATGGGCAGGCATATAATTCATTCAACTAGTGAGATATTTCTGCTTCTTAATTCTCTATAGCACATGTACATATTTTGCTTAATATGCCTCAAACTCCAAGTTGACAAATGATCACCAATATTATCAGGATCCATATTAACGACTCTAGTGTACAAGGGGTGCGAATAAGCAATTCTGTATCTATCAGATGCTGCAGTCTGAAATCCATCCAGGCTTCGGATGAGACTACAAAAGACCTGCTATGGTGGCTGCTCAACTACAAGTGGACAAGTGGCAGGCCTTTCTCCCTACTCCACCCAGAGATGACGGTGGAGACAGACATGTCACAACTGAGTTGGAGAGATCAACTGGGTGTGGTGGAGATTCAATGACTCTGGTCTCCAGTGGAGACCCACCTCCTCAAATGCATATGTTGAGTTTGTGAGCCATTCACTTAGCTCCAGGTCCTTATGGACACCACTGCTATGTGGTACTTCAACAAGCAGAGTGAAGGGGGGTCCTGAGATAAATTCAGCTTTGTGTGAGCTACAAGTTCAGCCCAATCATCCACCGTATATACAGCATTTTTTCCTGACAAAGTGGTGCTGTGGATTAGGGCGTCATTCTTGCCGAAGGAAGTTGTTGCCTTTTCATGTCAGATAATCCATCACCCTTCCAGCATTTGTTCGATGCACGTCATCCCTCAAAAGAGACGCTTCTTCAACATTTGGAGCCCAAAAGAGCTTTCAGCTTTTACATCGATTGTACCTAGGACCATCAGGTGAAAAATCAGCTATTTGTGTAGTTCGCTGGGGCAAAGGTGGGTAAGGCAGTGCTGAAAAGGACCATATCAAGGTTTATAGTCATCTATATTAAGATCGACTATGCACTGGCCAAGAAGAAGAGCCTGGAAGGTCTGAGGACTTATTTGACCAGTGCCAAGGCCACTTATCACTGCGTTGGCACTCGGTGTACCTGTCTTGGACATCTGTCAAGCAGCAAAGTGGGCATAAATGTGAGTATAAATTCATACATTCAAGAAGCTCTCCTGCCTTGATAGCTAGGTCTTGCGGGAAGGACACTTTGCCCATTTCGTACTACAGAACTTTTTGGTTTGAGCCATTCTACAGACTCACCACCTTGGGAATTACTGCTTTGATATCAATTTACAATCTGCACTTAAAAGTATCAATTAGAAGATTAGGTTACTAACCTTTGATAGCGCTCTTTTTGGTAGATACTCTAACTGCAGATTTCTCTTTGTCATCCCACCTCCCCATTCTTTGGAATGGACTCTTATCTATCTGTAGCAAGGTCCCTATTTAGAGATCTGCACACTTTCACATTTGATCACTTGTTAAGATCCGCATCCGATGGTGCCGACAGATTTATGAAAGAAACTGACATCAGCATGCAGGGGTGGCACTTATAAAACGACTCTGGCACCACTTCCAGGGTGGGATGGAGTCAATGTGGAACTGCACGACCCTACCTGGTGTTATGCAGGAGCAATGATGAACAAAATCCCTGAATCCAGTCTGGCCCATGAGGGGTATTCACACCAAAAAAGCGGTAACGAAGGTAAGTAATTTGTTCATCTGCACCATGTGCCCCAAAAAAGTGCCATCCATCATACCGTGTCTTGGTGTCTCTGAGGACAGAAAAGGAGCCTGGGGTTTGCCTCTTGAGAGATACCCCTAAGGATTTATTCATCCTGGAATTATGTTCTAAGCAATGTTCTGTCCATGGCACCTTCAAAAGAGTTACAGAAAGCTGGGCATATATGAACCTTAGGTACTAATACGAAAGTGGCTTCCATGGAGAAAATACCTTCTACTACTTCCAAAAACTTTAAATTGCTGTGAAAAACTCAAAACTCATTGGATGCCAATCGCTAGCTCCTCCTTCATGACTTTCTTGCCTAAATCCTTGCAAGCTGCATTTATTGTTCTTCTGTGAAAGGCAAAGTGTATGAGTCATTGTCAAGTACCTCCATCAGTATCACTATGCTCTGTTGTGCCATGGAGTATATCCCATCTGGTTGTGGCCTCATCAGCAATTAATAATGCTGCTTGTAGGTCGTTTCTTCCACAATTGTATTCAATCTACTTTCAGTCATTGAAACACATACATCTTTGTTTGCTGTTGAGAATAATTTAGAGGTGTGTTATTTATTTATATCGTTCAGATTACTCCACAAACCTTACCCATTTTACTTGCACTAACACTTTATCAATGAGGTGCATCAACTGCTGGACATCCCATTTTGGGTCGTTCATAGCATTAAGGATTTTACAAAAACTCTCATTTAAGCACTAAAGGGAGCAGGGCCGGACTGGCCATGGTGGCATCGGGCGTTTCCCTGGTGGGCCGCCAGGGTGGGGGCTGGTTTTGGACCCCTGGGGGGCCGTTTTTGATACAGGGCCGTTTTTGCAGGATAGCTGCAATATCGCCCGAAACCGGCCTTGACAAAGAGTTCGGCTGCACCCCTAGCCCCACCGGGGGCCAGCCGAGCACTTTGCCAGGGCTGGTTTTGGTTCCCAGTCCGGCCCTGAAAAGGAGGAGTTGAAGTGGTTAATGAAGTAGGAACCTTTTCCGACGTTGTTCAGTCACCACCCCAGTTCTCTCTTAAGTTCATTTGTAAGCATATTGATTAGTGTTCAGGCCTTTCCTGAACTGCAATTAGCTTGATTCTACTCTCATGTTTGGGTTCTGGGTACTCCATGATCTGGGTTACTGGACTCCATATGTTCTGTATCACGGTTTGAAATGTTTAGAGTTTTGTTTTAAGTGTGCAGTAGCTCTCTCTCAGTTCTCTTTTGCAAAAGATTTGTGCTGCAGGTTGAGACTGGTTCATTTTGATTCCCAGATGAACCATTCGCTATTAAATTTCATAATCCTTTTACGTTTCCTTCCTGGAGATGTGTTCTAGTTTTGGTTATCCAATAGTGCCTTGGGATTTTTCAACTAATTGAGTTTGGTAGCACTGTAGGTTGCCTACAACTCATCTATGCAAACGCTACTTTAATGCATGTTCAGGACACGTGATGATTGTTTTACTGTTTAGGATGGGTGATAGGTTGTTTTACTTCAGCAGCTGGCACTATGTAAACAGATGAATTGCCCCTCAGATCTATGGCTGCACGAACATGCTGGAAGCACCACAGATTTGTGTGTAAATATTAGGTCCACCATCTGCATAATTGGTGCATTAGATCACCCGTAGCAAGATTGTTTATAGTGTAGTCAATCGCTGGTATTGAGGCTGGTCCATTTTCCAAAAGGTTAAAGACAACCTTGATCAACACTTCCTTCCTTAAAGTCTGCAGACAGAGTCATTTCAAGGAATATGTTAAGGGATGCTAATTTGTATCTTGGGGGGTGGGTACTGTGGGAATGTGGCAATATAGTACTGTTGCTGTGGATGGAGCATTAGGATTGATAATTCAGTGGGTGACAAAGCACTCAAAGGAGACTACTGTGTTGGGCAGTGCTGTGCAGGTACGTTTCACGCGTTTCAGCGGTACGCCTTCCTCAGTGTTGGCGCCAACACTGAGGAAGGCGTACCGCTGAAACGTGTTTGTTGTTTTGATCTTGTGCCATTAAAATCCAGATGAGGATTTACCACCTGGGAGTTGTGGTGTTTATTGTTTGGAGCGTGGAGATTATACAAGAGTCTGTCCTCGCGTACCGAGCACTCGCTACTGAGTGCATCAATGGATGGAAGTTTACATTAAAAGAACAACTGCCTATTAGGTACAACAATACACAGTACTTACACTCAAAGATTGCGGCCAAAAAAGAACTCAAGGGGGACTGTTTCCCAATACAGTCCTTTCTTGCTGAAACTGTGCAGGAGGAGCCCCGTGTGGCTTTTAAAAGACATTGAAATGCCAACAATTCCTTTTTCACACAACAGCATTGGAGAAAGTCAGCCTTGACGAAACGCGTCATGCGATGTGAAATAAAGGATTCCAGACCCAGAGTGCTCCAGGTCTGTTCCTGAAAGCAGGGGCAATTTGTTGGTTTATTTTTCCACGTGCCTGCTATCTGCACGAAGGAAGCACCCGCCACGCAAGGAGTTCAGCAGCACAGGTAGCAATTGTTTGGAGTTTGAAATGGTGCTGCCAGAACCGCCGCAACCGGGAGAACGATGAACCTGACAATAATTGGTCCATGACCACATGGAAGTGCACAGAATACAATATTCCTGTGTCCTCAGACACTGAACTCTCTCAAAAGCGGCTGACGAATGGGCTGGTATTAAATCAACGGGACTCTTGAATGAAATGCACAACGGTGAAGCGCGATCCTTGAATATTTTTTCCTTTCCCATCAATGGATGGAAGTTTAAATGAAAAGAACAACTGCCTATTAGGTACAACAATACACATTACTTACACTCAAAGATGGCGGCCAAAAAAGAACTCAAGAGGGACTGTTTCCCAATACAGTCCTTTCTTGCTGAAACTGTGCAGGTGGAGCCCCGTGTGGCTTTTAAAAGACATTGAAATGCCAACAATTCCTTTTTCTCACAACAGCATTTGAGAAAGTCAGCCTTGACGAAACGCATCATGCGATGTGAAATAAAGGATTCCAGACCCAGAGTGCTCCAGGTCTGTTCCTGAAAGCAGGGGCAATTTGTTGGTTTATATATATGCTAATATTAGTACCTCAGGACATCTAGGAAAATAGTATCCTTGGGGCAATGGTGGGGTACATATATATAATTATGTTTGCATTTATGAAAAAATGAAAAGAAGGGAAATTTGAATGTATACATTTATGTAATTAATGTACCGTTTACAGTACCTCTTCGCTACATTGTAATGTTTTTTCTATGTCCATTAATTAAGCCACTTGCACTTGCACTTTAAATAGTGTGGTTACAAGCTAATGAGTTGTCATGTGATCAAGGGCGGGATCGCCCGAAACGCGGAATGGCGGAATTGGCTAAATAAAATACAGCACAAGAATGACTGGGTCTGCGCTCGTTTGTTTCATCAGGAAAAGAAAGTGAAGACGAGTTGCTGCAGATTATTACCGGACTGACTTTCTCCGGTTCGCAGACCTCCTATCCGGCAGTGCTTCATTCGTGGCAAGTCTTGTCCCGGTGCATCCGGCTGCAGTCAGCACTACGGGCTCGTGGTGCGTGCTGGCGGGGACCCCGGGGCACTCAAAGAATCTCCGGTTCGGAAGTAAGCGAAGCCCCCTGTGTGCCCGAAGTGGATGCGCATGTACGTGGATTTGCCTATACGGATTGCTGAGGTGTTTTCCCTGCGCCGGTGTTCCAGTGGGGGCCGGTGGAGTTATATCGGCAGTTCCAATAAGGTACAGCGTGTGGCGGCAAAGAACAGGTGGAAAGGTGTGCATCGCAGAGTGTAACCCCTTTAAGTATATACTATTAAGGGTTTGAAACTCGCGGTAGAAATAACTAAAAAAAGCCATAAAAATGTCCGCAGACATACTCAAGGACCGCGAATAGACAGCTGTGGGGATGTTTTCTGACTTCCCGGAAGACAATCAAGGGGCCAGCAAGGTGACCAATGAGGAGCCCAGCAAGGGTATGGGGCTCAGGGACAGCTTTCGAGCACTAGAAAAATTGAAGCATCAAGAGCAAGCAAAATGGTGGGAGGCTCGATCACTCCAAAGATATCTGGATGTTGGGAGGATTCCGAGGGGTCTCCGCATAATGATTGCCCCCAGTTTATGAATCCCCAAACCCCCTTTTGATGGCAGAGTGGGGGGAATGTAATTTAGAGTCATCCAGACGACTTGGTCAAATTCTAGTAAAATATGCGGATATTGATAGAGGGGCGCTTCAAGAGAAAATAGAGCTCCTGGAAAAGGAAATTGAACCACAAGGGGATCCGCAATTCAAACAGAAAATGGTGGAGGAAATGAATGTGCGCCTTAAGAAAGAGGAAGAAAAGATAAAGAACCGTAAAACATACAAGTTTAGACGCGATCGGGATGATTATGCAAACGGACAGATATTTACGTTCGCAAGAAGGTATGACTCAATGCGGATTGATACGGCAAAAAAACGCACGGGCAATAAGGAGGACAGAAGAAATTATCAAGTCAATACCAATGCATCCCCCTCAGCCTCTGAGTTAAGCTCAGCCGCGGAGAGAGGGTTAGAGTCAGAAAACGTGGGAACAAGATCGGAGGCAAACAATATTAGATTAACATTGGGGGAAGAGTTAGAGATTTTAAAACGCAGCCGGAGAGAAACATTGAGACCACGCACCCAGGCACCCGGAAAAACAGGGCAACCCAACGGAGAAGGGAGCGTAGGAAAGCAATGAGAAGGCGTCAGGAGACGCGGGAGAGGCAGGGCTCGCCGATAGGGGGTCTAGCAATGGAAAATCAAAATGCTGACCCCGCTACCTCAGAAAATAACAACACTATTGTCAACCTTGCGGGAATTGATCTCTCCGCTGCAGAAAAACAACTTTTATCATTGGGACTTTCTTACTGGCCAGAATCTAATTTCAATTATAATCAGACCCGTGCAGATATCTATAAATTCATACGCAAATTGAAATTGAAAAAGTATCACCATCAGCGCAGTGCCAGGGGAGGATTTGAGCAAACTGAAGGAGCAATTCAGACCTCAGAGATGCATGGCCTGCGGGGGTCTGACTATGAGATAATCAATGACCTGCGAAGCCTGGAAAGAGGAGACTTGGAGGTCACAGATATCCATAATCAGTCCCAAGGGGCAGGTGGGTCAACTAACGTGCAAGCATCCCAGATTCAAGGTACAGATATCAAACCATGGACTCCATTTAAACAAAAATCTAAATTTGTCCCTATTATGGCAAGAGACTCCATAGATGTTTTTAATGAACAGATAGTGGCACAAATTAAGAGACTTAACATTGCTATCAATAATGCCAACAATAAGAAATTTACCAATCACGAGAGGAGATATTGGCAAATGATTAAGAAATTGAGAGAAAATCATGAGATCATCATAAGTAACTCGGACAAAGGAGGCAATTTGGTGCTATGGCCGCTAAAGGAATATTTGGAAGAAGCATACAGCCAATTGAACAACACAGAGTGCTATAGAAGGGTCTCACCTGTTAAATTCAAGGACACACAAGAGACATTGTTTCCTCAACTTGTAGCTTGGAGAAGTATGGGTTTACCCAGTTGGGATGAATTTAAATACCTTAAAAAGGAGCATGCTATCATTCCCGTGATTTATTTCATACCCAAACTACACAAAGATATGAATAAACCCCCAGGACGTCCCATTATTGCTGCGTGTGATGGCCTGTTAAAGAACGTGTCTAGGTATATTGATTTTTTCCTGCAAGACTTTGTAAGAAATTTGAAGTCATTTGTGCAGGATACAAGTGATTTCTTGAGAAAAGTGCAGAACATCACATGAAAAACTACTTATTTAATGATAGCACGTGATGTGTCCTCATTATATACTTGTATCAGGAATAATGATGGTATGAGGGCTGAGGAATATTTCTTGATGAATAGACCGATTGATTTTTTTCATCATAACAAAATGCTCCTTAAAATGCTTTTATTCTGCTTGGAAAACAATTTGTTTCTGTTTAATGGTAAAATGTACCAACAGATCCAGGGAGTTGCTATGGGGGCCAGCTTCTCTCCTAGCTACGCCTGTTTATTTATGGGGTGGTGGGAGGAGCTGGTCCTCATGCAACAACACAAGCAGACTTTTACTAGGAGAGTAGTTACCTGGCTCCGCTATATTGATGATCTGTTTATAGTATGGGATGGCGATGTTGAAAGTAGGGGTGGGCGGAATTTGCGTAATCGCGTTACGCAAATCTCCGCGAAATGGTAAAAAATCTCCGCGAACACGCAGAAATTCCGCGAACACGCGGAATTGCTTGTTCGCGATACTTTTTTCCTGTTCGCGATCGCTGATTGCGTGCTCGGGGTGAAATATCTCGCGAACACGCATATTGAGAACGCGAACAAGCAAAAAATTCTGCGAAGTCGCAGAACGCAGATTTTTGGGCACTTTCGCGTTCTCCGCGGAACGCGAAATTACGCAAATTCCGCGAGCGGAACGGAAATTACCGCCCAGGCCTAGTTGAAAGTGCCACATCTTTCATTGAAGTGTTAAATGACAATTCGCTCAATTTGAATTTTACTTCAGATATAAGCAAAGAGAAGGTCACATTTCTGGATGTGCAAATCCAGATAACAAACAATAGGTTATCTACGACCCTTTTCAGGAAACCTACGGCAGGTAATACATTACTTCATGCCTCCAGTACACATCCTCCACACCTCATTAAGAGCATCCCCTATGGGGAGATGCTCCGCATTAGACGCATATGTAGTGAGGAGGAAGAATGCAATATAAAACAGAGGGAGAGCCGTATTAGGTTCCTGGACAGGGGATATAGCTCAGATGTAATTGAGTCTGCCATTATTAAATCTAAGTCTTTGGCTAGACATGATTTGTTGAAATATAAAGATATTTCAGCTAGCCAGAAAAGAGGAGAGGAACCCATCAGGTTGATTTTATGATTCTCACGTCAGGAAAAGCAAATAAGGACTATAGTGAGAAAATGCTGGCCCATTGTGAAAGATGACCCAATAATTGGAGAATTATTACCCAATAATCCTTCAGTCACTTTCAGGAAAACTAATAGCATGGGTATGGCACTGGTCAAAAGCAACCTGGAGACGGGCAGTAAAAGCTCATGGCTGACGACGAGAAAGGGATTCTTTAAATGTGCATCATGCAAGGCATGCAAATATGCAATCAACACTAAGACCTATATTACCACGAAATTGGGCATTTCCTTACATGCAAGTCAGAATAAGTAGTTTATGTGCTCACTTGCAGCTGCAATTTAAGATATGTAGGAAGCACAAAATTGCCTGTGCATAAAAGAATCCTTCAACACATACCAGCAATATGCAACAATGATGAGAATTATCCGGTTGCAAGACATTTTAAGATTAACCATAACAGTGACGCAAAGTATTTGAAATATTATGTTATTGATACTGTTACCCCACAAAGAAGAGGAGGGGATAGGGAATCTAAACTGAGAAGGCTGGAAACAACGTATATTCTGCAGTTTGATTCCAAATACCCCAGGGGTCTGAATAACAGTGAAGATCTATACACATTTCTATAATAGTTGGGCAAAGGACATATATTACCCTTTGGGGAATCGAAACATAATATATAGGACACAAGAAGGATAATATTTATTTATTTATTTACTGATTTGTAAAGCGCATGGCTGCCCGTGAGCGTCCCAGCGCTAATGACAAGAACCTGCTGAGGGAGGCCCTCATGGAAATAGCCAAGTTTTAAGTGCTCTGCAGAATGAGAGAAGATTGGGTTGCGCTCTAAGGTTAGGGGGGAGAGTATTCCATAATTTAGATGCATTATACGAGAACATTCGACCACCCGAGCGGGTTTTCTTAATTCTAGGTACA
The DNA here is from genome assembly GCF_964204655.1 of Triturus cristatus. Taxonomy (NCBI): domain Eukaryota; kingdom Metazoa; phylum Chordata; class Amphibia; order Caudata; family Salamandridae; genus Triturus; species Triturus cristatus. The sequence continues at coordinate 794,672,893 of NC_140588.1, forward strand.
GAAGCTAGATTGCAGTTGGAGGATCGAAGCGTTCTAGTGGTGGTGTGAGGTGAGATGAAGTTTTGGAGTATGGGGGGGCCTTGCCATGTAAAATTTTGTGAGTGGTACAGAGAGCCTTAAATTGTATTCTTTCATTGATGGGGAGCCAGTGTAAGGCATTTAAGGATGGTTTGGCTGAGCAGCGCCGATGGGTTCCTGTGAGGATGCGAGCTGCGGCATTTTGTATTGTCTGAAGTTTAGACAGTACTTTTTTGGGGGCGCCCAAATACAGGGCATTCCCATAGTCCAGGCGGGACAGTACAAGACCGTGAACAAGGAGTTTGCGGGACTGTGCCGGGAGTAGGGGTAGAATTTTCCTGGCTGATTTTAGGAGGCCGTAACACATACCCGCCGTTTTCCTTGCCTGGGCTGAGAAGTTAAGGCCTTCGTCTAGCCATATCCCCAGGCTCTTTATTTCTTGTTTAGGAACAGGGGGGGGACCCATGGTTGGGGCCATAAGGATGTGGGGTGATAAAGAGATTTGTTACCTAGAATCATTATCTCAGTTTTGTCGTTATTTAGTTTGAGATGGGAAGTATTCATCCACTTTGTTATTTCAGTAAGGCAGGTTTGGAGGTTGGAGAGGGAATGGTTTTGCTGGCTTAAGGATACCACCAGCTGAGTGTCGTCAGCGTAGGTCAAGAGCTTAATTCCGAAGGGAATGACGACTTTCTCAAGGGGGGACATATAGACATTAAAAAGGGTCGGGCTCAAAGATGAGCCCTGAGGGACCCCGCAGCTGATGGCCGTGGGTCTGGATGTGAAGGTGCCATCGGCCACCTGGAAGGATCTGCTCTCGAGGAAGGATTTTAGCCAGGCCAAGGCCATACCTGCGATACCAAGATTACTGAGCCTTTGGATCAGCGTTGAGTGGTTGACGGTGTCGAAGGCAGCACTGAGGTCCAGAAGGATCACTGCCACTGATCCTCCTGAGTCCATGATTTTCCTTGCCTCTTCGACTACTGCCAAAATTGCAGTTTCTGTGCTCTGGCCTGGCCTGAATCCTGTTTGAGAGGGTTCCAGTAGTCCATTAGTTTCGAGATGGTGGGAGAGGCTGAGGTTAACATGCTTCTCGGCTATTTTACTAATGCCTGGGAGCAGGGAGATCGGTCTGTAGTTACCCAGTTCCAGCGGGTCAAGATGAGGTTTTTTGAGCAGAGCTTTAACCATTGCTCTTTTCCAGCTAGGAGGGACGATGCCGAGGGTGAGTGAGCTGTTAATTAGTTTAGTCAGATGGGGTAAAATGGTAGGTCCGACTAGTTTCAGGGTGTTGAGTGGAGCAGGGTCAGTGGGGCTACCACTTTTGATGGAATTGAGTATAAGAAGAGTGGTGTCAGTTGTCAAAGGAGTGATGTCTGACAGCAAAACAGTGGTTGCTATTTGTGGGTGAGGGGGTTGATCAGCATCAGGGGGGGCTGAGTAGGCGTCCGGAGAAGTAGGGGGAAGGGATTTAATAATGTTGGAGATTTTTGAATTGAAGAATTCTGCGAGTTCATTGCAGCGAGTGGTTGAGGGTTCTACCAAAGGTGGAGGCTCCGGCACTTTGAGGAGTATCTTATTTTCTCCTCAAAGTAATTGACTTGGGCAGCTTTAAGTGCTTTTTTGTAGGTAAGGAGGGTTATTTTATATTCAGTTTTTTTTGTGGGATCAAAGTTTTTTCTCCAGTCTCTTTCTGATCTCTTGCAGGTTTTTTTTAGAAGCCGTAATTCACTCGTGAACCAGGGGGAGGTGGCTTTGTTCCGTGGGTTACTAGAGATTTTTTTGGGAAGGGTTTTGTCCAAGGTATCGTTTATCCAAGCTGCGAATTGTGCGTCAGCGCAAATAGGGTTAGCATCAAGTTCCGGGGGGGAGCTCTCTAGAAGATGTTTCCAGGTTTCTACATCTAGTTTGGACCAGGGACGAGAAGGTTTGCTAGGAGGGGCGGTAGAATGTGAGGTACGGATTAGCTGCCAGTTAATTGGGACTAAAAAATGGTCAGTCCAGGGTACTGGAATGGGATCGAGGACAGTGAGATCGGTAATGTTGGTAAATACCGGATCTAGCAAATGTCCCTTTGTGTGAGTGGAGAGATGGCCTAGTAACTTTAGTTGTAGAGTTTCGAGATCTGCTAACAGGTCGGCAGTTGGTTTGGCTTCCTTATTATCGAAGTGGATGTTCAGATCACCCAGAATCAGGCATGTAGGGTTGGTCGCTGCCAGTGTGTATGTATGCTCCATAAGGGATTCGCAAAATTGACCTAGTGGTCCTGGAGGGCGGTAGATGAGAAAGCCTGATATAGATTGACACGGGGAGACCTGAATAGAGAACTTGACGTTTTCACAGTCTAGGAGTGGGCTGCCTTGAAGACGACAGGAAAAGAGGTCTTTGTAAATTATGGCAATACCCCCACCTTTTCCCTTAGGACGGTCCATGTGGTGGATAAGGAAACCAGGAGGTAAGGAGTTTATAATGTCAGGATCAGAGTCCGGTCCTAACCATGTTTCTGTTAGGAAGAGGACTTCAAGGCCATAATTTTCCAGTAGTTGGTAGATTTCTATGGAGTGCTTGGGAAGGGATCTACAGTTGATTAGGCCATACATATCGGAGTAGGGGAGGGGTTTTTAGGTGCAGTGAGTGTGAATCTGTACGGGCAATGAGAGCATCGATTGAGGGGGTGATCCCCGAGTACACTATGTTGGCATGAATCATGTATCTTTTTATTAAGGTGAAGTAAGGTGTCCCTTGCGTAGCTGCGCGTTTTCTCGGCGATTATAAGTGTGGGCTCTGGCTCTGCGCTCTGCCTAGAGCAGACGAGCTTGCCTTAAGCGCGCCCGCTGCGCTCGTCCGCTGCGCTTCCTGCCCAAACACATGCTTTATAGATGGTGTTGTGTGCGTTGGAGGGTGGGTGTGGCCACCAGGGGTGGGCGTGTCCCGTGGCTCCTCGAGGCAGGTAATGGCGGCGGGAGAGCAATTTCAGCCCCTGACAGCGTTCCGAGCGGCTGTTCAAGAATGCAGGGTAAGTGCTGGGGGGTCAGTGAGGGATGTTAAAAAACAAGTAATACACAGTTTTAAATTAAGTTTCTTTAGGCAGCGCGACTCCCGGCTTTCCGCCTCAGGAGGTTCGTGTTACAGTGAGGCGCTAAGATCAGCGTGCACTGTTATACCTGGCGAGGGTGGGCGTGGCCACCAGGGGTGGGTGTGTCCCGTGGCTCCTCGAGGCAGGTAATGGCGGCGGGAGAGCAATTTCAGCCCCTGACAGCGTTCCGAGCGGCTGTTCAAGAATGCAGGGTAAGTGCTGGGGGGTCAGTGAGGGATGTTAAAAAACAAGTAATACACAGTTTTAAATTAAGTTTCTTTAGGCAGCGCGACTCCCGGCTTTCCGCCTCAGGAGGTTCGTGTTACAGTGAGGCGCTAAGATCAGCGTGCACTGTTATACCTGGCGAGGGTGGGCGTGGCTACCAGGGGTGGGCGTGTCCCGTGGCTCCTCGAGGCAGGTAATATTGTTCTTTATTACTGGTTCTTCCTATAAAGGTGCACATTATCGATCTTCATTACAAAAAAATATATTTTAAGGCAAATTTTAGGATGATATTTATATATTTATATATTTATAATGTTTTAGGATTGATTTTAGAAATTGGTAAAGGAAAGCATATTGTATGCTTCCACCTATTTTGGAATGATTTCTGGTAGGGTCTACCTAATATATTTAAATATTTATTTATTGTCATCCTGAGTCTATTTGCACTTTAAAAATACTCTTGCTGTTTGCACATCCTTTCAACCCACATTAGAGCTGATATGATGCAATAAGTGGGGTTGGTAAGGTATCAAGATCTGGATTGGTCACCTTTTTGATAACCTGAAATTTTGTATTGTTTATTATATTGGTATTGGGCTATTTGCACTTTATTTTAATTTTATTCTGGCAAGCACTTCTGTCAAATGTTAATTTTGGACAAAATGAAACATGGAATGAATACAAGCATTTATGCTAATATTAGTACTTCAGGATATCTAGGAAAATAGTATCCTTGGGGCAATGTTGGGGTACATATATATAATTATGTTTGCATTTATGAAAGAAGGGAAATTTGAATGTTTACCTTTATGTAATTAATGTACCGTTTACAGTACCTCTTCGCTACATTGTAATGTTTTTTCTATGTCCATTAATTAAGCCACTTGCACTTGCACTTTAAATAGTGTGGTTGCAAGCTAATGAGTTGTCATGTGATCAAGGGCGGGATCGCCCGAAACGCGTAATGGCGGAATTGGCTAAATAAAATACAGCACAAGAATTACTGGGTCTGCGCTCGTTTGTTTCATCAGGAAAAGAAAGTGAAGACGAGTTGCTGCATATATATATATATATATATATATATATATATATATATATATATATATATATATATATATATATATATATATATATTTCTTGCGCTTTAACTATATCATGAAAAAGTAAGTAAACCAATAATCAAGGGAAACAAAACAGTGAGATGTCTCACACATGAATGTAACAAGTCAACATAATGAGCAGGTAAACAAGAGAGTTACGGTAGGTCTCTTTCCACTTGAAAAGAAAAGGGGTCAAATCGAGAAGGGGAAGGGAAACAAGGGAGGGGGAGAGGTCCTTTTGGTCAGCAAGAGAACAAGAGGAGAATATTCATGACAGCTCGCGATTAACTAAGAATTTGGGTAATCAAGGCACATACTGTTTGCTGGCCAAGAAATTATCAAGTGTACCCCAGATTGACTGTGAAGTTCCAGGGTTAACTCATGAATTGGACAGATTTTTTTTGCGTGCTTCTGAGGTACGTGGCCCAAGCCCACCAAGTGTGGAACGAAACATTGCTATAGTATTTCCATTCCAATAAAAACATGTGATTGCAACAGTCAGTAGGAGACGACGATACGGCGAGTGCAAGGTAAGTGGTTCTATTTATTTATTTATTTACTTTAATCTTTCCCGTCATATGTCGAAATCCACTACCCTCCCACTCCGTCCCCGTAACCGCCTCACCGCCCCACAGCGTTACCTGTGCGAGCCACCACTGAGCAAAACACCTTGCTGTGCTACATGAAAGAGGGGGGCAAGAATGCGTGATATATAACATTATATGGCGCGTTCCTGTCCTCTCCTTGCACTGGCGAAAATGTGCTGCCTTGCACTAATGCAGCGACCCTACTGCAATGGTGCAAGGATGCAAGCTTTTTAGGTAGGATTTTTCTTGTGCAGGAAGGAGCACCTCAGAGGCATTTTCATCTTTCTATGTGTGCTGCAGATTGAGGAAACAATGAGGAGAAATAAAGATATGTTCTAGGCATATGAGCTGTAGATCACACACTTATGCATAGATCGCCATCTGGTGTTGGGCCCGGATGTTTGCACTTTGTTGTTGTCCTGGAAAGTCTTTGGAAGTCATGGGATAGGTGGCTCCTCCTTTGGACAGTAGTGCGCATGGGCATCGACTCCATCATCAGATTGTTTTTTCCCGCCATCGGGCTCGGATGTGTTAATCGCGCTCCAGTTCGGTGTCGTTACCGATTATCTTTTCGACGCAAAATCCTCACCCATACTTCGGTATTGTCTCGATTGCGTTCCCCTTCGACGCGCATCTCTACCAGACCTTCAAATCATCGATTCCGGTCGTCGACGCAGGCCTTTGGGCCTACCTGCGCCATTGGGCCTTCGGCTCATGGAAAGGACTCCTTTTAAAAAGTGTCCTAAATGTGGATCCAAGTTTCCACACGCAGATCTTCATGAGGTGTGTAACCTCTGCCTTTCACCCGAGCATGAGGCCAAAGACTGTCCAGCTTGTGCCTCCTTCCGCTCCAAGAAGACGATCCGGGACCGTCGAGCTCGAAGAACAATGGCTCGATCATCGACATCCATCCCCGATGACATCTTCCAGGAAGGCATTAATGTACCGGAGCAGGAGCAGATCCAACACAGCGCCGTCAGCTCCTCCGAAGCCGACTACTCTGACGTTGAAGACACCACTCCAGGGCAGCGGGTCGTAAGCACTGACGTCGACCCCTCCCCACCCCCCCTTCCCAAAAAGGCTTCAGTCACACCTTTGCCCTCGGGCCTAGGTGCACACCGGGACAAAACTTCTTGCGCCCCGCCTTCGGGCTCGGCACAGAAGTCAGTACAAAAGCCTTCAGGCCACTCAGGTTAGAGCCAGCCTGCCATCGGTGCCGAAACTCCATCCCCGGCACAAAAAAGAAACCTATGCCTTCCTCCGTGCCGAAGCCTACCTCCGCATCGACGCCTTTGGCGCCGAAACCCACTGGCACAGATGCCCCGGCTCCGAAAAAATCCTCGGAACCGAGCAAACACCCGGCTCCAACAACCTTGAGCTCTCAGCCTTCGGAGCACAGGCCTACGGATCTGAAAAAAACACCGGAACCGAAAAAGTCGGTACCGAAACCACTATCTGAATCGAAGAAAATCCCCGATTCCAGGCCTAAAGAACACAAAAAGCCTCCAGGTACACAACCGGCACCCAAAAAGTCGGCGCCGAAAGAACACACGCCTGAGGAGGAACTTTTTCGACCGGATCCTACCCAGAAAACGCTTCAAAGAGACCCTAAAACATACTTAGCCCTTCAAAAAAACGGAAAATGGACAAACCTATACCAGCTCCACTTCCCTTGAAAAAGAGAGACATTGCTACTTCTCCATTAAGGATTCCTTCTCCTCCTCCTCTCCACACCACTCTCCCATCCCATATACACCTCCCCCACCATGTTCTCCACCTCCAGATGATAATGACACCTCTGACGACATGGGGGATGATCACCCTTTAGGGGAACCCAGTCCTCCTGGTCCCCCAAAGAACCCATGGGAAGATTACGACACACCAGATGTCCCAGACACACCTCAGGGTTCACTCAACTGATACACAGGGCAGCAGAATACCACGTGGTAGACATACATACAGACCCTATAGAGGAAGATTTCCTCATGGACACCTTTGAACCATCCCAAAGGTCCAGCGCCATTCTCCCCATGTTAAAAGGGGTAATCAAACATGCACCCGAGGTGTTCAAGGATCCTGTACGGGCCAGAGTCATTAACCCCAGGGTAGAAAAGAAATACAAAGCTGCCCCATCTGACCCTGTTTATATGAAAGGGCAAATACCCCTAGATTCTTTGGTGGTCTCCAACGCCAGGAAAAGGGACAATTCGCAAACCACAGGAGATGCCCCACCTCCTGATAAAGAATCAAAACTGCTGGACGCGTCTGGAAAAAGAACAGCGTCTCAAGCAGCTAACATGTGGAGGATTGCCAACACACAGGCCTTGCTCGCAATATATGATAGGGCACATTATGATGAGCTAGAGACCCTACTGCAACACCTTCCAGATCAATACAAGACAGGAGTTAATGATCTCATCCAGGAAGGCAAGGTCATTACAAATACCTCCATTCGTTGTGCTCTCAATGCTGCAGACACAGCATCCTGGGCTATTAACACCAGCGTCCTTTTACGTAGACATGCATGGCTACGCATTTCCGGCTTCAAGAAGGAGGTCCAAACCACTATGTTAAATCAGCCTTTTAATCAGGAACACCTTTTTGGACCCAACGTTGACTCGTCTTTAGAAAAGATGAAAAAGGACACAGGCACCACCAAATCAATGGGAGCCTTGCAATCGCAAGCTCCCAGAAGTTCTTTTCATTGCTCCTCTTACAGAGGCGCCTCTAGGGGCTTTTCCACAGAAAACCCCTCCACTTCATACAAAAGTCCAACACAGACCTCATCTACAAAAGGCTATTCCAGAGGAGGCTACAGGGGCAATAACAATAAGGGTAGAGGCAAAACTACCAATACTCGTACCGCCTCCACCCCTAAACAATGACTTCCCTCCACTCCCCCCACTCCGGTCGTGGGAAGATTGCTACAGTTCCTACCTGTCTGGAACACCATTACCACAGACAGGTGGGTGAGACAAATTATCCAATCCGGTTACTGCCTGGAGCTCACTTCCGCTCCCCCGCACATTCCACCCAGACTGCATCCAATGTCCACAGAACACTTAACGCTTCTAAAACAGGAAGTACTTTCCCTCCTACAAAAACATGCCATAGAGCCAGTTCCCCTTCACCACAAGAACACAGGGGTTTACTCCCTGTATTTCCTCATTCCAAAAAAGGACGGAACCCTGAGACCCATCTTGGATCTCAGACCATTAAACCTCTACAGACAATCAGACCATTTCCATATGGTCACTCTTCAGCAGGTCCTCCTGTTACTCAAACAATGTGACTTCCTTGCCACATTGGATCTCAAGGACGCCTACTTCCACATTCCCATTCACCCTGCTCACAGGAAATACCTTTGGTTTGTGGTAGACGGCCAGCAATACCAGTTCAAGGTCCTCCCATTCGGAGTCACCACGGCACCCAGGGTCTTCACAAAATGTCTCGCAGTGGTAGCAGCCCACTTAAGAAGACAACAGATTCACGTCTTCCCATATTTAGACGACTGGCTCATAAAAGCAAAGTCACATATCCAGTGCGTAAATCACACACATGCCACAATACAACTACTTCACGACTTGGGGTTTACCATAAACCTCCCAAAGTCTCAACTCCAACCATCCCACATCCAACAATATCTCGGTGCAACAATAGACACCTCAAAAAGCCTTGCATATCCCAGTCCAGCCAGGCTAGCAAGCATGCAAGCTTTTATAGCAAGGTTCCAACCGCAACACTCACTTCCAGCTCGAGTGTACATGCAACTAACAGTGATGTTGGCCTCTTGCATATTCATAGTACCTCATGCAAGACTCCAGATGCGCCCTTTACAGGAATGCTTAGCACGTCAGTGGAACCAAGCTCAAGGCCAGCTGACAGATCTGGTGTTGGTGGACAGCCGCACACATCGCTCTCTGCAGTGGTGGAACACCCAAAACCTTTCCAAAGGGCGACCGTTCAAAGAGCCGGTTCCACAGATTGTGATAACAGCAGACGCATCGTTCACCAGATGGGGAGCTCATCTACTTCATCACACCATACAGGGTACATGGGCACCACAGCAAAGGCTACTCCACATCAATCATTTGGAGTTACTGGCAATCTTTCTGGCATTAAAATCATTCCAGAAACAGATATCAGGCAAAGCTGTCTTAGTACATACAGACAATATGACAGCAATGTACTATTTACAAAAACAGGGGGGGACACATTCTCTCCAGCTCTCTCAACTAGCACAGAGCATATGGAGATGGGACATTCCTCAGAACATTTTCCTATTAGCACAACATCTCCCAGGAACTCAAAATGATATGGCAGATCTGTTAAGACGACAAACACAACAAATTCACGAGTGGGAACTTCACCCACAAGTTCTCCAACCATTCTTCCAAATGTGGGGGCAGCCAGAGATAGATCTCTTTGCCACACATTACAACACAAAATGCCCGAGCTTCGCCGCCAGATATCTACACCCATTGTCCAAAGGCAATGCGATATGGATGAATTGGTCAGGATTTGCGTACACTTTTCCGCCTCTCCCGCTCATTCCATTAGTGGTACACAAGCTGCAACAACAGTCGCTCACACTGATCCTAGTTGCTCCAACATGGGCCAGACAACCCTGGTGCACAACATATCTGGAACTATCAGTAGTCCCACACCAAAAACTACGCCTCTCCCCACATCTCTTAACACAGAACCATGGAGAGATCAGACACCCAGATCCAGCACAGCTCAACCTAGCGATCTGGCTCCTGAAGTCCTAGAGTTTGGTTACCTCAATCTTCCCCCTGATTGCATGAACGTTATCAAAGAGGCTAGACGCCCCACCACTAGAGCCTGCTATGCAGCCAAGTGGAAAATAATTGTTATATACTGTATCAATAACATCAACCCTCTAGATGCCTCCACTTAGCACATCATATGTTATCTTCTGCATCTTCAGAGATGTAATCTAGCATACACGTCAATTAGGTTACATCTCGCTGCCATTGCAGCTTACTTACAAAATAGACAGCACCTATCACTGTTCAGGGTGCCCGCCATTAAGGCATTTATGGAAGGCCCAAAAGAATAATTCCTCCCAGGGTACCTCCTTCCCACGTGTGGAATCTAAACATCGTCCTCACAAGACTGATGGGTCCTCCATTCGAACCTCTGCATAAATGCGAACTACAATTCCTCACATGGAAAGTCGCTTTCCTTGTGGCCATTACATCTCTTAGAAGAGTCAGTGAGCTACAGGCACTAACCATTCAAGAACCATTTTTACAACTCCATCATAACAAAGTAGTTCTCAAAACAAATCCCAAATTTCTTCCTAATGTCATCTCTCCCTTCCATCTGAACCAGTCTGTTGAGTTGCCAGTGTTCTTCTCGCAACCACAAACAGTAGCAGAAAGGGCTCTTCATACACTAGATGTAAAGAGAGCACTCCTTTACTATATAGACAGAACAAAACCTTTTCGTAAAACAAAACAACTTTTTGTATCCTCCTCACCGCCACATAAAGGCAATCCCATATCAAAATCTGGCATTTCAAGGTGGATTGTCAAATGTAAACAAATTTGCTACCACAAGGCAAAACGAACATTATCTATTTCCCCTAAAGCCCACTCTACCCGAAAGATAGGGGCTTCAATGGCATTTTTAGGGAACATTCCCCTAGATGACATCTGCAAAGCAGCTACATGGTCTACACCGCACACATTCACAAAACACTACACTGTAGATGTGCAGGCAAAACAACAAGCTAGTGTGGGCCAAGCTGTACTTAAAACACTATTTCAAGCTACTGCAACAGACACTGGTGGTCGCCACTAAGGAGGAGTACTGCTATGCAATCTATGCATAAGTGTGTGATCTACAGCTCATAGGCCTCGAACGGAAAATGCTACTTACCAGTATGCATCTGTTCTTGGCATGTAGAGCTGTAGATCCACATACGCCCGCCCACCTCCCCCGCTACCTTTATCTGTTTCAGTATTATCTTATTTAGATACAACATACATGGACATCTTTTCTGTTTCTTACAAAACTCCATCATTTCCCTTCTTGGCGAAAAAACTATCTGACGATGGAGTCGATGCCCATGCGCACTATTGTCCAAAGGAGGAGCCACCTATCCCTTGACTTCCAAAGACTTTCCAGGACAACAAAAAAGTGCAAACATCCGGGCCCAACACCAGATGGCGATCTATGCATAAGTGTGTGGATCTACAGCTCTACATGCCAAGAACAAATGCATACTGGTAAGTAGCATTTTCCTTCTCCTTGCTGAGCCCCTCCTGGGACGGCGTAGCATTTTGATGCATTCCCAGGTTTAACTGTCTTGGTAAATCTGAGAATGTGCCAAAAAAGACAGGTGGATGCGTGGGAACATCCACGCTCCACCTATGGAATGCCTTCCCATGGCAGAGTATTGCAAGGCAGCGACTTGCGCTGCCTTGCATTTCTCCAGATTTACTAAGCATCGCAGGGCCTCACAAGGTGGTATTTTGTTGCTTGGTAAATATGACTTAAGGATTGCGTTGCTTGACACAAGGTCAATGCAAACGCTTGAAAAATTTGGCCCGAAGTCTTTAATTTTGCTCACTGTTTTTGGGAAAACCAGATTCCTAGGCATTTGATGAAATTAGATTGCCATTGAAGGCCAGATGACCCAATACAAGATGGATGGCAATGGATGTTAAGAAGCAGCATCTCAGTTTTAACTCTATTCAAGGAGTATCATAAAAGCCAGAAAATGCGGGTATGATTGATATGATAGATGTTATGGCAGTATCCGGCTCTTCAGAGAAAATTAAAACATTGTCCGCATATGCAGCAGTTTTTAACATGGATGAACCAAAACGTACTCCCCTAAGAGGCGATTGTCAATCAATACTAGGAGGGGATCTAACGCCAAATTAAACAGAAGTGGGGAAAGGTGCTCTAGCAAGTCAATTGACCAAATGTGAAAGGGGTGGAGAGAGCCCGTTAATTGTAATTCTTGCAGTGGTTTCAGCATATATCGCCATGACCATTCTTTTCCCAGATTATAGTTTCATAGTGCTGCTTCTAACTACGGGCAAACAAATTTATTAATCACCTTTTAGGCGTCAATTGCAATGATGGCAGTGGCCGGCGATTGAGGAAAAGATGCTTTTTCAATAATATGAAAGAACAGACAGCTGTTGTAACTTGCCAGCCTAACTTTAATAAAACCTAATTGAGAGAAGTGTATTACTTTAGTTATCAGTGGTTCAATACGCTTGGCTTGGATTTCTCTTATTTTTTGCCTCCATATTTATCAGTGATATCGGCCTGAAGTTTCTAGGGTTTGAATGGTCTTTTATTAGGAATAACCAAAATAGTTGTTTCGGCTGCAGTGTCTGATACTTTACCAGAGTAGGCAAAGTGTGATTCTAGAGGGGTTAAATTCGTATGGGAAAATATTTTATAAAAATTGATTGGTAGGCTATCTGATCGCAGGGCTTTACCATCTGGGTGGAGTTTAATTGCATTCAATATTTAGGGCCATATGTAGGTAGCCTAATACCGGTCGGTAACGACCGATTTTCGGTAAATATACCGTTACCGACCGGTATTTAGGCTTTTGCTATGTAGGGGGAACATTTCAGGATTCGGTAATTTACCGAATCGGTAAAATTACCGAATCGGTAATTTTACCGATTCAGTAAATACCGAATCCTGAAATGAGATGTAGGTGACACTCAAATGAGTGATGTGTAGGGAAAATAATTCGGTATTTAGCACCAAATATATGTTGGTGCTAAATACCGAATTCATTACAAAAAGCAATATTTTGCTGGACTAACAGTGCCATGTGGCAGACATACATGCCCTTAGGGCATGTATGTGCGCCACATGTGCACACATGCAGGAATCAGGGGTGCAACAGGGTGTCAATGTGACACCCTGCCACCCTTGAATGTGCTCCCCCCATTACCGAATCGGTATTTACCGATTCGGTAATGAGGCATACCTTCCCATTGATTCAATCAATGGGAAGGTATGCCTCATTACCGAATCGGTAAATACCGATTCGGTAATTACCGAATTTCTCCGATTCGGTAATATTTACCGAATTATTACCTACATACGAGTTACCACTTCTTAAATACCGAATCGGTAAAGTTCGGTATTTAAGAAGTGGTAACTTGTATGCTACCTACATATGGCCCTTAGTCTTTTAATTTATTTAATGAAAGTTTATCTGAATCTGAAAGTAATTTCATAGGGATGGTTTGTAGGAAGTCCAAACAAGTGCCCACCTCTTGTATCTATTTTAAAGGATCATCTCGTAAACTGCTAGGAAAAGGTCAGTGACTATGGCAGTTAAACTGCCTTCAAACTATGTCTCTATGGCCTCACATATGGGTTTGATCTTGGAGAAGTGGTGTTGGGTGTCTAGCATTTGTTTCTGGGGTAACAGAGTTGTTAACATCTAATCTAGTGTAGGGCTAGGTTCCACTCCGGGGATGGCTTGATCATTATGCTGGGAATTGGTAAATGGTGTTCTGCTTCTTTAACGTGCCTACAGTTCAACAAGTTATGAATTTGCTGAACAACAGTGGTTGCTTGGCGTAGGAAAGCATAATTTGCCTTTTGTGCAGAAGCATAAGGTATGGGGGGTCTAAATTTGATTGTAATAAACACTGGCAAGTTGTACGTGCAGAAAGTAGTTGTTGGGTGGAATGAGACCAAATTTGGTGCAGTGGTCTGTGTGTTTTATCGTTCTGATCCAAATCCATTTAGAGCTTGCTGAAATTGTTGCCAAGACATGTGGCTAAGATACTTCGACAGGGAAGCTCCCAAAGTGTTTGCTTGTCTAGGAACTTAAGATTCTGAATCTGAATTCAGAGCCAAATTCTTCTGTCCAATTTCCCAGAGCAGTATCAATACACCTTATTCCAAGAGGGATTGAAAACATTCCACACCATCAGAAAAAGAAATATATGAATATGCAAATTTTCTTACATTCAAAGTCAGACTCAGGGTGTACTTTATTGGTTTTTGTTTGGCACTTTCTAACCTTTTTGAGGCCTGAAGCGTTTTTTGGGTGAATGAACAAGTAGCTACTCCATTTGTATAATTTATAAAGCATTTGTCCCCTGGTGTAGTCTTGGAGTGTTTCTGCATTGCATCCCTGCGTGCACTTCAGGGTGATGCAGTGAAAATCGTATTTTATTTGTAGGGGTGCATTTGAATCACGTGTAGAGCGCCCCCGCATTTAATTTTGGTTGTAGTAATATGACGTATTAGAATTTGAAATGTATTGACTTGAAACGTGATGTGTTTAGTCCCTTGTAAAGTAATCAAGGTACAAAGTGAATGTAACTAGCAGAAAATATTAATGTGAAGAACTTGTGTTGTGAAACTGACAATTATTCATGTACTAAATGTGTTTATTAATTGTGTTGATTTACATGTAGGTAGATGTATTCACTGAAAGTACCTTAATTTCTATGCAATTTCGTAAAGCTCATATGATGCTTTCTTATATTAGCTGAATTTGGTAGGCCTGAAAATTGCAGTTCCCTGGAAACCCTCGCTTTACAATTAAAAGGTTGAGTTTCATGTGTGCTGTGGAATTTGTTCTTTCTCACGTTTTATGTTGCTGGTGAAACAAACGCTCATTAGCTAGAATAGACGATAAAAGAAGGTTGTTGTGCTTCACACATGTTAACAGCCTGGGAACCAAGGACAAAATGTAGCGAGGAAAGAACACCGTTGTCTCGTGGAAAAACACCTTCAAGATCGTACCCAGAGCAGATGGCCTGACCCGCAATGGATCCTCGGAATGTTACCTACAAATAATGTGTTGATGGGAGTAGGGAAAGAGCCCACTTCTCTTTTGCCTTTGGAGAGAGAGTATCTTAGATGAACCTCTGTCTCAGTAGCTTTATGCTACATGACCCATTGATTGTGGAGAGACTTCTTAGGAAGACTCCACATACTGACACCTTTTTTTCTTCTTCCTCAAACTGCTTAAATAGGGATGTCATCTTAGTGTTAGTGTAGGAATAGATTAATGCTTTTATTCATCAACCCTCGATGCAGGGAACTTTGGACTTGTGCTTTATGACCTTTTGTATTCTACTTCTCTGTAGCATTTGTATTATTCATGTTGCATCGTCTAAATTGGAGATGCATATTTGGCTTTATGCTAATTCCGATGTATTTTTACATCCTCGTATTGAGGTGTCTTTATGTTCAATTATTTTTGGCTTAGTAATAAAGAAACTAACCTTAAGGTAGTTGTCTGTGATTATTATGTGTCCAAACGAATTGTTGATTAATTGATTGGTCTCCTAACAACTTTTCTCCCCTTCACGCTTTCATTTTGCGAGAAAGAACCATCAAATTGTGATTTAGAACAAGTCTAGAATTTATAGGCCTGGCCATTTTAAGGATGTATGGTATTGGGTGCCTCCTGCCTGAGTATGGAGATGCGGATATAATTGAGTATGTCAAGCTCTAATGTGTATATTTATCAAGAGAAAAGGCATGTCACAGTGCAGCATTACGAGGAGTGTGGCACAATAAATGTGAGAGATAGGCTCATGACTTGCATTTATTGAACACCGATTCTTCTGCGTTTAGGCCAGTTGGTATTACATTTAAGAAAACGACCAGGAGCCTGTTTTTAAAGCTTGCACCCTTCCAATAAAGTTTTTTTTTCTAACAAGGCAGGTGATCAGAACTGGTAGAATTTTGGATCTTTGAATCTTCGACTTTACTTTTTGAGTTTTGATTTAACGAGGTGGACTTCAGACCCAAAGGATGATGCAGGTGTCTTTGGAAGAGGTTTCTTTTAGCCTCTGGGAGACAATGCTAGGCATTAAGGTCAAGCATGCTGTAGTCGCATCTGCTCAGGTTTAGCGCTCTGCTTGCTGCAGCATTCTGGCTCCTTTATCATGGATTCAGGGTCTAATGAGCTGTTTATAAGGTCCACTTGCATAGACCAAGCATGACAACAATAAGGCTTTAGAGACCCTTTGAGGCGAGGACAGAGCCTGCTTAGGATTTTTATAGTGATTAATTCATGTTTGGTCACTTGGTTGACCTGTGAGAAGTTCAGTCAATGAATCTTCAGTGATGTAACTGTGGTCATGGTGGCCTGATTTCCTTAGGTTATGCAGTGGTAGGATCACATCTCTGCCACACTCTGCAGTGAAAATCTGTTTTTGAGGAATTTAGCTTCAAGTGTCAACTGCCCCTAGGTTTTGTCTAAGTTCTAAGATTTAGGGTGATCTGGGTATGCCAGAAAGTATTGACATTTCGAAACGAGAGCATAGGTATACATTAAAATGCATGTGGGTGATAATTGAGCCCTGGTGATAAACCGGTAAGTAAATGGTGCTGCATAAACCAAAAAACCAAAAGGAGTGTGATGTGTTCAATTTATTCTCAAAGGTAGGTCTTAATCCAATTAATAACTGTGCCACTGATTCCAAAGCCAGTCAGTCTCTGGTATAATAGCAGATGGTCTAAAGTGTCAAACACAGATTATTGTTTCAGGAAGAAAAGGGCAGCCACGCCACTGGAATTTACTGCACTCTTGCAGTATCAGTACTGGAAATTGGAAAAAATACTATGGGATTCCCATACATTGGGGTTAAAAGGTGGCAGCAGAAAGGGGATGGACTTAATAAGGGTAGAGACATAAGAAGCAGAGTTTGACAGTCAACTGGTACATTTAATATTTTATAAACTCTGACCCCAAAGAAATTGGGAACCAGGACAAATTTGATAGTAAATCTATTCTGGAATTCTTTATTGGTCACACACAGACCTACAGGGTAAGGCACCTGCTGCAGTGATCTTTGTGTACCCACCAAGTTCCAGCATATAATGGGAGTAAAATAACTCTGGGAATTAATGCACCCGCTAAAGAGGTGTGTGTGCAGCCTCACAGGTTGGACTCTCAAAATAGAGTAGAGGATTAACGTGCCGTCTGCAAGTCACAGGTTTGTATTTTATGCAGATATCTCTGCGAGGGACTGCTTTTGTTGCATAGATCCTCATACTACCTTCAGGTCACAAGTTACAATTATTTGTAATATAGCTTAGTGAATTACGAATCGAAACCAAGGAGCTGCATGCAAATTGCATGCCATAGATTCACAAACCTACTGTTTTTTTCACAATATTGTTATTCTAGGTTGCTAAAAATTTCTTAGGGAAGTAATGAACCATTATTTAAGTGCTATATAAATAGTGATTTATATAAATACTCGTATAGACAGTTACGGTTCACATTCTTACAGTTCGTCCATATCACTTTCAAAGAAGCTTAGAAGAGTAAAAACGTGGCTTCGAATCATGGTTTCTCTTAAGCACCTAAGACAAGCTGAGTGAAATTGTTTTCTTCCTGACATTGGCATGAAGGTGTTAGGTTCCAGCTAGTATCTGCCCTGGTTGAGACTTTAACAAAAGAAGTACTGATGGCTGCTTAGGTGAGGCATTTGTGCTGGGTCCAGCTAGCACTGATAAGATGGGGGCCTCTCTAACCCCGAGGGTTTCTGGTCTGAACGTAAAGCACAGAAAGTGAGGGCCGCTGATTGTGCCTAAGTGTTGGTAAATTGCACCCGAACACATTCAGCACGTTTCACTGAGGGCGGTTGGTATGTGTGTTTCAGCCCATTATTAACTGCTGGATCCCCCTCTTTTCCAGCACTGCCTCCAAATTGAAATGAACACCAATGCAACCTCTCTTTGGTGAAGACACCAGTCTCTTTCTAAGAAAGGATGTTGTCGCATTTGTGAGAAGGCTGCTCTACTATGTGTTTCCCTAATAATGGCCAATGGGCTGCAGGTCTGTAGCTTGCAAAGTCAGACTCCTCAAGTTCTCGTTTCTTAAGTATTGGATTAAAGTGTGACATTTTTAGTTCATTGGGGGACTTTATAGTTGAGAGGGATGGGTTCAGAATTGCTCTCTCGGGATGAGAGCAGGTGATGTAGGTATTGTGTTTTTAAAGAGGTTTGTAGGGCATAGATCACCCGGAAGGTGGTAGAGCTGGATTGACCAGTAAAGTAGTATTATTTATGTAGTGGGCATTGACCGGGCCGACTTTTGGTTGAGTTTTTTTAAACCTGGAATGTCAATAAAAGACTTATCAATGACTGTTCTTGATTGAAAGTCTTTTTCAGTTAAATATTCAGCGAATTTCAGAGCTCTGTCAGTAGTTCACATTGACATGATGTTAGAGAGTTTGGCATCGATGATCTGGGAATCGCTGCCAGTTGCAATCTCTTAACTTCCTAGTGGTTTACTTGGCAAGTGCATCTGTGTAAGAGGGTGGCTGATGGTAAGGCATGCAGATGGTGGTACAGCAGGACAGAGGAGGTTGGGTGCTCCAGGTAGCTGAGAAATGTTTGCTTATCAAGATCAGTACC